>NW_024499240.1:14746289-16038571 GCF_017590055.1 Onychostruthus taczanowskii | reverse complement strand
GCTCATTTTCCTCACTGAGACTGCAGCTTTACTAGAATCACCCTGAGGTTGAGCAAAGCATTTCCCCAGTCTTTTCACGTATAAGAACCTGACCTTTCTTAACTGATATTCTTCAGATGAGTTCTGTTCTGCTTTATTTAGAGATAAAACAATCATCATGTCTACCAAGACAACATCTATTTCAGATACCATTTATTCCTAACTTAAATCCAAATAAAAACCTATAATATAATAACTATAAGACTGATTAATAATGTAAATGCCCATTCAAAGTACCCTGTTTATTCTTTTATGTTTAGGGAATTTTAACTTCAAATACATTTTTGAATTAGTAATATTCAATTCTATAGAGAGATTATAACTCTTTAGAATTCTTCTGTAGGCACAGAGTATGCTCCAAGAACCCAAATCCAGATTAATACAGAGAGAACGCTTAGAACATCACATCCTTGATTGGGCAAAAATTCCCAGAGAACAAAATTCCCAGGTACAAAATTCTCAGAGAACAAACCCTTTAAAAGCAGCACCACACATTATAGCATTGCTGAGAAACTCCAGGCTACCACACAGAGAACTCCCAGAAGGATGTTGCTGCTACCCTCATGCAAATCCAGGGAAAACCATGCTGTTGTCTCTGGATACAGCTTGTCTCCACATCTCCTTATAGGCACCAGTCCTGTCCCAATGCTGGTGCAAGAATATGACACTTGAAAAAACCCCTCAGGGAGTAAAGTGCAGATTTACATCCTGTCAGCTCTTCCTCATTAAATCTCTTCCCAAATCTTGTAGTTTTCAAAATTACTTTGTTACACCCTACCTTATTTATATAACCAGAAGCTTTCCACTTTCTTTTTTGTCCCTTGTTCCTGATGTGGAAAGACCTTTTGTAAAGCTTAATTTAATTTTAAAGTTGATATACACGTACATGGCAACCATACATCTTTTCAGCACCTTGACTTACAACTTCTGAACCCGTGTGAGCACTCTGTAAATAACAGCAGAGTTTGAGAGTACAAATTACACCGTTTTCTGGGACAGGCGCTTGGAATGTGGGGCAATTGTGACACCTTATGGCTGTTCCTGTAATGACCTTGAACATTTTAAGGGTAAAAACAGGTGGGAAAAAAGAGAGAGTTAGGGGTTTTAACTTCTGGTTTGGTCACAGGGTATGAGCAACTCACCCACCACCACAGCCCTGTTTGCAGGGGAAGTTCCTCAGGACAGGCAATCCTACCAAAACCAGTTTAAGCCTCAAGAGCCTCCTCAGGCCTCCCTCTGCCACAAAGATGCTCTGCAGAGTGTCCTGAAAGAGCAGGCACCCCAAACATGCCCAGAAAGGCATGGTCACCATAGCAACAGACTATGACCCCAAACATCCCCAGGCGAGCCAGGGACAGCATCAGAGCGCTCCCACAGCAATGTAAATGCATTGGTGCTCCTGAACTCACCGTGATGGACTTGAGTAAATCCAGCCCAGCCACTCCTCAGGATGTCTTGCCTATAAACAAAAATGAAAAAATGTACAGAAATTGACATGCAAAACACCACAACAATACTCACTTTCCACAATATTTCCAACAGGGATTTAAGCCCTTTACCCACCCCCTCCCAAGAGTACACTGCCTTAATCTCAGGATATGGATTTATCCATAACGTTCTTCAGGTGGCCCTCACCATTAGCCAGAATGTCTCCAGCTGACTTAACCAATTAAGTTAGGTTTTTGCCCATAAAACCCTCCACTGGAGAATAGGGCAGCTTGAGGAAAAGTGTAATGGTTTGAAAAGCTTACCTTCCTTTTTAAAGCTAAGTTAGAGACAGACTCTTTAAGAGGAGAAGTTATTTCATGTTGCCTTTGTTAGACCTTTTGCAAAGAGATGTGAAGTTTTATTTAGCTTCACAGAATGGTTTATGTTGGAAAAGACCCTTAAGATCATTAAGTCCATTATTAAACTATGTCCTGAACTTCTGTATCTATACACTTTGGGAAGGTGACTCTTCTGGGAACCCTGTTCTAGTGGGGAAGTTCTTTCTAATATTCAATCTAAACCTTCTTTGGCTCATTTTGAGTCTGCCTTCTCTTGTCCAGGTTTTTTTTTTTTTTTGGGTGGGGGGAGGAGGGGAGAAGAGATGAGTGTCCCCCCCTGACTGCAACCTCTTCTCATGTAGCAGCAGAGAATGATAACGTTCCCTGAGGTCTTTTTTCTTTTTTTTTTCCCCCCCCAGGGTAAACATTCCTAATTTCAAGAATTTTTGTCAGAGGGTTAAAGCCTGTAAGTGTTGTTTTATCACAAATATGAAAACATGGAGCTGGGGAGATGATGACTATGAAATGAGTATATTCTTGCCTGTATTATTCAAATGCAAAATAAATACGCAGGTGAGTAGGAGTTACAACTCTACAGCTGGTTTGTGACAGAGAAGCAAGGATCTGTAGACTTTGCTTTTTTTTTTCCAGTTTGGATGCAAGCAGCAGCTCTTTGGCTGTGTTTTTGTAGGTTCATACTTGACTTTCTCACTTGGCACAAACGTGGAGCTTGGTTTTTGTTTGAGAGGGAAGAACAGGAAAATGTATTAAACTGGGCTTATTTTAATTGTGGCAGATGCATGCATGCCATGGTGAAACACAGTGTTAGTAAAGCTCAGTGAGCTCTTGGACTGCCCATTTATTCATTTATTCAATTACTCATAAAGCAATCAATGTGCAGAAGAACTAGAGTAACGATCTTAATTTTTGAGGTATAGCAAAGGAGGTGGAAAAAAGTCAAGAAGCTTGAGATATGTTAAGCCTTATATGTCTGTGGTTACTTAGGATTTTTTTAAATGAAATATTGTAGATGCTACTGACTTGTGTTAGATCATAATTCTAGCTTCAGCTAGTTCTAAATCTAATGCTGGATGCAAATTAGAAACAAGTTGCATAAATTTCTAGAAACCAGAAATAAAATACTGTTCTTCAGGCTTAGATGGATTAATCTTTTAATTATGTGTTGTATTTATGATAATCTTGATGTTCTCTATTTTTTTCAGATCACAATGAAAGGAGGCAACAACATGGGAATAATTTTTCCTTTCAATTGGATGACACAGTGGCTTATGGCACAAATGAAATAAATTTCACAGGTGAAGAAAATATTATGGCTTGGCTCATTTCACAGTGGAATCAGTGACAACAGCAGGAGTGTGACTGATATAAGGCAGCAAGCTGTCCCAATAGCTCAAACAAAATGGGCTCATTTTTACACTGAATTCCTCCTGTGTCAGGCTCCCAGCACTGTGTGCTTCTGTGTCTTTACTGATGGATCAAGAAATCATTAGTTATTACAAATCTGACCCAATGTAAACCAGTGTGCCTGGCAATCAGGGAGCCGCCTAGACCTTCCATTGTTTCGTGCTTCTTTGTGACTCTGAGCCCAAAAACAAGACCTGGAATTGTTTCCAGTATCATGCAGACTATGTAGGTTGCAAACAGAAGAACCAAAGCATTCCATCCTTTCTGAGAGTACAAGCAGTGATGTGTGCTGGTATGGCTGGCTACTCAGCACTGTGAGCCCAGAGTGTCCTGAGTCGGAAGGGCCCTACAAGGATGACAGGATCACAGGGCTGGTAGGGACCTCAGGACATCACCAGTCCAACACCCCTGCCAAGATAGGGTCACCTGCAGCAGGTGGCCCAGGGACACATCCAGGTGGGTTTGGAATGTGTCCAGAGAGGCAGACTCCATGCCCTCCCTGGGCAGCTGTTCCAGTGCTCTGCCACCCTCCATGCAGAGAAGCTCCTCCTCTTGTGGAGGTAAAGCTCCTAGTGTTTCACTTCATGCCATAAACATGGTTCATCACGTCCCAACTCTGAGCCTGACACAGGACATCTTCAGCTCTGTCAGGCTTGGGGCTGTGAGCCCTTCCCTGGGGAGAGATGCCCATGCAAGTGGCTGGACTGGGATTTATTTATCACCTGATGGCTGATGGAGCCTGGGAGATGCTGTTTGTCCCCTGACATTTAATTGTCTGCTCTGTGTGTCCTTCAGCATGCAGCAGATCCTGTTAAAAATGACCAGATAATATTGGCTTTCGCATTTAGGTATTAGCTTTTGCACATTGATATTGATTACAAGTATTTAGATACAGTACAAATTAGAAGTCTTTGTAGCTGCTTGTTAATATCATATAATCAGCTTAAGTATTGCTCATAGAAATAGTAGTGTGGTGAATATAATATCTATGTATTGCTTATAGAAATAATAGTGTGATGAATGCATTGTACTATTGCCCTTAGCAAAACACGTGAAAAGGCTTTTGTGTAACCAAGAACAGTGTCAGGCCATCCACTGATTGACCCCTCTCAGTAATAAGATAACCATGACACAAACCAGAACATAGAGGACAATTAGAGGATACCATCTTAAATTTGAGGAGGACATACTAAATCTTTATCAGAGAATGTGAAACAGCAGGATGGAGACGCAAGAAGAAACAAAATATATTGACCTGATGCACAGGATCTCATGCAGACAAGCCAGAGTGTGAAGAAGCCAAACAAAGGAGTTCCCAAAGCATCAGAAAGTTTGCAAGAATGTTGTATGAAACACGTGTGATGTATGCATGTGATGTGACCATGTAAAGATAAGTTTGTATATACCAGCATGTCCTTTGGCAGGTGGCCAGGAACATCCCAGCGCTGGATTTTTGTCTCTTACTTTATCCCGTGTTAAAATTTCACAAAAATTCTTTATCCTGCACTCCATTTCTCACAATCTCAAGCATGTGGAAAATCACGCTGCAAAAAGCCAGTGTCCTGGAAGAAGACAGCAGAGTCCGGCAAGAATCAATTTTATTGGAATAAAGGGAGAGAACCCACTGCGCCATACCCCTCTGGGGTCTCTCCAGAGTTTCTGTAGCACACATATTCCTTTAATCCCTAACTCCTTTTCCCCAGTGCCCGAGGCACAGGAAGGTACAGCCTTCTGCATATTCCTACCCAAACATGGATCCTCCCGCAGCGCAAGACCATTACAATTAGCTTTAAGCCCACCCCTGGACGAAGAAGTTAATACTCCTAAATCTATTAAGCCTGCACATTTTTCCTAGAGTTCAAACGCTCACACTATGCTGGGTTTTGCAACAAACATGGCCCGCACGCCCATCCTCCCAGAACCGGCCGGGCCCGTTCACACCGCGGCGCTGTGAGGACGCTCGCAGCCCTTTCCCCTCACACGGAAACCTTCGCCTCTGCAAACAGAGCCGTGTCCCTTTCCCCTCACACGGAAACCATCGCCTCTGCAAACAGAGCAGGGCCCCTTTCCCGTCACATGGAAACCATCACCTCTGACACGCAGAGAACTGTCCCTCACGCTCCCTCACACGGAAATCACCGCTGACCAGCAGAGCAGTGTCCCTTTCCCCTCACACTGAAACCATCGCCTCTGACCCGCAGAGCAGTGTCACTCTCCCCTCACAAGGTAACCATCACCTCTGACCCGCAGAGCACTTTACCTCTGACAAGCAGAGCACTATCCCGTTCCCCTCACAAGGAAATCCCCTCCTCTGACCAGCACAGCACTGCCCCATTCCCTCACACTGAAACCCCTGCCTCTGACCAGCACAGCACTGCCCTATTCCCTCACACGGACACCCCGCCTCTGACCAGCACAGCACTGCCCTATTCCCTCACACGGACACCCTGCCTCTGACCAGCACAGCACTGCCCTATCCCCTCACGCCCTTCCCGCCACCGAACACCACACCCCCATGACGTCACGCAGCTCGCCCCACCCCACCCGTGACGCATATCGCACCGCCCCGCTCCGTGACGCCACGCGGCGCGCGCTGCCTGCCGGGAGGCGATTGGCCGGCCGGCGGCGCGTTCCCAGCGTGCCCCGCGGGACCCGTTGCGCCTCCGGCGCGGCCCGAGCCCGTCCCGGCCCTGCCCGGCCCGAGCCCCCGCGGGAGCCGCCCCGGCCCGCCCCGCCATGCCCCCCAAGAAGCAGCAGCAGCCGGCGGGGGGCAGCAAGAAGGCGGACCAGAAGAAGAAGGAGAAGATCATCGAGGTGAGGAGGCCCAGGCCGCCGCGGCCTCCGGCTGGGCCCTGCCGCTCCCTGCGGCTCCCCGGCCGAGGGAAGGAAGGATCACGGGCCCGGAGCCTCTCTGTGCCCGGGTAGCACTGGCTTCTGTGCGCTGCTTGGACCCCGCTGTGGCCGGGACCTTGCCAGGCCCGAGCTGTGCTGGGCCTGAGCGTGATGAGCCAGCCCTGCTGGGGTGTGTTTTTAACTCGCCCTTTCTCGTGCTCATCCTGGTGTCCGTGTATGCCCGGAGTGTGCGTGCCCCAGCGGCTGCCTGGGGTGTAGGCTTGTGCTTTTGGGGGTAGGACCAGATCTCTCCAGAAATCCCTTCACACCTTAATGATTCGTTGGTTCCTCACTCAGATTTGCCGTGGGTTCTTTTACAATTTGACCCGTGTGACCAGATTGAAAAAAAAAACAAAAAAAAACAACCTGCTAGAGGGGTGTGTGTGTTTGTCTATGCTGAGGGGTGTGTGAATTTATGCTGAGTACAAGCAGGGTAGTTACAGAAATTTTAATATTTGCCTGAATTATTGGCATGAAGGATGCTGCTCAGGTGAAATACCCGTGTAATGAATGTGTACCTTTAAATGTGAGGTTGTGGCTTGTTGTTTCTGTGGTTTTTGGAAAGGTCAGGTTAGAGCAGTTGGTCGTGTCCTGATGTTGTCTGGTCCTGACATTGGAGTTCCTGAGGTTCTTGCTTAATGCAGCTGCCCTGGAAAAATTCTGCATTTTATTACAAAGAAATATAGCTGAAAGGGGAAAAGCTGACATTGATTGTTAGCCATAGATTCTTATATAAATCAAATGGACAGGGATTATATTTTCCATGCTGTACTTACAGTGGAAATCAAGTGTGTAAATGATACATTTTCTTTCCCAACTAATTGTTTTGACTTCTCCAGTTAGCACCAATTAGCAGAGAAGTTGCTGTTCATAGGGAACATGTTGTAAGTGAAACCAGCATGAGTCTGGAAACTTGGACCTGTTTACTTTCTAATTGATTTGTAATATGCTTTTGAATTGTTAGACTCCCAAAACCACATTTGCACTGAGCTATTTCCACTGGATGAACATCTGTTATTCTTTCTTTCAAGGAGGAAAATTGGTATCCAATCAAAGGCATGGATAAGTTTTTAAGGCAGGTATTTCAGTTATAAAAAATAATTTCTGCCTCAGCTACTCATGTGAAAATAAGCTGGTTTTTGCGGGGGGGGGTTTTGTGATTTTTTTTCATAGATTTGGTATAGAAACTTCTCCTTAAGAGTAAAGCTGAAGATACAGAGGAAGAATTGATTTAGGCAGTAAACAGAAACTTCAAGCAGTGGATTTTGGGAAGTAGAGACACCTGTCCAGACCTGGTGTAGGATAAAGACTTAACTTCAGACTAGTACAGTTGAAAAAGAAAAAGCTTCCAATACTTGAAAATAAAAAGTAACATAGAACAGTGATGTATGTTATATAGATGTCTATCTGAATAGTTGAAGATAGAACTAATGAGGTAGATGGAAGAGAAACCAGCACTAGCTATGGCTAATCAGTTGTCCTGTTTTCCTCAGCTTTTCCTTGGGTAGTCTCCAAAAACTTCTTGTCCTGCTGCCTTGAGAGGCCTGAGAGTGCTGTGTGTCCACTCTCACACTGACACGGGGCACAAAGAGCTCTGCTGATGGAAACAAGAGCTCACACAGGGGCCACGTTCAGGAGGTTCTGCTGAAATCCACTTCTGAATGATATGAGGAGTCTTAATTTTTTGTCCCTAATGTTTCTTGTGTTACTTGAAGGAAATAATCTGTGTTTTACTGAAAGCCTGAGAGGAGTGGCAGGGGTGGGGTTTCTGTTGTTTTGATGGTTTGGGGTTTTTTTTTAAATTAATATGGCTGTGTTTATCTCTTGATTTAGGACAAAACATTTGGCCTAAAGAATAAAAAAGGTGCAAAGCAGCAGAAGTTTATCAAGGCTGTGACTCACCAGGTTAAGTTTGGTCAGCAGAATCCACGTCAGGTAAGAATTTATTGTGGAATGTTTTCCCACTGTATAGTCAAATCATCTTTCACTCTGTGGACAGAAGATCAGGTACTGAAGGAGAAGGCAGTTGAGCTGTTCCTTGCCTCCTGTGACTGGCACAGATCTTGCTAACAGTTGTCATGCTGTAAATGATGTACCTGTGTGAAGGTAGTACAGAGTATGGGGGTTTGTTGGGTTTTAGTTTGTTGTTTGGCTGGCTTTTGTTGTGAAAAAAGAACTACATCCCATCCAAACTCAACTAGTCAGGGTGAGCATTTGTCTCCACAGTGTTCTCATAGCAGCATAATTCAGTTTCAGGTATACCTGAAATGAAATTGTAGGTACTGGCTGTCAGCAAATACAGTTGCACCTTCTTTCTCTTTTTTCTCTTTAATTCCCACCTTATTTGAGAAATAGTGAGCAATTAAAATTAACAAGAGTTGTTAATAAAACTGGACTTGAAAGAAGATGGAAGTATAAACCTATATGTTCTCATTCTTCTACTTACAGAAGTATTTATTGCAATTTTAAGTGGACACAAGTCTGTCCAGTCTCCGTCTATTTGATGAATTCTTTGGTCAAAAAACCTGAAATTTTGAGCTGCTGTGTGCAACTTGGCTCTTCTGTATGATGAAATCAAATGAGATTCAATGTTTACATTATACTCAGTCAGAAAGCATGGATTTAATGGAAATAATCCAGGTCTCTTATTCCTCCAGTGCTTGGAAAGCAAGCTGTTACATATTTACACAGCTTTCTGTCCTGTGAATAAGCCTGTAAAATAATAACATTTACATTAGCTCAGTTCATGATGTCATGATACATTTCTTGCATAGCAAGAATGAACTAGGATGGAAAGCCCAACTTGAAAAGTAAAGTTGGTATTTGGGTCATTAAATCTAATACTTTTTTTTGTTGTGGAAAAGATACTTTGATATCACTTCAAAATCATTGGTGTTATTCAAACAGTTCTGAAACTTGTGTGTAAAATCCTTGATCTGTGGCACATATACAAATACCAATATGTAAAATAGCCAGCCTAAAATTATATTATTTCTCAAATGATGGTAGTTACCCACTGTTGGATGTCAGGGCCAAATTTTTAAACCTGATTATACCTCTCTTACCTTATAAAATAGCTTTCAGTTAGGATTGTCCCTGAGAAAGATTTCTTTTTTTTAAAACAATTTTCCTCATGTCATGAGATGAAAATGGAAATGGTGTCAGAGTTTTAGCCTTGTGGTGGGTCTTTTTGGTTTGGTTTTGGGTTTTTTTTTGCTCCTTTTCTGATTTGTTGTTGTTTTTGTGGTATTTTTCTTTCTTATGTTTTGGGGGGCTTTGTTTGTTTTTTGTTGGTTTGTTGGGTTTGTTTTTTTTAAGACAAGCTTCATCTTCAAGCTTTTAGAGCTCTGAAGATAAACAAAAGCATTCTTAAAGTACAATTTTCTGTAGTTGGTATATGTGGGTCTGTGTGTTATTTAAAATAGCATTTGTGAGTGGGAAAACTAGTCAAGCTGCTAATTCCTTTCTACAACAATCTGGTGTGTTTTTGCCAAGTTCACCAGAAGAACAAAGCTCCTTTTTTAATATTACACTGTATTTTAGAAAATAGTACCCACATCCTTGTTTGTGGTGTTGGTCTCACTGGCTTCCCATAAGGACCAGAGTTAAATCAACAGAGAATCTTTAAGGTTAGAGAAGACCTCTGAGATCATGGAGTCCAGCCATTAACCCAGCACTGCCTGTTCACCACTAAACCGTGTTCCCAAGTGCCACATCCACACATTTGGAACACTTAGAGGGATGGTGAGCCCACCAGTGCTTGACCCACACTTCCAGTGATGAAATGTTTTGTAAAATCTCATCTAAAAATTGTCTGGAGTAACTTGACACTATTTCCTCTTGTCTTGTCACTTGTTACCTTGAAAAAGAGATGGAGCCCCACCTTGCTAAAACCTCCCTTCATTTCTGATCTAAGAATGTTTCTCCCATGTCCTCTTTCATGTGTTTTCATCCCACTTTGGTATAGACACACACCTGCTCTGGGTTATCCAAAGAAGGATGAGGCAGAGTAAGGTTTTTTTTTTGTTATACATGCAGTTTTCCTTCCCTGGATGAGCTTGTTTTCCTGTCTTTGGTCCTTAGTTAAGCAATGAAATATTCATATGTTGAGTCGATCCAAGTTGAAATAATGTTCTAAATGCGCTTCCAACTTCTGTGGACAGATTTCCTGGAATTTCTGCCTGTTGTATAGATCAGAAGGAAGAGCAAAGCAACATGTAGGGGACTCAAGAGAGGATTTTTTTGTGCAGATCTAGAAGTAGTTGCACTGCAAAAAGAGAAATTTCAATGCCTCTCATTGGCTTTCCTACCAGTGAAGGTGCAGTAGGGGTCACTGTGACACTAAAGGTACCTGCCAGCACCTCTCCTCTCTGGCAGATTTACTCTGCTAAATACTTTGCTGTCCCTCCTGTGGGACAGGCCAGTAAAGGGCACCACCTGCACACACAAGAGCAGCAGTTCTGAGCCTTGCAGGCATCACAGGTTGCTTCATTCCTGCCCTTGTAAGCTGATTTTGAATGACTGGCTATTTTAATGTGCAGTTTGTGTGAAGTGAGTCCTGGCATCCTGCTTTTATGTTTATAGGTTGCTCAATCAGAAAGTGAGAAGAAATTAAAGAAAGAAGATAAGAAAAAGGAATTACAAGAATTAAATGAGCTCTTCAAGCCTGTGGTTGCTGCACAGAAAATTAGCAAAGGTATGACTAACAGATTTCTCTTAATTTATGTTTTCTTATTCATATAAGTAGTTAAGGTATAATAACCCTTCAATAACCCTTCAATAGCCAGTTATTTTAATGAAATAGATGTGACTATTTCCTCCTCCATCTAGCGTGCCAAGTATTTTGTCAGTCATGACTTGACATTGTTTTGGGAAGTGTTCTGGGGTCAGTAGATCGTTAGAATACCAAAAGCTACATTGATATTGAAGATACTGAAGATACTTGGCTATGTTCTGATTCATCAGTTAGATACTTCTGGATGTGTGTCATGATTTTAGTGTGTTTGTGATGGTATTTGTTTAAAACAGCCTGTTTCCCCAGGGAAGTGTGAACATCCAAAGAAAGAATATAAGATCATAACTGTTGTCTTAACAGAAGACTTGTACTCAGATCAGAACAGTAAATACTTTCCAGTTACTTGTATCTGACCTCATAATTAGCAGTAGCATTTGGTTTGGGTCTCTATTGAGGTTGGTTATTCAACAAACAAATTTTGTGATTTTACCAAGTTTTTACTGACCAATCCTCTGGAGTTTATGTGCAATAATTTTTGACAAAAGAGGTGTGATTTACACATATTTGAAGTAAACCTGATATTTACTCATTGTGGCACTGATCAGCAACCAAGGACACTTTTCTGTTTGTGACCTGCAGCTTTCCGTATAAGTTTTCTCTAAATCAAGCAGTTTTTGACTTAGTTATTTCAGAAAACTAATATTACCCAGATTTTTAGATTACACTTTATACAGGTGTTGCTGTACATACTGAAATCACTTTCAGTCAAACCAAAAGTGAAGCATCCTGTGAAAAACTCAACCCTAAAATCTTCCATGAAAACTTAATTAATACAAGTAAAGTATTTCTGATTTAGTCATGTCTCATAAATAAACTTAGACCTGCTTCTTTCATTGCTAATGACCTCCTGATGGTCAAATGATTCTTAAGTAGGATGATTTTTACTTGAACTGTAGTTAGGATGATTGCATAGCTCATACTAGAACAGCAGTTGCTTATTTTGGGGTCTCTGATCAGCCATTTTCTTTCTATTATTAAAGGAGGAAAGTGGCTTGAGTGAGTGTAGGTTAAATTACTGCAATTTATTGTAGTGTGTTGTTGATCTGCTGGGAAAAGGCTGACATCCAGAAGATGCTTTTTACTGTGTACTGGAGGCAAGAATAGCTTCATGTATAGGGAAGAAGTTGCACAGAATGATCTCTCTGATGTATTGTAATACACAAATGAATAATTTGCTCAGGCACACCATATTTATTTCTTTAAATAGTTCAGTGGCAGCTCTGATACTTAATGTAAATTCCACGCAGTAAAAGTAAATTTGGCGAGTTCAGAACATGAATTATGTACTTACCACGAACACTTTAAATAAATTTCATTTTTAAAACGTGTTTTCGTTCTCTACTTATCGTCAATATTCTCAGAATTTCTAATATATAACTTTTGCTTAAAAACAGTATTAAAATATAAAAACTTCCTTCACTCAGGTGCTGACCCAAAATCTGTAGTTTGTGCTTTCTTCAAGCAAGGTCAGTGCACTAAAGGAGACAAGTGCAAGTTTTCTCATGATTTGTCCTTGGAAAGAAAGTGTGAAAAACGAAGTGTCTACATTGATGCAAGAGATGAAGACCTTGAAAAAGGTATAATAGTTGAAGAAAGTTACAGCTAAGCTATTCTGATTCTGAAACTGGAATTTTAAGTGTCTTCTGTATTGTGGTTATGATCCTGAAGAACAGTGACTATGGCAGTGTCATGTATGCTGTCATACAAGTTGCAAGTTGAGCAGTATTTGACCTTTCTTGCAGTTGCTGTTTCCCTCTTAAGCTCTGTACAAGGGAAAGGGGGAAGTGCAATGAGCAACCAGAGTTGCCTTCCAGAACTGATACTAATGTTTGGCCAAATGTCCAAGTTCTACACTCAGGGGTACTTGGGAATTTTTTCTGACTTTCTCTCCCCAAATGACTTGTTGGCTAAGTACTCTGGGTTTTGCTTTTATTTAGCAGGGATTAGAGATTTTATTGAACTTGGTTTTTTCACATTTCCTCATGTCTCAGTCTTTATTTGAATTTTAGCCTCTGTCATCCTAAACGTATGTGATGGGATTCCACAGATTCACTGCTAACATTGTCATTGGTGATTTGCTTCTTTTGGTTGAAGCTTCTTTTGACTTTAACACAGATAATTTGGTATTCTCTCTTCCAAGCCTCAGGTTAGATTAGCTGTGTTTCTGGATGCTACCCTCCGACCTTCTCTTTTGTTCAGTTGTCTTGTTTTTCTTCTTTTCCCTTGCACACACTCCGTGCTGTACAGATGGAATGACACATTATTGAGTGTGTTTAACTGAAAAACACGTAATGCATTTCAAAATTAAAATTTCTGGGGCTTTTGAGGTAATTGTCTTTTGAATGCCATAGGAGTTTGAAAACAGTATTTTAAGATCCTAAATTTATTTTCCCTTGTATAAGCTACTTAAAGTGTAAGAATTGCATATTAAAACTGTTACTGGGCAGAAAAACAGCTTGCTGGTAATGTTCAGTATTTGGATTTTTCTGTGAAACCATCTGTTGTCTTTTTCTAGATACAATGGATAACTGGGATGAGAAGAAGCTGGAAGAAGTGGTGAACAAGAAGCATGGTGAGGCGGAAAAGAAAAAACCCAAAACCCAAATAGTATGTCTTCTTTTCTTTTTTTTTTTTCTTTTCTTTTTTTTTTTAATATTGAGCTCTGTGAGAAGGAATTAAGTGCAGTGCAGTCTGGCATTATATGTGTTTTATCATGGTGTAAAAATTCAGAATGGAGTATTATAATAATAATGTTCTGAGTGACGGCTGGTCTGATAGTATTTCTTGTAATATCTTTAAAAATTAAAAAAACAAAATCACAAAGAAAACCACAACCCAACAGCTCTTTTCTGTCCATACAGAGTTTTCTCATGTACATTACAAATGGATATTAGGTGAAGTGCTTTATAGAAATGTTCAAGGTTTCAGCAGTATATCTTAATTGCTTAGATAAATACATCTTAATTGCTTAGAAAATTGCTTAGAAAATCCCAAGTATTGTGATTAGTGAAATCTGTTATTGCAGTGACTGTGCTATGTATTGACTTATCTATGTACTGTGTGACATACAAGCATTATAAGTGTTTAAATTTTCAGCTAATTTATGAATTGAGAGTAATTTGTAATTCATGGGCTCTAAGTTCAACAATATTTTTTTAGTTCTGCACTAAATGGCATAATGGGTTAATCCCGCTTTCATTCTTTGGGACTATTTCACCTCATTTTCAATACCAAGCAATTAAATAGTCTATTGGTACAGCCTAAATCTGCAAAAGTTAAGCATTGCTGTGGTTAAATATAAACTGTGAATTGCTTGTTAAGGTCCAAGGATGGCATCTTTACCTCAGGATCGGGAGCTGGAAGGTTTACTATCATGCGAGGCAGATGCAATTTTTCTTGTTTAAAGCTGCACCAATGTTGGTGAGCAAAAAGAGATGTGCTGCTGGTTTTACAGAAGTGCAGAGTTGCCAGTCTTCTGTCCTCTTGTCTTTTTTATTTGAGATCCTATTGAGGGAGAAAAAGCTGTTGACTACATGAGTTTTAGATACTCAGTTGCACTACTTTGTCAACTATTTTAAGTAGCAATGCATTTCACATGTTCCTTCTGTTCTGCGCACCGCTGACTTGGACTGACTGAGTTTTTGAGATTTGGAGTGTAAAATGCTGGTGATAGAAAGAGGACACAGTGCTAACAACTACTGTTTTTATACAGGTCTGCAAATACTTCCTTGATGCTATTGAAAACAACAAATATGGATGGTTTTGGGTCTGTCCCGGTGGAGGAGACAACTGTATGTATCGCCATGCCCTTCCTCCAGGCTTTGTATTAAAAAAAGACAAAAAGAAGGAAGAAAAGCAAGATGAAATTTCATTAGAAGATCTAATAGAAAAAGAGGTAAAGTTGTTAGGTATCTTTTGGTGGTAGTTGTTTTCATTACTCTGAAGAGACACGTAAAAAATTTACTGATTTATAATAAAAATCTATTAGATGTTTTTAGAGCTGTATGAGCTAGGGCAAAGGATGCATAGCATTGTTTCATGTTTTTGTTTAGAAACTATTACTTAGTGAATAGAACTGACTATAGCCGCATACTTACTGCAGCTGTTGCTACCCTTTTTTAGGAGGCTTCTATTAACTGCTGTTTCTCATTTATCCATTACAACTGCTTCTGTGGCTTTTCTCATGCCCAGCTCAGTGTCTCCTTAGCTCTCCAGTGAGGCACTAACACCCAGAGCACAAGGCCTTCTGAAGGTGTTGCTGCTCTGCTTCTTTCCGTCACCATTGCTTGGCAGTGTCACTTGAGCAGAGCTGAGCTCTTGTCTTTACTTTTTCTCCTTCGCTTTTCCTATTGATTTCCATTCCAACTCATCTCACTAACTGGAAAATCCCATGAGTCACTTGGAAAGAAGTGTTTTCAATTAGTTTCTAGAAAAGAGTAATTAAATATCCAATTTGTTGTAGCCTTTGGAAAGAGTTTCTAGCATTAATCAGTCTCTTTTCTGGACAGCGTGCTGCCTTAGGACCAAATGTTACCAAAATTACTCTAGAGTGTTTTATTGCATGGAAGAGAAGAAAAAGACAAGAAAAAATTGATAAGGCTGAGCAAGATATGGAGAGGAGGAAAGCAGATTTTAAAGCTGGCAAAGCATTGGTGGTAAGTTTTACAGTCCAATTCTTCATGTAAGAAGAGCAAGTAAATAAAGTTTTGTGAAGAGGTAGCTGACCTGAAATTGTTTTGCTTATTATTACTGTGTGTCATTTTTGGTTTTTTGTGAGCAGTATAAATTCCATGAAGTGATAACTGAAGGTTTCTTTTGCTGTGAATAGATTAGTGGACGTGAAGTATTTGAGTTCCGGCCGGAGTTGGTTGATGCAGATGATGAAGAAGCAGATGACACCCGTTATGTTCAAGGAGCTGGAGATGATGATGAGGTAAAGGAAACAGGATTAAATCAAGGAATGTTTTAATTGCATTCAAGTTTGAAAAATGTCAGTTTGAAAGCCCTTACAATGAAATTAATTGGCTTGGTTTTTAATACTGCCACAGAGTATATTTTATCAGAAGGTTACTGTTGAAGGTGACAGATGTTGTAGACTGTTGTATTTGCATGGTCCCTCTTGGCAGGAAGGAATGATGAATGTGACTCCATGTTCTCAGGCTCATTTATTATTTTATGATACTATATTATATTAAACAATACTAAACTAAACTATATTAAAGAATACAGAAAGGATACTTACAGAAGGCTAAAAAGGTAATGACACATGTGACTCTCTCCAGAGTCCAACACAGCTTGGCGCTGGTTGGCCAATAAATCAAAACAATTCACAGCAAAAACCAATGAAACAATCACCTGTTGGTAAGCAATGGCCCAACACATTCCAAAGCAGCAAAACACAGGAGAAGCAAATCAGATAATTGTTTTCCCTTTTCTCAGAGGCTTCTCAGCTTCCCAGGAGAAGAATCCTGGGCAAAGGGATTTTTCAGATAATATGAGTGTGACAGTAGACATCTTGCAGAAGTGAGGATTTTTGTGGAAAGGTAAATCATGCAGAGTATCTTGGTTTATTTTCCAGACAGAAGACCCTGTGTGCATAAATGATGTAGATTTGAACCTGTATGTCCCCAAGGCAGTAGAGGAGACTGGTATTACAGTGGCTAGTCCAGAGAGATTCAGCACATACACTTCAGTAGAAAAAGATGGTAAGTCGTTATTTTTTCCAACCTGCTTTCATAGCCGATTTTCCAGACTTGCATATTAACCAGGTACATGCAATTTGGCCAGTATAAATCTGTGTGAATTTCAAATAAAGTAGTTTCTTCATAATTTCAAAATTTGAAAGCATGTTTAGTAGGATTGTGAATTGAGTTGGTGATTAAGAAACTTGTGACGCTGAGATGCCTAAGAATTATGTTTATTTTCAGATAATAAATTAAGTGAAGCTTCTGGTGGTGATATAAACAACAGCGAGCAAAATGATTTAGATGAAGATAATGATGGAGATGGGGAATTGGAAAATGGAGTCATTGATGCAGTTCCAGTTGATGAAAATCTCTTTACTGGAGAGGACTTGGATGAACTAGAAGAAGAACTAAACACTCTTGATTTAGAAGAATGAACTAAAAAGCTCCAGTGAGGAATTAAACCTATGTGAAAACTGACTACATTTTTTTCTTCTTTTTGAATAGAATTCTTAAACAAGATGTTTATGGTTATGCAGCTGAATAAGATGGGCACGTGATATACCAGGAATGTTCTTCTTCAATCTCATCTACTCCAGTCTTGGCTATGCTCACAGTAAAACGTTCAGAGTAGTTCAGGATTACCCGACAGCTGAATTTGCAGACAGTGAGATTCAAACTTCCAGCTAAGAGTAGGAAGTGTAACTGCTTTGCCAGTATGCAAGTGGGCAATTTGACATCAGGTACAGTACAAAAATCCAAGTATACATTCTTCACAAAAACTGCATTTTTATTAGTGATTGTTTTGATTTAGAAGCTGCCTGAAGTGGTTTTTAGGCAGGGTACTCTAATGGAGCTGATGCAGATTATGCTTCTTTAAGTGGTGATTAGCTTTATTTGATCAGCTGGATACTGAAGATTGTGAACTGATATTTCATACAATACCAGTATGGTGCCCTCTGTTTAAAATGTTTTAAACTTTCCCACCACCTTTTGCCAATAAATCTGTAAATAAAAATCATCAACTTTAAAATATCTGTGTTGATTTTTCTCTGTTAAGTTAGGATATCCTATCAAACTGTAAAGAGCTGGGTTTTCTAATAGAATGGTAGATGTTTTTCTCTGCAGTATTGATACAGAAGTGATGGTGTTGGCTTCGGTTACATTTGGGCTACCTGCCATTACAATTTTTTTTGTCTACTCTTGATGCAGTGTAAAATTCAGCAGCCAGCTTTTTTCCCTTGCTGTTCTCATTCCCTGCCCACCCATTAACTGATGCAATACCTGCTGTACATCACTGACTGCTATTCCAGTCTCATTCTCTCCCCACTGTCTTTTGTAGATTAGTGAAGACTTCAGGCTCTGCAGAGCAGGGATGTTACAGTCCAAAACATGCCTGTCATCCCTTTGGTGTCCTCTAGATAACAGGAGGTTGTACAGGGGTAAGTTGCCTCAGGTGCTGTACCCTGCAGAGTGCACTTCATTCAAGTCACTGTGTCCTTTTCCAGTGGATTGAGTGTCTGCCACAAAGATTTCTCAGCAGTGGTGCTTTTCCAGGGGGCTGCTCCTCCTTGCCATAACTCCCCGTGGTGTCTGCCACACTCCTGCTGTACTGATGATGCCCTTTGTATTGATTTTTCTAAAGCTCTTAAATCACTACTTCCAGACCAGTAAGAGTTATGGCATTGTTAGTGAGTTTTCCCAAACTGCTTTTGGGTGGTAATATTAGCTTTACTGGTTATTTCTGGCACTGCTGAATTGACTCCTGAATGCCATTTCCAAAATAGCAGACTTAGAATTGTTGGCCTTTTTTGGGATCTTTGTGGAATTCGTTTTTTCCTGTAGGAACAAGAAGCAGTGCTTGGGAGAAAGAGGCCTATTGAAATTGACTTCTAAATGTAAGTGTTTAAGGAAAAGCTGCGCTATCAGATTGAAATATTTATTTATGCAGATTTTTCTCCTGTGGCCATAAATAAACAAGAGTTGATGGATTATTGTACTATGCTGGCCAGCAATAGAATACCTGGCTGTCAGGACACTTAAGAATGCAATTCATTTGAATGTATGTTGCATAATTTTTCAAAGTTGTATATTTTAAATGGGAATAAAAGTAATTTAATCATTATCAAGGAAGAAAATGGCTATGTTTTGTGTCTTAGGGGTTGGTTTCTTGTATATAATACTCATTTGATAATACTTATCTGTTTCACTGATGTAAATAGCTTGAATCTTTGCCAACATTTTGTGCATTTTACTTGAGTTTTACAGTGAAGGAATGTCAGGGTGACTCATTAATTTCAGCAAATGAAACCCTGCTGGATAGGCAGAGAGTGCCTGTGTGCTCTTTTGGGTCTAAAAGGATGGTTGTGGTGCACACCTCCTTTGTACAGGTGTCATTTAAACATTCAGACAGTCACCTTGCAGAAGGCTGAAACCCACTGAACATCTGTAAGCCAGCTGAAGAAAACCTGATTGTCGTAGGCAGCAGCTGTTGACAGATGACTTCACGTGGGCAGGAAACAATAGCTGGCTGTCCCTGTTTGGTTTTCACTCTTTTTTCCTCTCCACTTACTCTGGCACAGCTCCTGGCTGGGCTTCCTCTGCCCACATTTCCCACCATGAAAGCAGAGTGACTTCTCTTCAGGAGCCCTTGGGCAGGGGAGCATTCACACTCCTGAGGGTGGGGAACCCTATGCTGCTGCGTGTTCCTTCTGCTTTAGGGGCTGCTAAAAGTTCTTCATCATTTAAAGAACCTTGGATTTGTAGCTAGTGGGGTTTCAGTCAATAAATGCTCAGTTGGAAATGAATGCCAAGGCATTGCTTTGGGTAGATGAATTATTGATGTTCAGGAAATGAGCAGTGTGATAGAAGGGAGTTCACTTGGATGTGACGTCACTAAGTTGTTCTTACTGATGCACATTTCCTCTGATAAATTACTGATAACTCCTCTGAAATTTCCCCTGAAATTACTCTGATAAAAGTCAATGAGTCACTTCTGGAAGAATGAGATACAATCTCAATGCAAAAATAATTATATCTTCATTTCAGTGGCTACCCAGTCTGTATGGGTCAAAAATACAGTATTTCACTGTTAAAAGAACAGGCAGACTCAGTGCAGGACACTTGCTGTCTTGAGATCAGGCTGTAAAGCATCATAAGCCAGGTCAGAAACACCTTTGCAATAAACTTGCCTTCTATCCCTTGCAGCCTGGGCCAGTGTTTGTATTACCCTGTGTTGCTCCTAACTTAGGTGAGCACTAGGTGAGAAATGCAGCTGTGGCCTGAGCAAATCTTGAGGGAGCACAGTGGTGTAGCACTGCCTTGAAAGCACCTTTGGTACTGGATTTGTGTGTGGACAAAAGCAATTAAAGGTGCTGCAGTAAACCCATGCCTTTGCTTCCTCGTGTTGCCTGTTCTGGGAGTAGTGTTGGTTGGTTCTCAGTTTTGGTGTGTTTCAAATCCCATTTCAGTCACAAACTGTGTGAACTGCTGAAACTGGTTAGCTTTAAATTCTTTAAAGTTCTGGGAGTTTTTTAAAGCCTGTGTGGTTAAATTTTATGCTTGCCACTGTTTGTTACTCACAGCTCCCTGCTGGTTTTGGTAATGAATGCCCTTCACAAAGGCCTGGAAAAATATTTAGAATTAACTGCCCAGACTGACCTTAAATATTACATTATCTGTGAGTTGTTTGTAATAGAAGTGTTGCCATTTCTTAATGGAAAGTGCTCCCCAACTGTTTTTATCAAGAGGAGGCTTTATTATTGATAAAACTTGGGACCAAGCAGTGGTACTTAACTTGGCAATTTAGTATTCTCATAATAGATTGTGTTTGTTCAATGTGTTGGTTACAGAAAGAATGTACACATTCAAATCAGATTGTTTTTATTAATGCTTTCCTTCACAGTTTAGTTGGACATGGAATAACAGCTGTCAAAAACTGTGTTCTGAATGCTGAATTCAAGACATTCTGAATGCTAAATTCTAATTCTTTTGCAATGCTAATGCCCCTTTTAAAAATTACCTGAGTGTAGTAAGTAATGCAGGCTTAATTTTGGTAAGCTTATATATCTTGCAAATAACATGCTTGGAAGTTTCATAAACATCAGTTGTTATTCCTGTTCCGTGTGCTGCTTTGTAAAAACCTACTAAAACTGCAGAGTGTTTAAGCAACTAAACTAAAAATCTTACAAGGCTGGGTCTTTCTTTTCCTCACAGTGAAATTGTTACAGCCCTAAGCTGACAGGAAGGGATTGTTCTCATATGCAAATTTCGCATGCATATTCACCTGAAGTGTCTCAGGAGCAATTAGCCCCTGAATAATATGAATAAGAATAGAACAGAATTGGAAAAATGGGATGTGGGAAGGCCAGAGCAGCTGCAAAAACCATGTAACAACAGCTGTGCTGTGTCAGACCAAGGGACTGTTCATGGCACTCCCAAAACAAGACACCTGAGGAACAAAGAGGTGGGAGAAGGACAGGCCTGTGCACTGCTCAGGAGCACTTCTTTTACAGAGCTTCCAACAATTCCTAATCTGGAACATTTCCTCTGCTAGATGGAGCCTGTGGGGCCTTTCTCTTCAGAGTACCTTCCCTCTTTCCCCCTTAAATCCTCGACTTTCCAAGCAACTTTTGGAAACTCTGGAGTTGCACACCCCTGTTACATCTCGTTTGGAACATGGCTCCTGCTAGCTCGGGTTCTTCCAGGAGTCATATCCTGTGCTTTGCTTTGACTTCATGCCAAACAGAGAAGGGTGGTGTAAAAAGAGAAGCTGATGCCTTTCAGTTGTGAAGAACACAATATCTTAATGTACTTAAGTGCTAGAAACAGGGTTTTTTTCAAAATTCAAAGCTTTCTCTTTACATACTTAATATTTTTGCTACAAATGGGCTTCTAATAAGTAGAATCTTTTGTGAAGCCAATGTTTCATTAAGCATTCGAATGAAGTCTTTGCTTCTGGTTAGGTACCAGGTGTATTTTTTGGAGCTATGATCACCTGAAGTGCTTTTACTGTGATATGTGCACATGACCCTTTTCTTTTTCCCCCACACTGGTATTGCAGGCTTAGAAGTGACCTTGGCATTGCCTGTCACACTTAGTTCTTCCTTTCAATGGATGCTCTGTCTTTTTACAGAGAGCAGCTGTTGCTGGTGTTAGCAATAAGGCCAAGATGTTTTATTCATTTATGATGTTAGAGCTCTGATATGTGACCACAATAGGCTCCTTCATAGCACATTATTTAAATGAATGCCAAAAATAATCAGTTCTTTCAATCATAAAATAGCAGCAGCAGCATCTCATCTGTGTTTAGGGAAAGAGACCTTGGAGGTAATCTCTTTATCTTACATTTGTGGTTGAAAATGTGGTGTTGTAATACATTTGGACCTAAATTTGAGCAAGGCTGGCCTAAAACTTAGAGGCATTCCCTGAGTTACCCAATCAGACTTCAGAAATGAGACAGACTCCTAAATTAAAGAAAGAAACCATGGAAAAGAAAGCATCACAGCATTCCTTTCAAAAAGGAGAAAAGCAGAAGCAATCCTGGAGGAAAGAGATGAGCAAAGATTACTACAGAAGGTTCCCAAGGCAAAACAATGTTCTTTGTACCATCAGCCATGAGGGAAATGTTCTGTGGAGGCTGCATCCTTGGGCCTGTGCATGAATGAAACTGTCTATCAGCACTTAATATGGGTGTAGCACATACCCTGCAGGAAATCAGCTTATAACTTTTATTTCTCAGGCTTCTACAACACATTTTGACAGGATTGCTCTTCTAGGAGAATTTTTGTCCTCTTCATGTTCCACCTCCACTTCTGTTGCATTCCATGGTTTCCCTTGTGCTCTGAACACGAGGCAGGCACAGATGGGATCAAAGAGGATGTGGTAGTTTGGTCTCTGCACAGTAATAAAAATCCATTGCAAGCTCTCACTCACTGTTTTCTATCAATCTTAGTGATCTCTGGCATGACAGGTAGTTTAGTTCTTTCATTTGGGAGCAGTAGACTGCTTCACTAAAAATGGACTTCCACTTCAAAAATTCCATAGTTGCAACTTAATGCCTCCTTAAAATCAGATGACAGCCAAGTTTCTAGGTAAGAAACCTTTAATCTTCATTCTTCATCACTTTGTTTTGCTGTCTTTTCTCTCTGCTGAGTATAAACACAGGGGAAGGGAGGCTTTTCTGACTGACCTCTCTAATCCATATCAGCTAGCCCAGCAGTCCTTGTGGAGGCAACTGCTGCCTTCTCCCTGTGGGCATGGTATCCTCAGCAGTGTGCCTTCCTAACATGACTCCAAACATTTCAGGGGTTTGTTTATCAAATGGAGACAAGGAAGATTAGGAAAGCTGGTCAGAGGGAACAGAGCAAAAATTATTTCTTCAAATGTCTGACAGACTGAAGTCAAAATTAGAGGGAACTATAAACTGTAAGGGTCTCACTGTTGTGAGCTATTCCCTTGAATGAGCACCTGGGAGGTGGCAGAGCTGCACTTGGTCAGGACTATCAGCCCTACACCATGAGCTCTTCAGTCGTTTTCTTGTCAATGGAAGTCTGTATTCTGTACATGGCAGTTCCCACACAGTGCCTTCCACACACAAATACCAAGTTCCAGTTCTGCACAACAGTTGCTGTACATGAATAATTGCCCATTCTTTGTGTATAAGGGCAGCCAGGACAAGTGGAATGAAGAATCTTCCCCCAAGAGGACAGAAATGGAAAAGCTTCAATGTGCTCTTTATTCAGGGCATGGAAGTGTCTGTAGTTTCCACCACTGATAATTGTTGTCAGCATTAACTTCTGTTTGATAGATGCAAAAATAGTTCTTTCACAGCTGGCACTCTACTGGAGTGACCCCTGGCAATGGCAGGCTGATGGCTTAGAAGCAAATAGGACAAATTTGAAAACAAACCAAACATCCCCAGCCCTCACTGCCCTGGCCAAACCCTCTTTTAGAATGGATAAAGGCCTGATTATGTCTTGGTCTATGTTTAGTTTTATTGCTTGAGGGAAGTTTTTGTTATGTTACTCAACAATGGCATAGTCAGCAATGTACAGTGTTTTATAAATAAGGGCATGCTATGGTTTAATATTAATGCCAGACAGGACAGGATTTCTTGGACACAGAGGATCAAAATGTCATGGCTTCAACATCAGAGTGAGGGTGAGTTGGGGTTCTTTGGGCAGAAAGGGGCATTTCTGCTGAGGGAAGAGGGAGGAAGTTTGAATTCCGTGGCATGCTCTAAGATGGTAAGGTGTCTTCTGAAGGCAAGAGGCTGGAGCTGATGGCTCAGCTGGTGTATCAACGTGGAGAATGCCTGGGCTCAAACACTTGAAATGCTTCTTGAGGGACAAGGGGAAGGAAATATCTCTCAGTATCAGATCATGTTATTACCATCTTTTAGTGCTTTTGTATCTGAGTAAAATATTCAGAGTATTGTCTCTGTTTCTCCACTGCCTTTCAATCCTACTTGCTCTGCATCCTGTTATTATTTTGTTATCTAAGTCTTCAATGTGTTTGAAGTCTGAGCTTGTTACTAAGCACAGAGAGCCTGAAGAATTATTCCTTTCCCAGAGAATTTGAAAGTTTTGAACTTGTTTTTGTTCCAAATCATTCAGCAGGAATGTGGAAGCATTACTGTAATACAGGAGCACTGGAGGACAGATGCTTCAAGGCAGATGTGGCATTATGTGCCTGGAATGATCAATTAAAAAACCAACAGACTGCTCTGGGAGTCTGAGCCTTTGAAGATTCCTTTGAAAATGCATGTTGAAAAACACCATAGAAAAAAATCAGAAATGTACAAACCCAGAAAAAACTAGAAAGTGGAAAGATTCAAAAGTTGTACATAAGAAGCTGTCATTTGTACTAAATAGGAGATGATTTACACTAAAGAAAGGGATAACAATATCTCAGGGATACAACAGGAAGCAGTGGTCTCTGGTATTTCTGTATGACCAGAAGCAGTTAAGAATGTAAGAATCCTAGGAAATGCCTCTTGTCATCTGGAAATTTTCCATAAATGGAAATAAACCAGAAAGTGACCCATTCTCTGTGCCTATAGAGCCTGTGTGAGGGGAAGTGCTCTGTTTCACTTTGTCCCAGCAGAATACTGTTCCACAAGAATTTCTGCCAGACATAGGAACTTCCACTTTCTAAATAAAACCTATGTGCACACTTGCCATGGATGATGGACTCAGCAGAAATGACAGTACCTAAAATAGTATGAGAACAGTGGCAGGCAAAAGAAGGAAAAGATTCTTAGGAAGGAGATTAAGATGTAATGATGGCAGAATAAATAAATCTCTTCCTCACCTTCAGGGACCTGCATAAAAGCAGCAGGTTCTAGACCGTCTTTGTGAATGTAAAAAGATATATTGAGTTAAATTTCATGGCATCCAGCCAGCAATGGACCTTCCTTCCAGGAAAGGCAGAAAGAAGTCGAGGAGAGAGTGATGAAGAGATGAGAGAGATGATTCTTTGTTTAATCAAGTGTACTGTTAGCACTCCTGTACTCATTGTGACTGCTGTGTGTTTACAAGCTTTGCTGGGTACAGGCAGAAGGGTGGATTGGGGAGAAGTGCAGCTCCAGGTGCAGTTTTGGGTGATAGAATTGGCCTGTAAAGGAACAAGTCACTGCAGGAGGAACTCACATGGAAGCTGGAGCTTTCCATCTCATGGGCTGCACAGCTGCTGTGCCAGGTCAGACAATTCAGTGGGAATGGAGAAGCAGAAGTATAGAACTTTCATTCACAATGCACATATTCCATGTGAGACAAGTGCACAGCCTGTTCATTTCAATGCTTCATCTCTTTTCCCACTCTAGGAGCACAAAGCCAGTTCCATCACGCTCTCTAGATTAGCAGATTCTCCCCATCCCCTTCTGGAAGGCTTTCCTGAGACCTTTCCCACCAGAAGCCCCAAGAGCCCCATATCTCCCTGGCTTTCTCCTGGGAGCTCTGTCACTGTGATTACCCAAGAGCACTGCACTCCTTCTGGGATAGGTGTGGTGACTTCGCAGGCTTTTTCCTCTGGGCTGGTGTGTTCCCACACCCTCTTCCTTAACAGACTAGGGTGGTACTTAGCTTTTTGTCTCTGTTACGTCTTCTATATGCATGCATATTATGAAAATATTTTCAGAGAGATGGTGCAGAGAATACTGTGGAGCTTGTTGTTTGGGTTTTTTCCTAATCCATTTCTCCCCACATTGCATTATTTCCTGTCAAAGTTTTTGTCCTAGGGGGGAAGTACTCTTTAAAAATGTCTTTTAAAAATATCTAAGTCTTTGGGGGTGTTACTGAGCAGCATCTGGATTTATTTGTTTGGTAATCTGCTGAAGTGCTTTGTGAAGCAAAGACTGAGTCACATGTGATTTATAATGACCAACTTTGTCAGACCGAAGAAATATGAATCCTTGGGTAAATCAAGCAGTGCTGTCTCTGAATTAGGCGCTGTGAAATCCTAATGTTTAAATAAAAGGCCTGGTGAGTAATGAGCACTATAAAACACGAAAAGGGAATTACAGAAAGACTTTGACTAAGGCTGGAGTAACACAGCTATCAGTATTGAGCAAATCAGAAAAAAACCTGGTACAGCTCACTTCCTTTTGATCTGGGAGATCTCAGACTGGGTGCTAGGAGCTGGGTTAACAAATGTAGCCATACCCTTGTTGTGAAAGCATTGCCCCATAGCCCCGGGCTAAGGACAGCCTTTTCTAACAACCCAGTGAGATTTGGCTGGTGGGAATTGCTCATAGGAGCAATACAGCAAATCAAGCCTAAACATTTCTAGTGGTTTCCTCGTGTTTTACCACTGAATGCTTCCACAGTTTTCAGATGTAATGTTTGATTTTTCCCAATGAATAACAAAGATATTAATAGTAAACAAAATAGAAATAAAAAGGCAGAAACTGACCAAAGCAAACTATTATGTGAAGTCCATCTTTTACTTCGTTTTCTATTACCTTGTTAGAAACTGACTTCTTAAAAGGTCTGTTCAGAGCAGCTAAGCCTCTTGGAAAGTCCAAATGTCTGGATGTGGCACAAGAGCAAAATATTTACTAAAACTCTCACATCGATGAAGGCTTTTCTGGGACACTAATAGTTGTCTGGATGAACAAATGAGTGGTGATCCTTTCTTTGCTGCAGATATCCACGTAGAGGCTGAAGTTTATTCCTTACATACAGGACCCCTTGCTGGCCCTTTGAAGTAGGACCACAGTGGTTTGCACGTTTGCAGTTTCTACTGAATTGTGGCACTTTGTCCATTTCTTGCTGCTGCCTTTCATGTCATGAGGTGGAGACTCAAAGGAGAAGCATTCTGAAATATTCTATGTTACAGGCTGGACACTCAGGAATAGCAAAAAACCAATACCTGCCTACCAAAAGTGCTTTGCATCTTGCAAATTTTAATTTGTCTGCATTAACAGCTCTTCTGAATTAAAACTAACAAGACCAGTAACTTGTAGCAGAAATATGAATTTGATCTGTTGGATAGAGTTGGAGTTTTTAGACTCCAATCAATTCCAAAATAATTGTATGCTGTTTTGAATGCAGACAAAAAGTTTGGTGGCTTGGAGGGAATCTGAGTCCTGCCCACTTCTCAGTTGTTGATTTTCACCACTGGATATCTTAGCCTGAGAACTGAAAGCTACAGGTAACAAGTAAATATGGAAACACATAATTAACTTGTTTACATTCTGCAGTATGATCTCATTGGCTGTCCCTTATCTATTTGTTAGTCATGCTGAGAACTAAACCAACGAGGAAAGAAAATCACATCCTCACTGGGAGGGTGTTTGCTGCTCTACATAAAGAGCAAAGTCTGGGTTTGACTTTCACTCCTCTGTCCAGGATTCTGTCAGACAGATACCTCAACAGCTCTGTCAGATACCCTGTCAGCCAGGGCTATATACATCCTGCTCGATGCGAGCAATGGAATCAATAATTCAGCTTCTCCTGTAACAGAAAGCACTTTCCCTCATTTCCAGTAAGATTGCCTTTGCTTGGAAGTGCATCCCAAGCCCGTACACTTCATTCTCTTTTCCCACGTGGAGGCTGGGGGCTGTGATGCCGTACAGGGAGCTGTGCCTGGGCTCCGGGGCTGTCTAGACGGGGTGACTCCGCTCGTGTTGTGAATTAGGGCCAGACAGCAGCGCCGCCGCTGCCGCCCGCAGCCCGTGACTCAGCCCTGGGAGCCTCGGGGCAGCGAGAGGAGAGCTCACCTTGGGCAGCCCAAAGGGGCACGGAGCAGCTGCGAAAGAACAGCCCTCTTAAAGGGAGGAAAGCCTTTGGGATGAGGGATGAGTACCCCTGACTCTGGGCCGCTCCTAGGGACTGGCTTTGCAATTTCCGACAGCAAGAAGTGCTGCACGGCCAGTCCCTAGGAAGCCAGAATTGATCATTCGGCAGAAAAAAAAAAAAAAAAAATCTAGTATCTTAAAGAGAACTTATCCTTCACTGCTTGTGTGATGTTGTGAGGTTATACAGTCCCTAGGAAGCCAAAATTGATAATTTGGTAAAAAAATTCTAGTATCTTAAAGAGAACTTATCCTTCACTGCTTGTGTGATGTTGTGAGGTAACTCAGTCCCTAGGAAGCCAAAACTGGTAATTTGGTTAAAAAATTGTAGTATCTTAATGATAACTTATCCTTTGCTGCTTGTGTGGTGTCGTGAGGTTATACAGTCCCTAGGAAGCCAAAACTGATAATTTGGTAAAAAAATTCTAGTGCCTTACGGATAACTTATCCTTCACTGCTTGTGTGATTTTGTAAGGTTATGCAACCAAGTAGAGCAAATCAATCCTCCTTTTCCCTAAGTTACTGATCAAAGTACTCATAAACCACTCTTTTCGTTTATTGCCCTATTTACTAGAGTTTAGAAACTTATTAACTCATCTGCAGTTTTGCTTTGATCAGGTCTCTAGTACAAAAGCTCTGAGATAAGTCAGTAAATAACAATAAAAGTAATGTGGAGGTTGTGTTTGTTTGGTTGGGTGGTTTCTTTTTAACCTGTTGAGGAGGCAGCAATGTTAGAAAAATTAGCAACAAGTATCAAGTTCATGTATAGGAACTCCCCTTCTTGATGGAATTTTTAAGAGGCTTCCTGCAGAAATGATAATTAATAGCAAGAACAAGTGAATGGAACACAGGAGTAGCTGGTGGCTATTTGGGTTTTCCTCTGCTTATTGTAGAAATATTTTTCTTTTGGGATTCCCATTAGATTAAATCAGTCCCTTGGTAAACATGGTATTTTTAACTTTTATTCAGGGCTTGAAATGTCATTATTTGTTCTGTTGCTTTTTATCATGCTCACAATGAGGAAAGCAAAAAGTTTAGACTTTTGGTGGCAGTAAACTCCAGTCCTATTATATATTAACTATTAATATTAAAATATTAATATTAATTTGTAGAAATTAATATTTTGAATTAATATGAATTATTTGCTCTTTGTAGGTGTTCAGTGTGTTTTCTTTTACCTGAGAGACTCAACAGATGTTGAACTCTTATATCAGCTGAGGAGGACGAGGCTACAGCTGACCGAGCCAGGATGACAGTGCTAAAATGTTATTAGTGAGAGATGATACAAGAGCTACAAAGTGCAGCTGAGGGGATTGGAGCTGCACCTTGCGGTTCTTCCCCAGGTGGGCAGTGCAGGGGTGCAACAGTAACAGAGATTTCCATCAGGGAGGATTTGCAGGTTCCCCCTTCCCAGCCTTGCACCTGCTGCTCAGCATTCCTGTGGCTGGGGAGAAGCTGGGATCCTGGGATTTAAAATGACTTCATTTAATAGTCTGTGTGTTTGAAAATCAGAATTTTCTTCCTCCATGGCTGGGTCCACACTGGCACTCCATTGTTTGCTTAGCAGCTTTCCTGAAAGACTTGTTCAGAAAGGCTTCACCAAACAGACTTGGTACGCACGGACGTGTCCCCCTCTTCAAATTTCTAGCAGTCCTTCATGGGATGGTACAATGGTTTGGGTTGGAAGGGACCTTAAAGACCATCTCATCCCACCCCCTGCCATGGGCAGGGACACCTTCTACTATCCCAGGTTGCTCCAAGTCCCATCCCTGAATACTTCCAGGGATGGGGCAGCCTCACTTCTCTGAGCAACCTGTGCCAGGGCTTTACCACGGTCACAAGAAACAATTTCCTTGACCTTGCTCCAGCCTTTAGCTCGGGCAGAGATAAGAGTGGGATGCCTGGAGCGAGTTCCGCGGGCCCAGGCAGCGCCAGCCCCGGGCGGTGCCGGCCGCTCCCGGCGGAAGAGAGCGGCGGCCCGGGCGCGGAGCGGCCAGGGCCCGCCCCCGGCACCACATGATGCCGCCTCTCCTTCCTGCCGCCCCCGTCCCGGCGAGAAAGGGGAAGTGACTGCGCCGCGCTCCCCGCCCCGCCGCGGGAAACGCGCGGCCCCTCCGCCCCCTCGGCGCGGGGCCGGCGCGTCCCGGCAGAGCCGCGCCCGCGGAGCAGCGCGGCCGGGCCATGGCGCGCCTGGGCGTGATGCTGGTCCTGCTGGGCGCCGCGCTGGCCCCGGGCAGCGCCTTCAACCTGGACGTGGAGCGCCCGGCCGTCTACTCGGGCCCGGCGGGCAGCTACTTCGGCTTCGCCGTGGACTTCTTCGCCCCCGACCCCTTCTCGTAAGTGTGCGCCCCGCCGAGCCCCGCAGAGCCGCTCCCCGCGGCGCCCGAGCCGGGAGCGGCGCTGTCCCGGCGCGGGGCGGAGGATGCGGAGCTGCCCCCGCTCCCTCAGCAGCCGAGCCGGTGCCGGGCGGGCCGGGGCGGCTCTCGGAGGGGATGCGGCTTTGCTCAGGCCCCGGAGCGGGGATGGAGCCGGCGCCGGTCCCCGGCGGTGCCCAGCAGGGACCGCTCCGCATCCCTGCCCCGCCGGGGCGGCTCCGGCGGCCGGGACGCCCTGGCCGGGGAGCCAAAGCCGATCCCGAGCGGCCGGCGGCTCCGGTGGGACGGGAACCTTGTGCTGCGGGATTCTCTGCATAGCCTGGTCCCGTGCAAATGGTGGTGGTGGTAAATACAGTGTAGAAAGATGTAGTTATGGTATTTTGGTTCCTGAAGCTGTGTCCGTGGCGTTTCAGAAGATCTGCTGTTCGCTCTTTGAGTGTGCTTTGCGGGAGTGCTGTGTTTGAGTTGTGGTGAGTCTGTGCGAGTCTCCAAACTGCTGAGGAGTCTAGAGAAGGAAAAGTTCCATGTAAGCACTCTCCACGTCTGCTTCCTGAATATGTTCCCGTTTCATGTTAAAGATTAGGCAGTGTGTAGTCGCTGTTGCGTTTCAGACCTTTGAATCCTAACTGAGTCTCTAACTGCACAGCCTCGGTGTTGCCAGAATGAATCAGGCTCTGGCTCTGAAATGCGGGCTACAGTAATATCCAGCTTTTGTCGCTTTTCCCCCACTCCTCTCCCATCTTAAGGGCTGCAAGATTGGAAAAGCTGCTGGCTTTCATCCTGCTGAAGGGATATTCTCTCTGCCCCGTTAATCTTTAGCTTGTGAAACTTTATAAGCAAATTGTACAGATATTGAGCAAGACTTTCTGCACTACATCATCTGGCTTTGCTTGCATTTTTTTATTACCTACATATATTAGAAGCCATCCTGTCTTAACTTGCACATGTTGCACCATCTTTCTCTGCTATCTTAATCCTGTAAGTCTTGGTACTAAAAGAAAAAAAGCTTCTATTTTTGTCCCGCCCTTTATTTTTAAGTCAGCATGTGTGGCTGCAGAGTTATCAAGAGACTGGTAAATGGATGTAATAAACTTTCTTCCTTGCTTTCTGATAAGGAATTATGTGACACAGCTCTCCATGAAATCACTATTTGGAACCTTTCCATTATTTTTATAAGAACTATTGACCTCCAAGCGCACTGCTGTTAAAGAAAACAGTGCGGTTGTCAGGCAGCATGAAAAGCTTCTGTATATTTCAAAGGGAATTCTCTGCTTGTTTGGTTTTTTTGGTTTGTTTTTGTGTTTGTCATCACTAAAATTTTGTTTGTACCTGCTAACCTAAACACTTTATTCTACATTAAAGTTCGTAATTGAACCAAGTAGCTCTGCAGCTTTCACAGGAACAGGCTCTCATGGTGTCCAATTTTCAGTTTATGCCTATGGACACTGATATTTTGCCTCCTGAAATAGCCAGAAATACTTGTGTCCAGGCTTATGGGGTGTCACGTGGTTTCTATGCCTTTCTTTTTGCTTTGGTGAGCTTTTATTCATCACCTGTTTTAGAGCTTTTATTCATCACCTGTTTTATACATCAGTACCAGAGATTATTAAGTCAGTTTTGTTGGGCTAAAGCTATTTGGATTGCCCAGCCTGACAACAAAGGCATGCTGTTAGTTCCTGAACGCTCAAGCTGCTGTTTCACAGTCTATTTTGACCTGCTGGATGCCAAACTAAAGCATATTTAGAAGTCCAGGATGAAAATCCCATTCCAGGAGTGGAAGTGGTGGTGTTGTGTCAGGGTGCCTGACAGTGGGCACAGCTGTCATAGGTTTCTCACACACCCCCTGCTTCAGAGGAGCTGCCCTTGATAGTCCAGGATGCACCTCCGTGGAAGCCCCAGTTTCTTTGTTTTCCATGGAAAGCCCTGGAAAGGCACACCAGAGGTGCCAGAACGCTCCTAGTGTTGCCCCAGCATTAGGATGGGATGGATGGATCAGGAACATGATTCAGGAAATTGGCAGTGTCGAAGCATTGCTGGTGTATTCCCATGGAAATACAATTGTCCCTCTATTCCCTCTTTCCCAAAGTATGTGGATTAGAGACTTCTAAGTATTTAGGTAATTTGCATACTATTACAAGAGCTGTGACAAAATCTGCTTGCTTGGTCTCTGATGGTGAAAATGCATTTTTTTATTTGGGGAAAAGACCTTTGTGGAACCACATAAGGGTTCCTTTATTTATAATATTTTTAATAAACTTCATCACAAATATTAGCTTAAGAAAAATTTAAAATATATAATTAGAATGGGAACTAATAAATCTTTTAAACAAGTGCTTCATTTGGGGTGGGGGACTTCTCAAAAGTCAGTGGTACAGGAGTAAAATGGGAGGTAAGCTACCACTTGTTTAATAGACTGCAATTATAATAATTTATATGTTTCTTGGCATTATAATGTTCATTTTTAAGCATTTCTGTTCTGCCCAGAGAGCTGATTTTATGTTGATTAAAGTGTTTCAGATTCATTTTCTAAAAATCTAGACAGTCTGAGGATGGCAACTAAGGAAAACAAATGGATTGCCAGTTAGCCTGGATTTTCTATCAGGGTCCATGCCAGGACATTTTTAAGGTTCTGAAAATTCACACAGGTTGAAAACTGGTAGGTCTTCATGCAAGGTGCTGCATGTTTATACCTATGCTTATCTCTTTACTAAAAAGGAGCCTGGAGATGACTCTGAAAACCAGAGCAAGTTTGATAAGCCTGGATTTGCCTGCCTGTAGACATTCTCTCCAACCAGTCCTGCAGCTTGTTCAGCTAATACCCATTTTCCAAGCTAGAGAACTGTACTGCCTGACAAGACTTGCTCCTGCAGGCTGCATTGCCTCTTAAGCACTCCAAAGGGAAGAGACAGAGCAGACTGATTCTGATGAAAGGAAGCACTTGATTTTGTCTTCTGAGCATGACTTCACGCTTCACACTGGCTTTCTCAGTCCAGTGCTGATGAGTGAAGTGGGTCTCAGAGGTGCTGGGGCTCCTGGCAGACGCCAAGAGCCTTGTTCAGTCTGTTTCTTACTCTGACACTTCTGAATTTTGCCACCTGTGCAGGAACAGTGTGGAGGCAGTTCCTGCTCGGGGTGCACCCAACAAGTGTCTGTAGAAGCAGAGATGCAGAGAGGCACAGCAGATGCTAATGAGAAAATGATGACTGTGCAGTGAGTGTGGGTAAGGATTCATTAACATGCAGATCTGTGGCTCGGAGTGGCTGGCGCTTGGAGATTGTTTTCACAAGAGCACTTGCTCAGGCAGGGCTGACTCATCACGGTCGGTACATGCTGAGCTCCCCGAGCGCTGCTGCTTTGTTTATACATTGTTTCCATTTCTGACTGACTTCCTCGAATTACCCTTACTCACAAAATTAACAGAAATTATGCCACCTGATGGCTTTCGTAAGGTACAGAAGTACACAATTTCCTGTTCTGCTGTACACATACATATTTTTGAAAGGAAAAAATAATATGAAAGGTGTTTCTCTCATTTACAATATAATCCTAAAGAGGCCTGGATACTTTAAATTTGTCATATCTTTTTTCTCTCTTTTTTTGGTAAATGGATGGTTGGCTTTTTTTGCATGCTTTTGCAAACAGAAAAGAGAACCTCATGTGAATTTCTCTGTAACTGAGAGTAGTTCGAGTTGGATTTAGATCAGAGAAGGCAAGACTTCTGCTTTATTAACTCTTGAGATGTCATAAAGTTATAACAGCTGTGCCTTAGGTGTTGAAACCTTTGTTTTGCTTCTTCTTTTTCCTGCAGGACATATCTTCTGGTGGGAGCTCCAAAAGCCAACACTACCCAGCACAACATCATAGAGGGAGGGCAGGTGCTCAAATGTAACTGGAACTCCAACAGGAACTGCCAGCCCATTGTATTTGATGCCACAGGTAACCTGTGGGACACTGTGGGGGAGATGGGATGTCCCTGCTCTGGTGCTGCTGTGGGGAAGCAGGAAGGTTTCAGGGATTTTTTCATGGTCAGTGTGAGTGCAGCTGGTTTTTGACTGGCAGCTAGTCAAGGTTTGCTTGTGCTCTCCTTTTCCTCTCCTCCCTTTTAGAGTTGTTGTCCCTGGTGTGTGCTGAAAGCCTGAGTGAGCAAACATTATTCTTCTTGTGTTTTAACCTATTTATATTTCTCCTCTGTACTTTCCAGCAATCCTAAAACATTTGGCAACCTAATTCCCAATGGACCCCGAGGGGTTTTCTTCCTATTAAGATCGTGTCATATGAGGAAAGATACTTTCCAATATCAGCAAAGGTGGTTTAGGCAGAAATACCCAGAAGTTTCATCTGAAAACAGGAATATGACCGAAAAACTGTGGAAAAATGTCTTTTGTAAATTTTTCCCCTTAGATATAGCTCCACAGTGTTTGTGGCTTCTATGACAGCAGCACTCAGGTCGCAGGCATTCCTTACCCATTGCTGAAGCACAGGAGAGCTGAGCAGCAGCAGTGTGGGCATGAAATATTTCAGTCATTCTTCACGCTCTGGTGCACACAGTGATTTCCACAGGCTGTGGCAGGTCATGAGAATGCACTGCATGTGCTTTTCTGCTCCAGCCACTCCGTGCTGAATCCTGTTTTCCACAGCGTGTTTCAGGGCAGCGGAAAAACCTCCCCGTGGCATGGGAGGGGATTAGCAAGACCCATGTGGTAAGGCAGAGGAAACACCTGTGCCTTGAAGGTCTGGTTGCTTGTAATTCATTCTTGCTTCTGCCAGTATTTTGACTTGGCCCCCTAAAAGTTGCTAGATTGATGCAGCTTTTAAAATCATGTGCAGTAGAGTGGAGAAGCCCTTCTTCCAATTTCACTGTCAAGGTATGCCACAAAATGTTGTTGGTGCTCAGATTTCTGAAATCTTCATCTCTTTTTGTGAAAACCACTATGTCACCAGTTTCTTTGCAAAAAACAAAAAGGAAAAAAGTATGCAATGACACCCACAAACCTCAAATCATTATCATTCCTTCACTCATTTATCATTCTCTCATATCATTCTATAGGAGCATATCTGTCAGATTACTAAAAATCTCCAATAAGCTGCAAAGTCTTTTTTTTCTGCATCAATGTCAAGGCAGCAAAACCAGATTATAACTGTCTTCTTTTTGTTGTTGTTCTTTGGGCTTATTGTTTACTAGAATACAAGTGTGCTTTTTGTTAGTTTGGGTACTTTTAAGAAAGAATCTTGGTGTTCCTAGTTAATAATCATCATTAGTATCATAGCCAAAAACTTCTGGTGGGGTAAGATGAGCCACACTTGTAGGTTCTAAACACATCTTCCAATGAGAATTACAGTGCATTTATGAGTTTATAGTGAACATTTGCAGTAGGCTTTTCCATGTGCCAGGTGGATTTGATAGAGGCCACACTGCTTTCCTGCATGTCTGTGCTTAAGGGACGTGCCCCTGGGCATGCAGACAGTGTTTTGCTCCTCATTTGCCTTTAAGGAACAGGCATGTTAATTGCTTGAAATTTAACAGTAAAAATAGCAGGTCATAAGGGCTTAAGAGGATTTCTTTCAAGCACGCTTTAACTCACTCCAGCTTTGAGGCAATGAATGGGGGAATAATGCATTTGTCAATTTTTGTCCTGGTGAAAATGGGCATTGTTTTTCAGCTTGATAAAATAATAAATGCCCTGAGACAATAAAGAAAATGTCTTTTTCTTTGTGCATAACACAATGCTCGGTTCCCTGTGTTCTGGTGACAGAGTCAGTGCCAGCACTGGGAGCTGCTGCTCCTGCCTGCCCCTGCCTCGTTAGGGACCAGGGCTTAGGGAAGGCTCCTGAGCCACTTTGGGAAACAGGAAGTGGAAGATCTGACCACTAACTTCTGGTGCTGATGCAAAGGGCCTTTTTGTAGATGACTAAGTGCAGCCTCTGCAGGAATCCAGGCTCATCCATCGCTGCTCATCATTTGTGCAATACCATCTGTAACTCCAGAGGTATTGCTTAGCCCTGCCATACAAGGCAGATTTTTTATTCCCTCTCAGATTCACTGGAAAAACCAAGTTCTGCATCATTACTTAGATGTGTTTCTTCAGAGTTATTTTCTAATTGCTTACAGCCAGTGAGAAATCTGACCTGTGAAAATAATGAGAATGCTTGTACTTGTGGCTTTCCTCTGTTTGCCTGACGATCCCAAACTCTGTATGTGGAGCTGGTTGCCCTGTAATTAACAGGAGTCATGACCCTTTTCCTGCTCCCTTCTGCCAGGTAGCACAGCTGGAAATGCCAGAGCAGGCTAAAGTGGCAAAGGAATGGAGCAAAGAACAAGCCTTGTTCTGACTGTGTAGGGTTGTGTTTGTCCCTTTGTCTTGTATCACAAATAAATAAGAGACTAGGCTTTTACAGAGGTCCAGCAAGCAAGGTTTTTTCTTCTATATGTTGTTCTATTACTATTAATTAGGACAATTTCTTCTTAAACATTCCTTTTTTTTCTTTTTAAGTTTTTCTGCAGCTTTATGTGTCCATTTCTCTTCCCCATCTGTACAAAGACCATGCTGAGCTGGCTGGACAGGGCTGGGTTTTATTTTCTAGCTCTTGTTCTTGGCTTTAACATTGCATTTGCATGGCAGCGTGGTCATTTATGTGATCAAATGCCACAGCTCTTCTGTAGCCCAGGAGGGAAGGTACCAGCTGCTGGAGGATAACCTTTGGAAGAGTTGTTCCAGCCCTGAAGTTCAGCAGCATTGCTTGCTTACTTGCACTTACCCTGACCCCAGCTGCCCTGGAGGAAGGCGATAAGTCACAGAGCTGATAGTTCTTGTGCTGCAGAATTTACTATTTTGTGCATTCCTTCCTGTGGGTGACAGCTCAGCTCTCTCAGGATGGGAGTTGGGCAGTAGGAGACCATTTGTGCAATGTCATTTATGTAGCTCTCATGCTGAAATTACATGTATTTCCCTCTTCTTCATGCCCTTCCCATCAGCCTGTAACATAAAACCAAAATCAAACAAAAGCAGTTATTATGATTTTTAAACCTCTGGCTAAAAAAGCTAAGTTCTTTCTTATATTTTCTCATTTAAAACAGCAATCTATTTCATGGAATCACAGAATGGTTTGGGTTGAAAGGGACCTTGAAGGTGATCTAGTTCCCAACCCCTGCCATGGGCAGGGAGAATTTGTGGAAGGGAATCTCCCCTTGTCCTGGATCTCTCAGGACAGTGGTTATACTCACTGAAAATTCACTGCAGAATATTCTGTCTGTGTGTGTCTGCGTGTTTCTGTGCACATTACAATAATTGCTTTTGACATTCTGGTATATATGGTGGCTTTGGAAGGCAAAATGTTTATATGGCACATTAACACTTCCCAAATGTAAAGATGCTTTGCTGTGGGGCTGCTCAGCCTTTTAGCAGTGACATCAGTTGCCTTTGATTTAACACAGTTGTGACTATGTGAAAGTGGCATGACAGACGTGTGTGGTAGAGTCTGCCCTGAAGTTCAGGGTGCACATGGCTGTGCTGCATGTGCTTGTGTCACTGGGCTAGAGGTTGAATACTTTTTTTTAAAAAAAAGACTTTCTAATGTCATCAGGCAAGTGTTTCAGGCTGGCTTCTGCTCTTAGGAGCACATCAAGCTAGTAGGTTAAGAAAGACCCAAGCACCACAGCAAGCTTCCAGCTCTGCTGGTCCTATTGCAAAACTGAAATATGAAGCAGTGCTGCTGTTATTTTAACAGGTTGTCCTGCAAGTCTAGATAGAAACAGGTCTGATTTTAATACTTTTTAACCCTGTTCTTTTTTACCTTGTTAATTCAGCAGTGAACCTGCCTCTGTCACAAAACTAAAAATTTCTGGCATTGATTTTCTTCTATATCTTGTCTTCTTTCTACAAGTGACAAAGCATGACCACATTTTCAATTGCTATGTAAAATTCTTGGAATTTTTCCCCTCTGTCCCAGTTAACTTTCAGAATGTGTAGGAGGCCCTATTTTTCCAGGAAAAGCACTGAAGGGAAATTTATATTCTCAAGATAGCATATTCTTCAAAATTTTCATGAACACAAGCAATGATAATAAATTCTTTCCCCTCTGAAAGATGTTTTACATTCAAATTAACCAAAATCACAGGTTGTAGCTCAAGGTAAATATTGATCTCCATTCATTCTTATCTGTTCTCCACAGTGGATAATGTTGTGACAAAAAATTTAGTTAACTTTTGTTTAAATCCATCAAAACAGGGGAATGCTCTGAATTTTGTGAAGAAGAAAGTATGTGGGAAAGCAAATAGTGGAAAAACTGCTTTTACACCTGGCTGAGCCCTTTCTACCAGACTGACCAGAGACGTGGTCAGTCTCTCTTAGAGAGCTTAACACTTGGCTTTCTCTGCCAGCTGCTTAGCAGCTTTTTCCAGGAAAAATGTATTTCTTGTGGGTAAACCCTGAAGGGAATGCATTTAATACAGCAGCCCATTTTCTGTTTCTGATCAGTTCTGAGGCCAAGGTCCAAACCCATTTGTTTTAATGATGTATCAGTCTCCCTCTCTTTTTTTCATCTCCACAGCCTTCACAGACTGGCACAGCAAATTTTTTGTGGACAGTACCAGATATTGCCAACAGTGTTTTTGTAATCTTCCTCAGGAAAAAGATCCCTGCAAAGTTAAAGGGTATTCCACAAGTTAAATTTATTTTGTGTAGTTCTCCATTTTCTGTGTATAAAATTAAACATATTTTTTTTCTGTGCAGCAGGAGGCTCAGAAGTTCACTGAGCCAGACAACAAAACCAGTGAGGAGAGGGGTGGCCAAATGTGCTTTTCAGGAAAATCAACACATCATCTTTATGTTTTTACTTCTGTGTTTTACATTTAGGCATGCATGGAATGGCAGGGTTGATACACTTAGCTAACTGTCTAGATAAGTACCTCCATTATTTGCCCCTGGAATTTTAGAGGATCATTCTGAGTTCTCATTTCAATGAACAAAAAATTATTCAGAGACCCATGTAACCAGTTGGAGTTAATCAGGCTACACATGTGGCAAATTAGTATGAATCAAAAGTTTCCTATGTGCTTGCTTTCCAAAGAGAAACAATCTTCATAATTATTTACATTATTTTATTTTTCTTGTTGGGGTCCTAGCTCGTCATCAGTCAAGAACAGTGGGAAATGATTTGGTAGAAATCGCATTTCCTCATGTGTCTATGGCTTTTCATAGAAGTTTGACCAAATTATTGTAGTTTTACTGTTGCTTTTTTAAAGAAAACTTTAATTGAGAAATGTATCTGCTGCAGTCCAAGGTGCTTGAAATTGTAGCTCTTTGTGTCAGCCCCAGAAAGGGCAGTCCTGAGACTGCCCCGAGAGCTGCTGCATTTAGCATCATCTGATGAAATGCAGACAGCTCTACAAACTGTTACAAAGGAAAATATGCTCATAAAAACCAATTTGAACTTCTATGCTAATGAATTGCAGATTTCTTGAGCAGATTTCGTGTTTAGCCCAGGAAGATTTGCTTGTTCAGACAATGGATTGTTTTGCTTTTCTGTGACCTGTGGTAAACCAGGGATGCATGGCTGAGTGGTCATTCCTTCTCCTGGGGAAAGCTTTCCCTGCTGCTTTCATTCTCTGCAGCAGATCTCAACATTCAAGCTTGCAGAGGCTGTTGATGCTAGAAACTAGGAGCATCTCAAATGTTTTCAGCTCAGTGTGGTGTGTTTTTGCTGCTTTGGGAAAAGAATTCAGTGTGGCTTCTGCCTGGAGCAAGTTTTATCACTGACCCGTGTACTGTCCCTCCTCTTCCCCCTTCGCGTGCTTTGATGCAACAGTAATTTTAGAGAAATTGTTAGTTCTTAAATGCTTTTGGATACAATTCCTTGGAGACTGGATATTGCGTTTTGTGCTAAAAGAGGAGAAGGAGACTTTTCAAAGGAAATGCCCCTGTAAAGAACTCTCCTGATTACTCCTTAGGTTTGCAGATTTGTTTTTTTTTCTATCCCCCAAGTGGGTGATCCTAGACAATAGGAGGCTTTGTTTGGAAGCCTAAACCACCAGTCTGGCATGGCTGGATCTATCTGTGACCTATTTAGCTTGAAGTGGGTATTTTAACAGCCTCAGGCAGCTTTGAGCTGTAGCACTGCACCGGCTGAGATCTGCTGATGAAGTCATGGCTGGAGAGGGTGCCATGAGCTTACATTTCCCTTCTGGAGATTTTGGTCATGTGCACAAAACAGTCAGTTGTTCAAAACTCCATCATTTCCACTTAAAAAATAAGGAAGTGTAGGATAAGTCAGTGTTCTTTGAAAATAGCTTGTTCTAACAAAGTGCTGCTTTATTTTTGGCTGATTGCTTTATTGGCATCACCACAGAATCCACAGGGGAATTTCAATCTCAGAGGCCATTGATTTCATCAACAATAAAACAATAAATCCTGTGAAGAACCATTCATTGATTGGGGGTGAAATGGATTGATTTTTATCTGGCTAAATCTCTCATTAGCTCAGTCCCCCTGAAGTTTGGTTTTTATCCTTTTCCTTGTGCTGGGTGACTGGAGTGTGCCTTGGCATCCGGGCGCTGCTCTGCATGCAGGAGAGAGCAGCAGAACCTATGGAAACTCCTCCCCATGCTGTTAGAGCTGACAGCAGAGAGCTGCTCATGCTTTAGTGATTAGGTTAGAGTCCTGCATGAACACTGTTGGCTCTGTGTGGATGTGGCTGGCTCGCAGGGGGATGACGGCTTGGAAAAAAAAAAAAAAAAAAAAAAAAAAAAGGCGGCTTACTTCTATTAGGCAAGGGAAAAGATGCTTTTGTTCCAGCACTGCCCGGGGGAAAACGCGGGATTCATACCTCAGGAGAGGGAAGGGGAGTAGTGGGAAGGTCTGTATTCCCCTCTGCCTGAGTCATTGCAAACACAGTGGATAAAGCAAGGTTGCTAAAGCATCCGCTGCCTCCCAGCATGGGCAGCTTCAATGAGCTTGTGTTCGCTTGCTCCTGCTGCGTCAGCTGAGCTTGAACTCGCTCAGATTTTGGTTGTAATGATAGATGAAAGATACTTGACACTGCATAGATTTCTCCTATTATGAAAAGAGGGCTCTTGCATATTTTATAGCTTTGTCTTTCTTGTGGCTAGCGGCATAGTTTCCTTTTACCTAGAAGAGCAACTTCATTTCCGTGGAATCAGCATAGTTACAAAGAGGTTTATTTTAACAAGAGGTCTGTGAATTGGGTGACTATTTACATTTTACAACTTCTTAAGTGTTTTTAGTGTGATGACACTGAACCAGGTTGCATCAGTTCAGTGCCTCTTGACTCATGCTCATCTCTGTTAAGTCTGTCTGAAGATGAGGGTAGATGTTTTAGTTCAGTTTGTTCATTACCATAAAAACAGGCGGGCTGCAAGTTACAACTGGATCCACTTACTCAACAGCAGGACTTTCCTAGTAACTCCTTTGTTCCTGTAACTGATAGCATTTACTTTGGGAAAAGAAAGTGCCAGCTATCCAAAGGTGATAGTCAAAGGAAATCCATCACTGGAAAAAAAAAAAAAAAAAAAAAAAAAAAGTGATCTTTTTATTATATTTGGAAAATGGATTTCTTTTCTTTTTCTGCAATTTCTACCCAGCATCTCTCCACATTTATTTTCATGTATAAATTCAAATCCTATGGAATATAGTAAAAAGACAGTGCTCCATTGGTCCACCAGCAACACACCTTTTGTTTTGTTTTTGTTTTAATTTTAATTCTGTTCTTGTCCTGACTACCCCATCCCTCCACCTAGAAAGTACCTTGTGAGACACAGCGCTGTTGCTTGATATGTCAGCCCTTTTTCCCTATGGAAAGTGTCATGTAAAATCATCATGTGATGACTGCTACAATCAGAAGGAGCAAAGGAAAGACCAGGGCAGAAGCTGCCTTTACAAATAGGAAATAATACCCCATGGTCATATGACATAATCCTGGAATTAGTGACCCATCAAGTACAAGTCCCTGTAGCAGCTGCATTTTAGTCTGACAAATGGCATTGTATAAAATCTCTGAATGTTTTCTTGAACAAATCTAGTCAGAATGTAGTTTGTCCTGCCTAGATATATTTGTTTGAATGCCTTTTTAAAGGCTTTTTCAAGGCAAGGTTGGAGGGAGCTCTGAGCAACCTAGTCTAGTGAAAGGTGTCCCTGCCCATGGCAGAGGTTGGAACAAGGTGACCTTTAAGGTCCCTTCAAACCCAAACCATTCTGTGATTCTCTCATTAAAATGTACATCATTGGCTTAAAGACATGTGTAGGGTATTTTTGGAATACTCTGAAATTTCAGAAATGCAAGAAAAGGCTACAAGAAATACAATAAGCCTACAAGAACCCTTATAGTACTAAGGCTGATTATAATACATCAAAGCATTGGGCTGGATTTATAAATCCCTGGATGCTGAAATCTCACCTGTAATACAGTTTGGTTCTTTTAAGGCAGGTACTGTTTTTTAAAGGGTATCTGGGAAGGCTCATTCCTTTTTTAAATTTTTTTAAATATATGTATATATAACTACCACTGAAAATTATACAAAGACAAAATAATAATCAAGTCAGGCTCTTTGTAATAAAACACAGAAATGCTGATGTCAGTCCTGTACCTTCCCATGACACATCTACTTTATGGTATAGCTCAATATTTAACTGTGGTTAAAACTGCTTCAGTGAGGGCTCACATTTAAGTGTTTTAATGTTTGTTTTTCCCAGTCATGAAGAAAAACTCAAATGGTTTCTTGTTTAAAGTGAGGGGTTTTTTGTTGAGTGGGTGTTTTCCAGAATTCCTCATAAAATTAGTTTCTCTTTGAATCTGAGAGAAAGGCTTATAATCTATTTGCACAGCTTTTCCTGGGGAGAATTTTGACTGAGTATAGGTAAAAAAAAAAAAGTTACTTTTCTTCTCTAAGGGAGAGTTAACATCAGATTTGGCCTGTATCAGTTTTTTACCTGAGACATCTGTCAGTGTTTCCAATGTGCGTACTTTCCACTTGATCTAGATCTTCTGTCCTCACACACTTTCCAGTGCTGCAGCCTTGCTCAAGCTGAGCTCAAGGCCCTCTCCCTAAGACCCCCTCACTTAGCTTCTAAAGAAGCTTTAAATACAAGAAAAACCTCAATCTAAGGCATCTTAGCCTTGTAGCACGTCTTGGTTTGTTACGTGTGTCTGCACTGACACGGGGCAACTTGACTGAGATGTTTGCAGTCTGTTTCTGCAATAGAGGTGCTATAAATAAATAAAACCCATCTTGCCAAATTGCCTAATGGAACACATTTTTCTGTGGGGTGGTGGGGTGTTGTAAGAATTCTTCATTTGTTGTTCAGGCCTTCAGAAATGACGATGCTGGCTTCTGAAGTCATGACATCTGGCACATAAACTCCATTTGGCACATAATTATCTTTGTGGTCATGTTCATTTGCTTTCCGCTTTGGAGGTTTGGGGTTTCTATGTGCCAGCTTCTGGTTGTATCTGAAAGCATAGATATTTCTAATATTATCCTCAATTTAGAGCTGAATCAGGGCTTTTTAATACTGTAAAAAATATTTTTGTCCCCTAAACACGAAGGGAGATGCTGTCCTGGACACTGATCCTTTTTGGCAGCCGAAGAGTGCATAGGGAAAAGGCAGAGAGGAGCTGTTTTGGCAGCCTGTGCTGGTTGTTCTGCTGGCTGTCCTCTTCCCCAGAGCAGTCAGCATAGACCATGGACAGGTGGCACCAGTTACCAATACTTGGCTTTCTTTTTATTGTATTTTTTATTCTTATTATTCAGCCCAGACTTCAAGGAGCTAGTTTCCTTAACAGCTGAAATAAAACCAGGTTGTTGGTAGTGCAGAATGGCTGCTTACTCCCTATTACAACACAGCCCTTCCTTCTACTTCTTGCCTGTTGTTTTAAACTTAAAAGGGAGGTTTGCATCCTAGACACCTTTATAGTACCTAGGACACCTTTATAGTACCTAGGACAAAGGATTCTGCTTTACACGATGGAACTGCTGCACCAGCTTTCCTTTTTGCCATGCATACATAGTGCTGTACAAGTATCCAACAGAAAAGTATGAAATACCACTCTGCAACTATCCCCAAGTTTAACATTGTTTAAAGCTGTGTTTGGCAAGTAGAGCTGAGGCATTTCTTTGTATCCAAGAGTAGCTGCACAAGTAGAGGGCAGAAGCCAAATCTGTCTTTCCAGGCTACGTAACCCTGGGTGTGGTTAAAAGATGAATTAACCGCTTTTAAATCCCTGCTGGTGCCAAAAAGGACATCATTCCCAGCCTTGTGTTGCTGTCTTCTCCCCAGCAGGTTAGCACTGCTCCCCTCCCCATGCAGCCAGCTGGGTTGGAACCTCATCCTGCTGAGTACTTTTTTAGGAGGGTTCATCCTTTGGTGGTTCATGATGTGGCCAGGGGAGTATTGCCAAGAGAGACACGGGCAGCAGGAATGAACCCTGGGACAGGAGAAAATGGGAACTGCTGCCCCTTTGGGTGGCAGCTTCATCTGAAACTCACCCAGTCGTGCCTTTGAGCAAAACTGTCTGTGGGTGGATATTCATAATTAAAGACAAGGAAAAGAAAAAATGAGTGTGCCAAAGATGGTTCCCTATTTGGAAAGCATCCTGATCTGCGTTTGTTTTTCTGTACCATTAAAAGGTGACATGCAGGTCTCCAAGCTACATTTTAGCCTGTGCAAGGGTGAGAGTAAAAAGGTTGACTGTACATGAATCTGTGCAGATGTGCTGACCATCAGCAATGATTTATGTTCAATGTACATGAATCTGCAGATGTGCTGACCATCAGCAATGATTTATGTTCAATGTACATGAATCTGTGCAGATGTGCTGACCATCAGCAATGATTTATTTTCAACGTACATGAATCTGTGCAGATGTGCTGACCATCAGCAATGATTTATGTTCAATGTACATGAATCTGTGCACATGTGCTGACCCTCCAAGCCTTTAGCACCAGCCCAGGAGGAGATGGAGGGGAGATGACAGAGGGAGGTGGAGGTTTTAGTCACCTTTGATGACATTAGAAAAAACCACAATAGTTCTCTGTGTTGCAATGTGCTTGGCATTGGTTTCTTTGTAGTTCTAATCTGAGAGCAAAAATAGTCCAGATACTTGCTTGTTTTGGCTGACTTGGCAGATTAAAATCTCTTTTGTCTTTTCCATGGGACTTTCCTAAAGGAAGTAACACAATCTCTGCAGACAAAGCATTCTTTACAAGGTGTAAAACAAGCAGGGAAATTCTGGTTCAAGTGGCCACAGTCACTGATTCATAGCAGGGTTGGGTTAGGGGATTCCCTGGCACTCTGCAAGTGATGTGTGGCTGTTGCCTCATCAATTCCTGTAGTTTTAGGCTCTCTAAACCATCCAGTTAGGGAACTTTAAGCAAAGGTATGTTTTCCAAAGTGTTACATCGATTTTCTCATTATGCTGGCAAAATTTCCCTCATTTTGCCAATGAAAGTACACAAGAAATACCAAATAATTCTGTGACTTTTAGCATTCACACCTGCAGAAATACTGTGTGTTTCTACCAGCCAGCATCGTGGAACAGACACCAGTGCCAATTACTCAGTCTTTACCTTGCTCTCTTCCCCCATATCCTTTAAGTTTGCAAATTGCCTGCTTTGTGCATTGCAGTGACACTCAGAATAGAGATGTTACCACTTGCTGGAATTTGGAGAAGGATCTCATTCCTGATTCTAGCCAAAGCTCACATGATTTAATCGAGGCAATATTTTTTTTAGAAGCATCAGTCCTAACGGGGCTTTGGCTCTGCTCCTTGAGCAGTGCTGTAATCTGCTTGGAAGTCAAATATCTCAGCTATGAGGTATTTGCTGTGTGGCTGTCAAACATGCTATAAACTTCGAGCTCTTACAACTAATCAGCATTGTACCAATGCCCTGTGTGCAAAAATAGCAGCTTTAGGCCCTTGATGTAAAAAAATACTAATAAATAATTTTTAAAACTTGGTTCCATCAAAGTGTGATATTCTCCAATGTTGCTGTTCCTGGTTTTCTCTGTATGCATCAAAACAAATGGCTTAGTGTGGGGTTTTTTTTCATTTTTACTGCACAGGTTTCTGTGAAATTATGCTTCTTTTTTCTTTTCTTTGTAGGTAACAGAGACTTTGCTCCTGATGATCCGCTGGAATTTAAGTCTCATCAGTGGTTTGGAGCCTCTGTAAGATCCCAAAATGATAAAATTCTGGTAGGTCTTCGATGCCCTTCAGATGCATCAGTACTGAGATACTGCAGTGGAAGAAAATGTGAAGAGATCCAGATAACTTAGAATTTAAACAAAATCGCACTGATCAGAGTGAATTGTCTTTTCTTCAGAATTTCTTAGCTAGGATTTGCTTAACTCCTTATAAACAAAGCTAGGAGCATTTATTATAGTTTTAAGGAAAGCAGTAAAATTAGTTTGATGAAGTTAGAATGTGTTATAAATTCTTGATAAACACTTCACAGCTGTTGCTTTAAGAAAATATTATTTCTAAAATTCTTGATATGAATTAGCTATTTATAAAATACAAACTAATGGTGATTCTGCCCCACTGCTGATAGTATGAATATCCTCTAGTAACACGACATACATCTGCTAGGTTTTTTTGGGGTTTTTTGTTTTTTTTTGGTTTTTTTGGTTTTTTTTTTATATTATTTCTAAAATTCTTGATATGAATTAGCTATTTATAAAATACAAACTAATGGTGATTCTGCCCCACTGCTGATAGTATAAATATCCTCTAATAACATGAGATACATCTGCTAGGTTTTTTTTTTTTTGTTGTTGTTGTTGCTTTTCTGTAAAAAATTGTAATTTCATTGTATTGTTTGATACCCACCAGTATTTTGAAGAGGAGTTTGTTTCCTCACTGTCGTGTGTTCTTCCCTAGGCCTGTGCCCCGCTGTACCACTGGAGAACTGAAACAAAGCAAGAGAGAGAGCCTGTAGGAACTTGTTACCTGCTTGCTGGGTCAAAATTTGTGGAATATGCTCCCTGCAGGTCAAGTGAGTATGGGGCTCTTAGGTTGCTTTTCTCTTCGGAATTCCTCTTGTGTCACATTTTGTGTACATTTTGGAGCAGGATGTTTTACAGCTATTTCTCCCTTCCATGTATAGCAACTAGAACAAAACTTAAAAACTAGATCCAGACATCTGAATTCTCCTCCAGGTGAGGTCCAGGATGCAGACCTTGTTTTCACCACTGTAGGCCAAAGGAAAATCTTAGGTCCAAGTATCATTGGGCTTGAGGGCTTCTGTTGTTGAAGAGACCAATTCTGTAGTAATCACTCAAGCAAAATTGTGTAGCGAGTGCTTTTTCAAAAAACAATTCTGGAATACTTATGAATCTCAAGTATTTTATCATTATTCAAGTACATCAAGGTGCAAGCTCGTTTTAGAAGACAAGGTTTTGCAAAAATAAGTTCTGATGTCCCTGTGTGTATACATGTGTAGTGATGCATGGTTTAAATTATCTTAACTATTGAACATTTGGAGTCTTATTTTCCAATGCTTTGCATTTATTTCCTCTATTTGGTCTTGATTATTTAGAAGTTTATAACCTAAAACTTGGATGTTGAAGTTAGGATTGACTTTTTATTTGCTGAAAATCATTTGTGAACAGCAGGAATAAAATCCAGCCTGGTCCAGCATAACAAGAAGCTAAATAAGCAAGCATTAAATTAAATCATGCTAGTTACAGAGTCACACTTTCACATAAGGAGCTCCCAGCATTTCTACTCTGAAGCTGTATAATCCTAAAATTGATTCAGCCATAACAATTCTTGCTGGGATGAGTCTCAGTATGGAGGTATTTTTTCAGCCAGGTATGTTCTTTTTGTTTTAAGACAATTCAGCTTTCTTTTCCACACCCAAAGAAAAACTTATCCCCTCTTTCCTAGGTATCTTGTTTCCTGAATAGAAATTGCAAATATATTTTCCCCAAGACTTTTGAAAGGAATTTGGGACTGCTGTTTGCCTTGAGTGTGCTGGGCTAGAACACATGCCAATGTTACTTGTCTATTAGGCCAGCCCTAAAGTTGTTGCAGCATTTGGTTGGGAGTTGTTGATAAAGCGAAAATACTGATTAAGTAGAAAAGTATTCCAAGGTTCAAGTTTAGAAGTGCAAGTTTACATAGGGAGATGCACTGAAAAGTATCTGCAGTACTGCAGCTGATGCAGTACTGATAATACTTAATTTATTTCTTTTTCTCCTCTTTCTTTTCTGTTCTTTTTTTCTTTGGTAGCAACTATTGATGCAGATGGACAGGGATTTTGTCAAGGTGGATTTAGCATTGACTTCACAAAGGTATGTGATTTTTTTGTAATTTCTGTGGGTCAGCAGACAGCTGAAATTTTGCAAACCCTCCTGCTACAGAGCACCTAGAATCACAGCTATTATGAAACTAAATGTTACTCTTCCTGGTGGGGAGATAACCCACAACCAAACAAAATTTATAAATATACCAAAAAAATATCTTGAAACCATTTAAAGAAAGAGCTTTTATAAACCTGTTTTTCCTTACATCTTCACAGCAGCTCACTTTCCCCTCTTGTAGGAACCATGTCCTGAACAAATAATCTGCTTTCCCAGCTGCCTGCCATACCCCTCTGCTGCAGCTGGTCCTCAAGTGAATTCAGTGTGATAGTCAGGATTTTTGAGACATGGGATTGGTGCATAGCTATTGTTACTTCTTGAGGAATAACAGCTCAGGGAGCTGGTAAACAATGTGCTTGTGAATCATGTTTGATTTTCTCATCAGCCTGCAGAAGTACAGGGGTTTTTTACTGACTTGTGTTTCTTCTGTGTTTTCCCTGCCTATTCTAGTTCTTTTTTTTTTTTTTTTTTTCAAATTCACAATTACTTTTGAAATCCAAGCAAAACTGTGCACAGATCTGAGAAGGTGCTATGGGCTTTCATATTGTACAGTGAAATTGTTGGGCAGAGTCAGGACATGTTAAGACCACGCAAGCCCAGTTTGTGATGTGCTCTTTTTTTGGGTTCTCACATCTCAGGATGAGGTCATAGCTCATCACTCTTTGCCCAGGGCCGCTCTTGGTTTTCCTCCAGAGGGAAACTGCCAAGTGCAGGAGAGGGCTGTGAGTGTTTGGGTTATTTTGCACACACCCTCAGGGTCACTGTGCAGATTCCAGGCCTGGTTAAAACCAACTTTGGGCTCTAATCCAAAACCTTAGAGTGGGCAAGCCAGGATGTATCTCCAAATGTCTGACCTAGATTTCTCTGAGTGGTGAATATAGGAGTTTTTAGGATTAAAACCTGATTAAGAGGCTTAATTATGCAGCAAAGCCTATGGCCTAATTCAATACTTACAGAGCAAATTCCCAACCCTGGGATAGCTACTGTGGTTAAAGTTTCATAAAATGGTTTGTGAATTAGGGTTGTGCCAAGAAATACGGAGTGGGGGAATTACATCACAGTTATTCTGAATTAAGCTTTTCTAGTGATAACTTAGAGAAAATGGCAGAGGCAGAAGATGACACTATTTTGTGTACTGTCCCCAAAACATGATGTAACACTCTGAATTTTCTCCCAATTGTATTTGTATTGCCATACGTTTATGGGGGAAGAGGGGTCTATTAAAATAAAAACAGAATAATTCTGCCTAGAATTCTAAATGCGTGAAATAGTCATTGGAGGTTTTTGTTAGCATTTTGCAAGATGCATTTCTAATTAATCACTCCTTCAAAAAGGAAAATGTGTGGTTGTCAGCAGAGCTGCAGTGATGTACATGCCTGGGATTTCTTCCCGCAAACATAGGATGTGCTGTCTGGCTTTAGATGTGCTTCATGTGTTTTTAATTTTTCCTTCTGTCTTCCTTTCTTTCTTCCCTTCCAAGGGAGACAGGGTGCTGCTTGGAGGACCTGGAAGTTTTTACTGGCAAGGTGAGATACATCATTTAAGTCACAGAGAAGATGACCTTTATGATTTTTCTCTTTATCCTCTTAGTCATTTTGATCCACAGTCTTCCAGCTGCTGTCAGAGTCTTTGTCAGGAAGAAAACCAACAGAAATGTTTCTTTGTCCTTAAGAATATCTCCTGAATAATCAAGGCAACCACAGATAATGGTTGTAGTAATAATAGCATAGATGTCTTTTTTGTTTTATATAATTCCATGATCCTTACAAAGGCATTTTCCTGGAACCTGGGATTCATTTTCATCAGCAGGAAAAGTTTCCTTTGTCTTATTTTGTTTTGCTGTGTACATGTTTCATAATTTGACAAACAAAGAGTGCATTTTCAATGAGAAATATCCCCTCTAAAGAAAATTTCGTTGTTTTTCTCTGATGGCAAAGATGTTTTGCATTTGTCTTAACTGGCTTGTGCTGTGGGACACATTGTACCTCTACCTGGCATTACCTGTATACTTTGCTCCTGTGGGATTCAGGATTATTCAGCTTTTAACTGCAGCTCTCTGTTCAAAGGAGGGTGCTGCTGTAATCAGGACACAGCTGCCAGACTCTGCTGCCTGCCTTTTAATGGAACTTCTAACATATTTTAATAGATTTTCTGTATCATGCCAGTCTACATCTACATGTAGGTGCAGCAGCACAGGAGGCTTGCTCCAGTCCTGTTTTAAATTACAAACAAAATTAAATTACTAAAGCTAAACTGCAGATGCAGTATCACATAAATTAGGTTCCTATATTCATTTTATTGCTTTTTGGCAAAAGTGACACCTCATCTGCCAGAACAACCTCATCCTCTTCTACTACTACCAAAAAAGCCCACTTGGCTCTGAATAGAACACAATAGTATGCTTCTGAGAACAAGATTTCTCATCCTAAAATTTATTCCACATATGCTGAGTTGCTGGAGGAGTTTTCCCTTCATACACACATGAATATGTATGTGAAGTAAGTGCCATTCTGAACAGGGTTTTTTGGTGATCCAAGCTTTAATTTAGACTCGAAGAAAAGAATGTAAAGGAGTCACCACCTAGTGGCTGATGAAATGAAAATGGAGAACATGGCAATACACCTTGCTCATCTCATTTTTGTTCATTTTATTGGCTTCTTGTCTGCCAAAACAGGCTCTCCTGTTGTGGTATTTGAGCAAGGAGCACCCACAGGGCTCAGTTCTGCTCAACCATGAGTGTATGATGTCTCAGCCCAGCCTTTTAAGTCCTGCCTTAGTTTGGCCTCTGCAGTGTGTGCCTTTGATTCAATATGTGAATAAGTTTTTTGCTGGAGTGGGATCCATATTTTCACTTGTGTCCTTCCTGGAGCTGCTGCAGTTGGCCCCTCTCTGGTTGGTGCTGTGGAAGAGCCGCTGCTTTTGAAGGCAGGGAGTTCTGGTTGTGGTTTTCAGCTCTTTTCTCTCTCTCTTTAGGCCAGCTGATTTCTGATCGAGTGACAGAGATTGTGGCCAAGTATGACTCCAAAGTCTACAGCACCAAGTATGATGACCAGCTAGCAACCAGGCCTGCCAGTGCTGCTTTTGATGACAGCTACTTGGGTACGTGGTGGGAAAGGAGAAAGCTCCACCTGCACCACTCCCTGCTTACCTCTAAATCACACAACTAACAATTCCACATCTACATTCCTGAAAATGCACTCATTTGTGGATGATGGAATTGTAGTTATTTATTGTAGTTATTTTGCCATTAGCTTGATTCAAAAAGCACCCAATGACAAAATAAATGGAAGTATTTTCATGATTTTACGTGCTCTGTGATTCAGGCTGAATATGAGAATGGCAGAGGTATGATTGTTATGTGAAAGGTTAGTCACATATGTAGTTGTTTGTTTGTTATTTAAAAGCAGCTGTTTCTAAGTAACCTAGCAAAACAAAATAAAAATGTTAAAGAATTATGATTTAGAAGAAAAACAATGAGGAGTGGGACATAATTTTGCTTCATGTATGTCTAACCAAGCTCAGAAAAAAAGCAAGGACAATTCCCAGGATGATAATTTTAAAATTTTCATCTTCTGATCTTAAATTCCTGGATACTGATGAGTTACAGCCACTTGTGGAGTTTTTCATAGTCTAAGCTGCTTCAAGGCAATATTTATACCAGTGCATTTTAAGATGAAGAGAGGAGGGCTGTGCACAGAGACGCAGTGTAAAGAGAGATGAAAGGTTCAATAACGTTTTTAAAGCCTCCTCTTGTCTCTGCAGGTTATTCAGTGGCTGTTGGAGACTTCAATGGTGATGGCATCGAAGGTAAGCCCCTTGCTCCAGTAAGAACATCATGTTAATATGATGGGCAGATCTTTCAAACCAATGGTACAGTGCACAGGGAAATGCATCAAGGGCTAGGAATGAGCTGTTCTGTTCAGCAAAGTCACTGTGCCTTGGGATCTGACTGCTATCTGTGTCTTGCTTTATGTTTCAGACTTTGTGTCAGGAGTCCCACGGGCAGCAAGAACTCTGGGCATGGTAAAAAATTTGAAACATTAAACTTTACAATAAATAAAAAAAAGGTGACTATATCTGGTATGCTGTAATGTGTATTTCTCCACGTGCAGGTGTCCATTTACAATGGAAAAAACATGTCGTCCATGTACAACTTCACTGGAGAGCAGGTGGGTGGCTCTGCTGAGTGTGCTGGGTGACCAGAAAGCCTTTCCTTTGTTGCAGCACTATTTAGGGTACTAGATAATAGTCTGTATATTACTGGCTTGATTGCCAAAGCAACATTTTATGAAGTATGAGGGAATTCTAATCTTATTTCAATAAAGGAAGTGCTGCCTGTTTTGAGAGCTGGGAAAGGATCATGAAATGGGAAAAGTAATCAATGGGTTTACTTTCTAACAGAGTATGGAAGAGAAACAAAAAAAAGGAACAAATAAAATTTGTGGCATATATTATCATCTCCCTGATGTATTTTGTGCACAGATTTGTGTAAACTTTTTTGTTTGTATCATTACAACTCATAGGTTTGGTTTGAATTTTTTTTTTCCAGATGGCTGCCTATTTTGGGTATTCAGTGGCTGCCACAGATATTGACGGGGACAAGTAAGTGTCCTCTTCTCACCAATACCACCCAACTTGTTTCTAGAAAGAAAAAAATAGCTTTTATTAAAAGGTCTTTCCCACAATCGAGATTTCTGTCTTCATTGCTGGTTTAACACATCTGCACGACTCTTTTGCTAACACTCCACATTTGTTTTAACATTTGTAGGCTTGCTTTTGTATTTATCTACATAAATACATGTGTATATTCACATGCTTAAGGTCCATTAAATTTTTGTATATTTGTGCTTACTTGGTCAATAAATATTTGCCTTCAGTGGAATTTAAAGATAGTGAACTGTCATCTCAGTGTTGACTTCAGTGTTGAGCTAACAGGTGCTGAAAAGAATGATTTTTCCTGCTGCTACTGAAGAGCTCTGTCCTTTTTGGTCCAGTTACACAGATCTGTTTATTGGAGCCCCTCTTTTTATGGATCGAAGTTCAGATGGGAAGCTTCAGGAGGTTGGCCAAGTAACCATCTGCCTTCAGCGAGCCTCTGGAGGGTTTCAGACAGCAAAGCTGAACGGCTTTGAGATCTTTGCGAGGTTTGGCAGCTCCATCGCACCCCTGGGGGATCTGGATCAGGATGGCTTCAATGGTAGGATGTTGATTCTTGCTCAGGATCTCCTGGTTGTGGAGGGTGATGCCTCAGGTTTTAGCTTTTGTATTTTTCAGATTCTGTGCTGTTTTAGTGTGTGGGTCTGGGCTTCATATTAGGGCATGGTGAGCTCTGTGCACAGAGTAGGGAGACAAAACAATTCCTGCTCTAGCAGGGGACCAAGGACCAATGATCCAAATCTCAGGCCCAAGAGCATAAACAGTGTGAACTGAAGAGAGAAAAAGAAGGATGGGGCTTTATAAGCTAAAGCTGTAACTGGACAATTAGCTCCAATATGCGAATGGACCAAACTTATAAAAGTGAGAGACCTCGTGACCAGTTGTCCATTTTGTGACCATTTTGGGTTCACCTTGGCTGTAGCCCTGGCTGGGCTCTTGCGCTACTCAAGGTGGATCCATTGAGGCATCCTACTTTATTCTTTAGCTCAGTCTAGTCTGTGTTCTAGGTCAGCCTGCACAAGGCATCCAGGGAGCCCAGCCAGCAGAGGGAATGTGGATCCTGCACACAAACACTCGGCGCTGTAGCCGTGAGCGAGTGTGGGATGCTGAGGTCTAGACTCCCTTCGATGCTTGTGTGCTACTCCCAGGAATGCTAACAGGAGTTCCATGGATGCATCGAGCTGAGACTATACCATTGACACGACATGGCAGCATGGGCTGCTCTAGCTCTTACACTGACCACCTGATTGCTTTCTAAGCCATGACCACAGTAGGAACTTCAATAAAATACCTGACCCTCCACTGTGACCTGTTAGGACATCTACAGTAGATATTTTTGCCCCTGACGAGGGAGGAATGATGAGGAGGACTCCACTGATATCAGAAAGCTAATTGATTACTTTATTACACTATATTATTCTATATTATATTACGCTATATTACATGACGTCTAAACTGGATCGGCCAAGCACTCAACTCCACAGAATCTCGTGACTCTCAGCCAACAGTCCCGACACACACACACACACTTGGCCCTGATAGGCCAAGGAAACAAAACACCATCACTTTGAGTAAACAATCTCCATACTGCATTCTGCTTTGGCACAAAAACAGGCACAGCAAATGAGATAAGAATTGTGTCTTCTTTCTCTGAGGTTCCTCGCTGCGATTCCCAGAAAATATCCATGGGAAGTTGTGCCTTGCTTTTCTCTGTGAAGAGAAATGCGGCCACAGACATCTTCATAATTTTCCTCTTTCCATTGTTTAAAGACCATTTTCCTCTCTAGAAACACAGTGATGACAGAAAAGAAGATTTGGTTTCAGATTGCTGGTTAAAAATGTTCATTTAAAAAAGATTTTCCTGAGAAAATAGGGTTTGGTTTTTTAAATTTATTATTCAAAATGGAAGAGTTTGGTGGAAATACTGCATAGCAGCTACAGCCAGATGTACCAAGAGCTGAGTGTCTTGAGTGAGTAACTGGAAGAGAAACTTGAGTCTGACACAACTGGAGCTGAGACTCTCAAACCCTTTGCCCAAGCTTCTTGTTACTTTCTGATAGGAATGAAAAAACAATAAAGCAGACAAGAATCACGTAGTGTTGGGATGGAGATTTCCAGGAGTCCTAGGGAGAACACTTTTTAATGCCCATTATACTCCAGTGTTGCCTAAAGAGTAGTGGGAATTTGAGTTCCACCAAAAATCTTCATTTTTTCCATTCTGCTTGCATGCTAGGTGTTTTCTGTATGATCAAAAATTACAATAGATGGTTACTTCAAATTCCCAGGTAGCTCTAATTTATTTTTGATGAAGTCATAATTTCCCAGCATAGTGGAAATTGGAAGGGACCTTTTTAGTTGCTAACTGGGTGTAGAATCAGTGTGAAGATGCAATGTCACTGCAGCTATTTACAGAAGAGATTGGAGAGCTGACAGCAAAATTCCAGTCACTTGATGAGATTATCCCAAACATTTTTTGATTCCACCGTACATACATTTGAAATACACTGTAGGAAAGAGAATCATAGCAAAAGCTGCCTCTTCCAAATTGCTTTGCTCTTATTTAGTCTGTTTGTTTTGGGTCTTATTGTTCTGCCTCATTTTGGGAGTGTTAATTAAAAAGCCTTCCATCGCAGTGTGGTGCAAGATAGAAATTTTTACTTCATTAATTTTGTAAATAGGAGTCAAAAATACAAAACTGTAAACTTTTGAGTCCTTATTCTTTTCATCAAACTTCCCTAAATTTCAGAAAAGAAGAAGGAGAAATGTGATTATTCCAAGTAGTGCTTCATATTTGGTCCTTGAACTGTCTATGGAAATGTTTAAATTAGATCATAGGTGCACTTTTAAGGCTGTCCTTACAGGTAGTCTAATTAGCATTTTGTTTCCTACCATTTATTAATCATTAACAGTGAGTACTTTTAAATTTAAGAGATAGAATAACTGCACTAACTGGAAGATCTCCATAAAGCATGCTGTCAAGCCATGACTGGGATAGTCTGCATTTTAATATTTACCATTGGTTCAGGATGATTTAAGTTTTCCAGAATTATTAATATGTCCCACCCTTTGGAGCAACATGAGCATGTAAAGGGAATGGGAAAAGTCACACTTAGTTTTGTGGTTTGGCACCCACAGTGACTAACTCTTGTTTTAATAGTCTCAAAAGCATCCCAAATCCATATGATTTTACTGCAAAAAAAGTCACCAAAGTGGAGTTTTTTCTAGAACTGTATCTGTCCTTCCTCTCCCTGTAAAAGGCTGTGACATGTTCTTGTTAAACATTTGTACTTTGTAGAAAAAACAGCATTCAATAATATAAGAAAAATCAGAACAAATAAAAGGAGGAATAAACAAACAAATGTTCATGAGCATTTTAAAGGCTGGTTGCACTGCCTCCCTACTGACACACATTGAAGCTGTAATGCCAGAAATTATTGATTGATGCAAACGCAAATATGTTCTAGTTTGTGTCTGGAGACGTTGATGATTCTTCTTTTGGTTTTCAGATGTTGCAGTTGCTGCACCATATGGTGGAGAGGACAAGAGAGGACTTGTGTATATCTACAATGGAGGAGCCAGTGGTTTGAATGCCATCCCATCCCAGGTCCTGGAAGGGCAGTGGGCCGCTCGCACTATGCCTCCCAGCTTTGGGTACTCACTGAAAGGAGCCACAGATGTGGACAAAAATGGATATCCAGGTCCTCTGCTCCAAGTGGCACTTTGCAATAACTCAGTAGCAGCCCCACCCTTGAGAAACAGCATATTTCACAAAGCAGGTTGTAATGTGTAATGTGTCTCCTCTCTTTCTAGACTTGATTGTTGGAGCCTTTGGTGTTGACACAGCTGTTCTGTACAGGTAAGGGTCCCTCTGTGCTTGTACCTGAGTGAAAGCTCAGGGGAGTTCTGGAGCTACCAAAGAAAGCAGGATCAGGGAAGTCTGGAAATCTGGCACTCCACTGTCCAAACCTCTGGGGGTGAAAAAACACTATACTGCTTTTATTAATGAGTAGAGCTTAAAATTCATCTTTCTCAATAATATGTTGTAAGGAGAAAACATAAATAGGCTGTCTTCAAGGCTTTCTGAGTGACAGTTTTCTAGATTCTGACACAAGAGCTGCAAGCTATTGCACTGCAATCCTGATATTCTCATCCCAGCTTGCTCATTTTGGGAGAACATATTGGTCTGTGCTATAAGTAGATAGGACTTCCTCTTTACACAGTTGTCCATGTTGTGGCTGATGGAAATGAAAGGGCACAGAAAAGCTTCATCTAGTCAATGGTTACTTGTTTTTCTTGTGGTTGCACTAAATACTGTGTGTTTGTGTATATTGCACAGTTTGATGGGGGGGCATTGTCAAACATGGTGTGGAGTGCTCTTCAAGAGGATGTTTTCTTTGCAGGGCAAGGCCAGTTATTAGAGTAAATGCTGCCCTGGAAGTTAATCCAACCATTCTAAACCCAGAAAACAAAGCCTGTTCACTGGGAGATGTAAAAGTTTCTTGGTAAGCAGAATATCTTGAGGGGACGGACTGCTTGGGTTTTAATTTTGAAAGGTTTCAGGAAGTCTAGTCAGCTAATTAAAAAAATAAAAAGAAGACAAACACAGATTTTTCTGAAAGAACAGACAATACGAAATAAGAACTCTCTGACAGCAGTTGGAGGAGCAGCACTGTCTTTAGTAGATGTCAGGCTGAGTTCCAAACTTGCAGAGACTGCCATGTGTCCCTGTTGAGCAGAGTAAGGTCTTCCCAAGATGTCAGCACATCACATGGTGTTTGCAGTGTTTCACCCACTAACACACACACTGGGGCAATGACCTGCTCTGTAAACTGATTTTGCTTCTGGATCCCAGGATATCATCCAAACCCACTTTCCCTTCCTACTGCTGACTTTCTTTTCAGGGTCAGTATGATAGCTTTAAAAATCAGACCCATTTGATTACAGAAATAAACATTCCAGTCCACTGGTGATTGTCCCTAGATGAATCAAGACTCCAAAGCTTTGCAGTGCCTGCAATTCTGCCTACTTGTTAATAGATTATAGTTTCTCTTCCATCAGTAGAAAATAGCTTTTGGGAATGAGCTAGAGTCTCAAAAAGAGGCTACATCTGAACATAAATAAATGGTGAGGAATTTTAGAAGAAAATGAGAGAAAAAGTGTGTGAAATTATTTTTTTTTTCTTCCCAAACAGCTTCAAAGTAAAGTTCTGCTTAAAGGCAGATGGCAAAGGAAAGCTCCCGAACTCACTCAGTAAGTTCTGCTCATTTAAAAATTGGAAGTCTTGTTGCACTGTTTTCAGAAAAGAGCACTGGTCATTGTCATTTTCATGACAAACAGCTGGGTGCCCTTTGCAACCACTGCTGCCACTTGGGTGGCATGTACATCTATGGGACTCTTCAGCAGGCTTTTTTGGCTGTAGTGGTGTAGAAGCCATTTAACCATATCTGAGACTTTAAACGTATGTTCAGCTATGTGGTTAACCAGTCTTGGAAAGCCCTTTGTGTTTTACAGAATTTCCAGTAACTCTCATTGAGGGGAATTTCAGACAAGAATATTCGAGTATGTGCATTGCCAGGCCTGAGAGATACAGACAAGCCACAGGGAACTTGTCACATCCTGTTGAGATCATGAATTTCTGATTGACAACAGTGACTTTTTTCATCAGATTCTCAGCTCAGAATCAGGAAAAGATTGTTTCAAACCAGTGTTTAAGTTGTCTCCAAGAGATTTTTTTAGTGTGGCAAGCAGACTGCTGCAATCAGGTTTTGTCTACTCATTGCAGATTCTTTTCCTTATTTTCTGTGGCACATACAGAGGTGGTGTGATTTTGGAAGGTTCATATGAATATCTGTTATGTATTATAAGTTTTATTATCTATATCAGATATTTCAAGTAATTAGATTAGCAATAGTATTTAAAAACACCAATGTTATGTGCAAGATTGTTTTAAGTTTTCTAGGGGAAAAAATTCTAACTTTAGTTCTTGCAGTTCTACAGCAATTACAAATTACAAAAGTATCTGTGTTCTTAGATATTTCCAGTGTTTAAGGAAAAAGCAGAATCCAATTTAGGACAGCAGCAGTGCTTGAGAACTAATGTAGTGACAGATATTACGTGGAAGGAACTGGAGGTTTTAAGAGGGGCAAACACTAGGTTTGTGTTGTAGTTGAAATGAGTGGTCAGCTCAATTTCTGCGGGAATTCTGCAGTGTGTTTAATGGAACGAAATATCCCTTACTCAAACCCTTTGGCTTGGCCAGATTTCCAGGTGGAGCTGCTGCTGGACAAGCTGAAGCAGAAAGGAGCTATCAGGAGGGCTCTGTTTCTGCACAGCAGACAGCCCAGCCACTCCAAGAACATGACAATTACAAAGGGGGGCAAAATGAACTGCGAGGAACTTGATGCCTTCTTGAGGGTAAGTAGCCATTCATGTTTTAGGCAAATAATTTTTGGTGTTTTGTGTGTTACAAGTTCATTGTGTTAGGTTTAAACAAAAAAAGGCCAGAAAATATGCTAGAGAAATTTTGTTTTCAGTGGATGGACCTGAAATTACTAAAACTATACATCTGTCCTGAATTACTGCTGCTGTCACTGCATGAATGATGAATCTTCTTGTGACTAAGGTCCTGGTCCTTAAATGCATTGGAAATTCAATTCAGAACTTTCTTCTGGACCTCTTGGATAAGTCATCCAGGCACCAAATTAGTCATAATTTCCAAGGAACATGAAAATCCATAAGCAGAGGTTGTCCCCTCTACTTTAAAGATTAAAAATTGAAGAAAAATGTGGACCTGCAACTGACAAGCCAAAATAAGCAAATAGCAGAGGAGATGGAGAAAGTTGAAGTACTAAGCTTGCTTTTTCTCAGTCTTTCTGCATTCATCCCCACAAATGTGAACAGATGCTAACACAATTTAAAAGTTTTAATCAGTAGAAGAAACATTGTGTGTAGCTATGTAAGTTCTATGCAGCTCAGATTTATCTCTGAGCACTTGTAAATCAAACATAACAATACTTGCTTCCCACTAAAAAAAACCAAATAAAAATGCTTGCAGTCATTAGGGATTCACAGAGGGTAGGTAATACTTTCTTTGGCCTGATTTTTGTGAGTGGGTTATATACAGAATTAAACATCTCAGACCTCAGGATTAGTAAAGATTTAGGATGTTTCCACCTGATCTTTTCATAAAGAAAGTAATGACACATGACCTATGTGAAATGATCAAAAATGGGGTGTGAAACCAGTTTAAAACTATAGGTAATCAGTAAATTTCTGCCCATAGAAGACATCTTCTGAAATAAGATCCTGAAGTGAGCTGTGCTAGAGTCAGTAGTTTTCATTACTCTCAGAAATGAAGCAGAGTTTACACTGAGCAAATCTGTGGCAAATGTAAAGCTAAGAGATGGTTTGGAAGTTCTCTGAAAGGCAGGATCAACATTTGATAAGCAGAATGATTTCAAATTAACAACACGAAAGTCAGCAACTTCCAAGTGCCAAGTAATAATTTCAGGAAGGAAAAATTGGAAGTCCAAAGATAAGTATCTGTGAGGGATCTTAGAAGCAGACTGAGGTTGGTCTGACAGAAAAGAGCAGAGCTGCGTAGCCTTTAGGCTCCTTGTTACTGGATTTCCATGACTTAGTATTTCTGTATGCTCCAGTTTTCCATGTTTTAAACAGGCATGTTACTGCTAAAATTGTGCAGGTTTTCTGGCAAGAGATTTTCTGCTTTGAAAAGAGCTCGGAAGTTTTAATGTTTTGGCCTCTCTACTACATTTGAATTGTGATTGAAACTTTGGTTTCCTCAGGATGAATCTGAGTTCAGAGACAAGCTGACTCCCATTACTATTTTCATGGAATATCGTCTGGACTACAGGACAGCTGCAGATGCAACAGGATTGCACCCTATCCTCAACCAGTTCACTCCTGCTAACATGAGCAGACAGGTACACTGCTTACACAGCCTGGGATGAGGGAACTCAGAACACTGGTTCATCTTGAGAAAATCAGTTAGAGTACTCCTGGAAGTGTTAATATTGAAGGCTATCATCCATTCTCATACTATGCTGCTCTATGGACATTATGTTTTGCCCTATAGTTCTATCAAGGTAATAGAAATAGTTTTTCTACTTCTGCCCTTTTTTACGAATTTTTACACTTGTTTGTAAAGAGCATTAATTCCTTAATATGAAGGGATTGTTCAAAGTATGGAAAGATGGTTAAGGTTAAGTCCTAGAACTTCAGTAGGGCAGGATAAGGCACAATGTCCCCCACATATAAAAACTCATTTGTTCTCTTCTGAGACTAATGACATGAAAACATTTCATTACCAGCTATGTGGAATTATTTTTAATGTGCTGGTGAAGCAGTATTATTGAAAATGTATGTTAGAACAGATGAAGGAATTATTACAACAGTATGTGTTTGATTTTTCCATAGGCACATATCCTGCTGGATTGTGGGGATGATAATATCTGCAAACCAAAGCTGGAGGTGTCAGTAGAAAGGTAAATACCTGACAAAAATGCAAGGAAAAGCAATTTCCTGACTTGAAGTCTAAAAATCAGTAGCTGGTAATACTTTTGTTTAAGGGATGTGTTGAAATAAGCAGGACCCTCATTGTGTGCAATCTGAACTCAGGCTTATATGCTTTAATGAAAACCTATTTTCTGCTTTGGAACCCAATGTCTTTACCATGCAATGCACCACTCCCACTCCCACCCCAGCCTCCACTCTAAGTAGGACATATTTATTTATTTATTTGCTAAGCTGGATGTGTATAGTGAGAATAAACCTCTGCTAGCTGCCACTGTATCTCTGTTCTGTTGTTTAATATCAGATAGACACAGGAAAATGTGGTTTTATGCAGCAAGGGGAGGAGTAGGGCTCTCTTGTCGCATGTATGAAAAAAAAATTGTGTTGGTATTGGCAATGTCTTTTATCAAACCTGGAAAAAAGAAACAAGTTTTCAGTGGTAGTTTGTTAATGCTTCTGAGTTTTTTTTTTACTTTGTGTGGCCTAAAACTTCTCTTACTGTATTATCTCATAATCTGTTTTTTAATGCCTTGTAGCCATAGGCACATAGTATGTAGGTAGGACACTTCACAAGCACTAATTCATGCCAACACCTCAGTAACATTTGACATCAGTGCAGATACCCTGATGCATGCTTGTAGTTGGTGAAATGAAAATACATTGTTTGGTAAGATAATCTCTTTGTGTCTGAACCAAAGGTACTGTACGGGTCTTGGCTCTATTTTGTGTAGCTGAGCCTTCCCTTGAGTTTTGTTATAAATATGTGCTTGTACCTCTGCAAAGTTGGCCTGTAATCCAAAATGTGCACAGGGATTTAGCTGCCCATCATGGTTTGTTCCTTGTGAGAAAAAGGTGTTTGTTTTTTTGTTTTGTGGTTTCACAGGCAAGATTCTTATAAAACAGCATGTAGTACTTGCTCCATTTGTTATTATAGGCACAGGGTTTTTAAAAAGTACCTTAGAGCTCTCCTGGCACTCCTGAAACAAAGGCACTGCCTCCAGATTTCTCCACTGTCTTTCTGAAATTTCAAATGTCTCCTATTTTTCCAAGTCCAACCACTTCCATGCAATCTGAAACCCGAATGCAGAACTCGCTTTCACTCTGTTTTCTTGCAGTGATCAGAAGCAGATCTACATCGGTGATGACAATCCCCTGACCCTGATTGTCAGTGCTCAGAACCAGGGGGAGGGAGCCTATGAAGCAGAACTCTTCGTCCTTGTTCCTCCCCAAGCAGATTTCATCGGGGTTGTTCGCAACAACGAGGTAAAATTCCAGCTGCTTTTGAGGAGTCGTCTTTCAGCTGCTGCTCTGGAAATCTCTGGTGGCTTCTGTTATTTCAGTCTTAGGGCAAAGCACAGAAAAAGTGACCAGTTTTTTCAAAGCCCCTCTTTTTTATAACCTTGAAAACAGGTCTGTCTTGTATCAAAAACATTTGTTTCCTTGGAGACTTCCATACTCAGATTTTATTTCATTTTATTATTTGACTGAGAAATGATATTAAAATTAATACAGCATATCTAGGACTTCTCTCCAGACGTTCATCCAGGTGCTCAGATGTAAAGAATGACATTCCTTGGTGTTTCTTTCTGGTTTGTTGCAGGATTTGGCCAGACTGTCATGTGCTTTTAAAACAGAGAATCAGACTCGCATGGTAGTTTGTGACCTGGGCAATCCCATGAAAGCAGGAACTAAGGTAAGCTTTGGTCCAACAGGTGTCTGGTAGCTCACCCAGGGGGCAGGTGGCATTTTCCTTAATCACAGCAGTGTTTGGGCAGGAAATTTCCTCCCAGGAATTTAAGATTAGACCTGACATTTAGCTGCCCACGTTTGGTTAGTACAGAAGTAGTTGGTTTTAACTTTTCAGCTAAATTAAAGGCTGGAAGGAATGTTCATGAGTTTTGTGATGCAAATCAAAAGGAGTCATTCATTAAATAGTGAAATGAATGGACTTTCATCCCTCATGAATTTTTTATATTTATCTGATATGTATTTTTTAGGATATAATCAAGAGCTAGCTCACAACATGTCTCTTCTCAATTTTCTGCCTACTTTCATGAAGAAAGACAGAGTTTTGTCTAACTGAAACCTTTACAATTCCACCAAATGTAGCTGAAATTGGAAGAATTAAAAAAATTGTTAGTGTGGCAGATTTTAAGGTGATATGACATAGTAACTCTTATTTTCTGAGGAAATGAAGTGAAAATCAGTCACAATTATAAAAATTTCATTATGCTTTTCTTCCAAGAGCCATCTTATATAGACGAGTAAAGGCTATTTCCAATGTCTTTTGGAGTGTATCAACCTGAACTGCACAGATGTTAAAGCAAATATGAATTGACTTAGACAAAACCTTGGAATTAACTTTGAATCTTTAACGTGTTCCCTGCTCTTTAGACTACAATATTTTTTGTAACGCCGGGGGTGGCTCAGTTATGTGTAGAAATGGCTGAAGTAAGGGTGGGGAGCACGATGCAATCCTTATTTTGTATTTTATGGCAGTGATGCCTTGGCTGTAATCTAAAGAGAGGGCAGTCCATTTCCAGCCTGGATGAACTGGACAACTTGAATTTGCCAGTTCTGTGTGTTCTCTCATCACCAGGAGTCTCAAGCAATTTCACTGTAGCCTAATGGCATTGAGAAGCTTTTATTGTGTGTTTTGTTGTTCTTCCAACTGAACCACAGTGGGTTTTTTTTTTCCCAGCTCTTAGCTGGCCTGCGTTTCAGCGTGCACCAGCAGTCTGAGATGGACACCTCTGTCAAGTTTGACTTGCAAATCCGGAGGTATGGAAATCTCTGAGTGTCATTGTGTTTGAGGGTCCCCAGGACGAGGGAAGAGATGAGAATCTTGACTTCATGTTTCAGAAGGATTTATTATCTTATGATATTATATTATATTGAAATGCTATACTAAAACTATACTAAAAAGAATATAGAGAAAAGGGTCCATCAGAAAGCTAGAAAGGACTGGAAAGGAATGAATAATAAAAAACTCGTGACAGACAGAGTCTGGCACAGCTGGACCATGATTGCTCATTAAGCAGAAACAACTCACATGGATCAATCAAAGATGCACCTGTTGCATTCCACAGCAGCAGATAGTTATTGTTTTTCTTTTTCTCTGAGTCTTCTCAGCCTCTCAGGAGAAAAAATTCTGGCAAAGGGATTTTCATAAAATATCATGGTGACATCTGAGGATGAACCTTACCAGGAGAGGACACACACAGTAAACAGAATGCAAACCACACAGTAAACAGAATGCAAACAACACAGTATCACTCTGGCCTAATTCTCTTGTCTTTGCCTTGTAATGGCTTGAAAAATAACCATGCTGAGTTAGGTTTCCTAAAATACAGGAAAAACTAAGAGTATTTGTACGTGCATATCGTTGTGCTCTGCTGACACTTGTGGTGCCACAGAATTACTTTGGGTTTATTGCCCTCTTTTAAAACTGATGCTTGAACTCTGAATTCCTTCTGATGTAAAACCAGAACTTCATGTATTTAGAGGGGGAGAGTCTTTCAGGGCAGGCAGTGTATGGGACAGTCAGAGCAGAAGCAACTTGCAATGAACCATCAGCCAGCCTGAAAACTAAATGGAACAAAACAGTGTTCCTGTTAATTATCAGATGAGCACTGTCATATAAATCTGATATATAAATCTGAATTTGTAACTTCTGGAGATGATATTTAAGGTTGGAAATGTGATCATGAGGAGTATCTTTACCAAATACAGTTTTATGTTGTTTTTAATGGACAGTACGAATACAGCTGGTTTGTTTTTTCCCTGTGGTGGACCAAAACCACTTTGTTTTTCCATTTAGGGTTTTATTTTTTTAATGTAGTAAATAAATTAATCTCATCCACATATGCATTTGTCATCTGTGGGAATTATGAAAGATTAAAGCTGCCATTCTATTTTAATGATGGAGTGATTTGCCATGCCAATCAAAGGCCTTGGCACATGAAATATCTCTTTGATCTCCCATTGCTGTGTGTTGGGTTTTCCCCTTCTCCATCAGCTGGTGAGGTGTGCCAGTGGCATGGGACTGTTCCCTGCAGAAAGTGATCTGCTCTGGGGTGTCTGTCACCTTCCTTAGGCTAGCAGCAGTCACAGCTGCTGTCACGGGGTCAGAAACAGGGAGGTTGCTCAAGTCATGCTTGTCTCCCGATGGAAGAGAAGGGAAGTTCCTGTTGTGTTTCAGGCCTTTTATGGAAGAAAATTCCTTCCCTGGCTCGTGGGTGCAAGAAGGGTGAGCAGTGGTGCCATGGAGCACAGTAATCACAGTTCACAGTGACAGGCATCACCAGGGGATTATCTGGGACAGCTTTTAAGGATCACACTGCTTGTCTTAAACTCACAAAGCTACATCTCCAGTGCTGGCTCAGCTCCCAGCAGAGCAGGTCTAGTCTCTGAAAGAGTGAGGTATTTACAGGTCAGGAGGAGAGCACTGCTGCAGGTGATCGTTGATTACAGCAGCAGTGAAGAATGATGAGAAGATTCAGGATTCTTTGTAAAGGAAAATGTTTGGTTAGGGGGACAGAATAATGAGATGTGTCGAAGGAGATCAAGAGTCTGCTCCCAGCACCACTTTGAGGGGGGAGTGTTCCCTGTATTTTCTTACAGGACAGCTGTAGAACAGAGTCAGCATTAACTCTGTGTCCTCCACCAACCTCTCCCTGGTGGGGCTCCCCCAGACTCTGCACAGGGTGGGGCTGCATACATTTAGGTGACAGCTTGCTGCACTCTGGTCCTTAGCTTTTTAGCAATTGTGCTTTCCTACAGGGGCTCAGGAGTCATCCTATGTTAAATACAATTACTTTCAACTGTGGAGAGTTTTTTAAATTAAACACTTTGCTTATTTCATTTAAGAATTTGCCTTTTATTTTCCCTGCAGTTCCAACCTGTATGACAACCTGAGCCCAGTAGCATATTATCAGGCTGACCTTGCTATTTCAGCAGCTGTTGAAATTAGAGGGTAAGCAATACTATTTTAATAAACACTTTTAAGGAGCTCTGCACATTTGCTTCTTTATATTCACTGAACTTCCTTTCAGGTCTGCATAAGTTTTCAGGAAAGTTTAGGGAATTTTTAATCACAATATGTTTTTCTCTAGCCAGAGACTAAGAAAACTTTTTGGACTTTTATGTCTTAAATAATTACAAAATTTATTCCAAAAAGGAATCCTGTGCCTCCATTACTAGAGATATTTTTTAGAAGAAGAAAAAAATCACTGCTCTTGTTAGTAGTTTTACATTTCTGCAGGTCACTTTTCTCCTTCACAAACTGACTGGGGTTTTATCTGAAAACCTCTGAAACCAAAGTTGCAGATTCTATAGAATTTAAGTTTGTAATGTCCTCACCTTCAGTCTGAAGCGTAGTATTAATGTGTAATGACTTGGTTGCTCCATCACCTCTACTTCCCACCTAAAAGTCCTCTTGCTTAACCAGTTAACTTGGATTCCTGAGTCATAATTTTTTAAATTTCCCACTATATTCATTATTGTGAGGAATTTGTTCAGTATCTGAGAGGTGGGGCATGGCACACTGGAAAAGCGTGACTGGTATCTTCACTGCTTTCAGGGCTGAATTACTCTTAGGACTGTACTGCTAAGGCTCTACATCATCAATATTTCTCGTTATCATAATATTTCACATCAATTTTTCTCGTTATCATAATATTTCCCACTGATTTTTTTTTGGAGGACATGGGTGTCCTTTATCTTTTTTTAACGTAGAGAACAGAACTGAACATTTAATATTTAAACCACTTCTTTCAGGTTTTATGTAGAGGATGAGGAAGTGGAGATTGCATTTTAAGCATGTTGATTTTTTTTCCTTTAGATATTCTAGAGAATCACATTTATTTTTTCATCCTTGCTAATAACAACTCCTTTGCTCTGCTGTTTAGTGTGTCATCCCCTGATCACATATTCCTTCCTATTGCAAACTGGCAGCCAAAGGAGAATCCTGAAACAGAAGATGATATTGGGCCTCTAGTTCAGCACATCTATGAGGTGTGGAATTACTGCTGATTTCTGTGACATGGTTCTGTGATAAATGAAAATAAATCTTTTGGTGTAGCTTTACTCTGGAGTAAATTATGATTTTTTTTTTCTTTTGTCTTGTATGCAAGGAGAGATTCTATTTTTTTAATGCTGGGCCAATAACTGGTATATCCAAGAATGGTGGGAATGCCTGCAATTAGTGTGACAGGGGTTGATTACCTACATAACTACACATATTTTATTTTATTGCCTTTTGAAATCTATATGAAACATTTGCAGTAATGTGAGCTCAGGAAGGGGCTTAAGGCTGTTAATTATTGTACTCTGTCTGTTCTGAATCACTACCCTGAAGCCTTTTGCTGTGAAAAAAATTAAGTATTTAAAATTTCCTTTAAAGAATTACCACATATTTAATCTAGATTGTGTAATTAAGTGAAACTTACCGAGAGAGTTGTGTGAATATTAATAGTTAAAAGTTTTACCACTTTTAGGTAAAGGTTTGATGCTGTGGCCATAAGTGGTTGGGGGGGGGAAGTGGCAGTATCACATTTGTGGCTCAAATATAAAGTAATAGTTATGTGCACATTAACAGAGAGAGTAGCATTATTTTTTTTACATCTGTAAATTTTATTTTCATAATCAGCTGAGAAACAATGGCCCAAGTGCATTCAGCAAGGTGATGATGACTCTGCAGTGGCCTTACAAATATAAAAACAACACGCTGCTGTACATTGTGCAGTATGAAATTGATGGTCCCATGAACTGCACTTCTGACATGGAAATCAACCCACTGAAAATTAAGGTAAGCAGGACTTTCCCTTTGAGTGGAATGAAGTGTGTTTGGTTGTTTTGTAAGTTCTCAAAGTAGCCAAATCCCTGAGAATATGACAAACTGAGATAGTTTTTCATCTGTGGCTGACAAATAAGTCTACACTTTTCCACACTACCTGTCAGTGTATATAGCAGGTGAAATAAAAGGTAAACAGCAGCTGAAAATTGTCAACTCAAAGATCAATTTGTGTTGTTTCTTTTTATTGTGGGGTTTTCTTTTTTTCTTTTTTTTTTTTTTTTTTTAACTTCATTTTTGTATACGAGTTCTAAGTCCAAAGAAACAGAATTATAATGAATGTGGTCATGAACTAAAACCAGATGCTCCTGGACTCTTTATGTAGATTTTCTGGGTTTTGTTTCTTGGAAGAAAATGGTATTCTTTTTTTTATATTACATTTTATCTGTGTATCCAACTGGATAAAATTCATCCAATTTGGGTGAATTTATCTATTGGTCTATCCAAAGGTCACAAAGGACAATGGGGGTTAGCTATCACTGCCAGCAAAACATGGGATTTACAGAGCAGAAGAAACTTTTTTTCCTGGGCTGGACTAGGCAAAGAAACACCAGATAAAACCCATCAAGTTTAATTGAGGAGTTGATTTCTAGGATAGTTTAGAACAAGCAATAAAAGTCAGTGTGTTAGTTCAAGAAGAAATCAGTATGTTAGTTCAAGAAAATGTCAGTATGTTAGTTCAAGAGCAAAAAAAGGACTGAGGGAAGATATTCAATGTATAGAACAACAAAGAATGCTTGTGTATCTTTGATAACCAAAAAGCAGCTTCAGTGAATATGTAAGTACAAAGTTCCTGTGCTTCTGCTCTATGACTTGCAGTGATTTATTTTCAGCCGGGGTCTGAAGAATAGCTAGGAGAGAAAGAGAGAAACTTGCAGTTAGGTATTTTCTTGTCCTTAAGCTTGAAGTCTGCAATATACTGAGTCATTGTTTGTGTTCCCTTGGTGTGTGCTAGATTTCTGCTTCCAAGGACGATGACAGGAATGAAACCCTTGGCAGGGAGGATCACCGTGAGCACCGCGTCAGCCGCAGGGATTTGGCTGCCGTGGAGGGGGACGTGCACACTCTGGTGAGCTCCCAGCACTGAGCTGCTGACACCACGCCTGACAGTCCTTAAAAGCAAATGTGAGGAAGATTTTTTCCTCCCTAAACATGATTGGAAAAAAATCTCTACTAGGAAATTAACGTATTACCATATCAATGTCTCTGTAACTGCAAGCTGTAAGTAATTATCCAATACTGGAGGTAATTTAATGTATTTTAATAGTTTATGGTGCTTTGCCAGTGTAGGTATATGGGTAAAGTAATGCCATTAAGGACTTTTCAAATATTTTCATACTTGGAACATCCTTCCTATTTTTATACACAGGGCTGTGGAACTGCTGACTGTTTAAAGATTGTCTGTCAGGTTGGCCACCTGGAGAGGGGAAAGAGTGCAATATTGTATTTAAAATCACGCCTTTGGACCCAAACTTTCATGAATGTAAGTGACTGGGAATATTCTGTTGCTGCTTCTGAAACAGTAAAAGTGATTTTTGTACCCACATGCAATACTAATTTTGTTTCTCTTACACAGAAAGAAAATCAGAATCATTCCTACTCTCTCAAATCATCTGCTTCCTTCAGTGTTATAGAGTTCCCTTATAAGAACCTTTCCTTTGAAGATATTCACAATTCTACAGTTGTAAGTCATTTGCATCCAGCTTGAGTTACCATATACAATCACATCACAATCAGTGCAAAGACAATTATTGTTGAATAACATTGTTATGGTTTGGTATAATTTTAATTTTATCAGCTATTTGTTTCATGTATTTATTTCAGTTGAGGGTAAAGCACATACAGTTGAGGGTAAAACAGACTGAAGCTGACAATATTTGTGGCTTGAAAGACTTAATTGAAAATGAAAAAAACATTGGCATTAACAGTCCTTGTGTTCCTGTTAATGCCATTGTTGTTAGAGAAATATTTTACTTGAAATTTGTTTTCAACTGTAGTAGCACTTGCAGCTTGAATAATGAACTTTCATTAGATTATATAAAGCACTGTATATGAACTTTATATATGTGAAGGTGGAGCAAAAAGACCTTCTGTGCCCCAGGGAGTTTCAAAGGGAAAGGAGACAGGGTGCAAACAGAAATGAAGATATAGGCCATTTGTTTGGGCTGCCAAATTGAAAGTTTTTGGTAAGCATTATAGGATTAAGAGATCTTAAGGAAAAGGCAGAAAATGATTGTGATTAACTCATTTTTGAATATGGTTTCTAAAGCCTGTTATTAGCTGGGGCTTTTTTCTCTCAAGCCTTGTGGACTTGATTTTTTGTTTCAAAGTATACTGCCTTTTAAGAAAAAAAAAAAAAAAAAAAAAGGAAAAGCCCTTAATTATCTTTCTCTAATTCCAAAATATTTCCACATTCCTACAGTTTTTTGAAAATCATCAAGAATTACAGAAGACATGTTGCCGTGTTATCACTGACTGCAAAAAGGCAAACCCAGGCAAAACAATCCCCAACCCCCTACCATAATTTAATTTTAAAATCCTATTAAATTTGGGTCAGTGAAGACTTTATGTCACCAAGAATCTATGGCTTTTGATTCATTCTGGAGAGAAAAAGTAATTTATACTGGATTAAGATTATAATCATGATAGGATTACGGTATACAAGATTCAAACTGCATGGATGAACTCAGCATATCACTGTGGTGCAAAATGTGATTTATTGTGTTTTTCTATCAGGTTGCTACAAATATTACATGGGGCATTCAGCCACAGCCCATGCCTGTGCCAGTGTGGGTTATCATTTTGGCCGTCCTAGCAGGGCTACTGCTCCTGGCTGTTCTAGTGTTTGTCATGTACAGGGTAAGTTCTGTGTCTGGGGGGTTTTGTATAATTTGCTTTTCCCTACTAGTGATGTATTATTTCATACAGTACTAGCACTTTGCAGAAATGCCTTGCCCCCCTGATCATCTGAATCAGTTAAGTTTTTGGAATAACTGTAAAAGCTTTTCAGCTTTGTCAGGAAGAGGCTGAATAAAAGAGCATGTCTGTGATGGTGCTGAACTCAGTTTAAGTTTTCAACTGATATTTACTGTCTGTGGAGGTCAAAACTGAGGGACGAGAGTGAAAAGACAGCTTAATCAGTTAAGATCTGATCATGGAGGAAAGAAAAAGGATGTATGTTTTGCAAGTCACAATGCAATTTCTTAATTGTTCTCTGAACCACAGATGGGCTTTTTCAAACGGGTGAGGCCACCTCAGGAAGAACAAGAAAGAGAGCAACTGCAACCGCATGAGAACGGGGAGGGAACATCAGAAGCCTAAGCAGAGTTTTATCTGTAAGACATTCTGAAACGTACACTTGCCTACATCTTGGTTACAAATATTGGCTTCCCCCTCCATGAGCAAACCCTCACCACTGCAGAGCTGCTGTTCTCAGAAGGCTTCAGCACGAGCAAAACAAGGGCAAAACACTTCAACCTCCCCCCTGCATTAACCCCTTCCTGCCTGCCACTAACGCATCCGCACTGACCCCGAGGGACAAACTCCAGGGACAGCAGTGCTGGGATTCTGCTTGCTGGGACACAGGACGCATCATCTTCTCTGGTTCATGTACTGACTTGACTCTCCATGAATTGCTACGCAGATTCTGCATTTGCCCTTGGAGCCAACAGCCTCCGGAGGTGCTGGCTGGATTCCGTGGTTGGTTTTGGTTGGAGTACACTACATTTCATTGCCTAGCTCTTGAAAGTCAATTGCACAAAAAAAAAAAAAAAGGAATGTAGCTTGCTTTACAGTACTGAAGAATGTTCTTTACCCATTAGCTCTGATGATGATTTTTTTTTTCTCCTGCTCAAGAAATAGGAAATATGCAGTGGAATCATTCACAGCTGACACCGGTTCCCCTGCCTGCTCAGTCATGTGTTTTGTGGTTTCCCTCTAGACCTTACAAATACTGTTCTCCATGTCCTGGGTCTCTTACTGTAGGCACTGAGCCTGCAAGCACCAAGTGAGGGATAGAAATCTGGGGCTGATGTATTTTCTGTGGGACTTGGGGAAAAGATTCAGGGCAAGATCCCAAGACTCTGCTATGTATTTCCACAGTGCAGGATCCAGGTGTTCCACAGAGTTCTTGGCACCATGGATGCATTCATGCCCTGCCAGGGACAAGGTGCTGGGCTGTGGCTGCCAACAGGCATGTCTGAGAAAACCCTTGATATCCACAAGTTAAACCTGTGCAGGGTTTGAGGTGAAGGCTGTAAATTAGTTGGATTGTATTTTGGTTTCTAGCAGAACCCTGGAGGGACACTGTGTGACAGGTTACCTGGTGCACTGTAGGGAAACTGTTAATCCTCACTTTCCCTGCTTGACCATGCCCAGGTGCAGGATGGAATGACACAGGGGCTGTTCAGACCAGTCTCTCTGCCAGCCACATCCATGGATCTGGATTACACCTGCACAGGGAAGAGCTGGCAGTGCACAAGGGTTCAATAAGTAAAGGTTGATTCGGCTTGTTTCACTTCACTCATTCATTGTTTCATTGGCTTGTCTGATTTGATTCATTCATTGTTTCAGGCCCTGCATGTTTCATTGCACAAGGCATTTCATTGCACAAGACATTTCATTATGTTCAATGCATTTCATTAACAGAAAAGACACTAAGAATTTTAATTCATTGCTGGTTTTTGAACATACCAAAAGGTCAGTGGTTTGAAACCAGTTTTACATCACTCTCAGCTTATTTCCCTCACTGTTGGTGTAGTAAAAGGAAGCTTCTTACACTGATTGAGAGAAGAGCATTGTCTATGCATTTCAGTGCACAAGGAACTGCAGAGCAGGAGGTTGTTCAGCTTGCAACCACAGGCTGCACAGATCCTACAGAGGACATACCTGAACCATTACTGAGGTGCCTTCTATGAGATGTGTTTATTCTCTTTTCCAAAAAGAGAATAAATTACACTATAAACTCTCTGTGTGCAGCCAGGCACACAAAGGAAGACTTCTAATGTACTTACACCAGTGAGACTTCTAAGTTCTTGAAAGGGCAAAAGCTCTGGTTTGGTTTTGTACCTTGGGGTTTTTGTCCACAGCTGCATCTCCCCCATAAATACAGCAGTACCCACTAAACCCAGAATTTTCTGAAATGGGCAGTTTGTTTCAACTCTGATTTCTGCACCCTTTCAGAGGCTTAAAATCCACCAATGGCTTTTGTTGTTAAGTCCATTCTTACTTGCTGATCCGTGATGGCATCTGAGTCCTTCAGGGAGAGAGCACTGAGGCTGGGGGGCCAGTATGTTCACCAGATATAGGCTTGCATATTTATCCATTTACATGGGTTTGGTTTAGACTGTTTAGATAAAATTAGTTTACACAAAAGGGTATAGGGCTATGATTCCGCTTTCACTGAACTTTCGAGGTCTTCAGTGTGGCCAATGTTTGCTTTTGTCCTTATTTTTAGTATTGTTGCTAGTAATGTAGTAGAGAATCAGGAGTCAGGCTTTGATCCTGGCCCCAAAATGTGACTTTGGTAGAGCAGCATCTTCAGTTATTTACACGGGCTTGTGGTTCTCACGCTGTGCCAGCTGATTATCTGTGTGCAAGGAGATTGGTTTTACTCAGCCTTAATCTCAGTAGGGTAAGAGGTTTAAGAGACTGCCAGACAGATTATAGCTCTAATTCCTACGTGTGTGCTTTCATTACATGTACACTCCGTGGTGACTTGAAATTTATTAGACTACTTGCATGTGTAGGCTTTGTTAGGAGGTGAAAAAGAGTATTTAAAAAAAAAAGCATGGTCAAGATCCCTCCTGCTCAGAGGGATGGGATACCATAGCATTGCTAATGTCTGTGCTAACCGCATCCTAATTTTACTGGAAACTCTTTCCGCTGATTTTCAGGATAAGAAGGTACATTTTATTGGTACAACTACTGTAGCTATAGAAAGTATCTTCCATTTTTGAAGTTACATAAAGTAAGACTTATTTAAGTGATTTTTATTTCTTGCCTTCTGCTGGAGAATGAGAACAAATAGTTGCTTCTTCCATGTCCATTAATTTCCAGTTAGATTAAAAGACCACTGCATATATAAATGGAGTATACAGGTTACTTAGTGAGCATAGATGTAACACCTCAAATTCAGTTTAAAGTAGCATTTGTGTTTCAGGGAGATTCCAAACTGGAAATTTTCCTGAATGGGGGTGCAGGAAACTTTTGATAGTGTGTTCTAGATTCAGCAATAAGATTCCAGATTATGTATGTACTTGTGTCAATATAAATTTTATAGACTTAACAGGCATTGATGTATTCTTGCAGCAAGTACTGTAGAATGATGTCAAAGCTTTTAGAGAAACTTTAGAAAAGGTATTTTAGAATGAAATTAATGCCTTTGAGTCAAAATTGGTATGCACATGGTGCATACTGGAAGCATTTAAAAAATACAAGTACAGTAACAGAGAATTAGCCCTCTTTTGAGAGCTATGTTTCAGGAGCAGACTTTTTATGAATATAAAATCAAGAGCTATGTAATTATTTAGACAATAAAAACATTTTTAAAGAGCTATATCTTTTATAATGAAATATGAAATTATGTAAGTGCTCCAGTTTGCAATTAATGCAGCATCTCATGATCAATATTGAAAAGTGATTTATATTACAGAATGCATATTATCTGTTACTACGTTTGACAATATTTAGAAAATGTAAAGCAAGGAACCTAATTTATAGGTTTACATTTCTTTCAAGAAACTATGAAGTTGTGGAAATAGCTTTTGTTTAAGCATGACTGTAAAGTCAAATATGGGCTATATTTATCAGTGTAATTTGAAATCTTTGATTAAGTTTGCTGACATTGTTTGCCAAGTTATCAGGGTTTTTTCTGTTTTAAATCTTGATCTACACATTGATCTCCAATTCTCATAATGCTTGTGGAAACTTTCTGAAATTTACTACGTGTGCTCTTTCTTTATAGAACACTTATTCCAAGCAAAGGTATTAAATATTCAGTTGTTTCTAAACTTGAGTCCACGCTTAAATAGTCTTAAAGGGTATTTTGAAAATGTTTCAGCTATAATCAGCATGTACTTGGTGAAGGAATCATGCTGCACTTAGATTTTTGCAGCATTTGGGTTTGTTGTTGGTTACCCTGACAGAGCCCTGCAGTATTTTTTCCTACACCCTCCCAGACAGTCTCAGAGCAGCATTACCCTGGTGAAAACCAGTTTTTATCTTTGGTCCAGACTAACGTGGCCCTTTGAACGTGATTCTTTGTGTCCAACGCTGCTGGCTGTTAATCAGTTGGGAGAAAAAAAAGTATTTTATTACAGAAAAACAGGAATCCAAAAAATAAAAAGGTGATGGCAGGGCCCAGATGAGACGATTTTGGTTGGTTTCTGAGGCGTGCCGAGCTGTGAGTGCCCCGATGGCGTGGTTCCAGCCTGATGCCACAGCTGGGATCAGGGTTATTACTGAGCTCTGCTGACTCCTGTGGGAGCTGAACTCCTTGGTACTGAGTCTTTAGCCTCCAGCCCCAGGTGCAATATGCCATGGTCTGAGCTGGTTGCCTGCCAAGTCCTCTCTCTGCCCGGTTTTGCTGGCCTGAGAAGGGCCGTGGTGTTTTTGTTTTTGCGGGAGGACATGACAGAGCCAGCGTGCTCGCTGGAGGTGATGAGTTAATGCTATTGCAAGTCTTTGATCACCCACATTGGGTGAAGCTTGCTGTATATTCTAAAGTCTATCCACTACTAACTCCTGAGTTCTTCAGAACTGGTACCACCTTCTTTAAGCCCATTGTGGAAAATTTGACTGGAGACTATAGAATACTGGGGTTGAGTCTCTAGTACTACTGCTGTTTCATGTGATTGTGGTATTTAGGTCTATTTTTAATTCCCAATGTGTAGAATTTTAACATAGCACAGGAAATCTAACCTTTCATGCAATGAACTTCTCCAGATGTGCTGCATTAAAGGTGAATAACTTGACCCTTGGCTTTTGCAAAGTAATGGAAGATTTCATGCAGCATTTGCATCTTAAAAAATCCTTGTGCAGGTTTTGCTTTTCTAGTCCATGAAGGAAACCTGTATTTGCTATGACACAAATATTCTGAAAATGTAACATTTTATTTCTTCATAATGGATTTTTTTTTGCCTTTTTCTTGTGTTTGCTCGTGCAGTAAATCAGTAGAGCATTATTTGCACAAGCAAAAAATTAACATACTAACGAGAGTGCTGCGTTTTATGTTTCTTTGTCATGCAGTAAATACTTGCAGCAAAAATGGGAATATTTTCAGTTACCATGAACTTGTTTCAAAGGTCTTCGGTACATTTAAGGAGAGCAATATACATTTGAAGTCACCTTATTTTGTATTAAATTATAAATTGTGCAGAGAAGTGGGTATTGTGGCACAGTAATTTTGTACTGATATGAAATATATAGCTATTATAGCTATGGTTTGCTTTTTAACTCATCCTTTTCATCCTAATGCAAATTTGAGTGTTTTTATTAGGTTGTATTTTTCTATGTATATATACAATTTCAAAATACTATGATTGGGTAAACCGAAAAATGTAATTATTGATTTGATTCTGATATTTAGAATTTTGGAATAAAATACCTCTTAATCAACAGAAATTCTGCTATAGGCTTGTTTTTGGTTTTTTGGGATTTTTTTCTGCCTTATGTGTATTTTTTAAAATGCATTTAATTCAAAAATATTTCATAGTATATGTTTGTACTCCACAATTATGTGCTAAGTTCAAAAACCTTACATTTACACAGCTTTTATGTTTGCACCTCAAGTGGCACCTTGAGTCAAAAAATCTTGTAATTACAAGCAAGAAAAATGATCTAGTCACAGACTATATTCTATCACCACAAAACTGATTTCCAACAGAAATTTCTACATACCAGAAATAAATATTTTAGACTTTATAGGTGCCAAATTCCTGTAGAAAATGCTGACATCTTGTCCTCAGGTCAGGAAAATTCTCAGGGAGCTGGAGTTTTTTTCCTTGTTGTATTCTTAGTCTAATTTGATCTGAGTGTTACATTTTTTCTGATTACCAGTCATACTCCGCTGTGTGGGTGGGGTGACAATAATATTTTGTGTCACAATAAAGGCATTCATGAGTGTGTTTTATTGCTAAAAAAAACCCGTGAGAAGTAAATGTGATTGTGAACACTTCAGAAAAACTCCAAACTAGTGAGTCCCCTGGTTTGCTAGAGAATTTAACCTAAAGAGAAGAGTAATAAAGGAGACAGAAAAGATGAAAATCTGATATTTGTGGTTTAATTAACAACTTCCACAGATGTCACTGTAGCTGTACTTCACTCTTTGCACACCTGAGTGATGCTTGACTGTGAGTTTTGATCATTAGTTAGCTTGTAAATGCATTGCCAATACATTAATACTTTAGTGCATGTCAGTACGTTAATATTTTTAAATCGCCGGTTCAGGCATTCTCAAGAACATTGTGAACAATACTTTGAAAAAGTATTTACAGGAACTTCTCATCAATAGATTGTCTGATCTACATAAAGAATTGAGGTTAGTGCTGTCAGCTTCTCATCTTCTCACAAGGTATTTCACCTAGAATCAATCTGTCCTGCTGCATCTTCCTGATAAACTCCTGGTGCTGAATTATTACCCCTCTTGACAAACACACAGGACATGCTAAGACTAGGTTTACAGGACACAAAAGCACAACACACACCTTGAAAATGTGAGAAGAATACTGACAGTAAAATACCCCATTGTAATTTACATTATTTGTAATTTTACAGGCAGACCAGGCCTGTGTGGTACTGCTTTTGGGAGTTTTGCAGAGTCCACATAGACTGACATTTCTGTGTCATTTGTGCACACATTTTTGGCCCTGGCAGAACAGCAGATGCCATGTTCACTGGTTGATGGCAATGGCTGTAATTTGTTTACAGTTTGAAGAGTGTGTAGCAACATTTAAAGACTGCAGGAGTTACTGCTGGACACAGTTCCTCAAGAAAATACTCAGGTAGTTAAAACAAATTACTACAAACCTTCATTTCTTTAAAGAAAATTTGTTTAAGAAGAAAATCCTGATTGTGATTATATTTTTGCTGAAATGAATGTTATTGTGTACCCTAATTTTTCTAAATGTAGTAGAGACAATTTATTTTCACATGTTATTCCCCCTTTCCAGCCATTTTCAAGAGAGCTTTTATCACACATTTAAGAGATTATTTCCCCCCTCAGAACTTTATAAATGAATAATTGTGCATATCTATATCATCAGCATTAATTTAAAATGTTCCTGCCAAGTTGGTTCAACTATCCCTCTCCAAATAATTTATATCTTGTTAAAAGCTCTTGTCTGCAAACATTTGGGAATGCATTTGTGGTCTGCCACACCCTCAGTCACCAGACAAATTCCTGAACAAAGGAAGCTCAGAGCATCAGCACCAGCAGGTTTCCTGTAGGTCCCTTTCTTCCACCTGGGACCACACACAGTTGCAGAGAATCCAAAATTAATTCAGCTCTAAGAGTGGCTGTGCAGGAACAACCACTTTTCCTTCGCAGTGCCCACATAAAAGGTGGAAATAGGAAGCTGGGTGAGAGGATGTTAATTAAGCAAATAGGCACTGAGCATGTCTGCTAAACTAAAAAGAGAATTTATTTTTTTCCTTATGAGTTCCTGGAGGAGTTTCACATCAAATAAATGATTGTTTTATTTGTCTGGTTTTTGTGGTTCTTTGCTTTCTTTCAAGAAAGGTCCTGTCAAATGAAATCAGGTTTTCATGGCAAAGGATTTTTTTGGTGCTGATGTGAAGAAAAAAAGAGATTGACAATAAAGAATAATACTGAGAAGTACCTGCTGAGGAGGATGTGCATTTCCCACTGCAGCATTATCCTACGAGCAGTGACTGTTCCAAAATGGTGCCAATGGACTGTCAGCAACTGCAATAAAAGCAAGTTGTATTTTCTATGTCAATCCCAAATCTATTTCAAGTCATTGTTAATGGCAGTCAAATAATTACATTGTACTGTAAAGAATGAATAGAGGCATAATGAAAAATATATTTTCTTCAGATTTTATAAGAGATATGTTGAAAATATGCACAGTAACCTGTCAGTTCTTACTTTCAGCATGGCCAAATTTATACCCTACTATAGTTTGTGACTCTATTCCTCTGTTTCTCTTGCAATGAAGAAATTTTCTGCAATCTGAAAATAACAAGATTTGGCCTAGTATGTCATAGTGTCTAAAATAAACCCTTTACTTGGCTGATCTTTTTTTGTAAAAAAGCAATTCAAGTAATTTTATACTTTCCAAGGAAGTTTCTATTCACCATTTCAACATACACTGAAGATTTAGTGTTTACCTGTTCTGTAAGAGCTCACAGAGAATGGGATGTTGGCCTCTCCGGAATCATGGCATGGGCTCGCTCATCCCCACCAGTGTGAGACCCCTGTGGGGTGATGCCAGTGTGTGCTCAGCCCCCAGCACACAGGTGGCTGCCTGCTCTGGGGCAGTTTGGTTTGTCTGGATGTGCTGCCCTTCCTCGGGTTTTGGGGTTTTTCCAGCCTTATCCGCTGGGAACACCTGCAGTGGTTTTTCCATTACCCTGCCCTGGGCTGTGTGGATACACCCAGCTCCCTCAGCCTCTCCTCATCAGGAGTGTGCTCCAGTGACAGCCTTGAAAACGACATTACATCTCCTGAAGCCTTGATCCTACACACAGCCATCTCTCTGCCTCATGTGCGTGTTTATTCCTACCAGCAGTTCCTGATATCCAACATCGCGCTGATCAGCAATATAGAGAATAAATTTCTTTAGCTCTCCTGAACGCATTTTTTTAGAACTAAGGAAGCATATAAGTAAAATTGAAATGTGTGTACACGTGTTTGTGAGGCCAGAGAAGGGCAGCAGAGCTTGGGGAAGGGTCTGGAGTGGGATGAGGAGCAGCTGAGGGAGCCGGGCGTGTTTATTCTGGAGAAAAGGCGGCCCAGGGGAGACCTCACTGCTCCCTGCAAGCACGGAGCAGCCAGATGGGCCCTGCTCCCAAGCAATCAGTGACAGGGCGAGAGGACACACTCTTGAGCTGTGCCACGGGACGTTTAGGCTGGACATCAGAGTTTTTTCACAGAAAGGATGATCAGACATCGGAACGGAGAGGTGGCGGAGCCACCATCCCTGCCGGTGTTGAAGGAAAGCCTGGAGGTGGCAGGATCTGCTTGGCACGGAGCTCTTGGGTCACAGGCTGGACTCGGTGACCCCGAAGGCCTTTCCCAGGCCTTCCGTGGGTTCCGTGGATGGCTGACACCGCGCTTCCCAGAGCGGGGGCGATGCTGCGGCTGCCGCGGGCACTGCCCACCACAAGCGCGGGGGCCGATGCCAGCGCTGCCGCCTCGGAGCGGCGACATCCCGGGCACCCGGGGGAGGTGGCCCCGCTCCGCCCCGCCCCGGCACGTCCGTGGGCGGGCGGAGCAGCGCTCTCGCCGCCGCAGAGCCGCGGGTGCGGAGCGCTGCGCCGGCCTCCCGCAATATGCCTCCGCTGCCCGCGGGCTGCTCGCCATGCCGGGCACCTGCGGGCGCCTCTCCGCGCTGCTCCCGGGGCTGGCGGCCGCGCTGCTGCCGATGCTGATGATGATGATGGTGATGATGATGATGGGGCGGCCGGCCGCCGCCGCCGCCACCCGCCCGCAGCAGCAGCGAGCGGCGTTGCCCGGGGGCGCCCCCGCCGCGGCATCAGGTACCGAACCCTCCCCTGCACCCGGTACCGAACCCTCCCCTGCATCAGGTACCGAACCCTTCCCGGCGTCAGGTACCGAACCCTTCCCTGCATCAGGTACCGAACCCTTCCCTGCATCAGGTACCGAACCCTTCCCTGCATCAGATACCGAACCCTTCCCGGCGTCAGGTACCGGACCCTTCCCTGCATCAGGTACCGAACCCTTCCCTGCATCCGGTACCGACCCCATCCTTGTATCCGGTACCGACCCCTTCTCGGCGTCAGGTACCGACTCCATCCCTGCATCAGGACCAAACCTTCCCCTGCATCCGGTTCCGACTTTATCCCGGCATCCGGTACTGATCCCATCCCTGCATAAGGTACCGACTTCATCCCTGTATCCGGTACCGACCCCTCCTCTGCATCCACGTCCCCTCCCTGCGGGATGGCTGCTCTCCCCATCCCGGGCTCCGCTCGCCCCGGGAGCCCCAAAAGGCTCCAGCGGTGGGGCTGGAGCGCGATCCGTGTTGGGAGCCCGCGGGTGTGAGTGCAGCCGCCGGGAGCGGCGCTGACCCGCACCTCGGGCCACACAAGCCTGGCCTTGGCTAGCCGGGCTCCAGGGATTCCTGCTGGCTGGCAGGAATCGCCACAGGGAGATAGCCGAGCGTCCGTGGAATAGAAATATGTACGTGTGGATCATAGATGGGTGGTTATTTCCGTGTATATTTCTGTGTCGCTTTAAAAATAAACCAGCTGCTACGTGTGCGAGCATCTTGAGCCTGTCAAATGAGTGATGGGGCTGCTGAGCTCGTTAGTTTTTGCAGCCCCTCTGCAGATGCTTACCCAAGACCACGAAAATAATGTGCATGTTTCAGCTTTAGGCCGTAGTTTTGCAATCAAATATTTGGGGGTACCCCTTTGCAGAAGCAGAGCGAATGATGAGGTGTCTGTACTGTCATCTGGTTAAAAAAACATACGTGTACAGTATGAAGTTTAGTGGCTCAGATGAGGATAAACCTAGTATTTTTCTTGCCATGCTGCCTTTCACCAAAGAATTTCAAGATGGTTTCAAGCATGAATTAAGACCTTTTAACACCAAGGCTCCATTTCAGCATATCACTGGAGCATATGTTTCAGTTTTAGCATATAGGCGTGCATGCTTCTGTTTCCAGTTGACTTCAGGAAGGTATAAAATGTGCATAGTTTTAGGCAGATGGTTAATATTTTCCTGAATTGAGGCCAATTTGCAAAGCTGCTGAAGTATATTTGTTAATTAGGAAATACAAGCAAAGATATTAAATTGCAGCATTTCTTTGCAACTTCTTTAAGATGTAGGACAAGTAACTAGATTTGATAGCAAATGAACTGAGTCTTAAATTTTTCTTTATACACTCTTGAAATGCCTTGATTTGCTCTTCAGGGTTTTTTTGTTGCTTTTTTTTTTTTGGGTGTGGGTTTGTTTTTATTATTATTTTCCAAACATTAAAACTGTATCATTTTGAAGAAGGGCATCTTGGTCCTTGTTTTTTTAATTTCCACTGATGATTTTTCATTAGTTTGCTTCTTATCATACTTTTAGTAGAATATACCATTAATCACCACCAAACACCACTTAAAAGGCATTGGCAACATTTCTGACTTGGGCAGTGAACATTTTGCTCATTAAAAATTGAGTGGCAAAAAAAAAAAAAAAAAGGGAGAGTTTTTCTAATTCAATGATCCTCTTTGGTTTCAGGTATTGATTTCTTTTCAAGAAGCTCTGTTACCTTCTCTCCTTCAGCCCTGGCCAAGGTCTTTGTTGGTATCTAATGTTTTGATGCCTGTTCTGTTGTTTTTGCAGGCCCACATGCCCAGCCCTTGCTGATTTCTTTTATTTGCTTATTTGGCATGATAGGCTCTGAGGTATGAGAGTCTAGAAAGTGTCTTCTGGTCCACAGCTTTCATCTTCACTCTCAACTTGTGCATGCTAAAAATTATCATTTGAGTTGGTTGTCAGCATTTGTTTATGTGAGGTTTAAATATAGTTAAAGGTTTATTTCACTTATTGGCTGGATTTCTAAATGATCTTGATTAATTTTTTTCCTCTATAAAAGCTGAAAACAGCCAGTGGTAGACTTTGAAAAAGATAAGCTAATTGCTGCTGAAATTTTTATTGCTCTGAAGAAGCTACTAAGCACCTTTTTTTTTTTTTTTGTGTGGCACTTCAGCAAAGCATGTAAGCAATTTTTGCTTTATTGACATTTTGGACATTTTTAGAAGGCGAACAGGACTCCAGACTTGTATATAATGGATACTAATGTCTTTTTATGTTAAATGACCATCGGATGGTTCACAGCTGCCAGGTAGGAGGGACAAATGGCTGTTGCCTTTCCAGCAGAAGACTGGCAGCAGAGCCATCCCTCAGGGCAAGGGGCCACTCCTGCAGCTGCAGGGGCTGCCAGGCTGGCTCTGCCTTCTGCCAGCCAGGAGGAGCCTGCCTGGATTTGGGATTGTGCGGGTTGATGGCTGTCAGTTTGGGATTGTGCAGGGTCAAGGCTGTGAATCTGGGATTGTGCGGGGTGATGGCTGTGAATTTGGGATTGTGCCGGGTGATGGCTGTGAATTTGGGATCGTGCAGGGTCAAGACTGAGAATTTGGGTTTTTGCAGGGTGATGGCTGTGCAATTGGGATTGTGCAGGGTCAAGGCTGTGAGTTTGGGTTCGTGCACCCCAGAGCTGCCCCAGCAGAGGAGGTTTATCCTGCCTGGCTGGCAGGGCACAGAGCAGGGCTGGAGTTCACAGCCTGCTCCGTTTGACGTGTGTTCCCCTATCGATGGCCCTGTTCTGTCGAAGCTCATTACAGCGTTTTACAGATCAATTCCCTCCCGGATTAGCTGGCTCCTGCCCCTGGGATTGTTGTGCTGCCCAGGAGGGATGCTGAAGTCAGCACAGCTGTGTGGAGTGTCTGGGGTGCACACAGCAGGGAGAAGGTAGTAGCACATCAGGAGTGAAAAGGGTTTCTTGTTCATATCTTTTTTTCCCCTTAAAAACAACAATAAACTTGCCACTGCCAAGAGAAATAAGTAAATTCTGTGACAAGGCAGAGAACACATACAAGAGGGACCCAGTCCATGGAGTTATTCTGACTCCTCTCATCTCACAGATGCAGGCATTCTTCCAAATTAAAGAAGAAAATAAAAAAAAAAAAAATTGGAGAGCAAGAGAGACAGGCCTCTCTGGTTAGGGTGGTGATTGCTGGAGGGGAGAACCTGCCTTGGCTCTTCCTTATTCATACTGAAATTTTGCATTTTCCTTGCGGTAGTTTGGAAATCTGGGCTCTGGTGTGCAGAAGCAATTGAAGAGAAGCTGCTGGGAGCTTCAGATATTCATCATTGAGGTCAGCAGGCTTGAGCACAGAATTCAGTGAATTATAGTCCTGGCTCTGATCCAGGCCAATATGGTTTTGTTTTCCATGTTCCCTTTTCTTTATCTTTATGGAGGTGCATTCCTTACAGGAGCTGAGCGTTATGTTCTTTAATGTCCATGAGACTTGGGCTATCCTGATGTGGGGCATTATTATTATTCTCTTTCTGATGCAGATATTGCTCTATAAATAGAGCAGAGACCACTAATTGAATAAGTGATAGTTATCTGGATCAGCTCTGCGGCAGGTCTGACATGTACTGAATGAACAGCATGCAGCTGTGGCAGTGGCAACTGTCACTTTACCCAGGGTGACACACAGCATCCTCATGTTGGAGGTTTTTTACTGTGTGGAGACATTAAATTAGACTTGAACAGTGTTTTAAAATAGGTGTTCTATTCAAGTGTGGGTAGTTCCCGTGCCTTTTGTAATCCCAGCATGAACAAGAAAAACCTTGCCCTGTTATTTGTTATAGACTATGCCCAATCTGGCTCTCATTCCAGAATTCAGGGAAAAGGAGTTTATTTGGGTTTGGTTGTTTATTGTTGTTTATTTTGTTTTTTTTTTTTTTTTTTTGGGGGGGGTTTTTTTTTTTTTTTTTGTGTCTGTGTGCTTTTGTTTTTGGTTTTTGGTTTTTTTTTTTGTTTTGTTTTAAGCAGATGGCTTTGCACTTTGCATGCAATGGGGAGATTAGCTTGGTTCTGTAGGGTGAAATTCAAAAGCTGCAGCAGCTAACAGTGGTGCTGAACAAAGGAGAGGGGGGATTTGGGATTGCTGGGTGTATTTATTTGTTAATACACAAACCCCTGTTTGTTGAGGCAGATGAGATAAGTGTGTGATTGTTGACAGACCCAGAAGAAAATCAGAGGTTACTTTTTTTACCTGCTGGACAGAAATTCACTGCCTGGATGCTGCCTGTGGAATTTGGTTCTGAGCCCATGTCTCAGCACTGTCTGCCTGCATGTGATGATCAGTGGCTGCCGAATGTGAAGCTGTGCTGTAGACAAGTCATTTATGGTTCAGAGTTTTCTAAACTCTTTTCTGTGTTGTCTTATTCTTCCTGATCATTCCAGTAGGAGGAAACTTTCTCATACTTCCTTTTGATTTGAGATACCAGAAAAGAAATATTTTCCCAAAACAGCAGCATGTTTGTGTGACTTACTGCTTTTTTAATCGTGGTGTTCCCTTTTTCTTGCTGTAGAATATTTTTCCTAATGACTTGTGTATTGGTGTGTAGCTGATACTAATACTTGGGTATTTAGAGGAGCATTTGGTTCTTATATCTCGTTACATTTGTCTGGGTTTCAATTTGAGCAATAACACATAATAATGCACTTAACCCCGTGGTGCAGTGTGACTGTCTTCTTTGTCACTTGATGGAATAATCTTTGTGGTTTGCTGTCCCCAAAGTCACTGGATTGGGGATTAGTAGGGCAGCAATAAATCCAGTTTTGTTTTAGAGCTTTTGTTGCAGTCAGATACCACAAGAAAATGAGTGAGGAATTAAAAGCTGTGTGGGAGATCCCTTAGCATTCCAGTAAGGAAGGAAATTCAGTCGTTTTCATGGCTCAGCAGTTATGTAGGATACAGTTCCTGCTCAAGAAGCCAGGGCTGTCTGAGTAGAGGCTCCTGATCAGAGCTGGCATTATTTGTTTTACACAAGCAGCAACACAACCCTCTTATCCTGTAGATACTGGCTTATAACTGGTGTCAGGGAAAAGCTTTATTTTCAAGTTGGAAGTGTTACATGCACACCCCAGCCAAATGGTTTAGTGGTTTAAGCTAACTCCACCTATAGGAATAAGCTCAGAAAATGGCCTTTCATCTGCTGTTCATTTTTCTCAGGATTCCCAGCCTCTGGTGTTTCCAATGATGGCTTCTCAGCCAGGTGAGAAAGAATGCAAGACTTGGACATGTCCTGATTTGTTGGAGATGATGTTCTTAAGTGTCTGAGCTTTCTGTGCTGTTCTAGGACTCAGTAACAAAATATCAGTGAGGGCATTAGGACACTGAGATGGGATAAAGCATCTGCAGCTGGAAATGGGAATGAATAAGGAAAAAGAAATATTCATAAATGCACGTGCTCCAGGATATAGGTCACTAATACAGGAAAAAGAGGAATGTGGGATTTTTCATGGTAAAGCACACAAAAAATGTACTACTTTTTTTTTTTTTTTTTTTTTGGGGGGGGGGGGGGGGGAAGAGAATCAGCATAAACACAGGCATACTGAGGAGCTCTGAAGAGAGAGACATCTCTCCTGAGCTTTCAGTTTGCTTTCACTGAAGCCTGTAATACATTATGCAGCCCCATGCTCTGTACTTCAGGAAGCTTGATTTCCAGAGACTTGCCTTGATTGTACCTTTCATTGTAAAGAAGTGAGAGAGCCAATGTCTTTTAGCATTCATGGAATCAGGGCCCGTGGATACATGGTCAGAAGTGGCAGGAAACAAGGGATTAATGATGGCAGGAAGCTACCTATTGCAAGGTGGTAGTTTTTTGCAGCTCTTATTTGTTTTGCTAAAGTTTGCTTCTTGTCAGTCTGTTGGCAGAAAGTACACCATCAAAGGGCAATTGCTATGTAAAAACATTCACAGAATTACTGTCAGGCTGAGGAAAAGGCAGAGAATTTGGAATGCAGCTGCTATCTGGGTCACTGGGGATCTATAGCAAGCTTTCCCTGTGAACTAGCTCAGTAGATGAAGTCTTTGAAGGCACAGGCAAAGATCTGAGAGGAAAGTTTATTCAAAATAAACTCAATTCTTGTGTCAAACTTAGCAAAACAGCACAGGTTACTTTGTTGTCTTGAAAGTTGCATATTTTTACATCACTGTATCCATCTATAATGTGTGGGGACTTGAGGCACAATGTGACAGAGCAAATGTGTCCTCTTTATTACTCTGATATTGTGTTTCATTCCTAATTCATAGATTTTACATCTGGGGCGCTGTAGGAGCACCCAGGTTCTGTGATTAACCATTTCCCTGGAACCATCAGAGTTAGTTTCCTCTCAAATAACTCTCCTGTGTTCAGCAGGCTGAAACCACCAGGTCTGGTTCCTCCTGCCTCATCCTGGCTTGCCAGCTCCTGCATGGTCCTGGACTGTCACCTTCCACACGTGGCTGCAAGAAGTTGCATTCAGCAGGCTGCAAAGCAGCTGCTGCATTTCCTGCCTTGCTTCTCTGGCACTGGTTGTAGCAGAAAACGTCAGGTTTGAGAGCACTTTTCCTGCTAGCACACGTTTGAGCGGAGGATGTGAGTGTGCACAGCTTTCCAACCAGAAGTAGGGAAGTGTATTTGCTGGGAGAAGCTGTGCTAGGGAATTTGGGATTGGAAAAGTTGAAGGGAATGGATTCGTCTTGCAGAGCTCCCTAAGCCTGGTGTTTAGTAGGGCAGGTTTCACTCAAGATGTGCTCAGTTGGAGTTGGCATTCCAGATCCCTTCAGCAGAGCTGGGTTCCTGGGAAAGAGCACTCCTTCCACACTCTGAGCCTGCAGCACAGAGCACTGGCTGCTACAGCCCCACATCTCCCTTTCACATCTACACCAGCTTACAGAGGGTAACCTTTGGGCAGCTTGCTGCCCTGGCATTTGTGGGGTTTAGGTCAGGAAGGGATGACTCTTTGATCTTCCATACAGGAGAGCACTCATGGACTGTCGTGTGAGCAGGTTCTTGCTCTGGAGCAGTCCTGTGTGTGGAGAACCCTCCAAAGCTCTTGTGTGGCACCAGCAGTTCTGTCCAGCAAAAAAATCATGTGCTGTGGACTTCACAAGCAGCTGTGAGTTGTTTGTAGCGGACGTGGATAAAGTCTCCTCCAGTCTCAGCTGGACCAGCTGCCCTAACTTTCCAAAGGATCCTGGCTGGAAGCACGCTGTGTGTTCTTGTAAACGCCACAGTGACAGGTCTGCAGCTCATGGCACTTGCATGGCATCCCCCAGGTGATGTGTGGCCCTGTCTGATGTAGCTCCTGTGTGCCCTGCTGGGGTGGGCAGGCTTGGCAGTGATGTTCTTGCCTGTCTGTGTGTGCATAAGCCCCCTAAGTCTCACCAAGGGCAGGCATGAACCCTCATTAATTCCCCTCAATTTCTTGTCCTTATTTTTCTTCCCTGTTTATGCTTTATCCCGTGGACTCAAAGAGAGCCTCTGCTGTCTGAAAGAAGTCAGGCTTCAGGGCACAATTGTCACAATGTGGAAATGAGGCAGTTGCAGGGCCAGTTCCTCCTGCTGGACTTCCACATGACCCTTTCTCCAGCATCCTGCATTTACTGTGACAGTGCCAGCTACATAAGAAACTGCAGTTCTACCAAGGGAACAGGCAAGAGGTGGCCTCTCATTGAGATTACATGAAATAAATTGTGGCTTGTGGTGGGTTAGAGAGCAAAAAACAGTTTTGACCCTCTACCTTGTGATTTTTCCTTGCCCCATTTTGAAAAATGTGCTGGTTTTGGTGTGGGCCCTACCTGAACCACTGGCAGCTGTACAAGTTAAGCTGCATGCCAGCTCTGGTGGGGAATGTTGGTTTTTTTTTTTTTTTTTTGTGTGTGTTGAGCACGATGCAGTGCTTATAGGTATGAGTGTGAGGCAATGTGCATTAGGAGGTCATGAAACAGAAGAATAGAGAGACTCTCAGAGCTGCTTCCACATGTCCCCAGCAGCCTGTGGTTGAAAGCCATTATTGATGTGCCCACTGCTCCCCAAAAGTGCTCTGAGGTCTGTGGAGTGTCGTGGGATTGATGAGGGCTCCAGCCTGTGCCTCTGAGTGCTGGCTTGGGTGCTTTCACTAAACACAGTGTGGCCATAGGCAGATCAGCTGGAGCACTGACTCATTGTGATACAGCTTATTGTGGAGGAAAGAGCTGAATTTAGGTGGGTTTTGGTGTGGTCCTTAATAGTTCATCTGTCTCTTCTGAAAATTTTTCTTGTATTTCACATACTTTTATTTTTCTGTATTTCTCATTAATCTTTCACCTGTATTTAATGTTTGAATCTTCCCACTGGTGTGTGCATGTAGCTTTCAGGGTTCGTGTTGCAGGTTGTTTTAGTTTCAGGTCTGAGCAACCCTTTCATTACTCAAACTGATTTTACTTTCAGAATTGTTGGCATTACTGTTTTCACTTACTGCAAGAGTTACCAAGTAAGGCCATGCAAGACAAAGTATATCTTTTCATCCCATTTTCCATAATGAAGCAAGGAATTTGCATCCAGTTGTGAGCCCCAAATTATCATAGGATGGTGTACTCCAGGTAAAACTTTCAGACAGATTTGCTAAATGTATTAAAATTAGCAGCTGAAAGAAGTGAAAATGATACTTGTTGGTTTTATTGTCTGTCATTTGAGAGTAACTGAGGATGTGGGTGGGTGTTTAGGCTGGAGGGGCCATCAGGGGCATTCTTCAAGCAGCGTTGGCACTGAACTCACACCTGGGAGCTCTTTCCTGTCAGGCCATGGAAGGCTGCAGGATTGGGGAACCTCTCTGGACAACCTCTTCCCATGGTTGTTTATCCTTAGAGAGAGAAGCAAACCCCTTGTCCAGTCAGATCCTTGCCTGCAGCTGGGGACTGTTGCCCTGCCATGCATCTCAACAGTGCCTTTGGCCCTTTATCCCTTTATCAGCCCCCAAAACCTTCCCTGTGCGAGGTTAAACAAGGCACATGTCCTTCCTGGGCTTCCCCATGTGCATGCAAACCGGGACAAAGTGGAGTTACATCCTCTGCTGCAGGTTTGGGGCTGCTTCATAAAAGTGATGCATGCAGCTGGCTCAGTCTGCTGAGATAGATACTGGCGTGTTGCATGGTTATGAATCTTGGCAAAAACACCAAATCTATTCATTATTAATGACTCTGCATGAGCAAGCCTCCCAAATGAAACTGATTGGAACATTCTCAGGGAAGTCATTTTCTGTGAGGTAGCAAATCTGGTTGATAATTTCTACGTGCTAATCTGAGCTATACTGTCAAGATATTTGAAAATATTGTCCATTTTGCTGGGATGAGGGATATGCTTGCCCTCTCCACCGATTATAGACTCTAATGGGATTTTAAAAAGATTTTTCATGTAATTGTGGAAAATATTTTTCCTCTGTTTTGAAGCATTTCATTAAGTGACTGAACAGGAGAAATGAGTAGTTTTATGTTGGGTAAATGCAGGATTTTGGTAGATTGGGTGTTTAGAACAATAAATACTGTTAATAACACGAATTGTGGCATGTGATAAATATCACAGAAGCTTATTCCATTGTTTCTGGGAGCAAAGGAGAAAACCTGCCCTCACTGGGCTGCAGTAGAGAGTTTCTTTGGATTACAGACTACTGAGGGTGAGAAAATCCCCTAATTAAATTCATCATGAGACCCAGTGAAACATTTGTGAGACCCTGCATAGTTTGGGTGCAGTGTTGGGCAAAAGAAGCTGTCATGGCTGTTTGCCTCTTAATTAGTTGTCAGCTTCCTTCTCCCCATCTAGTGTTTTTGTTAGGTGTTTTTTCTTAAGCACTACCAGTGGAGAAAACCTGTCCCTCGACAAGGCTGTCTGCTGGATTCTTCAGTGTTCCATGGGACAGATTGTCCCAGAAATACTTAAGTGGATTTGCTTCCCCCCAGTCCAGCTGGCACAATCTCAGAGGTGCTGAATGAATCTTGAGTATTTGGGGGGGAAGAAGAAATTGTTTACTGCCCCGTTCTTAGCCTGGTGCCAACAAAACCATTTCCACCCTCCTAGAAAGGTTTCCATGGTGCTAAGTCGTTTTCCCATTGCTCCCTACAGGACTTGGGGCACCTGCTGGGAAGGGAGAACTTGTGTTTGTGCAGGAGACAACACAGCTGGGGCCTTCAGCTGGCTGCTGGAGCACTTGCTGTGGTGGTGAGCTGTAGGCAGGCAGTAAGGATTCTGAGCAGCAGTGCCCAAGTCATTAATGAATCCATTAATGAGCACTGGCACTCACCTGATGGCATCCTGGCCCCACAGCACTTGTGTTCTTGTGCTGCAGTGCTGATGCCTTTGTTTTGCTCTGGCCTGTGACCTGATGTGACAGAACTTTTGTTTTAAACCTTTTTAAACTCTGAGCAATAATACTTATTTTAAATAAGTAGGAATCTGCAGTCGTTTTTCTAATACCCACTGCTGTGTTCTTTGTTGTTTCGTGATTTTTGACCATTCACTTTATGAAACTCAAGTTTAATGAACATTTCTATGTGAAAGAGACTGTAGCTTGTTGGGTGCTCTTGCTTTGTTGCTGCAATATGGATTTCCTAACTCTTGCAATAAAAAATTCCCATTGCATGTGTTCAGAGCGACCCTTAGGGAATATTGTCCTGCAAACTTTAAATTCTATTTTCTCCATATATGCCTTTATACATTGCCCTTCTTCCAAGGGATTAAAGCATCTTTTCTTGTAGGTGAAAGACAGACATTGCAGCAGCATTACAAATATCTTTATTGAAGGAGTAGTATGAGATTTTAGAGCTTTAGGGGAAGAAAAGTATTCTCAGACAAGGGTAGTGACCAGGTTGTTACTGAAAAATATCTCTGAATGCAACAGTAGTTGTCCTTTGCAATTAGTGAGTAATGTGCACTGGTGTTTGAATTTCTGGTTTGTGGGCTGTATTATGCCACAGAGTCTGTGGATGCATATCTGTCTTAGGGTTTCACAGCATTAAATGTCATGTTTGAACAGGTGCTGCTTTGTTTTCCTGTGATTTTTTTTTCCCCCCTCCTTCTGTCAAATTGAGGGTATGTTTAAAATTGCAGGGATTTTTTCTGCCAATTCCACTCACAAGCCACCACTAGGAATGCCACAAGACAAATCCTGTACCTGACCCATTAGGACTGAAAAAAAAAAAAAAAAAAAAAAAAGAGGATTCATGTTGTGAGGGTAGTGGAATATTCTTTCTGTCCAAGTGTATTACTGTTAGAGGGTTGATTTGACAAATCATTCTAAATTTTCTACAAGAAATGGTCACATTTTGTCAAGATGCTGCTGCTGGCTGATTTATTTTTGCTGTGTAAATGCTGAAGGTTTAATTGTAAAGCTCATCAGTGGGAAATTCATGTTGTTGGCTTACCCTCTAATAGGCACTTGCTCGTTTTCTGTGAAGATGTATAATGTATTGTGGGGTTTATATAAAAACCTCATATTTAAAATAGAGTATTAAGAAGATTTTTTTAATATTCCCCTTGTACTTTTCCCCCCAATATTCTGTAACAAACCGAATTTTTAATATTTTCATTCCCTCAGCTCTGATGCAAGGTAAAATGATACTGTCAGTGATTTAAAAAAAAAAGAAAGAGTAGCATTATGGGTTTAATATTACCCAGTCTGTAAACTGAAATGAAAAAAAAAAATAACCTTATAATGGCTTCTGAAATGCCTGGGCAAAGCTGTTTTATTTTGTAGGTTTTGGGAGCTCTTTCTACCATTTGCTTGCTCATTTTAATCTCTTTCACTTGCAAATTTATCTTAATTTGAAAGGTAAATTTTATTTAAGATTTTATTCTTGTGATATTAATAATTTATCTCACTTATATCAAATTACAGAAGATGATATTTAAAATAAATGACTCCTAAATAAGTGAAGCTCTGCAGCCTGCAGCATTTCATCTTGTCTGCTGTCTGTCTCCCTTGCCCCAGGAAGGTGAATTTCTGCTTCAGTCTTCCATAGTAACCACAGCTCTGAGAGCCAGGCTGGCTGATTCAACAAAATAGCAGCAAATCAAAATGCAGAGTTGCTATGGCAATTTTAATTCTCATAGGTTTAGTGTGTCCTGTGGATTCCCATATTCTGGCTCGGGTGATGACACAGTCTGATTTTAATTTGTGAAGAAGGCACAAATGGTGAAAAACATCTTGCAACTCCTTACCAAATATGAGTACCTTGCAGCAGTACGTGCTGTGCACTTAAAATTAGTCCAGTGAATTTTTTAAATGACATAAATGCCATGCAGTGTTAAAGGAGTACAGGGGCGGGGGGAAATCCCATCTAACCTTCATGGCTGCTTTCCTGTCTGAATTTCATGGCTCTTGCTTAGGTAGCCCATAAAAATATATCAAAGGGAATTTTCCTTCTATTTTCTGTTTCTTACCCAGAGCACTTCAAAGTGCTTGGGGGTGTGTTCCCACTGGATAGGAGAGTGGTTAGCAGCTTTATGGATTAGCCTGATGGCATTCTGCTGCACTTCTTACAAGCAGATCCTTCCAGGAAGGTGTTCATTGATTATGCAGCAGTAATCTTCAGGGATGCTGCCTATGATCATCTGGTTTATTTCATTGATTTTGCAGGACCTTAATTTCATCAATATTTGGTTCTTGTCAACGTTTGTGGAATGATTATTGTGCTTATGCAGTTTGTTTATGCATCTGGTCTCAGACCTTGGGTGGAAGTGTAACACTTCTAATGGCAGAACACATCTGCTTGTAGAAAATGGCTATTTTTGTTTATTTATTCAAATAAGTCATCAGATCAGTCCTCTCATACATACAGCAGATCTTCAAATTGAAAAAGCTATATATTCCTAGGCAATCATACAGATTTTGAATACTGAGACCATCCAGATTATAAAGTAATCCAAATCCATTAAAATAATTGTAATCATTAAAAGTTTGCATTTTTAATATGTTTTTTGGGTTTTTTGTTTTGTTTTGTTTTTGTTTTGGTTTTTTTTAAATTTTTTTAATGTGAACTCAAGGTAGTGCTGCAATCAGTACCTGTACAAGTGTGTCATGGAATGAGGTGGGTGGGAATTTAATGTCTGTTGGGAACTACAGACGTCATTATACTGGGCAAATATCACATCCAAGTGTGGCAGCTCAAGTTTGCCAGAGTTGGATATTGGCCATATTTAGTCCTGATTAAATTTCATCTTGCCTTTCAGTTGCTTTTGCATTTGGAGGAACTGATAGCAAAAGTTGTAGGGAGAACAGTTTATTGTTTACACTGACCTAATGTCTATTGACCACTTTAGAAATTCTTTCAATGCCTAAGTACTAATGAGGCATAAATTAATATTTTTTCAACAAGTATTCAAGGACAAGATTTCTAGTAAGAATGTTTTGCAGTTTTCTTTACCTCTCTCTTCAAAAAACAAATCTCCTTTTCCTCTTGTTTTTTGCTTAAGATTTGTATTTATGTATGCATATAACTCCATACAAAATATAGACCCCTGAATAGAAAAAGAAAAGGTATTCCGTTAAAGTGAAAAAATATTATTCTGCTGAAGTGAAACAAAATTGTTGTCAGTAAATAAATGCAACTAATAACTTTCTTTTTGTGAAAACACAAGTAAAATGCAGTGTTAACTCCTTGTATAAGTGGTGCCATGTCTGTGAATACTTTGGCTGGGAAAAAATGGACAAGGTATGACTCATATAAACATTCTATTTTGCTGGTGTTTTGGGTTTTTTTCTTTGTTTATTTACTTTTGTTTCCCATCAAAATCCCTTTAAGAAGGGAAAAAGGCTTTGTTCTTTTCTGTAAAATATACAACACTTGCTCCAGTGTGTTAGTAGGCAGTCAGCTTCCTCAGGCTGTCTGATACAGTTTTATTATCATATGAAGCTGCATTTGGGGTCTGTTTTGAACTAAATAAATAACTAGTCTTTGACCTACTAATTTACTTAGAACCTTGAAGTTTTCTATGGATCATGCTAATCTCCCAGAGGCAAACCCCTGGCAGTTTTTCAGTCTGCTAGATTAGGAGTGTCCCTTCAACGTGCTCACCCTGACGGGTTTGATTCAATGCATTTAATTTCATGTAATAGATTCACCACTCTTTTTAGTGTGAGGCTTGCAAAAAACCTCATCTTTAGAAAAGTCTTTTTTCATGATCAGTGATCTCACTGGCTGAAAAATTACAGGGACTCCTCATCACAGAAACAACTCCAGGATGGATTGGATTGTGGAGGAAGGAGACTGAGCAGAGCTCTGCAAAGGAAGGAGAGCTCTGTGAAAGGCCAGGGGAAATAGGAGGTGGGAAAGGAATTTTTCAGGGCACAGTGAAGGAGCAGAAAGCTGGTGTATTTTTGTTTGACATGACAGCAGACTGTTGGGTTTACGTCTCTTCCTGCATTTTGTTCAGCTCTTAAGAGCAAAAGCATCCAGTTGTTCCAAGAGATGCAGCCCCTCCTTGATGCGGCACTGAGCAGTCAGAATAGTGTGTGAAAGGTGTTCTTAGGCTCTATTTTTAATTTTCCCAATAAGGTGGGAGGAAGGGCCTCCTGAATACTGCAGTGTGTGCTGAAATGATGCATGTATTGACATGAATGAGCTTCTAGTAAATCATTTCCATTTCCTCCTAGCCCATGTACAGATGCCTGACAATTCTGGAATTGTGGGCTGCATGTGCCTGTCACAGAATAGCTGTGATATTCTTATCAGAGAAATAAGGTGAAATAAGGAAGTGTTTATCTGTATCTGAAATAAAGCATCATTTGAAGCAAATATAAAATAATTTGCTTGAAAAACTCTCAGAGTTAGAATATAATTGGGCTTTTTTCCTAGCAAAAGCTTACTTGAGTAGCCTGACAAAGCTTAGGCAACAGTGTGCTAAATTTTTTAAAATTTTTAGTCTGTTATACTTTTTCTTGACTGTGAAGCAGAAGCTTGGTGGAAGCACCTAGATCTGCCAAGACTGGGTTAAACTACAGCAAAAATTACTGTAACAGCCTTTCTCTGTGTAAAAGGGACTGCCTGTTCCCCCCAGGATCTACCTTTTGCTCCCTCGTAATTGAGATTTTGTAGATGCTTTCTGTGGAAATTGGTTGACCAGAAATAGGGCAGTGGGAATACTCTGGTGTCCTACTTTCCAGACCCTGTTTTGCTGCTTTGTCCTTGAAAATTGGTAATGTGCTCTGTGTCACTGCAAAGATGTTTTCCAAAGCTTCTCTTAAATACACATCCTAAAGTTTGATTTTGCATTAAAATATTTTAAGGGAGTGCAGAGCTACAGAACTGTGCTGCATAGATAATGTGGATGGCTGTTCATATTCAAATGCAGCAAATGCTGATCACCTCTGCTTCAGTTTGTTTAAAAATCTCTTTTATGGTTTCTGTATTGTTTAAAAGCAGTAAAACATCAATATCTTTTCTCCAAAGGGCATTTCAAGGTGCAGCCTCTACTTGCTTTAAAATTAGAGCCCTAATGCTGCCTCTTTGCCTTAAGATCAACCTAAATAAGGCAATTTTTAGCAACTACTGCAGTCTGTCTGTCCTTATGTACCCCTGTTCTTCATCCATCGCTTTGGGGTTAGTGTTGAGTCCCTGGCTGGAAAGTTTGAACTCCCAGAGTCATTCTGGAGAGGGGTGGTACAAACTTAACCTCCTGCTAAGTGCAAGAGTGAGACTGTCAGTAGTTGCAGTTTTCTTTTTGTAGCCAGGTGGAATGATTGCATTTGCTGTCCTAAGCATGTGTTGTTCTTATCTAAATCTAAGCTTCTCTTTTCCTGATTTTTACAGCTGGTTAGGTATTTGCTGAATTTCTCCGACCTTTTGTGAACAGTGTGAGCTTCTTTGCTTCTCAGTTCAGTCTTAGGTTGTTGAAAATGGAATATGCAGATTGTAATTACAACTAATTAATAAAGACAAAGTGAAAATTGCACAGACCAAAACACTTGCAGTGTAATTTTTTTATTTTAGCAGAGTTCCTGCTCCATTTTAGGGAGGAAAAATAATGTTCTGCTATTTATTTTCTGCTTCTGTTTTAAATCAGAGGAGTAGCACATAAAACATCCTCCTGAAGAATCACGTAATTAGTTTCTAAATGAGATATCCTGATACCAATTTGGAATAGATGGAATGATTTGTGCGGAGTTAGAAGGATCTTTATACGTGTACATGCCCATTTGTACTAGGGTCTATAAATTACTGCATGGAGTATGAGAGGATAAAAGAACACTGATAGCTAACAAATGAAGCCTCCATTTGGCTGCAGTGGTTATTAATTAGATTTGCAGGTTATTTGATAGCTATGAGAAGCATAATTGAAAACCAGGCAGAGAGCTCACCCCAGCCTGACAATAACTCTCACAACGCACCCATAAAACAGTCAGGGGAGTTTAGGGGTCACCTAATATGTCATTTTAATGCGCTGTGCAAGGCAGCAAGCTCAGTCCTGTGTCAGTGCTTTGTGCCTGACTCCAGAACAGAGGTACCCACAGCTGGATGGGAGGGGGTTTGGCCCTGCACTGTCACCCCCAGCCCTCAGGTGCTGCCACGGCTCCCCTCAACTACTTGGATTGTTAATGAACTGAAGGTGCCTTCTACTTCTTCCATTTATCTTTGTTTTCCCTCCCCATCTTTGTTTTCCCTCCCCATCTTTTTTCTTTCCCATCTTTTGTAGTTTGTCATTGCTATTACTTTTAGTAATTTTAAGGGAGGAATTTTAGTGGTTGTAAGGGAATTTTAAGAAGTAGCAATTGGTGGTTGTGGGCAGGAGGATGGCTTTGGCATGACCTTTTTCTACTGGAGCCAGATGTGTGTTGGCTGTCTAGATTATGTGTTTCATTGATTTCCACCCCCCCTGGCAATACCCATTGCAATACTGGATGTGCAGTAAAACCCCTTGTTCTTATTACACGTTTTTCCTTTATAGATCAGTGCACCTTTCATATCCCTAATTGCGCTAAGCCAAAACAATATGGTGTTCCATGAATTTAAAAGATGGGAAAAGGGTTGTTCAGTTGGCTAAGACCAAGGAAATGGCACAGCCTAGGTTCCCTCTCTCTGCCTGGTTAGGAGGGAGCCACAGAGCTCACATCACTGTGTGCCTTTTCTGCCATGGGTTTAAACATGGCAGAAAATGTTGGTTTAAACACCTCTGGGCAAGGGTGAGAGGAGCCCTCTCTGAAGGAAGGAACTGAGGAATAATTTGATTGTAGTTACTATTAGATTGTTAGTTATTTGTAGCTATTATTTGATTGTTCATCCCATAAGATAATTGCTAACTGGTTTGCTGTCTGTGAGTTTGAGAAGAACAACTGCCTCCTTCCAGCTGCAGAACCTCTTTGGCTCTAGGAACTTGGTGTTTAATAAGGAAAGGGGTTTATGGCTGGCAGAATGTGTAGGAATTCCTCCTGGGCAATGCCCTGTGTGTGGGTTTTCACCACCATATCTCAGTTAATGATAAGTGTAGTGTGGAACATATTGGTTCCTGTGAGGGCTCTGGCCTTGACCATGTTAATTAAATCTCACATAAATGGTAACCAGATGACATGCTTGTCTGCAGAATTAAGAACAAATTATATGGACCATAATTGAGATTTTTTTACATTTGTAACCAGCTTGCAATTCCAAGCAGTTCTTTGGCGTAATTCTGTGATAGGATTTCTGAGTTAGGACAGTGATATGAAGCCAAATTCCAGGCATTAGATATTTTCTTCTCAAAGAAATCAGGTGTAAATTCAGTAAAATCAATTTTACTGACTAGGACATTTCTGAAGTAGCTAAATGTGGTAGAAGGTCTTGTTTCCCTCTGTCTGAACAACTGCTGCATTTGTATGAACCTTTATCAGAAGCATTTTAATGCTGCAGGAGCTGGCATTTCCAGTGGACCTGCCAAGAGAGGAATCCCCTCCTCTGAGGCAGCACAAATCAAATTAGCAAGGACTGAGTTCTTTCTTCTAATTGTAGGAGTTCTGTCAAACCTGTTTAATACTTAGATACAGCTGACCCACTTGTGTTTGGCACATGTCAGTGACCAGAAAAAAGCACAAGGTTCATCCATTGTTTCAGTTTTCAGCTTTGGTTTGTTAAAAAGCTAACCAAGTGTTCATTATTTTTTTTATCTGAACTGTTTTTTCAGTATATTTTATGTATACTGAAAGGATATATAAAAGGGTCAAGTCCAATATGAAAGGAAAGGGGTTGAGTTTCCTTTTATATATTTATACATGATTAAAATATCCTACTGCAGTTTCCATCATAGCTGAGACTTAAAATTGTCCTTAAAGGTTTGTAAATTAAGGTATTTATAAGAAGAAAAAGAAAGGGAGTATTTCCTTGGCAAATTACGTATCTTGGATGTTACTGTGACATTGTTAATAACTGAGTGCCATTAAATTAATGATAAATTTGCACACTGAATGGATGTGAGGCTTGTGAGGAGGGAGCTGGTCAAGGCTGGAAAGCAATGATCAGTGCTGTAGGAGCAGAACTGCATACAAAGTCTGAGCTCTGGGGCCCTGGGAATGTCCTGCTTTTAACTGGGCTGCAACAACTGGTCTGAAAAACTGTGGTGAGGGAGACTCTGTAAGTGGAAAAATGTTACTGTTGGATTCTGGCTTTTTTTCACGTGGATTTTTCACATGCTATCATTTCACAAGCATTTGGGTAAAGGCATGATGTGATGTCCTCGTGTCTCCTGCGCTGTTACTCTTTAGGAGTGCAAAGAAGGATTCTTTTAAAAAAAGTCTCTCCCAAACCATTGTGTGGGAGTTTAAAGTGACTTGTTGGCAGAGTATATTCTAGTTGATATTAGCAAATCCGAGTGCAGGCAGGACGCAACCCCCTCTTGTCAGGGAGATTCTTGTGTTGGCACAAAAGATGAGGCCAAAGGCTCTGAAAGCAGGGGTTGGGTCTCCTTTAATCTGTGCCTGGATGTTCAGGGCCATGAAGTGAGCACTCCTGTGTGTGACAGTCGCATAGCTGGGGACTATTCCAGAGCTGCCACTGGAGAGCTCTGTCCCAGCAACCCCCAGCATTTTAATTCTCATTTCCAGCCTGATGTCTGTGTCTCAACACCCCTCCGGGCAGAGCATCACTTCGGGGAAATGCTGTGGCAATTTCTATACCCACGGGAGAAAGAACTAATCAAAGTTCAGCATGGCTAAAAACAGGCAATCGTAATCTTCAGTTCAGCATAAGAGTGAAAACATCACAGCTTTCTATAGTTTTACAGACTTTTTTTTTTTTTTAACCCCAAGTTTCTAAGAAATTGAGGTTTAATCTGGCTGTAACTGAAGGAGATGAGAGGAAGAAATAGTTTGGCACAGAACAACCTCTGAATTTACCAACAGCTGCAGAAGGGCTGTGGCTTTTGCCCTCTCTCCTGCGTTTTCTTGTTAGGCTTTTTTGTCAGCAGGAAATGGGAAATACTCATTAATATATGAAATGATTGAAAGAATGTGTCTTTCTGAGTACATTTTAGGTTTTACTTTTTCATGACTGATTTCAGCTGTTAAAACCAGGCTCTTTCTCTCCTAACTTGACTCCAGCTGTTAAAATACCAGTTTATAACAGGCATTTCTGGTGTTCCTTCTTACTGGCATGAGCTTGAATTTTGAACCACTGTATTTCTTACTTTTAAATACCATTTCATGATAGACTCCTGACTTCCAAATGATTACTGGGTAATAATATTGTACACAGCCTGTTTCCTCCTCTCTGTAGCCTTATAACTAGTCAGTGGCCAGGGGCAAATGACCTGTTTTTCAAGTTTTGGCAGCCACTGGAATGATGCTGGTCTCTGTATTACTGAATCAATGCCTGGAGTAGCTGTTTGGAGCCTGTAATTTGCTGACATGACATAATTTTTTCCCCCCATTATTGCATGATTTAAAACCCCTCTAGCACAGCAATTTAAAGCAGTTTTATTCTTGAAATATCTTACATAAGGAAAAGAAAAAAACAGATTACATTGTTCCAAGATTATTGTGCATTTTTTGATTAATTCTGTCAAATACATTTGTGTGCCACTGGGCTTATTAAAATTTTTTTCTGAAAATATGTATCAGTTTGCTCCAGGAGATGTAGATTTTTGTATAACATTGCAGAGAATCAATCTGGCACAGCTGGTGAGTTTTTGCTGTGTATGTGGTAAACATAAATGAGGCCAGGAGGTAGCTTTTGTTTTGTGTAGGTCATTTTTTTGCATGAATATACAATATGCTCCATGCATACAATAGATCTAAATAAATACTTATTCCCAACTTGGAGGGCATCTGCACCACATACTGGGTTTTTTTGATGGATTGCACTGGGCTCCTCAAGACCTATTCATTTCAATCAAGGCCAGTGGCAGTAATCTCTTGGTGCAATGTCAATCTCAATTATAGTGGGGATAACACAGTGAAATTGAAGCATGATTTTGGGTAGATACATGTCAAGTAACTTAACTTGACATTTGACCTAAATAGAAATACATATTCATGATGAATGGATTTGAAAGTATTAGGATTCAAAGCAGTGCAGTGATATTGAAGAGTAGTAGATCTGTAATCAAAATACTGGAAAATCTGTTATTGAAACTATTTTTAAAAGTAATATTTTAGGTATTTTAATTTCTAAAACCAAATTATTCTGGAAATAATGTGGAGTTCTGTCCCTTTTCACATAGTGTGAAAAGACTCCCTAATTGTTTATTTGCCATCAGGGTGAGAGACAAATTGTGATTCAGAGCACCTCGAGACTGTTGTTCAAGTGGATTGATTATTTTCAACATACTTTTAGTCACTGTAATTATGATCTCTGCAACACACTGAGTATGGTATGAACTATCAGATCCTCTAATTAGAGTAGAGAAATACTGTTTAGAAGTTGCAATATAAGAAGGTGAAAAGTAGCCCAGTGCAAGTCTGGTGGGAGATGGCAGCTTAAAATAATGTCTGGATGCATTTATAATAATGTTACACATGTAAATAGAAATGTGTTGTCCCACTGTCTGTAGACATCAGGTTCTCTGCCTTTACAAACTCAAGGTGCACCTTGAAATGTGTGTCTCAAGCCAAGAGTTGGATAAGAAGACCATCTGTATTACCAGTGTGATACTGCAGAGCGCAGTAAATCTCATGTTGTCACAGATGCATTCTTCAAGCTTAAACAAATTTTGAAATTTGGTTTAAATTTTTTTTTTTTTTTAAACTGGTTAGTTATTATATTTGCTGAGTTTGATAAACGTTTTGACACCTTTGTGCCTCATCTTAAGGTATTTTGTTTCCCCCTTCTCCGGGATATATAATTTGGCCAGAGATAGGGATCCACTTTGCAGTGCATGAACAGCAAAGACCTGAGCTCCAGGACTTCTTTACAAAACTATGGTCCTTAGCTGTGATGTATCATCATGACCTCCTGTTCTTCTTTTTGTCACCAGGATCTGTTTTTACCCTAAAAGTTCAAGTAAATGACGTCATCAGCCATCAGTACCTGCGACAAGCGGTGGTAGAGGTGTTTGTTAACTACAGCCTGACAAATTCTACTCTTACTGGGAACAATGGAGCAGTGCTGGTAAAAGTCCCCTACAAATTGGGATTAAGCCTAACTATTGTCTCATACAAGGATGGCTACCTGCTGACACCTTTGCCTTGGAAGACTGCGAGAATGCCAAGTACGTAAGCGTCTTACGGTCCTATTATTAAACTCTCTCTGGCAGTAATTAAATTTCTCTCCTAAGCTGTCTGGGTAGTTGCTGTCAGCTGAACATAACGCAGTGAAGTCAGTCAAGGGAGATGGTGCCTGTCAATGCAGATCTAAGGGTGAACGGTCTGTTAAACTTGTCAAAATTCTGATTACTCTAAAGCAGAAAATAGCCCTTTTAAAAACTAAGTGGGTTATGTTGTGACACACAGTGATTTCTTAGATTTTTTTTGCCTAGAGTTAGCAAAGAGCTGTTAATGTGTCCTGACAAAAATCCTGTTGACCTGAGTAATTCTTGGGATGCCAATGGTTTTTTCCTCTAAGCAGATATAACCTGTTACAGCTCTGCTGCAGCTGTGTTTCCTCACAGGTTTTCTTGTTTAACTACTGCATGATCCTAAAAAGGCACAGGATTTTTTTTTAAAAAAGAGACATTTTAAGTCACTCTCTAGTGACTTTCTAGTCACTTGTTTATCCATATGTATAAAACAGTAGCAAACATTCAACAGAGATCTTTCTGCCTAAACACTAAAATATCTGCTCTGTATAACAGGAGTAATTTATTTAGTCTTCATATGCTCTCTGGTTTATTAACTGCTCTCAAAAGATCAAAAGATCTTTAGATTTGGAGACCTTGGGTGATTTTTTTTTTTGGTTGCACAGTGTAATAACAGATATTATAATTTTCCACAGTCTACTCGTCCGTGACGCTCTCATTATTCCCACAAAGTCAAGCTAATATATGGCTGTTTGAAGATACTGTCTTAATTACTGGGAAACTGTCTGGTAAGTTCTGTGCATGCAGACTGTAACTAAACACTTTGTGATAGCCATCTGCACCCACATGTTAAAAAAATTAAGCATCATCTTATTCTCATATAATACCTATCTACTTAAAGCCAGATTTTCTGTTAATTATGTAGCTGTACGAGGGGCTGTGACAAGTGCTAGACTGGAAATACACAAATCATGGAGAAAATGGGTGAAAACAGGTTGTTATGCTAAGTGGATTTCTGAAGGGTAATAAAAACAGTTTGTCTGTTTTACTGTGGCTAAGACAAAATATTACTCTTTTACAGATGCCAAATCTCAACCGAGTGTTCAGTTTCCAAAATCTTTAATGAAGCTTCCAACAAATCACATTGCAAATGTTACAGCCTATCTGACAGTGCCAGAGCAATTTTTGAAAGTGGACAGCTTTCTCTATACAACAGGAATTATTCTAAATAAATCAGGTATGTGAATATGATGCTTAGGAATTCTTATAAAGAAAGATTATAATATTATAATGCATATGAGTGCACAGTGTATCAGAAAAACATACGCTTAATTTAAGAGGGCCTGAACGTGCTTCCATTGTAGCAGATCAGAAAGCTTTGTTGCTCATAGCTCTCAGAAGTCAGCTATGAACACATTGGGTGTGTAATTGGTGTTACTCTATTTTGGGCCATGCAGCATGAGAACATATCTTGCTGTACTGAAATACAACTTCAGAATCTGCTTTTTACATTTTTATGTATGTATATGTATTTATGCTCAGGATTTCATGAGACTGTGGAACTGGTTTAGCAAACACTTCAAAAATGCAATTATAGCCAGACTGTACAGCAGGTCAAGCTAAAGAAATCAGTGAAACAGCAGCAGTTAACTTCAGCTGTGGAGTTCCTGCATTTTCACTGGGGTGATTGGTTCCGGGGGTTACCCCCAGCACAAAGATTGCATGGAAGACCCTGCTGGGGTCACAGTCAGGCTGGGCAAGTTTGGGACCAAGTGGGTCCTGTGTGTACAGAGCACAGCTGTAATAATGTTTTCTGTGCATCTGTTTCACTGGAGAAGCACTAAGTGGTTTCATGAGTCGTAACTCTGCTCTTATACCATTGGATTTTGTTAGTATCTGTCATTCTATCAGATGGTTTTTATATTTGCATAGGTACAGTAATCTCTGGTAGGTTGTAGTGTGTGCAGTTCCATCTTTCTTTTGTTCTTTTCTTTCTATTCCCAGCGGCTCTGCAGCCATGAGGCTCTTAAATTCATTGTGGTGCAGGGAGAGGGCACTACATGGCTTATTTCAAGTCATCATACCCTATTCTTTAATTTTCATTCCATTAATGGCAGCATATATACTCATATTTTGACAAAGATATTTTAAAATCTTTCTTATCTGTGTTTCACCTCTTTAAATGGAAGGCAGAAGGAAAAAAGCAGGGAAGAATAAGCAGTGTTTATCCTCTTTGAGTTTTCCCTTCAATCTGTCTGGCATGTGTTTTAAATTATTCATATACCCCTAAAGGAATAGGCTTCCTTTTAGGGCAGGTGGAAGCTAATTGATATCTGATGTGCCAGGAGTTCTCTCACAACCAGCTTTTGACAGCCTGCATAGATTTAACATTATTCTGCTACTTAGTAATTCTGTTTCAGTTTCTCTCACCATCCTGTCACACTGGGCATTCTGGAGCATTTGCGAACTGGTGAAAGGAAAACAAAGGAAAGAAACTTTCAGGCTGGCTTGTAAATGCAACATTTCCTCTGAGTGCTTTGACAAGCCTCATGATTAACTATTCAGTTAATTCTGGCTGCCAAATTAGGAAATTAATCCTTACAGGAGAGGTTCCATATGCTTTCAGTTTCATTCAATGTTATGCACATTGTGATTATACTAAAATCCTTGTATGATCTGTATTTCACATCAGTTAGGGGCTTTGTAAGCTGATGATCTGAGCAGAAAAACCCTTCCTCCCCCACACCAAAACAAGTTTTGCCTCACAGTTAGTTCTGTGGTCAGCACATAACCCAGATGTTGCAAATGTGCTTCTCTCATAGCATTGGTATAGAAATTACTCAGATTTGTTTCAATCATAAGTTGTTAAAAGTTCAGAAGAAAAGTAATGTTGATTTTTATTTGACCCAGTTGGTAACAGCTGACTGTGGAGCTGGATGTGGATAAGGACTTGCCTTTAGTAGCTTAATTCTTAATGTATTTCTTTTAAAATAAACCGTGACAGGAGAATTACAAGATATTTCTTGCCTTCAGGTTTCAAAAGCATGGAATTAACTCCTATTGCTGCCATATGTGCAAATGTTCTTTTGGCTGGGAAAGAACTGAACATAAAAGGTCCCATTCAGATTACACTTCCTCTTCCCACAACTACTGTAAAATCAGGAGATGCTGTACCTGCCTGGACATTTGATATGAAAACTGGTAAGTGGGTTATTTGTTATTTTTTCCTTCTAGCACATGCCTGTGGGTTTGGGCACATGGCACTGTGGGTCATGTAACAGTGATGGCATTATTCTATGAGGTGATGGTCAATAGGTGGTCATTTATTTTAATGGACTAGCTTGAATTGTTCAAAGGTATTTCTCTGCTTTCATTAGTTCAAAAAGCTTTGGTAAAATTCCTTAGCCTTCCTCTTGCCTGCATTTAGTGTACTGGATTTTTATTTTCATGGGAGAACATATATTTTAGTTGATGTTAAACTTCAAGCTTAGTAATTTTGTGAATTCCTTCTTTTAAGAAAGCAAACCAGAACCGAAAGTTTGGATGCTTTGTCTCCTAGAGTGTAGCTCTAAAGATCTTTTGATGCTAGAACTGGAATAGATATTGCTTCAGTTAACAAAAACAATTCAGAAAGTGAAATGAAGGGGAAATGAGAGTTATCCAAGGGAACAACATAGTTCTTCCAGTATGCAAAGAGGAAGCTGGGGATTAGGCATTCTAAACCTTTTGTCATCCCTTCACATCTAATTTTAGTCAGGAGTGAGTAATGAGCTATGTCCATGTAACCCATTTAGCTGACCTGTATTAGGTGTGGGTGCATTAAGTGTCCTGATTGTCCTGCACTGCACCTCACAGTCACCATCACACCTGAAATATGAATATACACTGAATATGCAGGCTTGAAATATGCAAGTGAGTGAGGTCACATCTTGCTCCTTATCAAGGCAAAAAGACTTTTGTTCAGTGTTTGGAAGTACAGGAGAGGGACACCAGCTCTAACAAAGTGTTGTTTACGTGGTCAAGAAAGAAACTGATCACCTTAAGGAAAAAAAACCTGAAGAACATGGATTTGAATTAAGGATGTGCTAATAAAATTTGGCTAGGCTGTCTTGTGGGGAAAAAGTAAATAGGATAAGTTTTGGCATAGAAGATTCGGTCTGTCTATACACCTAGAAGACTTTAGAGGGGTAATTGGTAGAAAGAGATGGCATTTCAGAGGGTTTTAGTCTCAGGTGGTAAAATATCACCCAGGGTTTAAATTTCTTATTTCCACAGCCACTTTTGCCAGCTCCTGTGCTCATCCTGTGCTGAGCTTTTTTACCTCCCTAAACAAAGCTAAATCAACACTGTTGTTAAACAAGGAGTTGACAGAACTGGAGCAGCACAGGATGAGGTTAGAATACAAACCAGTGTAAGGTGTTTATGTGGGGGTTGAAGGTCCTACTCAGCATCTCTACATGGGCATGTTGGCTTTGGGAGTAAAACAGGAGCCAGGAGCATGGCCTGCTGATCCAAACGCCAGTAAAACCAGTTGTTTCTTCCTCTCCAGTGGGATGTACTTTATAGAGATACCATAAAAGTAAGCTGTTTCTAATGGATGCTCTCTGAGGTGTACTGTTCACTGCTGCTTGCTGAGGAGAGGGACAGAAGGACGGTGAAAAAGGACAGCAACTATTGGGATATAAATTAACTTGTACTTTTTCTCCCATTTCTTTCCCTCTAACAGTAAAAATTTGCAACTGTCTTTGATTTCTGGATGTAGATTCTAAGTATGTTGCTTTTATTTTTTTACCTTTGTTCTGACACAAGCAAAATGACTTTTTCCCAAGGTAACTGAGTAATAGCAAGGCGTGTTTTAGTCAAGGTTCTGGTGACTGAGGGCAGCTGAACACTTCAGCTCTGCAGCAGGCATTGCAGAGCATCCATAAAGAGCAGCAGGCTCCCATCTGAGCTGAATGCAGAGCTCCTGCTGCACTCGGTAATGAGCTCTGGCCTCCAAGATGCTGCATGTGGGATGTCCCCAGCAAGACACTGACACAATTTTTAATTCTGAAGTCCTTGGGTAATGTGTTATGATTGGGTAATCAGGGCTCCCATGTCAGCATTGATAGTGGCAAGGGAACAGCTCTGTGTGTGCTGTGGGCAGACCCACATGCAGCAGGAAAAAGATAGAATCTGCTTTCACAGGTCTGCCTGAGCAGTGCTCCTGGGGCTTACTCGAAGTGGAGTACTGAGACTTCCTGGAAAATGAGCTTTGGTAATTGTACTCAGCTGCTGTAAATGCACAGTTTGTTCATCTGTATTGAGCGTGGCTTCCTTCTTACGAAATATTTTGCTGCATTAATGCTAAAAGTACTTTGTGGATTTTAATAGAATTACAAAAAATAGAAAGCTTGCATTCAACTTTAAATTGAAAATTATATCCTTCTGCTTGAATGGCAGTAAAACATAGAGAAAATGGGCTTACTCATGAATAACATTTTACTATTTTTCCTTAATACCAAGTATTTTCTATGTAGTATATTGGGGGAAGATGTAATTTGCTGAAAAGGATAGCAAACATTGTATAGCTTCTTATGGATTTGTTCAGTCAAGATAGAACTTCTGGAGATCTAGACGGTTTTTTTGCCTTTTATACAAGATTTGCTGGTATTACTTCTGACTCTGGACAAGATTTCTCAGGTGGCTAAGAAAGCACTTTCAGAGCTCTAGGTCATTGCTGCTGCCTTTCCCCTCTGCCAGCCGTCACAAGCACCAAAAGAAGAGTGATGCTTTATTTTCTCTGCATCTGTGGCAGGTGTCCATCCTCATCTTTACCTTCTGTCTGGGACATATTTACTTTTCCTTTGCTGAAAGAAGGGTCCTGGAAGAAAATCAAATTGAAATTCATATAAGCTCCAGCTTCCATGAGTTATACTGTTTCCATGCTTTGATTATTGATGTTTTAAAAAAGCTGGTGGTTCTCTCTACCTCTCAGTATTTCCAGGTTGAATATATAGGGTTGGTTACATGAGGCTGTTTTCTGTCCTTAGAATTTCAAAAATGGCCCACAATAAACATATTTAAGTGAATTAAATATAGTTCTCTTTCTTCTAATGGATGCTTTATTAATTGCAGAAGCTGGCATACCACAATACCTTTCTGTTGCCTTGCCAAACAGATGGTGTGGAATCTGTGTCCTAACAATAGCATTTCCTTGGGCTAACTGAACTGTTACAGCCTCGGGGCAGGGAGGAGGAGAGAAGCATCCAAGACAAACATTGTTTATCCTATTGTGGCTTAATAAGATTAAAATGTTTTCCCACTAAGTTCTGCTAGCTGATGTTAAACTTGTGTTCATATGCATCAGTTACCTGCTCCCTCATTTTTTAGTCTTTGCTTTCATGCATGCTGAAGGTTGTATAATAGGCTTTATTTATGTGCATATCTGTGAAAGACAGTTATTAATAGAAAATGAATCATATTAAGTTTACTTCTGGTGAGTAATGTTGATGCTTTGCTTCAAAGTAAATGGCTACAGATGGATGTCAGGAGAGGAAGTTTGCCTTTTTAGCCAAAGCTGTGTAATAAACAGTGGCTGTCAGAAGTTGCAGTTTTTCCTGTGACCTTGTATATCTTTGATAGTGGCCCAGTTGCTGGTGGTTTGAGGTACAGAAGAATCCTGCATGGCATGTGCAATGTTTTGTCCTTTTTTTTTCCCCCAGGTGCTTGGGTAAACCGTGGGCTAGGAATGGTGAAGGAACTGGAAGGCCAGTTAGTATGGACATACACTGCTCAGCACTTGGGCTACTGGATAGCAGCTCCACTGCCTGGAACAAGAGGTATGGCAACAACTGGCCAAGTGACTGCTGAATGCCCCATAAGGCTGTCAGTTTGATTGCTTCATTTAACAGCAGGAAGGGAGAAGTGACATGCAACTTCTCCACTTGGATAACTTTTGTTTGAGTCCTTACAGTGATTTTCTTGCATGTTTTGTAAATTCATATGAAGGGATCTATCAGAGAAACAGTGTGGCTAATTGCAGAAACAGATAGCGCTCTCTAACAGAGTCCTAGGTAGAAAATGTAGACCACTTTTCTAAGTTAGTTTGGACAATTAATACAAATATAATTTGTCTGGAATGAAGTAGATGTCATGGTAAGCCTTTAGTATTCAAGATTAACATGTCATTTTCACCTATCCTGCTGAAACAGCAAGGTAAAGAGGGAAGGCTGAACAAAATGCCATTGGAACACAAAATCACTGGAAGAGTACTGTTTAGTTTATTAGCTGTGCACATCAAGTGGAATCATTTGGTTTTAAGAACTAATGCTTGTCTGGTTTTGTTTGATAATCTAGAATCCATTATTAGTGCTGTTTCCAAGGACATAACAGCCTATCACACCGTGTTCCTTACGGCCATACTGGGAGGAACTGTTGTCATTATCATTGGATTTTTTGCTGTTCTTCTTTGTTACTGCAGGTAAGCAAAAGAAGTTCCAGTGAGCTCATTGTGAGTGGAATTTGAGGTTGATAAAACAGTCTTTTGAGGTTAAGACTTGTTTTCTTAGCTAAACTGTAACATGTAGCCTAATATTTTTTTTAAATTATAGTTGTTACAGAACTTCATTTTAAGTTTGTGATGTCAAATTACATTACAACTTCTCAACCAAAGTCTAACCTTCAGCTTTGGTAGTCAACAGTCCAGTATTTCCTAATATGCTCTGCAGTCACCTTGCTTCTTTTTTGCATAGGGATAAATGTCGTCGGACACAGAAGAAGGAAAAAAACTCAACCAAGCTGGAGGTCATAAAAAAAGACCAGACAACGTCAACAACTCACATAAATCACATCAGTGCTGTCAAAGGGTCTTTGAAGCTGGAGGATAAATCTCAGTTATATACACCGAAGATTTCTTCATACAGCCCTCAAAGGAGGCTGTCCATAGACACAGAAGATGGAAAATCACAAGACAATTTTAAAATCTACTCAGAGGATGCTTCTTATCAGTCATCCTGTCAGACTGGTCAGGCAGGAAATTCAGCCCATTCAGTGGAGCCTAGTGCTGGAGTGAGGCTTTTACAGCAGCCAAAGCACAGTAACAGTACTATTTCTCAGGCTCCTAGGGACATTCCAGACCAAAACAGGTACCTTTCATTGAAAGAGGATATGTATGGGCTTTCTCATATCCCAGAACATTTAATGCATATTTACAATCAGCCCATTGCTATTCTTCAAACTTCAGACCTTTTCCACTCCCCAGAACAACTGCATCCTGCTAAATCAGCAACTTTGCCAAGGAAAGGGCAGCTGGTGTACGGCCCCATGATGGAACCCATGAATCGGGACACTTACATGCAAACACTCCCCAAAATGCCAGTGCACTCTCATCCCCAGCCTTCTGCCTGCAGAGATGAGAACAGTGCCCTGGATGGTGAAGAGGGCTTGCCCTCCCAAACACCCAACTGGGGCCGGTACACCAACAGCTTACTGGAATCTGTCTCTGTTCCTGGGACACTGAACGAAGCAGTTGTAATGACTCCATTTTCATCCGAACTTCAAGGGATTTCAGAGCAAACGCTGCTGGAGCTCTCTAAAGGAAAACCATCTCCGCATCCTCGAGCATGGTTTGTGTCCTTGGATGGGAAGCCAATTGCTCAAGTGAGGCATTCTTTCATAGATCTGAAAAAGGGCAAAAAAACTGAGAGTAATGATACCAGTCTGGACTCTGGTGTGGACATGAATGAGCATCATCCTAACAGGAAACTGGAGAGAGAGAAAACTTTCATTAAAAGTATGCCACATTCTAAGATTCTTTACTTGGAAGATCTGGATCTGAGTAGCAGTGAAAGCGGGACCACTGTTTGCACTCCAGAGGACCAGGCTGTGAGACACATTATGGAAGGAGGGAAAGGGTCAGTCCTAGAACAACATAATGAGGAAGGTCTAAGGAAAAAATCTCTACCAGGAAGTCATGAATCTGGCATCCCTTCTACTAAAAAAAGGGATAGACCACCTCTCATGAAAAGAGATAGCAAAACCAATATCTGGAAGAAAAGAGAGGAGAGGCCGCTTATTCCTATAAATTAAAACACAATGTGCTTTGTGCTGTTGCTCTCCCTGCTGGTTGTTGATCTCTTGCCTGCTTCTGTAATTCTGCAGTGTTGGGTTTACAAGGGAAATGTTGTTTTCTAGTATCAAGAAAAGTTTCATTTTTTAGCATACAGATTGAGGTACCACTTCAGTTGGGCAACTGATAGTCCATGTGAATTGAAAACAGGGAAATGCTACTATTAAACTTTTCCAGTTCCTAATTTTACTGGCAGTATGAGGAAGGCCCACATTTTACTTAGCCTGTCATTCTTGGACACACCTTTGGGAATGCACAGTGAGAAATGTAGGCACATGATTTAGTTTTTTTGTACTTGTTGCTAATGCAATGGTAGCCTAGTTAAAGCCATTCCTAGCCTTGTTCTTAATCAACATGACCATCTGTACAGTATTTTATATGTGAACTTTTCTAGCTATCTGTTATTACTTCTTTGTACAATGTGAAATGTTTCATCCGTTGGTCCCTCGACACCAGCAGATGAGCTCTGTTGGATTTATCAGCAGAACTCTATAGCATTACCGCCCTCCCTGTGTGCCCATCCATGTGCAATTCCATACAACACTGGGAGAAGGGGAAGTGTACAAGTGTCGCCACTGCACTTCATGCTCCCCACTATCTTAAGGTGTTGCCCATCTTCTTTGTGTAGACCTGCTTTGTCATGGCCCGTGGATGTTGAAGACTGGCATGGGCTATGAAGGGTGCATGTCCAGCAGAACAGGACTGGTTCTGGTAGCATTTGGAGCTGCAGCTACTCCTGATCCCAGTGTCTTGCTTTGGCTTCTTTGTCAGTGAACATCATCACTTCTGTATACTGTTGGGCCAGCTGTGCTCCAGAATACAGCCTTGAATCTCTGCCTGTTTCTAAGTGAGAGCTTGGCCCATGATGGAGAAGTGTGCAAGATTAGACAAATTATGCCTTGGGAAGAGTTTCTTGAGCAGGAAAGCTCGGCACCTTTGCTTTTTATTTCATGTTTAAAACAATGAGAGATCATTTGAGGTTTATGTGCCTACATTTTGCCAGCCTGAGCTGCTTTTGTCTAGGTTTGCAGAGGAGTTAAACAGGCTTTAAAAGTTGGGGGGGAGGGTTATGAGCATGAGACAGCAGATTGCAAAATTTGATCCATAATGCAATATAAATACTATTTATGACTCATCTTAGAGTTAAATTTACCAAAAGTCATGAATGCATGAATTGTAACTAAGATATGTATAGAGGAAGGAAAGGCCATCAGAATATTCTTTATTTTCAATGTTCATCTTGTCAAAGTGATCATTTCAACTTTGGCTAACAGAAAAATGGATGCATCTCTTAATGTGCTTCATATAGTAAACAGAATGTATTTCTGTGGCTTTGAGGCTGTTTCCCTGGTGAAATAAGTTCCAGCATTTTGGCTTTGGCAGTTTGACTATAAATCATCCTAAAAAAGCTTTATAAATATTTCCCTTAGAACTTGGTTAAGGGTCTCTACGAAGACCCAAACATGCAATGCCTATATTTGAATTGTGAGGTGAGTGGTGCTTGGTTGTCTGCCCTGTAGTACACGCAAGAGTTGGGAAGTATCCTATGCAGCTGGGCTTCTGGGAATATTTACTCAGGAAATATTACTGTGAATTATGTCTGTGGTGTTGGGATTGTCAGTTGTCTGGTGCTGTTTCTAAAGAATATGGAAGGTAACAAGGATGGTACCAGGAATGCATCAGTCCAAATTGAGCACTTGCTTCATGAACAAAATGTTCCTATTGAATTCACAAGTAAGAAAGTGCAAATTAAGCTTGAGATAGGTGTATGTGTGGTGGGTTGACCTTGGCTGGATGCCAGGTGCCTATCAAGCTGCTCTATCGCTCCCCTTTCCCAGCTGGACAGGGGAGAGAAAATAACATGGAAAACAACTCCTGGATTGAGATTTCGCTAAGGCAAAAGCAAATGTTTTCATGTGCACAAAGAGAAAAAAAAAATAGGTTTGTTCTCTACTTCTCATCAGCAAGCAATGTGTGGCTGCTTCCTGGGAAGCAGGGCTTCAACACTTGTAGTGGTTGCTCCAGAAGGCAAACCTTGTAAGTAACAAATACCCCCACCTTCTCCTCCTTTCCTCAGTTTTTATATCTGAGCTGATGTCACATGGCATGGAATATCCCTTTGGTTAATTTGGGTCAGCTGGCTTAGTTGTGTCCCCTGCTACGATCTTGCCCACCCCCAGCCTGCTGTTTGGCAGGGAATGTTGGCAGTCAGCACTGATGCTGTGCCAGCCCTACCCAGCAGTAGTCAAAACACTGGTGTGTTATCAGCACCTTTCCAGCTCCCAGTACAAAGCACAGCACTGGGAAGGCTGCTATGGGGAATGAACTCCAGCTCAGCCACACCCAATACCCATGAGCATCATCATCACAGGTGGGAATCTCACTCCTGTGCCTGCAGCACCTCCTTCCCCTCCTTCAGCACTGACCTTGGTGTCTGCAGAGTTGTTCCTCTTACATGTTCTCACCCTGCTCTTCTCTGGCCACCTGCACAGTAACTTCTTTTCCCTCTCAAATCTGGTATCACCATCATTTCTGACTGGCCCAACCTTGGTCAGCAGCGGCTCTGTCCTGGAGCTGCTGGCATTGGCACTGCTGGACATCAAGGAAGCTTCTGGCAGCTTCTCACCCCTGTAGACCCCCCACTATCAAAACCTGGCCACCCAATACACATGGTGAATCAACTGTGTCCCTGCAACCCATGGAGTGCAGATATCCACCTGCAGCCTGTGGAGGGTGCCTGAAAGAGGCTGTGAGCCCATGGGAAACTGTGCTGCAGCAAGCTCCTGGCAGGAGCTGTGGAGAGAAGAGCCCCAGCAGCAAGTGTCCTGGAAATACTGGTAGGCCTGTGGGGGACTCAGACTGGAGGCAGGCTGTGCCTGAAGGACTGCACCCTGTGGAAGGGTGAGCCACGTTGGAGCAGTTTGTGGAGAACTGTTACCCTTGAGAAGGACTCAAGTTGAAGAAGTTCATGGAGAGCAGCCTCCTGTGGGAGGGACCCTGTGCTGGAGCAGGGGAAGGACTTCTGTCCTTGAGCAGTGGCAGAAACCACACGTGATGGACTGACCCATTCCTGTCTCAGATACCACACGTGATGGACTGACCCATTCCTGTCTCAGATACCACATGTGATGTGCTGACCCATTCCTGTCTCAGGAACCACACATGGTTCTGACCCATTCCTGTCTCCCTGTGTCACTGTGGGGAGGAAGTAGAGCTGGGAAAGAGGGAGGGTGGCAGGGAGGGGGTGTTTCTAAGATTTATTTCGCTTGTCATTATCCTGCTCTGGTTTTCCCAGTAATAAATTCAGTTAATATCCCCAAGGTGAGTAAGTCTGTTCTGCTTGTGACAGTATTCAGTGAATGACCTTTCCTTATCTTAATTCAGGAACCTTTCACTGGATTTTCTCTCCTCTGTCCACTTTGTGCAAGGGATTGGTAAGAGTGGCTTTGGTGGGTGTCTGGCATCTAGCCAGGGCCAAACCACTACAGTGTGCAAATAAGTCTGTAATTAAATTGGCCTCAAGAACCTAAAAGAGGTTTATGATTCATCTATTTCAGATGTGAAGATGGCTTGTCATATTAGCATGCCTTTGGTTCTCTTTCTAGGTAACAGGAATTTTGTTGTCCAATACCAAGTACATTTTCACAATTTTTTTTTTATTGATGTAGAGTTCTACTGGATTTTTTTATATTACTTTCTAGGCCCAGATATTGATCACTTCATCTTTTGTTTTGTTGTATACATTAGTGGGAATCAATTTATATATGAACATTTCTTCTGAAAGCTGCCCTTGAGGTTCAATATTGCCCTGTTTGCAGAGTTGCATTGGTTCTGATGCATTCCTTTTCAATTCTGTTGAACATAATAGAAAATACCTGACAAGATAATGGTTTTGAGGAATTCATTTAAGTTCATATGCCTTTACTTTAAATTTTGTTCACCTAGAGTAATATTTCAGATTTTTAAAATGCAGTTTACATTGTATATGCCAAAAAGACCTAATTTCTCAAACTTACTAGTATCATCAAAAAATACAGACTACTATAAATGGCTTTATTTACGTGATTGTAAAGGGAACAAGTTTGGCACTCTGTTGTTCTCATTCTCTGATGGACATGCCAACCAGAGTATCTGGTTGTTAAAGAAAAAGGACTAGCAATCCAACTCTAAAATTATTACGATTTAATTAATACAGAATATTTCCAAATATATCAGTCTTCACATTCCAGCTGTATGTTTGAATTTATGCACTGAAAAAACCTGTAGAGCCTGCTAGAGATTGGAATTCTTTATCGCTTTAGAGCATTCAAAGCAGGAGTTTGACTATGCTGAGCTGTAAAAATTTGAATTCCACAAAATATTCTACATGTGTAACATGTGGAGAAGACAGAATGTCACAGTGCAGTGTCACAAACTAATGGTTTTCTATATTTCTTTATATGATTTCAACATATGAATTTATAGGAGTCACTGAATTTATTTTTTAAGACTTTTTTTTCTGTTGGCTCTTTGTGCCATTAACAGGCTGTTAAAATGCTGGTTCCAGAATAAGGCCTACACAAAAATTAGTAAGGATTTGTGGCACACAGCTCTTGGAAAGGCTGGGGAAACATTCAGAGGTTTTCACTTCTTTGAATCTGGAGGTTGCTAACCTTGAGAATAAGAAGGGAGAAATGCCTGTGAGCCCCTTCTAAGGAGAGGGGAATGAATAAGGAAAATTGGAAAGATTACAGCTTCTTTCTGATAATAGTTTGCAAACTGGTATGTGTTTGTGCTTTGGTAGAATCAGTTCTTTCTGAAGAACACAAATGTTTGCAATACTTATGTCTCAGTTCTTCACAAGGCACTTCTTGAGCTGTCAGCTTTTGCAAGAGAAGCCCTTATTTATGTACATATAGTTTTAAGTGCAAGTTCATTGACAGTAATTTTTAGATTGTTACCAAAATGCTAGATATTATAGATGAAAAAAAAGGGTGGGGGATCACTTAAAAATCACATTTGATTAAGAGAAAAAAGTCCTTATAGTGCAATCAGAAAATAGAGCTCTGGTATTACAAACCTGAAAGTAAAAATTATGTGTTGATTAGGGATATTATTTACCACCATAAAGCTAGAGGTGACACCAAAAATAATACAGGATGTAGGAATGTTTAGTTGTCTCCTTTGTTTTTATGCAGTAATTTGTACCAAAGAGGATGAAATGAACTGGCACCAATATAAATTCTTGTTAGTTAAAAAGTGACAAAGTCTCACAACACTACTGATCAAACACTGTGCAAATGAAAAGGCAGTGCACGACATCTGTTGTCTAGTGCTTTACATTAGGAAAATCTGGAGATAAGTTAGCCTGCTGAAGTGCCTTTCTCTTTCATCAGACTTATTTTATCAGTGGGATACCTGACTATCTGAAAAGCACATTATGTTTTTTTTTTTTTTCTGTTAGCCAAAACCCCCTGAATTCATACAATTATGCAGCTTTTATATTTTAAGAGGCAGATCTAGTGCTTTTTATGTTGGAATACTGACTTCTGCATGTTGATGATGATGGTAATTGTTGTAAAACCTAGCTTTTGTATTTTATGTTTGAAAAGAAATTTTAAAAATATATCTTTAGCAATCTGAACAGTAGTGTCTTTTAAAAATGCTCATACGGGATCTGATTCAACTTTGTGCGTCAAGTGTAAGCATCTTGAAGTCACTGGATTTACAGGTATGAAACTGACTGGGATATTAACTTCAAAAATGAAATTAACATTTGTTTATATACAAACACTATTATAACAATAAAAGTCCTTTTTTCAGCTGCTAACTTTGCTTGTCAGTAGCAGCAGAAATTGTACGGAGATGGGTATGTAATTCTTATTTTCTAGAACCAATTTTAATCTCAATTTGGAGCCTAACCTGCATTGTTTTTTAATGGCTTTTATTTTTTTAAAAAAATTCAGTGGTATTATGAAAACACAGTACTATGCCTACGGAGCTAAAGATGAGCATTCTTTTATAGTAATTTGTACTAATTTGTGCCACACTTCTAGCAGTAGGCACTACATTTGAGTTAAAGAATTTATATGAAATGTGGTTTAAATGACTTGAATTTGAGCTTTGTTTTCTTTTAAAAGCAGTATTCATTGTGTTCTGAAAAAATAAAAAGCTTCAGGTTTTTTTTTTAAGACTGGCAGGGCAAGACTCTGTCATTTTACACTCACTCTCAGTCTGAAAACTGTTTTACCAAATGAATTTTTTCAGTCAGTTTTAGGACTTACTGAACATTCCTATATTCCCCCTCCCCAAAACATCCTGGTATTTTATTCCCCAGGTAATGGATTTAGTTCCTTTGAAGCACTTGTTGCACTTCAGTCCACATTAGAACAGTATATTTTTACATGTCACTGTGTAGAAAGGCAGATTTTAGTGCTCATTAGAGCATGTTACTCATACAAAGCCTGGCTCTGGGTGTTGCAAGGCAGGTGAACTCATGGCACTGACTGTGCTCACCACCTTGAATTCTGGAGCCTCATATTCAACAAACGCTTCATGACCTCAGCAATTATTTTCAAAATCTCTCTAGTATGGATATTGTTTATGTAAAACATTCTTGATATTCGGCATCCTGGTTTTAAGTATTTCTACCTTTTTATATTTTGTCAGAGGTGTCTTTTCATCTCTGTATTTACTACAGTATCAGTGTATCTGTTGCTGAAAATGTAACTAAGGTTTGTAAAATGTTACAGCTTATGCAATATAATAAAAATTTGAAAAAATTATCAATGTCTGAAATTTTATTTATATTTGAAACCATATGTTATTTAGGGACATCTCTCAACACTTTCTTTCCAAATATCATTAAAGGTATTTCTGTCATCACCATAATTCCCATTACAAAAGAATGTCATCCTCCTTCAGGTTACCAGTTCTAATAGAATCACATTCTCTATTTTATTTCTTGTGAAGAAAAACTTCTTGTAGTCTTGGGCTGGATCTTGGAGACAATTTCCATGCAAACAAACAAAAGCACATCAGCAGAATAAGGAGTTAGGCTAAAAAGTTTCCAATCCTTTATCATAAAGTCATAGCTAAATTATTTATTTGGACAAGGACAATCCAAATGCATACTACAGAATCATTTGGAGATGTACTGCACTAAAAGCAAGTTGAAAAACATTTGCTTTGTTTGCCATGGATGTTTGTTTACAAAGCATATGTTGTTTACTCTCTAGGTGAAGTTGATGCCAAAAACATTTTTAGTTTTTATACATTTTTCATAAATTTGTAGCTCTGTAGACTACTATTATATAGTTGTATAGCTCCTTTACTAACTCAAGTACTTTTCCTACATTTTCTCTTAGATTTTAGAACAGCACACTAACCTTCCTGGAGTCTTACTTAGTCTTTCCTCTAGAGTGAACCAAGGACGTTTTGTTTTTTCCCAGATATTGGAGACATAATAAATGTGGGGCTAGAAGCTGGGCTTCAGAGGGGAGCAGAACCAAAAGGGGGGGGGGAGGTTACTTAATTAACTGTTCCTCTAATTGGGTGATTTCTGTTAAGTGTGATAATTTGTTCCACATTTAAAATTGTCAGAGTCCTGTATTGTGTGCATTTTGCCACACTTGCACCTGAAGGACCTTCATTGAAGGTAACCACTTTTTGTCATTTAATATTGTTTGGCTTGTGATTTTTGGCATCAAAGTCAGTTACTTACAATAAGGCAGAGAAGTAAGTGACAAACTATAACATATACTCAAAGACTGTCAAAATACTGGTTTAAAAATATTTATTGTAGCACTTTCCTATGCTGGAAATGCTCTCCAGTTATTACAAGGGTTTCCAAGGTGGCTGTTCAGACTTGATTTTTCTGTTGCATTCACAAGTTGTTTAGTTTCTAAATTCTATTAGAATGAGAAGAAGAGGTGCACATTTTTCACTGTAAAGTGGACACTTCACTGCAGAGCCTTCTCTAGTTCATCTTGGTAGCCCGCCCAAAGTTTTATGTATTTAATGTGAACATTACCACAGATGTATCTACAGAAAATGAATTCAAATTTCTGTTATCTCTCCAAAATTAAGAAAAATCACATAGCCATACTAAATAGTCTTCACTTTTCTTTTCCTCATTCCTCTCCACCCACATTTTTGCTTCTAAGATTGCCACATTTTCCCGCATTGCAAAAGGGCTGTAACAACTGTCAGGTATTTTTTCTTGTGTATTTATTCTATCATTAGAAGTGTAGCAAGTCAGAGGACAAATTTTGTAACCTAACCTGTAATAAGGGAACTGAAATATTTTTCTTAATAACACCTCCTGACATATGGGACAAATATCCTCTTCATCAACTTCTCCCTGATTAATGCATTTGTCATTCTCTGCCTTGTAAGAGTCTTAAACTGTTTTACAGAGAAATTGTATGATTATATGAGAGAACCTGAGTAATCTTACTGTAGCAAATTCAGTTTAATAAATTTAAATCAGTTTTAAAAATGAAATTTAAATCAAGGGCTTAGTCTCTCTCCCAGCTTATATTCCTGTCACTGATTTCTCCAGTGACCCGATCCAGCTCTCCAGACTGCCGAAAGAACAAACCTAGCCAAACCCACCAATCTTCTGTTGATGTGGTGTGTTTTAATTCAGCCTGTTGAATTTTGAGGTGGGTAATACATCCTTATTACTTCAACAGAGATGGTGCAGGGGCAGGAGCACAAATGTGATGAGGAGCAGCTGAGTGACTTAGGGTTGTTTACCCAGAGATTTTTATCCAGAGATTTTTTCACTCTCTGCGGCTCCCTGAAAGGATGGCAGATGGATGTCGGGCTCTTCTCCCAGGTAACAACTGACAGGATGAGAGGACACAGCCTTAAGCTGTGCTGGGGAAGGTTTAGCTTGGACGCGGATGGACGTCGGGCTCTTTTCCCAGGTAACAACTGACAGGATGAGAGGACACAGCCTTAAGCTGTGCTGGGGAAGGTTTAGCTTGGACATGAGGAAGAATTTTTCCATATAAAGTGTGATTAGACATTGGAATGGGATGCTAAGAGAGGTGTTGAAGGAAAGATGGGACATGGCGCTGGTGTCAGGGCGCTGGTGCCAGGCCCCAGGCTGGACTCGCTGGCCTCAGAGGTGTTTGGCACAGGTCGGACTCGTTGGCCATGAGGTGTTTGGCACAGGTTGGAGGTGTTTGGCACAGGGTTGGACTCATTGGCCATGAGGTGTTTGGCACAGGTTAGACTCGCTGGCCATGAGGTGTTTGGCACAGGTCGAACTCTCTGGCCATGAGGTGTTTGGCACAGCTAAGACTCGTTGGCCATGAGGTGTTTGGCACAGGTAAGACTCGTTGGCCATGAGGTGTTTGGCACAGGTAAGACTCGTTGGCCATGAGGTGTTTGGCACAGGTTGGACTCGTTGGCCATGAGGTGTTCACAGGCTGGACTCACTGGCCATGAGGTGTTTGGCACAGGTCGGACTCGTTGGCCATGAGGTGTTTGGCACAGGTCAGACTCGCTGGCCATAAGGTGTTTGGCACAGGTTGGACTGGCTGGCCTGGGAGGTGTTTCCCACCCGGTGGAAGCCATGATTCAGTGACGGAGGTCCACACGGAGCCCCCGTTCCCGGTGGGAACACGCCGGGTCCCGGCGGGGCGGGCCCCACGTGGCCCCTCAGGGCGGCCGCTATGGCGCGGCCGGGCCTCAGCCGTGCCCGGGCACTGAGGGGGCTCCGGCTCGCCCGTCCTGCCCTCGGCGCTGCTCGGAACGCGCTGGAAACACACCGTGGTTTATTGCGTGCTTTTCAAAGGCTGAACAGCCCGGGCAACCTGCGCCAGCCGGGTTTCTGCTCTGCGCGGCGGTCGCTGGGAGGAGCTGTTGCACTCCTTCCAGCCTGCAAAAATGCGTCTGTTTACCGCGTCTTAAATGTTTGTAAAAGTTCTTCAACCTGTTGATAGTTACCAGTCCTTTGGTAATAAAGAGTAATTGATGTAGTTTTTACACATATACACACCAGTGTATAATAGTAGCAGTATATATAATTGGTGTGGTTTTTAATAGTGCGTATATATATACACACACACGTATATATAATCTATAATATATTACAGTATATATATGATATAAAATATTATACATAATAATATATAATATACATAGTGATATCATATAATACAATAAATATAATTAATATAGGATAATATAGTATAGTATTACAACATGTATTATAATAACTATATTTCTGGAAATGATATATTATATATATAATATTAGGAAAAAGTTCTTCCTTGTGAGGGTGCCGAGGCCCTGGCACAGGTTGCCCAGAGAAGCTGTGGTTATGCCATCCCTGGAAATGTCTGAGGCCAGGTTGGACAAGACTTGGACCAACCTGAGATAGTGTCCCTAGCCATGGCCTTTAAGGTCCCTTCCAACCCAAACCATTCTATGATAATGTGGTAATGGAGGTTTCAGTCCCAAATATGTTTTTTAAGGCGTAAGAAATTCTTCCTGCCCTGTTCTTGGCTTCTCTGAAATGGTTTTTTGTTTCAGTAGTGACTGGATCCAGCTGGAATGTGACAGAGATGGAGCCGAGCTCCCAGACAGGCAGGAAGGGTCAGCAGAGGGGCTCGGGGATGCCAGAGGAGGTGGGATGAGGTTCTGTCACTGTGCCACGCCAAAATGGGTAAACACTCCCTGTGCCAGGTGGTGAAAGAGAAGTGTTGATGAAGAAAAGCTGATCGAGCTGCAGAATCCAAATCAGTGTAGAGGTGAGAACAAGGTTAGACAGAAAGGGTTTTGAATGCTAGACTCATGAAAGAAAGAGGGGCCTGAGTGAGAGAGAACTGTCGTGTGAAAGGCACCGACTGCACAGGGGTTTGGTACAGCCACAACAGGGAACAGCTCAGGTGAGCTGCTCACAGCTGTCACTTGAGTCAGCTCAAGTGGGCACATCAAACTGGAGCACCTGAAGTGGCTGTTTCTGACTGAGTTGTGTATCCAATAGTCCTCAGAGTTAATTCATTAGTCTAATTTTAAATAATCTTTAAACTAATCCTGCCAGCAGAATGAGGACAAAGGGAAGGGAGCTGGAAGAGGATCAGTAGACAACATTCCTAGGTGCAAAGTTCTTAAGCAAAGTCCTCAAGATACAATTTTTAGCTATGTATCACAGACTTCTTGTAAAATCTCATGGATCAGCTTGTTCATTTTCTCTTCCTTGTCTTTACCACAGCATCATCTCTCCTGAATTATGTTTTAGTAAATAAAAAGTTATTTTTCATTTTTCTTTCCATGCTAGGCATGAGATGTTATAGAGTTAACAGCCATGAAGAAATGTTTGCACCTGCTGTGTGGGAAGAGGAATCCTAAGAGTGAATAAGATCAGTCCATGACCTTGTGATTTATTCAATTCTTAGTCCTAGGTTTGAGAATGGTATCTAACAATGCTTGTACCTTGCAAAACTTTTGAACCATGGAATTACAAATACATTTAAAGGATTTAAGTTACAGATTATTTCAAATTTCTCCACAGAAAGAGCTTCAGAAAAGAAGCTGTAAATTTTACAGATAAACAGCTGCATTGAGCATATTTTGGACATGTTTGTCCCAAGTCATTGTATAGGGAGCCCTTTTAGTGAGAACCCAGGGAATGTTGTTTTGTTTGTTATATATAACACATCACAAACAGTTCCCTTTTGCAGTTACAAAATTACATGACGTGATACAAGATGCATCAATTTGTTCCGACAAACTCTTTGCCTCTTAAACTATTCCTGTTCCAGAGCTGGTCTGGTATTTACTCACTTTTTATTCTCTCTGGCTTTACTGGCCTCAGAGTACAAGTGTTCTTATCCCTCAGTCCCTTATAACATTACAGAATTTGAAATGTCTCTGGTTTATTCCCCATTAGAACAGATCAGCCTGTACTGATTTTTGCCAGCAGAGCTTGAATAGCATATTCTGACTATGGGCACCATCATGGTTTGTCTCACTTGCATTAATGGTCTTCAGAAATAACTGTGTGTAAAAGTAATAACTCTTGTAGGTTTTGTCCTAATGTTTTTTGAGATGGTACATGCCTTTTAACTTTTTTATTGCATTTTAAGACAGTGCCAGCTTCATATTTAGTGTCACTGCACAGAAGCTTCCTAAACCCCTGGGGTTTGTTGGCTGTGTAAAAGGTACAGCTGGTTGGCATCAGCTGTCTGTGTTTATCTCTCTGAATTGTTACCATGAAGTGTCCAGGTAACAGTGGATTATTTTGTCCTCATGGGATGCAATTTTGAATGTTGTGGGATCCCAGTTCTGAATTTCATTTTGAAATAGAAAGAAGAGAAAAAAATGAGTTCCTACCTCTGTGGAAGGTCAAATCTCTATTTTCTGTATACTTGGGATGTCTCTGATTTCCAGAATTTAAGCTATGTGAAATAATACAGGAAAGGGAACTTTCCTGTTCCCTGCTCCTCTCTTGTCACCTTCTCAAGATTTATTGGGTCAGAGAGCAGAAAGTTGACTTTTTTACCTTGCTACTTTATATATTGGTCTGTGAAGACTTGGACTTTTTTTTTTTTTTTTTTTTTTTTTTTGAGAAAGTCTCTCTAATAAATAAAGAAAGAAAAAAAATCAGATACGTAATCCTAATATTTCTGAAATCTCCTGCAAATTGTGAAAACAGAATATATAACTCCTGTCAGAGACAGTGGAAAAAGCTAAGTATTGTGAGACTTAAAAATTAGGATGACCTTGTGGTAGACCAGGACTAGGGAGAAGCTCATCTTTGTTCCTTTATAGGCTTCCTGAGGGGTTTTGAGCAAAATAGTCCAGAGCCTCAGTTTTATCTCAGGAGTGTTTCCTTTCCCTTCTTCCCTGCCTGGTTTGATAGACCAATCCCCCCTTTCAAGCAGGGGTTTCAGGGCTCTCGGTATATATTGGCAGTGACACTGTGGAGTTCTGATCAGCTCCTTCCAGCTTTACCAACAATCACTAAGTAGTGGTCCTGAGATATTTGGGATTTGGATTTGTCCAGTAGAACACTGAGCTCCTGAAACTGGGCAGTAGTTTCTGAGCAAAGCCACATGGGTACAGGTCTCTGGCTGACATCAGCCAGCTGCATTCTTTCCACATAATTTCAAGAGCTATAAATATAAGGAAAAAAAATCAACAAAGACCCCAAATCAGAAAAACTGACTTCTCTTTTTTCCTCTCTACCGGAAACATGAAGCTTGCATTGTGACAGAGAGCTGGAACAGAGAACAGCATTGATAAATTGGGCAGATTTGCACTGCAATGTTGTCCTGCCAATAAATTTGCCTGGGTGGTATTTTTAAATAATATGGAGAATAATATTTACTCTTGCTTACATTCTTATATAGACACCAACAGAATGATCTCCAGTGGGATTTCATGACTCCTAAATTATTTAATCATTGCTAAAGAGAAGGAGTGTCCTGAATGTGAAACACAAGGTTTTCTTATATACTGTATATTAATACTGTTATAGGGGCAACAAAAACCCATAGCAAATGAAAATCTTTTCTATGGAGAGATTGTGAAGCACTTCTGTTGCTCATGCCTCACCTGACATCTGCAGATTTGGTTGTTTAATTTTTTCAGTTACCTAAATTGAGCAATAGAGATTATACTGTTTTCTTCCCCACCCCCACCCCCCCACCTCTGTATTCCTCTCCAGCTGTATTGACTAGAAATGTTCCCCAGTTATATCAGTGAAGATACTGAAAAATTGCTTTTCAGCTGGTGTTGCCATAACCACTAAGTGAGCACATCAAAAGGAACAATTGAGTTTCCTGGATCTCTGCTCATTATCTTTTCATTTATTAGTATTTTGTTTGGGTTTTTTTTGTTTTTCCAAATATCATATTAAAATGTCCAAGTGATTTTTTTTTCTTCTACAACTTCTGCATTTGTTCTGTGTAACTGTTTTTGTACTACATAGTACAAGGTAAGTCACACAGGTGTTTTATCATTATAAAAGTGCATGATTCATATGAAAGTTTTATATACTGATGTTACCTACAGTATCTGGCAGGGCACTAAGGACATATACCCTAACACAATCCTGAAAATATATTTTTTTATTAAGTATGGGGTTTTTGTGAGGGTCATTCCATGATCTTACTTTGCTGCAGTTCATCTAGAAGGCTTTGCAGATAAACAAAACCCCCGAATGAACTGTTCAGTGGGAAAAGTTGTGTATAATTTATACAGTACATGACCTTTAAAGCTCGACTTCAGAAAATGACCAGAGAGAAATAATCACTAAGAAAAGTTTACTTTGGCTCTGTAAAATGAAGGAGTCTTGGTACCACTGACTACTGAGTGATATGTACTTAAGTTTAATGTGTGCTGTACAATTTTTCCTCACCACTTTTACTTCAGTTCACTTTGTACAAATGACATTGTCTAGCAGGGACTCAGATTTGCAAAAGTATGTTTTTAATGACATTTCAGAAAGATTAGTACTGACAGGTTTTTATATATATTTCCTATGTGGGGCCAACTCTTCCAGCCCATTTCCTTCAGTGATATCTGGAGAGGATCTGATAAGCTTTATACTGCTTTTCACAGTTCAAAGGGCATTGTCTTCCCCTTCACTCCAGCTGACAATAACAAAGTCAGACATATGTTATCACCATCACACAGGAAGCTGTGAGCCTGCTTGTGTCCAGCAAAGTACAAATGCAGGAAGAGCGTCAGGTTGGTTAAAAGCTGAGGGAGCTGTGCTAAGGTAGCATAGAGCTAATAGTACCCAGCAATCCCATTCTGTATGCTATGGTGTTTCAGTTCAAGGGAGGGTGGTTATCTATTGCTGATTGGTTTAATATTGTTATAACAAAACTGCAGGTATCCATTTTAAACCTTTTACAGGTGAGATCATCTTCAGTGGTGGGGCTGCATTGCATTAGAAGAGTAATTGCTTAGGTAATAGAGAGCAAAGCTGCTGTGGGATTAAGTGGTAAAGAATTGAATGTGAAGTTCACCTGACCAGACACAATCTCACTCTGTCAATTAACAAACAGGATGGAAGGTACCCTACATTAGTTCTGGATTTCCTCATTTTAATATACAGTGTGTTGTGTATCTAGATTAAAATGATGTACAATATATTAGCAAGCTCATCTAGTGAAATGCTGTGAGTCATGACAGCATAGTTCTGGGAAAAGTGCATTTTCCATCTCCCTGTAATTTTGGAATGGGAAAGGTGGTTTAAAAGAACCTTTATATATCAGCACTGATAATCCAGTGTTTTGGAACCACAGTCAGGAGTGCTAAATTTGGGTCTATTTGCAGCTTCTCTTCTGCTTCCGGTACATTGTTTACTGCTTCAGGAAAGTCTTCCCAATACATTCTATTAGTTCCTATCCTCTGGCTTTTGCTCAGCACAGAACAAATCAGGTCAGCACACTGAGTTCCAGCTTCTGTCTCTAAGGACCACTTCAAGCTCTGCTATGATGCACTGCCTCTACCTGGAATTTCTAGGCTACACCATAAATAACATACACAGATATCTGTGGGAATAGAGTAATGTATGAAAGGACTAGAGTAAGTATAAAAGAACTTGAGTTATGTTGACTGCTTGTCCATGCCTTCAGGGGAGTCAGGAATGGGGTCTTTGGTCTGATACAGTGCCAGTGAGTGCCTGACTCCAATTTGTCCCATCCCTCTACTTGTTGGATCTCTTTTTCACACTATCAGTGGCTATGCCAAGAGCTTAATATACTTTCAGAAGGGCCTTAAAATGGTTTACTTTCTCTACTGAGATCACTAGATTACTTTAAAAGAGAAACCAGTACGTGAGCTTTTGCAATTCATAAGTGTAGATCCTGCTTCCAGTGCCCATGTCCTTCCACTTTGGGGTGCTGTGTGGATGGAAACAGCAAGCAGCTGTGAAAGTCTGGTGAAGAGGTGTGATAGATGAGTAAACAGGATCATGCTGTGACTCAGACACAACCTTCCGTGCTCCTAAGCTGGCTGTATGTCTGGCAGGGGACACCAAGAGCAAGAAATGGTGTATTTATAGCAACAGAAGTTCAGAGACACTGCTGGCAAAACTCTTCATCTCACACAAGGGATGGCAGCAGCTGGGCTAGAGGTTGTCCCTAAAGATTTCTGGCATTAAGCACTACTTTAGGTCACTGCTCTGAGGTGGAGAATGAGGGTAACAATAATACTTGAGCTTTCAATCCTGAAATAGACCATTATGGCAAGTGACTCTTGCTGTTCCACTGTAGTGTTACTGCTGTGAATATAAACTAGCCATTGTCACATCCTGCTATAAGCCTGTCAAACTCTTCTGTTTTACTTGAAAATGCTTGAATGACTCCACATTATTTTATATTAAGGTCTGCATCAGTACTGCACACTTTGTGTATGCATAAATGTCTGCGTTTACATCACATCAGAAAGGTTTGTCAGGATTTTGCTGGTGGAAAAGAAGTGAGAGAGAAAGTGGATTGTTAATAGATAAAATATTTTCTATCAGCTGGAAAAGAGATGTGTGACCACATGACATTACAGAGCTTGAGGCTGTGTAGACATAATGTGTAGATATGCACCTGTACCAGTGACAAGCATGGCTAGAGGTAGGAGCAAGGGCAGGCTCCAGAACTGAAAATAGGGTATTGAACGAAAAATTAAATAGCACTTACAGTTTTAGCCAAGCCTATTGCCATGCCATTACACATCTGCTTTAAACTTGAGTTAAACTAATACTTTTTTCCATGAATTCAAACTGAATTATCCATTGCTACAGCAATCTGTAAGTCGTACTTGGCATCCCTTTGTGTTAGCTACAATCCAAGTGCTGAATAATCTGTGCTCACTGATAGAGTAAAAGATAGAAGGTGTCAGTGAGGACATGACCAGAATTAAACAGATGGTGAAACTTGAGAATCAAGAGATGAGGCTGAGGGAAACCTTGTAGTGAATTGGCATTTAAACTGCCTATTCAGAGCAGATTGCTCACTCAGGGAAGAGGTACTTGGAGGACTATGCTTGTGGTTCTACAATAAACATTAGTGATATTATTTTTCTTCTGCCATTTTTGAATTTTTTTTGTGTGCTCAGTCTTTGAGCAAAGCTAGTCAATGGAGTAATTTAATTTGAAGTGCTGAGATCTGGTGCTTAATTTTGATTTGATCTGAAGTGAGTAGGTAACCTGTTGGTATGTACAACTGATCATCTTAATTAATCTGAAGCTTTTGATCTTTGTCTATCTGTAGTTCACAGAAATGGTTTTAAACAATCACAGTTCTGATATTCTAGAAGACTGATTCTTAGCAATTCTCTTCAAAGCTTTGTGCAGCTTAATACAGATCTCTGTAGCCTCCAGTGAAACTCTGCACTGTATGTGCATGCAAGCTGGAGCTGCTGAGATGCTCTGAACTGCAGAAGTTTCCAAACACGTCTGATGACTGCACTTTCCTGTACATTTGGAAATAACTAAGAGGGCTTTTCTGTCTTAATGGACGTGTCTTTGTTATGAAGGGTTATATTGATTACTTTGGAGCACCATCAGTGTTTGAGGGGGTGGTTCAGAGCAGTTGTTTGGAAAGTTTTTAGAAAGTGGTTTGCACTTTAAACGTTGCTGTGCATTTGAATGCAGTGGACTCTTTCCCAGGTGTGCTCAGTAGAAGGTTTGTTAGCTTGGATCAGTAATCTGAACAGAGTTGTTAGCTCTTGACAGCTCTGAATATTGGTCATGTTCAGGACCCCAAATACTTCTTCAAGTCTGCATAGCAGAGACAAACCCCTTCTCTGCATCTGCAGAACATCTGCAATGTATTTTACCTACCTATGGGTGAAATCCTGGACTAGAAATTATATTATACAGGAAGGGTCAATCCAATCCTTTTGAACCATGATAGTTAACCCTATGTTTGGGATCCTGCCTGAGTCCTGAAAATTATTAGCTTTTTCATACCCTAAATAAGTCTCTGACACATTTTCTTTACAGCAGTGAAAATGGCTCCTGCTGGTTTCCCAATACTCCATTTGTTGACTCAGTCAGTCAGTGTTGCAGGCTGGTATTCTCTTCACTGCTGGACTGTAATTTCTGAGATAAAAAGTCTACAAGTAGTTTTATGTATATATATCTAGACAGATGTATATCTAGTCAGACCAGGTCAAAAATTAATGGGCATTTTGCCATGTGTTCTTCTTTTCTTAGTCCTTTGCCTTTTGCCAACCATGTTCATGAAGAATTTCTGCTACAAGTGCTCTGGTTAAAGAGAATTTGCTAATGTTGTGGTCCCAAAAGCTGTGCTGGTTGTGCACCACTGGAGCAAGCTGTTATACCAAAACTACTTTTTATATCCAATAGGCTTAACAGCCCTTAAGTGACAGAGATGGAAGGAATTAATGCTGGTTGGTTAAAAAAAAGATTTCTTGCAATTTTCAAGTAAAAAAAAAAGACTTGGTGCAATTTCATCTGAATGTTACATTTCTAAGTTAAGACAGGGAGGATTGCGACTGCAGGAGGCCGAGTTATCTCCTTCCACCCTCACAATCTTTCAAAAGGAATTTTATTGGGATGGAAACAGCTTCACACTGTGCAGTGTCACACTATGAGACTTTGCTTGTCTTCTGATGATTTGTCACAAGAGGGGGCTGGAGCTCTGTGCAACGACTGAAAGCTGATCTGTTTCAACTAACTGAACGTCTTCTAGTTGGTTGGTTGATCTTATTTTTTGTGAGGGTAAAGGAAGTCTTTCTCTTATGGGTTTTTTGTTGGATTGTACTGTTTTTTAAGAATAGACTCAAAAGTTATTGAAAAGGTTAAATAAGAAAAGGCACTTGCTAAGAAACCAGTTGTTCCATTCAGGTTTTTGTACCTTGATGCCAGATACATAATTGCAAAAATAATGATGTAAAAAGGATTCTTGGGCATGGTCATACTGACTGGCAGTGAAATTCATAGAAGAGGAGCTGTGAAAAAAATCTCTGTGAGAAACTGTATTTCATTAGGGAACCATCATGAGGTAAACCCAAGCCATGAGCTGTCTAAGCTGTCCAAGCTAAAGTAAATGAAATAATGATTCTTTGTCCACTTGAGACACTATCCCTGTTTTTACTGGTATTTTTAGCATGCCAGCATCCTTTTTAAAGGGTCTGTCCTTGCTTTGTAGTGGAGTGACAAATATTGCCGTATTTTGGAATGCTAACTTTGAGCAGGTTTTCGAAAAGGTAACAGTAGAACTCTAGATCCAATTTTATTTGGGGGATTATCTCTGAAGGGTCTGGCAGTTTGGAGGATTCTATAAATGCTTGCCTCATTCCTTCCCCTTTTAGCATGCAGACCCAGAAGGAGGAGTATATTTCATAGCACACAGTGCTGGGAGAATGGCTGAGTCCCCACCTCTCCCAGTGGAGTAGGATGATGTGACTGAGGAAGCAGTGTCTTTCATGTCTAATGAATAAAAGCTCTGGAAGGGTCTGATCTCCAGCTTTACAGCAGAAACAAAACTTGTCTGAAATGGTAAATGTTTGCAAAGTCTTTGGTCAGTAGTGAATTATTATGATGCAAGAAAGGTAATGTAGAAATCCTGTTTCTGTCTGTGAGGAGATGTAAACCTCCTTGCTCTTTCCAGTTCTGGGAAGAATTTAGTAATTTCTCTTTGAAATATTGGTTTATGTGCCTTAATTATTAGAAAACCTTTCTCATTCATATCTACATTAGCCACATTCTGAGTTTCTATTGTGTCATATTGAATGCTGTAAACATCATGAGGGTTGGACCTTTCTCTAGAAAATCTCACCCTGCAGCAATAAACTGATTTCATATCTTGCATATCTGGCAGCAATTCAAGTGTTTTAAAACACCAACAATGCTCCTGGGAGATCTCTGTACACAGCTGAGTGGCTTTGCAGGGCGGGGGCAGTGGCTTTTTTGTTTTATGCCTTAATGTTTTCAGTGTCTGAGAATATTGTGTGAGTTTTCTTAGAACTAAAATAATAGAATACAAAAAATCCAGTATTTTTAGGAGAGAAATGATTTTCAAGGTAGCAGCACATATACTTTGAGAAACGCTACTTATAATGAATGCAAAATTATGAAGAATAATTTTTAAACACTGTTAACACATGTGAAAGCATACAGGCAGCAGACTGTATGCATCTCTTGTGAGCTGCAGCACAATAGAGGCCTATTTTTCATTCCTGAAAAAGAACAAAACTTTTCCTTTTCAACTTTGTTTAGGTCATTTTGATATTCTGTTGAGAATTGCAACCAAAGAAGGGAAAATAGAGAGAGAAAAAAAAAATAAAGGAAAAAAGAGAGAGAGAAAAAAAAAGAATAACAGAAAAAATTTCATGGGCATTGCAGTGGTAAACAAAATAGCTCACACTTAAGTGGGTTTTGTCTTGGAATTACTGATGAATTGAAGAGGGATTACATCCTCACTCTTTTCTGCTGTTTTTATTGAGTACAGCAGAGTTCACAAATCAAATGTAGGGCACCATAAACGGTTGCCACAATGCAAGCTGTGATTTGCTTTGTATTTACTCTTGGGAACTTTGAACAAAGGTCAGCACTAGTTTCACTACCCCTCCCATTTGTATTTTCCCACACTTTTCTTTTTCCCACAACTGAAGCAATCTATCTGGTGCTTGCTTATGTCCATGGTGTTGTTTCATATTTGAAATGTGACATTTAACATTCATAAACTGGAGTTTTATGAGGTACTGTCATTAATTCTGCCATGTTTCTGTCAGTAAAATGAGGACTCTTTCCTCTTGTTTTCGAGTCAGAAATACTTTTTCTTTCATTTGCAATCAATTCTCCTCTGTAGAATTTTAATTTTTTTTTTTTTCCTAACAGTGTTTATTTTATTTCGAACAGAGCCTGGGCATGAAGATTTTTTTTCAGCACAACTTCATTGTGACCAAGAATTCTAAATCTAAGTGTAGGCACTGGCTGTCCACCAGAGTACACCCCATTTACCTTCTCCTAGCTTTGTAAATTTTTGTTTTTAATTTCTCTTCAAAGCATCAGGTTGAGACTTTTTATCTTCACTAAGTAAGAAAATCCTAGTTCTTTGTTATTATATGATAGAGTTTCAAATTGATGCAGATTTTAAAAACAGCTGGCAGTAGAGAAGATTTTGTAGGTCATGGTCTTCCCATCATAAAGTCTTTGCACTGCTCTTCAGCTGTTCAAATAAACATACCTCTGCTTCTTGCCTTCCTGCTGAGAAGTTAGTACATGAGCCCAAAACACAGGTGTCATACTACACTACCAAGCAGAATAGCATTTTGTTTGGAAGACCTTTCTACTGATGCTGTTAGTTCACTTCTTGTCTTCAATATTAAAGATATCAAGTTTTAAAGACCCTCAAAGGGTAAAAGTTACCATGGAAACTAACTAGGTTTGTGTATCTTTTAAGACAAATATATGTTTTGCTGACACAGTTTTTCTGCAGGAGGTTTTCCTAAAACAACCATAAGTTCCTTCCAGTTAGTGACTTTATTATTTGATGCTGCATGGATTACTGAGTAATCCATTTATCCTAGACAGGTAAACCTGATGGAACACCAAATGGGCCTATCAACTGTTGCTCCTGTTGTGTAGTTACTGTTTTCATGTTGCCTTTTTGTGGTCTGCAGACAGGAAAGCTGTTGCTTTGGGAAATCCTGTTTTTCTCAGGTGAAATTCATCTACAGTCTGAGCAATGGACCAGCTAGAGTGATAGTGGCACAATTAAGTGTTCAGCTCTGGAATATCAGAATCTCGTGAATTTGCACCGGCACCAAAACAATTTTACCCTGTGATCTTGAATATCCTGTGAGAAGAACAATCTAAGCTGCTCTGGAATATAATACAAACAGCACTTAAAATATGAATTTATCAGTCAAGAGTGTGCATTTGAGAAAGCCCATTCAAAGAGTGCACAGAAGAAAGCTGAGCATTCTGAGATGTGCAGTTAGCTGCTAACTCAATTTATAGCTGAACTTATTGTTGGCTCTTGGTCAGTAATGGATATCCTCTTATATGCAAGAGATCAGACAAAAAAAATCAAGTTTTATTGTATCCTGTTCTGCTAAATAAACTTTTTTACTCATTCTAAGCACAGCTGAGATGCCATAATAATAGCTCTAATATTTTCCTAAGTAAAAAATACTTTCAGAAGGAAGGGCAAAATAATCTTTGAAATATATTTTAGTTCTAAAATGAAAGAGGAAAATCAGCAAGCAAAGCTGTCTGTTGTTACCCTGAAGTTTTTTAGATCACTATTCTTCTGACAGCCAAAAGTAACAAAAACAAATGGGTTAATTTTCTCTGAGAAAACCATAATAGATATCAGACACTTCAGGTTTGGGGACTTTTTTGTGGGGGGGGGGGGGGGGGGAATAAATCAAGTCTTCTCTGCCAAAATCTCCAGTGTTAATGATAATAAAAATTAGTACTTTCTGAAGAAGAGCATTTAATAAAACTTTCCTGACCAGCTTTAGATCATTTTTTTATTTGATAATGCTTGTAATACTGCAAAAGGGTTCTGTAGGAAAAGAACAGAACATTCATGACTGATTTATCTGCTGACATTAGCTGTGGGAAAGTTATCTTTTGGCAATTATATTTTGCAAATGTAATTCTAGTAGCATAAAGATTGTAAGCACTGAGGTTTCTATAATTAAGGTTACCTTCACTTGCTCTTTATTGAATTAGTTATATTTTTCAATTATAAGGGTGGTATTTCCAGTATTCTGTTCCCATGGGAAATTTTATTTATCAAGCCTCATCAGATGCCTTGTTATGAAAATGTCTACCCAACTCTTTGCTAAGTTGGCTGATTAGTTTGTATCAAATATCACCATCTGTTCTTTTTATCTGACAGAAATGCAGATGATCAGGCTAGAGGTGCCTTAGTGCCGGTGTGAGTTGAAAGTTCAGATGTTAGATACACTGGCATAAACTGTATCTTCCTTCCTACCATAGAATTGGAGTGAGAAAAGGATTAGAGGTGCTGCTTCTGTGGTTTGTTCCTGTTTCTTTGGGAAGGCACACCCTCAGAATGTGGGAAAGCAGTGTCTTTCTCCTGAGTGCTGTGATTATTTTTATTCCATCTATAGGCTGCTTTGCTTGCAGCAAACACATGCTGCGTGGACGCTGTGGGGCACAGTGAGAATGGAGTTAAAATCTGGGAGAGGAGCCTCTGCTGCTGCTCAGATTCCCTTTTACTTGGCAACTGAGCTTTGTATGGTGCTATAAATCAGGTAGCCATAAAAAGAAAAATTGTCACAGAAGGAAGTGGAATATGATAAACTTCTGTTTACAGCCCAAGTGACTTCCTTTTGAGCTCTCCTTTTAGGAAACAGAAATATCACCCTAAGCTATTTGGTGAATTAATGCCCATTGAATATATTCAATACCCATTCATTCCTCTTGTGATGGAGAATAGACACTTTAATTGGAGACTCAGGCTCTTCGTGCTGGGCACTGTCCAAGAGCATATTGAAAAGACTGAGCTGGCTCTAAAGACTGTACATTTTAATATACCAGACAGAGAGAGGAAAGGGCTTGCTTTTGCCTCCCTCCTCCTGCAACTGTAGGATATTTGATGCATGCTTGTAATTCTGGCTAGATGCTTTTCTTGATGGAGAGCCACACAATTGCATTATAGCCATTCTGACTGTAAACAGACTTTTACTAAAACTTGTACACAGTTGCCGTGCTTCATTAAAATACTAGAACCCTGCACAGCTTTTAAAAGAAGGCACAAAGCACTACATTGAAGGTGGGCTGTACTCTTCAGAATGACCTTGTTCTGTCATTCATTCAAAGCTACACTGATGCAGTGTGTTCTTCAGGGACATACAGTCCAACTAATGACTGTCAGTGGTATTTCATGGTGTTATCGCAGTGTTTGGGAACTTGGCTCTTGGACCCTGCATGCATTGTGCCATGCAGGGGAGCATAAACTCCAAGTGATTGGTCCTGTCGTAATGAGTTTAATCTACAGGTAAGGGGAAAAAGTAAGAAACACTGACATATAAGGAATTAAATAAATGGTCAAGATGACAGGTGAAAAACATCCTATAAAAGCACATTTGCTCCTGAATCCTAGAGTGCCTTTTATTCCATTTTTCCAGAAACATAAAACTGGTAAACTTCAGCATTTCAGTAAAACAATACTTAAAACCACTGAATCAGTGATTTAAAACCCAACCTTTGGAACAGTTTCTCATGGCTAGCCAACAGTAAGCTTGATGATTCCATGTGATTTCTAACAGGTTTAGGGCTCTCTGTGTAACTACAGTATTAGGAAAGATGAAGGAATGAGTGGAGTTTTTTATTGAGTTTGCTGCTTAATCTTCAAATTATAATCAGACCCCTGGCTAATGCTATGAAAGGATGGGAGAATTTTTCAGTGTTTTAATCATGCTCTGTCTACAGAGAGTACAGTTTTTTTCAGTCCTCCTGAGCTGCTGTGTCTGCCCCTGTAAATTTAGTGATTCTGACTAACATAAACACATCACATTTTCCTTTATTAATAGTGCCTAGTGTTAGATGTGATAATAAAATACATGTCTTCATTTGTAACTTGGATTTTGGAAATCCCCATAGACCAATTGAGGAAGTGCAAAGAGACCAACCCGAAATGTCCTGGGAGAATTTCCAAAAAAAGCAAAGCAGCAAGAAATAGAAATCAAAATAATGTCTTTAATTTTCTATGCCCTAAATTCTTAGAACACAACTACTGTTTCACCTCTCTGGCAAAATTGCAGTGTTATGATTTTGATATTTTGTAGCTACTGTAGACTGAAAATATTTAAATCTGTAGTTAGTGACTGTTCATGCCCCTGTCTCTCAGCTCCTTAATATTGAATGCTTGTGTTGAGCTCACCTGGAGAATAGGTCTGAAAACTGACAAATTAAATATATGCAACTGGCTGGAGTCTCCTTACTTTCCTTCCCAGTTCAGTGGAGGACTGTGACCTGTGCAGACTGCTTTGGATAGGGCTTGGTGGTTTTCTCTCTGCTGCTACCCTAACTTTTGCTCTTGCCTGTTCTTAACCTGCTTTGACTTCAAATCAGTTTGTGATGCTGGCCCTACCTAGAGCAAGACACTGTTCCAAAAGTTAAGTTTCAAGAGATAATATAAGATGAAAAGCATTCCCTAGGAATTGTGCAGAAATTATGTCTATAAATTTTGGGAATGTGTTCCTTAATTCTTATCTTGTCTTTTTGAATAAATCTTCTACAGTTATGAGACTTTAGAGACATCAGAGTAATCTCACAGATTATCATAACTTGAGATATCCAGAACAATAAAATTAATAGATCCTGTAGTTCCTTTCTCTACGGGGCAGAGTTAATTTGTTTTTACTGTGGGAAGGTGGGTCCATGGTGGGAGTTTACTCTGTCACTACTGTGATTCTGTGGTCCTAGGTTTTTTTTTTTCTTCTGATTATTCAAAGACAAAATGTTAGGATTAAAGATCTGACATCAAAACTTCCCATGACAAGCAAAACTTCTTAATGCTACACCTGTTAAAATAAATAATTGTGTTGCATTTAGTGGGACTAGATGTGCTGACGGCTTGTTGTGCACTGAAATGATTTACTGGAGATGAGCCAATGCATTCTATAGCTCACCTAGTGCACCTTTATTAGAATGCTGTTGTTGGTCAATATATGTGGATATAGAAAAAGGAATTACAGTTTGCTGTAATGAGTATTTAGAAGATTAACCTTACCAAAACAATTAATCAACAACACACTTCTTGTCAATGATTAATCCTTATGCTTTAATAATTCTACAAATCTGTTGGTTTATAGCAAACTGTCACTGATCACACAATACTGCAGAGCTGGTCCTATGTAGTTAGGACTATTGATGAAATCCTTTGTGGTTCTTAGCATCTGAGACCAAGGTGATCACTTCTTCCTTCTCTGATTTTCCTTGACTGTGTGTGATGCTTTTGTGCTAATGCCCTCTCCCTTCCCAAAGGGTGTCACAGGGCTCATCTTGGTTTTGGCTTTGCTGGTCATCCTTCATGAGTAGTGGGGAGACTGTTGTGCTCCTCTTGTCTGACAGCTTTGGTGATGTGAATGCCTGCTTCATGTACTCACACTCCTGTCCTTGCCTCTTTGGTGATCAACATATTGATCACATCTTTGTATAAAATGTTTTTACATTATATAACAGATGAGAGCCATATGAAAAAATTAGTATTAGATTCAGTTAAATCTCTCTCCTGGCACACAGAATAAAGAGTAATACGTAATATTTGGGGTTTTTTAATGCCTGGCATAATACATGACACAAAACTGACATCTGGGTAACATTCATGAGAGACACTTCAGAAGTTCTTTTCAGACTAAACATTTCTATGACCAAGCTCTGCAGCCATTTAGATGAATGTGCTTGAATCTCAGAGGGTGAAAGGCAAATCTAAATGGTGCTCCATCTCCCAGGGACACATTTTCCTTCCTTCCACACATTTTTCTGGAGGACTTTACATCTCACTGTAACACCAGCACCTGCTTCTTTCAGTGGTTGTTTCCTTGCCCCAGCAACTATAGCTGGCAGCAACTGTGTTAAGCTACAGCACGCACAAGAGAAGGCTTTTGAATTTGGAAGAGCTTTCATTGCTCAAGCAGCTGTTCCTGATGTTCCATCAGAAATCTGGATGGAAGTCAGTTGGACCACATGGACTTAGGTGTCTTTCTTGTGAAGTTATTGCATTATATTTTCTGAGTGGTTCAAGGATCTTTTAATGGTGATTTAAGAACGAGCTATTGATTGTCACATACAGTAATTTCTAAACTGCATATTTTTTCATCAATTCTATGTGGGCATCTTTTTTTTTTTAAAGTAATTTTTATTCAAAACTGAAAAACATTGGTCTAAACAGATTTTGTTCATTAAGCCTTTCCTTCATAATACCACATTTCAATTATAATACTAGATCTGGAAATCTGTAATATGCTCATTTCTAGCAGCTCTTCATTTTAATATTTTGTTTCATAAGAGCAATAGCAGAAAGAACAGCCCACAAAGAGTATACAAGTGGCATAAAAATGCATTAATATCCCATAATAAGGAAAAAAAAGGCAAAATTCCACTCACTATTTTTGTTCAAGAGCTACTACAGCAGCCTAAAAGCGGCCTCACAGTCAGGCAGGCAATGATTCAGTTAATTGATTTATGATGCATATGATAAAATTCTTTTCCACTGGCTTGTATGAATTTTCCTCAAGGCTAGATAATTCTAAAAGACAGGGAAATGATTTAAATTTTTTTCCTTTTTGGTGTAAATAATACAGCTCCATAATTTTAGACTATTGTATATAATGACTATTTTAGATCTCACACACAGGTTTTGGAACCATCATGTTATCTCCAGTGTGTACAGGCAAATTTAGTATCCATGCTGCTGGAAAGCCACTTGTTCCTGTCAGCACATCTGTCCTGGACAGAACAGAGGTGCTGACACCACACTTGCCTGCTCTTGTGTTCTCCCCAGGCTGGTGCCTTTTTCTCTATTGGTCTTCAGCATATTGAAGTAGAAATGTTGCAAATGGCTGAAGGGGTAATAGAAGGGTTTTAAATGCACATCTTCCATAGTCTCTAACACGTTTCTCTCTTTAAAAGATGTAAAATATGTATATGTAAAATAATGAGTAGTTTATCTTGGTTGGTGGTACCAAATAACTGCAAAAACCACCAAAAATCCCCACATAACTTATATTAAAGTCTGGTTTTGCATGACAGGAATGAGTAAGGCAGGGGAAACAACAGTGTCAGAAGATTAACTTGTGTTGAGTTGCATTATGATTTTTGGTATGAATGGTGCTTATTATGCCTGGGCTTGTGCAGTGACCTGTACACATGCCAAGCTGCCTCTCTGACCCCTTCCCCCTACACATGTTTACAGTTGCTGGCTTAGAACTGTACTCATGGTTTATTTTGAAGGCTGTCCAGGGTCTTGAGCCAGCTGTTCATGCCTTCTGCAGGTCTGTGGGAGTCCCTCGGAGTAGAAATACTCTGGACTGCTCACCAGGAGCCAGTAATGCTCTGAGAAAGTGCTGGCTTCTGAGAAGAATTCTTTTGCTTTAGAAAGGAGCAGAAAGTGTTTATCCTGTGTTTAAAATGTTGTATTTATCAACAGCAGCAGAGTCCACCTGCTCCTGAGTCACATACAGGGCAATGTATGTAGGGTGCAGGTAGCTCTAAGGCATTACTTCTGGTAGATTGGTTTCCTTGACAATTTAGCTGCTAATATTTCAATTTCTTTGCTTAATGAACCATGCAAATAGTTTTATCATCTATGTCTAATAACATTTTCTACCAATGTAAAGCTCAAACATTAGTCTCACTAGGTACCAAAAAAGGGTCCTTTTACTTCCCTAAAGTGCCCTATGAAATGCATTTCCATAATACCTTAAAGGAGAGCATAGCTGCAACAGCTCCTTCACTTCAGATGGTAACTACTTTCTCTCCAGCCTGCTTAGTACCTGCTCCTAAAGTACAGAGAAAATATAAACTTTGTGACATTTCCAAGAAGATGTTCACTATTTATGTTAAAATTATTCTTAGCATGTAGAGTGGGCAGTAAGTAATAAGTATAGTTTTTAGGAACAAATACATAGGGAATAATTTCTTCCTGTGTTCTAATTTATGTGTTTGATATGCTTTATGAATGGAATCAAAATATTCTCATGAGCTGTTGTTGGCTTTTAACTGTACCCACTAAAGTCTTTGGGTTATTTTTGTAAGAAATCTGAAAATATAGGAATATAATATATATAGGAAATCTGAAAATATAGGAATCTCCCACAGGATATTCAAGTTTGGTAAATTACATTTTGAAATAATCCAGACACATGCACTGTTTTCTTAAGGTTCTTTTTTTTTTTTTTTTTTTAATATATCAGGTTCAAAAAAGGGCATAGATTGTTTTTGCCCCTCTTTTCTACTTGCAGATATATGCACATCTGGAGCATTTGAAAAAATCTGTTACAATTTGAAGTTAAGAAGTTGTCTAACGTTAATACTAAAAATCTTTGTAGTGGTGTTTGGCCTGCAGTTTGTAAGGATACCTTGCGATGTTTGTACCAAATGCAAAATCATTGCTATGGATTATCACAAGATAATAGGTTCTCTTTGGGTTCTCTTTCCTGGGGATTTTTTTCTAAATTAGAGATTGAAAATGTCACTAGTGGCCTTCCATTTAAGGATTTGACCAGCTGTTCAGAAAAATGCAATTTGCACAGTAAATTAGAACCACAATAAAAGGATTTTCCATGTTTCTTCCTTCAGAGAATTCTGAGAGGTGTGCCACATTCAGAGTGCAGCGCTGCAAATGGAGACTGCCACTCTTTGAAAAATTTGAGGCTTCAAATTCCCTTGGTGACCTCTGGGTACATACCAGGTTCTACAGCTCCAATAATTTGGTGTGCATGGCTGCCCAGATCAGACTGCAGCTCCCTTGTCAGTCTCTTCTCCTGACACTCCCTTTGGCCAGGGTGCATCCAGGGTGCTCCTTCCTGGGATACCTTGTGGGTATGTGCAGGGCATTGTGCTGCATTGTCACCAAGGCATCGACAGGCAGCCACAGAGAGTGTGGCATTTTCTGTTGTGGCTGATGTGAGAATATAGGCATGCCCTCTGCACTCTCCTGAAAGACAGAAAAATAGAATGAGCACATCTGAAGTGACTGAGGGCCAGAGTCAGGAGTACACTGAGAACTGACTCACAGCTGATCCAAAGAGAGTACCTGCAGCTGCATGTGTAATAATTACAGATAGAAAAGGTCATAGTCTTGTTCAGGTACTGCTCTTTGCTTGCTCTATAGCCACTCCTACTTCCATGTATTTATGTTGATCATTGAAATGGTTTGTTCTGTTAACACTAAATTCCAGGTAGATTCCCCACATCCTTCCATAGCTTTTTTTGAGGCCCATTTGTGTTTTAAAATCCAAGACATGCAAGTGAAACCATGAACAAGGACAACAGGGTTATACATTTATCTCACAACAGCCAATTTTAAATGTCACTCATAGAGAACAATTAATATTGTTTACCTGTATAGGTTCACATTGCTTGTGGAAGCCAATCAGTGAAGAATTATCTTTGACCTAAATGACAGCCATCTACATTTTGCTTTTTCACCAGTAAGTTCTCCACTGCCTTCTCATTCTTATTGCACTAAAGATAATGCCTGGAGTTAAGAGAATCAGAATATTTTAAAGGGTTTTTTTCCTAATTGTTCCAATTATCTTAATTTCTATAATAGCATAGTGCTTTACAAATGTGGCTGTCAGTGTATTTCATTGTGTAAAATATTAGATGTCATTATATGTCATTATTTGAAATGTGAAACCCTGTGCAGATTCCTTACACAGCACCTCAGCATTTTCAATGGAAGACTACAGGTTTTTTAAGACAGGCTTTGTCCTGAGGTCCTCTATTGTGAAGTTGGCATATATGCTAATGAAAGACATGCAATTAGATTGCTCAGCTGAAAAGCATTTTCAAGCCACTTTTATCTTAAAACATACCACAAAAAATGGCCTGTACTCTTTGTTGCTCAACTAGATATTATGCCATACAATCCCTTCCTAATTAAATAATGCAGCTTTGCAAAATACTTATGAACACAACCGAAGCTGGCTGAGTTGTGCTTTGGTTTGGCTTGTGGTTTTTTGGTTTTTTTTTCAAAAAGGCACAAAATTCAAAAGCAGTTACCTTGGAATATGAGAAGCCTTTTGAGTAATCCTTGAGTAATTAAAGATTCTACATCAAACTCCAGCAGTAAAAAACTTTTAATTATGATAATGTAGTGGTATTTTGAATTTGACCAACTATTCAGAGAATCTTTAGTAAAGTCATAAAAAAAATCCATCTTGCAATGCGTATTAAATTTCTGTTCGACCCATTTCTCTGGCTGAGAAAGCTGTCTTTCAAATTAGTCACTTAAATTCAGGAAAGTCTAAACTAGTGAATTAATAGAGTCTACCTTCCAACAGATGTTATTTAAGAGGAAATCTATTAATTATGTATAGGAAAAAGACAGTTATTAAATTGTGGAATGCAAATTTAAGCATAAATATTAAAGGCAAAGGTTGAGCAAGCGCATAAAAAGACATCTCTGTTATCTATAGAGGAGCTCTTAGATTTACAGTTCCACTTTTTTGTGTTTATTGAAATGCAGATTTTAAAGTGTAAGCTATGAGTTCCTCCTGTCAAAGTTTATGGCTTACAGTAGATGTTTATATGAGTATCAGCTCAATAAAACTTTCACAATTGAGTAGTTTAGTAATCACATGCCTCCACAAGCTGCAATATCTTGAAATGCATTCCTTTGATGTGCCATAGTGCTGCCCTGAAGGAGAATGCTCTTTAAAATCAGCTGTATCTGATCCAACCCCACCCAGTCTAGCCCTTGTGAAGATGCTGTGGAGCTATCTTCTAAAAGGATATCTTTAATTATAGAGATGCCTGGCTCTGCAAAATGATCTCCTAACCCCGCAGGGCCAGAACAATGAGTGACAGGAAAGAAGCAGCTCTATTTTGATATGGGGGACTCCTATGCAGAGGAAGGAAAAGTCTCATCAGGAGAGCTTCCATCTGCTTCAGGATGTACTGAAATTGAAAGGACTGCATGTGCCAAGGACACACTTTACATACTTTTGGCTGTGCTGTGTGAAGGGATTTCTTTGTGTTGCTAGGTTAACAGTAGGTTTCTAAAAATCTGATGGTACAAGAGATTACTAGAAATTCTGTTTATGATCAGCTTCTGATTTAATATCCTAGCCATATCCTGTACTGAATTCTGGTCTAAGCCTCCTAGACTTTCTTTGCTGCTGCTGTTCCATGTTGTACAGCATCAGTAACTAATCACTAATTGTGAATGGTGATGATTTAGGATTACCATGGTGGCACAAATGCTCCTTTGGAAACAGGTCACTTAAAAGTATAATTTGTGAGATTAGCATTGCTGGCAATTGATTCAAAACTAAGTAGTTCTAAAAAGATGAACATTTTTCTCTTGGTTTGTGCTTATATTCTATTCAATCCCTGGGTAAGATGTTCAATACACAGTGGATAGATTTATTGATGTAATTTGCTTTGTGGTTTGCCTACAAAACTAGGAACTAAAACTCATATAGAATCAGTAGACCCAGAGCAATTATAATTTAGGACAGGGAGAAAATTATTTTTTGTAAAAAGGAGTATTTGCTCAATCTAGTTAACACAAGCCTTTGCTGTTTTCAAAGTTCATTTCCTTTACTATTGCACAATGCGGCCTGGAGATACTATAACAACCTTCTAATTAAAAACAACCTGAATTGCCATGGAGACCAAAAAATAGAAGAGCTTGCCATAGGCCAAGTAAGGAAGAAGCCAGGCTGGGAATGTCAAGATACCATTTCTGGAATTTTTATATATGTAAACATAGTTACATGTAGTTAAGTCTCTGGTGTACACATCCACACATCCATGGCCTGGGCTGTGTCTGCAGAAGTGTAACCAAGGTATTAAGGGATGTGATTTTTATGCTCTACTCAACCACTTGTTAGGCCATACATGGAACACGGTCCAGTTTTGGTCTCCCTGTTTCAAGGGATATTATAAAGCTGGAAAGAACCCAGCAGGGAATTACCTGCAGGATGATTAGAGGGTTCTAGAACTTGAAAAAAATGAAGAAAAATTGAAGGAAATAGGTTTGTTGAACCTAGAGAAAAGGATGCTCAGAGGAGGGAATCGTATCACAGTGTTGCAATACTGGAGGGTATTTATGGACAAGACAGAGGTTCTTTTGTCACTCTTTTGTCACTCTTCTTCATGAGAGCAATTAGACACTTGAACAGTTTACCCAGAGAATTGGTGGAGTGCCTCTCACAGGAAATATTTCAGACTTGTCTGCATAGAGCCCTGGATAACATAACCTAAAGCCCTATTTGCAACAGAAGATTAAATCAGGTGATTTCCAGACTCCCTTCCACCCTAGGCTTTTCTATGGCTCTGTGCTCAGGAGAGTCGATCAGTGATTGGCAAAATAGAGAAGATGGTCAAGTCCACTATGGGCTAAAGTAATTCAGTGTCTGAGATGATGCTTCTCATCCTTTCCCTTAATTTATGTGTGTGCCTTTGCTGTCTGCAGATCCATGTATTTTGAGGTCACTGATGTTACCCACAGCACCCATTCCAGCTGCCAGCCACATTATTGTCATGCAGCCTCAGTGGACTACTTATGTGGATTTATGGAAATTTTGTCAGGCTTCACCAAAACACACCAAAAGATGCCTTTTATTTTTTTTTTTCTTCTTCTCCTCAATAAGTCCAATAGTCTCACTGGGAAGACAGGAACCTTATTTCTAAGATACACCAGGGTTGTTTGCTAAGTTTAGATGTCTGAATACTTTGTGTGAGAGCCATCATACCCCTGCTATTGGGGAGGTGTATTTTACATGCTTAAACCTCCTAAACCTGTGACTGTTTATTATTATTGTCCTTGCTGAGACTGATGAGCTGCTTTACAGCATAAGTCTCAGGGTGAATGATGAGGACTATATGAAATTGTACCCTTTTTGAAAATCTCAGTTATCTCTTAAGTTATTCTGGTAACAGTCGTGCAATGTGGCCAAGCATTTCTCATTCAGAAGGTATTTCCTATGCAGCTGCAGTCAGACACCTCTGCAAGAGGTGTTTACAAACAGAAGTATAGATTATCCTTGGAATTGCTGCAATTAGAAGTTTTATTTAAAATTTTTAATGTTAAAAATTTAATGCAACACTTTTGAAGCCAACATTTATATAATAAATATCAAAAATAGAAAAGAATACTGAAAAAATGTCCTCATTTCTTTTAGCCTACAGAAATTTTTATGGGGGCTAATACACTAAGTAAGCATCCTGAGGCTCCTGTTCAGCTTGTCCGTCAGATTGGGTCTTGCCTTACTTAGGAAAGGATTTTTGAGCCTTATATTATCTAAAGGAAAATATTAGGCCTACACATGAGTATCACTTGAATCTCTTGGTATTGTCTTCCAGTGTGCATTCTGAGGGAACTATTTCATTAACAAATGGCTTGCTTGTAGGGGTTGTGACCAGAGCCTGGGCAGTAAGGTGATGCATACACACACGCTTGGTTTACATCTCCCATCTCTATTCTTGCTGAGGTGAAACAAATAGAAAATGTGAAAACCTTGTGACTTGCAGATATAAAAATTGTCTTTCCTCCTTTTCTAATTTTAGTGGTCAGCTGTCACATGGAAAACCTCAAACCTGAACGTTTGTAAGTTTTTCCATCTTACTTATTTTGTTATAAGATGATCAACAATATACAGAGAAAGGGAAGAATAATAGGTAAAGGCATGTAAATGCTATAATATTAGCTCATTTATTGATTCAATTTTTCTATGTGAAAACAATGGAAGGGCATTATGAGTTATGGAGTCTGCCTACATTCCAAAGGTCATCTTATATGATTTTAAAATATTGCACTAGTAATCTTGTAGTTTAAACTTACCTAAGAAGAGCAAACAGCTGAATTCCTTATGAACTTGGAGTACAGAAGACCTAAACATCATCAGAGACAGGTTTCATGTCACTGTCATTTATTAGGACATACTCTTCCATGAAAAATGTATTTGTTGTTATACAGCTGCACAAGGGTCTGATTTTCTTGATTTCTTTATGATGCATAGAAGGACTGAAGGCATAGAGAATTGCAAGGATGCATTCTCTTCTGCAGGTGTTAGTTATGTCTCAAGAAAAATTTGGACTATTTGGATTATTGTGAAACACAGCAAGTAGGAAGATAGCAATAGAAAACATGCTTAGTAGAGAAATGTCTAATAAATCATCAGACTGGGCATCAGCAAAATGTATGCCTAAAATGAAAAAAGTAAAAAAGGTAAAAAAATTTTCACTCTCAAGTTAATGAACTGTCTTTAATAATGAATGAATTAAATATATACACATAAGATGTCTTTGGGATGGAGTGCAGTGGTAGGGGAGAGACAAGAAACAGGTATGAATAGATGGGAAGGTAAGGAAATACAAAAAAATTGAGGAAAAGAATAGGGTTGGGCCAAATTTCATTCTCACCATCTCATCTAACTTGTTTTGCATTTGAAACAGATCACGTTCAAATTCCTTACAAAAATAGGAATAAATATTTCTTGGTTTGTAAAGCGTTGCTTGTTAACTCTGGTGAAATTGTTAATTCAGAGCTGGTTTAACTCAAAATGGTGTAATTTACAAAGGACTTACTGTGATTCCTCATTAAAACGGAATTTAATTTCACAAGTGTCCTGGAAGCTGGACTGTATCTTGTGTGTGGTGAGACAGACCCACATAAAGTAAGCAGAAGCAGATTTGTGTCAGAAAACTGAGGGCTTTGTTACACGACTGTCTTGCTAAAAACCTGTGTTAGGGTCATATTGTTACTGACAACCATCTCACATTTCTGGTATCTCCTGTGGAGATGCTGTCAGTTCAAATAATTAGTTCCTTTCTAGTCCTCTCTTCCCTATTTTAGTTCTGCGTCTGTTTTCCTCCATATGTCTTACCTGGGCAACTGCTGGCCTTTAAATTTTATCTTTTCTTTCTCACTATTTTTATAAAATACTTGATGGATCATTGCTTATAGGAATCCTCATAATAATTTCTGAATCTACTGTAAGTTTATGTGATCTGTCAAAAACTAGTTATTTGACTCATTTTTCCAATTTTTGCCCTTTCAAGGTAAGCCTTAATCTTGTTCTTTTTGTGACAGTAAAGCTATCCTCAACCTGTTGACTTTTGAAGATAAATGAATTCCTTTCTTTTTGATACTGGCATCAAAAAGAAAAACAAAACAAACCCACTTGAAATCTGAAGATATAGCCATAAGACATAGATAGATTCTCATTTGAGAAGCAGTAAAGATAAGGAAGTGAGCTGGCTCCACACTGGAAGAAGGAATTTTAATGCTTACTGACACAATTCTTCTTACACCTAACAGCTTGGACACTTTTGTGAAATCTTTCAAAACAACAATTGCCATAGAAGGAAAAAGCCAGCTTGCAGACAATACCTTCTGTGACCTCAACACCCAAATGCTAGCCCAGAAAACAAATGTTTCTTTACTACTCAGATGTTCTCAGCAGAATCATAGAAATTAGCCAGGAACTTATGCTGAGGGCCAATGTCCTTTGGGGGAACAAATTTTGTATTTCAGAAACCTGAGGCATGTTCTGCCAACAAAATTAATGATGTTACAAAACATTATTATAATTACTCATGCAGAACTTGATTGATGCAGCATGTTCTGAAAGTTCCCATCATATTATTCATAATTGTCTACTTTCGAAGAGCAATGAGATGTTCTGACTTTACAGTTTCCCTTCTGGGAAGGAGTATTTTGTGTTTTGCAAGTTTTTTAAAAAAAAGTTATTTATGCACATACCAGTAACACAAAAGGATAATTGTGGTTTAGAATTGCTGAACTATGTCAGCTGGGATGGGCTGCTTTACTTATTAGGGCTGTCTACACTGCAGAGAAACATATTTTGAAGTGCAAAGAGGTTCTGATTTATTTCAGTATATTTACACTCTGTAAGCAATCCCAGCAGAGCTTTATCAATCTGTTCACAATGCTACAGTTTTAATATTGCATTATGAAGTCTCAGAAATCAGGGGTGGGTGTTTTATCTCATCTTAGAGGTGTATGTATTCACGTAAAGCCCCATCTCCTTTTTTCATACCTCCTTTGTTCTTACTTTAAAAAAAAGATTCATGTGGCTTTAGCTGTGGTTAGAGGGAACCTAGTTTGATCAAAATGTTGCATTTTCTAAATTTTTTTTCTAGATTTGCTCAGCTTTAGAAAGTTTTCTGCATTGTTTTGTTGCCTTGAGGTAAAATATAAGCCTGAAATGAACACATCACTTGTTTTTTCCAGTCTGAGGCAGAGGTATACTAAAGACAGCTTTAGATGTGAACATTCTTTATGGTGCTCTAAACCAGCAATAATTGACTAACCAGTCTCCCCTCTATAATAATTTGATCTTCTGTTGATAAAGGCATTAATACTTTTTTGGAGAACCTGTATTTCTCTTATCCAGAGCTGTGGAATTGCTGTGGTTTTGCTTTGTTTTGTGGACATATATCTATCCCACTCAAAATCATGGGTTTTTTTAAAGACAGTATCCCAGTTACCTCATTCTAGAGTATTTCTCTTCACTCCCAATAATTTAGTACCTGACTGTCACAATATTTTTTGTGAATGTTTCTTGCAGTTACATTTTTATAAAGAAGGGAATACTAGTCTTGTGTTAGATGGAGAATTAGACTATAACAGGTCTGGTTACAATACACAGTACAGAACAGTCCTGAGATCCCCAGACAGCTCCACTAAATTGTCTTATGGAAATATGCAGCATAAAGCTATTAGAAATACCACCCGGGGTCTTGGAAATGATACAGTTGTCTTGTTATAGCCCTTCTGCAGGACTCATTAGCACTATTTCTCAAATGAATATATCTATTACAGCTTCAGGTTTGGAGTTTGAATGGCTCAGCCCGGGGCTGTCCTGTAAGAATGAGCAGTGAGTATACTCCTGATGGCTCTGGTTCCATGGAAGATCAAGGTATAAAGGTGTGGACTCTTCTTTGGGATGGGTTTGGAGCACAGAAAAAAAAAAAAAAAGCAAATTGAGTAAGAGCACAGAACCACTCCAAAATAACAAATTAGCATTCTAGGCTCAGCTTGAGTAATTTGCCCAAAATTATCCCAGGAGTTTCAGGAGTTGAGTTCCCTCTCCTCTGTACAGGCCTCAAGGACACAGATACTAGAACACTGCTTTTACTGCATTCTGTGTTCCTTACTCTCTGTGTAGTGTACAAAGTATCTTACTAATCATGTTGCTGTGTGGGTCTTTGGACTTTTGTGGTTTCCTAATGTTAACAGGATTGTCTGAAAAGAGAAGCAATGCCAGGATTTTCAAGAATTCCAGCGAGGGCACAGGGGAGTTGGATGGAACATTTCCTCTGTTGTATGTCATAGAGTTTAATGCTCAGCTTTGATGGTCTGGTGTTCAGGCTCCACATTTGCCATTCAGAGTAGTGAAGCAATACTCTGGTTCAGATTCCAGCTACAGTGTGAACATTTTAGCATCTTTCCAAAATTTCAAGAATGTAGAAAATAGGGTTGGAAGAAGCCTCAAGAAGTCATTTAGGCTATCCCCCTGACAAAATCTGTTTGTTCCATAATCTTTTTGACAGCATTAGAAATTATTAGGTAATAGCCTGAAACAAAATGAATCTTATGAAAAATCTGATTTACATTCAGGGTGAAATTTGCCCATATGCAGAAGCCAGCAGAAAATGTCCAATTTTCTCTGTTAATGTTACATTAAGATTTAGGTTGACACAATCCTTCATAATCAATGTGGGTGGGCAGTTGCTGAGAAAGAAGGGTTAGATCCAGAAAGGAATGAATCTCTAGTGGGAATGAGCCTTTTACCTCTTAATCCACAATGTGGTGTGCTTGACTTAGTATTCTTCTAATGGATTAAACTTGCTTTACCTCATAAATCACATATTTCCACATTGCTGTCAGTATAACAAGTCAGACTGAGGTTAATGTATGAATGATTAGCCCATAGCTGGCAATAGGATGGAGAACTGTGATTCAGAGCTGCTCAGGCTCCTGAATTTTAAAGTAAAATACCACTACTGTGAAGTTTCCTCGCTTCATCAGATGAGAATTCTCTAGAAGAGCTAGGAACATATAATTCCAGAAAGTGTATGCTGCAAATGAGCCTGAGCTGTTTTGTAAAAGATGAAGCCCTGTTCATTTCAATGCCCGTTTGGCTCCGTGCTTTCTCATTTTAAGGACTGGGATCTGGGGGTTGCAGGTATGATATGCTTATGATAATAATTACTATGCACTGAACATAATCTTTAAAGAGTACTGCTAACTTTATAGTGAAAAAGCTGTATTAAGGATTTTAAAGGGACAAGAATAGAGGCTGATATGAATAGTTATAATAGTCACTCCTATAACTTTGAAAATTCAGTTAATGTCAGCTGAGGATTTGCACATTTCCCTTTTCTCAGAAGAGCATGAGGATAAACTGGCAAAAAATTGCAATGTCTCTGGTAATCTTTGTGAGCCAAGAACATGCAGAGATAGTAGATGTTCTTCTTCACCATGAATATACATTTACATTTATAACAGAGATAAGGTATAATATTTAGGTGGGGAAGTACAGCAGCTATACTGTTTATTTAAAGTTATACCAGGCTTGGAGTATACAAAATACCAAATTTTATAGTTGTGTAAACAAATCCTAACAGGATTTTAAATAATTACATTTCATTCTTTGGAGGCAGAAAAAGCATCCTTCCTAAAGACTTGGAAGTCCAAGAAAGGATATAAATTTTTTTTACTTAACCCCTTAGAGAACTCTCTGAACTGGATTTCTAATATAAAAATATTTTTTTAAAGTAGTATTCACAAATGATGAAATGCAGTTGTCACAATGGAGCAATTTAGACATGGAACCACCTGCTTGTTTTGGAATAGTTATGTTGTACCTTCCCCCACAATTATTTGTTATTTTAATGCTATAGGTATGGTGAGTTAGGGAGGTTCCCCTAAGGGGGTGTCACAGGCATAATTATGATTCAGTGTGAAGTGGATGGAAGGCAGCTGTGGTAAATGGCAGTAAATTAGTGTTATTATTTCTATCAAATATTTTCACAGCAAAGCCTTCTTTAACATGCTTGGAGAAATGCAGGCAAGAGGCTTCTTGATTTCTTTGTGGCACAGAGTTACCTCAAGGGGAAAGGAACAAGTCCAGTTACTGCAACACCTGTTCCATTTTATAAGCTCAGGAAGGGCTGGAAATAAAAGTTGTCTAGAGTTTCAAGCAGTCATTTTCAGCCTAGATTTCTATTCAGAATTACATCTAAATTATGACTATGCTGATGAGAAAAAAGAATCACCAATGTGAAATCATTACCACTTGCTTAAATATTTCTTCTGAAATAGATTAAGATGTTCCACACACTGGATGCTTTGCCTTTTTAAGGCTAATGTTTTATTATTTGTTGGAGCTCCTGCACTATAGCAAAGTGACTATAGAGTTTCCTGACACTGTGATCTCTGCTTGCCAGGGTATAAGACTGCATACTTTTCCTGTGATATAAAGAGTGAAGCTATAAATACTCAAAAGCTAACATTATGGTGAGGCTTGTAAGGTATTGCTATGATGTGAATTTAGGCCATTATAGAACTGGTTTGAAAATAACCAGTAGTATAATAGTAATATATAGTAGTATAATAATATTAACAACAAACTATTATTAATAATAGTCTGGTGAGATTTTTTTGGAAAACAATGCAGCCAGTTAAAAGCTGACATTTTTTTTTTTTTTTTTTTTTTTTGTTCCCTTCACTGAATTGTAAGATTAGACACATACCCCCAGATCATTCACGTCTGAAACATCAAAGTCACACTCCAACTCCCATATTGAGTAACCTCTGGATTTTGCCAATCAACAAACACCAGAAGCAGAATCTTTCCTGGGAATCCTCAGGGGAGTCAAAATGGGAAGTGTGGTGGTTTGGTTTTGTTTTAATATAAAAAGGTTGTATTAGCTGGCCTGTAAGTATAGGAGGCTGTTACTAAGACAGTAAAGTCTGGTGGGGCAATGTGGGGTAAGGTGCACCTAAAATGCTGGGAAAAGATTGGCAGCAGGGATATTGCTTCTCTGTAATGAAAAGAGCCCGCATGCAAGGATTCATTTACAGATTAATTTGCCAAATCCCTTCTGATTAAATATTTCCTCACTAAATCTTTTATCCATCTGTTTCTCTGGAAGTCTTAAATATGACCAGTTTCACTTTAAAATGGCCAGTGAGCTGGTTTCTTGTCCATATGCAAGTTTCTAGAAGGAAGAGAATATACTGATCTTTTACAACTGTTAATCTGATCTGTGTCTCCAAGTCTCCTCACCTTGCATAGTTTAAAAGCACAGAAATCAAAGAATATTTTATATGTAAATCATTAATGAAGTGAAGAGTAGTAAGAAATTAGTCTGCTTTCCTTTTTCTCATGAGGAAGATAAAAGTATTTATGGGACTTTAACATAGAATAGACATAAAATGTGATGTAATTCCTTTAATTCTTTTTTCTGAAGTGGGGCAGTCATGCAGGATTCTTAGATTCATATTTCTCTTCAGGAAGTGAAAATCTAACCACTCCACGTGGAATAAATGCAATATCAAGAAAAGAAATTGCTTCTGGCATGCTAAGATTATATTTAATATTGGATTGAGAGTTAGTTTTGGCTTCTAGTAATATTTTATCACTTTTGTTTATCCCCATCTTTGCAGGTAATTTAAATTTATAAAGCATGGTACTGGTGTGACAAAAGAATGCTGAAAAATACCTGTAATGTGGTATTTATACACATATATACATTAAAATAAAATATAGACCTCTGTGCAAAGTAATTTAATGAGTAAAGTAACTTAATTAGACCCTTTTTGCATTGCATTTAGATTGTTTTCTAGTTTTAATTTGTGAGGAGACAGAAATAGATTATCAGAAATTTTTAGTCAGCATCATGAGCCAGTATCAGTTTCTTCATCATTGGGATTATTTAAATTTTCCAGGTTACCTGTAGTGCCTGTGTGGAGTAATGAACATTTTGTCTGAGCCATGTGCAAGAGAACTGAATGTGATTTTTGTTGTGAACTTTCCAAAATAAACTGAATAAACTTGAAAAACAGAGACACAAGTATTGACTGTAATATGACACTGTTGAGGTCAGGAGGGGTTGACTGTGCATTTTTCCAAAATGGAGCCCAATTTTTTCTTTTTTATTCTGCAACATGGTTCTTACAATTGAGGTTTTGAGTTTCCTGCTTTTTCCTGAGCACATTGAAATAATTTGTGTCAGTCCCTCAATACCATTTTTTCACCCAAGAGATAAAGCACACCTGAAAAGAGTAGAGTGGGAAGAAAAGTGGAAGAGGGCACCTGGCTGTGCTGGCCACAGGGGTGAGACCCTCTTTGCTTTTCCCTGCCTCTTTCACTAGAGAGGAGGTGCAGTCCTCAGCTCAGAGGCTGCCTCTAACAAGGTGAGAGAGCATCATGAGACATTTAGTCCTGCCTCACATAAGCTTTTTAAATTTCCAAGGTAGTGCAGAGCTCTTAGGACTTTGTCATTTAAACCCTGACTGTGTGGGAACAAGTGTCTGTTCTGCCATCAGCCCCACAGCTGTTCCTCCCACTCAGGTGTTTTCAATCTCTCTAAAAACGACGCCTCACAGCCAATTAATTACCTGCTGGGAGGACACCGTTCTTTCCACTCACACAGGGAGAGGTCACAGTTGGAGCAGGAGCTGGGGAATGGCTGGGCACGTCAGAAAAAGAAAGAGAATGTATTTTACAACAGATATTACTGGTAAGGAGATTAAAAAATTGATTTAAATGCTTGGGATGGGATGCTAAAGTATTTTTTCAAGTGTTCATATCTCACCAAAATAAGACCTTTGTTTGTTTTATGAGTGTGCACTGGTATAAATAGAATTATTCTAAAATAACATTGTTTGAAAAGCTGATGTAATTATTTTACTTAATTTTCCGAATTTAGGTTGGAGGGTTTCAGTGAGCTCTTCATATGTTATCAAAATGTGAAAAATTCTTTCCTGTATGTTCCCTTCCCCTTCAAATTTTGTAGAAGCAAAAATTACTAAGATGAATCCTTAGAAATAATTAAATGTGTACTTTTGCCCACCTTCCCTTAGAAAGAAAGCCTTCCTTTTTGAGAGGGAAACACTGAAGTGTCTAAAGGTAAATTCTTGCTTAATGCCCAGGCCCCAAATTTTAGATAAAGGAGCAGCTGTGTTTGCTTTTTTGTTTAAATGACTATGTAGGGGTCCCTAAGTGTGCTACTATGGTTAGTAAGTCATAAAATTCTTGAGGCACAGTGGTGAACAGATGAAGAGCTCAGAAACAGTAAAGTAATCTCATTTTTTTAGGCAGCTGAACCTTTGAGTATTGAAACCACATATTCAAGTCATACTGTTTGTATGAAGATACACTGATCCTAAGAGATGTGATTAAAAATGAACAATGTGCCATTCCTTTTTTTTTTTAAACAGTATCAGAATCTTTTGTGTTGTCTGCCACTATAGTTTACATTTTTAGCCAAATTAAATATGTTTAAGCTTTGAAGTTTCCTTGTTACCTCTATTTCTTCATATTTTTTGTTTGCTGGCATGTGTGTTTGCTTTGCAGTGTGTTTTTGGTAAGCTTTTTGTGGAACACCAATAATCTGCATGGAATGACTTTTCTTCTAACTTACAAATAAAAAGCAGACAAATAGAAAGCAGTAAAGAGAAAACAAATGGTGGTAAGAGCACACCCTGCAGTACCTCTAGCTCTGCTCTTCCTGTACAGTCTGTTTACCCTGCATTTTCCTTAGTGGGATGCTAAGGTGAGTGTATAACTGTGAGAAGTGTGCAGGTGCTCATTTCTCTGGTCTCTGCCTGTAGGTGATGAAGCTGACTCATTAAGGACAAATTAAGAAGCCCTGTGTCAGGCCAGTGTCTCTCCAGGAGGGGCAAATAGATGCTGCCAGAGCTGGTGCACCTGGCCTCAACTGCAAATCTTTGTGCTGCTGAATCCATTGGATTAAGAGGTACTTATTTATTCTATTTTTTTGTCTTTGTAACATTTTCCCATCTTAGCTTTTGCAAAAGACTTGCTTTGCTAGTTTTCCTAAGCAGAGCCAAAGGTAAATCCTGCAGAAATTGGATCCACTGTATGTTTTACATGTTTAAGAAATTGCCTGTTGAGCTGCCCCTTTCTGTGCATAGCCTGACACGATTTCTGTTGTGGCTTTAGAGAACTGCAAGTAGTAGTTCTATATAGAAAACATACTTTATTGCCAACACACACACATTTTCTGAATCCCTTGAAAGTTTTAAGTAAAACTGCATGTTTTGCTTGTCAAGTTGCAGATATTTTCATAGATACTTGTGTTAATTAATTTAAATGAGGAATGGTAGTCAAGCTGGCTGTGAATCACCCCTAAGCTGTCAAACTAGTCGTTATTGCCAGTGTCTAACCGTGAAAGTTTTCAGGGTCAAATTGATTACCTGCTTTATACACTCAACCCAGTCAGAGGCAAGAATTTGTTAGTTTTGTCTGGGTTTATGAGTTCTTAATTAATTTTTAATATCTGTAACTGAATCAGTCAATGTTATCGCTAACAAAAATCTGGAGCTGAAGGAATCTGAGTTCTCCATAATTAATATTTATGCATGCTCAGCTTGTTCCATTTCTTACTTTTTGTTCCATGAACTTCTTTTATCTCTCTTATAGTTTATTTCTTTTGCATTCTGTTTCCTAATCACTTTAATATTCCCACCCTTCTATTTTTCACTTTATCTTTGTCTGTATTTGGTTATTTATCCTCTTTCTGTCTTACTGCAGAACTGAGCATCCATATAAAAATTTCATTTCTTTGCCATTTTTTAACCCCCTGCTCTAGTTTCTCCTGCTCTGTCTTGGTGAGGATGCTTATGTGCACCAGAACCCTGCTAATGTGATAACATGTGCTGCAAAAGCTCAGGATCAGCTTTCCATGGTCCCAGTTGGTTTTAATGGAAGAACAAGTTACAACTGTGGCATTGCTTTCCTATGATTCTTGCTGGTATAGGGATCCAGCACCATTAGTTGCCAGTGTAATTTACAAGAAAAGCTCCTTTTGTCAGAAAACTGGCACAACAGAAGTTGTTTAGAACAGTTCTGTTCTAATCCCATGTCTCTGGTTACACAGCAATTATTAGATCCAGCAGATAGCCTGGCCTTGGGGATATGTAATTCCTTCTGAGGTGAAGAGATATCAGATTTGCCCAGATTAGGGATATGCACAAAATTATACTCATTGGAACATTAATTTCTCATGTATTGCAAATAGGGCCTTCTTTCCTTCTCCCTGCCTCTAGCAGCAATGGTTGTTTTTGGAAGGACTGTGTCAGGCCAAGTACTAGGTTGTTGCTTTGTTTTGCATTTTGTCTTGTCTTTGAGAAGCTCTTAGTTAAAGAGGTAGATTCTTTCTAGCATGAGTACCTATTGATGGAAAGATGATATTGCAGTTTGGAGATCTGTGTGAAATGGACTATGCCCCCAATGGCAAGCAACCTCAAAGAAATGTAATATGTTAGAACTAACCCGATAGCAGTACCAAGATTCTTTGGACTATAGTTCCATGGAGCATCTTCATTTTTCATTTCTAACAGATGGAACTGCATCTGGTAGTGTAATATAAGTGGTCCCATTCTAAAGAATGGGAAATTGAGATAGTGAGTGCAGGGCTGTCACTTGACAGAATATCCTGGGGAAGAGCTATGTGACTTGAATAAATTTAAACAATTTATGATTAGAACTACCAAAACACCACCTTTCCCTTGAAGGCTGTCCAGATTAGTCTGCTCCTCATCCTAGAGTTTTAAATCTTAACCATTTTCATGTTATGTTTATAAAGTTTATTTAAAAATCTGCTCCCCTTAAGCTTCAATGTTTTAGTTGATATCCTCTTGTTTCATCACAGCTGATTTTAACCATATACAAGGATTGATAGCCAGTTATTTAAATTTCTAGTCAAAGATCAAGTTTTCCTGTCATATCAGTAGTGGCAGACACCATCCTTTCCATATTCATTTTGAAATCATGTGACACACATGACTTCAAACACAGTCTGATTTTCATAAGGAATATTTGCCTGCAACAAACATCAGATAGACCTAATAATGTTTTTATTCTGTATTTTCCTCTCGGCAAGCTAGCTGGATAAGAGTTATTTCACTTGTAATTAGACCAGTATAAATCGTGTCCTGTCTTTTCTATTCCCTTATGAATACTAGAGGAAAAGAACATTAGACAGACATGGAGCAGTGAGGGCTGGCTGCTCCCTGAGAAAGGGTGAGCCAGGAGATGAGGGTGATAAAGCAGACAGCAGCACCCAAGTGAGGGGAGCAGAGGGCAAGCACAGCCTTGGGATGGCCAGGCAGGACCACTGAGCAGCACGGTGGCTGCATAAAAGGACCCAGGATGAAGCAGGGGCTGGGCTGCACCACGGCAGGAGGGCTGGTGGTAGAGGCTCAGCTGAAAAGCAGCTCCCACTGGAAGGGGCTTTGGCCCAGGCTGTGCAGGGAAGGGAGGGGGACAGCCTGGACAGGCTGCAGCTGCACTCCCTGCCTTGGCCCCCAGCCCAGGCAGACAAGCCTCCAGGACAGACCCTCTTAGGGCCCTTGCATATGCTTGCAGTCTTTAAACTTGTAAGAGCTGTTGAATGCTGATATATTTGCTTATTCTATTCTCTGGTAAGGTTTCTAAATCCATATTTAGACTCTTGATTTTTTTTTTTTTTCTTTTTTTAAAGACTACTGGAGGCTGAAAATCCTTGACAAAATCCTGTATGTGTGTTCATGGGACTTAGACTTTTCTTCTCTGTTTTATCTCTTCCAAGTACATTGCTATTATTTTCTTGTTGCACTGATACTTGAAGCATTGTCACCTGAGGTATGACCCGTGTCAAATGACATATGTAATTTATCTTTTGTTTATCCTGCGCCGTTCCATGTTATTGATGTTCAGTAGGGACATCTGTGGGAAATGTCACCAGCTGTGCAGAGTAACAAAGCTGTAATGCAGGACTTGTTTTCTCCCTCGTGGTCTGTTTTGTTCCATGAGATGCCTTTCTTGTAGCAAAGCTGTCTTAAAACATGTTGTGATCACAGTTCTCCTTGCTACAGGTCTGACAGAGAAAGTGTTTTTGTAGAACTTTGTAAATTGAATGTCTGAATTAAATCAGGGTGAAAGCAGCACATAAAGAAAGAAGAATTTACATTTTTTAACCCTGTACATTTAAGACTTTTAATTATACTAGTTATTCTGGCATAAATAAGTGGGAGTAAGAAAATGGGGTGCGTGTGGGCAGGCTGTAAGCACCAGGGAAGGCTGCTGAAGCTGACATTTCAATTATCTACCTGCTGGGTGCCTGAGTTGTTGATTTTGAAGCATTTAGTGCTAGTACCAGTTTAAAGCACTCTTTCCATCTACCAACCCTGCCCTTGCTGCTTGCCCTGTGACATGCTGTGCCAATGTTTCTGTCAAAATCAACTGGCTTAAGAGAACCAAGGGCTGTGTGGAGAGCAGGAGCACCCTGTGATGATTTCCTTACTGTTTCCTCTTGTGAAACCATGTGTCTGGAATGTACCAAATTAACCATGGAAGCACTTCTTGTATGCTCTGCGTACAAGTTATAGATTCTTAATAATATTTCTGATGTGAGAAAAACTGCTTAGGAGAAATATGAAGAATCACTCAGAAATTCTTCAAACTTAGCTTTCTAAATCCTTTTGCCTTTACTTAGTCTGATGTTTTAAATGTGACTACTGTCACATTGCTTACTAAAGTAAATAGTGCAGCAATTAAAACATATTTCTACTCCCTGCTTGTTTTAGCCTTCTCCACAGCAGTTGGTGTAGCTACAGAACTTGTGTTAAAACAATTATGAGTCTGCCACCTGTCATTCTTATTTTTTTTCCTTCTACATTGCATGCATAATTTCTTTTTTTCTTGATACGAGCACTGTGAATCTTCTGGATTATATTTCTCCTTGTGTAACTTAAGTCTGGTAACTCTGAGGTTGTATTTCTCATGCAAAGTAAGAAAGAATCATACCCTTCCACAGAACAATAAATTTGCCATATTTTACCCATATTTTACTTGTGACATTAATTCTCATGCTGTCTGTTAAGAAGCTGATTATTTAAGGCTATAAGTTTCTTTAAGAAAAGGTGTTTGGAAGTGTTCAGTAATTCAGTGCACAGCACTTGATACAATTGTCAGTCCTTTTATCTGCATAAACAGTTTTATGGCTACAAGGGTGAGACAAATGGGGATTCAGTCCTGCAGTTCCAAGTTCCTTTGCTATTGTTGGCTCCCTGCCAGAGCAGCATGGAGTAAACAGGCAGGATTTCACTCCTTATTCCTGGCATTTGATAAAAGTGGCTCCAAACTGATTTTTGCAACTAGCAAGCATTCAATGACCCACTGGAGTTCCTAAATTTGTATGCAGTGGCCTGTGGAATTCTTAATGGAGAAGCAGTATGGATTTACTTAGCCTTACTTTGGAGAGGGTGATTACTGCCTGTTAATTTTACTCTGACCTTATCTAAACATTTTAAAAGGTGAAAATAATACAACAAAGTCTATTACAGTAAAGCAAATCCATTTCATGTTTCTGCCACATGCATAAATCTTCTTCTTGGCGTATGACAAAAATAACTTGTCCTGACATAAAGATTAGCTAGCTTTTTGTGCTTTTCAGCTCTTGTGGAGTATTTTTAGAGCCTAAGCATTATACAAAAACATTAGGGAAAATGAATCCGGGAAACTGTGCAGCTCTGTCATGAGTTGAAACCAGTAAAGTTTTGAAGAAGTTTGCTAACAGTTGAGTCCTGATCCCAGGCCTGTCAGCATGAAAAGGAAACAAGAAAGTTTCTGTGCCCAGTTGAAGCCCTAACGATATTTGAAAGCAATGAACTGTTTCTCTGTCTCTCTGCATGGATGGTACTTTAATTATAGCATTTCCAAAACATGTGATCTTCAAAAAATGCCTTAAAGTATCATTTGTGATATATTAGATTGCTTTATCCTAGATTTTAAAGGATGTATGGCATTGAAGGATAATTTTGATGTAGATTTCCAGAAAGTGTGTGCTCCTTTTTTCTAGTCATTGCTTACTGGAATTAAGTAAATTAAATATAGGTATTTCAAATGCTTTTCCTAGACCAATGTTTTAGATGGTGACAGAGACAGATTTGAAAATGAGTAATTGTGTGTTTCAAAAAGCACCTTAACTGAAACAGGACTGTAAATGTTATAGTGCAGAATTTTTTACTCTGGCTTCATTTGCATGACCAAGTCTAGCAGAATGCCCCCTCATGGTCTCCTGTCACACTGTTCTTAGAAGAGATAAATCCTACATCCCAGGTATTTTTAGTCTCTAGGCTTATATTAGTCCTGATTTGCTAATTAGATTTATTCCCAGAAGGTAAGTTGTTTCTGTACTGCCTACTTCTAAGATACACAGTCCAAGCTACCATTGAGAAGTGGGTTCTTCACTTCTCCAAGTATCAATGTGCCTTCTGCAAAAATGGGGTTGCAGAGAAGTGATAAACATGTTGGTTTGGATTTCATCTGAAGATCAAAGCTTTAATAGTGCAGGCAGTTAGAATGACTGTCAGAAAAAAAATTCTGAAGTCTTTATCCTCCTTCCCTTCCCTTAACTCAAGTAACATCTGCTGCTAGGTTTGTACTGTCACTCCTAAGTTCTGTCTTGGGGTGAAAATGATAAGTAAAATGGTAAAACACATCCACGGGTTAGTCCTTGTCAAAGTCACTGATTACAGGATGATTGAGAAACTACTGTCACTCCAAAAATAGTAAATTTTTTCCCTTTTTTATAGCACTAATAGTGTTAAACCAATTGATCTTTTTTTTAAAAAATTATTTTTACTGACGTGAAAACTTGAGAAATTTTTGCACCTGTGGGATTTCAGTTCTTGAATTGCCTGTGCATGAATTGGGAACTGGTTTTCCCTCTTTGTGTTCTTGATATCTAGGCAAGTCAGGCTAATAAGCAGACAGGACCTACCCTGCTTCTGTGTTCATTATCCCATCTTTGGTCACTGTTATTCATCTTTGGGAGTGTGCTTCTCTGTGTAAACCCCACCTGCATTCATACGGGAGTTCAGAGTCACCGTTTCAAAAAATCAGAATACGAGCATCTATTCCATCTGCTCAACAACAGAAATTTTGTATTTTTGCTCTCTTGTAAGTTGAGATCACTTCCTAAGTTGGCATTGCCTCATTCATTGAACCTTGGGTAACCTTCCTTCTTAATTAACTTTGAGAAAGCATGTAAGTGTAAGCCTACAGATTAATTTTTATTTCTGTGTGTACTTTACTGTCTGCCAGAAGAAACATTTAATTTCCTGGTGACGGGAAGTCCTCTTTGAGCAAGGAATCCCATTCTTTCTGTTGTTATTTTGAGGTCCAATACTTAATTACTTTCTGAAATGTGAACAAACAAGGAATCTCTGTGAATTTGAACAAAATAAATACATAGAGAAAATATACTGTCAACCACCAGCTTGTATTCTTTGCACAAAGGCAATTATCTAGACTGAAAGGCAAGTAGCATTGCTAGAATTTGTAAAATACTGTCTTGAAGAGCCATAAATGTCTCTCACACTTCCAAAAGAGATAAACCATCTCAGAAGCATTTGTGAATTTAAGTGTATTAGAGTTCCCAAAGAGTTGCTGTTTGTCAGTAGGTGTCTGATGTCTCTTGACTTCTGGCAAAGTGTAAAATTGTAGGCTGGCTCTGTGTCAACTTCTGCTGATGGAATCTGCCATAGCTTCCTATAGATAGTAGTCAGTAAAGCCTCTGTAATCTAAGCTGTTGCTCAATAAAAAGTGGAATCCCTTCCTGCCAGTGCCAGCTATGACAGTCTAGTGATATGAGCCAGCTCTGTGCTTTGCCTTTTGCTCTTAATAAAGGCTCATGCCTCACCCTTCATTTGTTTGGAGCTCCCAAATCTTGCCTTGCTGCTTGCACTCTGCTTGTTTGCCTTGCTGGCTCTTGGATGACACGCGCAGGAGTTTTTAGGCCAACAGCTTCTAAGAAACGCAAGATTTTTTTTAATAGTTTGAAGCAGATAGTTAAGTTTTTCAGTATGAGGTTGCAACTTAGCTATTGATGTGTTTTTCCTCTAGAAAGAAATCCTAGTTCTCAGTCAAAGGTGATTTTTTTTTTCGCTTTTTCCCCTAATTGTGCTTTTATGCAGAAGTTACATGGAGTAGCAATGATGAATTCAAGCAGGACATGAAACTAATTGTGTTGTACTCTTAGAACAACTGGAGTCCTACTTAGAGACAAATGCTAATAGAATGAGTGTTATATTTTAAGCCATAGCTTTTTTAGACAGGTCTTTTCCTTTGAAATTTTTTCCCTTTTTACCTCTCTATGCCTAAACATGGGTGACTAAAGACTAAATTTTTATTCTTTGCCCTGAATATAGAACTATTTTTCACATATTGTTTTTTTGAAAAGCTGTACAAACCAAATTAAAGGAAACCGTGCCTTGACTGTAGTAATCTCAAGAAACTGCACTAATGGCTAAGGAACTGACTTAGTGGGGTGATCTTTGTGAATATCAGTGGGAACTTCTCTTGAGTACCACAAAGGGGTTGCAGTGCCATGGGGAACAACCGGAATGCAGAGGCAAAGACTGGTGATGGCAGAAGGTCCAAGGAAGCTTCAAAATGATGTACTGATAATTAATCAGACCTTGAGAATAAGTGCCTTTTTGTTAGCATGAAGAGTTGGTCTTAAGCTGTTTGGCATGGATAGGTAATGTCTGCTCTGGCACTTTTTAGCACACAAAAAACAAAGCAGACAATTGTAGGTTCAATATTAGCAAATTGTCATTTTATTCATGCGTTGTCATTGAGCATCTGCTTTATAACTGCCCACTGTGAATGGGCAGAATTTGATTTTAAATTGAAAAACCAAAAAATAAATGTTCCCATCTAGCTTTTAGCTGCCCCTGTTGAGAGTAGATAGGCCAAGTACTCATGGCCATGACACACTGCCCTCTCTGATTCAAGACAACAGGATTTTATTGCTCATGTGGATCCAAGTGAATTATTGAAATATTAAATATTAATTGTTTATTCATGGTGGGTTAATAAGAAGTTGATGTTAAGGAACTAATTGATTTGGAAAAAAATGCCAGATTTTAAAGGTAAGTCTTCAAAGGTAGAATTGATGGGATTATATGGATGTTAAATATTGGTCAAATAATGAGTCCTGTGGAATTTATATCCTGTGATATAAGCTGTATACAAATCACATATATACATATGTGATATATAAAGTGAATTCTGTGTCTATTGAAAAAGATGCTGCCTAAATTACTTAGTATAGAAAGGGAAGTTACATGTTAACTAGGGGAGAATTCCTGTGCAAAGCTATAACATGAGTTCCTGAAAGCCACTTGAACAGTCTAAAGCAAAATGCACATGGTTTCAGTATATTTTAAATAGCTGATTTAAGCATTTCTTCATTTGAACATGTTTGTATTAGCCCTTCCTTTGGATGCATTCAAAAAGAGGTATTGCTCACTCTTGTGCTGCTGAAGTACAATGTGACTTGAAATGCTGCATTGAATCAGTGGAGGAACACACATTCTTTGTTTCAACAATGCACGGTGAAAGAAATCAAAGGTTTTTATGTCATGGTTGCTGTGTTTTTTTGTGTGCTTTAGGTTTTTTGTTTTGTTTTTTTTTTTTTTTTTTTTTTTTTTTTTTTTTTTTTTTTTGTGGTTGTGTGGTTTTTTGTGTGCTTTAGTGTTTTTTTTTTTTTTTTTTTTTTTTTTTAGGGGGTTTTTTTTTTTTTGGGGTTTTTTTTTTTTTTTTTTTTTTTGGGGGTTTAAACCAGAAATGTCTGGTATATTTAGGTGGAATGCACTGAGAGACAATGAAGAGGACTTATCTGTGTGCATGTCCAGTCTTGAATGGCCAATGAAAAACATGTTCTCAGTCATAAAACAGCTGGTAATTGATAATCATTGTGTTTCATATTTCTGGTTTTGATACACAGAATTGTTTTTCTACAGTTCAAAGGAAATATTTCTGGAGTGAGGAGTTGAGGCTGGTTGCAATTTGAAATATATAATATTCATTGCTATTTAAGGTAATTGTAAAAACTGAAGGATGCCCGACTTCCTGATGTGCCAAGATAAAGATAGATTAGCCTGAAATGGCTTTATTGAAAAGAGAAATCAAATCAGTACCATCTCATTTTGATCTCCTATTATGTTATAAGTTGTGGTCACATTTCCAGTGTTTCACTGAAAAATCAACTTATATATTTGCTGTTCAGAAGTAGGCAATGCAATTTTAGAGATATTGTAGAAGTTATGAATACCATAATGATCTAGAAATTCCATTATTGTACAGGAGAGTCTGAATGTCTGCTTCTAGGTTCAACTAAAAAGGAAGCTTTCTATCATAGGTCTCCTTCAGCCAGTAAAGAGAATATAATGAGAAAATGGGTGGATGATAATTAAGATGCACTACATGAGTTGGGTGGAAAAGTGAAATGCCTCATGCAGGAAAAGGTGTTTCTGAAGTACAAAAAATTCTTGGGTACCAGAGGAGTAATTTTGTTTTGCATTTCTGCAATAAATGATTTTTTTTTTGTGCTGGAAAGTTGTTACTAGAGAAATAAGAGTCAAGAAGTTGTTCCTGGGATCTGAACCCGAACTGCTTAAGGTGGTAGTTCAGTAGTTCACAAAGTTCAAGGTATAATAATATTCAAGGAATAATGTCCTACTTGAGATAAAAGCCTCAGTGTAATGTAGATATTGTATATTTTAATTTACATTCTGAAGGGATTGTCTAAATCACTTCTGGACCTGACCATAACCTATCAAATATATGGTACAAAATGTGCTCAGAAATCCCAGTATAGCTGAACACCCAAGCAATAGATTCTTTTTTGACTATCTGAATTTTTCAGATCCAAGTATTTAGGCTGGGTGTCCCCTGAGAAACAGGTTTTCACTGGTATTTCCTGCTTTTAGAATTACTGGAAGTTTGAGCCTTTCTCATAGTGCATCACAGTTCTCACATAAAAAATCCCAAACTAGAGAGGTATGAGGGTACAGAAAACCAAAAGTAATAGTTAGGCTTTTTATGCCTTTCCTTAATAAAGACACAAATGACTAGAGCTAAGAAATACTGGTAGCTCATAAAATAACTCCTAAAACTAATAAAAAAAACCTCTTGAAGATGAGAAGGGTGTAGTAAGAGTGACAGATCTTGATACACATGGCAGAATATGCACATGGTCAGCACCTCGTGGTCAAGGCTGAAATGTGTAAAGAGCACATTGGAGGAGGGCAGGAGGTGGAAGGCAGCCCAGGCTGAGAAAGGTTTTCTGGTTTGGCAGCACAATGTCAGAGCAGTTGTGCTGGATTCTAGTTCTTCCAAAAATTCAGTTTACTCAGGATGTCAGTTTGCCACTTTGAAAATAGGGATGGTGTATCCTGACCTTGCTGGGCTGCTGTGAGGATAAACTGTAATGAATTTCAGAAAGCCACTCTGGTACAGTGGTGGCTGAACTTCTTAGATGTAAAGAGCAGCACTGCTCTCAGCTAAGTTTAAAAATCACAGATAATGGGATTCACATAGGCAGCTTGCCTAGGAAAACCATGAAAAATTAGTTGTGTTTATGGAATCCAATTAACTTATGCAAAAGCATAAACCAAAACCTAACAAAACCTCCTGAGGTTCACCATTTGTATGATAAATATTTTGTAGAATTTGGCAATATCTGACATTTGAATGAAGATGATTACAGGGTGAAAAACTGAGGAAAATTAGAGACATTTCTTTCAAGCCTGTTCCCCTGTGCTAATTACATTCATGAAGTTAATCTTCTGTTTAACCTGGATGGATTCTAGACTAACATTTGTTGAATAAGAGGTAGGACTTAGATCAGAAAAAGATCCTCATATGGCTATCAGCTATGAATTAACTTAGACTAATACTAAGATGTATTTCCTAACAAGACTTTGTCGTTTACTGTAGGACAAAATCTGTAACCAATTCTCTTTTGTCATTATTAATATATTTTTGGCTTATCATGAACTTTAGCCTGATAACAAAACCAGAGTATTTAAAAAAAAATTACTTGAGAGAAAACCATGCAAATGCTTGTAGGTTTGGCTTATTGCAAAATAAGATAAATTTTTAAATAAAATTGCTCATCACAATGTTTGGCTGGGATGGACACTGCACCTTTTACAAGCTGTAGTTCATGTTATTTGCTCAGACTGAAAGCATTAGGCATCACAAACATAAGAGACTGTTTTGGAATAAATTATATTTGGCTTAACCTAATTATTCTTACATGATATTTGGACTTGTCTTACAGATTTCCAGCTTAGGCTTGGCTAATAATTGTTCTTGCTTCTTTTGTGAGTATGGAACAAGTTCTTCCCCTCAAAGAGTCTAATTAGCAATAATAATACCTATTTCAGGATATTTTGTTCCCACTGAAATCAGTGACAAACCCACTAAAAATTTTACTACTTATGTGTCAAAATATGTAGTTATATTAAAATAGCTAGTGGTTCTTTAATGCTTACCTGAATCATCGTGTATTTGGACTAAAATTCTAAGGGCAATCAGTGAATTCCTACTGATTTTTCAATTTGAGTATTTTTGTGAGGCATTTGGTTTGTTTGGGGGATTTTTTAAACCAGAAATGTCTGGTATATATTTAGAGATGTAGGGAACATGGAGGAAATTAACTGCATAGAGAGATTAAGTGGTTAGTGATTTTCATTATTGTAAGAAATTTGTTGATTCTCGTTGTGGATTTAATGTCTGTCACTTTATTGAAAAAGCTGAGATTGTTTTTCTTGGCATTTCTCCCAAATGAGACCTGATTCTTCATGCATTTCCAAGCAAAGCTGTCTGGAGCAATTTAGTGCATTGCACATGTAACCATCATGAGCAGAACTTTCCTCATGACCAAAAGGCTGCCTGCTCCAAGAAAATTGGATCAAGGTATTGGGCATCATAGGAACACCTGCAAAGAGAAAACCCATCATAATAAATTAGTCTCATATCAAAGAAATCATAATCTAGGGGGACAGGATGAAGAGTTGGGGAAAACTAAATGTTAGCAGATGTGACAGTAATTGTTCTGATACATAACAGATTTGTGGTAATGATATATTGTTATATTTTTATATATTTGAAAATGGATTCAAGGTTAAAGAAAGCCAGGTGAAAGATGTGGGAAGAAAAATGATTTTTAGGGTTTGGAGTTTTTTCCCCCCACATTTCAGAAGAGATGACCAACACTGAAGTGGCTGAGGTGACTAAGTTTTCAACTTGCACAACATACAGCTGGCTTTTTCAAACATCTTCCCTCAAAATGTCTTCTTATTTTAGTTGTTACTCTGTGTTTCAAAGAGCCACATAAGTATGTGAAGGACAGCAGACAGATGAAAATGCCATGATTTTTATTGCAGCCAAGAGTAGATCTCTGCTGTGTTTTAAAGGCAATGCTGCATTTAAAAAATGCAATTTAAAAACTGCCCAATGCAGTTCAGGGATGCTCTTAGGAGCAGTGTGCTTTTCTGTCACAGCACGGCAGCTCTAGCAGGCTGCGTTATCACATCTAGACTTTCATCTAGGCCTTGCTTTTGCCTTGGAAAGAGAGAAGAAAATTCAAGTTTCTGAGCTGTTTTATCAGCAAGAAGCTTTTCTGTGTTTATTTAATAGAGAATTGATTTTTTTCAAACATTTCCTGGTGATTTGAGTTGCTCTGACTGTGCCCTTTCCTTCCCCAAGTCAATGTCAAATGCCCCACAAGGGCCTGGAAGCTAAAAATATTTGCATATGCCGTAATATCTGGGGGGGTTAATTACTGCATTTAATGAGGGATCAGAACACTCTGAAGTGGTTTAAGTGTTTGAGAAATTTAGCCATTGTTCTCTCTGTGTTACAATAGGAAATAAGGACAAATTCCTGGTACTACAGTTTTGGGTTTCCTATGGCATCAGAAAAATGAATAGATCCAGATGGGAAAAAAAAAAGGTGGAATGCACTGAGAGCTAGTAATGTTTTTGATTGTGGAAGTCTCAAAGTGCTACTTGGCATCAAGCAACATGAAAAGGCAAAAGAATAAGATGCAAAAGGCAAAAACTTTAATTTTTCTTCATGGTATTTTTACTTTCAAAAAATGAGATATTCTGGGTTTTTAGAATTTTGTATTAGTTTTCTAAGACTGTTTTCTAGAAAAGGTTTTACTTCTAAGAATGTCTTGATGTAGCAATTTCAACAAATGGTTCCTAATGCTGACTGAATAGTAAAATCACACACATTCCATACTTCCCAGCAACACTGCTAGAGCAAATAAGTCACACTCATGGGACAATTTGAGGAAGAATTGAAGGTGATGAAGAGGATTGAACTTTGATTACTTATAGTTCTTGTAGTAGGCACAATGAGACAGAAGTTAGAAATGACTGAAATGAGGAGTGATTTTAGTCCATAGGTTATAGGAAAATAGAATGGAATTAAACTTGAAAAAAATGCAATTTAGGAAATAAAGTTAGTATGTAGGCCAGTGTTTTATATTTTCTTTATTAAATCTCTGTATCTGAAATCTTAAAGTAGAATGGCATGAACAGCATCAATTGCAATTGTTTAGCTAATTAATAAAGAAATACATTTTTCTGTGCAAAATCCTAATGTTCGTGGTTACTAATGGTAATAGCATTCACAGCTAAAATGTCTTTCAATAGAATTCTAAAGCAGTATTTTCCTTTCCTGTCTCTTACCACAGCAGTTAATAATTCTCTTGTAATTCAGGTACATCAGAGCACATCAGAGGTAAGCAGTTGGCAGCCTCATTCTGTACCTGCAAGCAGAATGGATTCTCTTGCATCTGGCCAGGAAAACAAGGGCTGTTATCATTTCAGTGGGTTGTATCAGGGCTGTTATCATACCAGGCAGAGTTCAATAAAAATAGAGCATTTTCAGTGTGTCCTTTTGGCAGAGAGGGTCAGTTACTCATTTTCACAGTTAAATGCCTAATAGAAGGTCTACTCATACAGCACTTTTTGTTCCCTGTTGTTATTCCCCTTGGAGTTTGGGCTGTATCAGCAGCCAGGAGACAATTTTTACCAAGGTGGCTCTGTTTCTGTTTGGTGAAAAGCACTGGGCAGTGTCTTGTTGTAATTCCTGCTGGGTTCCAGCTCCTGGGTGTAGTGTGTTACCACTAAAATCATGTCACAGAAAGTGAGAATTGATTTATGGAAAAGATCCTATATGCTGCTTGCAAGACTTGAGAGCTACTCTGTTACACTGTTTTGAGAGATGAGGCTTAATAATTTTGAAAAGGAAGAAAAGGCAGCTTTAAATGGCTTGCACATTTGCAGAACCACAGAATTGACTTGTAATGTACAAAGAAATTATGTTCTATCTTATTGATCAGCTGTAAATATTTAGCTAGGCTGATTTTTCCATAATCCTGACATTCTAGAAATGCTGCATTTGGAGTTCTTTATTAAGAACCATGGGACTTGGATTTTGTTTTCTTTCTCTGTCTCATCAAGTGTGTTATTACCAGAAATAACATTTTTAAAATAAAAAGTAAAAGAAAAAAGCTGGTTCCTTTTTTTTTGCTCTTTTTGTTGAGAGCTTTTTCACGGGCGAAACCCAAAGCATTTGAGAACATGGAATATGGTTGCCAGAAGTGCACCTGCTGGTTTACAGCACAGAACTTGCTTTATTTCTTTGGGGGTGGGGAAAAAAGGTATTTCAGCTTTATTTTACTCAGTCTGTACTGCTCAAACCCATACTAATAGCTTTAAATCTATTGGAAAAAAGTTTCAAGGACGTTGAGTATTTGTTGGAATATGAAATATGTTCTGTATAATCACTTTTCTTTTATATGGATAATTAATTTTGAATGATATAGTGGAGTCTGCTTTTTTTCCCTATTACTGTGCCAAGTTAAAGAGTCCAAGTTGAAAGAGTACAAATAAAACTTGAACTTGGATGGTCAGATATATTTTAAAATAAATTCATCAAGAATATTTGTTGTTTTAGAAGACAACAGATAATGTGCAGAGAGGAACATAATTTGGTAGATGGAAATCAAATATTCTGTTTGGAACTGTAATTTGCTGAAGCTCCTGAGAGTCAAATGTGCTATTTAAATGTCCCTCATTTTAGGAAAGAAAAAAAAATACAGAACATTTTATTACAATTCTGTGTAATATTAATTCTATATGCTTTCAAAAATTGTATTTGTCAAGATTCACACAATAGTTGGAATAGAATTGAAACAAGGCTTCTATTCAAAGTCTAAGATTAGTATATACCTTCAGTGAGTTTTAAAGCCACGATAAATGTCTTTTGAAGTAAAAAAGATTAGAATTTTTTTGGGCAGAAACAAACTTTGAGAAAAATACCGAGGGATTCCTTGTACATAATAACATCAGATTGATTTGTGTTTTTCCTTCATGGTTATCTTTTAAGGGGAAAATAGTCTGAGGGCAGAATCCTCATCTACTTCTCCAAGAAAATAAATCAAAACTTTGTGAAAAAAATCCGTAAACACCCTTGTAAGTGGAAACTTGTTTTCCGGCCTCCTACCTGGATCGCTCCCAAATAGGGCAGAGTGTGTCTGGAGACAGGAAAGGTAATTAACATTTCTGAAACACTGGGTACTCCAATGAAAAACACTTTGCCTTGCTAAGGTTCCTACAGGGCTCTGTCCTTTTCTGCCCCTCGCCATCCTTAATCGTTATCCCAAGGGAACATTTCCTCTTCTCTTCAAGCAGTAGATTTAATGCTTTGGAGAGATTTCTGTATTCCTGACCAGACGTTTAAAAGCAGGGTTTGTTAGAAGCTTTCCAGCTCATTAAACAAATTGAATTAACTTATTTAGTCCTCAGGCCTGGAGATGGCAAAATTCAATTCTGCAGAGGTGGCAGCCTGGTCAATCTTCAGCCTCCCCTTCTCTGTGCTTCACTTCTTCCTTATGCCCAGCCCTTTTGGAGGGATGCCTGACAGCTGCATGGTCTTTTTTCCCCTGAGCTTCTCACACAGCTTCTGCTTTTATGGTGATTTTTCCTGTCCTATTTGAGACCTTATGCAAATGTCTTTGCTGCCTGTTAAAACTGATACAGCGGATCAGCCCTGTTTAGAACCAAATTCTCCTTACAGAAAACAATTATTTGAGACACAATGTGCGCTGGGAAAATATTTCTCAGGAGGTGAAGACGAAAACCCAGCTTCCATGTAAATCTGTCTGATCCCATGTGTTAATTAAATGCTTCTATTGAGAAGAAACATATGGTATTGTTTGGTATCATGAATTAATTACTCAAATGCAGCAAGCAATAGGGATTACTTTTCATTGCTGTATGTCTTCATGCACGTTCATTTCAAAGACATATTTCAATTCAGAGTTTAAAATAAATGTAGATAATTGTGGCCTAGACAAAATCTGACCCAGCCAAAAGCTTTCTGTAGCTTGTCACAAGATGGTGACATCATTCACAACATACAAATACATCCCTGCCAAAATTTTTCAAAACACAACAGCTGCAAGTTTTCTTTTAGATGAGAAAATTATTGAAATAGTATCTTAAGGAAATTTATAGCTATGGGAACTTCTATCATGAGTGCTTTGGTAAATCTTTAAAATAGACCTTGAAGCAAGTTATTTTCCTAAACTATGTTAAAAGGTAGAAGAATAAAATGGTTTTAGCTACACTACACTACAAATGTATTTTTTATTTAATTTGAGTGCAAATGGAGGTTGTGTGCTGGTGGAAATTCAAATGCTATTACAAGGCTGGGGACTGACTAATCTTTCTGGAGAATAGGAATTAAGATATTCAAAACTTGGTAAGAAAGCATATTACAATTCTATTGTAATGGATAACCAATTCTTTTGGATTTTTAAAATGCTAATTTCCCCAGTCATTTAAAATTCTTGTGGGGTCAGCACGCACACTTAGGTAAGGAAATGTAAATAAATGGACTTTGCAGAAACTTCATATGTGAAATCAAGATGTCATCAAAGCTCTGAACAGATACATATATTCATATTTGCCTCAGGCCATGGTTTTGATTTAAAGGAGCCTTGACATATTTCTTGGCTGACAGCAGAGTTAAACCCAAAAAAATTACTATGTAAAGCCCGTGGGTGCCTCCAATAGTGTGGAGGAGACTGAGTGGACTGGATTCTCACTGACACAACAGTGTTCACTGAGAATGAACACAGATGGGATAATTCCTCTGTCTTGGACAGGAGTTTGGTAGCAGGGACACTGCAGGGAGACCTCTCTGCATGTGGGTCAGGGGCTGTCTGTGCCAGACACTTTCCCCTTGGCAAAAGAAACATGAGATGCAAGAGAGAATGCCAGGGCAGGAGGGGCTCCTGAGCAGGGGCAAAGGAGAAACAAGAAGCACACCTGGCAAGAGGAGTAGAGAATAAGAGATGTCAAAGAAAGGAGGAGAAACAGGAGACATGCAAGATCTGCAGGGGGTGTCTGAAAACCTCTCTGAAGAGGACTTCAGAGAAAGCATAGCAGAAGATACCACATGTTCTTAGTGTGGGGAACTCGCACCAAAGAAGTGGATTAAGAACTGAGGAGCAGCAAAGCAAAAGGAACTGTTGCTAATTCACAGTCAATTAAATTGTTTGGAATTCCCCAGCCTTTTTTTTTTTTTTTTTCCATGATGGAATGCTCTTCCTCAGCATTCAGAACTGTTGTTTTGGCATCTTAGCGACTACACCTCTGTCCTGTCTCTGTTTCGGGGCTTCACATCATAAATTTGTTGGAGGTTTCTCTGAACCTTGATTATATTTGTACTCTTCCAGTCTTCCCTTTTCCCCCTAAATTTTCCCAGGCTGTTTAGGTCTGTCCTTATAAAGCAGTTATTGCATCCACTTGGTATTTTCAGCTGACTTTCATGGGCCTCTTCTAAGGTGATTACATCCTTTTTGTAGTTCTTCTCCAAGATGACCAGATATACACTCAGGATGTGGATATAACAAGATTTTTACAGTCAAAAAATGAAGAACTTGTTTTTCATACCCTTCCTGAATGACATCTGATGATCTGTTAGCTTTTTTGGCTGTCACTGTCTGAGTCACTGATTTGAGAGAAAAGCCAGTGATGATTCCAGTGTCCTTTTTCTTAAGCTGTAACTGCCAGTCCCAATTTCAGTGTCATGATGGCACAGTTTAGATTGTCTCTGCCTCCACCCCATCCATGTTTCCCACTCCCTTCCCTGAGGTGTCTTCTATTCCCTTTATTTAAAAAGAAGTTTTTGTGCCGTGTTTTCTACTGTTCACAGATTCGGGTGACTTGAGCTGCTTGGCAGGGCATGGCATTTGGTTGCATGAAAAGAGTATGGTGATATCCACAGACTGAGAAAGTCTCTCTTCTCCAGACCATTAATCAATAAGTGAAAAATGCCTTCTCCTGCCCACTCAGTTGTGTATGCTCCTGACCCTTTTCTGTCCTGAGAACTGGCCTTTGGTCTATGTGTTTTATACTTTAGGGAAGACAACTCCAGGCCATGACTGCTTCATTTCTTTAATAACATAAATCAAGATCTGTGCAAGTTGCAGATTTATTTTTGTGTATCCACTTGTAGAGTCACAATGTAATTGTTTCTGTGCTTGCTGTTTAGCCAGTACAGCTAAGATTTGTTTGTGATATTTGTCAAAAGAGGGAGCACACGGGCATGAATCAAGAAGCAAAATCTCTGAAGAGGTAATTCTTGAAGAGCTTAATGTATCCATTCCTGGAAGTATTTCTGACTAAGGTGGGATAAGGAGGATATATTTTTTTCCCCCCTTTTCATTAGAATTAATTAATTAAGCAATGACAGTTATAGCATGGTACAGCAAATAAAATTTCCTGTCCCCTTTAGATCAAGCCTCAGTGACGTAAAAATTTTGCAGTGGTGTACACTAATGAATAAAGGGATTGAACATTTAATGGAAGTATCCTTCATAAAACCTTTTTCATTTAAACACTTGTGTTGAATCACATTAAACTGTGGTTTATAATTAGTCATATCACATGGGTATTATATACAGTATCAGAGGTATCCAGGTATGGTAAGAGATGAAAAGTTAACCTGTCAAAACTGAAAGAAGTTTTGCCATTGAGTGGAACAGTCATCCTGATTGTCAGTGTGTGCTGAGACCACTGTCATACCCTGCCAGACCCAGAGAGCTGGCAGCCAAGCCATGGAGGCTGCTCTGAGGACAGTAATGCCTCTCCCTTGTACTCTTGCTGTTTCAGGTGAAGTACTGTTCTAGTACCACACCCAAGTTTAATTTATTGTCTGCTCCCTCCTATTTGCTAGCATTTCAATGTAGGCACGTGAGAACAAATGATCTGTTTTCTGATTTATCAGCTTGTCATTTTAGAATCAAATTCTTAAAAATGTGAAGCTATTAGAAAAAAACAATATTGGGCAAATGTGAAACCCCCTGAAGTCCTACTGGTAAACAGACTGAAATTCCTTAACCATTTGCTATTGTATTTACATCTGGACACACAGTATTGTGTTGCAAGATGAAAGGATTGTTGCCATAAACTGGACCCGTACTTTGCCACAACCACAAGCAAAACAGATACGAGAATTAGTTTATTTATGAGTTGTGTTAAGAGGGATTAGTCTTCAGAAGGATTCATGTGGTGTGTAGACACTGCTGGGCACAGTAGCTACTGAAATTTTTTTGTTTTATACTTTGTGCGTGTAATGGGCTGCCTTGCTGCTGTTCCATATTCATCTGATTTTTTGCATGTTGGCAGCAGATGCTGCATTAGAGCAACAGCTTCCAAGGACAAAAAGCTTTTGCTACCCTTGTAACACTGCAGAACTTATAAAAGATAGTCCTTCTACTTGTAAGGGCAACTTGTCCTCAGCACAGGCTTTCAGATATTTCTAAGTTCTCAGGAATTTTTGCCAAATTGCAAATAAATATAGCGTGGCCATTTGTGCAGATTTTCTTCAATACTTCACTGACCTACTCTGCTTGTTAATCTGGTAGCTTTCTCATTTGTTATGAATTTTCCTAGTTCAAGGACTTGTTAGATGTTAATGGCATTGCTCCAGTGCAATCAGTAGTATTTTAATGATGCATACCAGCTGGGAAATGGGTGTCTTAAATTAAACTACTTGTTCTCAGACAGTCAAAGGAACTTAGAATAAAATTATTAAAGATAATGTTCTTTTTTTTTTTTTTTTAAATTCGTACTGATGGAGAGTTAAATGTAAGGAAAAATAATAAAATATTAATAAAAGTTGTTTGACATAGTAAACCCCAGAATGTTTTAGAAAAAATGGCTAAAATAACTATGATCTCTAGCTATCTTCCCTCCTTTATTTTTGGTCTGATACAAATCCTGAAAATTGTGCTGCAATTTCCATGTTTTAGCAGCTGTAATCTGTAATCTATGTTGACATAACAAAAAGGAAATCTATTCCCTTATGTGATCTTTTTTCATGCATATGGCATTTTGAGCTTTACTTTGCAATCTAATTGAGATTAAGTCATCAGTTATTTGTCGCAATTTATAACAAAATAGCATAAGCATTGAGTTATACCAAAATCTTGCAGGATGATCCAGATGAATTCAGTTGCTGTTTAAAAACTAGACTGATCCTGGTGATGGCTGCATCCTGTAGGAAAATCCAGGATGGAAAATTCTGGTTGGTTTTGGGTTTTTTTTTTTTCATTCTTTGTTCTTCTTGTACCATAACATATCTGTTACAATATACCACCAAGAAAACATACTTCAAAACACCTTTCAGATCTTAGTGTTTCTAAAGCCTAGATATTTAAAGGGATTCTCTACTGTCAGGGTAAATTAACAATAATTATGTCCCTCAAAAAAAATGAGGCTTTGGTGTCACTGAGTGGGTGGCAAGAGTAGGTGATTTAGATCCAAGACTGATTCCTGTACAAGAATTGCCTCTCTATGGAAAGACATTAAAGAAAGCAGCAAAGAGTCCAAATAGTTTTGAAAATAAAACCTGAGAAAGTTGAGAGGTACATTCAGTACTCTATGAAAGATGTTCTGTTCTCTGGCAATTTTAGTTTTAACATTGTGTAGAATAACCAGATGTTTTTTCTAGATATTGGCATTAAATTAAAACAAAACCAACAACAAGAAAATAATTTTGGCTTCTACCTTCTCAACAAATCTAGCAAGGGAAAAAAAGCCAAGTATTGTGTTCAATTGTTTGTTTCTACACAAATGCTATTCTCTTCCTTGATTTTGTAATGTACTTGGTTTGAAGGGATTTGAATATTTTTTAATAATGTGGATACTATTGTGCTGAGTGAAATCATGAGCTTGTCCAGATCATCGAAATTGAGAAAGCTGGGCTATTTCTTTCTGCTGACACTGAAAAGATTTTGAATAAAAGAACACAACTCTGAAACTTAGGAGAATGTGTTTCCAGCTTGTCTAGCCATTGTACTCCTCCAGTACAAGCTCTGTGCCTCAATTAATGAAATGACAAAATTGTTGTGAGGGTTGTTAGTATATGAAGCCTAAAAATACAACAAATTAAAATACATTTGAATGACAAGACTGTTATTTAAATTGGAGGAAAAAGTAAGACTGTAAAAATTTGTCAGCCTATGAATGTCCTGCAGAAGCAACCAAAATTCAACAACAAAAACCAAGCACGAGTAAGCTTCATTTAAATATAAACATTCTTTTCACAGTGGAACAAAGTAGTAAAAGAATAGTTCTGCCATGTGACTCTTCATTTTGTCATGTCTTTTTGCAACTATAAAAATTTTCATTTGTGTTTTTCTCTAGTGCTCTTACCCTCTTTAGTTTGTCTGCTGCTGTCCCAGAGGTTTTGTGTTTTTTTCAGTGCACGGCCTTCATATCCTTCACAGTTGTCTTTGGATTTTCTTTGAATGATCTTTAAATGTATGAGGGTTCTAAAAATCTTTTGTTTAACTTCTGTACTAACCACCTGCAAGGAAAGCAAAAGAAAGAGCTGTTTTCAAAAAGATCCCCAAAACCAACAGGGAAGAAACAGCAAGCCAACTCCACCACCCTAAATAAATAGAAAAGTAGCTTTTGAGTCTTCAAGACTGACCAGCAAACAGCATACGACGGGATTTTTTAAACTGTACTAGTGAGGGCTTTGCCCATGGTGGCCGCTGTTGTGATTTTCCAGCACAACATCTCACCAGGGTGAGTTAGAGTGTTGTCTTATATATCCTCTGCTGTAAAATCTATGGGTGGAACTGCACAACTGAGCAATTGTGCCTGAAGGAAGGCTTTCCTCAGTTGAGGAGGGATCGGTTTCTGACCCGTGCTCAGCACTGTGCTGACATGGAGTGAGTGCAGTGTCTTCTGAACCACTGCCTGTTTCCAAAAAAATGGAGCCTGTGCACGGGCTGGGGCTGGGACTGGCTCTGCCCCCACCTCTTTGTGCCACAAATGATCAAGCTTGAGTCAAATGGGCTCGCTGGTAGGAAATGTAGGTGTAAATACCAGCAGCGAAAACTGGGGAGTTGGACAGCTAAGTCATTATTAGGCCCTTTTAATGTTTAGAAAATAAATGTTCCTCATTTTGCTGTAACATGTGACATGATGGTTTATGTGAAGAAAATACTAGGATGAAATCCAGGTTTGGCTGAAACTAAAACAAGTCGGTGATTAGTTGTACTTATATTCCCATATGGCTCTGTTCTTGTTTGCCCTATTTATGAGCTGAGCTGTCAGACAGAACTCACTGAGTCACAGAGAGGAAGATAGCCTGCAAAATGACACTCTCACATGGTCCTTATAAAGATGTGAGCAGCAGACAAGGAAAACATCCTTTAACTAGGGAAATGATAAGTTCAAAGACAGTGAAAACAACACTTAATCTCTTGAGAATGTCTTTTTCCCCCCCTCAAAAAACCCTTGTGCTATATTCCATGAAATTTTGGTTTTCGTGAATCATCTCCTTCTGGAAACTATTTTCTCAGTCAAAAATCATCAGTCAAGTGCACTACTCAGGAGTGATCATATCCTGTAAGTTGAAGATATTTTCATGGATATTTTTTTTTTTTTTTAATCAGTGCTGAGGGAATTATATTGCTTAATGGTTGAGAAATACTGAGATTAGGCAAGATTTTTCCCATTGATACTAGATAAGTATTACATATCTATAACATATCTCAGCTTTCTTGACAGTCAGTGAATAGCATATAGTTCTATATAAAAATAACTAGGAAATTTGGTACAAGCTTGATGGTGCTTATCTGGAATAAAATGAGCTGTCACAGTCTGGAGGGTGGGTTGTTTGCTTTCTTTGTCTTTATCAGTTTCCTGAAGAGTGGGTTTGAATTTCTTGACACTTTTTGTTTGTTAATGTCATAGAACTCCTCTCTGTTTCATACTATGGTTCTGAAGTGCGCTGCTGCATGCAAAATAGCAGTAGCCAGATTAGAAAACAAGAGCAAATTCTGATTTTAAAAAGTGAAAATTTTACTAAGTGTTAAGACCTGGTCATCTTATTTCAGGCAACTTGCTTAAGATGCTTGAGGCAATAGGGTTTTTTTTAAATTTAAAATATACGTAGAGGATTGTCTTTTGTATTTGAAACACCTATCTGTGAAAACTAGGATAGGCTCTTTCAGCTTTAATATTTCATAATGCACAATATAAATGGCACTTTGTTGTTTTGGAGAATTTCTTGAATCATAAAGATCACAATGGATCCCATTATTGCCTCAACAGGAGGAAGTATCTTTCACATGTTTGTGTTGAATTAAGATGGACCAAAGGAAAAAAGATTAAATCTCTTATCTTTCATGCTGCATACAGTGTAATTTTTTTTTCTGTATGTACAAGTGTGTGTTATTCTTGCCTAGGAAAATATTTGCTTCAAGAACCTGCCACTGAAATGAAGTCTAGGCACTCTAAAATGGAGTAAAAATATAATTGAGTTTCTGTTGGGTTTTTTCCTCTCATTCAAAAGATAAAATGACCTTGAAATCACATCTGAAAGACTTTCCCCTTATTTATGCTCTAAGGTTAAATCTAAAGGTTGCAATCAAAGTGCTTGTGCCCATATGCCAAGTAAAGTTGTGTGAATAGTAAAGAGAACTAAGATGAGTGAGTGACTGAACATGTCCAGTGATGGGGGCTAGTTCAGTCACGTGTTCTATTATGAAGACATAACTGTCTTCAAACTTTGAAATGGGAGTTGTGTAAGATATTGTGTTAAGACTTTCACAGGAGGCAGGCTTGCTTAAGACAGATGGCATTTTCTTTTTTAGTAAGTGCCTAAATTGTTGTTGTCTAACTAATGATTATTTTGCATTGTGTGTCATTCACATTTTCCTTACCTGTGTGTAGAAAACCAGAAGATTAAGAATTGATATGAGCAAGCAAATAGAGCCTCTTTTGCAGGACTAAGGATTTTCATTTTCTCGCCTGTGAGATTTAGGTAATGCTTTCTGTGGCTGGTAAATCCTCATTTCCTTCAGACAGTCTGTGGCACTTGATGTTTATTTGATGTCTATTTTGAAACTTTGCTGCAGAGAGATTTTAGGGCAGGCAGTAGAGTTAACATTAAGCATGTGCTTGGGTGTGTGGAGCTTTGCAAGTGGAGAAGAACTGAAAATGATACTGGTATTAAAACGCTTGTGGGATAGGGGGATGGTGGAATTGTTGACAGTTACAGAAAAACAGGAGGAAAGGAGCTGGGAGGAGAGAAGAGATGGTTTTGACACATTGATTTTCATTGGCAAGAGGACATCTGGAGAAGATTCTGTAGAAGCAGTTTGAATTACAAGTGTGAACAAAAGAGAAGTGGGTGAGGAGGAAAGAAATCTGGGAATCATTGACATAGATTGTAATTCAAATCCTTGAGAATATCTGAGGTTGCACAAGGACAGCCTAGATGAGTTGTGTGCATGTTACAGAGCCTATTCCTACTTAAACTTATAAATCTTCTCTCTTGGATACTAATTTTCTGAAAAATGAAATAATCTTGAAACATGGCTATCTGTTATGAAAAATTTATAATTCTTATTTCTAGTAAAAGCATGAATAATCACAGAAATATATAATTTGAAAATATTTTTTCATTGGACTGTAACATGTCAAAGGAAAACAGCCAAGGGCACTTCATTATGCAAAATTTTCCTGAACACACAATGAGCAACATGGTAAAACAATTCTGTTTTTAACAAGGGAGCATCAAAACAACTCTTTTGCAAAGATGGTTGATTTTATACAGAATATTAAAACAAACAACAACAACAAAAAAAAAAAACACAAAAAAACAAGAACAAAAAAGGCAATCATTTCCCATGTATAAGTTGCTTTTTAAGCATGAGGAATTTTTTTTACTATGATTGTCTGAGAACTGCATCTGATTCTGAGTTTCACACGCCTGGAAGTTACTGTTCACGCCCAGTGATAAAGGCCATGCAAAATACTGACATAACTGGGTGTACTGTAGTTCATCTGCTGACGTGTCTGACTTTTGGATTCAAAAAACATCAGCTGTTCAGAACACTGCAGTTAATAATAAATAGAGGAAAGTATCAAGAGAGTCTGTTTCTTCAGACATTCAGGCTTGTGATAAAGAGTCAGGTTATCTGCTTCTCATTAGAGCTTAGTTCATAGTTTTTCACAGAATTAAAAATGTCATGCAGCCTGCCGTTCTTGCATAAATATTTTAATGATAGGCAGGGTGTCATTTTTTCCCTTCTGTCTAGTCCATGCTGCCTTTTTTATACTCATTTTACAATCCATGGCTTGTCTACTTTATCTGTCCTCTCTCTCTTTAGGAAAGGTACACAACCTGGAGTTCATAACATACCTCACATGAAGCATAGTAATTTTTAAGTAAATGTAGATGTTTCTTTAGAACATAATGATTTTTGTAGTCTGTAACTGTTGTTGATGCATCATTTGAGGTTTTGAGGGTTTGGGGTTTTTTTTCCCTTGATGTTCCTCACATGAAGAATAAACTGATCAGAAAAATGAATATTTAAAAAAAAATGTTTTCAAAATATGCAGTGTCAAGAAATCAGTTGTAGATCTGATTCTGATGGTTTCTGTTTTGATTTAATACACCAGTTTTCACTGAAATCAATGCAGTTGCATGCAGAAGTATTGTCTCAACACTGGATTTCAGAAAAGGACTTCATGTATATTCACAGAATCATCATGTGGTTGCCATCCTTTGGCATAAATTTGAGTGGATATTGAGAGGTCTCTGTTAGTATTCAAAAATCCATAGCTCTGTTAGGTCTTGGTTATTCTGAGAAGTGATCTCAAGATGTGAACCAGATAAAAACAATCCCCAAAGCTCTGGCATTCAAATTCAGACCTGCATCCCAACTTCCCCCAACCGCTGAAGGTCAACTTTTGTCTCTTGTCAGTTCAATTCTTGTGTCTCCTTTCTGAGCCTGGCAGCGGAATTGAAAGGACATTGGCTCCGAACTGGAAGCTTATAAATAGAAGCCACTCTGTTTATTTATATCCCTTCATAAAAGGTGGTTATTGGAGGCTTCGTTCAACAGCTGCTTGCACCCCCCATAAAAATGGATTAACCATCTCCTTCAGTGGATGATTAAACTGAATCACTGAACTCTGAAGTGAGATTTATCTGACGAAAAAAAATGTAATAGTACTTTGGAAGAGCTATATGAAAACAAACTGGAGCATTACACTGTTGCTCATAAATGGCACAGGATGTTGTTACAATGTAAAAAAGCACACAAGAGAGAAACCTACTTTATTCTTTATTTTCTTTTCTGGATAATTGGGAAGGCTATATAGTACTCGATGAATCCTTAAATAGAATTCCTGGAAACTCAGAAACTGCTTGGATGTGTGTACACAGTTACCTTCATTTGTTTCAGAGATTTTCATGCTGATAGTTGACATGTATTTGCCACCCAGGTGGTAGATGTCTGTGTCTGCTTAAGTTTCTGGATAAACTGCTCTCTTGATAGCAGTTTTGTGCCTCCTTTTAGACAGAATATTTGGATATATGGTTCTAGTGTTTACAGAGAGCATGGAGCTCTAATATTGAAAACTATTCCAAGAATCAATAGGTAGTCATGATTGTGCAAAGACTTTCTGCTGAAGCAGAAAACAAATGTATTCTAATAACACCCAGCTCTTTTCCCAGACGGCTCTGAGCATCCTTAACCACTTAGTCTGCACAGGCATTCTCTCCTTGGTTTTGTAGTATCTGCTATCTCAGCATACTACAGGTAACAACCATCCTCTTCTCTGTAAATTGCAGTTCATTATTCTTGTTGGATTGGCAGTTGCTGCTTCTGGCAGAAAACAGTCTCACTTCTGTCTCTGAAAACTGAGAGGGTGGGGTAACACCATGGACAAATCCATCGGCAACCACAGCACTCTGTCATCATTTGTTGCTTTTTAGTTTGGATCTGGTTTGGATTTACCACTGAGAGAGGTCAAATCTGGACCCAATATCTCCAGTTTGGTTTGATTGCTTGGCTGTGAAGAAGCGACAAATGGTGCAATGCCACATGATTTTGTTTCTCGTATCCTCCAGTTTTCATGTTTTTTGCTTTCTCATCTCATTTAATAATTTTCTTGACATTTCTTTGAAGCGCAGCGTGTTTTAGGATTTCTGTAGTTTATAGTTTATGAGATACTAGCAGATAAGTTTGGCAACAAAAATTCATATGGAATTTCCCTTCAGATTCTCTTTACACATAAGAAAATCATACAGTATGGTAAGACAGGAACAAAACAGTACTACTGTGTATGAAGTAACCGATGCTAATATGATTTTTTTTTTCCAATTGACTCCTTAGTTGCATAGTGTTGTACAAAATAGCTCCTTCATTTCATCCTGAGGTTTTGTTCCTGCTGGGATAAACTTGTTCCTTTTCTGGCCCAAGCATTAGTCATTAGATTAGAACAGGGTCTGTGTTAGGCAGGAGAAAAAGGAAAAATCTGCAATTGAATTAGTCCCAGAGCTCTCCTCAGAGAGCAAAAAGGCAACATTTCACTTCATTGCTCATGGCATAAGAAGGAGACAAATCTTGTCTGCAGATGTTTTTTCAGCATTCTGGGCCACACCTGGTGGGGGAGTTACACTATGCTTGGCTATTAAGCTCTAGCCAAGAGGGGGAAAACTCCACCCAAGCCACTGGAGGAAGGGAAGCCTGAGCTCTGAGCAATGCTGTGTAGCTGCAGCCACATTCCACAGGTGCCCTATTACTGCTAACAGACTGGGAGAGAAATGTGCTGCCCATTTAGAAGAGTATGTGTGGCTGCTGCCTCTTCCCAATGCAGGAATATGAATACAAAGAGTCCTTCAGTAGGTCCTTTCATGAGTGTTTAGTGAAAACTAGGGAGAAGAAAAAGCAACTGGATTATTGGTATATTTAATTGTGTGGGAGCAACACTTGTCATGAAATGTAACCATGAACTCACAAAAATATCTTCATTTGTGTGTTTGTTTTACTGGTCCATGTTGGTCACACATTAACAATAAACCAGTAGATTGTGAACCTCATTTTCAAGGCAGTTTCTGGCTGGTTGCTGTTGTGAGAATTCCTGTGGAATGAGCTGCTCTCCAGGAGCTGTGTATTTAATCTAAGGAGACTAAAACTCATAATTGTTGACCTCCGTTCCCAGTCCTTAATGTGTGGCCTTGTATGAAACTTAACCTCTGCATTTCAGCCTCAAATTCTTTATGATGAGCATAAAAATGAGATTTTCTCTGGGTATAAGAGTGCATCTGGAGACTGGAATGCAAAAGTACTGCTAAAATGCAAAGTGACTTTATTGATAAATATGCCAAGTATGCTAATGCCTAATTATTTTTGCTATCGTTTATTTATTAATGATTGATAAATAAACCGTACTCACCTGTTAAATGCCTGCAGCATATAAATGCCCAGTAGTCCTTCTGGTGTTGAGCACAGCCTGGCTATATGCAAGCTATGGATAAATACTGCTGCTGACTCCTAAAGCTCATTGATGAGGTGAAATAATCTGTTGTTGTTTCTAGTAGAAAAAAGTCAATCAGCATAGTGCTGAGCCTGGGACAACTGAACAAAACTAGTCAGCTTTATTCCTTCTTGATTAGGATTAGGCCATTGTGCCTTAAATTAGGGAGTGTTGAGGTCACATTTTGGATATACATCCAAAGTACTCTGTTGCTTATTGTGGGCCTAACAGGATTTGTGCATTGCAGTCTCAGCCTCTATAGTTTATAAAGGGGAAATATTAATATTGGGAGCATAGACTATCATTCTAGACCAGTGTAAGTTTAGAAAGAGAGCAGATTACTTGTATTGGAAACAACAATTTAAGAGGTAAAGCACACTCAGCTAAATTTCCAGGCTAAATTCAGGACTGGTATGTCTGGATGAATGTGATTAAAGGAGGAAATCTAGTTTTGACCAGAGATTTTCTTTCTCTGAGCAGACGTTTAAAACAGGAAGACATGTAGAAATAGATGCAAAATGTCTGTGCTGCAGCCTGACAAGTGGCAATACCATGTGTAATCTATTATAAGATGAATGGCATGTTGAGAAATGATTCAAGCTGGCTAATTTACAGAGCTCTAATTCTGCAGCCATGTCCTGGAGAGTACCAGAGTGAAACAGCAAGTCCCATGTTAGAACACTGTAGTGCGTGTGCACGCATGTTCATATTTAGTTGTCATATTACAACAGGAATAATGATTGAGATTCAAGACAATTCCTGGGATACAGGGATCAGCTGGCATCAGCTGAAGCTGAGCCAGGTGCCATCAGCTCTCACCAGACAGTCATTAATCCCCTGGCAATGCCTTGCCCTTCAATCACTACTCCTTAGCTGAAAGTTTTCTTGTTAAGGTTTCAACTGCGCCTTAGGATCTGTTAATAATTACTTTTCCATAGGAAGTAACGGCTTGCAATAGAATATAGCAATTTGATCCCTGTGTTTTTAGCACTTAATGACTTTTCTGTTATAAATAACTTGTGAAATTGAGGGTTTGTGCTAACTCTAAAGAATTTAGCCCCACACTGGGGCATTCAGTAATAGTTTTGTATTTTCAAGCAGTGAACTTGTTAGGAGTTCAGTTGATTTCTGTAATGGGTGTCTTATCTATTTCCTTTCCACATTTGCTCTTCCTGTATTTATAGCATTTCCATGCAACAGCTCTTACCTGTTCCACTGCATGTGTTTGGAGGATTTTTGGTGCCTGTTTTCATGCTCACATAGTACAGTTTCTGTGGAACACCACGAGTGGGTTAATAGGGAAAAGCACAGGAAATATTAGAGGAAGGTGCATCCGGGGAGGGTATTTGCCCATCCCTTTTAGGAAGTGACAATCTAGTTCTCTGTCATGTCAGTCAGCTTAAATCCACTTGATGCAACCAGTTTCCTCCAATTCATGGTTGTGTAAGTGGAGCACTGATAGGTGTTTCTTTTCTAAGTTTCAAAGTCCCCTTCTAGGGGAAAAAAAAAAAAAAAAGAATTTCTAATTCCACCATTTCCTGCAATTGTTCTACCTTAAGCTGAAGAAGATATGTGCATAGCTGAGAAAAGGCAGGATCCTGAAACTCTTAATTGCCTTTGTTACCTGATTTGTTGCCAGAGGGAGGGGGCATGTGGTAAGCTGTGACATCTTCATTGATAATGGAATTTTACAGCAGTATATGATACTGGAAAGCCAACTGAGCAGCAAGAATTTAAGTATCTCTCCTTTCATGGAAAGAAGAATTATATTGCCATTCTCCTGCATAGCCACTCTGTTATTTTTGACAATTGCACAGTAGGATTAAAGTTTATCAGATGGGTGTCTGGTGTTCAGCCATTCCTTAGCCTGCTTTTGCTTAGCAACTTGAAAACACTGCTGAACTGTTGGTAGCTTCTGAGTGTGTCCAAAGCACAGTGCAAGAGGGATATCTGTTATCTTAATGTAGGGAGTAAAACACAGCTCAAATCCTTTCAGCTGCACACTACTGAAAATAGCAAACAGGGAACAATTCTATTTCACCTTGGAGAAGGTATCTCAAGGTAATTATTCTGTTAACAAAGTACTGTTTGGAATTGAGTGGGCACGTTTATAGGGCTTAGAGTTATTTGAGTGTGTAAATTTAAGGCAGAAATATAAACACAATTTCTGGATTGCAGTTCACAGATGAGAAATTTTGGAAAAAAAACCCCAATACATCTATAATCAGAAGTAGGTCAGAAACGGGGAAAAAAACACTATCCTGTCTGTGCAGACTGGGGAAAAAAACCAGGCTTTTCTTAGAGTACCAGAGGTGAGAGGCCTATCCAAGCTAGACAACTAAAATACCTCAAATCTGCTTTGGGTAAATGCTCAGAAGTTCTAATTTTTTTCCCCCAAAATTTAAGTCAATGTCGAGTCTGCATAAGAAAATGGCACAAGTTTCTTAATGACAAGCTGCCAGTTCTTCCAAGCTTAGCAGAGATGCACAAGCGTTTCCATGTGGTTGAATGCCAGTGCCTTTGGAAAGGGTTGAAGCCACAGAATGACCAGTTTACCTCTCAGTGAGTGACCCTGAGGGATGTCAGTAGAGAAGGGCTCTTAGCCCAAGATTGACATTCCAGCTTGTTTTGCATTTCTCTGCCTAGGCAAGCCCTTAAATGAGATTGTTTTGATGTGTGGGAATCCAGGTATGGATCTCATTAGCTTTTGCACACTGTCAAGTCCTTGAGATTGTTGCTGGTGTTGTTCTGTGCAAAGTCTTTGAAATACAAGGAATCAGTGCTAATCTGCAGTGGCACAATTCCAGGTTTCCGCTTTCACATCTTGGTTGAAGTTAGGGAGGGGAGTGAAAAGTTACATGAAGGCAAAGCTAAAAATAAGTAAAATAACTGTAGGTGTTGCTAAGGATTTAGGATCTTTTCTCTGGGACAGAAATAATTGTTATATCCTAGCTATTTTTTAAAATTTTTTACTGTTTGTGTGGATTTTTTAAAAAATGTTTCCTTTATAAATCTTAGAGGTAATGAAGAATTACTTTGGAGGTTTTTGGCATTGTTATTTTCCTTTGCTTTGTGCTTCATCTAATCAACTTTTAAAATTAACATCTAGCAACTGTTTTAAGGGGTACTTGTTTTATAGTTCAAAACCATGGTTTATCTGTGGACTAAGATTTTTTTACTTTGAGAAATATGTGAGGAAATTGCTCTCTGTTCTTATCTAGATGAGCCAGTAGGGAGCAGTATCTTTCTTGGCATTGGTTTTATATTCTCAGCACTTGCTGGGTGCACTGTAGCTCCCTTTCTGTTTGTGGGACTGTGAACACTTGGAAGCAGATATCCTCACAAATCAATTGCCATTATGAGAAGCAGATTACAGCTTGGCACATCAGCAGAACAGGTGGAGATTCAAAACAGAACAATTTTTTCGAGAAGTTGACGTGGCATTATTTTTATTATTAAGTTTGCTCCCACCCAGCTACCTGCAGGAAGTGAGGATTTTATGATGTTAATTGTGAAGTGTGATCTCATGGGATTCCTTGATTAAAACACTTGCAGGTGTAGAGGCTTGCAGGAATGAAGCGTAAATGCAAAGCTGCTGCTGGTAATTTCTGTGAGATCTGAAGCACGTTTCTCTTTTTATTCCTTGTTAAAGGATTAATAAATGAGCAGGGGTTTATTCCTTGTTAAAGAAGGACAGTGAAGAGAAGATTTTGATTTGAAGCAGAGTTTACAAAGAAAATAAGTTCATATTTTAACTTGAATTTGTTTTTTTTTCTTTTTTCTCTTAGTAGGTTCATTCCTTCACAAGTATTAACAGAATGAGAACTTGAGATTATGTATTTTTTCCCTGATATTGCATTAACTTATTACTTTAACATATAACAATACTTTAAAAATAATAGGATAGTTAGAGAAAACTAAAATTCCTTACTCTGTTTGCTTACTTTTTGTCTCTGACAATGCTTTCATGTATACTGCCTTAACCTTTTCAATGCTAAGTAATCTTAACCATTTCATGCTGTCAGTTTTGAAGCTCTATGATATTGTAACATATCAGTGAGAGAGTATTTCTTAATTTTTGCTTGAAAAATAAGTGCATGATAAAGACACATAGGGAAAATACAGTGATTGAGGAACCTTTAATCCAGTTTTGCATGAAAATAACAATTTTTCTGCATTAAAGCAGCTGGGTTTGCAGGATGTGAAGCAGAGGGTTCAAATTTAGACCTTAGATTGCATGTTTTATTTAGTCTGTAACTGATGAGAATGGAAGGGATTTCCCGTTCCCTCCCTCTACCTGTGGTACTTCATTTAGTACTCCTGCATCCCGTTGTCTCTTTCTTCCTATTTGTCTGTGGTTCTTTCATTTACTTTTCTTTGTTGATCACTCTCCTCTATTTTTCTTGGCTTACATTTCTCTTTGCTTGCTTATTTTCACTCCAATCTCTTATTGTATTCCTGTTCTACCTTTGTCAGTATTTTTTTGCCTGTCATTCCCCCCTTATTCTCTTATTTTAATGACAGCTTTCAAACCCCATGTTTGATTATTCCTTTCTGTGAAGAAGTTACAGTGAGGAGCAAAGGCAATTATTTTACCTTTCTAAAACTATAGGTAACTATCCCAAAGGCAAAAGAGTTTTGTTTGGCTTCTTTGTTCAAGAAGGTGGCAATCAGAAGAAGTAGGAAAGGAGATGCTGATGGCAAATTCTGAGAATTTGTAGGAAAGGGAAATTTATAATGCTATTTTAATTTTGCTTTTGTGCTCCCCCCTCTACCTTTTCCTGCCTTATCAGCATTTCCAGCATGCTGGTGAGATCACTGCCTGTAAAGCAGCAGACAGGTAGGAGCAGAGCAGGCACTAGCACTGGCTCAGGCCAAATGAAATCCTGATCAGATGTTCTCCTGAACAGCCACTTGATCAGCTGCAGTGCAGAACTCTTGGTACATGAATCAACTGCTTCCCTGAGTCCAGAATAAACACTGAAGGGAGACCTTGGTGAAATCTTCCATTTGAATTTCAGCTGGTTTGCAGGGAGCTGGGGAAAAGCTCTGACACTGCAGCTTCTTCTTGGATACCTTTCCTAAGAGATCTCTTGGATGTCTGTTCCCCAGAAGCAGGACACTTGAGCAGGACTGGGAAATTATTTCCCTGAATTTGGAGCTTCTTGGTTGTGTGCATGTAGCCTTACATTTATTTAATAGTGTCCTAGAAAACAATACCTCCAGGCTCCTAAAACTGCTGTAGGCCTGGTCTAAAGCCAAATCTTTAATTACTTTCCTGTCTTTTGATTGTTGACTCTGCCCTGTAACAACAAAACAGAGCCTCTATTTTGGATTTGATAGTGCTGGTTAGATCATGACCTTGCTACTTAAATACTGTTTCTTCTACTGTTTCAAAACCAAATAATCCTTGGAAATATAGGTTAATAAAGGCAGCACCCTTTTCATATTAATCCCTCTGCAGATGTCAAAATACGGAGGACACTTTTCATGTGAATAATGTCCAAACTTGGTGTTTTGTGTTTTCATGCAAGTAAAAGCCAATACTTTGTCCTCTGATTTGCAAGGATGCAGTTTCTCTTCCACAGATTGTCAGTAGAATTACAACTTGAAATGCTTAGGTAGGATGATGTTTCCTGTTTGCAGTTTGGTATTTTAACTTTCTGACTGCTAGTTTTCTTGGTACCAAATAGCTGACCTTTACCACTTGTCCTAAAGGATACCTTCCTAGTTTGGCACCACTCTTGGTAATTGCGTTTGCATGTACCCTATGCTAACTTAAATGGTAGTTCCACATTTAGCTCCAGAGATTTAATTGCAGATTAAACTCATCTCAATGCTGCTTCCCAGTTGGTAAAAATGGATATCTAGTATATTAATTGGAAACTAGAGCTTTTTTTATGATATGATTAGTAATGTGGATAATGAAAATATCAGAGTTTGTGTGGAGACAGTTAGCTACATTAAGAGGTTCTTACCAAGGTAAGATATTGCAGAAGCAGCAGCTTGCAAATAAATCATGGTGATGATGGGTGAGCTGACAGAGCTGTTGAAATGGGAAATTGTAGAGGACTTGGACAAGGGAGTAAGTGTAGGGCAAATGGGTATGGTTTTCACCTGCCAGAGCAGAAGTGAGTCTCTGTGTAACCTCAGAGGGATATTATTGTGAAGTGAAACAGCGGAGGAATAAATGAAGCGCATTGGAGAGGGATCACCAGAGTGAGAAGGGTTCAAATTTCCAGTATGAACAGCAAAGTCAAATGAACATTGGGCTAATTACTTGGTAGTCTGAAACTTTGATGTTTGTGACTATACCACATCATTCTGGAATCGCTCCATTCTACTGCTTAAAAGCATTTCCCCAGTTTTGTCTTTTCTTGATTCTCTGGATAAATTGGATAGATTTATTCCATAGTGAAATGAAAATGGGCCTCAATAAGTTCATGGCCTATCTCAGTCCTGAGTTTTGCTCACAGACTATGCTGAGACCTTTGAAATGTCAGCAGAGCTCTTGTAGAGAAAAATTAACAGAAACATTTTACAATAGCAGGAAGGAATTATAAGATTCCTATTAGCAAACACAGATGCATTATTGTTATTATTGCTTTGAAAGACAATTTAAACAGAAGTGCCAGATGTCCACCCAAAAGGAGGTTTTTAAAATAAAAAGCAGTTGCCATTTTCTAAAAGATTTATTCACTCCTCATTATGCTTTATGAAATTGCATTTAAATGTAACAAAAGACAGGATTTCCAAATGTAATGGAAATTAAACTTATTTGTATCATTTGAACAGTTGTCTGGTTTTCTAGAATATAATAATAGTTCCTTAAACTGAAAGAACAAAAATTAAAATGCATAAGTAATTGCAGAATAAAAATGTTTGTGGTGTGTTATGAGCTATAAAAATCAGACTAAGCATAACTGATTTTAATTCAAAATTGTATAAATAGTTACAAGTGGTAGTCCCAATTTAAGTAATGAAAAAATGTGATAAGTACTTGTATTACAAAATTAGAAGATTGCCGTACCTAGACTAGTTGTGTTATTTGCTCATGCAAGGGAAAATTCTGAGCTAATATTGTAACACATTTAAAAAATATATCTTTAGCTCTACTCAGAAGCAGAAAAATCTTTGCCCTACCAGCCTGGTGTCTGTACAATCAGTGTAAATTCAATTGACCCCGAGCTGGTCTCAGATAAAAGCCTATTGCTCTTTCACCTATTCACTCATTCACCACTCTAGTGACAGAGACACATAATACAGAATCAATTTTTCCTAAAGAAAATAATTTGATAATCTCAGATGATACAAAACATCAGTGTGTTCCTTTAAATTTTGTTTAGGTACAAGTGAAAACAGAAAAGAAGCGCAGTGAGCTTTGTTTCACAAGGAAAAGAGCACATAGGTCTTGTTTTAGCTGGCAGAGCTGATGATGCCTAAACGGGAGCCCCACTGACCCTCTGCAGTTATGTATATGCACAAGGAGCTCCCTGAGTGAAAATGGGTTTTTTTCCTCAAGGAGCACAAATTTTGAGGAGCTTTTTAATCCTGGTTAGTGAACAGCCAAAATAAGACTGGTTTGTGTTTCATGGCCAATTATATTTTTTGTTATATTCCTGCAATTCTTCTGTGGCACAATATTCGGTGATGAACTTTTCAGATGCAAAATTGTGGCTATACACCTCTGAATAAAAAAATCATGTTCAAATCATTTTTCAATGCTGTTGCTGTGTCCTCATCAGTTACCAGGTTTTAAAAATGCAAGGCCTTTAGGATTGAAGCCATAATTTTTTTCTAGTGTGATAGTAATGCATGTATGTAGTTGGCAGGGACATTGGGAAATTAATATGCAGTGATTCTTTGGCAAGAAGCAGAAACACTGTGTTGTTTAGCATTGCTTACTCTTGAGGTCTCTACTGATTTCTTAGGAATTCAATGCTCTTCTGCTGCTCCTAAGTGGGAGGAGAGAATGAAATCTCAGCTGTAAGGTTTGAAATGAGGTATTTGCACATGGAAGCAAGACATAGGAAAAGTTTGAAGTAAAGGCATAAGGAAAGATTAATTTTTATGAATGGAATGTGACTTAATCTGACAGATGTAAGACAGAACAGACCTTTTAAAATATCCCTAAATCTGTTGGAACTGGACATGAGGAGTCACACCCAATTTCTGCTGGCAGGTACATGATGCAGTGTTGCAGTGCATCAGAATGGTTCAGGCTCGTTTGCTGTGGCAGTCTAGCTTTCCCCTTTGCAAAGGCAGTGAAAGCAGTATTTCAGTTCAGAAAGCTCCTATTTCAGTTGAGCCATTGTATTTCTAAGAAGGGGTCTAATATATCAGGTTTTCCTGTTGCTTCTCTGGTTTTGGGAGAAGGGAGTGGTGAGGGAGGAAAATGTTTTGTGCAGTGTTCAAGGACAGCCTTGATGTCCAGCAGTTGCACCAGTAAAACTCTGAGCTAATTTTGAAACTTAGCTACAAATCATTATGTTGACACTGCCCCCAGATGAGACAAAAATATCTAATGTGAAATCCCACAGAGCTTAATACTAACATCTTAAACCTCCTTAATATATTCTTGTTTGCTTGTGGACACATTGTAGGATTTACTACACAAAGGGGAAAAGGCAGGGGGAAAACTATAGGGAAATATTCACTATCAAAATGAAAAGCAGCTTTAAATAAATTTCTTCAGAATGATAGGAGATTACAAACATGATTAATCTCTATGGATCTATAAACTTTTCTTATGATTACAGAAGGTACTAAGATGAAGGGCATTGAAGTGCTGAGACCTTAGACCAGGTTTTCTGGGACTATATCAAGCCAAAGATTCACAACCATTTTAATGTGTAGTGGTATTTTAACTATTTTAAGAGTGTAAGTGGATTTTTGTTGTACCTCTGTATGCTGCTTAGAATGTATGTGATACAGAAGTCACCTTAGCCATTACACTCATTGCTCCCAAATTGCCTAACTGATAACCTGGAGTATTAGTTCCCCATGCATTAGTAAGCTCAGTAAGCCAAGGCTTGAAGGCCTTTTATCTTAAAATAGGAGTCTTGGAATTTTGCTGGTGTAAAACATCGTGTATATTCTGTTGGTAAATATGTTTTTGAAAACTAGAGCTGCTTCTGTCATCAGAGGAATCAGTCCTTCATTTACTGGAGAAAGCCCTTCCTCCATGAGCTGCATTTTGCTCCTACAGATTTTGGGTTTCCCATCCTTTAGATTGTCAGGATTTTAGGTCATATATTTTGTATTTTTAAACCCTGCAATACCATTACTAATTTTAAATGGGTTTGAAAAATTTATTTAAGGGTTCAGTTTTATGGTGTCTGCTACTTTTTAGCCTACAAAGAGAGACCACCAAAGCTTAAACTGGAAAAATATATGCAGGGGTTTCTCTTCTCCTGTTAGTCTAAATCTTTCTCTCCCTTCATGTAGCTGTTGAGAGTAGTATTATCTAAACTAAACTACATGTTGATAATGGTCAGATAAATGTACTACCCATTAACAAATTTCAGCTCTAAATTAGCTGGTTTCCAACCACCATCTAATTAATGGAGAGAGAATCTCCCAACATAGTTCTTAAGAGGCATTAGGAATAGTTTGTGAACAGGATATATTCAGGATTGTTTACATCAGACAAGGCTGGGTGACTCTATGAATCTTTTTTTACTCCCTGCCCTATCTTGCTAAATGCAGAGCTTTAACTTGGATCTTTCTGACTTCTTATCAATAATATTAGATTCATGATTGCAGATGGATAGGCTTTATCAATTTAAATCAGTGGTGTGTTGGCATGGTCAGTTACTGAAAAGGATCTTTTTTCAGCTTTGTTTTCAGTTTGTATCTCTGTTGTTGTATTTTTCATGTTTGTATTGGATAGAAACTAAATCTGGATGTGGCATGACTGACAGTCCAAGAGTAGTTTCTGCAAAACCTAATTAGAGGATTGGAAAACTGTTGCTTTGTGTCATTGCAAGTTGAAAGGCTGGTTAAATGAAATTTGAAAAATCTCAGCCTCCAGTTCTGAAGCTGTTATGGAAATTAGAGACAAAAGCAGGAATACAGTGTGATAATTCTCAAAGGGATATATAGAACACAACATTAAACCATTAACTAATATAATAGTAATTAGAACGCCAAAGTGCTCACTAGGTGAGTATCTACTCATGTTTCCTGAACTTTGAAGTTGTTTATAATATGGTAAAAGCTGATGCTGGAGGAATGGTTTACATAAAAAGGCAAAGTTTTGCTTAGATTTGATAACATTTGAAAATGGTTCAGAATATTTCTTTACATTAAGTATAATTTTCTTTTAAACATGGGAGAAATAGGATTATTTATTAATGTAAACAAATACACATGGCGCTAATCCAAAGGCCAACATGTCAGTTAAAAAATTCAACAGATTTAACTAAGCTGTAGGTCAGGCCAGTGGATTCCCCCAGGGCACAGTATAAATGGGACTCTTTATATGTATGGCCAAACAGTGTGTTTGGAATACTTCCAGCAGAGTTTGGCTTTGATTTGACATTAATTTATTTCAGCTTGTAAAGCCACTAGTATATTATTTAAATAAATGTTATTTTAATGGATGCTGATAAAAAGAGATGGACTTCATGACATGAAGTTCAATTTTGGAGCCTGGCTGCTTAAATACCTCCATTTTGCCAGCACATAAATAAGTTTTCATTAACAAAAAAACCCCATGGTTAGCTTGTAAACATCTGAAAAGCCTTGGAGTGTGTGTTGGGAGAAAAAAATAATTTCAGTTTGAAGTTTGAGGTCTGTTGAGTGACTTTCACATGACTGTTTCATCTAGAAAACTCTTGGGAAAGTTTATTTTTTGTATTTCTTGAATGTTGCATTTCAATTGCGGTTTAGATCTCCATAGAATTAATGGAAACAAACTTTATAGTAGTTCATGTGAAGGAAGAAGGTTATACTTTAAACACATAAACAGAGAATTAACTAAACATTCATCAGAATTAATTAACAGTCCACCAGTCTCACCTCCAGTTTAGGTAGCCAAAAAGAATTAAATTAATATTTAGAAATTATGGTGGTCTTATTTTTTAAAACCATTTAGAGTTTTTCCAGGAGTGGGTATTGTAACAAGCGAGTTTTTCTATAGGGTGTAGCTTGACTTGAAGGGATTCTCCCACTTTTCTGTGCAATTTGTTGCCATGTTGAATTCTTCTCATGATGAGTTTTTTTCTTAAGCATGTATGGGTTTCTTCCTCAACATACTAAGCTGTTTCTTCTTGTCCTGTCCATTATCCCTCTGAAGAGAGCATCTCTACCTTCTCCATAAAACCTTTGAAATATCACAGGTTTGATCAGAGCTTCCTAACCTTCATTTCTTTTGGCTGAGCAAACCCCTTTCCTTCAACCTCTCCTCAGGCCTCCAGCTCCCAAACCATCTCTTTGGCTTGGTGGCCCTGCATGGCCCTCTGCAGCTTGCCAGTGCCTCTCAGAGGGGGATAATTCCAAGGAGACCCTGTGTTCTGCGTGTGGCAGGGTGGAATAATGATCTCCCTTGATCTGCTGAACACTTTAAGCTTTACACCTACTTTTGCTAAAGCTCGTGCTTTTCTTGTTAAACCATTCCTCCAGCTTGCTCTGCTTTCTTTTTCTAAGGAGGCTCTTGTCTCTGCTGTATCTACTTCTCCTTCTAGCTTAGTGTCACACCCAGATATGCAGAGTGTGCTTTCAAATCCATCATTCCCCTCATTTATGCAGATATTGAACACTATGTGCGTTTACTTTGGCTATCTAGCTGGGGGTGGCAATCTTCTGAGCATAAAAATGTGCACCTACTTTGTACAGGTTTACAGCATTTCTAAATCAAAGGTGGCTGTGACATGTGAAATGTAAATCTACAAAGGCATATTTACCACCCATCTGGCAGCTGTTTCCTAGACAATAACCTACATAAGATTGATGCTTTTCAGAACATTTGGAATTCTCTAGAGACCTGTAGTAAAAGCCTAAACTGTACTTTGAAGCAATGTGTGTCTGTCAGGATATTTTATTCACACACTTATTTTTTTGATTCAGTCATTTCTGAGGGATATAGACAAGAACAGTCATTAAAGTGTCAGAGAAAGAAGACATTAATTCATTTGCATGCTTCATGGCACAACATATTTGATAGCTCTTAGTAAGTTGTTTCAGCACAGAATGGACGAACTTGTTCAGTGTTGAGTTGTATGCCATATTGAAAAGTTGTGTTATTTTGTATTGCTCCTAAAGGATATTTCAGGGATCTTATGAAAATACCATGATATTGTGACAGCCTGGTGTTGAAAATGGGCTTGTATCAAAGTTCTTTGGCTAATTTTGAGGGGGGAAAACAAAAGAATTTGGATTAGAGGTCTTGAAATCTGTGTCTAGATTTTAGGTTTATGGACTTTGTCTTCATAAGTGGAAAGAAGCTTCTCTCGAATAGACAAGTTTTCAATGCCAAATGACAAACAAACTTCAAAGTTAAAAAGGAAAATGGCTTCCAAGTAACATGCCCAGAGGCCTTATTTTTAATAAGGTTATTAAAGGCTTGGCCATGAGAGTTATAGTATAACTGCCATCTGTCTCTTTCTTCTCTCAAATGCTTCTCATGTGTTTATTCCCCATTCCAGGTGAAATCTCTGTGGAAGTAACTGTTCGTTCTCTTCCCAATTAATTCACTAGGAAATCCTAGCTTGGCTTTGGGGTGGAACTTTGTTCTCCTTGTGTGGCAGCTGAGCACTGATGATTACTGGGATGAGTTTCAAATGACAGAACATGTCACTTGCTTGTTGATCTTTAGTTTCAAGACCAGATGGAAAAGACATAATTGTCTAATTTTTTTTTCTAAGAATAAACCCATTAAAAGTAAGAATTAACATGAACAAGGGTAAAACCGCTAATGCAGTAATCGAGCACAGTTTTATGAAGTTGGACAAACATCCTGCCTGTATCTTAGGAAGAATATTTTTTCACTTTTCTGTTCAGATAATTTATTACAATCAGCCGTGTTGGAGGGTGCCTGAACTTGCTTCCTTTTTCCTTTGCAGCTTCCTTATTTTAGCTCAGATGGGACTTTGCTTTAAATCACATAATATGGTAGAAGGTCTGTTATTTGACCTGAGTCTGGGGTCACACAACCAATCTTGGCTAATCTAAAATTAAATGTAAACAATTCTAAAATATATTGAATTTATGTACTTAAACTTAGGAGCTGCCAAGTAGAACAGTACTTTATTATTGCACAATAAAACACAATTAGAATAATGGCTGTTAATGTTTGAAGCTTTTTTAAATTGAATATAGCAAAGCTTTAATTCCACAATACTATTATTGCAGCTGGTTCTCTGTTTGTTGAGGGCTTGAGGAGACGCTTCCTATTTTGTTTGATTTATAGCTTTATAACATCACAAAAAAAGAATTTTCAACTGCACAATGGATGGAAAAGACCACATGATTTTAAAAATTGATTATGTTTCACAAATTGTTACTTCTACTCCATAGTCAAGTATTTCCTACTCCCGGAGAGTTCCTCTCCCACCCCGACCTTCCTTAACCGTGATAATTTTATTTCCACTTAGATTTCAAATCATTACACCAATAGAATAATTTTTATTATGAAACTCATTCTTTAGAAAAGCTGAAGTTAAAAAGAAATAACCATAAACTATAGTTTTAGAGACACAAACTATAAAAATTTGGTTATCTAGATTAAATTGGTTTTTTGAGGCTCTGTTTTTTTTATATGGTTCAAATCTGTAGCTGCAGCAGTTTGAACAATTTCAGGATAAATTGCCATTAAAGGCTAAGAAAGTCTAGGAAATGTTAAATACTCCATGGGGGCGCTTGGATTCTTTAAGAGAACATACCCCAGGTTGCTGTGAGTTAATTTGGCTTCCTTGGTGGAACCTCATGGGTTCAGTACTGTGTTCAATTTTGTTCTGAATATTTCCAAATATATTTGATACTAGACAGGTATTCAGGCGTATTTCTCACTGTATCATGTGTCCTAAGAACATCTGTGGTTGTTTTTCTCCTAATCTGTCATGGGATTAATTCACATTCAGATCTTTCTTTGATGGATGTGTGTGGTGAGCAAGCTGGTTTAAGATTTTGCTTGGTTACTGTAATTCATTTGGGACAGACAGAAAGAGACAAAGACCTTTACCCTCAGAAAAAAACAAATTAGCAATACTAAAAAAAAAGGGAAATTATGTGAGAAGAAGTGGAGCTTTGTTTAGCTGCTAGCGTTTTTAAGTATTCTGCCTTAAAACTAGGAGAATTTCAAACCCCTTTTTCAACATTTTGTATTGGCTGTAGAGTCCAGACAAATTTTGGGTATCATCACAGCCCCAAACAAATATGAAACACTTTTTCCTACAGTTTAATGTCACTCTTTTTGCTTGTGCTGTTTAATACAGCACTGTTCTGAGAGACTCATAAAAAAGCCCAAACTAAACTATTGTTGCTTGGGAGGCTGCCTGTGCCAGAAATGGTGCTTTCCCTAAAATAATTTTCATGTGACTGTGATTCACAGAAATTTCTGTTTTAGGAAAAAAAGCTGTTAAAGGTCACAAACCACTCACCTTCGTTTGTTAGCTGTGCTGTGTGGAGGGAGTAAGTGGTTGCTGGTCAGGGTGTTCTCCTTGCTTGCAGGAGGTTTTAAAGGGAAATCTGTGGATCCAGTGTAACTGTATGACCTCAGCCTCACAGCCTGACATGGGCGAAGCTTTCATAACCTTCACTCACTTATTGCATAAGCTGAGATGGGGAGTGGCACTTGTAGCAGGGCCAAGGCATCAAGACACTATCTCTGTTTTGAGAGAAAAAAAAAGAAAATCTATATTATATATCCTCATTGTCCCCTGTGCCACTGTTTTTATCTGTTTCATTACAAGTTTCCCTAAGAAGTTCAGACGAAAGGTAACACATGTGTGTGTGTTCCCGTGCGTGTGTTCTCCAAGTATTTCTCTTTTTATTTGCTGTAGTTTACAGTAAAATAAACCTCAGAGTAAAATGGTGAAAGCTTGGACAGCAGATTCGAGTGCCTCTTGAGCTCCACAAACTGCTATTGTGAATTATAATTATGAAAAAAGACTGGTTTATGTAATTTGAAAAGAATAGAAAATTTCTGCACTAAATATAAAGTTTTTAACAGCCTAAACCCCAGATTTTAAAATGGGTGGGATTTAAACATCCAGATTAAAACCGGATTATTCTGGTTAGCTTTTACATCTAGAATATTTGCATGACAGTGCTTACTTTTTATTTAGAGGTTAAAATACACTGCAGATTATCTTTTTATAGAAAATCAATACATTTACAACAGAAAGTAATTTTTTTTTTCCGGGTTAATTTTTAAAATAAAATCTGAAGTTTTGAAATACAGAATTTTCCAAGCCACCAGAAATATTCATTGTGGAGTACTTAAAAGAGATGTAACATTTGACTTTATTAAGAGCTTCAAGAAACATTAATTTTATAGCTGGTAGTCAGTTACTTTGATTTTTAAGTTTATGATAGGCACAGCAATATAAGAAGAACCTTGTCTTGTGCTGAAGACTATAAAAACTGAATTTTCAGTTGGCTAAAACTAATAGTACAGCACCTGCAAAAAAGAACATGAATCTGTGTTTTTTCTTGCAGACAAAGGGTGGTTGGGCAATTCAGCATCTGTTCATTAAATATGTGCTCTTGTGCCTGGAGGCAAGTACAAAATCAGGAGTTCTGCTCCATATGACCTGCTCCATTCTAGAAACCTCATCTGTATTGCTCAGTCTTGCAACACTGGCTACAGTCTTTTGTGAATTGAGATTTTTGGAACAAATTGAACTAGTAAGATTAAAAAGTCTTCAGCATGTGAGACACATGATGAAAAGCCTTTGAGAAAAGTATGAACACAGTCAAAGTAATCCAAGAAGTCTTTTCAGTCAGGTCACAACCTTTTGCTTACCAAGTTTTAATTTATTACATTCACTATGAAATTAGCTAAAACTCAGATGATTGTTAGTAACAGAAATGAATACACTTGATTTTAAAATAGATTTATTAATCTATTCCTCAAGATTACATAGAACCTCCTTGTCCTGGATAAAATAATTACTTCATTTTGCAGAAGATAAACAATACAAAGAAAAACAAACGTTGGTATATGCTGACAGAAGTAGAGGAAGCTTTCCCAGGACATGAAAACACAGTGCAGTTGGAGGTGATGATAGGATTTGAATGTTTGTTTGTGTTTGGGAGTTCTTAACTTTAATGTGGATGCATATTTCCTTAGGTGCCAGATTATTCTCTTCCCACTGAAAAAGGATTTTTATCCTGACCACAGTAAATATAATGGCAGTAATTCACAAATTGAGTATATTTTACAAGAATTTAAGGTGTGAAATCTTAATATAAGCAGTGTTGTAAATGGCTTAAGGGTCTAATAAAGTCATGTTTTTCAGGAGTAAGATTTCTTATGAATTTTTCTCCATTTGGAAGACTAGAGAATGAACTGTGTAATCTTTGATTTTATGACATAAAATCTACATAAGTCTTGCTTAAATGTAAAGTGCATCTATGCAGTTTCATTGCTAATTAGTCAGATTGAACAGCCATAAAACTGATATTTACTGGAGTAGATATCACCAGGTCTTTAAAATATAAGAAGAGGCATAATTTTCTGCTATTCAGCTTCTTGCTTTGATCCCTATTGTAAAAATGGCTTATGATTTAATCTGATGTTAATTGTAGAAATAGAATCTTAGTGTTTTGATCAGTTGTAACTTTTGTAACTCCCCTAGATATAAAAAACTGCCCTCAGGAAAGAGGAGAAAATGTTATACTTCAAATATAACAAGGGAAAAGTTTATTGTGGAAAGATTAGGCAAAGTCCTATCTCTGCCTATATCCCTACCTTTAAATAATGACTTTTTTGACTAGTTACTCCCTTTCTGCAGCAAGGGTGTCCCTGACTTCAGCAGGTGAGAGTCTTGCAGATTTCTTTGAAGTGCTATCACCAGAAAAGGGTTCAAGTTGTCTGTCTCGTCTGAGGACTGAACATCAACCCATATCTTTTGCTAAATATTCAAGGAAATAACCAGATATTATCTCAGCACTAACAGGAAAACTTGTTGCAAGTATTCAAGTCTCTGTAATAACATAAAATCAGAATTCATCTTCACCAAATCTTTGCTTTAGATCAGGGATGTGGTTTTGAAATGAATCTCCCTTTTTCACCCTTACTGTGCAATGGCTCATATTGCACAGCAGCCAATGCCTAACAAAAAAAAAAAATTAAAATGGAAAATGTGCTTCCGACTAGTTACTCCCTTTCTGCAAGGGTGTCCCTGACTTCAGCAGGTGAGAGTCTTGCAGATTTCTTTGAAGTGCTATCACCAGAAAAGGGTTCAAGTTGTCTGTCTCGTCTGAGGACTGAACATCAACCCATATCTTTTGCTAAATATTCAAGGAAATAACCAGATATTATCTCAGCACTAACAGGAAAACTTGTTGCAAGTATTCAAGTCTCTGTAATAACATAAAATCAGAATTCATCTTCACCAAATCTTTGCTTTAGATCAGGAATGTGGTTTTGAAATGAATCTCCCTTTTTCACCCTTACTGTGCAATGGCTCATATTGCACAGCAGCCAATGCCTAACAAAAAAAAAAAATTAAAATGGAAAATGTGCTTCAGAAGCACACTGGAAAAAATTACTATTGTGTTTACATTTGTATAACCATTTTGAGGCCAATATGTGAACCCAAGGAGGGGCTGAGAACTTTTCAACTTGCTTGCTGATTCTGAGTTGCTTTGAAACGTGCTGAGTGGATAGCCCTGGAAGGCTGCCAAAGCTACAGCCAAAGCTGCAGCAAATGGCTCAGAATATTTTGCTGGAGAGGTACATGTTTTTTTTTACTGGATAAACCAAGAGCCTATTCAAAGAAAATAGCACAGAGACACTATGCTCTGTTTTCGTGGAAAAGCTGGCAGCTTTTCAGGTAATTCAAAGGCTGAAAAAGTGGTGTGAACATTGAGTAACAAATATCTTCTGTTGCTTGTTTTCAGGGAAACAACTTTTGTAGATCGGATTTTATTACGGAAATATGAAACACTTTTAGCAGTACTTATTCCTAGTAGTAGTACTATTTCTCCTTTGCCCATATAACTATGAATATAGGTCAAAGAAGCCTATATGACCCTAGTCTGAATTGTTTCTCTGTGTAGATCCACACAGATAGCATGGCACTAGTCCTTTGTTGAGGATATTCTGTGCTGAAGAGGTCCTGTTTGCATCTGACTCTAACATCGCCCCAAGAAAATCCTTTTCTGACCTAAGTGTTTTGGCTCAGAGGGAAAAGAATAATTACAGAATGATTTCAAAATAATTGGAAAACATTTGAATTTTCTTTTGCCTTTCCCCTTTTTGTTCTAGTGTGCTAAAACAGCAGTTTTGAAGGCATAAGGCATCTTTGTGACTCAGCTGTCAAATAATACATCAGAGAAATCAAGTGCTGGGCAGCACTTCCTTATCTTTGCTCTACCTTACATGGCCTTCCAAAACCCAGAGTGTGAACAATTAGATGTGTAAGTAAAAGTTGGGATATCTCTTTTAGTGAGTGTTTCATGGGGACATGAAGTCTGCCATACTTTGTTGCTTAATAGCTTATTCTGAACTTTGCATCTGGGGACAGGCATGGGGCTGTGCAGCTGTGTGGGTGCACTCCAGCCCTGGGGCAGCCCCAAGGGCAGGGCAGTGCCCAGTGCTTGGGATGGAGCTGTGCTCTCTGTGCCCCCTGGGCACTGCCCAATGCCGGGGGAGAGCTGTGATCGCTGTGCCCCCTGTACAGAGTTGGCTCCTTGGGGTGCTTTTATCAAGAACCCACTGTACAAACAGCTTCTCTGTGCTTCTTCTGCTGTCTGTGCACCCAGACCCCATGGGTAAATCTGTGTTCTGCTGAAATATCCTTTGTGAGACAAAAGATCTCAAAGTTTTCTTCTCCACTGCTGCTCAAGAATTGTGATTTAACTGTTTCTGGTGGCTGCCACTTGTTGCCTTTTGGCCACTGACAATAGCATGAAGACATTATGATGCTGCTGTCTGACTTTTAGCACGTTGCTTTGAATTAATGTGTGAGAGGAAAATAAAGAATCCACTAATATAACTGCTTTGAAAAGTCACTTTGGATTTAGAACAATAAATATGCCTGTAGATTAAGACGTCAATGTCATTAGCAGAATTCATACAGGACTTTCTCATTGTCTGTGCTTTCTGCACTTAATTACCTAATTTGTGTTGGGACTATTCATTAAAAAGAATAATATCATATTTCTGTGATGCCTCTATAAATGCTGTGTAATCTGTCAAGTAATAGATCTCATCATAGTTCCAAGAGTAGATTTCTTCTGTATTATTTCATTCTAAAACTCTTATACAACTTGATATCAAAATTAAATTAGTTAAATGATATTACTGTTTCTTCTTTCCTGAAAGTGAATTGTGAACTGCCTGTTCAGTTTTAAACTTCTGCCATGGAGAAAGTAAATTTCATTAAAATAGTTCTGATGCATCTTGTGGCTGATAAGTGATGAAATCACTCTGAATCTTGAGGGAGAAATCCTTACAATCAACCCAACTAAAGAAGTGTTCTGTTTAATACTGTTAAAAGGGGATATTTTCAAATACCTTACAAATCCTACTGTCCTTACAAATCCTGTCCTTGCTGCAGGACCGTTTGTAATTACTTATCCTAAGGAACTTTTCAAAAATACTCAGTTTAAACTTTTACTGCTGTTAACTTCATTTTTTGTTTTGTTGGCACAACATCAGTGTTGGTGAGTGGGTGCTACCTATTCACTTTGGTAAGTCAGTGTAATCACAGATAAAAGGATGGCCTTTATTCCCAGAGAATTCTTCCTAGACTTTATCTGTAATGCCTCATGTGCAGACTTCAACTACTGGGAAACTGAATAGATGTTATTTGGGGTATTCTTTCTATTTAATTGCTGTCTCCTTCTTGAATGTTTGGCTTTAATATTAGCAAATGGATTTTAATGTTTGTTTTTAACATAAGCAAATGGGTTTTAGTCACTTTGCAGTCACTAGGACTCTGATCCTAAGAAATGTTGGATGTAGGGATCTTGGGAACAGCTGTAAGAGAAGTGAGGAAGATCTACATATCAGCCGAATGGTATCTATCAAAGCTTCCAGCTTTATGCATAGGAATTTTTTTCTCATGGTTTCCCAAAACAAAGCCAAGCTGGGTATGATTATAAAGATGTAAATTCCAAATAATATAAAGAGGAAAATACTCTTCAGTCATAGGGCTAAACTAATTACATTTACCATGGAAAGCATGAAAAATGAAAACCAGAAAGTAAATTATAATCAAAGAGATGAATCCCTGGCAGAACCTGATGGCCATGAGAAATAGCTTAATTTCTGGCAGAAATCTTAACTACTCTTGTTAGCAATTTTGCATATTTTAAGGTATTAATGAATCTTTCCAAAATATTTAAAGTGATTTAAGTCAGCTTTTTGTTCTCAATTTATGGAGCCACAGAATGCTGTGTTTATGATGTACTCACCCATGTGAGTCAATTGTATCGAAGAGACTTTTTTGTGCTATACTTGCAAAAATTCTGGGAGCAGCCCCAGCTCTAAGTGCATTTCCTACCATTGACATAAATCACTGGCTCGATGTTTTGCCTTACTTGGAAAATTCTTTTGTAAATCAGTGACTGCACTAAGATCTTTTGCTTATGAAAGTACAGTAGGAGATGTGCTCTGAGGATTTTAGTTTCTCTGGAAGTCACACAATATATTTAGTTTCTTCCTCTCTATCCAGTTTGTGTGATATTTGAGTTTTGTAATTATTGATGCTTCAGTAATGAGCTTGGAGCAGCCTAGTGTTGGTTAATTTTGTAATAAAATACTCTGATTATATTTTTTTAAACTCTTACTACTTCTGTATATTTTGAAATGTAGATTGTTTTGATGTGAAACAGCTTTTAATTATGAAGTTAGGCAGATGTAATTTTGAGTTTAAAACTTTAAATTCTTTGTTAGGTGACTTTTTAAATTTGCCCAGCACAATTGAACCTTAGATAAGAAGTGTTCTTGGCAGGTATTGCCATTGTACAAATGAAGTTTCTTATTTGTTCATTTAGTATTTGAATATGTTGAGAGGGGGTTGTAGAAATCAGAAACACAGAACTAATCACAGTTGATCATGTTTGTGGACCAAAGTTCCTATAACTTTTATAGCTACTTTTCCTGCTGCATTTCTTTTGAAATAAGCCTGAAACCTACGAAGTCCTCATTGCTATTTTAGTGAAATATGAATAGTAAAAGTAGTACTGAAGTGTTTTAAAGTTTTTTTCAATTATTAATAGATGTGATTGACATTGGTAATCTTCACTGATATGTTTTTAACTGTTACAAATTCTCTTCTCAGTTGTGTGTTTGCATTTCCCAGCACATATTTAACAAATATAATGTATTTAATTAATTATTCATTAATGAGCAGATGCACAAAGTGTTGAACCAGTGCAAACGAGGAAGCAATAGCATCCAGAATGATTGAGTCAGAAAGATGAAAGATCTTGGAACATAGTTCAGAAAAAATTTTGATGGACATAAAAAATGCTCTTTATAATATCTTGGTTTTTCATACTCTTTGGATATATCACTGATCAGAGCAAGCAAATATTCCTTAGGACTTTATCCTGTTTTCATTGAGATAACAGCTATTCCTGCTGATCTCAAGTTTTTTCCAGTCTGTTTCCACAGTGCTTGTAGGGATATTATTGTAGCCTAAGACAAGTTGTTTTCCATAGAGAGGAATGTGTTTTAATCTGTGACTTCACACATGGAAGCAGTTCATTATGTACTTGTAGATTCACTGAGACTAGTATTGACAAGAAGAAAGAGGCAGATAGGTTCAGGCCATTAGAATATGATTCCCAGAGCTTCAAACAATTGAACTCTGTCCCTGACAGTGATTTCAGGAGCTGTCAGACTGCCTGATCTCTGTGCTGTACTAAACAGTTTAAATCATTACACAGTATTTATTAACAAGGATCTCTTCACAGGACAAAAGAACACTTTCTAGAACACTGTGAACCTTACAATGTCTTGACAGGCACTGTTTTCAAAATGCATGTTTCAAATAAAACCAAGAAAAATGAAATGGTAACCTAGGGATCCTCCATAACTTGAAAATGTCAGGTATAATTTCACATGTTTACATATTCTGCATCTCTTTTTGTCAAGCATCAAAGCTTTGACACTAACAGAATAACCCACTGCCAGTGTAACTTACCAGTAACAATTCTGGGAAAAAATGTGGATAGTAATAAATTTTAAAAACCTGTTTCTGCAGCCTCTGAGGATTCTGTAATTTCCTTCTAGGCAGGAATGGAATGTATAATGAAAGAATATAAAAGACTTTTCCAGAACAGAGGTTATTGAAATGAGCCTCAAAATTAATTATTTCATTCGTTAGCAGTGCTTCGCATTCATTGGAAAATTGGTATATTAAAAAAAAAAAAAAAAGCCTTTTGTGATTCTGCTGTGAACTCTAATGCCTTTTAATATAAATATGAAATGGTGCATCTAAGAAGCTGCATCTGATCCCAATCCTCCACGGAATTGAAATCATTGGACTGCGACCTGCTGCTTTATTATCTCAGAGGACAGCTAGTAAGAAAATGTCAGAGTAAGGAATGGGAAATGTAGAGCTTTGCTGGCAGGATAAGCCTGAGGCTCATTGATGAACTCTGCCTTTTCATTCAGGTTCTGAGCTGAAAGTTTCTATTCCTAAGAAAATACATATATTTCTAAAATATTTCTTAAATTTTTTTTTTCTGGTATTGAAGCATTTCCTTCCCAAGTTTGCACTGTTCCCTCTCATAGAAAATCAATTGCTCAGGTAAATAATTTTCCTTAGAGCCAGATTTAATATTAATCAGAGGGAAAGCATGGTTCTGTGAGCTCAGCTGAGTCACCTGGGCTCATTTTGTGCCAGGCCTGCAGCAGTACTTTGCCTTATGCTTCATTTTACCACAAAGGTTTGTCAAAAAATATTCACTTCCTATTTTTCTTTCCTACTTCAAAAAAAAAAAAAAAAAAAAAAAAGCCTCGATGTGGTGGATGAAAGGGGCATAGTTTTTTAAACCACTTCTTAATTTTTTTATGGAAATCCTTATAGTAGACAGTAGGGAGAAACCGGATTCTTTCATCTGCCTTTTTCATAGAGCATTGTCCAATATATGGTGCAAATTAATGCTTCATTTCCTCTTCCTATAGGCCAAATATGAACAGTGGTGCCACAAGTTTTTTTTTGATAGTACTACTATTCTAAAAAGCAGAGCTTTTTTATCTTTTTATTTCAGAAGAGGGGGACCAAATATCACTGAGGGGACAGTGTAGTTTTGATGAAACTCCTCTGACATGTTAATTTTGGAGGTTAAGGCATCTTGTTTCATACCCATTGTGCTTGGGATTTTGGAAATACATCTCTGTGTCACCTGTTAACACTGAAGTCACTGGCTCAATTTGTGTTGTCTCAGAGGTGCCAGTGTGCTGACCTAAAGCTTTATTCAAGGTTAGAGATGGAATGTTGCATGTCTGTTATCTGTCTCAATGTATGTTTCTGTAGTGATGACACTTGGAGACATTTAGTACTCAGGGAGGTCACCTGTGGCTGCCCTGCTGTTGAGAATACCTGTGAAGCAGTCTCATGATGACTTTTATTAACTAAAGTAAGCAAAAAAATTTACTGCTATGAAGGTGAATGGATATAAAAGGCATATTTCATCACAAGTTAGCATTCAAGAGTACAGCTAACTGTTGAGAACCTGTGGTTGTGCAGTTCTGGTTGAGAATTCAGCAGGATTTCTAGAATACTTTTTTCCTGCCGAAATCAAACAATCACAGAACACCACCTCTCTCAACATTGTACTGCTGATACTGTTTGGATCCAGCAAATGTGAAAAGTATGGTAAAGTAAAACTCAGCAGCACTTCTGTACCTTCCTGCCTTTTGGGATTCCTCAGTCTCACTCAGACAGAACTGGTTTCTCCAGATAGGGAAAATTATTACTGTTAGAAAAGGATGAGATACTGGTGTATTTTTCTGTGTCCCAAAACCTGGTCTTATGGGAATTTGGATTGAATATTTATTCTTAGGCCTCTTGGCTTGGTATTTTTCCCTGTGAAATTGAATTTGCAATTGATAAATCTTTCACAGATCTAAACAAAGACCTGAAGTTTCAACAAATTTAGTATCTAATTTAGCAGTTGCAATCTTGAAAGGCACAACAAAGTATTAAGGATTTATCTTTCAGACCACAACTCTATAATAACCATAAGGTTCAACAGCTAATAAAAATTAAAAAAATAATTTGCTGTAGGCATTATCTTTCTGAAACTGATTTCTGACAAGTTGTTTTGTTATTAATGCTCTGTTTGGAGAATTTTCTGTTACATCAATTTGACTTGGATCTGAACTCGGTTCCAGAGGTGAATATTCAGTGCTGCAAAGTGAGTGCTCCACCCAATGCACTGATTATTCAGGTTCAAGAGATTTCTTTTCCAAATTTTCCACCCAATGTGTAGGGACAGAACACTGGGGATGACACAACTACTTTCTGTATTTGTGGGAACTGTTGCTATGAGCAGATCTTAATCCCATATGTGATGTTTCATTTTCAGAAGACAGAAAAGAAACAACTTCTCAAACACTACCCAAAGACTTATTAATGACTTTTTTAAAATAACTTGAGTTTTTTAGGAGAATTTGATTGCTTGATAACCCTAAAGCAACTTGAAGATGTTAACTTATTTGAAAACCTGTGCAAATGCTCGTCTCAGACTGAGCCCTCACAGCAAAATAAAGTTGGACCTATAAACTCACATAATTCCTCCTTTAACTGATGGATTTAGTAGCCACAGTAAGATAAATTTCCTTTTCTCTTCAGTATTTACTCCTCAGATCACAGTTGTAAATTTGTGCCATTGTCAAAACTTTGAATTTAGTTGTTCAAAGCAAAACGCTGAATTGACATCTTAAGTCTAAATTTGTGCCAGGTGCAGTTGGGTGTAGCTGAGTAAAGCAAAATCTTGAATCTGTGGATTATGCAGCCTTGCAGATGGGCAAACCCCAGCCAGACAATGTTCTGGACAGCATACTCTGTTGATGCTGCTTTTACAGGACAATTGAACTGAATGATCTTTAGAAGTCACTTCCAACCTCAAACATTCTGTGCATCTGTGGTTTGGGGTTTTTTTCTGTGTAATTGAATTATTATTTTTTCCTGTACAGGAATATGTGAAATTACACATGTGATCCTTGCACTGTGCATGTGGTGTTACGCATAAAAGAAATGTGATAGAGATGGAGAAGTAAAAAGATCATTGGTAAAACATGGTTATATTTTACTGTCCAACATCTTTACCTTCAGGTTTTCAATGTCTAAGATATTTGAGGTGATGTTATCCTCTCAGAGGGGCCTAAATACAGACAAACTCTCGTGAAGGCCACAGCACCTGTTTTCAAACACCCTATTTTAACATGCTTAGCCTTGAACCTGAAATTCTGCCCTAAAAGCATAATTAGTGACTTACCTTTGTACAAAAAAAAAAGCCACACTTAGGAGAGCCTGAGGAAATGTCCTTGGAAATTGCAATAATGGACATGTCTTTCAGTAGTGCTTTGGAAAGCAAAAGTGTACTAATAGAGGGTGCTATTTGCTAATTGTCATAATTGGTCTAATTTTGTTCATTATTTAATACGAAATTCAAGAGGAATAGAACAAAAATGGTTGATGCATGTAATTTATGGAATAGAACCTAAGCATTTAAGTTGTCTGAAGATAATGTTTTAACGTGAGGTCTTGATGTTAATCCTTTTTTTTTTTTTTTTAAGGATTCTGTTATTACAAGTTTGACAAGTTACCTTGTGAGTTGGATTTCTCTGTGGAAAATTTATGACCTGCATAAAAGTTATCAGTAGAGGGAAATGAGAGATTATCGCTAGTCACTAATGACAATCATTTTAATATTCCTTCACAATGTGTCTTTTGGGCCACTGGTGCAATTTTAATCTTGGGATATCCTTCACCCTTCTTTTTGCAAGTATTTAAACGGTCTCTTTAGTTGAAGTTTACTTTAGCACTGCATCAATTAAATGGCCATTAAAAGTAAGAGTTGCACTGTATCTGGTAAATTTAGGTAAAGAGGATGCTAGTTCTGACAGTGTTTTTTTCTTTCAAGAATATGAAGAAGTTACAATTTTAAGCAGTTTCTTATATTGAGTTCCAGTATTTTGAAACCCAGTATACTTAAAAAAAAAAATTGGAATAGTTATTTTTCAAACAATAATTGCTTGTCTTTAGTTTCAGCTAAATATTAATTTTCATCATTCCACTTCTAGAAGTGTCACTGAAATAAGAAACATATTTCATGGTATTTTGGGTTTTTTCATTCTATTTTTCTAAAAGTCCCCCATTCCAAACTCCTGTTTTCAGTATCAGACTGTGGGCAAAATGGGAGCAGTGCTAGAACTCATAAGGTAAGACAGACTATTCAGAAGTATTTTGAGTTTATTTTTGATACCAGGATTTTCAGGATTAATGCTTAATGTAACCATCTTGCTTCTGGGTCTTGTGCGGGTTTCTCAGTTGGGCTTTGCGTGAGGAGTTTGCACAGATAAAGAGTGAGGGTTTGTACTGATTCTTAGATAAAGAAGGTATTTCTGATCTAAGCTTAAATGTCTACAACCATGGACTGGCTGGTGGGAATAGGGCTTAGAAATGTCTCTTCTAATTGGAATGAGAAAAGTCTCATTCCAATTGGAGTTGAAAATCCAAAAGGAGCTGAAATACAGAAGTTAGGAAGAGGTGCCTTTCTTCTCTTTTTCAGAGGTTTCTGAAATGTCTGATATATTTCTCTCAGGATGACTTATTAACTGGGAAACATTGAGATATATTTAAATAAAGTCACTACAGAATTTTCAGCCTATTGCAACAGATGAAGCTCAGACCTTTGCCCAAGTAGTTTTGCCAAAGAGTGCCCGAGGCTTTGCTCAGGGAAATTTTGGCTGATGCCAGCAACAGCAGAGTGGTAGGAGGCAAAAGTTAGAGTGGGGAAAAGGCAAGTTATTCCTGCAAAATCTCTTACAATAACATCCTACAGATCACACTCCCCCACCAGAGCCTGGAGCTCTGAGTGCATCTTCTTGGTATCCTTACACAAAATGAGTATCATGAGGCAAATGAGGATATTTGGAGGGAAGGAGTTCCAGGAAAATAAATATGTAGCCAGCTGGGGTGGGCTCCTCTCGGTTTGATACCAACTGTTGAAACCTGACAAAAAGTGTGAAATAACAATTTACAGACAAGTTGGTTTCTTTCCATCCCATAACTGCAAAGAAATGTGACAGCTTGAGGCTTCACTTTGCTACCCTTGTGTTGCTTAAGATAGTGAGAATTTTTGCTGGTTTCTAGATAAGACAGTTTTCAAATGCACTCAATGCTTTCCCTTTTTCTAGTATATTAGAGAAGGTAGGAAATCAGGGAAGGAATGAGTTGTGCATTATATCCAGCGTCTGTAGAACAGATCTAAAGAGTGGAAGTACAATTTGAAGAATATAAACCACCTAAATTTCAAAGTGAAACTAGCAGTTGAAAATGGTCAGTTGAACCAAGATGGGGTGTGTGAGAGAGAGTGTGTCTTTTGATCACATTTCACTGCATCTTTTAATTATGCAGGCCTAACATAATCTAATATCCAGATATTTTCCAGGTATAACTGAATGGCTTGAGCTCTATATTTTGTTAATCATATTTTATTATTTATTTGTTTTGTATGTAGTCAATCTCACTTATGCTGGTGCTAAAATCTCTCATGGTTAATTTCAGAAGTGATCTTTGAATAAAAATCTGATCTTTGTAACGTCTGGCCTTAAACTGCAGTAAAATCCTCAGGTGAAGGGGCTACTCTGGTCACTGATGTGACTCATGGGGCTGAGCTCTCTGATTCATATCAACATTCCTGATGGTGACTGCTCATGGTGGGATGGATTGGCTGATAAGGGAGCAGATATGGGTTTCAAGCAGCCTTAGTTAGGTGAGGCATGCTGATTTGTTGGGGCCATGGCATGACACTTCCAACCTGTGTCAAAACTTGAGTCTCAGACACAGGCATTTTATAAACAATCTCAACCTCTGTGTTTTCTGCTTCTATGGAAGTTGTTCAAATGAAAGTGAATATCCCTGGACACATGTTCAAAATATTACATCCTATTCTCCCAGCATCCTGTTTTTGATAGTATCAGAAGTGTTTTGTTCTGAATAAGTTTCCTGCATAGAGACAGCCTCCATGAACAGAATATTTTTATTACCTACCTCACTTGCTTTGTAATAGACCATAAGATCAGTGGGTCTATACCTTGGGTTGTGCTAATTTAATAATAATAATGGTTTACTGGGTTACTGGGCAATAAGAATGTCTGAAAAAGTAACTTCAAAAAGTGCTTTGTTGTACTGAGTGGTGATAATTTTTGCATAGTTGTATATATTGGTTTTCTGCTTTGAGTATTTTAAGTTATGTATACAGTTACCTCTTAGTAACAAAATCAGCCACTCTTACTGAGAAGAAAAATTAGCCATTCTTACTAAGAACCAAACTTGATTCCTTCAGATATCTAAAGCTGAACCCACCAAGCCAGAGGTAGAAAGCTGTGGGTGGTTTGCTATTAGAGTGTCAGAAATGTTATGGTTATATAAATAAATTTGGCTATCAGCTACTAAACTGAGTTTTGAATTGCTGATCCATGAGCCTCTTCTACTCAAAACAGTTGAGTTTAAAAATATTTTAAGAGAATCACTAAATACTTCTTTCTGCTATAACTTGGCATGGCTTTTGACTTTTGGATGATTAACTGTCCTTGGGTACAATGACCTTTGCTTTTTGCTTTTTGGTGAACAAAAATGGGCAATAGAGCTTTCCATGGACTTCTAAAGAGCATTTTTTAAATCAGATCAAAAGTTAATGACTTATAAAGCTAAGTCATACATGAGTGATATTCACGATGCAGAAGAATCAGGGGAGTTCTTTACATTTTAGAACCTTTAAGTCCATACCTTGTATTGGTTATTTACCTCAAAAGCTAACAAACTCCTACAGCTGAACTGAATAATAAGGCATTTAGGTCTTATTCTTCAACTCAGCTATCAGCTTGTGGTGAAATTAAAAATATTCTTTGAACTGCACTAGATTTTTACAATATCTGCAGACAACTATTTTGCTCTGCATAGTGTATCACATGGAAATGTTTATTTTATTTTAATTTTCTTGAATGATAAACATTCTTAAGCCATAATTATGCTTACTCCTTCAGCATGGGGAAACCTCAGTATTGAGAAGAATGCTTGTTTCATCTTCTGCCTGACATGTACCAAAGGAAAAGATAAAATCAGAGGTTGCATATGCTCTGAAATGTTTCTGTCAGTGTGACAGTCAATCCACTATCATGAGTTGGGACAGTGCTAAAGCACTGTCATGTCATGGGTCTTCTTTAGGTTAATACTTCATCTAGAATGCATTTTTTACAAAAATTAACCTTAATATTCTAGATATAACTCAGGCTGAGTACATACATAGAGAACTGAATATATACATAGAGTGTGTGGTGTATTTGTATGTGTGGAATACATCAGTTTTGAGGATTTAAAAGAGAAAAAAAAATGCATCTAGAAAACTATAAGAGTAAAATCAAACTACAGACATACATGACTTGTCCTCCCCAATAATAAGAAAAATCTCATCAGTAAATGTGCTTATTTATGTCTGATTATAACATGGGAAATTCAAGGTCATGTCAAGCTTAGTGCTAAAAATGGAAATGTAAGAAGAACCATTTCCTTCATATTTTGTGTTTTGTTCATGTTGTGTTTTGTTTTTTCCCCAACATGGAGCTTTTAAGAAAAATATATTTTCAAATATACTGTAATGCAAGTCAGGGTAATTTTGAGGTCATAAATGAAGATAAAACTACCATTCTAGTAGGGATATCAAATCCAAAGATTGGTCTCACTAGGGTTTTTTATACTTGTGTCTTGAAGTTCTAGTTCAGAAAGAACCAAAGGGAAATGGAAAAAAAAAAAGGGGGGGGGGGGGGGGGGTGGTGTTATTAGCATCTTTAGGACTCAGTGAAAAATAGAAGTTTCCACTGTTCTGGATTTGGTGTCTGAGGGTCTTCCTTTAGAATTAGAGTGGTTGAGTTGCAAGGGACCTGTTGAGATTACTTAGTTTTGTGTCCCTACTGATGATGCAAAGATTATTTTTGGCCTTTAGTTGTACTATAAACACGAGAACTGGTTTTGTTAAGCTTTAATACTTTTGGCTTGATGTGATGGGACATCAGAAGTCCTTGATGTGCGGGGCTCACTTGTGTGGCCTCACACAGAAGGGATGTCCCAGGGATGTCCTAGGGGAGGGCCTGGGACAGCTCTGGGTGGCTCTGCTCAAGAAGAGCTTGAGTTGTTGCTGTGCACTTGAGCTCACCTGGCACGGCCTGAGGGAAAGCAGGGAGCAGTGAGGAAAAGCCGCTTGCCCACCCTGTGGGGACTGGCACACAGCAGGCAAATCGTGGCAGTGGTTTGGTAAAGGTCCAGCAATCTCCTTCTCTCTCCTCTCATTCCTTCCTTCTCCTTCAGCAGAAAAATGAGAAGTGTGTAGGGCTTTGTATCATTTCTAGAGAGAACTCGCCCTTTGTTGACAATCTTGTAATAGCACACTTCAGGAATGGGCTTAGGAAGATATTATTGCTCCAAAGTCAGTGCAGATCTTAAGGCACTTCTTTATGGTTGTTCTTCGGTCTGGCTATAAACACAATAGAAAAGAATTGAAACTAAACCAAATCCCATTTTGATTTTACAGTGTAAGTGATACACAACTTCAGTGTTTGTGTTACGCATGCAAATATTGCACAGGGATATTGAAAAAAAAAAGCAACTTCATGATTTAATTTAAGTGCATTTTTAACAGCAAGTGCTTTTTGGTCAGCACACTCTGGTTTAGATAAACACTGTGTTGGCAAATAGTGAGTGACAAGGAGTGGCCAGTTAGCATTTAGCATGTAATCACTGGATGAGTCATGAAACCAATATTATAATTATGCCACTATGAGATCAGGTTTGCAAGGCCCCACATTTGCAAATATACAAACCAGTGACTGAGAAGGTTTGTTGTTTGGTTTTTTTTCAACGTAAATGATTTTGAAAAAGGCACCTGTAAAATAAATTAGTCACAGCAAACTGGGAGATAAAATTCAAGTGCTGCAGGTAATAGATGTGTTGACTGTTGGTTTTGTGGGTGTTATGTGAAACAATGAAAAATACCCATTGTATCTTGTGGTTACAAAGGTGTTGGCTAAGGTTGTCATGTCAAACTAGGATTTTCCAGCAGTTTGTGCCATCCTGGTAGAAGAGAAAATTCAGAAATCTCATACATGAGTAGTCAGTCTCTTCTTTCCCTGAGAAAAATCCCTTAAAAGTAATAGCCAACAAGGCTCATGACATGGTTGTGTATGCTGTCAACCTGCAGTATATAATTCCATATGAGAAGGACAGAAGGGTGTATTTAAAGGACTAGTGAGCAGAGGAAGGGACAATTGAGCCCCTCAGGACTGTGAGGCCTCAGTGGCCTCTCTGTAATGATGGCTCAAGAATATTCAATCAGGATTCAATCACCCTTAGCATTGCTGTTTATAATCACAGATCATCACACTGTGTGCAATGCCCTAAGAAGGGTTCCAGAAGAATAGCTGACTGTCTCCAGACTGAACAAGAATACAAAATCCTGAATATTTGGAAAGAGATGTTCACTGTTCTGACCTGAAACTTCTGGTCTGGGTATATTTAGGACAGCTTTGACACTTATTTTGATTTTACTTTAAATGGAATATTCCTGTTCAGAATCAGACTCTGATTAAATTTGTGGGAATTCTACAGATGAAAATAGAAGGAAAAAGTAAAGGTCTCCTTATTCATCCTCCTATTATTGTCCAAATTTAAAAAAACCCCAACTTATAGTGGTGAGGGAGTGGATTTAAAACCTTCACACCACTAGCATTTCAGTTTAATTTATTATATGTAAGCAAACCTCTGAATTTCTAAGATATGCCCATTCTGGTGTGCTAGTTATTGCCAATGCACATTTCAATATTTAGTAATCCAAATATGTAAAAAAACTGTTGGAGCTTTTAAAAAAAAACTTTGAAAATCCATTTACACCTAATTTTAATTTAGGAGGGCTTCTCTGTGCCTAACTCTTATCTCTGAAGGAGAGAAGTGAGATGGAGAATAGCTAAATAGCAAGCAAAAATGTTAGATGTGAAGTCAAAATTAGGTATTCAGATTTAATCCTTCTTTTTATGTTTGGCTGAATGAAAGTCGTGTCTGTTTACAAAGAAGCAATTAGTTCTTGAGGACTACTTATTCCCCTCATTAAATCATATTTGTCAAAACAGAATCATTTACATAGTAATTAATTTTAATACTGCTTATCGTGGGCTCTTATTTTGGTTGAGAAATAGGTCCCCGGAGCAGATGTGCTCTTGCTGAGAAAAAAGCTTCCTTTTGGAACCACAACCAAGGCACATGTGGAAAAAATAATGTAGAAAAGACTCACAAAACGATTGTTATTTAATAAATTCTTTGACTAATTTGTTTTGAAATATATGAAGAGCAAATTCACCAGCTGCCTCTTTGCTTGTTTAATCAAGGGTTTCAAGGCCTCTTGGCTGACAGGTCAAGTGTCTATTTTTTTCTTTATCTCAATTCAGAAAAGCCCAAAAACCTCACACCAAGCAAGAACTTACAGTTAGAAAAGTGACTTATACGCTTGGAGAAATGTCTGCATCACATTATTTGTAACTTGTGGTTCTATTTCATGACTGATGATTAATTGCATAGACAAGGGGTTATCAAAGGAAGCAGTAAATCAAGTAACAGTAGTTTTTTTCTTTTTCAAAAATTACATAAATTGCATATCATTGGAAATGCTGGCATAGTTGTACATTGGTTGCAGGCATTAAAACCTCAGTTAATGAATACAGTTTTTGAAGATTATAATCCCAAGAGCTGCCATTCTTTCTGCCTTTTGAAATAAATACATCAGTTCCTGTCGTGGTGAAAGGTTTTAAACCAGGAGGAACTCATCAAAGAAGGTATTCAGAAGCAGACTGTAGAATCACACCAGTTTGTCTGGGGCAAGCCATTATTTAAAGAGTAGCTGATTGATAAATATGAATTAATGTGGTCAAAAATAACAAGCTTGTAGTGACTGTTGCAAGAAGGCTGTACAGTAAGTGTCTCCCTGCAGTTTCTGGGGTAGCAGGAACTGTGGAAGAGGTGCTCTAGTGAATAGGAGACAGAGTGAAAAGGCTTCTCCAGAATCAGTGCCTCAGTAATCCAGCCTACTTTGTTCTTTTGGGCTGGGTTCTCTATCACGTCTGTTAGAAGCCAGGAGCTATGAAAGCAACTTAGCTCTTACGCTTCCCTCTTTGGTGAGCTGATTCCCTTTCTTACCCTGTGAGGAAGTGCCTCCAAGTCCCACATTTTGTGACACAATTCACCCCACCCTATGATCCAGCCAGAGGCAGAGAGCAAGTCTGTTTCTTGGTTTGGGACTGATTTTCATTCTGCTGCCTGGCCCTCTCCTTGCCCAGAGTGGAGAGCTTGGCTTTCCAGCACGTCAGCTGATTTCTGCCATGTGCTTGAAGTTTGGAAATGACAGCTGTCATTCTTCACTGCTTGATTTTTACTCTCCAGGAATCTCATTTCAGAGAAAGAAACTATTATTGTGCATTTTCCATCCTAGTTTGAAATAATAAGGACATCAGAATATGAACGGCAGACACTTTTGTCTGGTTCAAAACATCCTTTGTATAGACATGTCATGACAATCTGAAATTTCCTCTTCCAGTTTATGAAATTTCTCTTTTGTTCCTAAGGAATATTAGGGCTCCTCCTTTCCCTATAATAAGAAGAAAGAAAAAATAGCTCTGCTGTCGAAATATTTTGAGACATTCTAGTTGTGAAGTGATCCAGAGAACATCAAGGCAGTCATTTACTTGGCTGGGAAGGCAAAGAAAAATAAATAAAATGACTGTAGCAACAAATAAAAACACATGAGCAAGCCTTTCCCAAGATAATTCCCAGCTCATAATCCTCTCTGTGAAAGGAGAGGCTCGTTTGCTGAAAGAGAAATGCTGGGCTGAGCAGCCTCACATGCAGCCTAATAACTTATGAAGATTGCCTTTACACTTCAAGTAAATATTTACCACAAGTCGTCTTAAAATTCATACTGAGATTTAGAAATAATTAAGAAATAAACTAATGTATTTAGCTCTTTTCCTAACATTTTTATTCATCATATTATAAACTTTTGAAAGTTTTTTCTTCTCTGGATTCTAGTTTCGTTGTTGTTCTAGCATGTTTTAAGCAATTTTGAAGTGTGGAATACTGTCAAGTTGATTGTTTTTCAAAAGATTTACACTTGACTATAAAATGATTATAATGGGTCACATGGAACTGAGCAAACCACAGAACTCATCTCAGAATATTTTTATCCAGGCTATAACAGAAGTCAATTATTGGGATGTGAACATAATTTAGAATTTAGTGGAATATTCAGTTGAACCACCATTCTCATTAACTTTGAAATGTTCAAATAGCTTTTGTCAATCACTTGCTTTTAGAGGTGAAGAGGCAAATACATTAGTTTTTTCAAATCAATGCTCATGAACATGTTTGCTCTGCATGTAAATGAATGAGCTACTTTGCTTAAAAGCCTTTAAAAATACCTAATCCTGGGAAGCTGGAGCCTGTAATTTTCTGTATACCAGCTTTAATAATGATTGATGAATTCTGGCTGTGGTGAAGCAGCTTGTCTTATGTAAGCAAGATATCTTAATATAAACAGCTCACTTTTCTCATTAAAGTAATTATTGAATCAAAGCCAGGGCAATTGTTTCAAATATGTTGCAGTTCTGCTCTGGTGTGCTGCTCAGAATCAATGCAGCAGAGCACTGAAATATACTTACCAATGAATTCTCAGAAGAATTTGGAGGCTGCCTGGAAAATCCTTATAGGCATCAGGACATTTGGACAGAATTTCTGTGTTTGTTTGCAAGTTCCCTTCTTCCTTTGCTGGTCACCTTTGGTTTCTTGAGGCAGAGATCCTGGAGGGCCATGCTGCAAGGTTTCCTGCTGCCTGCTCCAGGTGATAATCCTGTCTCTCTGGATGAGATGCAGAGCAAACTGCAACAGTTTGGGTAAAATTACCTCAGGTGTTAAATGCAGACAATTTGGCAAGAGAACATCCTGTGAGGGATGGAAAGAATTTGGCTGTTGTTCCTCTTCAAAACCAGCCAGGTAATAGGCACAGGATCCCAGTAAAGGGATACTTTTAAAATGATGGGAAGAGAAGGTTGAGGACACAGATGGACCATTCTTTTTCACTGCTCTGTTTAATTTGTACAGCAATAGAAAACTATGCCTCTTCATACAAATTTGCTCCTTGACAACAAAAATCAGCTTCTCCCAAAGCACACAGCTAGTTCAGAAACTGACACCCAATGACACCATGTGCAATTAACTCATACATTTTTCAGGTTTATAGGCAATATTGAAAGAGATAAGGAGGCTTAAAACAAGTCATATGTAGAAAAAGAAAGAATGTTCACAAGAAAGGAGCATTTAGTCTTTGAAATACCCAAACTTTTCTGTCATTCATTACTCCTTTTTTGATAGCAGCAGTCTAGAAACACTTCAGTTGCTCTTGGGCAGACTTAGGTGGATTGTGCTTTTTTATGACATAATTGGAATAAGAAATGATCTTGAAGACCTTTGTCATTTGAATATCATATATGCTTACTGCTGAAAGCCCAGGGAAGGCAATAGTAACTATCCTGGGTTTCAGTGTGCAAGTAATAGCATCAGGGATCGTCTGGAACACGGGAGGGTAAAGACACTAAAATAAGAGATAAGCGTAGCAAAACATGACATCTGGTAGCTGACAAGGGAAAAATTAATAGCAAAAATAAATGCAAATTAGGAACAGTAAGGAACAATGAAATATCTTACGAGTAATGATTTCTGCATTCACTCGTTTCTGCAGTTCAAGACTTGCTGGGATCTTTTTCTGTTGGAACCAACTTTTTGTTGTTACAAAAGTAAAACTACAGGTAATCAGCCATGGAAATGTGTTACTGCTCAGTTTGCCCTAAATGCTAGCCCACAGAGAATAGCAAATGCATGTCTGCTTCTTGTAGGCTCTGTTGCCTGTGCATCCTCATGCAGGGTGGATGGCAGGTCTTAGTTAACCTGCACAGCTGCAGTAAGCTGGCTTCATCACCTCTTCATTTAATTGAATTTGCGATCCCTTCACAGCATTTGGAGAAATCTGAAGAAACATTACTTCTTCACAGCTCAGATTCAGCCAGATTTCTCTGAGAACAGAGTGACCGTGTGAATGTTGCCAAAAGTGACAAATGAGAACAGCGTGCTTGAAATGTCACTGGATGTTTAAGCAGAACTGAAGAGTGAGAATCAGCACAGGAGCGGGTGCTCTAATGCACCTGCACAGCTCTGCAAAGCCAGGGTAGAGATGGGTATCACGTTGTTTTGTGAGGCTTCACAGACTGCAGCTCTGTGTTGGCAGTGCTGAGCAACTTGGGAAAAGCCATATCTGCTGTCCTGGTTCAAAGAGGTCATTATGATCCATGAACAAATGCGAAGCTGACAATTTGTGATTGCTAAGCTTCCTTTTAGTTATGCTTTTGGCCAGCATCCTAAAGACACTACGTTACCAGTGCAGAAATGGAATCTTGGGGATTGTTTAAGTGCTGAAGACTCCCTCCCTTAACTTACTTCCTCCTTTATCAGAGGCACAGCTGATTAGATAGGAAAGCCTGCTGGCTGGCGCCTTCCCATCCCGTTTGTTTTTGTACCTCACTGCTCTGTGGTGCTGGGTCATCTTCCTATTCATTTTTCATGACCTTACCTCATTACACCCTTTCCAATTGCAGCTTGTTTCTCTGACCTTGAAGTCCTACAGGCCAATCCAAAAGATCTGGGACCTTGTTTTTAAGTTACTTTCTGGAAAGGCTGAAAACATGAGGACATTTTTCAGGAAAGAAGCTTGTGTGTATGTGTACACTTCTACTTGTGTATTTTTTTACTGTTTTATCATGTAATATTTGACTCAGTGCTGTAGACTGCTTTTGGATCCCACTAGCACCTTCATGAATTCTGGTGTTGAATGATTTTTGTTTACAAACATCTTATACTTGGTAAATGTTTATAAAAACAAGTGGCTAATCAACAAATATTGTGGGAATATCTGTCTCTGTTTCACAGGTTTTCTGTCCCACTGCTTTGCTGCTTATTTCTATATTGACTTTGTGTGTTTCTGCCCATCTGAAAATCATGCAATTGTAGGGCTTGGAACTCACACCTGTTTATTGCAGCCACAATAGATCAGGTGTTGAACTTATGCTATGGCAATTAATTGAATTGAAAATATACATATCTGCATTTCGATGTGCTTTACAACATCTAAATGCCTTTGAACAGATATTTCATTTTGATTGTTGAATTAGTTTTAATGTTTGATTCACTGGTTTCCTTTGCAGACATTCAGTGGATACTCATTTAGTTGAACAAGTGTTGTGTTCCCTTATTGATGACAAAGTGGATTATTGCTCATTAAAACTACTTCTTCCCTGCCTAAAATTATCTTCCTATCAGGTTCAGAGCCTGAAGATATATGGAAGTTATATGAGTGTTTTGAGGAAACCTGGAATAGCCTAGCTGTGTGAGAGCACAAGAACAAGCTGTTATAACCTGCCCTCCCCGTGTGCTCAGCGGGCCGGTGCGAGGCACTTCTGGCCTGGAGTTCTGTAACCTCACTTGTGTGGCATGAGCCCCTCAGCATCCAGGGAATGCTGCTTCCCATGGGAGCCCTCTCAGAGCCCATGGGCTGGGTGGAGTGGATGCACAATCATCCCTACCCAGTCCTGGCAACATGCACTTGGTGCTCCCTGCAAGGCTTGAGGTTGAGCTTGGAGCAGGAAGTGCACAGGCAGTGCCAGCCTCATCAAAGCACTGTCTGTGGGTCACTACATTTAATGTTGGCACCTAGAGTGGGATACCTTTAGGTATGTGCTGCTTGCATGCACAAGCTCCTGACAGCTCTCTCTAAAGCTGGGGAAGGAAAAAACAAAATCTGGATTCATCAAAATGCCTACACTTGAACATAAGTTGGTTTAACATAGGTATTTAAATCTGTCAGTTCTGGGGTTGATGTATTTTATTATAAAATCCTGTAGTAGATGCAGAGGCAGATGCAACCTTGATGTAAACGGGAGGATTTCTGGAGCTCAGTGGTCTCTTTTTTTGGTATTCATGCCTCAGAGACCAGTTGCACTTGTTTGTACCTCACCAATGGTGTCTCCTTTCCCTATATTCTCTTGATTTTCTTGCTAATATTCAGAAGGAAAATGGCCAGGATGTTTCATTCTGTTTTTCCTGCAGTTTCAGCTCTTTGGAGACATTGACTGCTGCTGTAAATCAGAGTAGTCTTGGGATTGAAGAAAAAGGACAGTTGTCATGTGAAATAGGGATAGAGATATTTGTTTTATTCTGTGTGGCTCCACTTTCTAGTCATAATGACAATACTTTGAATCATAATAACATGATAATCATAATATCATTATGATAACATGAATCATCATAATGAGTAGTAGAGTACTTCATAGTAAAAATGCTTTGAATAAAACCTTGCTGCTCAGCGTGCATAAAAAAAATCCCTAAAAATGGATTCCAATATATTTGAAAGTAAGAACTTTCATTTAGAAGCATGTAGAGTTCTAGCATTATTTATAATTTGGCTTCTCTTAATCATAGCTTTACTTTCATGTGGTGGTTTTAAAGGAGAAACTTGTTATCTAGAAGGACACAGTTCTTCTTAAAAAAAAGTAGATGGATGCAAACTTTTGACATGAAAAGAAGTTCTGAGAAAGGGATTTTCTGTGGTTCAGCTACTCTGGAATGAAACACAGGAATTCATTTTAACAGAAAAAGTAACTGCAGTCCAACCTAACATTTATGCCTATTAGTCTTTATAGTACAAAATTGTTAAATATTAGTATATCCTATATATCAACTTCCTTTCTTAACATTATATTGGCTCTTATTACAGTACATGTGTTAAGTACCTGCTGGCCCCAAAATATTCAATTCCACTGACTCACAGGTTTTGTTACTGCAGCTGCAAAACATTGCTTGACCTGTAGCTAAGGCACAAACATAAAATTACAGGCAGAATACTGAAGAGAATTTAGGGTTAATAATACACTGCTACTGAAGCTAAAAGGGAGTTTGTCTTCTATTTCAGCTGAAATGTAGAAAGTGTATTGTCAACAGCTTTTGAAAATCTCTCTGAAAAGATGAAAAGAAAATTATTTAAAAGAAATGGAATTGTATGTTCTGTCAACCCCTCGTTTTTTCCTTTGCAACTTGAAAAACTTATTAAACTTGATGAAAACCAGCAAAAGCTTTGGTTCATTAAGTGCCTTCAGTTCAAGGTCTTTCACTGACTGCCTAGGCACTGTTGCAGGCTCCTACTAATTAAGCATATAAAGAACACGTGATTTGTGCTTAGAAAGTATTTTTTACAATTAATTAAGGCAATCTTATAAAAAAAGTGTAATTTTTCTAGGAGGAGTTCTCACTTTTTGAAATTTTGGATAATGAAGGGAAATGAGTAGTGTTTGATAAATCTAATTCTTATCCATTTGTGTAAAAAGAATGTAAAAAATATACCTCTTTCTTTAACTTCTCTTGTAACACTTGATTTGGTGTAAGCCAAGTTTATGTTGAAGTAAGAGGTGGTGTTTGTTTTAAGGCTATGAAAGCTTCATTTCTTGTAATGACAGTGTAGAGAACTAAAGAGGCTAAAAATGAGCAATTACCTACTGCTTAAGATGCTGTGCCATGGCAGCCGCTGCACCAAGGGATAATCCAAACAAAGGCTTCCTCATCATTCCCGGAAACTGCTCCCATTGTTCTTGCTCTGGTTCTGCTGCTGCTGTCAGGTGATCATTGGCACTGAGGCTTGCCATTCTGAACATTTTCAAGAGCCCCACATTTGTGAAAGAGACTGAAAGGTCGTAAGAAAATCTGAAGAAGTTTTGAGGATTGCCTCACCCAGTCCCCAGCATGGCTGAGCACATGTTTTGGACAATCAGAATTAAGACTAGGTTTGATCTCTGTAGCAGACATAAATACAGAGCCTAAGTAAAGTGGGCTGGACATTTACAGCTGTGAGACCTCAGAGTAATTTCCTTTAAGTGAGTGGGCTGTAAAAATATGTCTTACTCCTACACAGACTGATTTTGTTTTCATGAAAGCATTTATTTTTAATATTTAACAAAAAGAAGTTTATTCCCTATAAAATATTAATGTTTTGTTCAAGTTTCTATCTTTTTTAATGCTCAGTTCAGCCAGCTGCAACAGAAATGAAGAAGCTGCTCAAACCCCAGCAGTCAGGGGCACTTCCTTCTGTCTTCAACATGGTACACAAGTGGTTGATGGGATGGTTGGGGTGCTTGAGATTTGGTGTCTGCATTAATGCTCCTGCTTTCATTCTTTTGTGTAATGAATGTATTTTCATTTTATGTAAAATAGAACAATTTCTGCAGGAGGGATTGCTTCTTTTAATGTGTACTGCAGAGTAGAAGAATCTCCTGTAGGAGACCAGAAGTTCAAGAGGATTATTTTATTGAAATATTTGTTCTGACACCTATGCTGAGAAGCACTGACCTGAGGTCCCAAATATTCTGGCTGTGCCATTTGATCTTTGAATTGCAATTTGCAAGGTGAACAGCAACACTTTGCTTTCATTTTTTAAAAGTAGTTTTGTGAATTTTAGTTCCTCAAAATGAGACACATTTCAACACTTTCCCTCCACTTCTCCTCTCCTTTCTTCCCTCCTTTCCTCTATCTTGTTTTCTTTACATCTTTCTCTGTATTCAGCAAATAAAAATCAAACACATGAATATTTTCAGTTAAATTTTTGGCCTTTTAGCATTTTTACTCAGCTGTAAAATTATTGTGAGAAGCTGGGTATAAGAAATATTTATGAGTATATTATACATACCTGTAGTGAATAGTTAATTTAATAAAGACAGGCATTATAGGCAGAGTTACCCATCTCTTTTATTACTTCATTTATATTTTTATGTTATTTTGCAGTTTATTTCCACCAATAAAAGTGTTTGCTGCTACACAGTACAAATTGTCTATTGTTCAGATTTCAGGCACTACAAGTTTTAATTGATTAGTTTAATTGAAATGCATGAAACTAACAACATAAAAATGTTGTTTGCCTTTCAGCATTAGATGCTTAATTAATGATTTGGCAGATAGGACAAGTAGGGAGGGTACTTCCTGATGGTGGATAATTCATTAAGCTGAGTGCCAACAGAAAATCTAAAATCCCTTAACTGCCATTAATTAATTACCAGGAAATACCTGGCTCGGGTGGAGGGGGTCATTAGGCTTGTATTCCACGTAAAACTGTGAAAGGTGAAAAGAAATCAAAATAACACAGGCAGTGCATTGTGCAAAGCCAGTAGAGAGCCCCAGCTGTGTCCAGTCACTGGGGCTGTGCAGTGACACAAATGGGCCACCACAGCTGTCCTAGTGACCAGCACAGCTCACAGACACAGAACCAGAACCTTTGGGTTTAGTGCACACTGCTGTAACCAGATTGGTGTTTGCAGCAGGGCAGTGCTTTTCTATTCATATTTGAGAACAGTTTGGCTCGTTAATACCTCAAAGCAAAGGCCTCTTGAATGGTCTAAGAATGTTTAGGCAGTGGCTTCTCCCCTAACACCCATTCACACAGGAAAAAATTAGCTTACAAAACATGTTACAAGATATCAGATTGCTAAAGTGTGTCTCTGAGTTTCTTCTTTTATGTTGCAGTCTACAGTTGCTCATTTATTACTGTAAATTGCTTTACTAATGGAGGCAAAATAATAGGTAGTCCTTGGTAACAAATCATGTATATTTCTCTCTGATTATACCATATTTTCCAATATATCAAAGGAAAAGGGAGGAAAACCTGATTTCCTCCCACCCCCCAACAATCCCTTTCCTGAGATGTGTATGTAATTAACCAAGAGAAGTCTTGGTTTTGATTGAAATAGAATCTTTAGTCTGAGGTGTGGTGAACATGTGATTTGGTAAGTTCATTATTCTAAAATACATTCATTTCTGCTCACACAAGTCCATGTGAGAGGAGGACCAAGCCCAGAGAGGCAGCTTTAGTTTCCTTCTAATGAGCATAGCCATCCTTCAGGTGACAATAAACACAGGTAACGAAAATTGGGAACTTGAGCTATTTTACGATATGTAAAGATTTTTCTGTAAATACTGTAAAGATTTTTCTTTTCTTTTGTGGATTGTTTGTGTAAAATTGGGAACTTGTGCTATTTTATGATATGTAAAGATTTTTCTTTTCTTTTGTGGATTGTTTGTGGACTACCTGAGCATTTTGAAGTAGGTTACAATTTGCTATTTTTTAAAAAAAAATTATTGGTTAATGTTGTAATTGTCAGAGGAGATTTCCTCTCCCTTCTTCCCTCCTTCAACAGCAATTGAAAGTTTTATTTGGAATGTACTCACATGCACATAATTAAAGTTCAGTATTTCAGGTGCTTTGGGAGACCAAACTTATTTCAAATTAAAGTAATAAAGGTTATTAAAGAGAAGAAACCTAATCCCTAAAATATTTCATATCAGAAGTGAGTATATATGCAGTTATACTGATAAATGCCTTTCCAATTTTTAAACTTCCCATTAGTCTGTACAAATTTGTCTTAAATACAACAAATCCTGGAGTGTAATTAAGACAACAGGAACATTCTAAATACTCAGGATTTTCACCTAAATTTTTAATTAATAAAGCTGAAGTTTGGTGAGGGTTTTGTGAGATCAGTTTATGTACACAAAGACTCTTCATACTGTTCAGAAGTAGATTTGACAGAATATTTGAATTTGCTTTACCCAAGGAACATTTCCACCACTTTTCTTCACCAGGCTGTGCAATAATTTTTTTCCACATCCTGACAGCATCAACACCTGGTGGGTGAGCCCTGCAGTTTTTCCATCATTGGATTTTCAAGAGAATGTGTGTGCAGAGATAGGAAAATCCCTTTAGGCGGTGGTGCAGAAGGTGGAGACTCAAATGGGACCAAGAAAGAAAGGGGGAACTGTAGGAAGTGTACAGCAAAGTAGTTCATTTCCTTATATTTGTTAAATGAGTGAGTTCCCACACATTAGTTTAGGCCAGACTTGTGTTAAAATTTTAAGTACCCTTGAGGATCAGCTGATACCAGGCTTAGATAACTTAGGGCCACTTTGCCTTTTCTTTAATAAAATAAATCAGATTTTTTTTTCCAGGATGCTGTGTCTCAGCAAAATTTTAATGCCTTTAAGAAGAATAGGAATTCTAATATATCTTAAAAACCCCTGCCATGGTTATTCAATGGCTAGTTGTTTAAATTTAAGCAGTGTTCCCATGGGACAGGAAAAAAACTGCAGATAAGAAACAATGCAGTCTAATGGTAAAGATCTTATGATTGTGAGCTTTTCAGTGATCAGTCGAATCATTCATGTACTTTCATAACAGAACAAGATATCTTGTACTTATAAATGAAGGGTGGATATTACTGCATAAACTACACACAATGCCTTTCAAGCTCTTTGTTTAGAGGCTGTCTAAATAAACAGCTCAGATCCCTCCATCACAGAGATGAGTGGTAGAACTTCAAAGGCAGAAGGAACCTGCCCACTTTATCTCATCTAGCAGAGATACAATGGGACAATGAATACAAGAACATTTCTATTTTTTTTCAGATGTAAACCTAAGGATAAGAAAAGAATGTATTTTATTGTTTTGTTTTCCCTGTAGGGCACAGCTAGGAAATATTATAGTGTACTTATTTTTTTAAAGTGAAGATGAAATTGCAGATTTTGTCTGCAACCAGATCCCATTCAGAAGATACAGCCATATTTCTTTCCAGCTAAATTATATTATATTATGACAACTAAATTATATTTCTGCTGAAAAAGCTAATATCATATGGCTTAAAACTCAGAGCTGCTGATAGCCTTGTCCTAATCTTAAAATCACCAAAGCAAGTGACATAATGCAGTTATTAGGAAACCTGATTTTTTGACGGAAACTACCTTTAGAAGTTCGTATGGAGAGTAACTGCAATAAATTCTTAATGAGGAAAACTGACCAAATGTTTGAAATTCTTTTTTTTCTAGAAAATGTAGAGAGGGTTTGAATGTCACTGGAAATCAAAAATAATGAATTGTTCAACTTAAAGCAATGTATTATGCTATGCATTACAGAAAATAAGTCCCCCAAGTTTCTTATAGGCAGTAAATTTTTTAAAAATAATTCCTTGTTCAAAGTTGCTTTGGCTCTAGTCACAATAGTATGTTATGCCCTTATTACTTGGTTCTAGCAAAAATGGCCTTCAGGTTTGCCAGCAGAAGTTCTGATTAGAAGATGTCCTTAAATTTGCAAATAATGATTTTACTGTGACGTAAAAAAACCCTATTTTGAGCATATGAGGCTCTGGGGATGGAAAAGGTGTGTAGAAAGACACACTTTGTAACTTACAGCTACTGTTAGAGCAGGAAGAGTTCTTGCTGAGGCAATAAACTGCAGAAGGCCCTCAAATTGCTAATGGGAATCTTGGAATTTGAGTTCTTACAGATTCCTTTGGTTGTCTTAGCATTTTATTTCATTATTGCACACTGAAGCTTACTAGGAAATTAGATAATATGTGGATTTTATTTATTATACTCATTGTAATGCAATTAAGTCTTTATGATTCAGCTGGCAAATATAATGTGGGGAGGGATTATAGGAAATTTCAGTTCAGCTTCCCATGTATGTGTGTGGGAGAAATATGAGAACATTATTTCATTTTTATACCTATTATTCAGTACATTTCCCATCATACTGATTTTGTACATTCAATTGTACATTTGGTGCAAATTGCCCTGGCATTTAAATGAGTCTGTGGGTATGAAGTTTTTAAGCCCTTTTTTCTTTAAACATACCTTTGCTAAGAATCTTTACTAAGACTTTTCAGCTTTAACTTTCTCTTCACCAGTATCACATGCTTTTGTATAAGTATTTATTTTCTAGCATAAATGATAATAAATGCAGTAAAATACTTATTTTTTTCTTTTAATAGTTGGTAAAGAACACAGAGTATATCTTTCAAATAAAAGCATTGTTATGAAACTTAATTTTATGCCAGTGCTTTAATGTCTGCCTAACACTGGGAGTTCCTACAACTATCAAAGACCAGAGAACAAGAATAATTATACTTTTAAAATAATTGGCTTCCCATCTCAGGCCTTCAAATGTACCCATTCTCTCTTCTCCACTGTAGGACTGTGCTGTTTTATATATATAAATATATATATATACACACACACATATTTATATAAAATAATGCTGTTACACAGAGCACTGTGTGTTATGTATATCCAAGGTAATGCAGGGTGGAGCAAATGTGAAGTTTGTTCTAGTGTATCTCACTCTAGTGCCAAATTTCAGCTGATAGCTGTTCTTCAGATTTTGTAATTTTTAATGGAATCTACAGTGTTAGCAGTCAGAACACATTGGGGATATCTGGGTATATTTCTGTGAAAAACATTTCTATTTTCAGCACCTTTACTGGTGCTGAATGATGTGAGACTGCACACAGCTGGAGTTTCAGATCTTGGGGTGCTTGCAGGGTTGGAACTGATGGGTTGTGTTGTTTTTTATCAGAAAACCAGATAACCTGGACAAACATATCATTTGCACATGTTGTCAAGACAATGTCAAGGCATAGTTCCATATACTAAAAGAAAATAATATAATACTTTATTAAATTCAATTCAGCCAACTATTTTTAATGAATGTTACTATTTGTATACATTTTTAATGTATAAATACTAATAATTAGATGAAAGGTTTCTGTGGCTTGAAGTAATTTGCTGTTCTGTAAATTAAATATGTTTTTCATTACTCTGGCTTTTTTGCTGACTTCCAATTCCACCGTTTTTTTCATCTACTATCCTTAACTCTTGTCTTGAAGGAACTCTGCTTGCTTTAAAGACAATTGCAATTGTCTGGTATTACTTCTGACTTTTAAACAAAGCCAAGCAGTAGCCTTTCTCCTTCCAAAACACCATTGTATTTATTGTACGACAAATGATATGTATTAACAAAATTTCAGGACTAATCTTGAGCTCTATTACACAGGATTATGGGGATGCATATGCATGTCAAAGTTAATCTCACTGGACATAAAACAAGCAGAAGCAAGTCTTCACATCTCTAAATTAGCCTTTTAGTTCCAAGTGAAAAATTTACAATGATATTTCTGAGAAGATAAAAAGATTGAGGCTTGCTTTTAGTACTAGCTTACATATGTAAGGGCTAAAGTGATCATGGCACTAGTTCTGCCTGAGAATTTAGTTCTCAAAGTAGACTCTAGCCATAAGGACAATTTACCACAAAATACAAACATCTTGCAAAAGTGACAGAATGAAAGCCAAATGTCAGAGGTTAAGGAACAAACATTTAATTTCTGATTCTTAATTTTCATTAGTGACCACTGTGTTGGAAGTGAAGAGGAAGCTGCTCTGAACTGTGGATATTCTGGAGCTGGATACAGAAACCTGTGACTGGTGTCAATGTATAAACCCCTCTGGTTCCAGCAACAAAAGTGAGTATTTCCTACCTCAACTTGAAATTTGAATGACTTGACTCCATACAGCTCTTCACAGGGTTCACAGAGCTATTTTTAAATAGCATAGACGCTGTCATGTTCTTTATGTTATTTAGTTTGTTCTGGCTTTATAAAACATGAGTGTCAGCTCTTCATCACAAACTAGGTCCTAAACTTTTCCTCCTTGATGATATTTCTGTTTCTAAATAACTAATCACTTATTCAGAATGCAGAGACTTCCATTAAGGTATGGCAATTTTCATGTAATTGGAGAGCACCACTTCTCGGGTATTTTGACAAATACATACAATGTATGTGACTGAACTTAAATGCGAATCTGTGGAAATCTTTGCTTTTGGGGCAGGTTCCTTCTTGCTATGATCTGCAGCGTTCACTGATGATCTCACAGCTGACATGTGTCCCATCCTATTGCCCATGTTTTCTTGTTTTACTTCATCAGTTATGTCACTCTTCGACGCTTTTCCTATTGCATTCTCATCACTTTTCTTATCTCTTTCCACATTTGTTTCCTTGTGGCATTGCCTCATTCAGTACATTACATTCTCAAAGTTCCTTGACAGCTTCTAGATTGATTTCTTTTTCTTCTTCTATGTAAAGGTTTTGTTTGAAGCCCTTGATTTATTTTCCTCTTGTGCCAGTTCCTTTCCTGCAATTTCAGCTGTACAGCCCTCTTGCAGTAGTATTAACAATTCCCTGCCTTTAATGGCTTGCACACAATTTGGATTTTTCAGTCACTTTCTGGGATGTTGTATTCCTCAGTTTCTAGCATTTCTTATTATATCTGGACTTAAATTCATGTTAACCTCAGCTCCAATTGATTCACGACAAGTATGAGTTTTAAGTACACTGAGTTTTAAATATACCAAGGGAATCAATCTAATCAAAACTTATTTTTCAAATTATTTCTCCAGCAAAGCTTTTCCATATCCTGCTCCAGCCTCTCTATCTTTCTCCATCAACACACCCCCATACATGATTTGCCCATCTTAAACTGCTTTTTAAAAATTTCTGTACTTCATACAGAAAAAGAGGAGAGTTTCCCATGCTATGTGTACTTTTAGCATAAATTATTGTCACAGGGTAGTTTTTGAGATTGCCCAAAGTATGTAAAGATCTTGTGCTAAAAACAAGGGAAGAAATATTTCCTCCATGAAATTCTGTTGATCTCTAGAGATTTTCTTTGAACTTTTGTTTCAGAAAATCTTTCTTTCCACTGTTCTAAGTTATATATATACATTGTAATTTTTCTAGGCTTACTAGAAGTTCATTTGCTTATTTGCATCATTTCAATGTTAAAGGCATTTTTCACATTCAAGATTAGGAAAAAATCATATTTGGTCCAACCAAATATGTGAAAATATAGCAATATTTGTCTTTATTTTTGCTATTGTGAAAATCCTATTTGAGCAAAAGTTTCATGAAGTTAATTAATTTATTCAAAGTAAATACAACTTTCAGAGAATGCAGGTTTGGTCTGACTTGTGACCAAAATAGCGGGAAATGTTTTTAATACAGAACTTCTTATTACAGCAGTTCATTGTCAGTTAAGTAAATATTTTACATTTTCTACAGCCTTAAAAATAACATAGCATGATTAATATAGTGTGCTTTTCCATTAAAATAGCATTTATCAAGAAAATGACACCTTCCCCTTCATTAGGAAGGCTGAGCAAATAATTTAGAATTTATAATGTAGGTTTAAATTAAAATAATATTGTCAACTTATGACGGATACAAACTTACATTTTAAACTGGAATTCCAGGGAGAAGTGAATTTTCAGAAGTGAGTGGTGCTGCACATTAAGCCAATCTGTACATACTGCCTGAAACTTCCTGAGTAGAACAGACCAAGTTTTATGAATATCTTTTGTTTCTTTAATTTTTTTAAATATTGTGGCATTTTTTCCAATATATTTTTTTAATCTAAATGTAGGGCAGATGAAAAGGCAATGCAGAAGCTGGGAGAGAGTTAAATCTTCTTTCTAATTGTAGACACAGAATTTAATCTGTGGAAGGAACAGTTCCTTCCTTTGCCTTTTCATGCTCTGTTTCCTCACTCTGGAGACTTACTAGACCAGACCAGTTATGGTCTAAAAATGACATTAAATTTGGAATCCCTGCTAGAGTTCACCAAGCTGTCCTGAGGTACAGCTGTTAGAAAATGTGCTGCTCTCAAATTCTTCATTGCATTAGGTAGAATTAATTTTTTTTTTCCCAGGATTACATTTTTCTTCTGTAGTATTTATTGCACTCTGGTTTTGTGGTTTTTGGTTTGTACTCTAAGTTTTGGAAGAGGAGCTAATGATTTTATTGCTACAGAAAACAAATTCCAACAATTTTTATGCAACCGTTATTTTTGGATTTGTGGCTGATTTTAGCTTCTGTCATTTTTTCCTTTCTCATTGAGTTTTCCCAGTGTGGGACACACACTATACGGCAAACTATAACTGCAAATCCCAGGGAAAGGCAGGGGTAATAAGGGATAAACACAGCATCCTGTTAGGAAACAGTGCTGCATAGACAAAAACCTCCTTCTCCTAGATTCATATTGGTCAGAGAAAATATGTTGCGCTCATATTTAAATCTAGTTTCTAGCAGGCCTGTTCACTTGTTCCTGCACTGGGCTGTATCTTGTCATTTTATGTGCTGATCTCTTCTCAATTCCTATTTAATGTTTTATATGTGTTAATGTTTTAATATATTGTGCCAATGCAGTGAAGCTGCATTGGCAATGCTTAAATTGGCACGAGAGGGCAAAAGTCAGATTTCCCTGCTCCAAGCTGTAGTTCCTACAGACTACAGGAAGTTTGTGCCCTGTGAGGCAGGAACCTTGCTCAGTCATAGAGGTGCAGGTAAGAAAGCTGCTGGCTCAGTAGGACAGCAGGGCAAGCAGTAAAATATAAACTAAAGTCAGTCCATCTACAACCTGAGAATCCCAGTTGTGAAGGTGGACTGACCCCATTTTCTTCATCAAAATTTAAACTTGCCTACATGCTTGTGCAGTCTGAGAAACTGAATTAATAGTCTCACAACAGAGAGACCAACATGAGCCCTTTTTCCTGCCTGCAATCCACAATCTTGTGTGAGTGGCTTTGCGCTGAAGCCTTGCGGGGCTAATCCTTGATGGCAGTGTCTGGCCCAGAATACAGATCAGGTGCTGCTCCACTGCTTTGGCTTTGGTTGTGAACAGTGTGTCAGCTGTAAAAAAGCTGATGTATACACCTCTACTAATCTCCCGAACAAGGCTCTGATGAAATATGTCAATTGGAGCTTCCGCTAATTTTAATTAGATTTCCCACTGGGAGTGTTAGCATGAAGGCACCAGTATTTTTTGTGTGCTCTGTCTAATGTTTCTTAAGGCTACTGACAGGATCCACAGTGGAGATAAATTAACTGCAAGCAGAATTAGGATTGCCATGTATCCTGAGGGGTCCTCAGTTCTTTACAGGTTCTCAGTGTAGGCAGGAAGGCTTTACAAGGGTTCACATGAAGCTCAAGTAGGCATGCTCTGAAGAAAACCAGATGATGAGGACAATTCTGAGAATGTGTTCTTGAGTGAATACAACTTTGTGTTTGTTTGTAATATGTGTAACCATGAAGGGATTAAAAAAAGAGGCCTGAATGAGTGCTATTGTTAGCAAAAGCAAAACTCACTGCAGAATAGGAAAAAACAACTAATGAACAAAAACAAACTAAGAAACAAAGGCTAAGCAGGTGCAGAAAAAGAAAAAAAAACCCTGAAGTTTATTTAGACATTTTAAATTTTGAAAGTAAATATGTTTCCTCATTGCTCTGAAGAACCAGATCATAATGACACTGATTTGCTGTCCTTCTCTTTGATGCTTTTGGCTGCCAAGTTGCAACAGCAATTGAGTAATTTTGCTGATGAGAGGGCCATTTTCCTCTAAGTTTGAATTCTCCCCTTTTTCTTTTACCTATTTTTATGGGTACTTCTTTCTTATTTAGGTAGCTGTAGGGACTTTATTGTAAGTTTTAGCCTTAAAAATGAATTATGTGATGAATTCCACTGTCATTAGTAAAACTAAGAATCATTTAGGAAACCCAAACAAAATGCAAGGCACAGGGGAGTTAGACATATATAATAGGAATGGGCTTCTGTCATGGTCAACTTATACTTGGAAGGGACCAAATAATAAGAGAAATGTTATTATCTCATTTAAGAATGTGGGATGAAGAGCAGACCAATGATGTGACTTGACTAATGGTGTAGGTCTGAGCTGGGAACAGAATCCAGACTGCCTGACTCCCCAGGCAGGGCATTAAACAGATTGCCTTTCCCTCCTCCTTGAGAAATAAGTGAGGGCTACCTGTTTAACAGCCTGGATTTGGTGAAATACACACTGTATATTTGATTTAGTGAATTGTCTTTTACCACGATGATGGTATTTTCTAAAAGAATCTATAGTGAAACTCACTGATTATAAATTATTTTTAGGTTCAGTGTGTCACTACTGTAATGATATTTCTTTCTAATCAAAGTGACTGCATCATGTCAGAAGACATTGGTGTTTATCTTTCAGGCAATAAGCACCAGAAAATGCTGCACAGGATTTCTGTTTTTCTAAGCAGCCCTTGTTAACATTTAACCCCGAAACACATGGTTTAAGTCTGAAGGAGCAAAAATAAATCTGTTGCCTCTGAAATGGTTTTAAATATATATGCAAAAGTCTGTCTTTTTGGACTCAGCATTATCTAGTGTGTACTGCAGAAAACTCCTTTAAAACCAATCACGATATAGCAGCACATGTCCTAAAGAAATGTTCTTACAGTTTAGCTCTATAAAATCCATTCTTCATTTGTGAATTAGAATTCCAGCCCTGCTGGAGGCTGAACTGGGTAGACTTTAGCCTGAGAGATACATAACTTGGTAAAAAGAAATTGCCTAAAATTAAACCAATCAATGTTTAGAGCAAACTAGGGCTCACAAAGGAAAAAAAATATGTTGCTTAACTCCATGGAAGGTGTATAGGAGGGTGAACAGTACAATCTGTAGAAATGGGGCTGAAGTGGAACTTTCTTTACTTAGTACAGTAACTGTGACAAAAGCTGGAGCTTGCACATTATGCATTCCCAGACATGTCCCTGAGCTATCTTTAATGAATGCTTTCTCATTAATTTAAATGCTGCTAACATGCAGCTAGCAATAAGATAATTGAAGAAGTTCTTAATTTAGAAGCAGGCTCTCTGGTTATTCCACATGAAGTAGCAGAGCTATAAATTGTTAAATTCAAGGCAGAGATATGAATTTTCAGAGATGCATTTAACAGCACTAGGGAGGGGGGGGTAGGGGAAGAAAAGAGAAATGCTCACTGCTCTTTAAAGGAGGAAAGTGACCATGGGTTTGAAGGACTATAAATTTATTTTCCTAAGGCCTACTGTCTTCCAGCAGAGACTTCATCATCATGGCAATTAAAGCTTTTGGGGCAGGAGCTCTCCTTTTGTTTTGTCCTTGCACAGCACTAAGGGTGACAAAGTTCTGGAGCATTAAATTGAGGGACCACAGTAATTCACTAGGAAGAACATTGGGAAGACTATAACATGAATGCAGGTAATACATCATTTCAAGGACATTATATCAAAGGAGATAAATTCCTTCTTTCTTCTGCCAGTGAATTCAGGAACTTTCTACATCTGTTGCTAGGACACCTGCCATCCAAAACTTGGCTTTGTGCAGAGGGTTACCTCTCTTCCCATTCATTTGAATGTTTTCCCTGGATTCAATCCTGAATTTGCTGTCAGTTACCTGTAATTTCTATTTTAGCAGACATGTGAGAGTGAGCCAACATTGTAAAGCAGCTCATGTTGAAATATTTTACTGTAAAAACTTTCAGATGTAGGGAAGTTGAGAGGCTTTAATCTGAAACCATAAAACCTGTCTGCTTCCTTACTGGAGGTTGCTCCAAAGCATTAAGAACTGAAGATTAGAACTTCTACCTCTATGAAAGCTGAATTTAGCTGGCTTTGCTTTTGTGGCACTTTATATCAATCTTGTAGAGAAATGATTCAATAGGAATTACTTTTGAAACATTTTGAAATATTTTAGCAGAATATTTTATCACTTATTCTTCTTTAAAATATCTTTATCACATATCTTTTCACTTATCTTTATCACTTATCTTTTTCTTAGAATATCTTTATCACTTATTCTTCTTTAGAATATTCTTTATCACTTATTTTTCTTTAGAAGAATAAGTGATGTGAATATGTAACATCTACCTTTTTTTACCTCTGCAGCAAAATCAAGAGTGTAGTGACCTCTCTAAAAATGTTTAAAATTGGAACAACTCTGGATTTTCTTTGGTTTTAAAACAAGAAAAATCCCCATAATTCTGCAGTTTGTTTTTGTAATAAACCAGGAAAAAGAGTTCAATCTAAATACTGTGTGATGTAAAATAACTGAATTTCAGCAAATCTGGCTTCTAGCCTGGCTTTGTATGACCATATTTGTCTAACACAAATAATGCAAAATTTAATATTGTACTGGAACTACATTCTTAATTGTATAGTTCTTTGTGTCTAAGAAAAAATCCCAAATAAAAAAAAATTACATTGAAAAGGCAAAGCTTAATGTCATTAGTTTAATATCCAAGTGTAACAAGCCTATGGATAATGAACTGATATTTTAACATACTGGGATATGTAAGGAAGCTGTTACCCTGGCCATCTGTACCTAAATCTGTTTCAGAATGTTCTGTTTTTCCTTTAGGAGTCTGCTTTCTCAGCTGCTGTCAGGCAGGCACTGCTGGCTGAACTCTGTGTGTGCCGGGGGATACAGCTCTGACCATTTCAACACAGCTCGAAAGGTTTCCTCAAATTGTGAGGGTAAGGAATAGAAGAGAGATTCTTCTGTGCTCTTTAATGTTCCTGCCATAAAGCAATCCACTTCAAGCATCCTTCTGACCATTTCTCATGTGCTGGCTGGCACTGAGAGAGGAGAAGTCATCCTGTGGCAGCAGGAGTTGCACTCAGTTCTTAGCTGGAGGCTTGGCTGTGGAGCCCACGAAAAAAGGAGATGTGGAATGAGGTTCTCAACAGGTAACAGAAGGGAGAAGACAAATCAGGGTGTTAAAGATGAGTCCTTGATGTGCTGCCTGGTTTGAAGAGGGAAGACGAGGGGGCACCTCTTTGAAAAACAGATGTAAAGGCTATTTTGCAAACCACTCTCTGTGGTTTGAGCCAGGGCACTGCCAGTTTGGAGCTCTCCCTCCTGCCTGCCCACTAGAAATGAGACCACAGTAGGAATCTGTTTGCAGTCGATGAATTTTGATGAAGTTTCTTATGTTCAATTTTTCTTCTGTTGCATCAGCTCCTTCTCAAAGATATTTTATCTGTAATTTAAGAATAGATGTTTTCATTGTTTAGGATTATTCACTAAAGACTTATGTTGATTTACATTTCTTGAAAATTATAAAAATGATAAAAATAAAACCTCAGGGTTCAAGTCTGCTGTTCCAAGTTAGATTAATCTCTTATACATATACATATACATATATATACTTAACATGAGCAGGAGACAGCTGTGAATTTTTTTCTTTCCTTCTTTTTTATTTATAAACAATACTCTTGATTTCAGCAGCATATAAATGACTATAAATGTTATAATTTTAACTTGTCTTGAAGACTGAACTTTTCTTGGAGATTATTTGAAAAAGCCTGCTGGATTTACACAACTCATGCAGTGGGACATTGAGCTGCTGCTGTAAAAGTTAAAGAACAGAAGAAATCACAACAGCCATCGAATTCCCAGTCTTTTTGATGAATGATTCAAAGGAATTCATTGTGCTTACAGTTCAAAACCACAGTGATTAATTCTCAGATTTTTTTGGAGATAACATTGTTAGCAATTTTCTCATTTTGGGGTGTCAAAATGTCTGACAATGGGTAACATAAACAGCAATACAAGAAATAACCCACTGTAGGTTTTTCGGGTGTATTTGAGAGCACAATTCATGTCCAAAATCTCTTGTTTTCCACTGAGGTTTTCTAAACAAATCTGCTCCTTTTTTTCCAGTATTTGATGTCAATTTCATCAGCTACTCCAACACTCAGGTTCCTCATCTGAGTCCTGTTCTCCCCAAATCTATAGTAACTATTTAAAAAGTAAATTAACACATATATTAATGGATTACATGCCTTGATAACACTGCATGAGATGCTGTAATTCTTTTGTTGTACCTTATTTCTTCTTCCCTTTTTATTAATTGGATCAATTAAGATTATGAATTCTTCTTTGATTGTTATCAGGACAAATAAATTGATATGTGGAATTTGTTGCTTAATAAGTACTCATGAGAATCAGTGAAAAGATTTTTTTTTTTCCTGAGAATTCTATGTTGGACAGTTTTGAGTTTCCAAAAACATAAGTATCATCTGGTTCCTGGAAAAAAAATTTGAAGCCTTGCAAATTTCTTCTTCAGCAAACAGGCAAAGTTTTCACATAATAAAAACACTTTTGACAAAGAGAAATGAGTCCCAAAGTTAAATTGCAATATTTGAGAAGTGCATATTTTTAATATAACAATTGTGGTGTGAAAGCAAGTGGTGAAATTGGAGTTTAGAAACCATGGGTTTTTTTCACAGCATTCCTGGCTTCCCTTTGACTTTACAGCTGGCTTCCAGTTGATTTAGTGTTTCACATCAAGTATATTTCTAAATGAATTCTGAAGAAAGACTTGGGAATTGTCAGATGATGGAAGATCAGTCTTGATCACATAAAATTACATTTTCCTCTTTAATTAGGAGAGCAAATGAAAATTCACCTTGGCATTTGTTCAGTTAGACCTATGACTAGGGAAAAATTCACCTAAAGTACTTGGTCTTTAAAAATCCATGATTCAGATGCTAAAAGGTTCATCTAGCAACCCTACTGGTTTTTGTCCAAAAATGGGCTGAGAGCTTTATATGGCACATAAAGCCCTGTTTTTCTGTGGGATAACTTGGTGAGTTCCCCACAGTCACTAAGAGCTCATGCATGTTCAGCAGGTTCATCCCCATCCTTCAGCAAGGGAGAGACTTTTCAAACATTGCTCAGAGCTATGTGTACATTCTTGGTCGTCCTTTGACAGAAACAGTTCATGCTTATTTTGGGTCTCATGACATATTGAGCAGTACATCTATTTAGAATTAAACCCTTTGTAATTCCCATGTAAATATAACAGGGTTAATGTAAAGGCACTAACTCTGGCCTTCCACATGCCAGTTGGTAAAATCCAGTGATCAGTACCTTTGATCCAAACCTTTTACAGATGCTTCCCTGAACATTCCAAAGCAACCTATTTTTGCACTGGCATTCTACACCAAAGAAGGTATTTTGGTGTGTTTCATGTCCTGATGCTTATACACACTGTGATAATTTCTGCCACAAACAATGTTTCCACTAACTGTGAAAGAAATGTGCGATTTTTGCTTTATACATCCTGGATGGAACATCAGAGTGCTCCATCACAAAATCCAGTTGCTGAAGGTTGAGCATCCTAACCGAGGAGAGTTTTTTTCCCTCTCCCCAGCACTGAGTGCTGTTGCTTTGTGCTGCTGTGGGGCTCCAAGGCTCTGTGCTGGCTGCTTTTTATTTTTTATTTTCTTTTTTTTTAAGAGAGAGGGCAGTGTTTGGGGGAAGTTTGTTTTCTGATAAAATTGTAAACCCTTCAGTGTAGCAGCAATGCCTCTCCAGATTGCTCCATCGGTTATTCCTGTTCCTTTCTGGAGTTTTGAACTTTGCAGAATAAAAAGAAATCATCATATTAAAAAATCTACTTATTTAAGCACCGGTTATCACTCTTAAGGTGGAGTTTTGTGTGAAAGTTCAGTCTGGGTGAAAAAAGATGGAACAATGCAAAGCACATCATCTCTTACTGCAGCCAAATATTTGTAAACTGAAGTTGCTGAGAGTGTAAGTGGTAACAGTCATCTTGCAAACAGATGGGACAGTCCTGTGTTTGTGAACTTTTGCCCCAGGAAGAAAGAGGGTAAGGGAAAGATGAGAAAGTACAAGAAATGCTTAGTAATTATTACTTATTGCACAGCATTACCTTGAAATTATTGTTTTGCTCAGGCATATGTGTATAATATTCATCAAAATAATCTCAGAGTAATTCAGATATCACATGTAGGTGTAATTTTGGAAATTGCCACTGGATGTTTGTATCATTTTTGGGTTGGTTCCTTTTTCTTAGTCACAGTACACAGTGTGACAGAGTGGTCACTAGACTATTAATGATGTCATAGATCAAATTGCATTCTATAAACAGAAATTTACACCCTGTACTTTCAACTGAATGGAAAAATAATTTAAAATTTGCCATAAAGAGACTGCACTTTCTATATGTTAAAATCTGCTTTGAGGTCTTAATAAATTAAATTCATAGAGTTTGTGAAGGTGTCTTAGAGTGATCTAAAATTTAGATGAGAAAGTAATATATTTAAGGGTAATCATTTTTCTGTGCAGTGATGTTAAATGCTCATCTACTTTGAAGCCTGAACTTGGTTACAGAATATTTTAACTTTTGATGGTTTAGAATTCCCTGTGCACCTTGGCTGCCATTAATGAAAGATGTTGGTTTTCATTGATAGGCTTTTTCATATCCTGTTTCATAACTGGCAATATCCCACTGTTTCATACACAGTGAATCATTAAGACTTCCACATGTGGTTAGGAAGGAAATACTTTCTACAGAGGTTTGTGCATGAAACCTATTGGTGGGTTTGTTCATTCCCTTATGTTCTTTGAAATATGCTTTATTACTTTGCAGCACCCTAACAGGGTCATCCTCTGTCTGAAACTCCCTTGACACCATTCCCCAACCACTGCAAGCTGCCCACAGGCTCTCACCAGAACCCCTGAGACACAGCCAGCACAAGGCAGCTGGGATGACCTGAAATTGGTGCTGAAGGCAGAGACACTTCTACATTCAAAGCTCCTGCTTCCAGTACAGAGCTGGTCAGAGCCAGGACACAGCCCATGAAGAAGCTGGGAACAGCCTTTCCATCCTTCAAAGTACTCACCAAAAGTAAGTGCTGTTTTAGGATAAGGCTTAACTAACTTAACTTTGGATGCTGCTGCCTCTTTCAAAGTCCAGTTTCCAGTACCAAACTCGGTGCTTGTGTTTGTTTCCATGCACAATTTAATATCAGATCCACTATACCAAATACCATGAATACTTTAGCTTTTCCAAGAGCTTTACACCTAAAATTTTTTATGTTAGTGAAACCAGCTCCTTCATGGAGTATCAGTTCTTTAGTTCATGAAAACACTTGTATAGCAGGGAATAACTTGTATAAAAACTGTTGAGTCATAATCATTTAGGGGCTTTGGTGACCAACAACCCCTCACTGTTTTCCCTGCAGCCGGGTCAATGTGCCTGATGCTATGGAGAGGCCCCTTCATATTTGTATTTTCATAAAAATTTTAACAAAACCCCACATTTACACTGTGAAGATTTCCAGCATTGCAGATTGCAATGAGAATGAAATATGTTGTTACTGTACTGTCTCAAACACACAGTTACTGCTGTTACAGCCCCTCCATGGAGCACTCTGCCCATGTGGATACCCTCTTCAAGAACTTCATGGCAAAGTCTGGTCAGCTATTCAACAAAGGTAAATTTAAAGAAATTTAATTTGTGTAACCAGCCTCAGACTTTGTGACAAAGTGAGTCAGGTAACCACTGAAACATTCTCAGCAGGAAAGGGCCAAGAGGGTGGGAAGTTTGGTAAAGACCATTTGTAAATCTTATTACTTCCACTCTACAATTCATAAATTCCAGCAGCACAAAAGTTGTTAATTTAAAGGTACTCCCAATAAAGGATAGACTATTTTTAAGCATTAGATTAATTATCAGTCCTAATTGTGTAGCTAAGAGCTCTAATAGGCAGAAAAAGAACAATTTCTTGCTAGCAGAACTTCTGAAAAAGTTTTCAAGCTTGTTACTCTAAATTAAATGAGCATTTTTCAAATGCAACCAAATGTTCTGAATTAAGGTCATAACACTGAAAAAAGTAGTTACTAGAACAGTGGAAAAAAGCAAGCTGCTTTCTGTGGCTTGGTTTCTTATAGAAGACAAAGCACTGATTACAAAGGGTCGTTGACATGGTGGCAGAACATGAAAGAACTGCATTGGGGATTGGAGCTACTTTCAATAACACAGCTGGAATGACTTTAATAGAACTCTCAAAAAAGCTTTTTGGGATATTTGGAACTTGCATGTTCTCTTGATTTAAGGTATATTAAAAAGTTCTGCAAATATATTCAGTGTTACTTAGCCTTATAGTCTGTAGATAGCATAACAGAACTATTTTTAATTTCCATGGGAATATTCTTATGCTTATTTCATTGTGAGTTTCAGATGAATGTTTGTGTTTCTTGTGGTTTTCATGTATATACATGTGGTTTTAATGAAAATACAGTGTAAAAGCTGCTCATGTGAGCACTTGATGCTGGGAAAGAAAATAAAAAAAAGGTTGAGGTTAAAGATAGTGTCAAGATCTTTGACAGTGCTTTCTTGTAAAAGTCTTTACCTTTTTGAATGTAGAAATATGAATGCTACAAGAAATTCATAATGGTTTTATTGGGCTGCTATTTATTGTTTAGAAGTAAATAATGTATGTTGCCTTAGTATAACACTGCACCAGTTGTGACTGGCCATGACTGGGTTATTCAAGCTCTCATTCATTTTAGCCAATTAGTTTGGCTGCTTATCAGGAAGTGACTTCAGTAAGGAAGCACAGTAATTCAATTATCAAGCACTCCCTTTCTTACCCTTCCAAGAAAATGCATATGAACTCAATGTAAGAAAAACATTTATTTGCAGCTTCTTGTCTGTGGTAACTCATTATGCTACATACAGTATGATTCACCCCAGAATGCTTATCTGTCATGGAGGGTGGGAGGAGGAGAATGAAGAATTCTAACACCACCTAAAATATATCATTGCCTTGTAGGAAGTGAGACCATTTCCAGGAGGAATAGCTCAGTTATCTGTTTGGAGGAAATTCCTCCAGCCCCTGAGCCTTGTACCCTTTGTTCCTGATCACCTTGAGACATGCAATTAGAAAATCTCCAGCTTGGGAACCATATTGTCCTCAGGGCAGCTCCTGCTCCTTGTGAAAAACTCATTTGGGATTGCTGAAATAGTAATTGTGCCCTCTGAATATTATTGTTAATACATTTTAAGAAACTGAAATAACGACAAGGATTGGAGTGTTCAGAGCATTTCACAGTTACTGGTCAAAGTTCACAATCCCTTGCTGTCAGTGAGAAGGAAAAAATTAATATAAGACTAAATTCACAAGATTGAGTGACAGGCAACAGAATTATCACTCCTAAGAAAATCTATAGAGAAAATCTAGCTTTGGAGAAAATTTCAAATGTCTGTGAGTAATTTTTGATGGTCTTTACTGGTTTTATTTCACACAATTAAATTCACAAAAAAGAACTATCCATACTTTGGGTTGGAAAAGACCAGTGTCAAAATCAGCTGTATTTTTATTCAGGAAGACAAGATATCTTCACTCTGAGTGTTGTGCATGGCTTCAACATGCAACAACCTGATGGAAGATCACCATTTTTATTGCAGAAGTTGGAAAGAACTCCTTATTTTTTTTAATATCAGCTTATAGCAGAGGGACCCTCTAGTTGTTTTGTGGCTAAGAGTACATAACCTCTCAAATGTGCTTGTCATGTGTGCTCAACAACGGGCCAGCAAGGTCTGTGAAATAGCCATGCTGCAGGTAACATGAAGAAAGCTGTAAGCTGAGCCTAGAACTCCTGAATCCAAAGCTGGACATTGATCATTCTGGGCAGAAATACAGAGAAACAAGAATAGGCACTTAGCTGTAGGACAGAACAAGTTCATCCAAAGGGCTGTGTTGTATGAACAGACTCAAAATAATTAAATAAGTAAGAAAGAGACAATTTTCCCTTCTTTAAAAATAGGATTTGAAAGATGCTATATCAGATATCTTTCCAATAGTTGATGTTTTTCTGTACTAATTTAAAGAAACAGGCAGAATACCAACTTATGGCCCTTTGGGCTCTCTCTTGCAGCAAGCTAGGATTTTCCAGCTTCTCCACTTCAGATACATTTGCCCTGTGTTCAGCACCATAAGAGTGTGGGGATTTATTTAGGAACCTAAAGGAGGAAAGAGATCATTGCAGAGGCTCGGGGCAACATTGGAAGGAAACAGGAATGTCAGCCCATAGTGTGGGTTCTCTGCTTGCTTTTTCTACCTCTGTTGGGGTCAGGACTGAAGGCACTCAAGATGATAGCTGGCATTCAGACTCAGGTGTTTATTGTTTCTTACCAGTGTCACAGCCTCACAGCCCTGAGTTCTGCAGTCTTTCATTAGCAAGGCACAAATTAGCTAACTATCTCTTGTTACAAGGACTTTTAAGGCTCAACTATCCAATAGAGCAATGATACTTAAATTATTTCCTCTTTTAACCCAATAACTGATCCCAAAGAGCCTGCAATGTGGACTTTTCTGTCCAATTACAAAATATCACCCAAACCCAGGAAGAAGAAGGAAAAAGAAGGTAAAGAACAACATGTCTCCACCCTAAAACCTCCATCTTGCTTCATATTTATTACTATATTCTAAACCCCCAAACTCTAAGTTTTCCACCCTGTGATATTACACACTTCTAACCAACTACACAACCGTAATCCCAGTGCTATTAAACAATTTTGGCAACCCTCTCCACAGCCCCAGGTCAAATGCAGTGCTCTCCTGCGAGTCTGAACCTCTCAGCGCAGAAAGCCCAAAATTCTCAGCATCCAGGATTCCAACACGTAGCTAAAGGATAGTGGAATTGGTGCTACTAAATATCAGGATCTGGGGAAAGAGGTGGCTGTGCAGGTGTCTGAGTGTGCAGATTTGCAGATTTCTGAGCATGCAGATTTTCAGATTTCTGAACATGCAGGTTTGCAGATCTCTGAGCATGCAGACTCGTGAGCATGGAGATTTGCAGATTCCTGTATGTGCAGATGTCTGAGTGTGCAGATTTGGAGATTTCTCAGCCTGCAGGTTTCTGAGCATGCAGATTTGTGAATGTGCAGATTTCTCAGCATGCAGATTTGCAGATTTCTGCAGATTTGTGGTGGGTCCCAGCAGTGTTGCTGCCCCAGCTGTTGGTTCCCTTGGAAGGGAGCCCTGGTGGAGGTTTGTGCCCAAGGGAGCTGCATGAATCAGCAATCTGCCACTGCTGTTTGCGAGGGATGAGAGCTGGGCTGAGCTCCTGGTGAGCAGGCTGAGTGGTTTTGTTACTGGGACAACAGGGGTAAACTTCAGCTGTGTGGAGACCTTTCCAAGGAGAATACTGGCACGGTCCAGCTGTGAGCAGAACTGGACTCGTGCAGCTTGTGCATCACAGGCACGAACAAATCCTAGTGCTGTTGTGATCAGATGGAGAAAAATATTTGTCATCTAATTGGGCTGGGCTAGGGGAAAGAAAGTCTGGAGTGACAGGCCACATTGTTAGAAATTGTCTGAAGAGACGAAAAAAATTCTTTTGCAAAAATTATCTTGGCAAATTCTCATTTCCAAGAGCAGACAGATGAGTGTTTTAGATATAAGGCATGACTCACAAATTGAATATAAACCTGGTATGTTTTAAGGATTTCAATGTACTGACTAAAAGGACAAAGCCCAAAGCATATCTCTGCTTTGAGTGACATCAGAAAATATGAAAAAACCCTACAGCTTTCTTATTTTGCCCCAAATATGAATACCATATTCATGAATTTTTAAAAAATCTAGGATTATTATTCAAGGAAATAAGATGCAAAATAACATTAAAGATATTACATCAGTGTGCTGTTATTCCTTGAAGGGAATTTAAGCTGAGAGAAGGCAAATTTAGATTGGATATTAGGAAGAAATATCTAATCTGTAGATTAAATATTAGGAAGAGAAGCTGTGGCTGCCCCATCCCCGTGGGCAGCACAGGAGCCACTGAGGCACAGCTCCTCAGAGCTGACTCAACACTGCTGTTCCAGGCTGCTCCTAAAGCTCCACCAGGCTGCTGGAAGGGAGGGCAGGAAACAGCTCCAGGCAGAGCCTCTGGAAGCTGAAGGAGGCAGCTGGAGTTTGTGTTGGAGCAGATCTGACTTCTAGACAGGACTGTGTTGTTTATCAGGGAGAGCAACACTGCAAGGAAGGGATCTGAAAACTGGGATATGCACCACTGTTTGGTGATGAGAGTAGGTTTAATCCACTGTGCTTGAAATGATGAAAGGAAAATCTTAGGGATGAATAAACCCTATATATATAGGTCTAAATGACTTATGACTTATATTGGGCCAAATGACAACATACCAGAGAGAAAAGAATATGATAAATTTTAGCATTTTAGAGTTTTGCTTTTCATAGTCTATATTTTTGATGTGCAAAATATTTTGATATCCCGTTCTGTATTTTATCATAGCCTTTTAAAAATAATGAGCTTTTTCCTTACAAAATAATTTTTTAAAGAATAATTTCAACTTGTTGTAAAAGTAAACAATTATTTCCTTCACTATATCCTTAATACTTGGAAACTATAATTTGGTAAATAACTTAAAAAAATAGTAGTTGATTGATTTTCTTAGGGGGGAGTTTAGTTACTGTATTTCATGGTGGAAATGGAGTTTAGTCTGTAGCATTTGTTTTATTGCCAGTGTCTGTGCTTTTGTCCATTTGCAAAATAGACATTAACCCACATACACAGATTTCAAGTGACACAGTTCTTGAAGGCTTACAAGCTTGCTGTGGCACTTTTGTTTTTTTTTCATTCTTTCAAGCAACCCAGATATCTTCACCGGTTTTGCCTATAAAAATTCTATTTGTGACTCTTTGCTGAATGGTGGGCCATACCAGATATGGAGGCATGTCGTAAGTGGACAAGAACACTTTAACACTTTTTTTTTTTACCATAAAATTATTAAACAAGGACCTAATACTAGAAGATGCTGCTTTACAGATTCAAAATATGCCCTGGGCTGCTGGAGATCTTTGTTTTACTTTCCCATTTGCTACTGATGGGACAACTGTGCTTGGACATCTGCCAGAGTAGATATTCCAGAAAAAAATACTTCATGGTTTAAAATATTTTCTTCCAACAGAAATAAAGCAATTTAAGTAAAAAACTCCACAAACCTGTTTTTTTCTGGAGGAAGAGTGTTCTCAGTGGGAGCTCTGGAATAGCTATTGTGCTAAACTGCCAGTGTATGAAGGGAGCACTTGCTGGTGGGTACTGCTACAGATTTAAAAAACAAGCAAAACATTGAAAATTATATTAGCTGTGGAAAAGGACATCTTGGCTCATAGAACAGACCCAAGATAGACTCAAAGGAGGCTAAATAAATGAAATATTTAAACAACAAAAGATCAGAATGTGTTTGACCCTGTTCAAATTTGCAGGAGAGGTGAAGGTCTCAAGGAGCTTTTCTCTTGCAGATGTTCCTGTATGGCTTGCAGGAAAGAAGAGAATAATCCAGTGTCAGCTAAAAAAGGACCCCTGAGCAAGTTTACTCCCAGGATGGCTGGGTGCTCAGAGACCTGCACTGAAGCGACAGGTGAAAATGGCTCTTGTCATGATTGTTTATGGCTGAGAGCTCAGCTCCTGCTCTCTGAGCTCTGCAGGGCTGGCTGGGTCTGGGGCTCACAGCTCCTTGGGAGCACAGCCTTCTGAGGCACTCAGCCTCATCTGCAGGTGAATTAACTGAGCCTCAAAGCAGAGTGCTGTGATTTTACTGACACATAGTTAGAGAGGCTAAAATATTGTCATTTCTTATGTGTGACATGCTAAGTATTTACAGATAAGGAAGGGAGCTTGCAAAAATATAGTGACAAGCTCAAAGCAAATGGGGAAAAGCAAAATTTTTCTTTGCTGAATTTTCTGTCATCACTAAAATGAGAACATATTGCCCTCACCATGCATTTGTTAGTGAGAGGATCTCCTGTTCTCAATTTTTAAACAGTTATTTACATTTCACATGAGGAAAAGTCTGTTGGGCCTTTCTCTGCATTCAAAAGAACATACTAGATGATATTTCATGTATCTTTAGTATGTCCTTTGAGCTGCCTTGTTTGAAAAATGGAGTATGAAAATGGCAATATAGAAATGCCTGCCAGCATCCTCCTTTAAATTTAAACATCTCTCTTATGCAAGGAAGTGTAATTTTGGACCTGCAATTATTGAGCCAGTGCATTATCTGCAATGCAACTATCCAAAATCACACTGGGTCTAGAAAAGGAGATTCACTGCAGCACCCTGATGATGAAGGCAGTGAGGCAGCAGTGATAAAAACCCTCTGATCTTATCAGCAAGGGAACCCATTTTTGTCAGGTACCCCTCTGTTCTTTCCTATTGTGTCCCGAAGTCAGATGTACATGTAGTGATTTCAGTACATCACATCTTGCAGTTCATTGTGGGCCTGAGAACATAACACAAAGGCCAGGGAAAGGTAATAATTTCAGTGTCAGTTTTCTGAAGGCACCATTAACTTGATTCCTTCATTGTGTATTTTAATGTACTTCAGAGCATCTTTTCTCCCTTTGTTGTAACTTACATTCTCCTGTAGATGTCAATTATTTGTGACTTGAAGAAAATTTTGATTCTCTAGGTGCTCCTTGCTAAACACACAGCATGTCCATCAGAGTGCACAGCTACCTTGCCCTTGATTAGAGGATACGCACCTATCAAGAGTTTTAAAACCTGATGTTTTTCCTGCCTGTAGGTGATAAAGCACTTTCAGAGGCTGCTTCAAATTGCAGCAGCCTCTGAATAATAAGCGTTGTAAAATAAATGTATAGGACTTCAGCAAAGGTAGCACAGAGCCCATACAGGAGATTTAGAATGAACAGTCAGCTGGTCGAATGCAAAATGAGTTGGAATCTGTGGTCTCTCAGTGGATTTTAAGAAGCTGGTGAATGGAACATGACAAAAAGGTGTTCCATGGGCAGACTGCATGGATGCTGCTGGTTTGTATAAATGACAACAGTGCTAGTTCAAGGAGTAGGTGGAAGCAAGCAGAGAAAAGTTGCTTTCTTAAGTTTTATTTATTTAATGGTGCACACCCACCTGTATTTAACCCAAACTCACACTAGTCCTCTACAATTTAGCTAGTTCCAGTTCAGAAGGAAGCACTACTAGGCTAATCATTCTATAGATTGTTGCTTTCAGATGCAACCAAGGGAGACATTTTTAAGAAAGAAAGAATTTTCAACCTTTAAAAAGGTCCTGCTCAGTTCAGTACTTTTAGGATAGTCTGGATGTTTTATCCAAACTGCTTCACTTAAGCACTACGGGAACTTTCCTATCTAGCCTAGACAAAGGAGATAGTATTTAATTCTACAGTAAATACCTCAGACAGTAAGTATTGCTTTAACAGAAATAAGAATTATTTCTTTGTCTTGGCACACATTGTTAGGAACTGGGCTGGATGGCTAAGGAATTCATCATGTAGAATCACTGTAGATAAGGCCAGATGATATCATGTTGTGCATAAAAGAAGGGAAAACTGGGGAAACAAAAGGCAAAAGAGATGTGTGGAGTTGCTGCCCCTTCCTTTCTGCTAAGTGGAGGAAGCCCCAGGCCCCCTCTTAATTTTTTAATTTTTTTTCCCCTCTCACCAGCATGTCTGTGTCTGGAAAATGAGTGGGAAATGTCTTCAAATAGATGGATGTGCAATTTTTCTTTATTCTAAAGTGCAATTCTTTTACAAGGACAGAAGAGAGATTGTTTTTGGAATTCTTCAATCAGAGACACTCCCTTTCTGTACAAGGCATCTCTTTTATTCACTTTCTCTTCAGTTTGTGCTTTTTTTGTTCACTTTGTTTGTTTTTGTAAGACTGCTCTATAAGCTTTGCATGCTAATGTTGTCTCTGGTCAGAATCACAGAATGTTCTGAGCTGGAAGGGACCCACAAGGACCATTGGGTCCAACTCCAAAGGGAACAGTCTGTCCAGGGATTGAGCCCATGACCTTGGTGTTATTTGCTCTCAGCATGCTCTGTATGTTCAGTAATTCTATGCTTTATTTATTTTATGCTTCTGCTGGATTGGGAATAGGATAAATTCTTAGATTTATCTGGCTTTTAATTTGCAGCCACCACTGCATGTAGGAACTGATGGGGATTCCTGCTGCCATCAGTTGTTTCAACAGCACAAAAAGGCACAAACAAGGAGTGCTTGAGGAGAAAGTCAGAGATTCCACAGCTCAGCAGGGAGAGTTCCGCCAGACACCAGCTCTGTGCATCCTTCCTTGCAGGAAGGAGCAATGCCAGTTATCCCCCAGTGCCAGAACAACTTTGCCTAGGAAATGAGTGAGGTAAAGGTTCTCTGAGGCTGCACTTTGTTCATCCCTGTGCCACGAAACTTGGGGACTGCTGCTGACTGCCCTCCTGCCCTGCTCCTGCAGAGCTGGGAAAGGATGCTGGGCTGGAGCAGCACTGCTTCCAGCTTCCATCTTTGGAGAGGGCTGGTGGAAAAGAAAGCATCTTGCAGAGCATAGGGAACTGCTAAGCCCTGGCCTTTGGTGAATACTAAGAAATGGGAGGAAGATTTTATTGGAAATAATAAAAAACATGCCAGGGCTGGAGAAATACTGAGACCTGAGGTGATGGGATGGACAGTAAGGTGTAAAACTCAAAATATTTTGCTGAAATTTAAATAGAAAGTATATTCTACCATTTAAAATGCTTGTACTTCTAAAAAAGCCCTCACTTTACATGGCTTAAAAGATAAAAATATTTTTCCATTATATAATGAAAACATAATTATATAATGAAAACATAATTATAAGTAGTGCTGTTGTTGTCTGCAACAAAAATACATTTAGAGAGTTTTGCTACTAGCATGTTTCTATTTTTGCTTTCAATATTTTCATTATTTCTGTGAAAGCTTCTGATTGAACCTTCTTCTCTCAGAATTTTTTACACATGAATTACAGATCATTCTAATAAGCTTCTTAATTACAGCTAGAGAAGACTATTCAGAGCACTCCTGACTGTTAGAAATGAGCCCATGTGGGGAAAAATAAGAGGTAATTAGCTTTACATGAAAAACAGCTGCTGTCATTTTCCACTGACAAGAGGAAAGGGAAATAATTTCTACACCTCACAGCAAATGCAGACTTGGACTGGAAAGGACTGTTTGGCTCAGAGTCCATACGTTGAATTTATCTGAAATTTTACTAGTTTTACCACAGGTATTTGCTGCAAAGATTTTGAAGGCATTGATATTCAGACTTTCTAAATTCTTGTAGCATTCCATTGCATCATCTGGATTAAGAGTATTCCTGTTATGTTAAATGAAGATGCTTTTTGTAAGAGGGCTGGGAATATGAAGAACAAGGGGCTGTCACTGCAGTGTGCTGTAACCCATTGAACAGTGTAATAAACTAGTAAACTAGAAAAATACTACAATAAACTAGTAAAATAATAAACCAGAAAAATAAATAGTAAAAATTAAAAAAAAAAAAGTGAAATAGTATAAATTAATAAATTAATAATAAACTTGAGCAATCTTCAGGTCAGCTCAGACCGAGAGCTCTTGCTGTGAATTTTTTTGTTGCAGATCGTGAAGTATCTCTGATGGCTGAATGCCTGCAGGCTCTGGAAGCAAACCCTGGAGTAAGGAAACCCTTACTGCAATCATCTGCCCAAACTGTGCCAGAAGGAGCCAGTGCTTGAGGACAGCTGCTGGAGCCCAGCTGGCATCCCAGGATGGGAGTTCTGCTCCGTGTGAGTAACAGGAGCAGGTTGGGTATGGGCCCTGCTCTGTGGCTGCAGAGCCCTCCAGGAAACCTGCCAAATGCACTTTGGGGATCTCTACTAAATTTGCACGTATCTGGCTCCTGTTCAAGGTTAGCTAAGGAAAATGTGATTAAGTATTTGTGTTCCTAGCTCTTCTCTGATGTTTCAGGTCTACATCCATGGGAGTGTAAGGGACAAAATACTTGTAATTTCTCTGAGTCTATATATATGTGGTTTGAAAGGTAGCAATGCTCTGTTCTGAAAACTTTTTATACCACATTAAAAAAAAAAGGCACAGAACAGTTCATTCTACTCATTGTCCCCTTTGCTCTAATTCCCTCATATCTAGCAATGGTTTTTTATCATCATGTTTATTGTGTTAACTCTCTGATGGCTATTTCTGTTTAGTGCAACCTACTTTTTGTACCATCTAAATATTGTTCCCTACTAATTCAGTATTTTGTTGTCTTAATTATTTATATGAAAAGCTGTCACAAAATGGAGCAGCTGTCTATGGACTTCACTGTGCCAGACACCACTTTACAGTGATCCCTGTCCAAGGCATAGAGAACCTTTGGGAGGAGTTTCTCTGCTACAGGCAAACATTTGTCACCTTTCATTTGCAAGTATCAAGGTAAGGAGCTCAGCAAATACATGAATACTTGTGTTCAAGGCTGTTTTCTCCTTTGATAATTTGTGCATGGCTGATGATTATGTATTTGCTGTACAGCTCAGGGATTCCCTGCTGGACTCTGCCCCAACCACTGGCCATGGGCCTACTGGCTCCAAACCAGTTCTCTGCATAGAAGGGTTTGCTCTTGGCTCCTTCACCAGGAAGAACTTGCTTTAAATTGCCTGAATCCACCAATAAAACTTGGATTCACCAGACAGCACCAGCACCTCTGGGCACTTTTTCCCTTATGGCAATTTTTCATTTTGATACTGATTGTGAAATCTGAATTGCCAGGAAAGATCATTCATCTTAAGTCAGGAATTAACAATAGTGTGTAAGCACTTTTCAGAAAACAGGCTTTGATTTTTTTTTTGCTGTTTGTACTTTGTTAAATTCACATAAAACAATGTATTAAGCTTCAAAGGAATCAGCAATAATAATATGATCTTTCCTCTTTGTAAGAGTTTTTATTTATAGTGGTGAATCTTGTTGAGGGGAAGAAAACTTTGAAATAGTCATTAGAAGTACCGGCTGAAAACATATTTAAAATTTAGGGGGCAGTGATGAAGCTGAGTTTAATTTAAAAAGAATCTTGCATGTCATTTGCCTGAAATGAAGCTTGACCTCCATGAGGATTAATTGGAATTGTTAATTTAGGGAGTATGGTTTAAAAGACATTAAAGAGCTGTAGGGTGATTTGATAGACAATTGTGATTATAAACAGGGGCCTGTCACTGCTGCAGTTGCAGTCAGACTCACTTTGGAATGGATTTCATCTAGCTCAAAATGAATTTTGTATTTTCTTGGCACATAGATGTTTAGAGTCAGATCATTAGAGTTTAGAACTTTAACTTCAATGGTGACTGCCAGGACAGGAACGTGCAAGATACACTATTGGAGTAATCTTTGTATCCTGCAGAGAGTGGAACAGGGTTCTGTGCCAATATTGATGGGATATTGATAAGTTTGTTTCAGTATCTTGTGCTATAAGATGATTTCCACTTTAAAAATTATATATAAAGTGTAAGGATCACAGTTTAGTCTGAGGGGGTTAGCATGCTGGGTTTCATTTTGCTATTTAATTGCTTTTTGTGCATCAGTACTGCACTGGAAAATGCTACTTTAGCTATCATTTGTGCTCCTTTTCTACTGCTGGGTGTGAGTTACAAGCAAGGAGCAACTTTTGGATTTCAGGGATTGGATTTACTTCTTCTCTATAGTTACTTGTATAACAGTAGAAATTGTTAAATGGACCAGTTTTAACTCTGTAACAAGGGGGAGTATTGGTAAAGAACTGAAGGAACAGACATACCTTAGAGTCTGTAACAATTTCCGCTGCCTGACACTGGTCCTAGGAGCTGGAGTTCAAAAAAACCTACCTGGAATTACAGGCTGCTGCTTAGAAGTCATGAAGAGAGGCAGCAGATTTTTTTGGATGCATTTTTTTGGTGGATATTCACACACTTTAAATAGGGGTAACAGGCAGAGAGCAGTATTAACACCCAATATTTAAGATCCCCTGGTGTGGTTAAATATTCCTTGGGTTTATTTGAGCTCAAGTTTGCTTATCTACCTCCACCTCAACTGATGGGATAAAGAAGATAGATACACTCAATTTAGTCTCTGCTGTTAGTTCCTGATGAAACAGACATTTTTGGCTTAATGTAAGTATTAATAACTTATTAAAAGGTGGATTCAGAAGACAAGAAATAGGAATATGAAACTTTCAGGTAAATAATTTTGTGTCCAGTCATCTCATATTATCTGTACGAACTTCCTCCAGAAATTCAGCACTCTAGTATTAAATGTAAGTATTGAAAAACACTGAAAACCAGACTAATTGTTAGTAACTCTATGTAATTACTTTCTCCCTGGGTTAATATTTAACTAGCACAGAGTTAAGACATCTGTGAAAGCCAGTTTAGATTGGCTTTGTTATATTACAGCACAAGAGAGATGAATAAATTGAGTAATATTTTATTGATCAGAAACAATACTTTTCTCAGCAATTAAAATGCATGATTCATTTGAACAAGGTGAAAATGAAACAACCAAAAAAATAACTTCACATTTTTTCCATTTTCTTCTTAGTGTAAGCAATAAATACAATGCCATAGCTTCTATTAATCTTATTTACATAGTACAATAAATGAATGTTGCCTGGTTGCCAGCCCAAATGTTTCTTGACATCAAAAGGAGTACATGTTGCAGCATTTCTGCAGAAAAATACTCTTGTAGATCACCACCATGAAAAACCGAATAACATAAATGCCAACATTAAACAACCAACCAAGGGACCCTGCAATGCAGCCATTTATTAATTGTAGACAGTAGCATTAAAAATAGACATTTTCTCTCATTGAATCATAACATGCTGGTGTTACCAATAACAAATATGAGACAACTATTGCTGTAACCCCTGTAGATTGATACAATAAATCCTCACTAAATTAAAAAAAAAAGGAAACAGCAAATAATAACAGGTACTAAACAAATAATAATCTGCATGTTCAAAGGAATCTCACAGCCCCACCAAAAGAGAGTTTACTTCCATTCTAGAGAATATGGACTACAACATTCTGTAAAGTAGAAGAGAGCTGTGAGAAATCAGCATAAAAATTTGCTTTTAACTTATGGTGACAGAAAAACATTTGGAGAAGCAGATCCTTCTCTTAGCTATGTAGAAACTGAAAAAAAGGTGAGGTAGGAAGACAAAATAAGGAATTGGTATTTTCCAATGTAAATAAGAAAACAGATTATCTAACCTCAGCAGGAGAGGGGAAATACAGCTCTGCTATACCATGTGATCCTTCACAGCCAGAAAGATTTTGTTGCACATCCAGCTGACTGTGTTTTATATCCAAAGGGAAGATGGGAGTGGGGAGGTTGTGCCTAGAAGGAAGCTGTGATGTCCACCTAGAAGTAGAGTAATTTCTGTATAAAAACAGTTTTCCCTCCTAAATTAGAATTACACATTTCTCTAATAGAAATATATATTAAATGACAAAATCTGTAGTCTGTTAAATTTGAACTGCCTCTCTGAGAATGAAGCTTAGTTAAAGTCTAATACTGTAGCACACTCTAAATCAACATATATGTGTTAATTACAGCAACAATCCACCAGGTACCATGACGTAATTGTCTAATAATATGCCATAAATGGTTTACAGCATGTTTAAATGGACAGACACCTGTCTGGGCTTTGAGTCTCAGTGGTACCTGAAGATTGTGCAAAGGGAACTCAAGACAGATTTATACCAGCTGATGATCTGGTCCCACAAATGTAAAGCTGCTGCACTGGAGCAGGGATTCTCTGCACCAGTGATATCTTCAGAACAAATGGCACAAATGTTAAGGAACACTACAAAGACCAGCAAACAGAGTTGTAAATAACCTCTAGTCATGTTTTAGCAGACATTGTTACTGCCACTCTTAAATTTTAAGAGACTGTGACATCTGATTGCCAGATCTCGCACTGCTCTACACAATCCAACAGTCTTCAAATCATCCCCATCAACTCACCAGACAGGCCTGCAGAAAAGGAGAAATCTTCATTTGTGCATCCTAGCTGAAATTCTACATTGTGAAATGATATCATTCATAAAACACTTCCCATGTTTACTCTCCAGACATAAGAACTGTAAAAAAACCCAAAAACTAAAGAAAGGTGCAAGTGGCAGGACCTTGCCATATCCTCCTAATGTTTTCTCTGTAAGTACAAAGCATTAAACACCTTATGAAGTCACAAAGTAATAAACACTGAAAATTACCTAGACACTATTGAAGCATAGAGAAAAGCTACTGACAAAAATGTTTATATGTCAAAGTCAAGGTGGTTTGTATACAATAATTTTGTATGCAAAATTATGTCAAGCTAGTCTTCCAATTTTTTGACTGGACTACATGCATCAGAAATATGTCCATTGGCAAAACAGTCTGTCACAATTCCAGCACCTACTTTTTCTTCTGCCTAATTTTGATTTTTCCCCACTTCAAGTAGACTTATCTGCAAATGAAATGTATAAAATTTTTTCTTACATTTTTAATTTTCAGTGAACTCACCTCGTTTCATGCCCTCATTCTTGAGCATTTTTGTCATTTCACTTAACAAAACTACTATTTCTTTAAAGCGTAAAGATTTAAGAAAAATATAAGTTTCTATACAGGCACATTTTCTCAAGACCTTCCTGACAACCTCTTGGTTTTCAGTGAGACCTTTATGCACCAGAAGAACCAAAGAAACAACATATAAAGTACTGCTCTAATTAACTGAGACAGAGATTCAGAATTAACCAATCCAAAATAATATTGAAATTCTCAATCCATAAAGTTTTGAACCTTTGTAATACAAAACTTATACTGGATTTTCCAAATAATGAGAATTACTAACATCAGTTTGCTTGGTTAGTCTGGGTCTCTTATACTGGCTTTAAAGGTAGTGTATCATGTGCACTGTGTTCAGTCTTGCACACTCACCTCAGACAACAAAAACAGCCACAAAATTAACCAAAACTTTGCCCCAAGAACGAAGGAATAAGTTACTAATCATATGGCCAGGGAAATACATAAAAGCAAAATCAGAACAATGCCACAAGGAATTCTGTACATGATCTTCTCCAGCTGAGTAAATTCCTTAAGCACAGTGAAGTTCCACCAGCTGCAGCTACTACAAGTGTCTGGAGAGACTTACAGTGACTCAGGTTACTCCTTCGCTCTCTGGCAGTGAGGCCTCATCAGTCTTGTCTTTGTTAAATCCAGAAGAAACTTCCATACAATTCAGGAGAAGGAGACACTTCTGAATATCCTGAAATAGCTTCAATAAAATTGCTCAAATCTTGGTGCAAGACAGTACATTGCAGTACAGAAGTACATGAAGGCTCACACTGGAAGTGGTGTCTCTGTGCTTGGTGTAAAACAGTGGGAAGAAAACAAACTGGCCAAACCAAAGCAAAACATCAGTCTCTTTAACCAAAACAGCAGTATCTATCTATCTATCTTTGAATTTGTTACCTCAGCTTACCTGTCACGCTTTTTTGACACCCAAATGAATGCTGGACCAAAGAAAGAACCTGGAAAACTTCTTGCTATTATTGCACCTACTTAAACCATTTTGCTTTGCTCTATTTTAGGTTGAATTAAGACAACAGAGTATAGTATTTACACTCTAAGATTCTATAGGCAAATGAAGTGGTTTCAACACAGCACAGTCTTATACAAACTTCCAAGAAAATAAGAAATCCTTCATTGATTCCCTTTGTAGAAAAATTTGCCAACTTTGTCTACACAGTAGAAACTGAAGAGGCAAAGTTTGTATCCTTATATAAATGCACATACATATATAGATATATATGCACAGATGTCCATACTGTATAGATACACAAACACGTGTGTATTTATACACACACACACATAAATGAGAAACGTGTTGGTTTAGGTTGCATCATCCAGGAGAACGACATATCCCAAGGTAGATGAGATCTTCTGGCCATGAAGTCACTGGATCAGCTGTGCACTGGGGGCAGCCCCTCAGCCGTAGAGCTTCTCAGTCTTGAGTGCCAGGCTGTCCATGTCGTGGTAGCCCTTGCCGTTGAGGTGCTCTCCGGCGCAGTCGTGGCCGTAGCCGTAGCCCTGCACGTCGCTGATGGTGGACACGGTGTAGGAGGCCGTGCGCACGGCGTCCGAGTGGCTGAAGCTGTGCTCAAACTGGATCTTGTACTGGTTCCAGTGCCTCCTCAGCACAGCCTGCACCTGTGCCCCCAGACAAAGCAAAATGCATGTAAACCACGGCTCAGGGGCTTCAGTTTTTGTCTCTTTGTTCTTTGTCAAGGCTCAGAAATCCTGGGCAAGGATACCTACCTAACTGCCATTTAGCACTTGAGGCGTTCTGAATTCATCACCACTTAGGTAAGCATCATTTTTCAGCAAATTTGGTGTGAAGTATTTTACAATTGTAAATTTTTTTTTTGTGTGGTATTTTACAATTGTAGTGTACTAGCTGCTCAGACAAAGCACAGGTTACAGGAGGAACAGCAGCCACACAATTTTCTGCTTCCTGCCCTGTGAACTACAGTCCAGCGTAGGACAGATCAGAAACAGAGGTGAAAAAGGTAATTTCTGTTCATCCTTATTTTCAAAAGGCCACATCCTCAGCATCTGTAAATTCATTTACTCTCAACAAACCATAATTTACATTTGCTATGATTTTGGCACAAGTCAGTCTTTTCCAATTTCTAGCCATACCTTAAGCAAAAGACTAGAAGGACAAATTCCTGAACTCCACATTTCTAGCAGAGTTAAAAATAAAGCTAATAAAATAGCTGAAGGCCCCACTGGTTTACATGTCTCCACTGAAAGGATGTGATGTTTGTCACGGCCTTCCTCCCCTCCAATATGGTTCAACACCTGGGCAGAGTGGAGCGATGAAGTGTCACATTCATGAAATCCACACAGAATTAGTCTTTCAGGCCAGATGCCAAGTGGGGAATGCTAACAATGGTTTTAGCTCCTGTTGCTTTTTCAAACATATTTCTACTTAAAAAACCCCTGCCTACAGGTCATTAATATTTAATTTCCTTTTCAGCCAAACTTTGTACAGAAAGCAGTCCTAACTGCTAACCAGTGAACAGTGACTGCCCCAGTTAATTGTTTATATTGTGGGTAAATATTTTTAGGATTTTCCATATGTCTTCAGGGTTTATGTTTGCTTTCCATTTCCCTCACAGAATAGCTCCTTTTGTCTAATTTTACTCTGGCTTTAATAATGAAAAATAAAAATAAATACAAGAAAAGGGATGTAGTTTTTAGACTTCCTGCAGTCTGGTATCAGAAACCTCTGTTGAAAGGAGAACTTCATCTTTCTCAAATCCTTCACAAGGAAATGTTAGAGTAAGGAAAGTAGTATCAACCAATTAACATAACAAATTAGCACTTTGAGGAAAAGGAAGTTCTTTCTTACTGTTCATAAAAACTTTCTAATCCACTCCAAACATCAAAACACAAATTTTCAAACACTGAGAAATCAATTATGTTAATACTTTTGAGTTTCAGATCTTCTTGCTTTTCATATCAAAATTGTGTACTTCTTCAGAGCCTAAAGGCAGAGTTCTTGTTTCAGCATGGGAAGTTTTTGATTAATTAGTATATGCATTGCATAGAACCTTAGAATAGAGCCAATACAGAACCTTAAGTCTTTGCACAATTTGAATCCATCTCCTGTAGTCTATCCTAAAGGCAAGATGAGGATCGTATTCAAAATTCCAGCTTTTCCAAGAGGCAAGCTTGGAATTTAGTTTGGACTCAATCAATCTGTGTTCATCACTAAGCTATGTTATGTTCTATTTGTTCTCCTTTCACAGTCAGTTACTTCAATAAGCTCAGAGTTTGAATGTAGACACACATGCAAAAAATTACACGTTGAGCAATTTTCACTTTAGACAAGACAGGCTGGAAGTGGGGAAAATGCCAGCAACTGGAACTAAATGGCTTAACAAGGTCAAAGGAGTCTCTTGGCAGAGCTGGGAGATTAACTAGGCTTGCCAAATTACACACTCCACTCCTCTCCCACACTTCTCCTGATTCCTTCAGTAACAAATGTTCATCTTATTTTTGCTTGTTAATAGCTTTTTTTAACCAATCCTAACGGATTCCATAGCTCCTGAGAGCCACCAGCATCCCTGCAAGACAAGTGTCTTGGGGCTACTGCCAGGGGAAAGCAGACCAGCTGCTCCATGGCAGGGACAGAGAGCGAAAGGGTTTCCTGTACGGGCAAAGAGCATTTCCTCTCTGCCTGCCCCATGCCCATCACGCTCTCTCCATGCATTTCTGACTGAACCACTATTCCTGGCATTCTTCCCAAAGCCTCTCCAGTACTGCTGACTCAGGACTGCACCCCTGTCCTGCTGTGTGTCTCTTCTTGTAGGGTCTTATATCTTTCATCTGTTCTGTCTTTCAGTCTTCTCTAACGTTCCAATCATTTATAGAAAAAGATGAGAAAAATCAATTACACTCTGTTTAACAATAAGTGTGTCTGCCCACAAAGTGAGAATAGAACTTTCACCACTTTCTCCTCAGCTTTGAGCAGTCTTATGGAGCTGTAAATTCAGCTCAGGAGGGATAGAACTTTGTAACTTCGTTTCAAGAAAGGATGTTAAGGAAAGCATTGAATGAAAAATACTGTAATAATATAATTGTGTTTCTCAGTCATTAACAGAGATGCTGGAAGAATCTTTCTTTCACACCTTATAACTCAATAATGGTTGGTTTTGATGAGTTTGCAGGAAGGACTCCTTCCTGTCAGCCCTACAACACTGCTAGCTTGATTTTGGATATCAGACAAATTAAACAGCTCAGCAGTCAACCAGGAGAAAAAAAACACCAAACCAAACCACAACACAAGCTCATCTATCTCATCTATTGCACAACAGATGGTATAACCTTGCAAACCTGACACTATGCTCTTCATGGCAACATTTCTGTGGAGCAGTGAAATGAAGGAGGAAAAGCAGATGAACCCCACAAGGCTTACACAGATCATGTAGGTCATTATAGCACCTGCTATTAAAATTTCAACAGTAATCTTCTTACTGGTTTATCAGAGATCTGGGACAAGCTTCTCCTCTGACCACAGCCTGTACGACCCCAAAAGCCACTCCAGGCCATCTGAAGCTGGCAAACCTGATGTGTTGAGAGCATCTTACTCTGTGGGCTGCTGGCCCACGAGCAGACTGGCTGTGAGTGTCCTTGGGGAAGCCCTGCCACAGAGGATCCAAGCTGAAGGCTTGCACATCCACCCTGTCTGGAGGAGCTCTGTGAGCAGCAGCTGCAGTGCCTGTAAGAACTGGATTTGACAGGCCAGCCCTGGCTGCTCTGCTCAGCAGACTGGAGATGTTCCTTGGCTACAGTCAACAGCACAGAGCAGCTATTTTTCTTACATTTCTTAATTCATCTTCACTGAAGTGCTATCCTAGCAGATCACTTTTGTTCATTTTTGGCCAGAAGTTGTTTTGCTTGAACAGGATTTGGCTCCTGTTATTTGGTGCAGAACACACTAAAATGTACAGTAATAGGCTAAGACTTAGAAATTAGTGCTTTTAGCATTTTTTAATTGCTAATATCCCTGGCCTGCAGCCCCATTTGCTGGGGCTGGAACCTTTTAGAAGACAAGGAAAGACATTTTGTCTGTGCTGGCATTTTTCCCTACCTACATGCTCCCCTTGCATTTCCTCACTGATACAGTTGTTTATAAAGCAGTGAGTCCTTTCTTGAGCAAGGTGTACTGAAAATAATTAAAATAAATACAAATAGTGATCACTGAACCCAAAAGTGGTTTAAAAGGATAAATTTCCACTCTCTAGAAAGCAAATACAGACATGTATGTTTAACTAAGTCAAGGTCTATGGTCTAAAAATTGAACTCCTTAATTAATAGATATTAAATACCTGTGTCCTCCTTTAAATATTATTCTACCAGTAGACATTCAAGCAGTGATTCACTTATTAGCATTTGTGGGAGTTGTGGAAGAGCTCATCTTTTACCACTGATGAGCCCATGGTGAATTTAGGGGATGACTCAGGTTTGATTTTTCTTACACAGCAGAAGAGGATATGTTAAAAAAATATGAGTTTGTAACAATGAAATATTAACAAATAACAGGAATAGATCTCAAAATCAGTAATAATTTAAAATTAAAAGCAGCCTTGGAAGAGGCACAAGGATGAAGACAGAACTGAGCAGCAGACAGTATTGTTTCATAAAAACTGCAGAAATTTCAAGGGTTTCCACCCCTCGTCCTTAATTTTCCAGTGGAGCAGAACAAACTGATTTTTTCAAAATACCTTTTAGAAGGCATTCTGAACTATGCTATGGCATTGGGAAGGCATCCAGAGCTTTCTGCTCTGTAGAAGGGAAAAGAATGTGTGAGATGTCAATACAGAGTGAGGGCAAGTGATCAGATCCAATCCAGAACACTTAATTATATTCTTGTTTTGAAATAAATGTATGAGCAGGAACTTGAACCTGCATCTACTCTATGCTAAAATCAGATCAAGGCTCCTGCCCCAGCCTATCTTCATCTTTTCTGACTCCTTGGCAAAAAAAAAAAAAAAATCAATGAGACTCATGCATTTGGGTGGGGATACACACAACAAAGACACACAAATAAACCTTCAAAGCCCATGGTAGTTTCATTGCAATTCTGTCAGCTTTGTAGTTGGGAAGAGAAGGAAGGGCAAGATACACTAATCAATTCCAGCATTAGTGGATATTTACCTTTGAGTAAAAATTACTGCCCAATAACACTACAGAAACACACTGGCACAATTTTAGATAAAAACCCCTAAGGGTTCAGTCTTAGGAAAACATCTGGTTACTCCCAAATTTCTGCTTACAGCCTACACTGTAACCAAACTAAATGTAGAACAAATGAACAAACAGATGTGTAGGAATAAGTATAGCATTGTAATTGTTCCTCTGCCAGAAGTGTTGGCAAATTACCAGTTAGTTTTTTGGTGGGGGTAGTTTTGTTCATTTGTTTTGGGGTTGCTGGGATTTTTTTTTTTTTTTTTGCAAGCAAGAGCAACATTAACAATTTTAGATGTTTTTTTAGCCTTCCTACTACTTTGATCTCTGACACTAAGCCTCTGGAAGTGTACTCTCTACATCCTGGGGCAAGAGTTTCTACATGAAAGTTACCCTGTGCACGCCAGGGACCTTGACCTAGCCAAGATAACAGAAAAGCTTTTTAATGCAACAGATCAATACCATCTATTGCTGAAACCTGGCACAATCCTCTAATGTCAGGGTAAGGTCTGTCCTTGGAACTGGCTGATCATGGTGCTTTAAACATGCACTTGTGACCCACACAAATTCCTGCTACAAGTGCACCAAGCTGTTAAGGGCTGACTGCTGAAATGCTGCTTTTCGCTTGTGCTAAAAAAACACTTTTGCAAACCTCAGCCTAAAATTTTCCAAGAGAGCTTCATAAAACAATCCCAGACTCATAGAAAGGGTTTGCTTGGAAGAGACCTTAGTGACCATCTAATTCCAGCCCCCTACTGTGGGGTACAGCCATACCCCAGTCCAGCAACACCTGCTCCTGCTACAGAAGGACCAAGCAGTGAGTCTCCAGGATAACATCTTACACAGCTTCCAACACAGTCAAAAAAACCTTCTGGGTGTTGAACTGCTTTTCAGTGTTATAATATTTATCTGGACTTTATAGCAAAGTGGCAACTCTCTTCAATTTCTTAATCAAGACAAATGTGTATAGCTCAGCACCCAAGAATCAGTCCTAACACACTTAATGGTGCCATGAATGATCCCACAGTCCTTTCCAAGCTCTGCTTTTGGCATCCTGATACTTTGTTTCCTTCTTTTAACTTATACAAATTTATACATAAAATTAAAAATAAAAAATTACCTCACCCTCCTTAATTGCTGAAACAAAAGCATATAAAAAAGAAAAATTATTATAGATATAGTAAAAGCTGTTACTCTACCTCACCATTGAAGAAGCAGAAAATTGTAGCCACCAGTAGACCCTGTAAAATAAAAACAAAGATTCTGCTTTAATTCATATGCTGTTTCAGGTGTGAGATAATTAAATGTTTCTGATAAAATTCAGATATAGATAGCACAGAAAATGATGAACTACTTCAAAAAATAGATCCCTAAAAACATGGGCCAGCTTTCTGCCACCATGTTTCCTTCTCTGAAAATTGGAAGGCAAGTAAATGAAAATCCAGCATACTGAGAAATCAAAGACTACTGGATGAAGATCTCTAAAAAAATGCAGTAACACAGAGACTATTTCTCTTTTATTTGATTGCCATGGCAAGTACTCTGAGCTCAGGTGAGGCAGGGCTGCGTGCTGCTTCCCACCTGGTAGTGCATGAGGATGTGCATCACGTAGTCGTACACCTCCTCTGCGATCCGGCCCTCGGGTCGCCATGGGAACAGCACGAACTCGATGCCAAGGAGAGGGACAAGAATCAGGGTGGCTCTCACTGCTTTCATGTACAGGTTGGACTCAGCCTTGTGGGTGTCTTTCAGCTTGGTTATGAGAACACGAACGATGTTCAGCAGGAAGAAAAGGTTCACCTGTTGGAAAAGGAAATGACACTGAGAAAGAGGTCTGGAAAATAATCCCACACACTGATTTGTGGGACTGGAAACCAGACAACACAAACTCACACGACAACACAAACGCACACTGCTTTCATAATCACCCTGTGATTATACAAGAGATATCAGATAAATATCTTTGAAAGCACCTTAAAGTAACTGAGATGTGGCTCTAACTTCCAGTATCCACACCCATTCCTCACACTCTCTAAGCAAAGTACCTGCCAGTGGCAACAACCCACACACCTTTCTCTTGCTGCCAGTAACAGTGCATGGGTGAAGGACTGATTCTTTTCAAGTTAGTCAAGAGAGAGGATGATGCTTTTCCCTCCTTGCATATAAATATGTTTCTTCAAAAAGCTACTTCTTGTTTTCCAAATGTGAATTCGGCAGACTTACAGAGAAGGTAAAATCAGAGTAATAATAAAAAAATCACCAAAATGCTAGTACAAGGAACTGTGTATGCCTCTAGAAAAACAGTGGATTTGGCTTTCTTACAGTAGCCAACGGTTGGATCTTTTATTCTTTCAGCAGAGCTGCCAATGGGGCAAGCACTGAGATGATGCTTTATGTCATTCCCTTGCACTACTGAACTTGCTTATTTCCGTAGTTAATAAGGCTTTTTCTAGATAGAAACGGTCTATCTCTGTTCCTTCTGTTTGACCAGAAAAAAAATCCTAAACTGTCATTGTGAGCAAGCACAAAACTGATACACACACACAGATCTGTGTATGGGGATACACACACAGAGATATGTGTATGGATGCACACACACACATGTGTATGGATGCACACACACGCCAGGGATTTGGAACCAGAGCCACAGCACCCTAGGGATGATCCCAGCCCACCCTCACCTCCCGTGCAGCCCCTGGTGGAAGCTGCAGCCAGTCCCTGTTCTTATCCCAGGCACAGACAGGACAGAGATGCTCTGGGGAGCCTCTGTGGAAGGGACAGAGGCTCTGCTCCTATCTCTGCCCCCACAGGATTGTCTGCTTTTGCCAACAACTAGAGACAAAAGAGGGGTAGGGGAAGAAGCTGGCAGATAGACAGACAGACAACTCCCTTCTAAGACCTCAGAATTCCTGGTCTAGGAAGAGGCTCTGTCTTTCTGTAGCTCAAGTGCAAGCAGGGGAGGCATTTCAGACCATGGCTGTCACGCTCCACAGCCCTGGCAGAATTCTTTCTGTCAGTTCAGGCTTTCAGAATAAATAGCTGTGCTATTATAGCAACATGGCCCTTTACAGATATGGGATGTTATTTATATTCTACTTACATGCTATTTAAATAACTCCAACAGGAAGCTGTTTTACATAGGAAACTACTGCATGGAGTTCTCCTGGAAGCCTCCAGCTACCTTTAAGCTTTGTTTAAACAGCCAAGGTCTCCTGATTCTTTCTCGAGGGATTTATTTAGATTTTATGTAGCCCACGATCCCTATCCAACTTCCTATGGTACGTGCAGACAATGAGTCCTTCCTCCATTTCTAAATTTAATCTTTCTCAAATCTACTTGTTCAACATTAACACGTCTCAAACCCTGAGTTTTCTGTCCTCTCGTGTTTTGGTAGCGTGACCAATTCCTGTAACACTGTCCTTAAGTGCTAACTGAAGATGAAAGTTGCAGCAGCCAGGCATAAATAGCAGCATCCAATGAGCTGTTTATTTTACAATATGCACAGAGTTTTTCTATTTGTTTCACCCACCAAAACCAAAATGCACAAAATGCAGCATGCAAAGAGTTTGTAAACAGCAAAAAGGGCAAACAGAAAACTGGAGGAGGCAAAGCAGAGGACAGAGCTGAGTAGAACAGGAGGAGTGTCAGTACAAGTATGTAGCACCAATTTTTGATGAATATCTCTTCTGTCAGAAAATAAGAGTGAGATTGGGATGGACTGAACTTTTAATTACAGTGATGAAAGCAGGTCCTGGTTTTAAGTAAGGTGCTGAGTAGATTTTTACATTTAAGAAAAAGTAGGGCAGTGGAACTCCTTGCATGCACATTATCATCAAATTGACTGTGATGGTTTGGAAAAGCCCAAAGGAGCTCTGTTGTGTTATCTGCACAATGAACACAGAGTGAAACAGCAATAGCCCCACAGTGACCTGAAAATTGAACAGGGCAACTGAGCAAAAACAGAAACAAAGGCAGAGAAGGCAATCCTAGACACACACACATACAAAAGGTGTTGGTGCCTATACTAGAAACTCAGGAGCATTTAGGTTTTGGCTTGACAGAGGCAATGAACTGAAGCCAAGTTCCTGAGTCAATAGGGGCTGCAGTTTTTGAATTAAACTCTCCTCATGTTCCTCATATTTCTACTTTTCTCCATGCTGAGTTTGCACTAAGTAATTATAGTAATCCTTTTAGTTTAAATTGTGTTTCAGTTCTTCCTTAGGATGATATAAACAGGCCCTTCTCACTCGAGGCACTCAGATATTTTTAGATATGGGTTGGTAGCCACTGTCTGGCTTTTAGTACAGTTATGCAGGTCCATATCTTTGCCTTCTTGGACAAAACTGAGCTTTTAACTTCTAAACTAAGCCTAGCACTGAGTTCAGCTTAAAGTCATTAAACACAAGGACATGAAAGACAAAGAGGGGAGCACCTGAACTTCCTTCTAGCACATCTTCACTCAGGACCTGCATCTCTAGTGGTCTGTCAGATTGCAACACCAATACATAACATTATTGCAGGGAGAAAGGAACACCCCTGGGATAATATTTGTGTAAGAAATGGCATAGCTAAATAATCCAGAGGCATCCAAACAAAACCAAAAGAGCATTGGCACATCTGAAGTCTACATGGAAATCACTACTGCTTTCACTCAAGTGCAAACCAATTCCTTTTCCCTCCCCCCTCAATTTTGATCAATATTTGTCTAGCATGCAAACTAACATCACCCTCTACTGTCTCATTCCCACTCTGTTTCTTTAATTGTGAATGCTTGGGCAGACAGTTGTAATTTAATGGTCAGTTGAAGACAATTCCAATCAAAGTGCAACCTGTGTCTGCTCCTGTTTCTTTGGCAGAAGAACTGACCACAGTTATGTAACAACAGGGACCATAAAAGCAGCGTTGTTTTTAACTTTATGTAATTGTAGGATTCTCAGTGGTGTACAAGAGTTAAATTCCCATTGGTTTCTGCCAATTCTCCCTGGCATCCACTTGACAGTCCCCTTCACGTTCTTTGAGATCTGCTCCTGCAAATAGAAACAGTGTCTTCCCCCTCGTTATCTAATTTGCAGTTTAATGTTGTTGCTTAAATGTCTACTAAAGCAGGTCATGCTTAGTAAAGTGTGGAAATTGTATCTGGCAAGCAAGCTGCTTAGGCAAATGAGGGTTCTGTTCACAAAGCCTAAACACATGCATTTAATCTAACATCTTTAGCCTTGCCTTGTCTGAATTGAAACAAAAAAAATCTTTTTTTTTTTTTGCTTCCAGAAAGGAAAGCAACTCCTTTAAAGTACTTTCACATCACAGGCAAGATGTACAATTTAATCTGTTATTCCTGCATGTTTCTGTACTTTCACATCACAGGCAAGATGTTCAATTTAATATCACAGGCAAGATGTACAATTTAATCTGTTATTCCTGCATGTTTCTCAAATAAATTTACTCGTTGTACTGAGGCAAGAAAAATACAAGAGAAACACTTTTAGCTGGGTCATAAAACATATAGGAATATCAGGTGATCAAAGCTGTAAATTGCAAAGAGGATGGACAAAGACACTGCCCAGACCAACCCCACAGAGATGATTATTATGCCTTCAGTAAAATCAAAGAACATTCTGAATGTGGCCTTGAATAGAAACAAGACTTGGTCATTTGGGATGGATCCAGAGCATTTGAATCCCACAGGAGTCTGGCCACTTGCAGTGTGATTCTGTGGAGGCCACTGCTTAGAAGGCTGAAAAAATGACCTTGCATCCTAAAATGAGATCACTTCATGGAAGACAGTACAGTCTTATAGCTTTTACACAAATTATTACGTTGCTATTTAGAGCAAATTCTAATACAAATTGTCATTGAAAGAGTTTTACTTAAGTGATATATCTCTGAAGAGACGCCAGAAGAATGGAAGTAACAACCCATGAAGAACCCTATACTTTTCTGTGAAAACAGTGTTTCATCTTCTGTGTAAAGCAGAGAGAACAAAAACTGAAAGGATTTAGATCTGGGTTTAAGCTTACAGATTAAAGCACAGCAGATCCTTATATGAACAGATAGAGCAGACCTGTCTGACAGGATAAGAATTACCAGCAATAATTCACACCCCAAGGGTCACAGCCCTCCATAACTTCATGGGCATTGCTCTGGCTGCTCACACACAGGGGCTCAGGTGTGTCATGGTATCATCACAGTCTTCAAAATTTAAGTTCACTAGTTAATTTCACTGTGAATGAAAAAGGGAGTCACAAGAATCCCAGGATTTATGCAATGGTCTTCTGAGAGAATTCTCTATTCACTGAATGCTCTCCACAGGCATTCATCAACAAGCTAACAGAAGGGGAAAGTGTATATCAGAAACTGAAATTATTTCCATAAAGTAGGAAGGAATTTCCATAAAGGATTTTACTCCTAATGAACTTCCTTTTGTGAACTGAAAAGTGGGAAGGAAAGCCAGCAGCCATGGACTCAGAGGTTTGGCCAGATCAGCTCGAGGTTTCTGCTACAATAAAACAAATTACTGTCATACACAGTCAGGGGCTAATCATATATGGAATGCTTCTATGCTAATTTTGTTAATTATGGCAATAGTTGTTTAAGTGCACACCTATTTCTATTTAGCAATAATCTACTGCCTGAATTCCATAGGGTAAAGCCAGTCCTAGTGCAACTGACATACAAGATTGATTTTTATATGCAGAAATGTCCTCAGTTACTCACCCAGAATTTCATTTAGTAGTAAACAGTGAACAGAGCTGGCATTGACTTAGGGTATCAGACAGAACATCAAGATTTCATGAGCACTCTAGAAACAGAGGAGCTGCAATACCCCAGTGGCCAAAGCAGGCACTGCTAAATTAGTACCACAGCAGGGGCAGACACAGGTACTGGCAGAACCATTTGCACTGGTTTTCTCACAATCACCTGCTGTGATTTCTCTCCATCCCATATTCCCACCCACAGTCAGTCCTGGATCCAAAGCCCCTCTCCCTGAACCTCAGTCAGTCTGTGGCTGCTTGGCCACAGCACAGTGACACAGTGAGGCTCCTAGCAGGGTCCACCTGGCAATTAGTCTGGCCATGAGAGGCATTCTCAGCTAAAGGAAGGATTTTAAATTCCCCTCCAGTACTCCGGGTAAGGTTTAGTCCTTCCTTGTTGCTAGCATTTAAGTGGAATGAAAATCAACATTGTAAACCCTGAGTTTCTCAAAGGAACACAGGCACAGATCCTTAATAAGGCCAAGACTTGTATCTTGTGTGTCTGAGGCACCTGCTGGGTCAAGCTGTAGACTCACAAGTGATATTGACCTCTAAATGTTAGCTTAAGGCTCTTACCTTTGTAAGCTCATCGAGAGCAGCCAGAAAAAAAGGGAGAAAACAAAAATGTTATTTGAAAAATGCTTACCAAGAGAGCAGCACAAATAGGGCCATGGATGATATAAAGCAGATGAGTATCAGAGCTGATCCAACAACTACAGAAAACAAACAAGAAAAGAAAAAAAAAGGCATTTATTAGCTTTGGTGGTTTTTTTTACCTTAAAAAAAAAAAAAAAAAGAAGTTTTGCAAAAGAAGCAGAAGCTACTTACTTGTCATTATAGTATAAGCTTCTTGCAACAGCATGTATGCAGGCAGGGATCAGTGGAAAACCTGTGGAGAAAAAAAACCAGTATTTTCTTCATTATTTTTTCTTTGTTATTTTCTTCATTAGTAAAACCTGGTTAATAACTAAGTAAACTTGCATATTTTGCAGGAATCTTCTGTATTGAAAAAACACAGTATTTTCTTCATTATTTTCTTCATTATTTTTTCTTTGTTATTTTCTTCATTAGTAAAACCTGGTTAATAACTAAGTAAACTTGCATATTTTGCAGGAATCTTCTGTATTTTCACCTCACCCAAACTACATACCTGCAGAGAAAATAAACTAACACGGACCAATTTAAACTTTCTTTTCTTAGACTTCTTTCTGAGGGCTGAAACCTTATTCCCACTGACTTGATAAGAAATCCACAGCAACACACAGAAAAGGCAAATCAGCTTTTTAGAATATAACAAGTCCCTTCATTAACAGATCTTTTCAGGCTGCAATCTGCAGTAACAGCAAATAGGAAGGCAATATTAAAATGGTGGTTGCATGCATGAGCACAGCTTTAACAGTATGGCCAGTGGAGAGCATGTTCTCACTGGTACGAGGACAAAGTGTCAACACCTTGCTGTGTTGAGAAAACAATTTTGAAATTAGACTCAGAAAATTAAGCCAAATGAAAAAAATTAAAATAATAAGCAAATTAGTCATGCGGGGCCCTTGACACCCTGGTGGTGCCTGATCTTCAGGAGCTGCTCAGTGCCTGTGACATTCCAGCTGTGCCTGCAGTGGGACAGTGACCCAGGTACCCAGCCACCTTGGAGCTGAGTGTGCCAGTGCAGGGAGGCACAGAGCCTGCGCTTTCACTCTGTGAACAAACCCTTGGGCATTATCTGAAGTGAGCAGGCTTGGCTTGTTGGTTTTGGTACTGATACCACTTGAGATCTTCAGTTACAGCTATTCTGTGTCTGCTTAGTGAACAATACAGGTCAAATGGAAGTGCTGGAAAAATAAATCCTCAGCCATCTCTAACTCACTTCTGACCCTCCACCCTCAGCACGGCGAGACTTCTCTGAAAACAAACATTCATTCCTGAATAAACATCTTCGAGGTGAGGAACAATGAATAATTACTTCTTAAGGTCTTTTTTATAATAGGAGACTATTTTCTCTATACAAAGGAGGAGTCACTTCCTGACTCCAGAAATGCATAATCTCTCTCTCAGCAGAGGTACACACAGCTTCCTACATTAATATTTCTAAGCTTGTTAAAACACTACAGACAAAGAATTGGGGTGTGCCATGGTCACTCAACGCTACAGCTCAGAGAGGCAAAGGTAGGAGTGCTTGGAGGAGGAAGGGGCTGCATTGAGCTGAAAATGCACAAGGTGAAATCACATACCCCAGCCAAGAAGGTAATACCACATCAAGTGCTGCTTCTCCGCAAAAACAGCCACCACAATCAGTGTGTGCAGGTAAATGCCTTCACACAGCATCCAAAAGTAGTTGCAACCCATCAGGTACAGGTAGATGAACTGTGACACTTTGCAACTAACCTACAGGGGAAGGAAAAGCAAAGTATAACATAAATTTTAAATTTCCAGAAATCTCAGAGCTTTATATGCAAAGTGGAAAAAATACCACTCCAAATAATGTTTATTCTGTTTTACACTACAATTGCATATTTACTTACTTTTAAAAATAGAATTTTCATGACATTGTGATCCCCTACTTTATGGTGACATAAAACTAATAACTGAGTCTGGATTTTTATTATTCAAACACGAGGACCCTGAGATCCTCCAGCCTGGTGGAATGCTATTATGGCATTTTACCTTATTGCAAACCTTACCACACTTAACCATTCCAAATCCTTAAATTCTCTGATAGCAATCCCCTCTCAGTTTTCACCCACCACAACATATAACTACCCCAGAGAACAATTAATGTTTTTTAAATGCTTACAGTATTTCCAGTTTTAACTTACTCATAACTGCACATAGGGATTGAGAGCTTGGTAAATTCTGGAAGAGCCTGGCATTTATTTGTATTTAGCTTCATTCAAAATATATTCTACAGTTCAAATGCTATAAAATAATTTATTGGGAAGTCTAAAATGTGAGGTTGTGAACAAGGAGCAACAGCTAACTTGCAGATTCGGTCACATTAAATCCTTTTTTTTCCCCCTCCTTCCAATATTCCTGGCTGTTTGATTGTTCTATTTCTGCCACTTGGCTTAAAACAAACCAAAACCCGATACTGTTTTACCATTTTCTGCTACCTAACTCACTTGATGATGATTATTAGCAGCTATCTCAGGTATGTTTTCCAGCACACTGATGACTGCTTCTACAGGAGAAAAGGAAATTATCTTTTTACTCGATTCAGTTTCTGGAGTTTTTACCCTAACTTCCACAGAATTAAGATTTCTCTTCCATGTCTAAATAACAATAAAGCCAGAGGTAGGGATTTGTTTATGTATTTCATCTTTAGAATACTGTGTTGCAAAAATAAATTGTTCTTATTTTAACTGAAGATGGCCGAGTTAAAGCCATAAGAAACTAGAAGACAGATCCAAAATACCTTGCAAAACCTTTTTTCCTGCCCTTCCTTGGTGAATTCATTTATCAGCCTCCCTGACACCACCTAGAATAGGCTTTCCTGCAGTTGTTTCAGGGCAAAAACCATTCTGTGGAGCTGGGAAGAAGCATTCAGTGAGCTCAGTCCCACTTTCACTGTTTCACAGGCTGGAGAGTGCAGTGTGCCAGGCACTGTGAGACATCTGCTGTCACAGGGACACGGTGTCAGGAATGCTGCTCACAGCATTTCAGCAGCTCTGCACTCGCACCTCTGCTGAGCCATTCACCTACAAACAAACAGACTCGGCCAAACACTTTCACTTACTGGGTTAGTTGCAACTAATTCCTGGTTGTTGGCAACGGCCGTCAGTGAAATTATTGTTACAACAGAGTTGCAAACAAAAGAGAAAAACAGATTTTTATGCAGGGTAATCCTTTGGCAACTCAAGCTCCTGGAAAAGAGAAACGAGAACAAATGAGTACATGGGAGGACAGCTATGTGTACTTGGGGACAGCTCTGACATTTGGAAATGTTAGAGCTCTTGATTTTACTAACAAGTCCCACATCAAACCTTTCTTCAGGTCCAGAGCAAATTTAATACACTAAAAGGAGGAAAGCAAGTGCATTTATAGCCAATATGCTTACAGTTATGCTTATAGTGAAAATTACTTAAATACTGACGATAATTTTCACAGTTAGAATTTCCCAATTAGCTATCACAGCTGTGCTTGATGAAGCTGTCTTACCCTGTTTCCATTTACCCAGATCTGTTCAGATCTTTTGAGGCTAATTCCTGTTACTCATACTCTCGTCATTTTTCTTCCTTCAGCCCAAAGCTAGAGAAATATCTAAATAAGCAAAGTAATGCAAATCTCCCCCTGATTGTTGTGTATAACTAAGTTATAAACAATTTATAGGATGTAATTATAAAATCCCTAGAGAACTGTATTTAGTTGTGTTAATTTCTAAAGTTTGCTTTTAATCTTGCAATAAAATTAAAGAGAGAAAATCTTTGGAAGGGCTTAAAAAACAAAACAAACCAGAAATTCAACTATATCAAAGAATGTTAAACTTAGGTGCAGCAACTTTCTGTTTTTCTATCATTCTAGAGGAAGCAGGAATAACTCAGTGTAATCAAGGAGGAGGGACTGCTTCTCATTCAAGTTTTTCAGTGAACTCCTGGGTTGCTTCAGAGACAGCATGGAGTGAAGCTTCTGCTGCAGATTGCCCACCCCTGCCTGTCTCCAGTTAATGGCCAGAGAGATGGAGTGCAGCTGACTGACCCTTGGGAATGACCAACTGGGGGAGAAAATCCACCACTTACACACATGCCACTGAGAGAAATCAGAAACACATTCAAAAGGGCAGCAGGGGACTTGTCTAAAATGTCACCCAAGGAGGGGGGAAAAAAAAATATCAAGTTTTCTGGCCTCTTCAAATAGCATGCCTGGAAGAAAAGACAAAGGAGGGACATCGGTGATTAGTTTTTAATTTGAGAGGATAGAAGGGAGACCTTTACATTTTTTCAGAGAAATGCAGATAGCGAGTCTTCAGAAAGGCTGGAGGAGTATATTGAAAACTGCTGCCAGATGAAACAACAATCAAGGTGACCCAAAGGAAAAAGAGGACAGCCTCAAAAGCCTGGCCACAGGGCAGATCTTGGCTGCATCCTTTGCAGCTCTCACAAGGGCAGTGTACAAAGCACCCACAGATGCCTGCACTGAGCTCACTGTGCAAGCCCTGAGACACTCCAAACCCATGGCACTAAAAACAGGGGAAGGAAAAGGAAACCCCTCTAGAAACTGGCGCTGTCATTTAACAGGGACCTACAGGAAACTTTGGTTGCCACGTGTCATTTGGCTGAAGAAAACACAAAAGAAAAAGTTTCCAAAATATGGAAAACAGGGTTACATATGAATTTGAGGAAAAAATATATTGCATTAGGCTCTTTAAGATTTTATTTGAGTCTTGTTTTAATGTCCCAAAAGGGTAAAATTTAATTACTGTAACATGCAGGGTCTTACATTCTTTGAAAATGTATTTTTCTATTTTTTTTTTTTTCCCCTGTATGTTTTATATATGAAAAGAGACAATGCTAGATTCCAGCGAAGGGCTTTGTGTAAACAAGTCCTGAAAAGCTCTGGAATTCTGTCTGCTTATTGTTAAGACTCAAGGCTCAGGCGAGGAAGAGCACGTACAGCTAATGGGGCCATCTCTCCGGGTCATCCCGCAGCTGTTCCTGTTGAATATTCAAACACACCCATCCACACCCACCTCCGCCCATGCATGAAAGGACTGAAAGGATCACCGGACAAGAAACAGAAAGACTGATGACATTTAAAAACCAAGACTGTTTTTGGTAATAAAAAGATTGTTCCTAAGCTCCCCCACCCTCTCTCTTCTGTTATCCTTCCTATAGTCCTTTTTTCTGTTTTTCTTAATGACATAATATCCTTTAATCACTTAATTCTCATGTTTATGATCTAAGTACATTTGAATGACCAACCCCTCAATTAAACCTCACATAAAAAGAGACTTCCTACTATATTATCTATTTCCCTTCTTTTTTTGACTCCTGTATATCTTGGTTATTAGGGAACAATTAATTTCTCCAAAAGAAAAAAATGGTGACATTTTCAAAAGCCTGTAAGTGGGTTTGAGATCTAAGTTTTTAAGGTATTTCAATACTGCAAAACTCAACACTGAGAGCCACGTAAGCACCTAAGGGGAATTATCTGTTCAGATGACATTAACTGAGTGATTTGGGTAGCTCTGTCTCCATAACACCAAATAATCAGTGCTTTGCCCACTCTCTCTTTAACACACTGCTGCTCTCCTCTGTGAATGCTGTCATGGCATTTGATGTGACACTTGATCAACAACTCCTCTGTTTCACGTGGGTTTGTTTGTTGGTTTGGTTTTTTTTTTTGGTCTGCTTTGATTTTTGTGGGATCACCCACTCCCTCTGTGGGTTTGTTTGTTGGTTTGGTTTTTTTTTTTGGGCTGCTTTGATTTTTGTGGGGAGTGGGGGGGCACCTTTGAAACTGCAGCTTCCCTTTATCCTAAATCACTGCTTCTTAAAGTATTCTCTTGCCTCATTTTTCATTCTTTATGAAAATCATACAATTATTTTAACATTTGCAACACGTGCATGATCCCGAGTATGTAACAATGAGAAAGCAGAGACACTGCAAGAAGCTACTTTTATGTCTCAAAGACGAGTTTTCAGAGATGTTCAGAGTTCCAAGTTTATGATCAATTTCTGTTAAACCAAGAACTCCAATGCACCTGGGGACAAAAAGTCACAAGCTGGACAAGTATTTCTAAGGAGAAAATTTCAGAAAAAAAAACCAAAATTCAAAATGTAAACATAAAATGCAGAAAAATTTTAGTCCTAAAAAATAATTCAACTCCCAAACAGTTGATATTTCCTTTGGGAAAAAGTTGCAAATTTCTAGTCAAATCTAAAGATATCCTAATGATCAGAAATCCAGCAAATGTTGTCTGGAAACTGTCAGTTGACTTACAGATTAAATGTTTTGGAAATGACAAATTCAAAGACACCCCCCACAATAGGAAAAAAAAAGTCCACCTGTTAAAGCTATGAATAATTATCCAAGCCTTAGCTGATACATAATACATCCTGGTATTAATCTAGGTCCTTAAATACCCTTCTACTACTAAAAATACTTTAGAGGAACTGTACATCCCAAGAGAACAGCTTGCAAAGGACTTTCTTTAGCTTCCTTTGAATTTTGTAATTTCCTTTTATATCCCAACATAACCACAGTTAGAAAATGTGGTTTGTGGGTCTGGATTCATTCCATGCGGTCTCTGAGGAAGGATGATCCTGCTCCCAGAGAAGGAAATCCCTGGATGGTTAGACAAAGATGACACAGCATGGCAGCACAGCAGATCACCTGATACTGCAGGAAGTGCCACAAGCAAAGATGAAATTACTTTGGTTTTCATATTATGGTATAGAAAAGTCATGCTTAACTCTCTGTGGACTTATAAAATCATATCCTACTCCAAAACCCTTTTCTCTTCCCCTGTGTTAAAGCATTTTTCCTGTCCCATGAGATATTTAGTTTGCTAAAATTTGTGACATTTATTGCAAGAGTACTGACCATTTTTATGCAAAATCAAAGTTCTTATAAGGACTTGGAGCCATTTCACACATTGAGTTTGTGGAAGGAAAGTGAATTTGGAAAGGAGAAGCATTGTTTTTACAGATCATACAAAAATAAATGGATTGAAAAACAGTTATATGTGTTTTCCTCATGAAACGAGATCAGAAAAAACTGAAATGTCATCTTGAATAGTGGATTTTCAAAGGAAAGGCTACAAAGTTGAAACACTCCTGTTTGCTGGGGATTTGCAGGAATGCCGTGACAGCCTGGGGAAGCAATGCACAGCTAAAGGGGAAGCACTGCTTTCAGACAGACTAAAAAGTCTGTCTTTTTATTTTAATCAGCTATCAGCTGCCTCCACCTAATCAAAGCCCACAGCATGAGAGGAGCAGCATCCATGGCAGTGTACCTGCTATTGGTATTTAAATGTCAGGAGGAAATGGAGGCTGGAGCCAGGCAGCAGGGTGCAGGGGCAGGAGAGTGTGAGCAGCAGATGTGCAGTGCCAAGGAGAAGGTGTTTATGAAATGATTAAAGCAGGCTGACAAGGGCAGCCTGCTCTGGGCACAGCAGCAGCTGGCACAGGGAACAACTTGTCTTTCTCAGCTCTGCCCATGTGGCAACACTCCTGGGTTCACCTTTTCACCAGGCCTCAGCAGCTTCTTAAAAGAAAAAGGAAAGAAAAGGAGTCTTTCATAGGGAAGCAAAGAAAGTTCACCAAATGTGAAGTAATAAGACTAATTTAAAAGGCCTGTGTATTATATTATGAGCTGTTGGGACAATGGTGACACACTGCTCTAACTTCCTTTCAAGAAGGTGACATAATTGTTAGTTAGCAGATGACAAGCCTGTCATACACAATAGAGTGAATCAAAAAAATGGGATTATTCTTATTATTTCCATTTCTACTGCAGCTCTTAGCCTTACTTCCCTTGCAGTTGTCATATTTTGTGAGCACCACTTGGGAATGTTACTGTACCTATCCAATGTCATCACTATTTTGGTTTCCACTTGCTCTTTAGGTCAGTTGATGCTTGGCATTACACAGAATCATAGAACATCCGGACTTGGAAGAGACCCACAAGGATCACTGAGATCAATTCCCAGCATCATGCTGTAATTTATCACCAAAAAAATCCAGACATCACAAACCCAAAATGAACAAACATTTTATCATTTCCTATTTTCAATATATTCTACAGCTTTTGGGTGGCAGGTTTTTGATTTTAGATTTCTGAGAAAAGAAACCTCCATTTTTGCTACAATATAAAGTCCAGTGGCAAATCTCTGTGTTGGCTTTCTTCACCTTCCTGCTCCATCTAAATTAATTTTGGATGGCTGTTGTTCTAAAGCACTGAAACCAGGATTGTGGCAACCACTGGGATTTGATAAAGGATTTTAAATATACTTACTTAAAATAAAAGAATATGCCAAGAGAGATCAGAAGTGATGCAATTGAAAGTCCATGTCCGATGATGGCCAAGTAATACAAGTTCAGAGCAGTCTGCAACACAAAAGCAAAGCCAAGTGATTCAGACAGAGCTACTGCTGATAAAGCACATATTTATACCTCTCTTCTTGCAGTTAAAGTGATTACAGCACTAATAACGAAAAAAAAAAAAAACCCAAACATTTCAGGTAATGATGGAACAAGTCCTTTCTCAGCATTTAAAGATACTTCCTTCAAAGTGAGCTATGATTATGGTACTGGAAATTCAGTTTTTATTGAGCATTTCAGGAAGGGCATAAAAAAATTGATAATGACTCAAAAATAGTGAAGACTATTATGCTAAATAGTAGTAATTATGTTTCATATTATGTTATGTTAAATAAGCCTACTACCAATTATGGAATTATGAAAATATGTGTAGATACAAAAGGTAAAAAAAAGGAATTGGTAATTTAATATTTTGAATATGGTCATGTTATCATTAATTCTTGTAGCTCAATATATTAATTTACTCATTAGTTTTATAAGAAAGTAACTAACCTTTGCTTTCAGTCACGGAATCTGTCTAGCAAAAAACCCTTGTTGCAACACATATAAGGTTATTATTTGGCACATAAGGAAATGAAGACTTTCAGGTTGAACCTTATACTCTCACAATAAAGCACAATTATTTGGGCTCCATAGGGAGAGTTAGAGAGCATCCAAATGCTCCTCTACTGCAAACTCTGTGTATCCCCTGAACTTACCAGTCCAAGTTAGGACAGAGCAATTGCAGCTTGCTATATTTACTGACTTTTGAGATAATATAAAAGGATTACAGGTAAAGCTTTAAGTAGGTTGTAAGATGACACCAGGGTTAACTCTTGATGTGTGCTACAAATTTTCAAATTATAATTATTTTTTAAAATGAGATAGCTTCCTCAAAAAAAAAATATCAATGCAATAGGTATAAATGGAACTTATTGTGAAATTTGGAAAGTGAACAATTTGTGAGTGAGGAAATCAAGTGTTACCCCACAATGCTAAAATTTGAGATGTATAAATGACAATTCTATGACAGGGCCATATCCTGTATCACTCCCTCACTCAGTGGCCAACCCAGGCAGAGGTGCATTTTAAGGATTTAGAGATTGCCCCACAAATCAGAACGTGCACAAAAGCGTGGTACAGCAGGGAGCACTGCTGAGGGCAGTAAAAACGAGAATTAACAAAGCAGCACAGCCCCAGTTACTGCGCAGTGTCCCACCCACCTTCCAGGCACAGTGAGGAGATAACGCTGCTGAGCAAAACAACACACAACTGCAGCAAGGCTGTCTTTGGAGCTCTTATTCCATACAATGGCTTCAGGTTTGTGACAGAGTTGAAATATGCTGGCAAAACAGCCTGAGGGGAACTACCTCACTGTTCATAAAGAGGGATTGTCATAGATCTGCTCCTTTCTGAATAATATCCTCCATTCCCAGCCAAATATTAGCAAGAATCAATGAATTATGGCAATTCTGCTAATAGAATTAAACTGCCATTACAATCATAAACTCATGATTTGAGAAAAAGCAATAATAAAGTGCCTTATCTTCTGTAACCATCTTTTGGCCAATATGGTTTTTAGGCAAGTACCCACAGGCATTCAAGAGCAATGGTGCAGGTAGTTAGAAACTATTACAAATCAGATTTCTTGACACAGTCTGCAACTACTGAGCCCTTTAACATGAGGTCTAAATTAATTTACAGCCCTGTTCTGGTCTGTATTCCTGGTTCTTGGAAATTTACAGTTTCAATTTACTGTTTCTTCCCATGACTGAATGTTTCATAAACATAAGGAATATTAGTGGACATACAGAGTTGGGGAATGGGGAAAAATGTGCAATTTTGCCCATTGTATCCTCATATATCACAAAGTAACTCTAAGAGTTCATCTAGAGATTTTGGTTTTTCTAAATCTTTTAATGGATGGGCATGTTCAAGATAAACTCAAGTCTAAAAAAATAGTATCCATACATAGACCCACACTAGTACAGAGCCGACTTTTGATATATAGAAACCTGTAAATGTTCCGGATGGGCATGTTCAAGATAAACTGAAGTCTAAAAAAATAGCATCCATACATAGACCCATAGTACAGAGCCGACTTTTGATATATAGAAACCTGTAAATGTTCTCAGGTCAGTTTCTTGACATGGGAATGCACTCATTCCTCTCCTACCTTCACTTTTTCATGAGTATAGATATTGCACTGGGTGTAGTTTGTCCAGGTCCTGTTGCTTTCTGGGTGTCTGAACCAATTCCCATTTGGGTCACAGATCTTCGTAACTTTTTCTGCAATCAAAGTTGACGGAATAAAAAAAACAAAAGGAGAAAAGTGAAAGAAAAACACAACAGTCAGCACTGAAATTCTCTTTCCTGATGCCAAGTATTTAATAAAGATTGGCAAACAAATGACAGCTTTATTAATATGACTAGGGAGACTTTGCTTGTTACTATGAATTCTGAGAAACTTGAGGCCGTTGCTTTTGCTTGGCAAGGGCAACCGATGATGTGATTCTCCTTAAGAAAACAAATAGATTTTCCCTCTCCAATCCATTAAGTATCAAAATACATGGAACTAACTGTTAGAGAACTACCAGATGAAGCAACAAGAATATTTAAATGTCTTGCTTAACATCCAAGATGGAAACTGAAGCCTAATATCCTACCTGTATAAATTAGTATTGGACAGGCAGGAAAACATAAATAGCAAAACTGCTCAAAGAACCAAACTGGAAACACAGTGATTTCTATCATCAAATAGAGACATGGAAAGAGCCTGGGAAATACAAAGAAATCCATGATATTTTCCACATGCTCACAAAGCTTAGCCCACAGAAACAGAAAATGATTCAAAGTGGGAGAAACCCTTTGTCAACTTCAACCGTTAAATTGAGGTAAAGCAGTAAGTCGTATTTCTTCTTGTCTGTCAGAAAAACTCATCTCCAAGAGGAAAAAAGTGCAATCTAACTTAAATTCCTACTGCCTAATCTACAGAATCCCTCAGGGATGCAGGTCAGAAAAGAAAATAACTGACTTGTCAGTTTTCTGTGAGATAAAAGGAAAATGCAAATAACTTGTCCTGAGTTTCTGAAATCCTGGAGCATTAATGACTTGAGTGAGGGAAACAAGAGACATCAAGCCCGCAGACTCTCATTTCAGTGAGAAATATGTTGATGTAGAAGTCCATGCACTCATACCTGATGGGTTGAAGTCCTGAAAGTAGTCAGGACAACGCTGCACGGACACGGTTCCGGCAGCAACGTCACTCCAGCACAACCAGCCATCCCAGGTCCTGTTGCAGTAAGGACCTGCAAAGAGAGAGAGACCTGGGAATAAAATAACTCTTGCTTCAGAATGGTCTTTCAAAGGTAAGATGTAGGACTGGGTAAGGTAGGTTTGCAGCAATGGGGAAAAAAAGAGAAAAGATTTGGCAGTGGTTGATTAAAACTTCACTTAACAGAGACAGTTCCTTATACATACATTTCTTTGAAGACATTTCAAAATCTTTTCTCCTTCAACTTGAAATGGCCTACATCTACAACTGGCAAACCTCAGATCTAGAACATGGTGGGAAAAACAATGTACCTTAGTAAAGAGCCTCACCCTTTCAAAGTCGGCTTTACTGAATTTATTTCTATTCTGGATGTACACCAAGCCTGTACATGTGTTTGCTCATGCACAGAAAACACAGCGGTATCCCAGAAGCCATGAGAAAGCCTGGCTGGGAGGCAGCCCCAGCTGCTGTGCCTCAGGCTGGGCTGAGCCTGCAGCAGCCACTGCGGACAAACACTTCCCTAAGTGCCCCAGGAACAGGGAATCCAGTGTCCCTCAAGAGCCTGTTCCAATGCCTCATTGCTCACACACATTTCAACATCTAAATAAACGTCCCTTGAGAATGAGCTGGCATGTCACAAACAGCTTCTTTCCCAAAAGGCACACAGAATGACTGTGTGCCTCCCTACAAATTTCAAGATGTTTTTATAATCTCGCTTCAGTTTCCTTTTAAAGGCTGATTAATGCCCCCATCTCAAAGGCTGCAGCTCTCAAACATCGTGTAATTCCTCCTCATCTGGATATTTTCCAATTTGCACAGGTCCTTCAGAAGCTGTGAGGCCTCCTTATGCTGTGGGCATGAGCTTACACTGCCATACCTGTACCCATTCCTGATCTCCAGGCACTCACTTCCTCCAAAGAAGCATTTCAGAAGGGAAAAATCTCTTTGTAGAAGAGCACAATCACCTTTCCTTGCCTCAAAAGCCACCCAGCACTTCCAGGAGCTTCCAAGTGAATACAGCAACAGGTAGGGTGGCTGAGGTCAGCCCTGAGTGGCTTATCAGGGAAAGCAGTAATGACACCAGCACAACCCTCAGAGCAGGGAAACCGTGTGGATTAAGATACTTACAATTTTTAAAGGCAGATGTGACCAGGCAGACAGAGGTATAAAAAGAGCATGAAATGAAATAAGGTGGTAAGATTAATTAGTCATGATTTTTTTAATGTAGACATCTACTTAAATTAACGTTTTCTTATTTCATCAGAAAGAAAAGCTTTGTGATATATCTGAAGTGGTGCTATGGGCAGATAGCATAATATATTACTTCATGCATCCTGAAGTGATGTTTACAAATAATTGGGAAAATAATGTTACAACCTAAAAAATGATTGCTAGCAAGATAAGAAATAAATATAACTACAGGACCCTGAATTGCTACAATAATATCTGTTGACCACTTGCATAAGTAAAAGCTCAGGAGAAAGCAATCTCTACCTTCTTTCTTGTGAATAGGGTCCTGCATGATCTTCTGGTAGCATTCATACTGTGCTGTCATGATTTTATTCCGGGTAACGCTCAGCTGGACAAAGTCCATGGTGGAGTTCTGCTGTCCTTCAGCTGGAGAAGCAGTGGCAAAAAACTAAGAGGAGAAACAGTTCTTTTAGCAAACCACAAGTACAAGCTCCAACAAAAACTTTTTCAACATCAATCTTTTCAAATATTGTACTTTAAATGTTTTACTGAAAGAGAGTGACCTTCAAATCTTATTACTGACAATACGATTTAGTGTTTTTATGGCTATTCTTGCTACTGAATCTTGATAAACATCTCCTGAATGAGCATAGGGTAGGAACAATTGGCAATATTTGTAAATAAGAATAGCAACATGCATAGAAAGCACGGAGACAGTCAGAAGCATATGAACAGCTTTTGTAAAACCCAGTGAAATATATCAAAGTTTAGTCTAAAAGACCTTTCAGTCAGGCTCAAAAAGATCCTTTGCAAAAAAAGGCCTTCCATATATTTTATGCACTGAAGCATTTAGCTTGTCCAGAGCTATTTGGTTTCTCTGCAGTCAGGTGAACCATAAAGTCAACCCTCAGAATAGAGAATGTTATTCAAAAGACAAGACATCCACTTTGATAGTTATTAAAATTAAAAATTAAAAAAAATCTTAGGAAAGTTGATCTTGACCAAAACCTGAACCTTTTAAATGCATTTTTAATAGTAGTTAAATATTTTATGGGAACTTTCTAAGCTTCACAGAAAAACAAAGCTGCAGATTGAAATACTGTACCACTGTTGTACAAGGGATGAAATTACAATTTCTGAGGGTGCCTCTGAACCCCAGTTAGTTGTCTTCTCTTCCTCTTCCTGGGGTCTGCAGGGTACTGCCTCTGTGTCACTTGTCCACTGCTACTGTTCTGAGCCAGCAGAGAATAGGCTGGGTTCAGCAGAGGTAAAAACTAATTCTGCTCCTTTGCCAAAGGAATTTAACAGATAACAGAAGATAAAGATCCTGTTATGCAGAAACTACATCTGAACACAAGGTTAGCTCTTTCTGTGCTTCCATATTAATAATTTCTGTGGCACTCTCTATAGGGTTGTTAAAACTGGAAGTGATTTAAAAAATTCATAAGACTCACCATAGTAACCAATAAGAGGAGCAGCAAAAATGTGATCCAGATTTTAGTCATTTTTATAACTGGTGCAGTCAATCTTATGTTGTAGCTGAATGAACTCAAACTGCAACAAGAAAAAAAAAGAAAAAAAATTAGGAATTAATGAAAGCCAACACTGATAAAAGAGTTTCATATTTTATTTCTGAACTAAAATAAATTGATGGAGGTGCTCTCCATTTCTATTCATGCATCGTGATGCCATGTGAAATACACAGGGATGCCCCAAAACAAGGCACTGAGTTCCCCAGCAATGAGCTCCAACAGCAGGGTTTTCCTGCTCTGCTGCCTCCAGTGCCTCAACCAACACCTTCAGAGGGTTTGTACCCTGCTGCCAACCCCACAAGCAGCCCCAGACACAAACTGCACTCTGGCCACCTCTGCCTCTGGGAGCCCACAGCAAACTGCAGGTCAGTTCCCTCAAATACACTCAGACTTTCAAACACACACATTTATTTCCCATTTTCTTCCCACCTCCTGCTATTTAGTTTTGACATTTCTGGAATAACTGATCTAGTGAGAAGCCACTTTGTCCCGAACTTCCAGCCTTGCAAGGATGATAGGAGCAATGCAAGAATTCATTGTGAGCTGTAAATTAGTTTCTGTACAAGCAGAACCCGTAGTTTCTTTATGGGTCATTGGAAGAAAACACAAATACCCAAGCCAGGTATGACCACCTTACACTGCAGACTCTTCTTGGAATTGATTCTTGAAGTGAAAAATTCACCCAAATCATGAAATATACACAATTATTTATGAAGCACGTAGAACATCTATTCAGTGTAACCCTTCTGTGACAAGTGCCTCAAAAGGTAGGGAAATGTTGTCAAGGAGTTTTGTCTTTTAATATTTCAGTGTCCTGAAGTATCCTGAGAAGATCACAAAGCTGAGCCTGGAATTGAGAGAAGACCTTTTCTTCTGATTGCTTTGTGGCAAAAGACCTCTGCATACCGAGTTTAGTTATTACAACTACAGCACATTTCCAAAATCCAGGTATCTCACTGCAGCAGCATTAATGAAGCTATTCTCAGCCAAAATAAAAGCAATAGCATGAGCTTGGCTCCCTGGTACAGATGAATTCACTCCAACTCTCCGAATGTGATTCCAGACACATTCTAGGATTTTCATGCCCAAAATCCTCACCCAGCTCAGAGAGCCCACTGGCAGAGAATCCAGAGGGCTGCGGGTGCTGTGCCGCACACAAACCTGCGTCCTGGCCCAAGCCACACTCCCCTCACATCACACCTGCTCTCATCTCTGCAAGTTTTCCTTTCCAGCAGTGATGTGCTGTGAGAGAATGGGGCATGACAAACAATTGGCTGTACAGAGATTACGGCACAAAAAGCTCATTTCACCCCTGTCCCAGTCACAAAAAGCAAACATTCAACATCCAACTCTTCTGCTGGGACTGGGTCCTCCTAATACAACTACAGTACAATAAACAGCTTCTTGCAGGACATATTAACACTAAATATGAGGTCACTGGTGCTTATTGCACAGCCTGCTGCAAAGACAAGAAATGTGTTGTAAAATCAGCTGTGCCTGTTTAACCCAGACTGAAGTTGTATCCATAACCTTCCTTCTATTTTCACCAGTGGCATGCAGTCCTGGAACACTGCTGCAAATTGCACAGGTGAGGCTCTGAAACTCAAATCTGAAGGATCTTAAAACTCTTAAAGGAAGACCAATTAGCACACATGAAATATATCCTTGGTTTGAGCTGCTAATTGCCTGGAAAATCCACATGATAAGAGCTAAAGTGAATGGATAACTTTAAAAACCTTGATCTGCTAGCTAAAGAAAAATTTAAATATCTTTGTGAAATGACTAAGGCTTGACTAAAACCAGAATTTAAAATATATCTAAATTAACAGAAGGGCAATATGAGCTGAATTCTGCATGACAACTGGGGGCAAGTGTGATTAATTCAAACTTATCACATGTTTCATTCATTTACAGCTGTGTCTGTTTTCCTAGGGGAAAAAACCCTGACCTTGTAAGGAAATTTGAATTAGTAAGTTACTGTAAAGTAATTCCATAATATTTTCTCTCCCAAGTATGACAAAGCACATCTGTGCAGGGTTAAAACCCACAAATGATGCACACAGGAGAGGCCGAGAGATGAACCAAGTAGAAAATAGCAACAATAATTTAGGGTGTATTTTTCCACACATGTACACAAGAGTTCAAAATAATTCTCTACAATAGTTCCAAAAATCATTATGCTAAAACAAATGTTGGATGAAAAATTTAAAATGCACGTTTGTATATTGCTCTCACTTAGCCTTGCTTATTTTAATTTATCTAGAAGATACAACATCATATAAACACAGGCAGAAATTATCTGCTTTGATTCAGAGTCCAAGTTTATTTCTGTTTCACAATATCAAAAGTCATCCCTTAGCTCAGTTCCTTTAGTGGTCCAAGTCCTTTCATACCTCGTAGTTCTGCAGACATTTCCTGTCAACTGCTCCAGTACCTGCTGCTAAATTATTAAGTCTTCCCAGGAGATAAAATGTTAAGTCAAGCCTATAATGCACTTTATGCTTTCTACTCATTTCTCTCAGTTGCTAACATATAGAGAGAAAAAATCCCCAACCACTGCCCTTTTCTAGACATCACTACTTATGGACTTAATTACAAAATGCAGGATGAAGGTCATTCAGATGCCTGTTTGAACTGCAGGAAAGCATTTCTTGCATCACTACATGAATTCATTCACTCAACATTTATTCCAGTTAGTCTGAACAAGACCTTTCCAAGGAAAATTAAGAACTTTCTTAGGGATGGACAGCAATATATTCCATTGACTGAGGCAGAAAGCCAGTACTGCTAAGAAAGTCAAGCTGCTTTTATTAATCATCTGCTCTGATGAGATACAAACCAAAACGAATTCTCTGGAAGTTCCTTCCCTCTCAAAGCTGGGAGGTATTAGGCACACAAGAAATTAATAGTGAAAAGAGACCATTCTTAGGTTTCCTTAAACAATGATGCTTCCCAAGTTGTTCTGCTATTGTAAATCTGACAAGTCCATCATGGGGCAGAGAGAAGACCTGTACTGGATTGAGATTAATCTGAGTGTCCTGAATGAATCCACTCAGTGACAGTGGGAATCTGCACAAAAGCCAGCAGCGTTGGTGTTTACATGGCAGGTATTGACTGAAACTGAGATCTGACAGTCTAAAAGGGAACATCAGAGAGAAAAGAATGGGGAATTCTAACAGGAAATCAGATCTTCCAGGTTTTGAAATATCATTTTTATTTCTGGTGCACGTTTGTGCATTTAGTGAAGACTGGGATAACTTAAACAAAATAAAACAAGAACAAAAAAGGAGCTGCAAGTAATGATACTCCCAAGGCCTGTGTTGTGTTTGTCACTGATAGCAGTGACACCTACTGAAGAACGAGGAATTAAAAAGGAACTGCAAGCTGGACTTAGCCAAAATAGTCACTGATATAGCTTTAACAGATGTTCCCATTTCTCTTCCTCCTGCTTTCTCTACAGAGCCATCCTGCCTCATCAGCTGTTTCTACTTTTAACTTTTCCCCATCCTCCCAGGAGTAAGTGGCACCCTTGGTGATCTCCAGACACTTCCCCTTTCAACCATACAGTAAAAGGGTTAAAAAAAAGGAGTCATTAAAAATAAAAAAAATCATTCTTTGAACTTGAAAACCACATTTTGTAAAAAACAAAAACATAGACAGCTTCCACCTCAAGCAGTTCTCAAATCTGACTTCAAGCGAGAATGCAACTCTGTGGGAGTGGGACAGGAGGGAGAGCTTATGGCACTGCAGGTCCATCCATAAATGCCCAAACATTTTTCATTAATTGGTAATCTTTAATTTGCCCAGAAGCCAACAAAACAACCATTCCCAATGACAACAAAGGGAAAGCCACAAAACTTGTGCAGTGTGAATTATCTACCTTGCAGCGTGCTGTAACCTTGTAACACTGGACTTGAACATGTTTGCATACAGATACACGCCTTCATCTGAAAATGGGGTCATAATGGGTATTTTATTGACACTTTGCTGCTTCTGGTTCTTTTTGGATGGAGGCATACAACTTCAAGTATTTAAAACCTCGGGCAGTGTTTGGTTGTTTCAGCCCAACATAAAGGCAAAACCTTTACTTTTCAAAGTGTCCCTAATTTGAATTTCTGCTCAAACTGCACTGATAATAAAAAACTCCCCCAAACCAACAAAACTAGTAGCCTCAAATGGAATTACAGATAGAGCCTCCACTTGTATCTTCACTCACATAAACTTTCTGGGAACTACATCTCTGACTAAAAAGGCTTCACAAGTGGGCAGCACCAGCCAAGCAACAATACACACCAGATTCACCGAGTCCTGGACATGGACTGCGAAATCCCCACACTTACGTTAGAGAACAATGCAAGGCAGTCTGGAAATCTTCCTATTTGGGTAATCTGCCTTTTTCTGAGGGAATCACTTCTGCCAGGATTTGAACAAACTGCTCAATGGTATCCCATAATTGCTCACAGCTGTATGTGTGGGAATTACTCCATTCTCCTGACAATTACGGAGCTTGAAAGTAAAGGTAAATAAAATACAACATTCTCTCTCATAAAACACAAACGTTCTCTCTCTACCTTTCTTTCCAGAAGTTTCCCTAGGAAGAAGTTTTGGCACAATGGCATTTACTGTCTTCTTGAGGATTAAAAGAAATAGACACAGTGGTATATCCCAATTTATCCCCGAGTTTTCTACAGCACCTTCCTTGTGCAGGTGGCAGGTCAGCCCAGCAGGAGAAAGTCCTCCCTGCTAAATTCCTGGGCCGTGTGCTGTGCTGGTCCCATGGTGCAGGTCTTTGCAAGCAGGAAATTGGGACTGGCTCACCAGGATGTTTCACATCTTGTATCCTCTTTATTAGCACACTTTTTGCTTTTGTTTTTGCACCGCTCTGGCTGCATGTCAGAGGCCTCCCAGAGATTGCAGAACCATCTGCATATGAGATTACAGAGATTAAATTACTCCGGGGTGCTTCTTCCCATGAATAGCTTTTGGCAACCATTCGGATAAGTTTTGTCACCTGCACCCAAGAGAAATTACTAGCAGTAATTGGCAACACTCGTGGCCAGTTCCAATAACACCTAAAGTTGTAAGAACCTATGACAGAGTGATAGTGGTGCTAGTTTTCCTCTATTTTAACTAGCACTTCTTTTGAGCAGTTCACAGGTGTGGATGACATTGCAAGTTATTCTGAGGAGGTCCAGTTAAAATCCAAACCAACAAAAAAAACCAAAAAACAAAACTGAGCAAAAAGTGCCACCACAACAAAGCTCTTTAAATAAGATTTTGGAGGAGGGAATGTCTACAAGGTTCTTCCCCTGGCATATTCTGCAACATCTGCCCTTGGTCAACATTTCTCCTCTCCACACAGCAGACTGCAGAGTAGATTTTTTGTGGTTTTGTCCATCACACCAATTTTGGCTCTATAAAACAGGATTTCCACTGATAAAAATGGTTGAGTATTTTCTCCTTGATTTTACATTGAAAAGTCTTCTCTTGGCCCTTGTGCTTTCCATGCTTCCCCTGTAAATTATGAAGGCTTTGTCCCTCCTTGTCCAGTATGATGAACTTCCTACTGACTTCAGGACACATGAATCCAGGAGTAGAGAGGGTGCAATGCCATGAGGAAGAATGGCAAGGACTCACTGAGGGTTATAGTTACAAGTCAGCAGGGTATCTAACCCTGCCAAAGAAATGCAGCAGAGGAATTTTAAAAATATTGATGCAAAGTAAAATTATTTGTCTCTCCTGAGGAACTAAGTTGTTAAAGGAAGGCAACAGAGATTCTGGCAAAATAAAATCTTTACCAAGAGACTGCTGGGGCTTTGCTGTCAAGAGAAGCAACTGTGATTCCCAACAGTTTATAGTTCCTAATGCCTCCAGAGTTTCCAGTGAGTGTTATTTGACTACTATTGTGTAAGCACATTGTTATTCCTTATTTTACAACCTTAACCCTTTTTACAAGCCCCAACCCAGCTGTATCTTGATGCCTAAAATCCATCAGCACAGCCACATGTGCTGCCAGGCATAATTCCCCATGTTCACTTCAGAGTTCTGTGAGCCACAGCACTGAAATTCCAAAGTAATCACTCAATCACAAAGCAAATTAAAAGGGAGGCTGCTCTGCTGAATGAAGTTATCTGTAAAAATCCACTATCAAACATCCCAGAAACAACTATTAACAGAAAGGAAGGTGATGGCAGAATAGTGAAATATTAAATTCTAATAGCTGATGGGTCAAGGTAGTTTAGTTTTGGTACTTCCCTTTTAAAAAAAATTTAAATTGTATTATATTCCTGTTATAATAATTTTTTAAAGTGGGTTGAAATATATCCAGTAAACTTCCCTGAAATTTTACTTCTTCCAAAACAACTGCTGTGATGTGGCATGGATGTTCCAATTAACATGCTATTTCAAATAAAAGGGAATAGCTCATGACATTTGCTCTTTTCCATGGATTTCATGCTATTAACAAGTTGGAGAGTTCCCACATTGTTACTAGGTATGTAAGTATTGTTACCTAATACATTTATATATGGATGATACTCTTAGCCATAGGATTTAATTTTAGGTAGTCCTGGCAGGAGCAGAGAGATGCACTAATGAGCCTCATGGTCCCTTTCGACCTCAGAAATCCTACAATACATGTGAAAACCTAGTAGAGTCCTCCAAAGAAAATTTCTCCACCTTCAAGCAAAATTAGTTCTGTTTTGAATTAAAGCAAAAGCAGTATGAATTTATGAATTCATCAGACAGACCTTAGGACTTGTGTAACACCCCTGGTTGAGATGCTGAAGTGGGGTTTTTTTCCCAGCCAGTGCTGTTTCAAGGCTGCAGAGTGTACTGCTGCTCTGTGTGCCCCTTCCAGGCAGGGCTTTCTTTATTTGAATGACTCCTTTTGATGCTGTTTACCAAGTAATGACCCAAAAGAGACCCAAAGGTTTCTTTGTGAAAATGTTTACAGCATGAAGCAATTTTCTCAACTGGCTGAGTTTTAAAAGTTTTTTGTTATTTCTTCATTGACACATGCTAATTTTACAAGAACAGTATTTCCACAGTTCAAAGACTTTTCTCAAGGTCAGAACAAGGCAGTGGGAAAATGGGTTAAGCAAAATGTACCAGGACAGTTGTTTTTTTCAGTTTGCCACTCAGGCTTTTTCTCATTGGCCCCAGCCCAGTTTGGCAGCTGAGCACATCCTATGAAACTTACAGGTTTTACACCAATTTTCTTTGGATTCACATTTGGAATCTAAATGTGAATTCAGTACATTTAGAATTTAGAAGTATTTAGAATTTAGAAGTGTGAATATTTATGCACCAATATATTCTCATTCAGTTCTAAATAAAGTGATAAAGATTCAAAATACGATTTTTTAAATGCAATTGTTAATTATCAGGTGGACAGTGGCACAGCAGCAGCTCAGAGCAGGATGGGGAGGGAGCAGGTGGCCAGGAAAGGGAACTGCTTTTGCCAGGATAAACAAAGGGCTGGTGCAGCCACTGCATCAGAACCGGTGTCCCAACTTTGGGTTCACCTTTGGTCAATGACTTGACCAGAACTGATGAACAAAGTGCAGCAACAAACTCTTCATGGAAATGTCAGAAGCACTATAGTCTTCTGGTTTTGTGTTGCACTTTTTTTTTTTTTTTTAACTTAAAAAGCACCCCAAACACCAACCAAACAAAACCCCAAAACGAGAACTAAAATATCCCCAAGGCAGCTTTCACTCGCAATAATTTTAGTCTGGCAAAGGATGAAATTTCAGATGGAATGTTCATGCCAAATATTTGCATTTTCTCTCATTAGATATTTCTGATGCATTTACTAGTCAAAAAAACTTCAGGTAAATTCAAGGCAGCTTTAGAAAAATTAAGCTTGGTGTACTTATATAAAAGAAAATAAACCACCAGCTACTTCAAAGCCTTTACCAGGTCAACCTAAGTCACCACAGTTCAGAACATTTCCTCCTAAATTTAAAATTTCACATGCCAGAAGTCAAAAGTGCAAGCTCTGGAATATTTCACCCTTTGAATATTAGACAATACATGTTATGCTGTGCTAAATTATCAAAACTACTAATCCATCCTGTAGAAAAGCCAAGAAAAAACAGCAGCCAAAACCAAACTTTTGAATTCTACTGGTGTGCAGCTTGCCTCCCTTACTTTAATTAGATGCAGATATTCCCCATCTTTCCTATGTCTTTGCATCACTAAAATGGCACTTTAAGCTGTGCTCACACAGGCTGTAAAGAAGTGAGACTCAAAGTTAAACCAGAGGTAGATAATCTCAACAGTATGGAAGGAAATTACCTTCTGTATCTTTTTCTACACATGCATATTGGTATATGCATTTGTTGAGGTCCACACAGAGGAGGGCAAAGGCTTGGGAATGACCTCTAACAGGAGAAAATCAGGGATGCACATCACCAAAGGGCAGACTAAGAACACAACAACATCAAAGCTTTTCTCTTTACATCTAGAACCAGAGCCTGCCTTTTTATCATATGTACAAGGAGATCCTCTCTGTCTTTCTCCTCACAGACTGGCTGCCTTAAGATGACTTAAGAAGTGATAGAAGGTTTTCCCACCCTCTGCCCACATTTCCTTCAGAAGTCATCTTAAGGCAGCCATAAAGTAGGCAGTGATAGAAGGTTTTCCCACCCTCTGCCCACATTTCCTTCAGATGGTATGTACCAAGATATTGCTAAAGCAAATGGGTATTTTGCATCAATATTATTTTCTGTCAATCTGAGTTAACATTAGCTTTGCCAAACTGAGCAAAGTGTCACCTATGGCTGTTTCTAAGTCTTCTAAATGGGAATTACCTTCAGCTCCATCCACACCACAGGAATACCAACATAAGCAAAACTCTGACATGGGCCAAAGCATCCAGGGAAAAGAAACACTTTGCTAGAGATGTTGTCAGTTTAAAAGTAAATTACAGGATCAGGGAAATTATCTAACCATCTTAACAAAATGAGATCCCTGGAACAGAGGCAAACTGCAACCCAGTGGCTGCAGCAACCCCTCTCAGTATTCCTCATTCTGATCTGAACACAGAGCGCAAAAAATAACTGGCAGCAGTATAAATAAACTTGAGAGTCTCAGCTTGTTTTGCTACATATGATCCCCCAAAGGGCACTTATGACTGTTTGGACAGGCAATGCCATTTTCAACCACCTAGAACATATTTGAGTGCTGATCTTTATGAACTATCATTGCTAATGCGCACTTACTTTTAAAAGAGTAATTTCTTTTTTGCCTGAGCTCAGTCTGAGTATCTAAGTAGAAATCTTTATCACTAAGTAGAAATCTTTATCACTAACTGAAATAATACATTTCTATATCTTTTCTGAAATACCACTTAGGCAAAATTTTTTCCACCTGAAACTGCATATATTCCTTACCTGAAAGTAAGAAGCTAAGCCTTTTCTAATTTTCAAATTTGTCCAGCAACTGCATCTTGAAGCCTTAATTCCCATTTTGAAATACTAGAGAGCAGCAATGCTGAAAACTGGGCAGGCACAAGAGCTTCTGCTGCCGTGAAGAGTTTGAACTAGCAGGAGCAGTGGGTGGGGGAGCTGACAATTTGGCTGGCACAGTCTGACAGCCACACACACACACATTTCTGGGGGTCAGCACAGCCCTTGCTGCCGTGCCCAGAGCCAGGGGCAGTGCCACATCCCTCCCTTGTGCACGCTGGCTCTGTGTGCCTCACTCGCTCTCTGCATCCCACGCTGTCACACAAAGCCCTGTGCTCCCTGCACAGGGAGGCAGAGCTGTCACGGACAGTGCCAGCTGCAATCTGTAGGAAGCAGTGTGAATGTTTCCATGAATTCTGTTGAAGATCATATGCTCAGGGTGTGGCCGTGGGAAAGACCAGTCTATCTTACACGCGGTCCCTGAAGTCCAATTAGTGTTCCTTTAATTACAAACAGACTTTTCCATATCCTTTTGCAGCATCCCGCCCTCTCTTACCTGAATGAAAACCAAAACAAAATACTGTGGATGTTAAAAATGGTACATAAACCAGACACAAAAATCTCTATCTCGATAAACTGGAGTCTCACTTGATCAAGAATATGAAATAGTACATATCAAATATAATAAAACATTACAAACATTATAGCTACAGCAGAGGAATGTGCATCAAGCACAGCTATTCTGGTTATGAATTGCATATATATTTTATTTGCACATAAATTTATTTAAGCACATTTTCTCCCCTCCAGATGTAATATTAACAATAATATAAAAGGCAGGAAATGTAATGGAAAATCTCAGTTTTAAGCTTGTCAAAATTGCAAGCAAATGAAAATTTTCCTTCCAAGCATGGAAAATATTATATGGCTTTAAATAGGTGTCCATCTTTTCTGCATACTCACATCCTGCATTTATTTTCCTTGAGAAAAATAAACCTCACAGAAGCCTCAGACTGATTTCACACTCCAGAAAACAGTCATTGGCAGAAACAAAATGCATGGAATTTGATGGGAAGCTTTTATAAGGATGTCTACCCAAATTAAGTTTAAAAAGAATCATTTGAGTTTGTATTTGCACAGAGCAGATCCTGCCATCCTTAAGTCAGTATCTCAAATGCCAGTGCAGAACTCACAGGCATTAGTTTGGCTTTGATGCACAGCCTGGACATCAAACTTGCAGGCATTACTTCCCTCAGACTGAGGTACCAAAACTCACTAAGTAATGCACTTGGCATGCATTTTTAATTTTTTTCCCCTGTATTCTTTAACTTAAGACACCTCAAAGGCTCATCCATTTCATGCACCTGCAGAAACTCTGAACTTGCACCCCTCAACTGCGACCCTCTCAAAGCTGTATTTGTATATCCTGTCCCACAGAGCATGTGAAAACTCAAATTTCATCTTGCTGAGAAATTCTGTTCACAGCTGCTTGCTTGGCAGAGATTTGGATGGGGAGGGAGGGAGGAGGGAGAGACAATTTTCCAAGCAATGGGGAAAAACAGTACAGAACTTTCATCATCAATGGCCTTGACATGGCTGGAGCCAACGGAAACAACATCGCCCAAGCGGCTCCATGCGAGGGAACCATTCACAAATAAAACATCTCCTGCATTTATTTCTATCATGGTAGCTTATGCCAAGCTTCCTTTGGTGAAATCCAGATTTCTCCTGCATTGGCTTCCTCCTGCTGTTGATAGAGCAGGATATTTGCTGAAACAAGCAGGTGATGAATGAGTATTCTGAATTAATCAGCATTTATGCTGGAGAGAGAATTGTGTTCTCTTCCGAAGCTCTAAGAACAACTGGCTGTGTTTTTCCAAAGGAGAAAACAAACACAGGATTTCTGTACTGAATTCTAACTGGATGCAAGTCCTGCTGGCAGGTGAATTCCATAACGGGTACATGTCTTACTGGCCCTGTCAGTGATTTTATGGAAGCAAAAATGCCTGGCAATTGGTACAGGCCTACACCACACCAAGAACAGGCAACATTTCATGAGGCAACTTCTCATTGCCATAACTCCTCCAGGATTCCAAAAGAAATGCAAATTTGCAGGAATTAAAGCCTGGTTGGTTTCCTCCCCAAGCAGTAAATATATTTCCCTTTCTCAAGAGAGCATTAGAAAACAAGTACTGCACAAGTCTATTTTACTATCACTCAGTGATGAGTATAGCTTACAGAACCCACAAAATCATTTTTATTCTTGGTGTTCCCTTGTGATATCCCAAGCCTTTACTGATTCTGCAGTGCCAAACACTTCCTGCACATCATTACAAGACTAGTGACATTTTACTGATAGCATTAGTTATTCCAGATATCATACCAATGTATTATAGAGCAGGAAGAAAAATACTTTTAGCTTTGTCTAAGCCAAGAATGGATTAGATAAAAACCCTGATCAAGAAGGACACTGAAAACTTTATCTGTATTTTGGGTTTCTATTCTAAAAGACATAATTTCCCAAATATTAATTCAGTAAGATGTTGAGATATCAGAAAGCATCGTTTGCAACCACCAGAATAAGTAAATCCACTCTCTTGTCATTGCCACCAGACAGCTTCTATCTATCTTTGTAATCATTGTTGATCCTCAGGCTGCTTCATTACACCACTTTACAAAGCTTTGGAGAACAGAAAGAAAATTTTGATGAGTGTTTTTAAGGAACAGAGAACTTTAAATCTGGAGTGGCCATCACCCAGAGATCTGAACTCTGAACCCCACTTGGCTGGTGATCTCTGAGGGTCAGACATTACATGAAATATTACATCTGTTGGGAATCAGACTACCAAAGTGATGGGAAGTTCAGTCTAATCCAAATGTGGGAGCCAAGTCAGCTACTGAAAATAAAAATGCTATAAAATGTAGAATCATTACCCTGTGAAGAAAATGGTTTCACTCCTAGCAAGAAAATCATAAAAAATAGCCCTTCAATGCAGTTTTCTTGTAAGGTCACAGAGAAGCACCAAAAAAAAAAAAAAAAAAGAATATGAAGGACAGACAAGAGCAAGAGAATTTAAATAAACTGATTCTAAATCAAAGTTGAGTTGAGAGTCAGTTGATATATTCAGTAAGGGCTTTGTGAAGGAATTCTTAAGGCATGTGTGGCTCTTACAGACATATCTATTGTGGGTGGTATTTTAACCAGCTTCGTGTCTGACAGTCTGTGGAATATAAGTAGATTTCAGCTTCTAATACAGATATAATTTTCCTTCTTTATAGGAGTGAGTACCAGTGAGAAAGTGCAGTGTGTTTAGAACCAGTCCACTTATATTTACAGTTGTTGAGAAGCCTACAAAAACTGGCAGTTTTGAAGGCCATAAGTAATAAAACCTTTAATGTGTTGGAGAAAAAAAAAAAAGAAAGGAATTTAAGCTATTTGCCCACCACCACATTGCACATTGTGTCACAACTGAGGTTTAAATATTCATTCAGCAACTGGCAATTGATTTATCATTCATTTCTGTTGGGATTGTCATCAGAAGGACTGCAAATGGAGAGTAAAATTCCTTGGGTTAAGAGAAAACCCAGAGAAATGAAAAGTCAGGAAAATATAAACCAATATTTCTGCTAGTAAATTAGCAGTCATTTATCATCTGCACCAGCTTTTCACCTGGAGTTGTGAAGTACTGTCTCTGAGAGGGTCTCAGGACAAAAATCCCTTCTAAGGCTGTGGTTTGGATATTAATGCCTCTCACCAGGGACACCTGAGTTTAAAGGAACATCTCCCACAAGGAATTCTAAGTGTGAAATGCTATGTGTGACTCAAGTGAGACAATCTACCTGAACACTCTCTTTGCTCCTAAGAAACACGAAGGAGACTCTTCCCATGCTGAGAAGGCACCACGACCTAAGGTGACCTCCTGCCTCCAGCTCTATCCCCTTCTCATCTCTTTTACACATCATCACAAAGCAATCACAGCTCTTAAGCAGGCCATCCTGACAGAGGACAAGAATATTGAGGAAGGACAGGAACCATGAGAAAATCACTTGTCAGAGAATGTATTCCTAGACAAAAATGTGAAAAACCCTACAATATACCTTAAAATATCTTGTGTAAAATGTTTGTGCTAGGTATCCATTTAACACCACAGCACATTCAAAATCCAACACCTGATAATTACCATTAATGGGGATAAATTTAAAAATCTGCAGACATCAGAGTCAAGCCTTCACTTAGATTTTGAAACACTCCAACTAAAAGTGGTTTTGAAAAACTCTACGGTCCTTTTAGCTGGGAAATTTATTCACAGTGGTCGAAGTACACCAAGGAATTCTCAAATCTCTGCACTCCAAACAAAACAAAGGAACTGAAAGGGTGTTAACTTCGGAAGCTAACTTGAGCTTTTTAAGTACCAACACCATCAGCTATTTTGCTCTCCAAAAAATACCCCAGAGACATCTCCAACCTACTTGCTGGTGGAGTGGAAATGGACCTACCCAGCTAATTAGGATCATCCTTTTAAAACTGACCTTTCACAATAGCAAAAGGTGATCAACACATACAAGTATTGCAGAGAGCACAGAACCATTAGAAATAAACCTCTGTCTCTCATTTTGCCTTCTCCAGCCTGCAGGTGGGGCAATCAGTCTCTAGTCCAGCCTCCATTTACACCGTGGTTGCTCTCAGTTGTAAGTGCACTCAGATCAAGACCAAAGGCTAAATTTAAATTCCCTGCCTCTCACAGAGTTCCTCTGAGATGCCCTGAGGGTGTAAGAGACACTTGCCAAACCTGCCCCTGATGGATCTGCTGCATCCTGCTGGACTGAGCCAGGCCTGCTGGGCTTCCCAGGAAGAAGCAGGTGCATGAGTGCTGGGTCATCCCATCCCACCCCTAACATGGAACACTACGAACCCTTCCCCTGTTAGTGGCTTCCCTATAAACAGCTGAGCTGAAGGAACAGGAATAATAATAAAAAAAAATTAAAAAGAAGGAAAATTAAAATTTGATGGAGAATAGAAACACACACAGCATCCTGTTCAGTTTCACTGAAGTCACTGAGTCATTATATGGCACAACAAAAGCAAACGAGTCAGAAACAAAGGTCCTGAGAAAAGGGGGTACACACACTGGGCCACCTCCAAGGTGCAAATAAAGGGCACACTGCTACTTACAGCTTTTAGAGAAACCCCAACAAGAGCCAAGAGAGAAGGATGAAAATTTTTGGTGATCTCCCACCACAGATCTGACAGCTCACCTCAGCAGGGCTGTCAGCATCTGGAACATGACTGGAGCAGTTTTGCAGTGGCTGCAGTGCCCCAGCCCCAGGACAGATGAGCACTGGGGCTGTCCTTACTTTGTCCTGTTTACACAGCCCTTTCTGCAGGAAATGGCTCCTCCCAGGGCTGAAGGGACCAAAAGAGTCAAGTGATCTTTAAGTGCAGAGAGGAGGTGGAGGAAAGGGTGGTATTCTTTCCCATCAAAGATCATTTTTACTTACATATGATCCTTTGTTGAGCTTAGACTCTTGTTTCTGAGGCTGTAATTGACACTGATGAGCTTTGCCAAGCAGCCCTAAAAACAGCAACTCTGAAGGTATAACCTTACAAAAGTAGTACAGGAGCACCCTTCTCTGCTACCCAAGGGAGCTCCAAGAAATGCATCTTGGTAGAGACAATATTTGGCAAAGAGATTTGTATACTCAAGGGGAAATGCTATTCTGCACTAAGACCAGGCTGTGAATCTAGATAGTCCTTTGAACAATTATTAAACTGGTGCTCTCAAGTATTTTCACCACATCTGGAAGAGCTGAAAAACCCAAAGAGAACATGCACTAAAAATACATAAATAAATAAATAGATAAATAAATGAAGTGCATCCACATTGCTCTGTGAGCTCTAAGTTTTGCTCAAGGACTCTTCCATGGGCCTTCTGGTGACTGTTCAGCTGGAAATTAAGGGTCCAAGAGATTTTTGTGAAGGCAGAAAGGGATATCCTGAGTCCCAGCCACCAGCCTGACAATGCAGCTTCCAAAAGCCAGGACTGTGGGGACCGTGTTAGGAGCACACTGTGGGGAGTGTGTAATCACTCATTACTGCCCTGTGTGCTCATGGAGCCTTCTTATAATTCCACTTTAACTATTAAAAATGTTCTGTTTATGAAAGATCCTACACTTTAAGCAATAGGTTCCTACTCTATAAAAATCAAACGATGACTTTAATTACATCCTGTTTCTCAATATATTCAGGTAGTGAGCTTTGAAAGGTACACTGTGTAATTCTAATATATTTATTGGGAAAAACAATTTGCACAATTTAGGCTGTGGAAAGTCTATTTCTAACTTCACTTTCATTTGTAATTGACCTCTGACTAGCGTAACTTGAAATTTTCTTTATGACAATCTGTTCTAGGCTTCAAGGCACAAAAAACCCAAAAAAAAATCCAAACCAAAATTCAAGGCAAAAAAGACAAAAACCCCACCCAGTTTATGTTAAACTCTCATTGAAAACCTATGCCTCTCCTGCTGTTTTCTACCATAAAATATTTTTTTTATGGTAGAAATGCATTCTCAAATGCATTTCTCTCAGCACCATCCACTCTCCTGCAGGACTGTGACATAGGTGGAGATGATCACCGTGGGACTGGATTAGTTTCTTGGCAAAAGCATTTATGACGTACTTGCTGCTCCATCCTAAGGTTTGTCAGCATTCTCTGTCCTAGCTGGATCTACACCCCAGAGGGACAGCTGAGGAATTATTGCAGAAAGCCAGTGTCTGAGCTCTGGATTTCAGAATTAGCTGCATTTATGTCCAAGGGATGAAATGCTTCAATAATTTCTCATTATTGCATGCTACTTCCTATTTGTACTGAAGCTTATAAAAGTAAGAAAGCAGAGCTGCCTAAATTGTAAAACTCCAAAATTTCTAAAGGCAAATCTTTACACTCTTAAGACAAATTTTCATCCCATGCAAGAGTTAAAGAGCTACAAACTCTTCAAAACTCTGACGTTCTCTAAGCTGTCTCATTTTTTGGTGCACCTAGCAGTTAATTTGAATTAAGGTATTTTAATTTAACTGCAGAGACAGACTTGTTGAGACAACTACAAATGTGAGTCTTCACACATTTATCATTCTCCCTGAGCTACTTCTCACAGCTTGATGGCACATTAGGAACTGACTGCTCCGTGGCATTTCTGCAGGGTTACTCCCCTGAAGTGCCTTGTGCCTTGCCAGCCCTTCCTGCCCAGAAGAAACCTGGGTGTGATCCTGGCTCTTCCCTCATAACCTTCTTCATTACAGAAACTGTGACCTTGTTTCATTTATTCCTTCTATACTTCATTGGCCTTACTATGAGGCAAAACACATTTATTGAAATGTAACTAACTTATCGAGGACATCAAAAATTATTAGAATGCACAATGCTTGATGCTGAAATTATTAATCCAATTTCTTGTGGATGAAGGAAGAAGCAAAATTTTGATCCTGCCCTCAATAACCCAGATGTTCAAATGGTCTTTGTGCACAGCTCCTCACCATTCCTGGAGAAGTGAAGTTGTACTCTGAGCAAATGCTTAGACGGCAAATAAGAATTTTGTCGCTCTGACAAAATCTGACTCTGTTTGACCCACAAGTTTAGTAAAGTAAAAAGGAAAGTTAGGGAGTTGTTGTTGATCAAGGCTTCAAACAAAACACAAGCGTGCCTTCCTTTCTGTGCTAATTCTAGGAGGAGAAGGAAGTAAACACAATTAATGGCTGATAATTATAAAAATACTGTGTTTCTTTATATAGTGCAGCATATAGCTTTCATAAACACTGAAGATGTTACATTCCACTCCTTTCAGTCAAGTCTGGATAATATTACATACTATCATTGTTAGCTAAATGTGTAGTTAGATTAAAGATATGTGAGTCTCAAAGTACTAAGTAGTTCCCAAGACCATTAAGGAGAAATTATTTTTTTTTTTTCTGTAAACAAGTCATTGAAAACAATTAAATTCAGTTTCTTAAGGGGTCATATACTTTTTTTTCCCCCATTTCAGGAATCACCATGCACAAGGCATATACAGAAATTAAAAGCAGGACACTAAAGCTCACTGGTCTATATCTGATTCAGGATGGGAAATTCTATGTTCTGAGTATAAAGGTTTCAATTCAATTACACCTGTGAAACAATATTAAGTATTCTAAAATAAATGAAAAGCATGAATTGCATTGCAAAAATATAATATCCTGACCCCTGAAATATTCTGATCCCTGAAAACAACATGTCACTGCTAACAAATCAAAAACATCTGTTTCCACAACATTAATGGGTCTTAAGAGCAATTTGTTGTGGAGACTAACTTTTAAAAACTTAAGGAAAAAAAAAAAAGGAATCAGCAGGATGGGACAGAAGGTAACAGTGGGGAAAAGAGCTCAATCCCAGTATCTGGAAACAAACTGGCACATTTTCTTCAGCTCATTGGAAACCTGGCACGTTTGTCAGTTTTACAACATTCTCCAGCTGCAAGGTACAAATATGCACAGAACATGGTATGAACATAGAGTATGATCATATACAGACCCCCTGGAACCTTTCAAGCCTGAACATTTCTGGTCCTTGTGTTATAAAAGTTACCTAATAACCACTTAAAATTTGTAAAAGCTAAACTGCTTATTCAGTTAGGTGCAATAGCCAGGAGCCAAATCACAAATTAGGAGCAAAGGAAAACAAAATCAAGTTTATCAACAAATACAACCATCTTTGACTTGAGACCAGATTATTAGTAGCAAGTTCTCTCTGACCTGACTCATTTTGGAGACATGTGGTTTCCATATGCTGTTTCTACAGTTGCAGATCTGCACGTTGGGACATAAAAATTTTGTACAAATTTAGAGTAAGTGGGGTGAGACGGTGCTGAGGCTGGTGCCCAAAGACTGGGAATGGATGCACAAATTCAGCTCCTCAAATAAGAAGCTGCATAGTTGGATAAGCCAAGTAGCTTTTTTTATATTTAGTGTTCTTGCAAGCTCCATCATATTATGAACAGAGTGCACAGAGACACAATAATTTATTTAATAGGAGCAATTTGAAACTAAGCTTATGAATATTTGCTGAATTAAGGCTGATAAGATGATGCTACAACAGGTCTCAGTGCAAAAACACTTATCAGTTTACCAAGAGCTAGACTTACCCCCTCAGAAGTGAATATATTTTCCTGTCTCTCACCTAATGCAGGAATATGGTTAACACTTCTTCATGAGCCACTGCAACAGTATGTAGATGCTAGAAAAATACATTTTTTTCCCCCAGTACAACACCTTTAAGTAAATAATGATAAATTCTAAAAGAGCACCCTAAAACATTCTGTAACCACAAGTTATGCTGATCAATGCTTCCCCCACCTCATATTCATCATACAGCTAAAGGCTTTCCTCCTAAAAGAGTAATTAATTTAACCTTATCAGATTATCAAAATTTACTTAAGGAGAATATGGATGTTGATAAATAAATAAAATTTAAACCACACATATCTTATTAGTTTACCTATTACAGAAGGCAGGAACCATAAATAGGAGTCACCACTGGAAAACATCTATTTGTCCACACAGGTAATGTGTGGCAAATGTGTTTTTCTTTGAATGATTATGTTTACTGATTTATATCAGTGAAGGATGACAAACATTTCCAGTGAGCTCAATCCTACTTCCCTGAGAAGAAAACAAAAACAAGGAGCAGCACCAGCTGCTTGGCAGGACTGTGCTGGAATGATAACATGGTCTCAGAGCGCTCTTGCTCAGGCCATGGAATTAATTACTGGTGAGTAATTAATTCAGCCCCAGCACTGACTGTTGCTTCACCTTGCCCAGCAAAGAGCCTGTTTTGCTCATGGTGCTCAGTGCCTTCACACAGAGCTTCTCCAGAATTAGTTCTGCATGCACTGCACATTAGAGCAATATTAGAACTAAGGAGGGGACCATGCCAAACTATGAAATATGTACATCTAGAAAAGATTTGTGGATAAGGACAATTTGCTATACCACTAGCATAAAACTCTGTACTACATCTACCTGAAACAAAGCAACAAACCCTATTTTATTTAATAATATCCACCCACTAATTTGAGTGAATCTTCATTAGCGATCCAGTTCTAATTAGAAAATTAGTATGAACTGGTTCTATAGCTCATTCTGCAAAACTCTCATCATCCTCCAACTTAACAGACTCTTGTTCATAAAAAGATGCACTTATTTCTAAGAGAATGGAAAATTATCAATCTGAATTTAAAAAAAAAAAATAACAAGGGAAGGGGACAAAGAAACAAGCTAAAATTATACAAAAGTACTTTGTTATACAAAGTGACAAAGGACGAATAGCAATCAGAAAAAAAAAATTAACCCGAAAGGCAAAAAAGAAAACCAACAAAACCACACACCCAACAAAGCCACACCACATCAAAGAAACTCAACCACAAGCTCCTCTGAAACTGTGTGATTGTGTAGATTTCTACGCTTTCTTGGATAATGTTCCAGATTTGTTGGAAATCTGGACAGGACTTGCATGAGAACAGGCTTTCTGATGATATTTTAGATACTCCCAGGTTATAAGTCTGCCAGAAAAAATGCAAGAGCAGCCTTTTTCTATAGTAGTTTTGTACTTGGATTCCAACTCCACCAAAAGAGGAGGAACTGCAGAGTTGTGTAAACTTAGAGAGAGATCAGTCAAAACTTCCCATTTTCCTGACCAGTGCACAATATGGTACAGCCTGAATATTGGGAAAGACTCAAGAGAACTCTGATTTCATTCAAGTCACTTCAACCTTTTCTAGTTTTGAAAATGTATTAATTGGTGCTATTTAAAACAAATGCCTGACAGGAGTCACAGCACTATTCAGTTGGTTACCAAATGGTTTTCTAATGAAGAGCAAGGATTTCTGTCTTGAGCACTGTGCTGTGAGCCGAACAGGAAGGATTCCTGCACCTTACAGATATGGCTGGTAAATAAAGCAGGATGTTGCAAAGGTTACCTTCCTCACAAAAAACAAGGAAAAAATTAAAGTCGTTACAGGACTGTGAAAAGGGATCTTCCATCAGCAACAACAATAACATGCTCTCTATATTTTGGAAGGGGAAAAAAAAAGCTAACTTAACAACTGATTTTTTGTTACTCTTTAGTGCTGGCAAAAAAACTAGAGGCATTTCATTCCTGAAAACAATGACATAACCACAACTTCCACTCATGTATCTTGCACTTCTTTGCAAGAGATGCAACTTAGAAACTGGTGTTCTGAAAACCACGCTCTTGTGCAGTCAAGACAAAGTTAATTAAAAGGTCTTCTGGGAGAGGAGATTCCTGGCTCAAACACCTTTTGTGTTTTTGACATAGGCTTGCTTCTGTGCTTTGTTTTATTACAACACATACTCTCTGGTTTTATGGGGAGAGAACAGTAGGTTCTTCCAGAGGGTTGCAGAAAAGTGGAAATCCTTTATCTTGACATTTGTGGATAAAGACAGCTTTGGAAATGCAGCTTTGGAAAGCCCTAGACTCTTGGAGAATAGGAAAAGGAATGAAGACACATTTGGTTATTACACAGATTCTGGCAGATGCAGAGTCAATAGGATCTGAGGAACACAAAGCCAAATGAAAATAATTACTTCCATCTCTTGAGGTATTTACCTTTTCAGCTGGGTAAAAAGGTCTAGATATTGACAATTGCCAGGAGCAGCACTGGCTTGTCTTTGAAAGCTCAGGTTCTGCAAAGTGGGGCAGGAAGGGCAGCTGAATCTCTTCAAACAGAGAAGTTGCTAGATAAGTTGGTGCCCTTCCTGTTAAGCCAAAAGGGCCCCAAACACACAGAATCCATATGACCCATGACATCATCAAACACTGGAAGTTGTTAACCAAATGCCCAATGTCAGGAAACAACTATCTGTCTGTGACAAACTGAGTTCTTCCCTCTCTCTAGGACTGGAACTAATTTATTTTCTGTCAAAGTTTGCTTACAGCCTTTCTCTCTCTTCTCTCATCAAAACAAGCATTTTCAGCAGTCACTTGCAGGTTACCCCTCTGGCAACCCAAAAGAAATTGGTTTTAACCTGCTTTGTGGTCCCCCTTACTGGAATGATATCTACCAAAAAAAAAAAACAGTGCCCTTTGAACTGGTCACCCTCTAGGAAAACCCAGCTGATGTAAAGAATCATCACCTGTAATTCTTTTGTCATGCCCAGTGCTCCAAGTATTTAAATGTTTGCTTTAAAAAGTTGCCAATGGATTCTGGAAATCCACATGTATTTCTTGGAGCTTTTAAAGTTGACCAAAACTGCTTGCATTCATCCACATAAGATCATGTGCTGTTTTAGGAGGAACATCTCAACTAATGTGCTGCAGTCAATTGAGACAGAAGTACTGTTGATTTGAATTAATTAGTTTCTTTATTTTTACACTAAGCAGCACACATGGCCCTTCCTATACCAAGTGATACATCAGTTTTGGGTTTTTTTTAAGCAGATACAAGTAACATTAGCAAATAACTACTGAGCACCCTCTGTATCTCACCTTTCAAAAGCAGGAGTGCTGTGGACCCAGTGTACAAGAAATTTTCAGCATCACATACTTACTCTTCAACATTTCCTGCTCAACCCTAGTTTTCCCCCCCTCATTTTTAACTGCTTTTAAAGGATTTGCAAACCTTTGACCTTGCTTCATGCTCTGAGCATCATCCACACAGACTCACTAAGTGTGTGGACTTGAAGGATTTTGTAGGTTTGAAGACTCAAAAGGAGTCAGAGAGCTGAGGAAAAATGACTGGTCTCTAACAAGCCATTTGCCAAACTGGACAAAAGCAGGATAGCCTAGAAAAGCTTTCAAGGAGCAGCATTAACTCCAGCCTCACCCAGAGCCACCTCGTGTCTGTGGATATGTCCCCTGTTCCCTTGCAGGCACATCCCTGCTGTGTCCAGCTCGCGTGCGAAGGAGGCAGCCGTAGCCACGCCGAGGGATCCTCGGCTGCCAGACTTCCCCTCTCAGCCCTGCTAACCTCAGCCCTGACCTACAGTACCCGCAGTTTTCCATTCCTTAGCCTCTCTTACGCAAATATAGCCCAGGATTCCAAATTGGGCTGTGTTTATTCCAGGAACACAAAGACAACCGTTTTCACGTCTAAGAAAGTGACGTGTCTTGATAAAAAATTGAAACATTTTCATACAATGCCGAACAAATGCAGTTTTCATCAGCACCCCAAATCCCTATGGACTGGTTTCTAGTCTATTTTACTAATTCCTGGATCCTTATGCCAAATTCATGTCTTCCCAAATTTGTCTGAATCCCCTCTTGCTTGAGCTCCTTATTTCAGATTAGCTGGAAACCATCTCCAATGTTTGCAACTGTGCCCATTAGCAGGTATCTTTCTGGCAGAAAGTTAATTCAACTGCACACAGAAACAGTCCACAATTGTTGCTTCAACTAGGTGCTATTTTTCATCTTTGCCTTTTAAACAAAACTGAACATTTGGATTCCAAGTGTTGCAAACCATGGAAAATATCCTATATGTCAAAAAGCACTGCTGCAAATAAGCTGCTTTCTTTTCAAAATTCAAAAGCAACATATTTTTCTTTTAAATGATCTACCTAAATTTTCCAATACAACAGCCACATCACAAGATTCTGTGATTTCATTTTGCTGAGTACATTAAGGCTAATTTGCAGTTTGACAGTGAGAAACTTCCTTACTTTTTATTTTGTGTCATTACCAGTGATGATAAGTAAATACCCAGTACTTAAAAAATCCATAAATTTCTTATACATATTGAAAAGCAGATTTCCACAGAGAAAAAAACTTCATTTCATTAAATTGACCTTTGCTAGAAAATGAGCAGTTCATAGCCTTACAACACCAATTAATAACAGGGTGCTGACAAACAAAACAAGCTGGTAAATATGAATCTTGTTCATAACAAGATTGCACAAGAAAATATACTGTAATGGCCCTGTCTGAACATCCTGTAATAGCCCATTGTTCCTCTCTATTACTGTCATTCAGCAGTTTTTTTTAATAGCGGATGCGTGGCAGCGGAGGAACCAACGCAGCGTGGGGCTGCACGTGCACAAATCCTGCCCCATCCTGGAGGTGAGGAGACAGCCCTGGCACTCCTGGGCTGCTCACTGGATGTGGAGTTCTGCACAACAACCCCACATGGCTGCAGAACTCGAATGAGACAAAAATATTCAGCTGTAAGTGCCTGAATGGTTTGTAAACTGAGAAGGGAGTAGAATCCTTTTACCTGTCAAGGGCAAATTACAGGGACAGCAGGAATGAAGAGTGGAAAAATCATAATTCTGAGAGATTGTGGAGTCTTTTAGACAATACATGGTGGAAGAAACAGGAGGTGTCCTTCTGTTCCATAGATGAAGAGGAAAGGCGGTAATAAAGATCTTCCAAGTGTGACAACTGGGCATTTCACCTGCTCTCTGTATGAGGAAATTTGAGCTAACAGCACTGCAGTTACTGACACCTTAACTAGACCACAGACTGAAACCCAGCATCTGGTTTTGCTATCGAATTAAAATACTGAATAGACAACTGATTTCATATTCACATTCAAATCTGTGAATTCATGCCACAGACAAGTAGTTGTTTCTCACCAGTTAAAGGAATCTTTCTGCTTATCGAAGTCTGACTGACCACAGGACACCTGACTGAGCCTTGTCTCTGCAGTAAGAGTCATGCTAAAGGCAGCATCATTGCATTTACTGATTTGTTCAGTTCGCTTTCCTATGGGAACAATATTTTAAGGTTCAGACTTTTTTTTTTCTTTTGTGCATTTGTTATTCCTTCCATCACTTTGTCTTCCTTGCTACCAGGCTTCATTGTTTTACTGTTAAATTGTACTCAAGGAAGGAGGAGTTGGACAATGTCCTGCTTAAAATCTGTAAATGTTTAAAAATATAAAAGCTCAGAATTGTATGAAACATGAGGGATAAAGAAATTGTAAAAATAAAACAGAACAAAACAAACCTCTGGCTTTAAAAAAATTCCACATTCCTGTATGGTATAAAGCTATTTTTGAACACTTTGGTTCATTCACATGCATTCCCTGAGGAAGCTGAGTTATCACCCATGACTCTGTCATGCCAGTTTGTCTTCACTGGACAATATAAACTTCTCTTCCCTTGCCTATGCTGACTTAGAAAGGTTATTGCTCCCTAAAACCTGCTTTGAACCAGGGCTTTTTTGGTGCTGTGTACCCTGGAGGTGGCAGCAGCCACTTCTGTGCTCTGGTGCCCCAGTGCCCCCACAAAGACAGCACAAGTATTTTGCCAGCCTTCCAACAAACCCTGAATTACTGCCATGTCCTTCACTGCTCTGTAATGTGACTCTAGGAAAAGCTTAGCATGTCAGCAGACTATTTTATCCCTGCAGCCCTAAATAAAAAGTGTCCAGTTAAACTACATTGTCTGAATTCTTCCCCTGGATTGCATGCACAGTTTTCAGAAGAGGGGTCTTCTGTAGAGAAAGAGCTCTACTTCTGCAAGATCTTCTGAAATAACAGAGAGAAAAAGGAAAAGAAAACCCAGGCCCAGCAGCTACCCCAGTGGATCATGCTGAAAGGTTAAAAAACATCTGAGTGATCTTCCTAGGTACTCTCAAAATGCTGATACAACACATGCAGCAGGCAAGGTTGGGGGAACAAAAGGCTCTGAAAGGACCATGCAGTGATTTCCATAATCAGCCCAATAATGAGACTTTAAAGGGTTGAAGATGGACCAAGATCACATCCTTTAGTCAGAAATTAAGAATTACCAGAATGAGAAACTAAAAATACATTTAAATAAATACGACTGTACTTCAGAGAGAATTGTTTGAGCTTCCAATTGTAACCATTACTCCTGTTTTAGATAAAACCTAGACTGTGGCAGCAAGTAAATATGAAACAATAATCTGTTTTCACCAGTGTGTAATCTGTGGCAATGTTAATTGCACTTAGGACATAACACACACAAAATTACATCTGATATAATCTTTCACTTTCTCTAGGGAAAAACGATAGAGAGTGAGATCCTTGGGTTCTGTAGGACAAGGAGAAGACTGCAATAGCAGAGTTTAACTTGATGGGAATTCTTACTCTTATTTGCATATTGGTTTCTAAAGTTCTTCCTTTCTAGGACTATAATTTCCCATTTGCTTTCAGCAGAAAAGCTTTCATTTCCTGATGCACACATACAATTAACAGATTAAAACAATTTTTTAAAATCCCTCTTTACCCACTTCTTCTAAAACTGGAGAGGGAAAAAAAAAAAAAGCCTACCAAAAACCAAACCAGACCAAAGGAAAAAAAAACAAACCCTCCCCCGCAAGCCCCACACTAGGCTGGCACGAACACAACCACAAGAAAGGCAGCAGCTCAGCTCAGTGTTCAAGTGCCTACTTAGCATGTGCTTTTTTCCCAGCTGCTGCCAGCCACACACAAACCCAGCGCAGCCCTGGTGGCCCTCCACGCATTTTAATGCAATAAACAACACATTTAATAAAGAATGAAGAATGTGCAGTGGCAGCCACGCAGAGAGTCCTTGAACAGCGCTCAGGAAAGAGCCTGAATTTGGCTTTCCTGAACTCGTTGAAGCTTTTTGCCCAGAACACACCGAATCAACGCTGAAGAGGTTCCCCGTGGTGATGGTACGGTACGCACGCTCTGCAAGGAAGATGGCTCTGAAGTTCACCACGGTCATTTATGGAAAGGGTTCCCACCCCCACCTTCCCCTTCCAAGAAACTGGACGTGTGAAGACAGACATTTCTTTGAGAGGAAGGATAAGGCAGAGGCTAATTTCATCTGCATGAGCCAGCATAGGATAAGCTGTTGGAAATACTGTCAAGCCACATTCTTAATGCCTGGCAAAGTGACTCACTCACAGTCATCACAGGAAAGGAAGTTGAATAGAATCAAAAACGGAACAGGATGGGGGCTTAAACAGGAGAAAGAAGTGAGAGAAAGGAAACTGGATTGTTTAAAGTAGGCTGAGGTTACAAGTTCCAAAACGAGATTATTTTTAAAATACACATATAGAAGATACATCTGTAAAAATATATATGCATATGTAAAAATACGTTAATGCATGCATGTATTTGCAAAAAAAAAGCTTCTTTCCATTTCAAGAGAGACTTGTATTTGTGGATTTCCTTCCAAAGATGCCTGCTGAGGTATTTGTTTCTGTTTAAGGTGGAATTAACATGGTCTGAGAAATAAAAAATCCCCTCTAGAAACCCACAAATTTTTAACGACCACATTCCTATTCCACTCAGTATGAAACTTTCAGAGTATGGAGCTCCACACTCACATAAAAATCCACCACAATACAACATTAGTACATCATTCCCTAAAGAAACACTAAGCAATAAACCAGTCTTTTTTATTTCCCCACACCAAAAATTTCACCATTGACTTTCAGTTGAAGCTCCGTGACACATGGCAAAGTTTCTCTTCTCCAAACTTGTTCACTGTGAGAGTTTGGATGATTAGCCACCTCACATACCAATTTCACCTAAATCAAACACAGACAGTATGTAGACTGTCTCAAAATGTAAGTCACTTGAAGAAGCACCTCCTTGACTTCATCACAGCTGAAAACTCATGCAAGAGAATCTCCACCAACAAAAAGAACCATTTTGGTCCCCAAAGAAGATGATAAAAACATTTTTTTTAATGTCATCAAGGCAATACTGAACTGAGTCACAGCTCTTTATGTTTCAGCCACACCACCTGTAGGTACAAGTTCTGACCGTCCTTTTTCATGCTCAAGGGGACACACAGAAAGATGAATAGACCCATTAAATCATATAACTAAAAAAAACAAATTTCAGACTTAAGGAAGTATGCCTCGTCAAAAAATTATTGTGGAAAACTGTATTAAGAGAAATACTTCTAAATGCTCCTAAAAAAGCTTATTTCTATTTGTGTAATAGTTCTTATTTAATCCCCAGAGTGACACCTGCTGGATTTCACTAACTGAAACTAAAGGGCAGATATTTCCATTATACAGAATATTTCAGGATAATAATTGCAAAAACGTGCCATTTTATCAATAAAGGGCTGTGCAGCAGAATACTTTCCCTCCATTTAGAGTACTAAATAAACACATAGATGCAACCACAGAAAAAGGAAGTATAATGTCTAAAAGTCTTAGTCATTTCTGAAAAGTAAATTTTTAAACTTCTATCTAGGAAGGATTCTAGGGCACAACATTTGGTGACAAATTATATTAATTTCTGAAACTATTTATATGGAAAAAAATACTTTTAAATCCTAAAACAAATTAGTTCTGGTATAACAAAAATGTTCTCAGTACATCCTTTGTTTTACTGTAATGAAACTCTAAAACTCAACCAGAATTGCCAGCATTGGGATGAGATAAAATTTATGAAAACTGATTGGCAAGATTTTACCACTGTAATGGGGGAGGAAAAAAATAAGGAGAAAATCTAAACGGTAATTCAAAGAGTGATGCTTTGTGCCCATACAAACATTCAAGATAGTGCAGTTTTCAAGCTGAGAATATCAAAGAATAGGTGGAAAAGATGATGCAGTTTTTAGGAACCTAAGATATTCAGCCTAAACACACAGCTGATGGTAAACAAGAGTGTATGAGGGAGGTGTAGGTGTTTTGAACATAGTAATCAAGAGAAAAACATTGCTAATTTCTTTGGTTGGCTCCTTGTTCATGGTATTACATGGGAAGTCAGACTGGTATGGGCTTCATTAAACAAAATCATCACCAATTTTTGGGGGCTATTTTCCAAACGTAGCCTGTATGACCCAGACATAAATCCAGAAATGCAACAGTTTTATTTTCGAAAATCCATTTAGAATGGTCAGCTACAACCTAAAAATCACCAAAACTGCCAGAAGAGGCTGTGTGACACCTAGGATATACTGAAAGATAACAGCCTCAAACACACATGCAAATTTACCACAAGAGTCTGATTTCTTTTCTTGACGCAAGAACATGGCTTCTCTCCTGGAAAGTCTTTTTTGGTGCATTAGAATGAGTTAAGTGCATTTGAAATGCATGTTTCCAAAGAAAAGCAACTCGAAATAGATCACTTTAGGACAGCATATACTGCAGAAATGATTGAAAGTGTTTGCACAGAGCTAGGGCAGAAAAAGGATGACTTTGCTGGGAAAATGTAAACAGTATAAACAAACTTGGGAGACTGAAGCATGAGAGACAACTGTTAAAACAAAACTTTGAAAACGTGAAAGTTTAGCCTTTCAGCTCTGCCCAGATTCTAAAATAGAACAAAGCGTTGCTAAAGAGAAATGGTCTGATGGAAACCAATTTCATAAGATCTTCTATTGTACCACACCGGCTGTGGAATTCTCCATTAAGGTAACAGGTAAGAAAAAGGCTATTTTCTGCGCTCTTTGTGCAAGTTTTTTACACTGGAAACATCAGAACTGCCAACATGAATACGAAAGGTAAAAATAAGGGGTTGTGTCCACATACAGAAAGCTTTTGAAATGTTTGTTTTGTTTCAAACATTAGAAAGATGCAGCATTCAGATGTATGCAATTCAGAATACTAGCACGTGTGATATCGAGTTTTCCAAACAAAGGATAAGGTCTAGGGTTAATTTCCTTTGAAAATTTCTTTGTAAACTTAGGTTCTCTCTTTAGTTGCTACATTGGCAATAATAGAAATCGGCATGAAATGGACCTGCATATGTTGTATGTAGAAATAATATACCAAATATGTTATTATATGTCCAATACACATAAACACATATAAAAGCACACTTATTTTACTGCCTAAAAGTTATTTGTTTGCCAACTCGCATCTGTTTTGGTAGTAGCAGTATTCATTCCCTCCTCGACACAGCAGTACCAGGGATATAGTTAATTCCAGAGCTCTGACAATTTGCTACACCAATCACTTAAAATACTTCCCAGGGACAGAGCAGTTCCACGAGCAAGTAAAGGCTGTTTTCAATAAAGCTTGGCTGAGGAAGCTGCTCTGTCTCAATGACAGAGCCGCCCAGCTTGCAGAGCAGAGGTGGCCAGGGCACCAGGTAAGACAAATATTGTGTGTGTGCCACAGGGGTGGCAGCTGGTCTGGAGCACTGAAGGGATTTTGGTACCAAATCAAGAACATCGTAAACACATTGGCAACAGATGGGAACAACTTCTAAGGGAGAAATCCTGTTTTGTTTTCCTAGCTTTGGGCTTTCCTCAATGGTTTTAATAGATAGCTTATGCCCAACATTTACTATAGCAGTGACTAAATACACTTCTTTTAAATATCACTGAATACATGGTATTATAAAAAACATATCAGTATAAAACATATCATTTCTTCCAAATTATCATGGTCCCATTTCAAATGCATGACTGCATGGCTTCATGGACTTCCGTGGGTCCAATCCTACCCAGCTCCTGCACAAACCAGGAATGCTACTGGAGAAAGATGACTACCTCAAATGCACAGAATATAGAAGCAAGTTAGAAATTGTATGCGTGTCAAAGGAAATTTTTTAGTGTGCTTTCTTCCCTCGGTTTTGTTCTTAATTGTATCCTGGTCTGTAATCTGAACAGCAATTCCCAGATAGCCCACGGAACAATCCTGGGCTCCTGGACTAAGTCCCTTTAGTGACCCAGGTAAGGCATTGGTCACCCAGCGAGACACATGCAGATCTGTTTTTCAACTGATCACATACATTATCTATTTTTCAGGTCATGTTTTTCAACCGAAGTGCTCAAAATTTACACAAATTACCAAAAAAAAAAAAAAAAAAAAGAAAAAAATAAAACAGCTGCCAACAGACAGCAGAATGTAAAGTGCCTGGATGGATGACCATGTATGTATAATTCCTTCAACAGAAAAATATCCACATTTAGGAATGTCCTGCCCTTTGACAGCCTGTGGAAAAGTTCCCACTGGCTCTCAGTGGGCCAGGATTTCAACAGTTGTGTTGTACCAAGAAAAGACTATTCAAAGGGACAACTACTACATCTCTTAACACAGAGAAAAGCTCCAACTGATCAGAAATTCAGTGTGCAGGAACATTTGAAGCTGAAAGGACACACATAATGCAATTCTTGGACCTGCCATCTATCTTAGATATCCAGGTACTTTGTTTTGTCCAGTAAAAAGTGAAAGCACCCTGTTGTGTATCAATGCCCTGCCTGTCTCTGCTTTAACCTGCAAAGAACATAGATTCTGACATCCAGCCTGCAAACACACACACGCCTGCCGCATCCTGGGGGCAAACCCACTTCAACCTACACCAGCTGCTTGTGAAGCACAAAAAACAAGAATCTAAATCATTTAGCTGGTATACTTCTAAAGACAGTTGTTCCCACTTGCACTGATCATTAAAACAACATAAACACCTTTTATGTGAAGTGCCATCTCCATTGACAATGTCACCAAGTGCCTTTTGTGCGGAAGATTTCCAAAGTTGGAGAAAGACTTTGGGATTACTCCTATAGTCAGTGAAATAGATGAGAGTTTAAGCAAACTAGAGAAGAAACACCATGCTAGTACAGATTAATTTTCCTAATTTTAAGAATTTCAGGCAGTACCACAGCATGTGTACTTTAAAACACATCTGTTTTCAGATGTGGTCTTATACTGATCTAGATCTACAGTTCCTCCTTCCAATGCACTGAGAGGAGCTCAGATTCAGAGCCCATCCTGAACAGGTTTCAGCTATTAGAAGTACTATTAGTGCAAGGGAATGGCAAGATCTCCAGCAGGCACAGTAAGACTGGGAAAACTGCATTGGCACAATTGTAAGAGCAGCAAAGTCCATCCCCAAGATACCTGGCGTAAGTTTATTAAGGCAAAGAGACAAAAAAAAACCCTCAGTTATTTTCATAATTATTTCATTCTCTTCCCTTATAAACTGCATGGATAACTGAAGGATTCATTGCAGATCAAATCCAAGTGTGATTTATTGCCTAACAAGATTTATTTTCCTGGTTCTATGGCTCCACTGCTTACACACACGAGCAAATGACTAGAATTGGCAATCTCAGCACTGCAACCGCATTTGTAAATCCAGAGGGTATCACACCTGTTCTGGAAAGCTTAAGGAGCAGCAAGACTTTTAACTGCCTATCAGCTGGTACTCGAAGGCACGGAATCACACACTCGCCACCGTTCAGTAGTTTCTCGAGGAAAGGAAAAGTGGGCAATCAGCTGTCAATAAATCAGCTCGGTGTTTGCGGTTAAAAACCTCAAACAGCAACACGCCGGCACGCCTACAGGCTTCAGAGCAGCCCAACTTTTCCTCAAGCAAACAGAAAGCCCAAACAAAACAGTAGCTTTATCTTTTAAGTTCTGTAATTACAACACAAAACCTAATTATGAAACAACTCAAGTATGACCTCTTTCTGGTACACTAAGTTTAGAGAAATACTCAGTAAGCAAACCTACACCACTTTATCACCTAATTCAGCCTCTATTGAAAGAGCTGCAGTTGTACTGAATTAGTCTAGGACCCTTTTCAAGTCAACGTGCCTCTAATTCTCCGCAGATGCAAAGACAGGAATTTGGTTAGTTAATGTCAGAGGTTTCAGGCAGAATCTTTACCGCGCTGCTTTAGGCATTTTATCTCTTTATCTATCTATCCTACCAAGAACAGACGATAACAACACCAGTTATAAAAATCAGCTCAACACCTCGCTCGCTAAAAATAAAATAAGGTTTTCCTCGCAGCCCGTGTGGGCGCGGATTCCGCATCCCACGCCGAGGTTGCAGCCGGAGCGCGCACACACGCGTGGCTCCGGCTGCGCTCGGGTGGCACCGAGCCGCTGCTCGTGGCTGAAACAATGAAACCGCACTCACCGCGAGCGCTCCTGCCAGAGCGCTTCCCGAGGAAACTGCGGGACTGTCTCCGATAAAGCTGTGGGTGCTGTCTCCGATTAAGCTGTGCGGAGCTGTCTCAGATGAAGCTGTGTGGGAGCTGTCTCAGATGAAGCTGTGCGGAGCTGTCTCGGATAAATCTGTGCGGAGCTGTCTCGGACAGAGCGCTGTGCGGAGCCGTGTGGCTCGGTCCCTCCGCGGGCAGCCGAGAGCGCGGTGCCCGGCGGGTGTAATCCAGAGCCCGGGGCTGTCCCGGCGGAGCGGCGCTGTGCGGGAGCGCCGGGAGCGTGTCCGCTGGCAGCGCGGAGCGGCGGCAGCAGCGAAACATCAGAGCTTCCTGTTACATCACCCGACCCCGCCTGCGGCCGCCTTAAGTTACTTTTCTCTCCCGAATGGCATGGCCCGGGGAAGCCGGGCTCCCATGGCATTCGAGCCCCGGCGCTGCCATCTGCTCCCGGCCCCTGCCCGCACCTGGCCCCGGGCGGCTCCGCTCGCCCGCCCGGCGCTCGGAACTGCCCGCAAAACTCGCTCCGCTGGAGAGGAGGAGACCACGGGACCTGTCCTTTCACGTATGGAGCCACTGAGATTCGTCCTCCTCCTCCAGCTAGACCCATAGAAACAGATTAGTTTGGACCTTTATTCAAAGGGCACTGGAGAGATGCATTCCTCCTCAGTGTCACCGACCTGACCCACCGCCTCTGCCAGCGGCTGCGTGACACCCCATAGCGTAAGGGCTGAAAAGCTCTGCACAGAAATACCTTCATGTATTACCTCAGATGTAAGGCAGCTGCAAAGGTCAGATTCAAATTTTCACTTACAAACGGGCACATCATTTACAGTGCCACTATTTTTTTCTTGGGTGCAAATCAAAGTATTTAAAGAAATAAGTCTTTGAAGTATCAAAGGTAGGGGGGAAAAAAAAAAGCAACAGGAGCATTGTTACTGATGATCTCCATGCTATCTTTTTCTAAAGACACCGGTGATTTGAAAGCACAAGTATGAATGGTTTGAAAACTGCCATGAGAGAGGACAAAACAAAATTAATAGCATTCTTTCTACAAGCTTCAAAGAATATTGTAACAGAAACAATCAATTTTGTACAATCAATTCCCTGTACTATGGGCAGGGAATATGTGCCCTCTAAACCAATAACCAGTCACTTTATGCACAGGACAACCCTATGCTGAACAAGCAGGGAAGTTCATGGAGCATCAAACTCAAATGACTGTGACAGTACTCCTTAGGGAACCCCACAAAAGTCTCCCAAAAATCACACCGTGACAAGGATCTATCAAAATTATAACACTGAATTTGCTCAAAAAACAACATAAAATAGTCTGCTTGTTTCTTGCTACCTACCACTTGTCCACTTTTTTTTCCCCCAGCAGCATCATTTGTGGAACTCACTGTGAACTGAATGAAGGAATTTACCTGGGCATTGAAAACATTTTCCTCAAGAAGGAAAACAGCAAGAAACACAAAGCGAAGGGGGAAACCCCTCCCCATAAAACAAAAAACTTAAAACAAAATCCAGCCCCAATCCAGGGTTAGGAAAAATTGGAAGAGGGAAAAGAGGGCCAGGAATACTTAAAATTCAAATGGCCCCTAGACAATACAATTTGTGAAATCCCACTCCAGGGTTACCAAAAAAGCAGGTTTGGATACTGATTTGGCACACGTGAGAGTTGGTGCTTCTAGGATCTCCCATCAACAGGAGAATATTTGAGTGTTATAATCAGTGAAGAACTAAGGACTGGCACTCTAAACCTCTAGGCAATGTTAACACATATAAACTGGGGATTAGCTCTTATTCTGAACAGTGATGGAAATTAACTTCTCTAAAAGACGTGGTGTCATCTCAGATACAGGAATATCATCAGGACCAATTAGGTCTAGGTTGTAGATTGCAACAGGGTACATTATACACTCTAGTTTAGATAATCCATGTATTCCAGCCAAGCTCACAGCTCCTTTTTAGATGACAGGAATATCATCAGGAGTGAGCCTGGTGGCACTGCTTTACACCAATTAGGTCTAGGTTGTAGATTGCAACAGGGTACATTATACACTCTAGTTTAGATAATCCATGTATTCCAGCCAAGCTCACAGCTCCTGAATTAGCTGGATACGTATTACACAGGCTACGTTTGATTTGGATGGTCAAAGTCAGTGGAGTTTTGAGTGAGCATTTTTGTTTGTGGTGGTGTTGCTTTTTTTGTGGGTTTTTTTTTGGTTTTTTTTTTCAGTTGGTTGCTTGCTCTGGAGGGCTTTGGGGGTTATTTTTACAAAGTTTTATATTCTACTGATTTAGGTAACGTTAAAACTTAGTTTCTCGTGCCCTACAGATACCCGAGACCCCTCAGCTGGTGCAGTTTGCACTTCTGAGAGCAGCGTCTCACCTGCATCTTCCCATCCCCTGGCTGCCAGGAGCATAAACCACACCCTTACATGCCGTCCCGCTTGCCGACAGCGAAGGAGGATGAGAGCAGTGTCTCACCTGCATCTTCCCATCCTGGCTGCCAGGAGCATAAACCACACCCTTACATGCCGTCCCGCTTGCCGACAGCGAAGGAGGGAGCAGTTCAAGGAGACCTAAATGTGCAAAGCTCCCTGCATTGGGACCAAAGAAGGCTTAAAAGCGAGAAAAGAGCGTAAATCCGGTGAATTCCCCGTGTTCCATCAGAGCCATCCCGCCCCGCGCTCGCCGCGCCGCCGGCGCCCTCTCGCGGCCGCCCGGGGCATAAACGCAGGCGCGGAAGCTCCGCACAAGGATCCACCCCCTTAATTAATTCAGGAATTAATTAATTCAGTAATAATTAATTCAGGAATTACGCTCTGTGTAACCACACAATTCTGCTTTACCTGAACCTCGCTCGCTCTTTGGAGACACCATTGAAAACAACAGGTTAGGAAATGTAAGCCTTAGGTCCCCTTCACTAAGTTTCAGAAGGTAGAAGCTAGAAAGAAAAGGACTTGCTCAAAATGTAAATAAAAATCTATCAGCTTTGAGAGTGGATTGGAGATGCAGGAGAAATTCTGGCTCAAGTGAACCAGAAATAAAACTGAAGCAGGAGGTAGAAAATGAAAGCAGAAAAAGGAGGGCATACATGTAAAAATGTGAAGAAAAAAAGAATGAAGAAAAGGACTATTTCTCAAAGATATTTTGTTTTGTCATTTGTGTGGATTAAGGGCACATAACAAGTTATTGCAGGTCAGATGATATATGGAAACTCCTCAAACCTCTGTGAAACTGCTTCACCTTGTTGGCTGTTATCACACAGCATGGGAGAAATTTCACAGCACTCTACATTTCCTCTCCAAAGCCACTGGAGAACATTCTGGAATGAAATGACTGGATGAATGGACTCTTATCAAGTGGAACTGTACAGTCACTCTAACATTAGCACAGCCTCATGTTCTGACTGCTTTGGCATTCTGGCCCCTGATCCATACCTTTTCCTGTGTTGTGCCTCTGTTCTGTCCCTGTTCATCCTTTAGTTGCCTTTGGGAAATGCGTGGATCTTTTCTTCTTAGTCTTGGATTTGATTGTTCTGCAGCTATATAGGTGTACAGGAGCAAGGAGAAGTGAATGAAGCAGAAGGGCACAAAAGAAACCTCTTGCTATGTTGAAGATCATATCACAGTGCAGTTTGGACTTTTTATGGGAAAAAATAGCTCTACGTACTGTAGAGCTAAACAAAAACAGAAACAGCTGGATAGCTGGTGTGGCAGCCAAACTGAGTGCATACACAGCTGAGAGCAGCCTGCACTCTCGATCAAACCTTGATTATAATCAGGTTTTTACAGTCTGTGACACTGCAGCCTTGATTCTCATTGCACTGAGTAACAACTCTGACAGATGAATCACGGTGAAATGTTTTCTCAGTCAGTTGAAACAGAGGTACTCTGGAGATGCTAGCAGTACAAATTCCCTTCTGTCTGAACAGTGACACAACAGAGACCTTGCTGGATCCCTTAATTGCTGTTATTACAAAATGTACTACAGCAGCACAAGAAGTTTCTTCAGTACAGGGTAGGAGAGGATGGGAGAGTACCTGTCAGTCCTGTCCTAGCTACGGCAGTCCTGGGAGCAACTGATCCCTCTCAGGGAGGAGACCCTGTTAGTTGGCAGTAGAGCTCAGCAAGAAGGAAGCTTATGAAATGGAGAGCAGCCACAGAGCCAGGGGTCTGCTGGGACAGAAAGGATGATTCTTTCCCTAGATTTCTTTTCCCATGTAGGTTTTGTAGGTGTTGAATCCAGGCAGCCAGGGACAAGTTGCTGGAACAAGAGGGAGCCTGAAGGAGAGACACTGTCATGAAATGACACAGGAATCACAAGACAATCTGCATACAGATCCATCTTTTCTTTCCCGTCCTTCTATATCTATTGTCTCATTTCAAAACATTGTTTTAGAAACTTCATCATTCTAGTTTGTAATCTAATCAATCTCAAAGCTTACAAATCCTTTTCAATGTTCTTTGTGGGATGGCTTAATGAGTTTCCTTGTCTTTTACAGGAAAGCCCTAGATGTTTTAGTTTAATGCAGTCACCTCAGCTCGGTCTCCCTTTGAGGCACATCACGTAATCTAGCAATTATGTAAGTTTTAATACTGCAGCCCATGGGAAATTTGTACAGCTAAGAGTGGAAGATCAGATATTTTTACTGGCTTGACCATAAGATGCAGACAAGGGGAGGTGCAGACATTTGTGCCCTCACTGCATCCCTAGCCAGGCAGACGCAAGCAGTGCCAGTGTGGAAGCAGGGTAACCATAAGGGCAAATCCTGACCCTCCCACCCCAAATATGCCTAAATCCACGCTCCCTGGGGAGGCCACATGACTTGCTGTGCTCAGGCAGGTGCCATGGGACAAGTGGAGAGTTCTGGGAGTAGTTTAAACCATGGGTTCTCCACTTATCTGCAAGGAGGGATTCCAGCTGGTCTGAGTCTTTACCCCACTGCTCTGCTGCTGTGCAGGGCACCCACACCTACAGACTCCGCTCCTGGTGCAGGAAAACCTGGAGAGAAAGGGCAGAGGGATGAACCAGAAGAGGAAGACAGCAAATTGAAACTGAGACAGGGAGTCAAAGAGTGCCAGGTTAATTCTGTGGAGTTTACAGGTTTCCTGGCAGAACTGCACTTCATTTGTGTGGTTACTGCAGTGGTAGTCTGTGGTGCTTATACATTTTACAGGACAAGGCTCTACGTAAGTGCTCTCTGCTGTACACTGCTGCTCCTTGAGAATCTTTCAAGTCAGAATTAATGCATCCTAGATTGAAAGAGCCATGAAAGGACTTCAGCACCAGGAAAGAGATTAGGATAAAACTTCAATATAAAAATCTGATTTTACTTATCCCCTTATTCTGGTATTTAGAATGCATAATTTTTCACAATTTCAGCAGTAAAGCTTAGCCATGGGTCTAGATCAGTAACAAGGATAAAAATCAATGACCCCAACACATACAATTTTAAATATTAAAAAAAATTTGCCACACAGCTTTAACACACCCTTTATGGATTTTGGTGGGTTAATTCCGATTTCATATTCATTTTACCGTACTGTAATTATATTCACTTTAATGGTGTTAAATCTAGCCTGCACAACCTAAAATAAATCTGATTAAAACAAATCCAGTGCCTATTTCCTTTTTATAGCAATACATCTATCTTTGAATCGATAATTGAAACAATCGTGCTTGGCTGGTGATTATTCTTTCAAAAGTATTATGCTTTCTTTAGTACAAAAATGGAATTCAAAAAGAATAATGGGGTAAGAAATTAAATCTGAATTTTCTCTGCATTTTAACCATTCACTCACGTAGTTTGTTGTCCTGCTGCAGCTCTGACAATTACATACAAGCAAATTGCAATTTAAAAGTCTGTAGCAAAGTAAGAGGTAATGTTTATTATCATGATTGAGGAATACATAAAAAAAATAAGCAGCTTAGTAATATATAATCAAAATAATCAGTAAATATATTTTAATGGTGTACACTGAAGGTTTTCATTCACAGGTGAAGAGCAGTTTACATCACATTTCCATTAAAAAAATCAAAGTTGCATTATTTCAGGGATGATTTCCATATCCACGGCCTTTACTGGCTGTTTCTTTCTTTTTTTCTTGATTTTTATTAATCTTCTTTCACCTTTTTTCTTATTGAATCCTAAAGGTAAAATTAAAGCAAGATTAGAAGACATCCAAGATTATCAGAAATAGGTGACAAGCTTGTTTCAATTAATCTTAAAAAAAAAAAAAGAAAAAAACATTGTCTTACCTAAAATCTTCATATGCCTGACCAATGCCAAGTTGTGTTATTGCTGTTCCTTTACACTGCACTTACTGTCCCTCCTTCTCTAGCTCTGTCCCTCTCCTGATTTCCGTTTTCACTTTTCTGAGACTCCCAACTCCTACGTGTGATCAGGCCAATCCTCACTACCAAAAGTGGCAAGAGAATGTTTTGACCCGCACAATATTTACCTCTGAAGGATAGCCGGGGGCAGTATCACTTCCCATACCTTTCTTGCAGATCCTCAAACACGACTTTCTGGAGATGAAATTATTCTCATTCCCACCACAACCGCTGTAGCTAAATGGGCGACACCTTCCACTCGAGAAGTTGTAGAAAAATCTTAATTCTTTGGCTCTGCAAAGCCCTCTGTCCATGGGGGTCATGCACAAGGATGGAATAGGAGGAGGTTCTGGAAGTACCAAAAAGATAAGGTGAGACAACACTGCAGCATTGCAGTTTTATGTCAATATTATTTGAAATTTTTTGCTGACAAATTTAATTCTGCTCTCCTGAAAATCCAAGCTACTTGGCATAAGCATCATTTTATGATTGCAAACAAATAATAGTGCAATAAAACATAATTCTGTCTTTGGATTGCCAGCAAAAGTTTACCTGAAAGCTGTACCTTTACCTGTGTTGTGAGTGATAAAATTGCCATTTCTGCCATAGGAGAGAGCACACAAATTCATTTTGAGGCGTTTCAAGTGAAGCATTTGTAGAAAGTGATGTGAAATAAATTAAACGTGGACAGCTTGAAAAATATGGTGAATATTTCTAATAATTAATGGAGTGAATCACTGCTAGACATTCTGGAATCAAGGAGAAGGTAAAAGCATTTCCAGTGTAAGATTCAATATCTCAGTGCTGAGTTTGTTGAATGACTACAGAAAACTTGACCTAAGTAACAGTGTCTGTCAGCAACCATTGAGCAGTTATAAAACAAGAGCCTGCAACTTGCAGAATAAAATAAAAGGATTGAAGGTGAAGAACAAGTCCACAAATTAATGGAGATGCTGGTGTGTTAGTGCTGCTGGCAGGATTTTACCATTCCAAGGAGAGGCTGGTGGTTTGCTCCTTCAGGGTGGCTGCAAGTGAGAACTGAAACACTGGAGGATGAACCTGAGGTAGCCAAAGGACCTGGGCACTGCAACAAGCCCAGGAAGAAATCCGTGCCAGAATTCCCAAACCTGCAAGAACTCCATCATCTATCATTCCAGAGTGACTAATAGACAAATGGGAACTGATAAAATTGCTGCACAGGCTGCAAGAAGCTGAATGGGAGCCATTCTATCACCAGTTATGTGGGACCCAAAAGAGCATCATTTTTCCTCAGAAAGCAGCAGAACTGGGTACATAAATGCAATAAATGAATGCATAAATGCAAGTGTGAACTCTTGAAGACAGAAAGCCACACAGAAGGAGTTCAGTGGGAAAACACAGTAAACATTTGAGGAAATCATTTGGGTTACAGCAAAGCTGAAGACATCCTGTGGTCACAAAAGTGGGAAGCAGATAGGCTGCTGAAAGCAAGAAGTTATGCATTAAAACCTGGGCAACGAAGGAGGCTGAAAAAACATCCAAAAAGCATGTGCTACATCTTAGGTGTATTACATGTGGTACAGCTGCTAAAAAAAGGTTCATCTTAAATGTATAATAGCTGAAATGGTGTGCTGAAAAAGTATGACAAATAGCTGGGAAAGAAATAGAGTGGTGTGTTAGCAACATCGCACTATTAAAAAAAAAATCTGAAATTTAAAAACCGAATAATGAGTTGCTTTTTCGAGACAGACTAAATTAGTTTCAAGTTATAAAATAAGAACCTCTTAACTTCTTTTCACAATTGCAAGACTAAGTTTCACTCTGGGTTCAGAATAGAAGTCCACAATTGATAAAATCTATATTAAACCTGGTGGGTTTTTTTTATAATGAAGATGGTAGTTAAATTAACCAGGGAATGCTTTTGGTACTGCTCTGAAAACTCTTGAGCCTGGAGCTGATTTCATCTCTCTGTAGCTGGAGAGGATGTTAGTTTCCAAAGCAAATGTTCAGCATAGCTCACCTATTTAAACCTGCTAATTTCTGAACACACAAAGTATAGAGCAGAAAGGCTTGCCAGTGAGCAAAGGGCCAAACAGCACAGGCTTGTTAATTATAACAGAGAATCCAAATACACACTTTGTAATGTACATTACTTATCTGTCACGTAGAATTCTCCAGGGAGTCCACAGTCCCCTCATGAAAGAGCTCCCACTATGACTGCAAGATTTGGGGGAACCATGGAGCCAGCGATGAGGCAAGCAAGGACTGCCTGTGCATGTACAGTGCACCAGAGAGAGCCAGGTGCTATTCAGAATCCCTCTTGTATTCTTCCCCAAAAAATTATGTTATTCCTTGCCTATATTACTGTCACATAAATGCCCTAAATACCAAACATTGTTCCTTTTTTATGTTCAAAATACCTGCATGTTCTTCACTTATAGATAAAACCAGCCTGTGAAGAAAACCTCTTAATTCTGCTACCTAGAGCCATTTTTTTCCAACAAAACAGTATTTTAAAATAAAAACTAAATAACTTATCATAATTTCCTCTATGATGAAGAGTATAAAATTATAAATTTATTTGAATGTATTGATTACTAAAAGACTTGACTTCATGTAAGCAGAAAACATTCCCTGTATCATTTCCAGAGTGTCTATTGGCAGGACAATGTGAAAGCCTGTGAGACAGTGTGTAAACAATGTCATCAGATCATTACAGCAGGTGAGTTGTCTCTGTTCAGCTCCAGTTCCTAGTGCTGTATTTATGGATGTGATGGAACAGAAAATTGAGCTGTTATGCCTATTCTTGAGTTTCTCTCCCAAATTATTCCATTTCACAACCCCATTTTCCTGAGAGTTGTTGAAAAGTTCTCTCCTGCTTATTTTTTGAAGAAAAAAAGAAAGAAGTAAAAGTCCCACAAGCCACAAAAACACACAAAAAACCATTGTATGGTTTAAGATTCAATTCCTATAATACAGCCCTTTGTTGAATCCCATCGCCCTGAGGTATAAACACATGACATGATCATAATCTCCAAAAAAATCACAGATTAATCTCAGAATCTCTGAAAAATGCACATCCAGATACAGACTCATTTATCAGAAAGAGCCCCAAGCTCTGCATTGCAACAATAATCCTTATCCCTCAGGCTTTGCAGGGCTTGTGTGACAGCAGACTACTAATTATTGACACTAGAAAAGTCTGGAATTATCTCAGGAGGAAAGGGAAAGTGCAGTGAGCACTACTTCTGCCTAGACATGAGTGTGTGACATTCATGAAGCTTCAGGTTTATTGCCAGATTTTCAATATGTGCAGACTTCAGCTCCTCATTTCTGGTTGCAGCAAAGCGAAAATAAAAGAATCTTCAAGTGGACAGGCTATTACAAAAATAACGAGTCATCTGCACTTGACAGTAATCCACAGGTATAAATTGGTGCAGATCCATGAAAGCAAATAGAACTGTGCCAATTTATACCAGCAAAAGATGACCCTGACTCTGTACTCACAGGACCTGCATCCTTGTGCTATTCCAAATTTGCTGAGCTGAAAATTGACTTTTGATCCTGTGTCCCACTCAAATCTCACAAATCAAATGTAGGTATAGTGCTTGCAATTTTCTACCACAGATCACATGAAACGAAAGCTTTGATTCTTAGCCTCACTCTTTCTCAGTTTGCAGAGAGTAAAAGTTATTATAGATGTTTCAGCAGAGTGAGACCAGAACAACCTTCAATCTCTGCAGAAAGTTCATTGCTGAGAGTGCTAGAAACTTCATGTCTGTATCCATGGTTTGCTTTATTTGGCCATAGAACAGTTTAATCTTCTGAAGATCAAGAACTATATTGTAAATCTGAAAATCAGATATTGTTACAGAGTTACACATACCAAAAAACCCCTTTTTTTATTAAAATCAAGACGAAATATCATGTCAATTGTGAAGTGAGGTATTCTATAAGAGACAACTCCTTGTAATTTTTTTTTTCATGTTTTAATGTAAAGTAACTAAATTATATTTAATTTTTTAAAAGATCTTTGAAAAAGATACATAGCCAGGCCAAGATACATAGCAAACAGAATTTGACTTTACATATGAGGTGAGGATCAGGGTGAACTGTTTGGGAAGCAGTGGCTGATGCCCCTCTCCTCAAGCACAGGCAAATTGATCTGTCACTGTAATAGCTTAGTCCTTACAGAAAGTGAAAGACAGTTACCCCACACATTTATGTGACTTGTCTCTGCCTTGGAACTTCACTTGATAGCTGCACCTCTAGAAACACAGCAATGGAGACAATATTCTCCATGTCTCTGTGGAGAAATCAGCTGTCAGCTTTGGCCTTCCCCTCTAGTTGGATTGCACAAAAGCACCTGAATGTAGCCCATTCCAGCAGCCTGAAGGGCACAAGCTGATAAACAGAACAGGAGCAGGAGGCTGCATGAGGCAGACAAGAGCAAGACAAAGTCACACAATCAGGAAGAACCTGTTGGGCCTTCAGACTTTCCACTGAAATTCCCTGGTCCTTCCACAGCTGTGCTTCTCACCCAACCCCTTCTGCTACACTGACTCTTCGTTCCATCAATCTTCAGTTCTCTTTCTCCTACCCTCAAAGTCTGCTGTGCAGGAAAATTCTCTATTGCTGACACAATCAAAACCCCTTCCATTTCCTCTGAGAAAACATAGTGAGGCATGCTCCTTTCCTGGTATGGGTTAGCTGTTTGGAGGATTCAGGCATTCATGCTATGAATAAAAACCTTCAGGGAATGCCCCTTAATACCCCCAGACTTATTGCCAGACCTGATGTAATTCACATAGTTTTCAGTAAAACAGGCTGCCAAAAGCTTTACTGTTTTATATTCATTCATTTAAATACCAGAGTGCATTGATGCTTCGCATGTGGTAAACAAACAACACAACTGTACAGAAACGTGCATCAAACCAGCAGTGCCTGTAGATTACAGTGCAGGCAGAAAAGAAGGTACAACACACACTCATGCTTTATTAGACACTCCATTCTAAGCAATGGCGCAGGAATGCCACCTACACACTTGTTATCTTACAGAACATACAAAATGCAAAAACCTTAGTGAGTCTCTGTGTCATCACTCAGTCCTCAAAAGTGCAAGCAAGTGCAAAAGCAAAAAACCAACATAAATACTTGGTGAGAATGCTCAGGGTCTTCCCAACTGTTTGTTGCTTCCTCTTGCACAACTGTGGATCATAAAAACGACACGCTTCAAATTCAATCACCCTGTACAGTGTGAGCAAGCAGCAGCCACCTACAGTGGACAGTGTCCAGCTACTGATGCTGTTAAAGCCTATCCCTCCTCAGCAAAGGTCCAGAGTCCCATCTGCATTTTTATAATACATAGTGCAAAAATACCTTGGAGCAACATTTTAAATTAATGAAATTAAAAGTAATTAAATTAACTAAAGTGTTTAAAATTAAGTCATACTCACTCTGATTAGACTCAACCCAAAAGTGAGTTTAATATGGTCACAGTGAAAACACAAACATTACAGTATTAAATATATTATACTATGCTATGTTCTAAAATGCAAACGTCATTCTTTTTTAATGGATGAAAGGAATTTAAATCAATTCCCTATTAGATCCTCACAAAAATATTAATTCAGATTGAAAGAATTATGCATCACTGCTTTTCCTCTTTGTATTAATCGGGCCTTTAGGAGATTCACACTTTTTTAAAGAGAGACGTCAGTCTTCCACTTGCTGATATTTATGAGAGATCCACAAGTTGACATATTCTTTTGCTTTGAGTTTCTCTGCTTATCAAATCCTTTGGCTAAAATCAAAACCCATTCTTTAGTCTCAGGTATGTCAGTAAATGGGTTGAAACGGAAATGCAATCCATATAAAAGACTAAAAACTGCAAAAGCTAATTCTTACCAAAAAAAATGGGGAACTGGTTGGGCTCCTCCTCTGGGGAACTCCTGTTCAGGGCATTGGACTTGTCATTTGGAGCAGCTGGCAACAAATTAACTAAAAGAAAAAAAAAATAGAGACAGTTGATGTTAAACAGTCAAGGGTGTAGACACATCCAAGCTCTGGAAATCAGCTGTGGTTGGTACCTGCCAGCCCTGCTCACACCCACTGCTGATGCCAGTTGCCAAGCAACATCTCTAAGGCCTGAAGGCTCAGGAAACTCAGGTTGCTGAAACAACTTTGCAATGGGTTCCTTTTTCTTCCTTAATTTTACTGATGCAAAATTTAAATCATACACAGCTTGGCAAGGTTATTTGTATATTGCCAGCAGACATTCTAACCTTTGCAATTGTAAGCCTTTTGCAAAATAAGTATTGCTGGCAAGAAAGTGGCTCTGAAGCTTCTTTTAATGTTAATGACTTCCCTGTCCTAAGGTATTTCCAGTGACATACAAATAAATGGGGAAAATCAGTGGACAAATCAAGGAACAACAAAGGCTTGATTATGAACAGCAAAAGGAAATTCTTACCAAAAATCCCAGGAGACTGGCTGGGTGCTTCTGTTGGGGAGCTGCTGTTCACAGTGCTGGGATGTTCTTCTGCTGGGGAACTGCTGTTCACAGAGCTGGGATGATCTTCTGCTGGGGAACTGCTGTTCACAGAGCTGGGATGCTCTTCAGCTGTAACAGCTGGCAATAAATTTGCTAAATAAATAAAAAATAAAAAAGAAGTGAAAACTGTTAAGAAAAACCAAACAAAAATCGGTATCAATGATTCAGTATCTCAAAAATAAAAGCTTTGATCTATTTAGACCATGGCAGCCCTATCTTCTTGTGTCCATGCAAATTTACATAAAAGTGTTATTTTAGACTAAAGTAATGAAAAATAATATTCTGCAGCTTTTAGTCCAGAAGGTAAAAGTGGAATCACAGCCCAGGAAGAAATGTTGCAGCAAATGTAGGGGAACGCCACATGGGTCTATCTTTATAATCTAAAAACAAAAAATCTTTAAAAAGAAGCATAGTGGGTCTTTTCTACTCTAAGTGTCAATAAGCTCAAGTTCCCCTTGCCAAAATGACAGCTTATGAAACAGTGCTGGAAAAAGGCCCACTAGAGACAAGCAAGATAAAAAGGTCTGGAGGCTCTCGATGGGAAAATGTATTCACATCATGAATAAAATGAGGCACTTGGTGAAGGGAGAGGAGCTCTGAAGGTTACTGTATCCTGATGTAGAATAATTTATTGGAATAAGCAGGACAAGGAAGGAAATGACTGGTCTGTGGTCAGTCTGAATGGCTTTGGTAGCCTAAGGTGCAAAGCCAAGTCATTCCCAAGGGACACACAGGTGTTCCATGAATCTTTGGTGGGAAGCTAGCAATACACAGCGAGTTAAAAATTCCTATATGGGCACCTCTTTCATTACAAGACTTGGTTTGAAAGGACTACTTGCAGACCTTTGGGTTAAAAACATACAGAAGTGTTTTATGGTACTATAAAGCCAAACAAATGGCAGATTTTAGCGTAGCTATCATGAGAAAAGTAAAAACATAGGAGTCATGTAATATTACTTAAATAGTACCTACCAATTTTTTACTCCGTACTTTATATTTTGGTACTTCTATTTAAAAATATGTATAATTATTATATATTTCATAAACAAATTACTGCCACCTCAGGGCACCCTAAATTGCCTTTTTTCCATGCAAAACACCTTCAAAACACACCATTTTTTATACAAGAGTGAAACGAAGAGTGATTAAAACCAACTCACAGCTGTCTTGGCAGGTAGTCTGGCACTCCTCCAAAGTCCTGAAGTTGTTCTGGTTTCCTAGGCACCCACCATACTTGAATGCCTCACAGAGTTTTGTCTCTTTGTTGTAGAAGTACCTGGTAAAATACCCTCGGCAGACCCCCGGCTCTTGGGCATGGAAGCAGAAGTCAGGCTGGCCTAGAAACAATCCTAAATGATCAGCAGGGTGGGGGAAGAAAAAAACTAAAATGCATCCCAAGACAACAGCAGAACTGGAGAAACTTTACAAAATAAACCTGTGACTTTGGGCTAAAATAACTGCTGCTTTTTTGTGCTGTTTTTGTTCTTTATTTAATTGTAATAATATTTAATTAATAATAATTTTAACATAATAATAATAAATATGTAATTATTAAATACAATAATTATTATAAAACCACTAAATATAATTATATATATATAATATATTGTATTATGATATATTATTTAATTATAGCAATTATTTATTTTGTTCTATTTTTAATTATTTATATTTAATATAAACTGGATTTTTTATTTATATTTAATATAAACTGGAATTAAATTAACTGGAACATTAGAGAGCTATTTATTGCTCTGTTCATGTAGCCACTAAACTCCATCTTGAAAAATTTCAACTGATGAGTCCTTAAAATTCCAAAACATTGACGTTCTAAGCTGAAAATTAGTTTTTATTCTGATTTTGAAGAAAGCCTGAAACTCAGCTGGATCACTTGCACCTAAGTACACATCCTTGTTATTTATGTTTCACTCAATGTTAACACAAAGCAATGTTCAAATATAAAAAAAAATGAAGGAGTTTAAAATAGAACAGAAAAATTGCATCTAGCAGTGCAATTTGTCCTTATAAAAGGATACTGGAAGCAGGGAGACAGAGCAGCTATTCTACATTATTTCAGTCCCAGTTCTGAGTTTGCAATCACTAACTACAATATCAACCAAGGAAAAATTAACAAATGAATATTGCATAATTTGACTGAATATCACAGCATGATATCACATCCTTTGGCACGGAAGAAAAACACACAGCCATATGACAATCCCCAGAAGTCAACTCCTCACCATATTCAGTTTTTTCCTTAAAAATAGTATGGTTAAAATCATCGTAGCAATAATGAAATATATGGGAGGAATTTTCAGGTTCTTGATAATAGATATTTTGAAATATGATTATTTGAGCTGACTTACTGAGAAAAGTCTACTTAACCATCATATAAGAAAATCCTAGTAGGTGTAACATATAAAGGCCTTGCTTAGCTGTGAAAATTCACAAAATACTGAGACTAAAATGGTGTGCAGCCAGCTGTCACTAAATATATATATATATATATATATAACAATTACTTTGAAATTCCTAGCATTTTAGAATTAGAATTTAGGTTATCAATTTGCAAAGAAGTTAATGCCATTACTCCTATTTTAGGTAGGTACATATTCAAATTCATTGCTAGAACAACATGATTATTAGAGGGTATTAATGCACATTGAATTTATACAAAGTGTTATAATAGCTCATAATGAGTGTTTTTCTAAGAATTAATTTGCAATATACTGCATTTCAATTTTTATAATACTTCATGAACAGCAAAAAAAATATTCACAGCATGCAAAATTAAATCACTAAAATATTCTTGAATAAAGCAACCAAATCAACTGTTTTCAGCATTCCTGAATGGCTTCATTTTGATTCTTCATTACAAATGTCTTTCTCTGCCAGTAAGTGTAATCCACAGTTCAGGTGCTCCACCTCTCTCACTACGCAAAGGCAGCACAGATTCTGAAAGCTAAGCCCACACGGAGCAATAAATATGTGTGCAAGGCACGTGCTGTGCTTTCAGCTGAAAACAGCGGTGAGACAAGTGCCTAGACAGGGAGCAGCAAGGCTCCACCAGGAGTACCTGTTCCATCTCCTAGGAGCTCACAGACAACAGGAGCTGCAGAAAAAATTCTCTCAAACATTGCACAATACTGTGAGATAACACAACGAGATTATTAGATAGATATTAACTGAAAAAGGAAGGCAGATAAAAATAAGAGTGTGCAAAGCAGGCTACAGGATTATGACAGATTCTTAAAAACAGGTGTCTTTAATTTAGAATAATCTTATACTAAAATGGTTCTTGCAGGCTCTTGCAAATAAAATTAAGTCCAAATTAGCTGAGCTCATAGCTAACTTTCATAGTCACTTTTGAAGAGAGAGTTCACAAAGGCAATACAATCCTAACCACACAAACCAGTACTGTACTTCTAAATGCCACATCTTTCTCCAAGGACTTGAGATTCAAGACTACATTATTGGAAACAACAGCACATGAGAAATAATGCTGATGATAGCCATGGGCGGAATTTTATAGGATGTGTTCTGGTTTGTCATTAAAAGCAGGGAATTAGAGTCATCCCTTAAAGGAAGTAGTGCCAAAGACTGCAGTGTGTGTGGAAAATCAACCTTAGTAGGTTCCACATATAATCACAATTTTTTTTAACACATTAAGACTAGAAAAGACAGTAGAAAACAGGAAAAGAAAACCATCATCTCATATGAAAATATTCCAAATACCATTCTGTAAAGACAGGTGATTTGATTATAGCCTATTTCAAAATGTATTTTCAAATGTTTCCATTCCTGCAAGTTGCTAAGTGCACACCCATTCGAGAAGTCCTGAGTGGAAGGAGGGATGAAGGAGAGTAAGCAGAAAAGGAGGAGCTGACTCGTGAAAAAGTGTACTCAGGTCTGTGTTTGTGGAGTTCTGGCTGCCCACAGTTCTGGCTGGCCCCATCATCCAGGTGCACATCTCCAGTGTGCAAAGGGGAAGGGTAGGGTAAGCCTTCACAAGCTCTGAGTGTTAAAGTGAAATATCCTCATTAGGAAGAACAGTTTCCTCAGCAGACCAGCTGTGTTCCAGTAAGGGACTCCCAATACTTTAGCACTGGCTATTTTGGAAGTCTGGGGTATCAGGAATTTAAAGTTCTGTTAAAATTCTGTCCCTTCAGGAATGGGAAACTTGCTCCCTTGTTTGATTTGCAGTTAGGGCACCTGGCCTAACCTCTGCTAGCTCCTCCACTGATAATGCTTAAAGAGCTCTGTTTCAGAGCATTTTTTCCCTACTTTTCTAAAAGTGAAAAGGCATTTAGTGCAAAGTATTTAGCTTGCTGTCAAAATACACGATAAGAGCTCCCCATTGTGGCTAATTATACCATGCCTGAATCTCTGCCAAGTCCCTCTTTTTACTGAAGAAAAAGAATCATGATGTATTTATTTTGTGGAGAAGAGATTGCAGCTACCATCTTCAGTGACCACTACTGTCCTCAAAGTCTTTGATGAAGACAGAAGATTTGGCCCAAGAACTCATTTTAAACTGGCATTGCTGCTTTTGTTAGAAGATAAATTATATATTGTTCCGAGCTAACAAAAAAAGAAAATACATTCGTTATTGTGGTAGAAGAATCTTACATTACGATGTAAATATAATTACCTTTCTTAATTTTTGCTAATGCCATCTTCTGAGGAAATTCTGCAAGATAAATAAAAATAAAAGTATTTAGCAAAAGCAGACATGTTAAGTCTCACCTGTGATACCAGTGTGTTTAGCAGTGACAGTGAGCAATGAGAAGCAAGAATACAGAATTTCTTCCTTTTCTTTTTCCTCTGTATTTGGGAAGTAGCACAAAAGCTCATTGTGGTGAACTGAAGTATCATTTCCTTTGTCTAGGAGGACCTGCTGTATTAGAAACTTGAAAATATAGCAAGTACTAAAATCAAATTATGCCAGTTTGGAATTGAACAGGGAAATCACTCCTCTTGCTACTGCATCCAGGATCCTGCATCATGCCATCTCAGTCCTCAAAAGAGGAGTAATTAGCAGACTAACAGGCTGACTGCTGTAGCTACTAATACAGCTCATACTTTGGAGCAGTAAGGCTTCCCCCATCCTACCCAATTCCCTTTGCTCTGCCCTCTAGGGCCTGAGTGAAGCTTTCCTAGTGCAGTTAATGATATTAAGGCCCCTTTGGCCAATTATCCCCAGGTATCCCAGGGGGCTGTAGATGAAAACTTTGTCTGCATGGTTCCCTCCATGCACGATCTGGAGTGACGAATTGTTATTACCATTTTTAATGCAGGAGCCTGGGTTTTATTGTATCAGCTCAAGAAACTGGGTATCATAATTCAACACCAAGCACCTTTTTAAAGACTGAAAACAAAACTTCGCATTGTAGAAGACTGTCTAATCATAAAGCTGCAAAGGAGTCCAAGGGCAGAGCAGATCATGCAATGTCTGAGAAAGGCCGAAAGTATTTTGACAGCTGAGAGAAAGGTGGCCAGCAGCTTCTGGACTCTGCCTTAGTCACCTTTTATGCATTGCTTCATAATTCTTGTTTTGTATTTTACTGCCCTTTTGAATCATAATTCTACCCTAGTTTTCTCTGGAAACCTGCTGATGTTATATTTTCAAAGCAGATCTATTGGGTAGAAATTCTGTCATGACACATTTTTCCTTCCACCTCTGGGACAATGCAGCTGTTACCCTTTAAAAAATATTAAAGACATGGCACACACTTCAGAGTGATGTAGCATTTCTTTGAACAGGTTTCCAGTTTTTCCTATTAGTAGGAGGCTTGGCCCTCAGCATTTAAACCCATGACCTAAACACGGACACGCACATCAGGCCATTTCACTAATCTCACTCAGCTGTCCCCTTCAGGGCAAAATCAGCAATCATACTTTGGCATGTGATCTCTACTCTTCTGGCAGAGAACAGGAAAATTTTATTGTGAGTTTATACAGGCCTAGAATATCTTAATCTTAGTACCATGTCAACAGTGTTTTTGCTTCTGGTTTCAGTCAAAAATACAAATCCACATCTGAGTTGTTTTCTTTTTTTTGTAAACAAAGTCTATTTCTTAGTAGATACACTCTAAATAATAGACATTAAAATTGCCATTGTGACCAGAACCATTTATCAGCAGGTATTTTCCTGTAGTAGTAAGCTTAACTAGTCTAAAATGTATATTCACTACCTTGAAAATTAAGGTCTTTGTTCAAGTGATGACATTTGTGAATATACTCACATCCAGCAAAAAATGGAGCCTATAGGCAAATTCCTCTTAGAAAGTACCTTTTCATTCCCTGAAGTTGTGAGTATTGGGCACAAGAAACAAAAAACACAGCTGATTTCTAGGAAGCTTGATTCAGAAGTACTCATCTTGAATCTGAACATTGTCTTGGAGAGCCTTAGAGTGGCCTCTCAACTCTGACGTCCATCAGTTCTGCCTGGTGGCTTATTGATTCCAAACTGTTAACAAGTTATCCCAATCTGGTAATTCCCTCATGCTGGCTCATTTATTCTTGTATTTGTTCTGAATATTGAAAATCAAAAGCTTTGACCCATCACATTATTTCTTCTGAATTTTTGCATACATTAGATAGCTGCACTTGAGCTGATTTTTGTCAGTACTGGTCTTCACATTCTTCAAAGTGATAATTTAGTATTTCAGATTTTTCTTTATTTCTAAGCACTTTTGTGTCACTCATACTCTCTCTTCAGACTCATTTCTATAGTCACTAAATAGTCATCTCCTACAGTAATAAATGCTGGAAATGTAAGTAAGATGAATACAACTATATACTACAATACTGCACAGACAGAGTTAGAGTTAAGAAAAATTCACAGAATTATACAGGGTTTTGCTGTATTGTTAGCAAAAGAGATTAATTTAAAGGTTTACTTTGCTTTATGCCTGATGGTCTGCAGCACACTGTAGGTAACACCAAATCATTTTATCTGCTGTTATCCATCCAGAGAATACAGAGATCACAAGCCTTTGTTTCTCCTCTTCCTCCAGGCAGATCCAGCTCTTGGAGAGTCTTGGATCACTGTTACTCATACACAGAAAAGAGTTCATGGGCTGAGTACCAAGATGTAGACACTAAGCCAGTTCTCATTTTAAATAACTTTCAGTTTTATACTCTAGAGTTATGCCAAATATATGCCAGTACAGGATTTGGTCTAGCAGATCTGTTCCAGATCCAACATGTGTGTCCGAATCGAAGTAACACCGAGTCCCTTCCAACTCAGCTTATTCTGTGAAAACAGCAACATCAGATGGAAGAAATAATGTGATAAATCTTCACGACACCTGATTATTACTTTGGACACTTCATTCCAAATTCTGCATCTATCAGCCCAGGCTTTTCCCTTTTATTCCTCTGTCTTAGATTTAAATTGAAATTGAGGGCAAACACTTCAAATTTCCTGTGACAGGAAGTGTCAAGTTTTGGATGAGATACTGGCAGGTGCAAATAACCCCACCCCAAGCACAGTAAAGATGCTGTGGGTTCTGCTGAAATCCCAAACCAAATATTAGCTGGAAACACCAAAAGCCAGCCTGGTATCAGAGAAAGAAGAGCTAATTCACATCCTAGACTCTGGGTCTTTCTGAAACTGAATGCTATTCAAGGAAACAATTTTCAATTTTTTATCATGAAAGACTTTACTCTTTAAACTTGGTGGAGTCATAACTAGAAACAGATTAATCATCTGTAATGAATTCCTTCACTGTTTGATTTTCTGCCCAGAAATGAGATCTGTTCCCACACAATCTTCTCTAAGGAAGATTTTTAAACCCATGACTTTAGTTTTATCTTACTTTGGTATTTTTTTAAACTCAGGTATGATGAATCAAAGACACAAATAATACAGTTTGGTGAAGGAACAGTGTTGTAAACAGCTTTTATCCTTACCAATTGCTAAAATACCAAATACAGGTAAATGAGCACCAAAATATTAATCTGCACTTCTGGAAGTATCTGAGACTTCAACATAAAAAGAAATTCATTAATATAAAGGTTCTTTCCCTTTCCAGCCACTTCAGAAAGAGTTTGCTTAAGATCCGTTTCAGATCCAAGTAGGACAGAGGTTCCTGAGCTTTGTGCGTGCTCTCATTTAGGGCAAAATGCTTTTCTTCATGTCTTCCTTTTTTTTTTTCTTTTATCTTGAAATGCTAGATTATGTTGTTTAGTACCTAAAGAACTGTGATTTCCACATACCTCTTTCTTGATGGGATGCCATTTTAATAATTAATATTATTTTAATATCATTACCACAGTGTTTACCCATGTATTGCATCTAGAAACAGAGCAAGGCTATGACTGATCCTTGCCACTTCTTCCCTGGAGCACCTCTGAGGTGCTGAGGCTTATCAGTGGGATCTGTCCAGACACCACCAAAAGGTAAGTTTCAAATTAATCCTTGGAGTTAAATGCACTGGAAAATTGTCATCCACTTAAAAAAATCAAGTAGCGTTTTTGACTTTGACAATTTTTAGTGAAACTTTGTAGTGGTTTTTTTTTCCATCCTGATAGAAAGAGCTTTATAAGCATACAGCTGTTTAAAAGCAAAACCTAACTGAACAGAAATTATGGTGGCACCAGCATATCAGAAAAATAGATCTGAAAGGTAAATAATATCTTGAGTTAATATGTGGGGAGTAAATAAAATGTGTGAAGTCTCTTCTTGGGAAAGACCAAAGGCATTAAGATCAGGGATGCTTTCAAGGAACATGGAAATGGCTTACTAACATTTGCAGATTGATAAAATTAGAGGCATTAAAACTAACAAACACTCTTGAAATACTACTTTGGGTAATGTGCAACCAACTCCAGCCATTATTGTAACACTGGGGTGGGAGACACATACTTTGAGATTTCTAAATAAATTTAGCAACAAGATGCAGAATAATTTTGATCAGGAAATACAGACATGTTTAAAAACAGACAACGTAACAGATTTAAAGCCTGATCTAAACACTATGTAGACATAAATTCTGGAAGAGATGGAAAAATAGGTAAGAGACATTTGCATTTGTTGCCAGACAAAACCTGAAGCTATAAATTACCTTGTCACATACACAGCCAGGTTTGGTCAGAAAACCCAAATAGGAGCTTCTGAAATCCATTTTCTAATCCAACATTCCTTGGAAGTATTTTTTGTAACTTATAAGAACTGCCTGTGCTTGCAAGAGGCCTATGCTAATACTAGAGGATACAAGTCTAATTTTCATCCAGGTGTGTGAGGAATATGTACAATGCTGAAAATCTTAATTACAAGGATGAATTTTAATAGCAAAACCAGCATTCACAAAGCCCTCGGTGCACATTGTGCTGTGCATCATGTTAGATCTCATTTTCTTCTTTCCTATGATTAACTGAGGAGGTTTCAACAAAACAAAATTGAAAAATGCCTATAACTGGCATTTTTTAATGAGAATTATCTACTACTGTAGTAGTAATTATGCTGAAACAGAGAAGATGGCCAAAATTTTGGACAACTACAGCTTCTCAAGTAAAGGACAAACCTGGGTTCAAAACTGGCGTTAGACACTCTGAAAGCAATAAAGGACATCTTTGCTACCCACCAGCTTAGCCCAGCCTCAAAATCAATTTCACTTCAGAACTCATCCAAAACAGGGCTCTAGCTAGAAAATAAGATTCCTTGCATTTGTGTCTCTATTCCACAGGTACACTACAAAACCTACCCGTCTTTCCACACCCTGAATGTCTGCTTGCACCATGTAAAATAATTCAGTTGACTACAACCTACTTGGGAACATAACTAGAGGAATCATATTTCTGTATTAATAGGAACTGAGGAGGGCTTCTACTTCCCAAATTCAAGTGGTATGTGAGTGAGAAATAACAGATGCAAATGAAGACTTGGTAGGAGGGGTGAGAGAATGGGTACTGGCCTTTTGCCACACACTTCTCCTGGCATTCCTCCAGCGTTGGGAAGTTGTTCTCATTGCCATGGCATCCACCATATTCAAACACTTCACACTTGCGGCTTTTGATGTTGAAGAAATAGCGGATGTGGATGGCTTTGCACGGGCCCTCGTCTGCTTTCATGGCACAGAAGGAGTGCACCAGCTTCAGTGGTGGCAAACCAGCACCTGGAACACAGAGGAGGAGCAGAGCAGCTGAGTTAGTTGGCTGCACACTGCACGGTGTAACTCCCAGATGAGGTTGCTTGTGTGCTCTGCTAGAGAGGCACTGCACAACATCTGTCTGCAAAGCTCCCAACGCACTGAACAGCTGTAAGAAGAAAAACGTCATCTGCATTGGAACACAAATTCTATTCGATCAATTCAAGTGTGTGGCTTCAATTTTCCACCAAAACAGCTCATAGCATAAACTTCAACTCCTCATCACAAACCTTTAAACAGCTATGGAGTGTGGCTTAGTCACAGGAGCTGGGGTGCAATGCTGAACAAAAACACACAAAGACCACCAGGGCAGAAAGGTTTGCTTGGGCTCTCTTCCATGCACTGCTCCCAGAGAGCTTGGCTCTAAAGGATCTGCCAGGGAACAGTGTGGGATGGCCAGAGGCCTGCAGAGGGCATCCCTCTCCTGTCAGATGGCACTTCACTGGGACACAAACCCTGCTGGCACCACGGACAGGCACCAGACTCCTTTTCCTTTCATCTCACTGTTCTTGCATTACAGCTTTTGACAGCAAACAACTAAAAAGTCAAGGCAAAAAAAGCTGAACATTTTCCAATTGTGTAATTTCTGTCTTCCAGTATATATTACGTCAGGGAATGTTCTATATTAATTTTTATTTGCATTGTGAATAACACTAGCAAAATTTCACCCTGTCAATGTCTATAAGGAAATTCTGACCAACAATCCAGTTCCTGATACTGTTCCCTTACAAATATATGGTTTACTATATTTTTCTGTTTTACTTTTCCAAGACAGTATTTTACCCTAGAGGGTTTTGAAAGCCCTACAGAGCTTGTGTGCTTGCTATAGGAGCCAGAAGAACAGACCTAAGGTTTTTCATTCATTCTCCTACAGCGAATTAGAACACTGATATCTCAGAATATTTAAGCAAACATAACTATCTGTGCTCTTTGCAGTGGCTCAGGAAGGAGGCAAGAAAAAGAGGAGTTGAGTTTACATGATCATGTAATCATTACAGATTACTACTCTTACTAGTTTAAGTTTCCAGTTTTATTTAAAAGAATCCACAAAAATCAGTCTTTATGACATGGTTAAAAGGGAAATTTTGGCATCTAAAATTTACCTTATTATACAATCTTCGAATTAAATTCTAAGAGCTGAGATAAATCCTCAGAAGTACTGAGTTCCATGGAAGTTTACTGTTTTATTCCATTTGATTACAACTATCAAACTTACAGAAAAGAAACAAATTTCAGGACTAAAATATTTTCAAGAATAGCATTTAAGTCCTTGAAAATCTAACAACCTCTATTACATGATTACTACCAACAGAACAATTATAGCACACAATTAGATCTTCCAAAAGTAGACCATTTGGTGTTAAAATACATATAAAAAGGACTAATTTGAAAATTCTATTTAAATATTCAGTCCCCAAATTGGTTTGTGACTTAAGCCATATTGAAAAAGTACATTTTCAGATTTTCAATCTGGGTATATAGATTTGAAAACATTATTGAAGGCCATACAATAGGAAATACTGATGAAATAAAATTATTAATTCTAAGAGATGTTAGATTTGCTAAATTTGCTGTGAAGCTCATCTTGCTAAACAAGGTTTCAGAATGTTTTTTCTTTCCAGTTTCATCAGCTCTTCCTGAGCCCACAAAGATTTACAAGTCACAATATATGCCAAGTTGGACTTCAAAGGTTCTAAAGTCCTACAAAAGGCTTGGAAATCCTTTGGAAGGGACTTAAAAAGGCTCAGCTTAAAAAGTTGAGAGGATACTGCATTGCAAATTGAAATTTTGGATTTCCCCTGCTCAGTACCAGGATAAAAATGTCTTTAAAACACCAAAGTTTTCAGTAAGTTATGAAATGTTAAAATCAAACACTCAGAGCTCCACAGAAACCAGTCCAACTCAGAAGTGGTTGGGGTGAGGGCTGGCAGCTGGGTTGTGAACACGTCATTTTCTTGGCACCCCAGCAATGAGATCCCCTCTGTGACCTCTGCCAGTGACCCAGTCCAGTCTATAAGAGGTTGTGAAAACTCCCCAGGTTTCTTAACCACTGAAATTTCAGACACACAGTTATGTCAGCTCGTTTTCTTGCTGCATTGCACCACCTCAGTGTGGTGAGCTATCCAAACAAAAACAGCATGCAAGCATTGTTGCAAAACTACACCAAGAGGATGAACAAATGGCTTAGCAGAGTTCATCCTGGGAGCCTTCTGCTCTCCGCTCCTAGCCCACTTCCTATCAGACCCACGGAACAACATCGTTGTTTTGGTTACCTCCTGAGGCCTTTCCCCTGCAGTCACAGGGATGCTGTTAACCACTGTCAGATGTCCTGACATCTGCTGAGAACATAATGACTAACTGTGTCACACTTCTTGGCAATCACTCAGCTTCCTAGGAATGCTAGAAAGCTGCCATAGTTTGAGTAAAATCTGTACCCTGTCAAAGCCCCAGGGGCCAAACCCTCCAACTCCAAACAGTAACCAAGTGACTCTGAAGAAAGAGGTCTCCAAGGGATTCGTCGGAACTGAATCATTCTTCTGTCTGGAAACAGTGAAAGAATTCTTCCCCATTATTTTACACCTGGGAGCACTTAACTCACACAGATGATATAAAATTAGCTTTCCTTCTCAGACTAGAGCAGCAGATGAGAAGGCAAGCAGTAATATTTGCCCATAGACACACATCTGCCTGTACCCATTTAATTTGTGGAATATTGACACAAATAATTCCTAGTGTAAGGACTCATCCTCTGTTCTTGAATACTGCGACAAAGTGTTATTACATTTTAGGTGCTGTGTGAAAAGCACAGGATATGACATTCAGTGAAGATGTCTGTCAGGAAATTCAGTGAAAATTCCTCAGCAGAAAGAGAGGAAGATCACACTTGAATTAATGTTAATGGAGTTTCTCATCCAAGTGAAGTAAAATTCCAAGCAATCTGAAGCAGTCAGTTCTAGATTTCACTACTCTCCTTGTAAGACAGCCCTTTTTTTTAGTAACATACTGCCTGAATATTCTTTATTATATAATAAAGAATTTTTACTTCCTTCATGCATAGACAAAACAATTTAAACCCATATATATACACACATGGTAAATCAGTTTAGATTTTCCAATCCACCATTCATGTCTTGCAGTTCAAGGCTGTTGAAGGAGAGAAAGTTGTTTCCTGCACTCTCAACCTTGATTTTGGGCTCCCCAAGTTCAGTTGCTTCCTTGGCTGCTTGAAGCCTTGGTGGTGCAGCAGCTGCCCTGCGCTCACTGCATCACTTCTGTAGCCCAAACCTCTGTCTGCTTTCTTTTTATTAGAAGATTTTGTCTCCTCTTAATTATCTCCACACTAAATAAGCTCCTTTCTTCTCATCTTTTTATTGGCCTTGCTTTCTAATCCTCTCATAACTCTTATTTGGATGATTCCTATTGGTCTGGGTTCCTGGTAAAATATGCTGCTGAGAGTTGAATATAATCCCCTACCTGACACATTACTAGTGACAAATACAGTGGAATAATTACCCTTTGGGTTTTTTTCCATAATCCAACACAAAATCACTTGCCTTTTGACATTGACTTTAACACTAATCACTTAAACATTGAATTAATTTTGTGATGCTCTGTAACTTCCATTGATTTTCCAGCAAATAGAACCTTGTTATACAGGTGTTTCAACATGGATTTTCCATCTTGTATTGATGATTGCCTTAATTCTCCTTCTTAAGTATAGCAATACTACATTTATCATTGAAAACAAAATAATTTAACCCCCCACATTAGATCTGGTTCTGTTGTATATTTATTACTCATCCAATTTAGACATCTGGTCCAAATATATAAAGAAATCCTGTATAATTGTAAGACTGTACTAGCCTAAACCAAGACATTTTGTTATAAGTACATTAAATAATGATTAGAGCTGGTGTTCAATGTAATGACTTCTTTACATCAGCAACATGAGCACTAGACACCCATTGCTCTGTTTAACAGCCACTGCACTGCCCAGTGCTAAGACCAAAGTAATGCCCATGAAATGACTGCAAGGAGAATGAGCTCCTTGCAGGTGTTTTTTGCCACTCCTGTCTTCCTCCAGTCCTTCACCCTTCCTGCCTTTTGCAGCTGTCAAACAAGACGGGGCCAGGACAGCTCCTACACAGCTCAGCCACTCTCACCTTTGTTGTCACTCCCATGGCAACTTCTGGCACTCACGGGGACAGTTTGGACACCACTCCTCATTTCAGTGCAGTCATTTCACTGACAGAGCTCTAAAAAGCTGCAGCCAGCCCTGAGCACAGGGGCTGTAGGTGATCCAGGCAAGGCTCTGTTATCACTTCACTAGAAAGCCGGGCAGTGCTACAAAAGCAGGAGTAGTGAATAATCCTCTTACATTGGTATAAGTGAAAACAATACCTTTCCTCTGGATGTAGGCATAACAAAAGACTCTAATTTGGCTTTCAGACTCTTGTGGATAATCTTGTGGCTGCTTGATAAAAAGACCTCCTTTTAATTAGAAAATGAACTGATTTCTATACACCTGCAGCACAATAAACATGCATAAGCATTATGGAGGAGCTGCTTTTCAGAACAGAGAGATATAAATTGGGAGAATAAAGAACATGAATATTTTTAAATTTTTATATAAAAATACTTTGTTTTAGTTTGCTTAGGTTATGTGTTCTTAACTTTATGAGAATTCCCATGGTTATCCTTAATTATAAAGATATGCTGTCATCTTTCCAACCTTCCTTGGCAATGTCTCCTTTTGATAAGTGGTATCAATACTAAGCACCTTGTCACTAATGAATAGCTGTTTCTTTTCTCTCCATCTTTGTCAATTTGACAGCTTCCCACCCACACACTCTTCAGTGCTCTTCCTACCCTGTGTTTCCTGCATTTTTTTATAGGCAGGCACATTTATTCTTGGCAAGCTTTCACATACGAATAAAAAGCACATTCAGTTTGTGAGTCATTTTCTTCAGGCTTTGGAACATCAGCTAAAGTGCTGCCTACCACATAAGGGATTAATGAACAATACTTAGAACCTGGTTATTTTTATACCTTTCATTTTTGTTATTACACTTATCTATTGATGGGAAAATGACAGATTTTGCTGGAAGAGAACAAATTAAAAATATTTTTATTACATGAGGCTTGACCCTGCAGTCTTGATTATTACTGTAATTAAAATAGACAAAACCCCACCTCTCAAATTCACAAAGCACTTGTACTCAATGTGATCCAAAAGCATGACATTAAAAATAATGGAGGTACACAATTAATTTTATCATTGAATACCTGAAATTTATGGAATGCTGGGGTAAAATGTCATTGCTTTATAATCATCTAACTTCAAAAATAAATGCTATCAATCATACTGCAGCCCACAAAATTTCATCATTTAAAGTCTGAGATCAGAAGTTAAATCTTGAAACCACAAATAAAATTTTAATTAACAACAATCTAAATATTTAGTGAAAAGAGTACAGCAAAAGCTTTTTTATTGTAAACACTGCAACTGAGTTCTCAGTAGTCACAACAAAAAAACCAGGATTCTAGTTTAATATCTAAGCCTCACATCTGATGGGTTTTTACTTCAGAATTAAAGCCAGAAGTTCAGAATTGTTTCTCATACTAAATCAGTTAGTGGTCACATAATCCTAAGTAACCAGCTGCAAAATAACCAATGAGAAAATAATCCCCAGTAAAATGACTATTTAATTTCCTTGAGATTATTTACTTATTTTCTTTTATAAACAAAGCAAATAGAGGAAAAAAATTAAGCCATTAGATTTCTTGTTATGGTGACAACGTGTGCAAGCTGATTTGGCCTTTACGACCTGCAAGCTTGGCTAAGAAGTCATACAGCACTAAGAGTCGTGGGGCAAAGATAAATGTGACTTTGCCCTCAAACAAAAAGGGCATTTTTGTAATGCAGAGTTTAAAAGAAGCAAGTTTATTCTGCATGAACCAGTCTTTACTACTCAGCCATTCTAGTCATACACTTAACCTGGAACAGCATATATATTAAATTGTAGTGACTAATTGTGACATGGTCCTATCTTAGCATAGCCATGACTGTGCACAACAACTATTTCTGTCTCAAAGAACACTGCTGCCAAAGTCTGATAGCAATAATCTGGATGGAAATAAGACAAAACATAACAAAAATGTTCCCCTTAGCTACACTTTCGTTTGCACTTCAAAATCAGACTTGTCAAACAAAAATCTCCACTTCAGAGTCCTCTGCAGCTTAGGGAAGTGATCACATTTTCAAGTCACTTCCTCAAAGGAAAAAGGAGTATTTTAATGTGGCCCCAGCAGTGTATTTTTCCCTCAGCTTTCTCATAATTGTTTGGGAGAATTTGAAATACCCTTCACAATGATATCCAGTCTAGAATTCTGATAGATCTTAATGTCAGTGAAGTAAACAATGATCTTACCATGGTGAAAAATCAAGAACATCCCCATTTCTAACAGTCACACTGCTTTTCCAACAAAAATTTTCAACTGGTGAGTTTTTAGTCATAGAATTGTAGAATATCCTGAGTTGGAAGGTATTAACAAGGATCAAGTCCAACTTCTTTATTTATTCAGTGATATCAAATCACTTGGGCAATACTAAGACCTTCATTAAGGTTCAGGAAAACTACCAGGACAGTAATTGTATCATCTTAAAATCCAACTTTGCAAATTGACTGTGACTCAAGAGATCTGTGCGTGGAACAGAGCAACATCAATCTACAATGGTATTAATCATATTTTTGCTTTTTCTGTGTGAGGAAATAAAGCCTGAGTTAACCAGCTCTACGTTTCCTTGCCTGAACATTGAACTTTTCCGTGCTCCTAAAGCACAGCTTTAAAGGAATCATCTTGACATCTAACCCAGTGTTTGATTAGGATTAGATGTTCCAAATAGCTTGGGAAACAGAAGTCCCAGAAGAAGGCTAAAGCTTAATAGATGATTATAAGAATCTCTCTCCTTGTTAGATGCTATTTTTAGCTTATTCCAAATTTTCAAAGTTTCCCACAAAAGTTCTCAAGTACAGAAATACGTCTGCAGTGCATTTTAACATAGTGGGCTTTGTTTGAGTGGTTTTTGTTGGTTGAGTTTTAGGTGTTTCCTAGGATCTCTTACCCACATGCTCTTCTTTGCTGCCATCCAGCTCAGCAGTTGTATGCCCAGGGATCTCTTACCCACAACATGCTCTTCTTTGCTGCCATCCAGCTCAGCAGTTGTATGCCCAGCGATACAGAAGAGCAGCAAGATAAAGCGTGAAGATGAGGAGTGTTCCTTCTTTCTTCCCTTCATCTTCCCTGTATGACATAAAAACAGCAATTGACTAAGTCAGTCCTTGAGCATTCTGCAGTAGTCGTAAGTGGGGCAGTGCACAGCCCTGTGGGCAGACACACAAACTGGGAGCTTTGGAGACAATGTGAGCTCTTTTGGTATAATCCTCTTGTAAGCACAATGAAACACAAGACAAGGATTGCAGTTGTGCTCAGCAGATTGCAGGTCTCCTATCCCATCTCCAGTCCAGGTTAGAAGCACTGCCATTGCTTTCATCCTAAACCCCAGCTGAAATCACCTTCTGGAGCATATCACGACACAAAACGTAACACTCGGTACTTTTAATGTCCTGGCATTAATTACACAATATGGCATTGCTTGCCAAGTCAAAATATTGCAAATAAGTTTTTCTCCACCTGCAGAGCCTAGATTCATTGCCACAACATTTTTAACAAATATTTAATCAATTTATAATTACCAAGTTCCCAGACTCTTGAGTAAGTTGCATTTCAGAGGAGTCAGTGAACTTTTTTGCAACATGGACTTCAGAGCTTTAAGCAGGATTTACTATCTTGTGCGTTTCTTTAATACTGAGAACCTGACTTAAGTTCAGAGCTATTTTTCGCTTTAAACCAGTGCAATCATTGACAGAAGAAAAACACTTTTGTTCCATGGCAGCTGTCATATTCAGGTTGTTAAAGATGAGGTTATGCACACACACGTGAAATTAACTCCAGAAAACTTTTGCTTTAACTTTTTGCAAACATATTGCCCAACTAAAAGTTCCTTAAGGATCTCTGGATTTTAATTAGAAATAGACCCAATATCTTTGTTACCATCAGATCAATTCCTTATTCATAATAGGGAATAGAGGGTAGTACCCTCTTCTCTTCAAGTACATTACTGAATTTCTTTTTGCTACGTTAATTAATATTAAGTAAATAAAACCTAAAAATCTAAGGGCTAGGAAGTTCCTAGACTTCAGACAGTTTGGTCTTGAGTGTTTTTTTTACATGCCTGTGAAGACAGCATGGTCTTCACCAAATCAGAGCCACAATTCTCATTTCTCTCCAGAAAACTTACCAATTTTTCCATCTTGCATATTCAGTGTTTTCCCATCTTGCAGCATATAATAAAAAGGAAATTAATTCTTAAAAACAACTCTTGGTGAAATAATGAGCAGCACTAACTATTTAGGTAATCTTGAATTTGACAATGCCTTTTAGAAGGCTTCAGTATATAATATCATAAAAAACACTGAGACTTCTTGTTCTCTTTCTTTTGTAATGGAAGAAAAATTTTGGTTTTAAGGGAATTTCTACCTTAGCCAAAAAAACATTACCATGGTAAATTCCACATCATAATGCGTTCCTGCCAAAACAAACAAAAAATTGCATGTCTTTGATTCCTTCTAGACTCAAATATTAAGCTTAACATCTACAGCAACAAATAAAAGGCTTTCCACATACAGTTTGGCAAAACATTTTGCAAACTAATACAGATCTTGTTTTGTGCTTTTAATCATGATTTTAAAATCTTTCCTCAAAGACTATTCTTTAATTCTGTGAACAAATTCAGAAATTATTGTTTTCTAGCAGAGATGGAATAACCTCTCTTGGATTAGAAACCAATGCGCAACTTTTGAAATACCCTGTAAATGGAAAAAATGAGTAAGAGCTACAGTATTTTTCAAAGAAACAGAAGTAGCCTCTTTCATCACAATTCTAACTGGAACTCCAGTGTTAAAATCCTTTATATACAAAGTTTTGTAGCACCTAACCTTGGAGTAATTATGCATTTTTTTTTCCAAAGATTGAGGAAAAAAAAAGAGTCATAACAATCTTTTCATTCACCCCTGATAAAAAGTCCAGTCATGCTTTAAAATAGACAGTAACTCTGTACACGGTAACCTGAAGTTGTCCAAGACTGTCTTTGTGATTTGAGAGACATCTGATTTATTATGTTAGTTTGACATCAACTAAAATTAAAATAAATCCACAACTAATAAAAATGATATGGGGAGAAACATTGAGTAAAAAAAAATAAAAATCAAAGAACTGCACAGACAATTAGCACTACAATATAAACAAAGCTGGTGATAGTTTGACATGGTCTGGGCTCACTTAAAGCAAAAATATCATCAAATATTCAGATTTGATACTTAAAGTAATAATTTTCAAACTACCTGGCTCCAGTGAGGTCACTGGAATAAAAAATTACAAAATGCAGCTTTTGAAATTACACGGGAAAGAGCAAATTTCTAGCACATTGTTTTCCTTTCAAGTAATCATTGGCACAATTGTGGCTCTTCATAAAGGAACTTGCTAATTATCCACAACATCAGTAACCCATGGATTAATTCCATGTTTGTCCCTGAGCCCTCATTTTCCGTGTTTGACTTTTTCCATGCCATCAAAACTCTCACTAGTTCAGCAAAACTCTATTTGAGTTTGGGTTTTTATTACTTAAATTGAGGCTTTGGTTCCATCTTCTAGGAACCCACAGAGCATAGATTTAGAATGCAAAATTTAGTAATCAGTTTTTAGTCAGTTATCCCATATTCTCAAAAGCCTTTCCCCAAGCAGAACACAGGCAATCAGGCAGAAATGGAAATCCTTCTAAGTTCCTGTATTTTTTTTTTCATTTGGAAATAGAATTCTATGTATCATGAGCTACCACACAGCATTGTCACTGTGTGTTTGTGAGGACAAATTACTACATTTGTACAGAGAACGAAACCCTTCCCAGGGCACAGTATTTCTGTTCTTCTACTCAACTCCTACATTTCCCTTAAAGGAAGGGTCAAAAGTGTGTCAAAAGCTGGGCATCTCCATGCCTGGGCCAGTTCCCAACAGGAACAGCGCAGGCTGTGCAGCAGCATATCTGCCTTGCTGCAAAGTGTCCTGAGCAAACACAACCTTCTTTATCTTCCTGCTACCCTTCCCAGGAGGTCACACAGTCCCAGAACTTCGGGTCAGGTCTGGGTGGAGGTGGGATGAGTGGGGTGAAGGTTTTGGTAATAAAATGCCTAAATCCTTCCGCAGTTTAATTATTTCTTATTATTCCTGAAGGAAGAAAGAAATCCCAGATCAAAGTGTACTTGGCACTGGATTTTCAATTAAAACCCAAACCCTCTAGAAAAAGTCCAGGTTTTCTGACTGGATGTTCAGCTGCCCAGTAACAGAACTTTAAACCTGTAAGCCTCTTATGATATTGGTGTATTTTTTTAAGCACTCTGATGATTTTGTTGTTGTTGTTGTTTTATTTCTATGGAGTGCAAAATTCAAAACACTTCATCTATGATATTTGCCTCAGTAAAATGTCAAATGCATGCATTAGTGAAAAACTGTCTGTCATGAGAAAAATAGGAAATGTTTCAATGTTAAATAGGTCATGTTTAGCTGTCTGATTATTTCAGCTATATTCTGAAAATTTCTGAGAGTAAATAAAGCCTTTTCCTCCAGAAGGATTATAGCTTAGGACAGCCAGGTGTCAGTCCAGCATTAATATTCTACATCATTGTGTCATTAACTTGTATTTCATACAGACAATTCCTCAGGAACTGGCACTCTACTGCTCCCAAACTCCCCACCTTTTAATGAGCCATTTTTTAACAGACAACAAGAATGTTACTTGACAAAGGAGATCAAAGGTCTGTGGTTAATAATTGGCACTGATTTATTTACTGAGTTAATTAAATGCTTTAATTTAGTGCCATTAGCTTCCCTCAGGCTGAAATACAGATAGCCAAGGCAGGCCACAAGCATCAAGGAAGCTCCCAGTAACAAATCCTTACTACCTGGCCTTAGAGTCAAAACTTTTTCCTCCTGACACCCAAAACAAAAACAGAAGGAAGACCAAGATTTTTAATTTTTGCCAAAACCAGAAAAATATGAAACTGAGTGACTGTCTTGTTCATGCAGTTTGCAGCCCTTGGAGACAGGAATTTTTTTATTTTTTTTTTTAAACCTAGCAGTCAACACCAATTTTTATAGTTCCCTGAACGTTTAGTCACAAACTTTTTTTTTTTTCCCCAGTGCGACATTTATCTCTAACACGCTAACTGGAAAAAGAAAAATAAAACTAGCATTTCCCATAGTAGCCAAAAAAAGACATCCTTAGGAAAGGGCCTAAAGTGACATTGCAATGATGGTAAAAGTGACTCATTCACACTGACAGCCCAGGAAACAGAAACACACACACACACAAAGGCAGAGGATATAATTAAGTAGAGGAATTAATAGCAGAAGGTAGGATGCGCATGGCCAGAGGTCCATTTTAGCACAGCCTAAAATTAAGGATTAAAAGGTCTAACTAGACAGGATTATAACACTTCTGATATAAAAGCAGACCTTTTTCAGTTCACAGTAGTTCAGAGGCACGGTCTTTGTCCTGTGACACCTTGCAATGCCTACTAGGACTCGTGTGACAAAAGGTTTCACTAGTCTTATCTGCAGCATTGTGTCTCAGCTGGCAGAGTCAGTTCCCTAAAAAATTATTACATGTGCTGGTTTGGAGCTGTTTTCTCATTCCCTCAGCTGTAAATATGAAGAATGGTGTGAGCAAGAATTGCATCACCTCTGTTCTGATGGTGGTACCTGAGTCACAGAGGAGCTCTCAATTAAACTGATTTCCACCAGAGCCTTGTGCTGTTACAGCAGCTTTGTAAGTTCAGGCAGTGCACTGTGAATCACGAGCATACAAACATTACTGACTGAAAGAAAAACCTATGGAAATCCCACCCCCCTCATCCCAAATTATCTCCCCTTTTCTGTGCCCTGCTGTAGCAGCTCTCAGTCTGTGTCAGTCCTGGGACCAGGGACTCCATCTGCTTCCTCCAAGAACTTGAAATGCCTGCTTGTCATGAAAGACAATTGTGGTTGGTTACCTACCTTTCACCATTTACCATAAATGTTCTGTTGCTGCACTATTCCAGTCTCTGAAATTACCTAGTGATAGCTGGGAAGTGAAGTGTAAACTGGGAACTATGGAGAAAATTTGGAAAAACTAATGTTTTTATTAGCTTTTATGCTGAAAAGTTGTATAACCTGATGTCACTGGTTCAGATTTCAACTCCCACCTTCTTTCTGCTTTTATGAAGATTGTAAATGCTTCTTTCCAAGAGCACCTGATAAAAGAATTGAAATGGAAATTTTAAAACACCAAGTTAATTAACAAACCCAGTGGAATAAGTCCCTTTTTTTAATATGCCTATGGACCTTTTGCCTTTTCATTTTCCTTGTTACCTTCTTTCACTCTTGTTTTAAAACTGTTTTCTATTTTCCCAGCTTAGGTCCAGGACCTATTTTTTCCCTTCTGCTGGTCTGTTCACATGTGGCACTAGGTACTTCTGCCATCCTGTCTCCACTCAACTTCTCCTGTGACAAAGCTCCAGACTCTCAATTCCTCCTCCACTGAATTCTTCTTGCGTGGCTCAGACGGGTGTCCCATCCATGGTACCCATGACCCAAGAGCAGGGAAATGGATACAATCAGGTAGGCAGAGCTGTAGTGACAGTAAGCCTTGGCTAGAGAAGGCTGCAAACAATTTTCCTAACTCCCTGACCAGGCAGTGCAGAGCACCCAATACAACAGTCAAAGTGAATTATTAGTTCTGAAATGAAAACTGATTTATTAAAATAACTGCACTTTTCACAGGACCACTGGGTTTGTCTGCAGCAAATCACATAACTAACTCATTTTCATTTTGATTTAGCTTTCAAGAGGGAAAAGAAATCTTTTACTCCTCTATCAAAATATTTTTACATGTGGACTAAAGCAAATAACTTGCTTACATAATTTAATAAATCTTAGTAAACATAACAAACCCACTACACTCAGGCCTGAACTGCTCAGACAGAAACTACCCGTTGGTAGCAAAAATATTGGCCATCTGATCTTATTTTCAAACACGGAATGCTTTCAGTGTCCTAATAAAAACCACTCCAGAGCACAGGATCCACTAGCAAAACAAACAAGCAGCAATATTAGTTACATATAAGCACTATAAAGTGTCAAATCTGTTTTTTTTTTTTTTCCTAGCAGCTTGGACTGGAAAAGTCCAGTCCATGCGTTTGTCTCAGCTGTGCTTACAGATAAACAGAAGTGAATTTACATGTGAATTACCTTAGCACAAGCTGCTTTTCTGGTGGAGAGAGGAATTTCAGCACTATGTTATATATATATGTAGCCCAGTGGTGTGTAATTTCCCATTTGCACATGCTGTGAAAGCATGACACTCAATCAGGTGCTGAAAACACCACAGGCAGGCACAGGAGGAAGCTGCTGCCACAGTGATGTCTCTGGTGACTGGTTTTGGTCATACCCATTCACCTTCTGTAACCTCACCATCACATCAATCACATTTTCACACATACAGGGGTTCAAAATACAAATTTCCATGGTCTGTCAGGCAAGTTTAGCTCACCTGGTCTGTTTCCCCAGCTGGAGACACCACAGACACTTTTCCTGCAGTGGATTTGTGATGGTCACACAGGTTAGAAATGCTGAAACTGCCTTCAGTGGGAATCACCCAGGATTCAGACTGCCTCAAATTATCACCCTACAGCCACTTTAAACCAACATGAAATAACAATGGCATGGAAAAAAAGGATTGTATTCCCTTCATCTCCCACAGTGCCAGCTCCTCTGGACACAGAGGAAATGCCAACAAGCTTTGAGAGACCTCACTTAAAGTTCATAAAGACAGTACCAACTGAATATTTCCTTTACATAAAATCTGTATTTCTAACTTACTTGCTGCAACTACTCTTTTCAATGTAGTTACATTAAAATCAGTTCTCTTGGAACGCTTCATTTTCTGAAGGAAGGTTCAATTTTCTGAAAGAAACTTTAACTTTCTTGTGATCCAACTCACACCCGAGAGTAAGCCTAGTTTTATTTTCTCACTAAACTGTAAATCTAGTTACCTGATTCAGAGCTTCACTCAGTTATTCATCAGGGAAGATGGCAGAAATACTAAAGATGGGAAACAAACAGCTGTATTAACAGCACAGGAAGTAATTAAGAAACTGAACAAAGAGTTGTGAGACAAAATGAAAAGGATTAAAATAAATCAATTTTGCTGTGAAATTTTTTGAGGGGAAAGGAATTATACAAGTCTCCATATGGTTTTGCTTCATTCTGTCCCCAGGGGTACTCTGTCCCCATTGTAAAGTTAAATTGGTTTCATAAGACAAACATAGAGAAGTGAGTAATTTGTCCCTGTTTTTCAAGAAAGTTTTCTCTGGTTTCACTGTGAAGAATGACTTCAGATAGGTGAGAGCCCATCAGCCTCTTCTGACTCTCTAGAGAGAAAATATGACTGTTCAGAATGCAGCCCAAACTAACAACACCAGTAACTCACGGAATTTGACAGATTTTAAACACTTGGTTCCAAAATTGAGATATGACAGTCATGTAAACCTCATTGCTAAGTTCTACTGATTTTTTTTTTTTTAAATTTTAAAATTTATTTTCTTCTTCCTATACACATGCTCCGAGTCCTTCTGGCAGCCAGTCTCAAAATGGACTGGATGCACACCAACAAACTCATGACAGTTAAAAAGCACTTAAAGCAGATACCACCTTATCTTACAATGCAAGCTAGAATTACTGCCAGAATCACCTTTTTAAGGTAAATGTATATATTAAAGCAACTTTTCAGAATATGAAAGACTGTGTAACGGTATTTATTTTCCAGAGGAGATGTTCTGAGTCTGCTAGGATACTCCTTGTTTTACACCCTTGCTTTGTTTCCAAGATCAATTTTCCTCCGATTTCTTAAAATTTCCTCTTCCCAGGAAATCTTCCACCTTTCTGAATGCTGTCCCTCACTTCCTTTTAGAGCTAAAATAGAATACCAAAAAGTGAAATTTTTACAACTGGGCTTTGAAAATTACTCTCCAATGAGATTAGGGATAGATAAGCTCAATGCCATTAAATTTCTATCTGTCCTGAGTCAGAAACATAAAGCTCTAATTCAGCATTTATAATATTGCTAGATGAATAACAATTAAGTTTTCATGAGCAATATTAGTAAATGTGGGCGCTGCACTAAAAAGCTAAATGCACCTTAAATGTCACATAGCTACACCAGGGAGCTTTAAAACCCAAAAATTACAAACTATGCAATGCACAATGTGAGGACAAACACACAGATTACTGAAAGGCAATTTAAAGGGCACTCAGTGATTCTCTGCCATAAAGGTAATAAAATTTTCAAATAAATGGATTCATCAAGCAATTGGCCACATGGCTGCTTTTTAATTAAATGTTTCACATGGGGCATTATTTGACAGGAGAAAAGGCCAGAGCAGGATGTGCTTTAACCACCTTTACCTCCTCAGCATTGTTCTGTGCACGCTAAGCACAAAGTAAACTTGATCATAATTCTGAAATTCAGCTTAAAGAATAATTCAGAGGAATCTGCTGTGGATACAGACACTCGTTGCCTTCACAGACAGCAATAAATGTCTCCTAGTGAAATTAAAGGGCAGAAGGTTCCAAAGGGCAAATGCTGACAGCTTTGCCCAAGTAGGTGCCTGGCAATTCCTCCAGCACGCCCTTGCTGTCCCTATCTGCACTGACAGCTGCACTTCCTGTCTCTGTGCCTGCCCATAAGACACTCAGGAAGGAAGGTTTATATCTCTACATGTTTCCCATGACACTTTCATGGCTAATTCCTGGAGCACTGAGTCAGACTGACCATCCACACACTCCTCCCCCAAACCAAATTGCTGTTTTTTCTCCCTACCTCTAATTTCTCATTGTTATGGGCTTTTTCCTCATTTAAATTGCATTTTTTTTAACATATTACCCAATTCTAGCAGTACTTTAAAATACAGGCCAGTATCACTTATTTGTTTTACACAGTTACTAAAAATGAAGTTTAATAATAATAATAAACTTCAAGTTTTTTTGGGGTGCAGAGTGCGTTTGTTACACTGATACAATTGGACACCTCATTCACTAGTTTGTTGTAAATTTCAAATATACTGTGAGTGAAATTGGCTTATGTCTTAACAGCTTGATATGATTCTCCTAAAATCTTCCTGTACTTCTCAAAATATGAATTGCTTCAGAAGTTAGTTGCCTCAGACCAATTTGAAACAGCCTGGCATACCACTCTGCGTGAATCAAGCCTCTTGGATGTAACAGTGGATAAAATGCTTTTAAAAAAAGCAAGAGTTTTTCTTCAAACTCAAGCTATTGATAATTTACTCAGCTTTAGGACGGCTTCCTTTCCAAGAACTGACTTAGAGCTTAAAATACCTGAGACTGAGATTATGGCAAGTAAATGTTAGTTGTATTAATCATACAAGTAAATTCATTGTCCTGCTGTTTCAAATCTGCAGAGGAAAAGAAGTCTCTCCCTTTTTTTGCAGCGCTCTCTTTTGGACTTTGAATCTAAACATCTGACTACTGCATCTGAAGAAAAGCCACCAGCTGATTCTGCTTTCGGCAGCTAAAGGAAAAATAACTACTCCGTTAAAACCGAAAGTCTGCTGCAAAGTACTCACCAAACTCCTAGCAACAGCTCTTGAAGAAAGAGGGAATTCCTGAATCAGAGCAGAGCGTGATCCTCCCCTAGTAATCCCCGCTGGAGGGAGGGGTGTGGTGTAAAGCTACCGAGGCAGGGCTGCAACCCGATCTGGCTGCTGCGGGCTCCTGCCGGGGATCGCTCCGCTCGCCGCCTTTGGAGCCGCCGCTTTGACACGGGCCGGCTCTGGGGAGCAGCCCGAGATCCCCGGCAGCGGCGGGAGTGCTTCCTCTTGGAGGTTCTCGTCTGCCTGGGGTTGGGCTGGGAGCAGCTGCTTTCCAAACAGCACGGGCTGGAACGAAGTGCACCTTGAAGCAGAATGAGGGACTGTGAGATAATTTGGTCGCTGTCCCTGGCAGGCTCTGACATGGCCCGTGAGGATGCCCTATTACTCCTTGCAAGTTTAAGGGATGCGGTGTGATGGACATCCCAGGCGGTGTGATGCTGTGTTTTGTCTTTTTAAATGAAGCTACGCTGCTCACCCGGCTGTCTGAAGATCCCAAAGGCTATTCTGCCTGCAGCTACAACATCCCATCTATTTAAACATCACACCAGTACGTGCTAAAACTCGAGTTCAGGGTCATTAAGAGTACCATGGCTGATGACAGGGATGGGGACCTTCAGAGACCTTGGAGTTGTGCATGTAGAGACACATGTCTCAGTTTTGGACACACAAGATGGGAATTTCCCAGGTAAGGAATTAAGCAGTAAGAAAGACAGAAATAGCAGCTGAAGCACAATAACTTACACAGTCAGTAGCTGTAACTCATTGTAATTATTTCTAGGCAAAGACAAACAGGTAGTTAAATCACTGTCATTGAAGGTTATATTCAGCTGTTCATCACCATCATGAAACAGACTGGCAGTTTGTCCTGGTCAGTTAATGGATTAGCTATCTCTGACACAAACAGAAGGGCTCCTGACAGCGCCTTAGATCTCCTGGCTGTTGTTCCTGACTGTAAAAATGTCTTTAATACTTTTCAGAACAAAGCCAGTAGTCAGCTGAGTCTGCTTACTATTAACTGGGTCAATAATCAGATGGATTAACTGTCCTGAAATGGAGTAGAAGCACTCCCAAAGCAAAGGGACAGCTCAAATGCTGGGGGCCAGGTTCTACCCTGCAGTTACTAATTACCAGCTCAGATAAAGCAAGAGGCAAGCCAGCTGCAGAGGTCAGTGAAAAGGAAATGGGCACTCTGTCATTTGTGTCACACCACAGCAAACGAAAAACATTGTGTTAAGAATTAGTGTCTATCAGTGCAATCCATAAATCTGTTTGAGGGTCACAAGACAGTCCAAAGCAGATACACCAAAATTACACCATGATTTAAAGAAATGTCTGTACATTTACAACAGAAACAAAACAAACTCAATAGATTCCAAAAAATGTACATACTTCTCCACTTTGATAATGTGCCTAGATGGATGAGCAAGAATCTGTGTGGATAGTTTCAAACCTGCTCCACTCTACAAGCAATTTACAAAGAAAGCTGCTTTGGTTTTAGTTGTACTGGATGCTGAGTGGTCTGAATTTAGAAGTCCATGCAAATTTATTCCGAATCTAAGGACTGGACCTGGCCATAATTTCAAGTGGATTTTTTTTGTTGCTGTTTTAATGATTTTTTTTAAATGAACACCCACAGAAAAGAATTTTTATCATTTGTGTCAATATGTTCACATCAGTCTTTTTCTCACAAGATTTCACTCAGGTAACTCAAAGGAATTTTGAAGGGTATAGTCCACACAGACATGAAAAATAAAAGGGAAAACTACAGTTTGAAACACATTTGACATCTTATTGTCAAATAAGGGGAGAAAAACATATAAAAGTACTTTAAAGAACATATAAGAGAATGAAAGCCTTATTTTGATTAAAAGCTAGACTAAGAAATTGGGTAAATAATAAACTGGGATGAGAGTAAAAATGCCTTCATATACTTGAAGAATGCATACTCAAAAGAAAAATTCCAAAAAAGCTATTTCATTTTCAGATATGCAGTTTTGCTTTCTGTTCTGTTGATGCATCACCAGCTCCCACATGCAGTCCTCCTAATTTTAGTTGCCCTACTAATTAAGTTTTTATTATAACTACAACATAAAAAGCCTCAGTTGAAACTGGAATCAGACTTTGAAGATGAAAACAAAACTGATTTGAACCTTTAGTGTGATCAGAGGATTCCAGTCAGCTCTGACCTGGCCTAGACAATCACACTAATCTCTGGCCTGCCCTGAAGCCTGCTGATAACTCCTGTCTGTCCACAGTGGAAAACACCCCTACCTGAGGAGGTACCAATTAGCAGATACATGCAATAGTACAGCTAGAGTAAACTAAAACAGATACCATGAAAAAGATTGTTTGTATATACTTGCATTTCTCAGTACTTGGCTCCAAAAAGTTCAAAGCTGAGGTGATTAGAATTTAGTCTTCTGAAAGTGCATAGAATTATTCCCAACAAGTTAGGAGATCAGGGAATTAAAAAAGGAAGGTCTATGTAAGAGGTCAGCATCATTACAAGCCTGATGAATAAACAGACACTGCTTAAAAAGGCACACTGCCAGCTGCCCTCTGACCACAGAAAAAATCCCTTGACTCCACATTGTCAGCTGGGACCTCTCACAATGAGGCTGCTTCTGGTGACAGCCCCACTTTTTCCAAGAGCCAAATCAGGAGACAAAGTGCAATCCCAGGAAACCCCTTGGCCTGGAGCTCTGTCTTGACTGCTGGCCTGTGCAAAGTAGGCAAGGACAGCAACACTAATGGTAAAAGTCTTTGCATCTGCAAAATGCTTACAACACACAGCTTAAAAACTCCTGACTCTTCCTTTGACCCAGCAGTGGCTTCAGGCCAGGTTCTCCACATTTCTCTCCACCATGTCCCTGTACTACACAGCCTATGTTTCTAGTGGCAAGCTGGTTTTTTACTGACAACACTGAGTGCCAGCAGGAAATGGAAGGTAAGAGGTAATAACCACCCTAAAAGCTGCAGAGGACTGGGGCAGGGTCACTGTCCCCTGCAATGCCTGTTACCAGTTTGAATGGGTGCTCATGCTGACTGAAAGGGAGGGAGGGAAAGACAGTGAACTCCAAATTCAAATTTTCCTAACTTGTACATTTTTATTTGTATCCAGTGCATGAGTTTTTAGGAGAATATGCTATTCTTCAACATAGCCCTAGTTAAATGTTGCTCAGAAATTAAAATGATGCACCGATATCCAATCTTGTAATTGTTTTACTGTAGCAGAACAGAGATAAAGCAACACAAAATGATATTATAAATTTTGTTTGTGCAGACATAATAAAATTAATATTTTAAGCTCTATCATTTCTGAAGCAAGATTCGCCATGTCACACAGTCGTGAAAACACAAAGGCTTACATAAGCTGTTCTTGAAACAGCTGTTTCTCGGTGAGGGTGTGACATTGAGTAGTCAAAGCTCGAGCAGAGTCTGTGATGTCTTGTTGCCCTCTAGCGATGCCACTTGATTTTCCCTCTGCTTAGGTCTCAGAGCTGAGAGCTGTCTGCCTCCTGCCTCCAACAAACTTAATACTTAATACTTCTATTAATATCATAACTTCATACTTCTACTGGTGCTAGGAGATGGGACAGCACGGGTATTTCTGAATCCCCATAAGGATAAGGAGCCCGAGATCAATCTGGCAGGAGAACCACCAGCAGCACAGCTGGCTCAGCCCAGTGGGCCTAAAAGTGAGAGCTAAGATGTGGCAGTCACTGTCACCACAGCCACACAAAACCCTACCTAGGTTCTAAAAGAGGAGCATAGAGAAAGAAAGGAACATATCTTAATTTCCTTTCAGTATGAGTTTCACAAATGGCTCAATTATTGGTTTATACCTGTTCCATTATAGTGGCCTCTGTAGTATTTACTATTTCAAAGCCAATAAAAACGTGTGAATGGAAGTGAAAGATCTTCCTTAGTGAAAGCAAGATCAGAATCCAGCAGCTGTCACTTGAAGAGCTGTCTTTCTGATGCACTCCTCTCTCCCCTCTAATTGTTTCTTTCCTGTAACTTTCTGATCTTATTTAAAAACCATGGCTATCTCAAGGGTTTTCTAAAGACTGAAACTGAAATGAACATAGAAGGTGACTATTTTTCCTGAAAGCAGAGCATTGAGATAGCACAATGAGGCAACTCCAAAAATTCAGGCTTTGTTTCTGTCCTCACTCCAAAGCAGTAATAACTAAGTAACACACACCATTACTAACGGAAATGTAGTATTTAAACATCTTTAAAAGGGAGAATCTTTAACACATAACACCCAAATTTATTTTTGCTGGGGTCTTTTTTCATGGGGCTTTGTGCTTTGAAATTCAAATCTTTAACAGGGCTATCAAAGGTAAGTTGGATAAGCAGACTATCCTAATGTGCTTTATTTCTTCAGGGGTGAGAAGAGGAAAGGAACTGAACGATGAATGAGAGCAAAGTGGTTGTCAGATCAACTTCTTACTAGTTGAAAATCTTCCCAAAGTTGAGCTGCCCAGCCTGTTTGAACAGCAGCAAGGAATGCATTCAGCATCTGTCTTTCTGATCTCTAGGCCCAGCTGTCTTAAGGTGAGCAATTGGGTCTCTTGAAATTAAACTTCTGCTTTGCCCAGCAGAAGTACAGAGGTTCTGCAGTCAGCTGCTGCTGTTGTTCTTTTTCCTGAAAGAAGGTGAGCTTTTAAAATTTTCCCTCCATCAAACCCAGGGCTTAAAAAAAAAACCCCAAAAAGGCTCTCCTTTTATTAGGCAGAACACTTGGTCATCTTGTACCCTATAGAAACCCAGTATTACTATACCACCAGAATATAACATTCCCTGTGTTGATACCAGATGAAGTAGGGGTTAAATACCCAGCACATTGAATAATCGGAATGTTGTTTAGAATGAGCTGGGAAAAGCAATGCAACCCTAAGGATTTAATTTCTCTTATTTTCCTGTATCATAATCAAACTACTGCCTCTTGCCAGAGGACAGATGTGACAAACTTGATAATTTCTTGTTTCCATCTGGGCAGCTGTTTCTCTTGTAATTCTTTGAATTCATTTTCATGTGCATTTCTTTTTGTTTATGACCTTGCATAACTCATATACTTTTTTTAACTTATCAATTTCTTAAGAGTAAAACTGGACAGCTTGGAGCATGCTTTGAAGTTGAAATCCTGAAAAATTAGTTCATGTCATTACCTTTTTTAAAAGCTCAGAAATAAGCTACTTCTGTAGTACAATTACAGGAATCAAAGTACAAGGTATATCATGTGACATTTAGAATAATGTGGAGATGTCAAGACTCATATCCACTAAAAAAATTGGATAACTAAGGGAGTAGGGGGTCAGGTCAGAATCAAATGACACGCAGTTTTAGAGCCAGCAGCTTTATGACATGCGAATTTCATTAAAACCTCACAATACCTTTAACCAAAATATAAAAAGGGATGGCTTATGTGAAAGGACAGTAAGCATTTTGTCACCTTCCCTACAAAAGGTTTCTTATTGCTTTTCTGTCTGTTTTGTTAATTTGAAAAACTGAAAGGACTTTCCATCATACATCTGCATTTAGATCTGAGGTAGATCATAACTTCAGCAAAATATAGTAGAAGTATTGCCTACTGAATTCTGTTTTGTTAAATAATAAAAAAAGGTGGGGGGGGGGGGGTAGGCTCATGGAACAAATTGCCTCACTGGACAAAACACTTGTTCTAAAATAATATATTCCTTACTTGGCTCAGCAAATGCCTATTTCTGAAACAGATATGGATTAATTCAATACACCATTCTTCTTGATTACCTATTTATCATCCTGTTCATTCTCCCATGGCATTTCTAATTAACCTCTTAATGAGTCCACTGTTGCACTAAACATCTTAGCAAACAAACAGCCTTTTCCATTCATGTCCTTTAGTGCTCATTTCAAATGCAGCCTGAGCCCAGGACTGGCTGCCTCAGTCACTGGATGTCACTGTTGCAGCACTGAGAGCTTTGGTGTTCCGTGTGGAAATAGCCAGCAACTACGCTTGTATTTATTCCTTCATTATTATTATTTTTGGTTTGCATTCCTGATCAGGCTACAGTCAGTGTGAGTTTTATCATAAGTTATAAATATTTATAAGTACTCAGACCTGAGGATAATTTCTGCTTTCAGAGGAAAATATTTCATTAAAGTTTTAAAACTCTTTCCTTCTTAATTTAAGCGGGCCCATTTTTATTTCCACTGCTCTAATGAGAGATTTATTTCTGAATATCTTTTTATGTATGCACAATATACATATTTATGCCATTACTTATATACATACACACACCATACCAGAATAATATACTTATTTATGAATACATGTTCACATATGAAATTCATATAGTATTTCCTTAGTCATTCAAAAATAGTTTCTGGTAGGTTCACAGAAGCTGTAAATTCAAATGATTGACTGTTGCAATATCTAAAATACCTATCCCTTGCTTTAACAAAGCTGAAACACAGCTAAATAATGCAGGAAACACAGCTCAAATGCTCAGGGTGTTTAAAATGGACTAATTTAAGCATGCATATAAGCAGATTACATTGTCAGAGACGTCTTACATGGATTTTTCCAACCCCCCTTGAAATGTATTCTAGCAGCACCAAAATAATCAATTAGAAGTACACTCTGACAGTATTACTTAGCTGTTTCTAACTCTTGGTTTAATGAAACAAATGGAAATTAAATGGAGTGTGCTTTTAGGTAGAAAACCACAAAACAAGCAGAACTTCCCATTCACTGAACTTTCTACTGATTTCTCAGAAAGCTGTGGGCATGCCTGTGTTTTATCTTGGCGTAGGATGAAGAGAAGTGAAAGTTATTTTCTTTTCAGAGGATGTGACTGGGAGGCACTGGTTACAGTTGCTCCTCCAGACTGCACCCAGGCCACCTTCTGCGTCATTTTGGGTTTTGCTCTATGCCAGTTTCCCCCAGGCTGAGCCTTCCCCTGTGGTGTGGCTGGTGAATAAATCAGGTGCAGGAGATGCACAAGCCATGCCATAAGGAGCAGCAGCAGGAGTCCCACAGCACACTCTCAGGAAAGTATTTTAAGGGTTTGAGTATGTGATGGAGGTGGCAAATGAGGACACCACCACGTGCTGCCAGCTCTGGGGAGCCTGAGCAGCCCATGAGAGGCATTTCCTGGCAGACAGAGCTGGACCCAGCCCCAGCTGCCACAGGGCCAGACCTGCTGCCTTCTGCTCCCCCCAGCCCCACCGTGGGTACCCCGGTGCCTCCCAGCACCCCTGCCCCACTTGTCATTTCTGCTCCATCACCTCCTGGCTGCTCATGCTCCAGACACAGGAAGGCAACCAGGCACACAAGCAGGAAACCTGTTTTCCAGTCTGCTAAAATCCAAAATAAAGCATTACCAACAGCTACTGTGATAAAGACCTGCACTTCCTGGGGCTGGCTGCTGCCTCCCCAGCTCAGTGAGTTGTTGCCTTCCTTTTGGAGAGGAAAAGGCTTCTCTAGAAATCACAGAGACAGCCAAGCTGTTTGGGAAACACTACCTAAACTTTGGCTCTTATCAGTTGCTATCTAGTATCTAAGACAGCATCTCCAAGCAAAACAAACATTTCAAGTGTGCTCAGAAGAAGTCATTAGACAGCTAAACCAAGCCACTTGTTCCTGTCACAGTTCCTGCAGTGCATATCTCACCAGGGAACAGGGGACAACTATTTACACAGTGCTTACTGTTGGTTTTCTTAGTTTTTGTAGACATGGGGCAACTGAGAGGTGTTTTAAAAGATTTTATTCCATTATCAGTCTCAATGAATAGTGAGACACAAGAGACTTAGAACTCAATACCATTCTATCAGAAGATAGCTTATTTATTGGTTACAATACCTTATAAAATGTTTTTTAGACTATAAGCTTTCGCCACACAATGCTGCTATTAGTAAATAATAGCATAAATAATTTACTTCCTAAATCAGCACACCTTTTCTCTAATTTGCATACAAATATACAAAAGTGCATAATCAATCAATCAAGTTCTAAAAATTCTTCGCAAATCCATTTCTCACAGCTTACAACTCTCAGAACTATTGTCTGCCCTTTACCAAGTTCCTTCCCTCCAAGAAACTGGAAACAATTTGTGTTTCACAAATGACAGAGCACTAATCCATCTTCAGCAAAGCTTACGTTGCCTAGCAGTAAGAAAAAGATATTCATTCTTTTAGTATTTAATATTACTTTTCTGGTAATAGAAAATAAGTAATAAATAATGAGATTAGACACGTGGAAGAATAAACACCAGATTGCCCTTCAAAAAAGGGACAAGGTCTGGAGTAGAAATGAATGACAAAAATATCTTGTTTGAAGTCCAAAACTAATCAATCAAGAGAAGACTGTGCCAAACAAAGAATACTCTGTACACTGTGATACTGAATCTCATGACATGATAACAGTTGTGTGCCACAGGTCCTGTCAGACTGCTCCAGATGGGAAAGCCCTTTCCAACTCATTAGGCAAAAGCCCCCTTGGATGACTGATACCCATTAAATTAGTCAGTGGTAAAATAATTCCCTCCTTCCTTCAGAAGCCAAATTACTGCAAGGAAGATGCTGGATTCAAAATATCTTTTCTGTGCAACTGCTTCACGGCAAACACACCAAACAGCAACAAACCAAAGCAGATCCTTGGCAAGATCACCTCTCCCAGGAGACAGAAAATGGAACATAATTCCTTCCATGGGAGTTTTCCATTTTGGCTTGATGGTTTCAAAACAAAGAGTAAACATCCGGAACGCTGAGCAGCCAAAGTCTCTCAAGTGTGCGCCTAACTCTAAACACAAGTGATAACTCTGGAATAAGGCAGTGCTTTTGAAAGGAGAAGAACACAACAGGTTGCTGCAGAGAAATTTCCTGATGCTGCATTCTTGTCTCATGCAGCAAGTTCAGGCACCTTGGTCTGCTCAGTAACTGGATGAATGAGTCAATCTAAACTGTATCCACAGCAGTTCTTTAACAGAAATGAGTTAATGATGGCTGACGTGCAAGATTTACTCAGGGTGCTACCAGAGGACAAGTCAGAAAGGAATCTGAGAAGTCTGTGGAGGACTGAGAACAATGCAATGATCCTGCTTCCCTCACTAGAAAGAAACCCAGTATTTAAAGGTGTTTCCTAAGCACATCCTTAGTAAAGCAGAGTTTGACAGGACTGTTCAGAACACTTACAAAAGCTGTATTCACAACATACGGAAAACTGTGTGGATTTTGTGGGAAAATCCAAAAAATTATAGTAAAATCCTGGTTTGCTGAGTGGCAAATTTTTAACTGGCAAGAATCTCTTACTGCAATATTCTCATCACCTTTCCTGAATTAGCCTGTTTTAATAAGAAAACAGGCAGTGAAGAAGGATTTTCCATAAAGCTTGGGTTCTGTTGGTAAAAGAAGATTAAGAATTACTCAATATTTTTCTTTGATCCTCTGCAATCTATTCCTAGCATTATACAAATCTCCACTAGATTCTGGCAGAAGCCTGCCAGCATATTTGATTTCTTTCCAGCCTGGGAGATAGCTGGGGTGATATTTTTTGCATACTTACACCACAGGGTAAGAAAATTTGCCCAGAGATAAGACACTGTAACACACACACCCTGCTCTAATGCATGGATAATTCTTCTAATGGACACATATAAACCTCTTTGACAGAACAACCATCACAAAAACAAGTTACAATTGTTGGCACTTATGTTTCAAAGAAGCTTTTAATACAAGCTACCTGCAGTAAATCAAACACAAATTTTCTTCTCAATAGCTAAATACAAGCTGAACACAGATATTTTACAGTCATAGTGCTGTGTTGGACAATATTCAAGTAAAGATGTTTAAATATTCTCCCCAATAGATTTCATTCCTCCAATTATATTTTTAAAATTTGTTGCTTGTTGGAGAAATTGCTGCTATATAGATACAAGGTACCTGTTCATGAGGGCTTTTCATCCTACCAAGATATTCACATATAATTTGACCAAATTAACTTGTCTTTTAAATGCTTTGTAATAATAATAAAAACAAAACCAAAAAAAAACCACAAAAAAACCCCAAAACCCAACAACAACAAAAAACAGAAACAGCACATTACTTTGACACTAGATGAAAAATAAAGCATGTAACTAATAGATGGATTTAAATATTTCCAATTTTAAATGTTTTGGGGAACAGCTACAGTAGATAGGTCCATCCTTCTCCTCCCACCCTGCAGTTCTGGAATACCCTGGCACAGTTTTCATTCCTGGCTAGAATCTAAGACAAGAACTACACATGCAGAAAGACAGATTGTGATTACCAGCTTCCTTTAAAAAGGCTCTGTTCATTAAGTTCTTCCTTTCAGTTTTATTTTAAAATGACCTGTAATAGCATGTAGAGTACTTCCTACTTGGTCAGGACAGAGGATGCCAAGTTTTGAGGGGAAATCATTTCACAAGTATGACAAATGGCAAACTTCTCGCTTAGTTTTGTTTCCTTACTACTGAACTGACAAAAATAGAAGTGTGGAAGGTTTGTAAGCAAGTGAGGCTTGAACAGATTACGGACCCAGACTGGGGTTGGAATTGTTCATACACTGAAATGTGAGGAGAAAATGAAGTTTTCAGGACTTGTTCCACAGAATACAAAGTGATACGTATACAGGCAAAAGGAATATTAAATTTCAGAATTTTTTTTTCTTCTATTACTGTAGTGCAGGGAACAGAGGATAGGGTCAAAAATGACAAGAAAACAAAGTTGAGTGTTTTTCAGAGTTATCAGTTGCTAATGAGAAAAAAATAAATCATTCATGAGAGCTTATACTATTATAATTAACCATTTTCAACGCAGGCATCTTAGAATTCGCTATGCAATTTTCTTTCTTACACAATGACCATTGATTAAATTCGTGCTACCAAACAGGATACAAATTTGGGCTTTTTTGGTTGGGTTTGTATGGTTTAGTTTGCTAGTTTTTAACATTATGTCAACATTTCAGAAATAAAGAACACAGGCATTATCACTGTTTTGTTCCATTTAAAACAGAAAGATCTTATGGGTTTCTGAACTTTGCTTTTTGGATACAAACTGTAAGCAGGTGGACAGGCCAGCTGGAAAGCAGAAGGAAAAGAAAAGAACAGAAAGAAGTTTTTATTGCTCCAAACCAGGGACATTTATTTCAAGATGAATCCCTGTGGTGGTTTCGTAAGTATTTCTGGGGAAAAAAAAATTCATGCTAAAATAGGTCTTCGGTCAGTAAGGAGCATTTTTTTCTGGAACTAAAATGCTTTTTTCAAAATATAGATGATTCACATAATTGAAAGAAGGTACTTTTATTTTTAAAGAGAATACTCATTCTTCTGACCAAAATACCATTCTCAGCTATCAATGCTTTTCTCACAAGAGACAGGAGAAAACTTTTAACCCAAATACTCGTGTGAATAATGAACTACCAGTTCTTTCTGCTTATGAAATTAAGGAGTGCTGATTAATCAATTAAGTGATCTATTGTCAAGGCCCAGCATGGGTCTAAGGTACATCAAGGCCCAGGTGCTTAAAACACCGAACATGAAAAGAGTTTCTTGGTGACTGGTTACTGCTCTTTTGAGAAAAAGAGTTAAACCTAACAATATTCCATTTGATTACTTGCTGATTTCTCAGGATCATTTGTGACTTAGGAGTAATTTTTACTACCATTAAAGAGGGAAGATGGCATTTCTTCCTTCCCTGTGTCCAACTACTCCTTGTGCCTGTGAAATCCAAGGAAGTGCCCTTCAGCTCTGCAATAACCAGCAGGGCTGTGCAGAGCACACCGAGCCTGCAGCTCTCCCCCAGCTCACAGATGGACCTTTGTGCCAATGTCTGTGATGTGTCTGCAAAGAACCCATTCACTTTTTATTTCAAAACCACCTTGAAAGCAGCCAGCCTGCTCAGTGTAGCTTTATCAGCCCCAATACAATCTGCATATCTGAGGTTAAACAGTACAATATGTTTCTGGATGAAAACAGGCTTTGTGATTTGTTTACCCATTGTATGACATGTGAAGATTGTTTTGTTCATGTGCTCGGATTTTCTACGGTATAAGGATTCAAACAAACAAAAAACAAAAACACCCCTCAACAAATAAAACCCCCAAAACACCAACTGCCAACTGTTTTCCCCATGTTGCTGCATGACCACTTATAGATGAAACAGAAAATATTCTCTGTATGTGGTACCAAGTAGTGGCTGTGGGGAAAAACATCAATCCTCCACTGAGTCACTCCACTAGTACTGTAAAGAACCACACTGGTATTTCTCTATAATACCAGTTCTTTGGTATTACAGTGACTACTTGTGAGAACATCTCTTCTCCTCCAAAATAAGACTTTATTTAAAGTGGAAAGCTGAATAATTACCAACTCACAGTTGGAGATACTGCAACATCCTCTGGCACATCTGCAAGTGTTTGGCTCTGGCAGATTTTGCAAGTCCACTGCTCAGAAAAGCAGTTTAACCACTAGAGGGGGAGGAAGCATTCCCAAGGGTTCAGTTGTGTTGCTGCATGGCCAGGATGTGATGCATTACACTTTTGTAGCATGTACTCATTAATTTCCATTTTTCACTTGCTTATTCTATACCGTCTTGGAATGATACATTAATTGAATTACAGAGGTGTTTCAGTAACCTGGACCATACAGAAACCTGTGAGCTTCAACTTCTCTCTGTACAAGGGGTTCCTATCCATCTCAAAGCCTAAAGTATGCAGAAGCTCTAGCCAGGATTTAGAACAGATTTTTTTTTTTTGTAAGATGACATAAATAACACAACCTAATAAGTAACTATGCTTTACTTATTGCTGTTGGTAAAAGTTGTGAGGCCTTGAAAACAAACCAGGACCTGAAAACTGGGTCTCTTAGCAAACCTCAGTAGTAAAGAACTCATAGATTTGCTCTGCTTGGAGTTCTGGAGCATTCAAAAATATATTGACTGCTTAAAAAAGCTTCCCAGGGGAACTTCTGTATCTCTTGAGAAATACAACAGTTCCTCCTTTGGTCAATATCAGCACAAAATGACATATCACGCTCCTGAATTGGTCTGTGCATTAATGTTGTTACTATTATTTGTTATTAAAGTCATTGCAATACAGTTAATGTTTTTTACACAGAGCAGTTTCCTATCTGAACAAATGCTTCTGATTATAAAGACTTTGGGTTCTGCCACAAGAAAACATGAAGCATACATCATGACTAATTACAAAATTATGCCAAATTATAATTCATGGCTCCTTAAAGCACACACAAACACACAAAGCCCTGACATATGGAACATCCACTAGGTCAATCACTTAAATCAGTTCAAAAGAAGACAATTTATTAGTCCAACAGTTGTGAATCCTACTGTACAAAATAAAATAGGGTTTTTTTCCAGCATATTTTTAGTCAAATTCCTCTTCCAAAATGGTGATTTATATCCAAGAGAACAGAAAGAAAACTCTAAATGGATGATGCAGCTAATGGAGATAGAACCCCTTTTGGTCTTGCAGGATCAATCCACAGGTCACCTTTCAATTTGCTGCACATCTGGTAGCTGACAAAGGCTTTATTGTTCCAATTAAAGAGAGAAACCTCTTGGTAGAATGACCCTTCTCTAACTGTTCCTATCCATAGTTTTGGATCTACAGGAGATGAAGAAATGAATACCTGAATGAAGCAATTTTTTTTTTATTTTGTATGAGGGGCTCTGATCATCCAAGACTGCTGGATTAAAAGCAGAAAACCTGCCCCAAAATGTATGTGCATACGTATGGCATAACTTAATTTATTAGGATAAGAAAGACCTAAAAGATTTCAACCTATTTGCTAAAAAAGAAGGCAAATGATGGCTTGAATTCATGCTACTTCCAACTCACTACTAAACATAATAGGGGATCAAGGAATAAATTTTCCTAGTAGCTAAGTATTCAACCTCTTCCTGCCCAGTCACTGTAATTTTTGACAAGTTTTCTTTGGTTTATTTTTTCAGGTTTCTAAGTCTGAGTTATGGTCATAAAGGTTCTTTGTCTGGAGGTGAATCAGGTGGTACACAGAGTAAACTTCCAGAAAAGATACGTCTCTGTGGACAATCTTAGCAAAAAGAAATACTGTAACTGGAAAAGACAAAAAAAAAATTAAAGGGTCTGCAGCAGTCTATTTTAAGAAGCATCAAATTAAGTGAATCATTTAATTAGAATCTATTTTGATTTCTTGATGTTTCTTATTTTTGAAATGAGATGTTTAAGCATTCCATGCTCCCAGGGAAAACGCAGGGCTTTCAGGAACTATGTATCAATTTAGGACTCTTGAATACAAGACCTAATTAAGATTAACTTCTGCAAGGTAGGATAATTTGCTCTATAGCTTGTTAAATAACGCTATCTGTTAATACAATATAAAGTTTTATAAGACAAAACAGATTAGAGAGAGAAAAAAGAAAATAACCATTGATAAGAGGATAAGTAGAAATTATAGCCTCTGGGGAATTAAGAAATTAACCCTTCAAGCATTATCTGCTGCTATGAAAGCACAGAACAGACTTAGATTGCGTGGACAGGATTTGAAAGTAAGAATTGTACCACAGGATCCCAATCCGTGTGAAATGTGCAATTTGAAGTAATTCTTCAGCAATTTTATTCATAGACAGAATGTGATGTAAATGGAGCTAAGCCCAAAGCAAGGCAACTCAGCTCTGCTGCTGTGCAGAGAGGGTGAACCCTTGCAGTACTTTCAGCGTCTTCATTAGAAACACCAATTCAATGGCCAAGGAGTGAAGTCACTTTGAGGCCCACAGCTCTCAAGCCAAGAAAGGAGACTTACAGTGATATAGTTCTGGAGAACTGCAGCACAGCCTCAGGAAACTTTCTTTTTCATTGGACCAGTATGTTATTCATATCCACAAGCTCCCCAAGGTTATAAACCACACATTCTACTCCAGCAGCACAGAGCAGAGAAGCAGGGCCATTTCCCCCAACTGGCTTTTCTTACAAAGCATGTTTTGAACAATGTGCTCACATTGCTGGCTGGATGTCAAGAACCACATTCTTCACAGACAACCACACTATAAGGTAATTTCTTTAGCTCCTTGCTGCATCTTTCACATAATCTAAGTAAAAACACTGCAAATGGAAACTTCAGAAGACATTACACTTATGAAGCAAAGTCTTTCTGGTTCTTGCGTGTCACCATTAATGAGAGCAAACTCCTCTATCAGTGTTGTAGCAGCTTTGTTGGCCAAAACCTAACTTCTCTCTGACCTTAAAATTGTGTATATTTTAATTGTTTGGCATTTCATGACAGATAACAAGCCCCAGTGATCCTCAAATAGTGATTACACAAACACCATTTCTTGCCATGCTCTGAGGAAAGGGCAGACACTGACAAACCCTGCAGAAATAGTGCTAAAACTCACCAATACAGAGTGCGGAATCAATGGTAGTTTATGGCTCCTGATGCACCAAAGCCATGAGGAGCTCCACAACAGAAATACCATCTTTCAAGCCTTACTCATGCCAAGGCATTAAAGCAAGAGCAGAACAGAAGACTTCCTGCCCAAGGCTGTACCATTGCTCTTCTTCAGTCTTGGACTGCAGCCCAGGGTTTATAACCTAGGTCTGATCCTGCACAGGCTCCTCACTGGAACCCTTCCCACTCCACCCACAGCAACATCTGCTCTTAACTAGGCACTAGAGAGTTTGAGCAAAAGGAATACTTCTGGGGTTGCAAAAGTATCATAGGCTTCTGGAGAACCGCATCTTTTAAAACTGGTCTTTGTGCTGGAGAGATCATTTAATTTCTCATTGGCACTGTATCCAGCTATTAAAAATAAACAACGCCACAACAAGCAAGGGTTGCCAATCCCTCTTTTAGACTTTTCATGTTTTTATGTTTCTATCTTTCTCCATTGTCCCTTCAATACCTTCCCAATCCAAAAGATCATGTAGCAATACTTACAGCAGAACTTTCTTGTCCAATGGCAAATATAAAACACAATACATCAGTATCTGTACAATTGTAAAGATATGTGCAGAAACAAATGGTATATCTGTTACAGAAAGCGGCAGGAACAGCTATTATCACTAAATATCACTTTCTACAACACACAAAGATCTGCCAGTGATGTTTCATCGTATCATCTGGCACCAGTCTTGTTCACTGTCAAAAAAGGGACAATTCCTCCTAGAGTCCTGACAATTTCCCTTTCTACAGACTATAGTGCTCAACTAGGAAGAAAAAAAACCCTTCCATCCTCTTCTTTGCAACCATTAGAGACAGAGAATTTAAAAGTCTGTTCAGTTAATCTTCCCCACAGTTCCTATTAAAATATATCATACACTTAAATATGCCACATGCTTGAATTAGTGCCAGTGGGAAGGCAATTCCTGCTATACATTTAATTTCAGAATAGGTCATACAGGACATGTAACTGGTTTGACTGGAGCTCATCAGCAAGTAACACCAACACTCCCTAAGAGATGAGGACAGTGTAGAACTAGTGCTTAACTATAGCTTAAAAGTCAACTGTAAGCCAAAGGGACAAGAAAACACTTGGGCAACCATAGCTGGGATTTTTTGAGGAGAGTGGGAGGGTTTTGCATTTGACCGTGATAATTCTGACTGTTGGGGCAGTAGTTTTCCTTTAGACTGCCCAAATCACAATTAAAGCTCTCAAAGTCTAAGCAAATAGAGATTTTATGTCTTAGAGATAAACACAAGCCTTTAAATTAACCTCGAATATTTGGAACTGGAATAAAGGTAGTTATTCAGGTAATGCACAGACTGTCAGAAATCAAAAAATCTTCCAGTTCACATTGATGCAATATACTGTTTAGATAATTTGCTTTTTGTCCTTATTTTGCAGAGTTCAGCTGAAAAGTCCCTGGTTACAAAGTTTTAACCTATGAAGTTTCAGTTTGTGTGTCTGCAATGTAATTTTCACACTAAAATGTAACCCATGGTGGCAACATCAGTGTTTACTTACACTGCCACTGGAGCTTGGACTTTAACTCTGAGAAAAAAGTGAAACTTTTATTTTCAACTAAAAACCTTTGTAAGTTATTTCTTTAAAAGGCATTTGAGTGACTTTTTTCATTTTTGCTCAGATAAGCCAACAGGGAGATCCTACTTTATCCAAATACCTGTCATAATTTGGCAACAGTACAAAATGACCTAAGCATGGAAAGGAAAAATCAATTTTTGAAACCAAAGCAGTAATTCTAACCCCTGAGATGAGACGGTCCCTCAGAGATGCTCAGTTCCCTGGGAACATATCTGGTGCTTCACCCACCAAAACCAGTGTGGAAGGAAGGAAAGACAGTCTTAAGCCCAGGAAACCATTGCAAGTGGGACACGGGAAGAGCACTGAAGGCTGCACATTAAAGGAGATGGTTTTTTTCTTAGGACTCTCTACTGTTGGGCAAAATCTTTAAATCAAAGACTCGAGAGAACAAAGGCAGCCCAATGCACCTTCAGAAGTACACTTGATGATCCTCACCACATACATCTTATTCCTAAAAGTATGCTACTCTTGATCCCCAAAAAGGGCTGCCTTGCTGTGAATCCAGCTATCAGCAATTGCTACCCAAGCTATTGGAGAAGCACAAAGACAAAAGAAACAAAACAACAACATTTTGAATTAGAATTAAAATTACTTAGTTTCTCATATTTATTCAATCATTTCCTCCCCAAACAATGTCCAGTTGCTAATTAACTTTGCCAGGGGTTATGTGAGGGCCACTGTATAAAGCCTAATAATTTTTCAAATCAATCTGCCAAATATACATCACAGAGCCAGAGAAGTGTACTAACTACAAAATAACATAACTAGGCAATTTTGCTGCATTTTCTCTTGGTGCTGAAGTAAAAGCACTTCAAAGGCCAGCTGCTCAACCAGCAGTACAACCTGAACTAGGGATTTTGGACTAATTCAATTTAATTTGGTCCCAGATAATGTCCCCTGCATGGGTACCCTCTGATGGAGTGAATTTTTCCCCACAGTTAATTGGCAAAATGCAGCTGACATCCCACATGATCAGATATTACCAGATATTTCACCTGGACTGGAATGAGGTATAAAGGGTTATTAAGCAGCTCAGCAAAAGGAAGACAGAAATGTGTTCATGTCTTTTGCAGCTTTCACTTTGGTGCAGATTCCCAGAAGCACAAAAAAAGGAAATCTATAAAGATTAAAACTGCATAGTGATTATAGATTTGCCAATACAAATCTGAAGTCATGAAACTGCTATATGATCAGATGCCATATTCTATAAACATTCCTACTTTGACTTCAGCTACTGCAGTATGTCTTAATGCAAGTACAGTTAAAGTGCTTACTACAAAAGAAATAAAGCCTCTAGAAGAACTTAGAAGAAGAAATATGAAAAATAAACTTGCACCTTCTTTATATATCAAGATGAAAGCTTTGTACAGCTGCTCTGCACTGTAATCTTATTAATGCTTTTCTTTATAAAAAAAAAAATAGAATCTTTCTCAAACAGCTCTCTGAAAGGCTATTAAATCATGTCTTTATACAGATTAACAACCACCTAAAATGTTGTATATGGATTTGTGAAGTAAGACATCCTGTAAATGTGGGTAGGCTTGTACAAATGGTGATTATTTACCATGAAACACCTTTCAATCACAAAATGTCAGTCCAATAACAATTTTCCCTGAGACTATACCAATGGAAAGCTACAATCAAAAATCTATGCAGTAAACCAGAACTTGAAGACCTATACCAGAAGTACCAGTATCATTTAGGGCTAATTACTTAAGACAAAAATGGTCTCAGGCAAGTACTCTTCTGGCTAATCTTTTCATTTTGCCCTTTTTATTTGGTGACTTATAAAGCTGCAACATAAGTCTTGGCTCTCATCTGCCACAGCAGAATAAAATTCTGAAACTGCTTAAAAAAATGAAAAATGATTAAACACAGAACTCATCTCAGTCATTAGATGAAAAAAATCTGCAAGCTGTTCCTGCTTATACAACAGAAGATTCTTTACTCTTTTCAAACTTTCTTATGGACTTGTACTCCTGCTCCAGAAATTATAACTTATCCCAAGTTCCAAGTGCTTTCTTCAGTTAAGTAGTTTATTATTTCAAAGGATGATTTGTTTACAGCAGCAAACAACCATTGCTCTCTGGCATGGGCCACGCTTATTGCATAAAGCTGTAGCAAGAGAAAGTGTGTCAAGTACCTGAGGCTTCCTCTTTCTTCAGCATTCTGTGGTATTACTAAATCCATGTGAGATATTTTCTATATTTGGGGCTTTGTTATACTTAGATTTCTAGCACTGGATGATGAACAGGCTTTAGAAGTCACTGGGAATTGCAACAAAGCTACTGAAGATCAGGTCTCCTTTCGCCTCCCTCTCTGCCTGAATTTGCTGGTAGGACTTGAAAACATAGAAATCCAGGTATGACTATAGAGATAAAAATGGAAATTGTCAAAGCAGATGAAGTCGGCAAGACAAATATCTCTTGACCATCTTTGGGTGAAAAACTGGCATCAGTTACAAACAACAGTCACACTACAGGACAGAAAGATGAGATATTTAATAGCAAAAAAGTGACCAGGACCCTTAAAGAAAATGAAGCTGAACAAGTGCATGTCTCTAAAAAGTTAATAATCACTTTGCAGCAACAGTGTCTTTTCACATCCTGCCTGCCTTGGCCTAAGGCTAGAGTGGGAAAAGGGGGAAAAAGTCATTCTAAGATGGAAAAGAATGGGAACTGCCACAGCAAATGCAGTACAGCCACCTCCTGTCCCCTTTGGGCAGGTGTCTGACACAGGCACACAGCAATTGCTGCCAGGAATGGAGCAGAGTTAGTGTGACACTGGAATGGGGACACAAAAACCTGGGACAGGTTGCCTTCTGCAGCTGAAGGCTGGCTCACAGCATTGATTCCTTCACTTCAGCTCCTGCCAGCATTCAACCTTTGCCTGGTCAGTTCTTGTGTCCTTACTCTTTACAAATCTCTACAACTCCTGTGATGTGAGCTTCTCCTGCTGGAGAAGACAATGCTCAGGACATTTTTAAATCTAGATACCAATTCTGCTCAGTTTGAAGCCAGCTGTGCTCGAGACCTGCCTTTTCTGATACACATGTAGATCAGGAGAACCAAAATTGCTGCCCTGTCAGCAGCACCTCTGCCTGCAGTGTGACACCTGCAGGTAATGCCTTAACCAGATGCAGAGTGCTTTGTGGTCCACACACTTCTCTGCCTTTTTTTTTTTTTTTAGTGTTTTCTCTTAATGACCTTAGGAACTTTTATAATCTTGTTTTACTTGGAAATAAAATTTGTCGTCCTTTTATCTCTAAGGGTGCATTTACAGCCTTCTCTGACATGAAACAGCAAAGGAAAACCCTCTAGTGACTTTCTCTAAATCACACTCATTCAATATGCTTTTGCTCTGCTCTTTGTAACCTCTGTCTAAACTGAATGGACTTATCTTTCTAATCTTTTTATAGGGAAACCTTTTCTTCTTCGATCTTATTGATTTCCCTCTTACACCCTACCTGCCTGACAGTAAATAAATCAGTGTATTTAAGGCATTGCATGACTTTAATGAAAGTACAGTGCAAACATCATAACTTCATGCCATTCTTTCACCATTGAGATATAAAATAATTATGTTTGGTGATCTTATTTTCTTTATAACATCTTAGAACTTCTCATCTGTATTTTGCCACAACTACTGTTCCTGTGTCCTATCTTATTTTCACACAAAGCAACCTTGAAGAATTACTTGGGATGGGCTAATACCATTTTAAATCTTAATTGAAATATTAATATACTTATCACATGTTCTTTCTTGGGGGCTTGAGGCCTACAGAAAAACTGTTTTATTAAGAAAACAAACAAAGCCGAAAATTCATACAGGTTTTGTTACCTCAATTGTATACTATGTATCTTCAAAGTGCATAATGTAAAAAAACCCACATTATAATATAACATTGCAATTTTTAAATGAAGAGTTGACCTATTGACTTTCTTATGTAGAAGCAATAGACATTATTAAAAATCAACAATAATTTCAGTATAAAAAAATACATAAAGATGACCTGCTGCTCACTTAACAGCATTCACTAATGTAGCTGGAAAGTAATTGAAAGTTATTCCAAGATAAGCCTTTCTGTCCTCTACCAACCCTTGCACAAACAGAATCCAACAACTCAATTTTATATTTTTCTTTACCTGGTGCAGGCAAAGAAGGTAATTTCAGTATCAAAAAAAATTCATAAAGATGACCTGCTGCTCACTTAACAGCATTCACTAATGTAGCTGGAAAGTAATTGAAAGTTATTCCAAGATAAGCCTTTCTGTCCTCTACCAACCCTTGCACAAACAGAATCCAACAACTCAATTTTATATTTTTCTTTACCTGGTGCAGGCAAGAAGGATTAAAACATTCAGACACTGAACAGAAAAATACCAACCCATGCACTTGGCATAAAGGAGACCTAATATCCCTTCCTATCTTTTAAATTTCTTTGCAGCCTTCCCTCTTTGTGAAATTGATTCACAGAAGACAGGCCCACTCTATTTTCTCTCTTCATTATTTTTCTTTACCTGGTGCAGGCAAAGAAGGATTAAAACATGCAGACACTGAACAGAAAAATACCAGCCCATGCACTTGGCATAAAGGAGACCTAATATCCCTTCCTATCTTTTAAATTTCTTTGCAGCCTTCCCTCTTTGTGGAATTGATTCACAGAAGACTCTATTTTCTCTCTTCACTTCAGCAAAGCTGCTTTTCAAATTGATTCACAGAAGACAGGCCCACTCTATTTTCTCTCTTCACTTCAGCAAAGCTGCTTTTCCATAAAAATCTGACAGACTTTTAAGGCAAGGGTGTCCCCATCATCCATAAAACACTAAGATCAAGAAAGTGCTTGACTTTAGAAACTTTTACACTGGACATGGAATAATATGACACAGAAAGAAGTCACTGCAGTCTGGCTTTGCTTTTTTGTAGTTATGAATAGTTTCAACTGCTCATAAGAGAAATTGCTATTTAACAGCTACCCAAGCCTCCTCTCATTTTGGAAGCCATTTTGTTTATGCTGAAACCTGCTCCACAGGAAAACAAACTATTTCAAACCAATAAACAGCACAAAAGTAGCAAAACAAGTAGTCTTTGTCAAGTTTCATTAAGGTATTTACATCTGCTGATACAAAACCCAGATATGATTTCTGTTTATGTCTTGGATAGAGAAACGTGCTGCATGAAAAGCAGACTACCAGGAAGGTTCATTTCCTTGAAGAGCTGAGTATGAGGTCTGCTGCATCCATTTCCCTGTGAAAATTGAGTCCTCTTTGTAATAGATGGCACTGAAAAACAATAACTTCCAGGGCCTTTCCCATAAAGGGGGTTCCAATTTCAATAAAACCCCATTTTGCCCTACTAACAAAGACCAAAATGAAAATCTAGTAGTAATGCAAGAGTTGCTTTTTTGTTTGTGTGCTGAATAGTGTCCTTGAATGGGATAATATCCAGCTTATAGAGTAGCATATGACCTACGTGTCCAATTGTGATCACCCAGAATTCTGTTCATCCTTCTGTATTCCCATCCACCTTAACAAAAATTCTTCTTTTTGACTGACTGCTTTAGGATGAACAGTGTCTCTCATATCTGAATTACCTTGCTTATTGCCTTGAGGTCTTTATTGAAATCCCTTACTCATTTAAATCACACATCTTGTTGTACTGGATCTTTCCGGGTGAAAGGAGAAATATATTACCAGAATTTGGCAGCCTTGTGACATTTTCTGTGTAAAAAGTAATTTCCATGAGGTGAGCATAATTTTATCTTTCACTTTTTCAGTAAAAAAACAAAAAGAAAAAAATAAAATGCTTAATTAATAAAAGGCTTCCTTTGATGAAGCTCATGGTTTTAAGAGTTGTATTTAGTTTTGCAGGGATTTGTTTGTTTCCTTGTTTTTCTTAATATTAATGTGACCATTACTATGACTAACATCTGTTCAGAATGGGTTAAAAAACAAAAATTTCTTGATTATTTATGTGTAGTCAGACCAAAAATGAACTGACACAAGAGGCTGGGGATGACAAGGAGATGTCTCAGTCTGTGTTTGTTACGCAGATGGGTAGAAAACTTTGGTCAACAACAATTTCCCCTTCAGGAATACAAGCTGGAAAGCCCAAAGTCAACTCCACCTCTGCTGCATTTATCAATAAACCCAAAGGCACAGGCCCTCACTCTATAAACTGAATTACACCTGCAACTTATTAGCCAGTTATGCAGAAAAATGCACAGACACAGCAAGCAACACCTCTGCACAACAAAAGAGAAAATAACAGCTCATGCAATAAATACTCTCCATTTCAGCAGTGCTACTTGCCCTTCACTTATTTGCTCACACTGCTGACAAAATAATGAAGAAAATTCCACCCTTTTTAGTCTCCTGTCCACAAAGGGATTGACAGTTTCTTCCATCTGGCGCAATGTAGCACTACTTACTTCATGTAAATACAAATAACAAGAGAGACAGGAGGAAATATAAATAAGAGAGGCTGGAGTAGAGGATTTCCAAACGTTGTGCAGGAGGCATTACTGAGCTATATTTGCCATCCATTCTATCTCTCACATATTTAGGGTGAGTTTAAACACTGGCAGTGCAGCAGTCATTACTGGATGAACATAAATCCACTAGTATTCCTAGCCTGGTAAACCCAGGCAGTCCCAGAAGTGCCCTTAACACATTTCTTCCTCTTGAGTAAATCCAGTGCAAGGGTCAACAACTCTGAAGAGAGAGCCTGTATGGCATATACTGAGCTATTGAATTTTTGTTGCAATATTAAAACTGAAGCACTGCATAATTTGGAGAGATTCATGGAAGCAAAGTGTAAAATGTTGCCACTTTTCCCTCCAATCAGATACTTTCCCTTTGAGGACAACACAACATTTATTACTGTTGAACAGTTTTTACTTTAGGCCTAGCAACATATTTTAAGGCTTCATGTTTGAGCAGATATTTTGTATGGCTTATCTGAAACATTCTGGCTTACAATTAAAAAAAACCAAACCAAACCAAACAAAAAAAAAAAAAAAAAAAAAAAAACACAAAAAAAAACCAACAAAAAAACCCCCCAAAAACCGTAAAACCTAACAAAAGCCCTTTGTTGAAGCTATATGTAAATTTAAGGTACTGCATAAAATATTAAAATGAAATTCAGTAGGCACTGGCATAATGGGACACTTGACATTCAGAGATCTCCTGCATTTGTGACTTCTAAGATATTTTCTCTGGGAAAACCAAGCAAACTGAGTAAGAACTCATGTTCTATCTCATATCTTCTCTCTTGTAAAAGGCCAGTAATTTTGCCACTCTTGCCCAATTCAAAAACATGGATCATTCCACGTAAAGAGACACTGGATCAAAAAATATACCAGGTACATGGTGTAAATCTTAGCCATGTCTGAGTAAGGGTGAAGGCAGATTCTGTGGTTTTAATCAGTAAAAAACTTCCTAAAGTATGGAAAACCCACCTGTGAATCCAGAGAAAATTTGACATTATTAAAAAGCTTCTATTTTTCTCCCAGTCCTTCGTTACACTTAAGAGGCAAAACATGCAAAACTTGCACTATTTGTGAAAACTGCATCTCATGAGACTTTCTGTCATGGTCTCTGATTGTGTAGTTTCATACTAAATATTTCATCAATAAAACAAATTTAATGTTATACCCTATCTCATAGATATTACATAGAATGTTATTACATTTTTGAACCAAGGTGAAAGATGAAAAATGGAACAGCAGCAACACAATTATCAGAAACAACCTCACTTTCAATAAATACAGAATCCATTTGTAAATCCTGTCAGGGATCTAAATAGATTTCCTTTAAATACCTATAGATGGTGCTGAAATACAACTGTTCCTTAAAAAAGCAACAACCAAAGTAACTGTAGTACAGCTACCCACTAAAATGGGTACTACTGGGTAAAATGGGCACAGCAAACCACTAAAATGGTTTTACTGCTGGCTGTGCAGGTTTACCCCAGGGAAACAGCTGAATCACAGTTTGAGTGATTCATGATTGGTGTTTTCTGCAGGTACTTATCAGATCAGGTTTCCCTCACATGATCATGATGCCTTACAGACTCTAGTTGCAAAAAATGAGGATTTTTTTTTAATTGATGAAAATACCCAATAAAAACAACAAAGCCTGTGAGCACATAGCTGTCCTGACCATGACATTACTACAAAGGAAAAGAAACAAACATGTTTGGCCAAGAATTTCCCTTTCAGGTTGCATGGTTCACCCTGATAATCACAAATTTTTATTCAGTATAAATAATGACAATGAAGCTGCTAATAGTTGTCTGGGCATCAGCCCAGTTTGCTGAAATTAAGCAGAACTAACTGGCTTCTCCACAAACATATAATGGAAAACAACAAAATTTTTGCCAGGCATAATTAACATGTGGTAACATGATAATCAGCACCAGATGAATCCATACTTTCTGGTTTCAAAAAATACATAATTCCACACTGGTGCTTATTTATAGAGAAACTGAAGTGCTAATGATTACAAACATAGTTTATGGTAAAAGTCATAGCTTGAGCCATTTCCCATAATGCTAAAAGTCAACAAATTCCAAACTCTATTCAGCCTTGTAACAGATGAAACAAGTTACAGTAATAAAATAAATCTAATACTTTGATATTTAAAAATATAAATAGTGCACAGTAAAAAGAGTTGGCGTCAAAAACTTATATAAATAATTAAATGCCTACAAAGTTTTTGAACAAAGCTTCATGCACATCACATAAAACAAGTGACTGACATAAAACATGAAAGTTAAGAAACAACTTAGTCCCTGTATACATCTCTGTCCATTTTAAAAGGCAAAACATGCAGAACACCAAATTGCCTCTCCTTCATCTTGCTCCATAAACAAGTCACAGAAGTGTTTTTCCTCTGTTCACTATAAAACCCACAAAACACAAAGCTATGCTCACCCCTCAATACTATCCCCTGAATTTGTCTCATTAAGAAAAAAAAACTAAAAACTAAGAGTGATACATTAAGTCCCTAAAAGAATGGAAAAAATTCTAAAATCAGTATGAAATTTGATATTTATTTATTCTTGCATTCCTTTAATTGCCAATTGAAGCTACTTTCAGAAAACAAACAAAAACAGCTGGAATGGGAAATAGAGGTGTAGATCACTACAAGATGTGCAACATCATTTCACTCAGCATATTCTTTTGATTAAGCTGTAAGCCATGGGTTTTTTTCCCCCCATGATCTTACAGGCATTCCAGCTTCCTTGTAGCTACTTTGGAAGTTTAAACCCAGTGCAAGATCACTAAGGTGCAGTAAAGCAGTGCAGCACACACAGCCAGGTTGAAAATGTGATATGAAATCCACAGGGACAATTCTGCTGCTTCACAGCTATGGCACACTTGCTCTAGACATGCAAGGATATTATCTTCAGGCCTAATTTTTAAAAATTAAAATATAAAAAAAATAAAAAAAATTTGTCCAGGCATCTCAAGCCTGCACAGGATGAACAACTCAGTTATTTCCTTTGGAAAATCCTGACCTATATTTGTCCACCTCTCCTCAGAGCCCTATTTGAATTAGAGGGCACTGTTAATCTTCAATTTTGCTTCCTAATGTCTTCCCAGACTTGGGTCACATATTTTAGTAGGAAAAATGGATTGCAAATTGGTAGTAGTAGGGAAAACTAATTCTTGAGAAAAACAAGAGAAGCAACGTTTGCCATCTATTTTCTGATCTTTGGCAAAAGTCCATAAACATAGAAGTGAGTCTAAAACTGATTTAAGTTGCTTAAAAAAGCTGCAAAAAAGTGGAATTCCTTGGAATAAGTAGTTTTACTCTTCCCCAGCAAAAGGTAGACAGCACAAATCACACATTGTGGTTAATGTTTAAAGTTATGCTTAATTATATCCCTATTAAGTAGTTTGATTACACAGGGAGTATTTAAGCTAACATGAACAAGTTTAGATTGGATAAGGAAACATTATTTGGCAACATTTTGATTAATTCAAGTTCTTAGGGAAAGGACTTCAAAACTTGCAAGTATAGTGCTACAGAATGCTATGATACAGATCATTCCATAGGCAGACAGCAACGCATCCAAATACAGGCATTTGTAATGATGTATTTGTATTGGGATTGCAGATCAATATTGTCTCTAGAATCAGAAAATCTAAGACAAAATTATTCAAAAAAAGAAATTCAAAACTCTACTGACTCAGAGGTGCAGCTGAACTTGACAGGTTCATTTTACAACAGGCATGTTTCAAGGTTGCTCCACTTGAGGGTTGAGTAAAACAATCACAATGGCCTGGTGGGTCGTGTGGTCATACCTACCCACACAGGGTGAAAGATCCTCTTGCAGGGGAGAGACCACTGGGTGATCTTTCTCTTCCAGCCCAAACCATCCCATGGCAGGCTGGAAATCTGTCTCAATAATGTGTTTTATTTGTTTAGCAATAAGTCAACTCTCAGCTTGCAGCTACATTCCAAATCCACCCTAAAAAGTCAAATGCCAAAATCCCTCATTTGGCCCATTCTGTGTACCCTGTCTCCGACAGGGGACTGTGTTTTGTACTTCCAGATGCATTTAGGGCAGGAAAACAAAACATCTGGCACATATGTAGCCATTAATCTGAGAAGCTGAGAGAGAACAAGACAGTAACTGCAACCACATTTGAGCCATCAGCACTGAAGTTGTAGCTTTATCTAAACTCTTGCTGTTTTTCATGTTATAAAGGAACCAGTGACCTCATCTGTCAAATTCTCACTGCCAACAGCTCAGACAGGATGTTTCATTGACTACTTTCTTTTTCAATGTCCTCTGAACCTGCTGACAAGTGGCAGGAATGTGGAACTGTCACTTCCCTTGCCTGCCTTACTGTGCCTGCTTTCTCTTCCCTAAGGGAACAATCTGCCTTTTCCTTCTCCTAACAATGCAATACGTTTTCTTGAGGAGATGCTGCATTTCACAGCTCAAATGTTTATCAGTCTAAAAACTCCCTGCCTCCCAAAGGTGGACATCCTCCTACATCTCCCAGCCTCCTACACCCTGATTTTTCCTGTTGTTTCCAGCAATCACATGCACCCTGTTGTCCTCACTCAGCTCACTGAACTTAGTAAAGACCATCAACAATCTTGTTCAAACAAAAGAGAGAGGATCAGGTAGTGAGGCTCCAGCAGCATCACTTTCAGTTTCCTTATTTTATAGCACATCTAAATTCTCCATTTACCTTTAGCTAACACCTAATTCTCAAATTTGCAAGCCCTCATCTGCCACTATAAAAACCTTTGAAAACAAACACCAGTGTTTTAAACACACTTGCAGCTGAAAATGACCAGCAAACTTGCCTTTCTCACCCTTTTGTTCTCTCTTGCATGGTAACTACCCCAGTGGTTTTTTGGCATTCTCTTCCCCCTTATTGCTTTCAGAAATATCATGGGACTCTCATCTACCTTTTCTGCACACCCACACACTCCAGAGTCACCACAAGATTATGATCAGCAATAAAAACAAGTCCTACTCCTCCCATCAGCCCTGCTGCTACCCTGCCTACACATGGGCTGTTTATAGCAATCAGCTGCTCAATCAAAGAATTGCTATCAGCTGGTACAAATAGCTCTCCAAACCTGACACAACCACCGTGTACTTATTTTAAAAGACCACATTAACTAAGAGATATAAATGTTGCATCATTTTTTTGCCAAGTTCACACTGCCTCACGATGTTATTCATGGCATGGGATTTGAACTCTCATTACTCAGGCAGGGGAACACCAAACTGACTCCAAGAAAAACAGACCACATTTCTAGGGGAGGCTGCTTGACAGTGAAGCCTCTTAAACCATTCTAATAAGTCATTACAGAACAATTTTACCAAATTTAAAAATGGAATTTATTCATTAAGTTACAACCTGGACAGATTTTACTCCTATCCAATGGGTTAATCTCAGACTGAAGTTTGAACTCCAGTTCAAACTAACTTATTGGACACAATCCTGCCTGTTAATGGCAAGGCAGCACAGCACAGAAGAAAGGCTAAAATTGAAATAGCCATATTAATTATCATGGCATTATCTTAAAAAATACATAAAATTCTGCTCTCCAACCGTAACATACCTATTGTTCCTGAATAATGTGACTGCTGGTGAACAAATAACTCTTTCCAATGCCCTTTTCTGAAAAGCCTTGAAAAGGTTATTGTCACAAAAAGAACACCAAATCTAAGCAAGACAAAAAGCATAGCCAGATAAAAGCTGCTGAAAAGTCATCTTTTTTTCTTTCTGCTCTACAAATCCGTGTTTTAGTCAGTCTGGGCAATTTTGGTGCCTTATTCTGCAAAGCACTAGCATCCTAACTGGATAAGATTCCATCAAAGGAGAAGAAAAGGATCAGTCTCAATCAAACCCAGATCAAACTCAGGCCTCAGGGTTGGTCAGAAGTGATTAAGTCAGCGTTCATAAATTTTTATAGTGAGGGAAAAATAGGTAAAGATAAAGGAGCAACCATTATGGAACACTTATCCTTTAACAACTTTGTCCAGCACAATTCATGAGAACTCTGCTAAAATAATCTGTCATTATCTAATCATTTGATCACCAGCAACCACAAAGAACAAGAGAAAGTTTAAGCAGCAGTGACTTTCACAGGCCAGACTGGTGAGAATGGGGTTTTCATGGACTGCCTCAAAAACTGCACAAGAAAGAAAATCCTGAGCCTTAAACACATTGTCTCATCAATATTCAGGTTTTACTTCCACTCTTGGAAAATAAGAAACACTTTGCTCTATTCTAATGATTAACTGTACGCAATGCACCGTTCTGCTAAACACACTCAGCATTCACATCTAGTCTCTCAGGACTAGGTAGAGAATAAAACCACCCTTATATTACAATTGACGGTATAACTGAATTTTTCATTCATTCTATCATTTCCCATTAACCCAGGCTGAGGTCAGACTGTTGTAGCACTGTGCTTATAAACACAAAAGTTACTCTGTTTACTAGAAATGCTCCCCAAAGCCTATTTAAAGCTGTTAAACTGCTCAAATATTCATGTGGGTTATTGTTAATTTTTTTTTTAATTATATTGACACCTAGACAAAAAGGTGTTCTCATATTCAAAACAGAAGCATTTTTTTCTTACCTTCAAGGAGTTTACTTAGCAGTTTACCTACATGGCAAACAGATGCTGCTACCCTAATTTACTCATAACACACTGTGATGGTAGCTAGAGAAGCACAGAGCAGACTCCTGTGCCTTCTACCATCCCTTTTCTCTGCTGCAATTCATACTGTTCTGCTTTGCAATACACAAGGAGCACTTGGGGATGCTGGCAGCTACTAATGAAAACATCTCTTCCCTCCTCCTCCTGCCTCAGAGAAGCTAACAGCTTTCAAGAGATACAAAGCAGAACAAAAATATTGTTTCTGTAATCGCTTCATTAATAAGTTATTCCCACACACACTTCTGCTTCCTCTCCTATCAGGATGCAGCAGACGCTACAACTCCAAATTATTCAAGAATTTGATTAGTTACTACCCTCATCAGCTGAGCCACTAAGCACACTTAGCAAAGTCCGTCACGGTGAAAAAAAGAGCAGTATAATTTGCAGCCAGTGTTCGCAGTATTTCACAAAGCCTTTTTTCCATGCGCACCTGACCTGAAAATGGGCACGGCACATCCCGTTCCTGCAGTTTCCACGGGCTTTTCCCATCGGCTGTGGATGCTCCAGCAGCTCCTCCACCAGCACGTGTTGAGTGATAAGCAACACTGGGGAAAGACAACAAATAAAGACATAAGTAAATTATTAGTTTTTCACATGTTTAGTAAAAAGTTGATGGCGATATTGGTGAATCACCCTTTGGCCCCGCTCCTTCCCACATGACTGCACTCACCTGGAGCGCCTGGAGACTGCTGGACTAGCGAGCCGCCCTTGATCTTAAACTAAGAAAAAAAAAAAAAAGCCAAAAACCCGACAAAACAAACAAACAAAATACCCGAGCCCACACAAGGAACACAAACCGAACATTTTCATCGGGAGTTCGGCACGGCAGCTCCCACAGAACCCCCGTTTGGAGCCGGCTTTAGGACTGAGGGGAGCGCCCTGGCCCCCTCTGCCTCATAAACCCCGCGCGCAGCCCACCTGCAATTAATTACCGCAGTTAGCCCACCTGCAATTAATTACCGCAGTTAGCCCACCTGCAATTAATTACCGCAATTAGCCCGGGGCAGGACCGCAGCCCCGGCTCCGGCCGGCCCAGCGCTGCCTTCTTCAAGGAAGGATGGGACAGACCCCGTCCCTGAGGGAGCCAGGAAGCGCTGCGGCTCCATAGCCCTCATCCCTGGACACATCAGCACTGCCTCACCTGGAAGGGTGTGATGGTCCTCAAATCCCACAGAATATGAAGGGGAAAAAAGAAAAAGAAAAAAAAAGCCAGACGCCTCTTTCTCAAGGGATTAAGGGCCACTTTTCAAAGAATCAAGGTTTCAAATATCAGCATAAAACTGTTTTGAAGCACGTGGAAAAGAGGTTTTACGCAGAATGAGAGAACAGAGACTACAATTGCAGTGACCCTGCTCTCGATGTGGCTCCGTGTGACTTACCCTGACGTTACTGCTGTCACCTGAGTGTCTGAGCCATAATTAACTCACCTGACAAGACATGGACACCCCAATCAGCCCAGGCCGTGCCCCTGACCGTGCCACAGCACAAGCTGCCCCTCCAAACACACCCCAGGTGACAGCACTTAGCACAGTGGGCTGCAGCCCCCCACTGCCTGCTGAACACTGCTGTTAATGGTACAGGTGCTCTGATGATTGGATTTCATACATTTATGGGGCTCTAATAACAGCTCATTATGTTCATGGCTGCAGTCAGTTTGGCTCCACTATGTAGGTGGAACTGTCACAACGTGCTCTGGTTGTTCATAGTGTTCAAGCACATCCTGACGCAGGCCAGCTCTGATTAGAAGCAGATTGGTGGAGGATTATTCCAGAGGTAGTTAAATAGCAGTCAGCAGAATTAATTTCATCCAGTGCTTGAACTACATGTTTAAAATCTCTTTAGCACTTATTGCTTCCTCCATTTTTAACAGTGCCTAGGCTTATTTTTTTCTGGCCATGCAGGATGATCCCCAAAATAATGGAGATGACATGAAGGAGACAATTGGGTTGCTCACTCACTCCCTTGAACTCCTGTTTTTACTCTACATTCTCCTGTCCACTCTACCAAAAAAGATAATACTCATGTGTTCCTTGATCTTGAACAAAGGCTTGATTTCCATATTCACAAACAGAAATGTTTTCAGATTGTTGTGAAGATTTTGGTGGGAATTGCTGTGGTTTACCTCCAGAAGCAGAGTTTGGGTAGGGCACTGAGCAATATCAGTGAGAAGAGCTGAAGGGTTTGGGTTTCTTCAGCAGAGTCCAGAAGAGTTTGCAGTGAGCAGAATGGCTTGAGCAGGAGGAGCTGAGGGGTACTACTGCATTTGGGCAGGAAACAGTGAGTTATTCACAAGAGCATTTGGGTGACAGCTGGTACAAATAGACATAAAGAGTGTGACAGCTGATTCACTGGGCAAAAAGGCCTGAAGAATCAGGTGAGAAATCCAATGAATCCTTTGGGTGAAGGAGTTGTGTGAAGCAGAGGGGCCTTGAAGGAAGAACAGTATGTGAAGCAAACAGCTGAGGAAAATCTTTATTGAAAAGTTGAAAAAAGATGAAGGTTAGTGCGTGAGGGGCTAGGTCTAAGCTTGGAAGTGCATGAAGCAGGAGACAGGATGAAGATCCCAGTAGGAAATTCCAAAGCAGATTTCTTGACCACTGCTGACAGCTGCTCTTGGTGCTAAGTAAAATTCACTGGAGCTGAGTCAAGGGCTATACCTCATAGTTTGAGGCAGGTTAGAAAAAAAACAGCATTGCATCAAGGATAGAAAACAATCTTCACAGACTTTTCAAGACCACCTGGGAACAAGAGTTTTGAATTACACTTAGAAAAGCAGTAATTCCTAAAAAATTGAGAAAGCAAGACTTAAGCTCCCAACTTAAACCTTTTTATTATTTTGTATCCTTACAGCACAAGAACAAATATAGGACTGAGACTGAGAGAAAATGTTCACGAAAACACAGCAAAAAATTAGAAAGGGGGTCGATACTCAGGACCTGAGGAGCCCTTTGAAGGACAGAGCTGTGTGGAGAGCTTTGTTAGACAGGATGAGAGATGCCTCCTTTCTGTGCCTTGGTTTTGGCTGCTTTAATGAGCAGCACAGAAGACTCTGGAAGAATGGAAAAAATTAATTTGTATTTTTTCTTCTGGTACCACCACTTCCCTAGTCCTAGAAAATTTGCTCAGAGTCATGAACCTCTATTCTCTGCCTTGTTCCTGGTCAGAAGATGAAATCCTGCCCTGGGGACTCTGCAGCTTCTCCTGAGGGTGAAGGAGTAGAAAGCATTGTATAAGCAATAAGACAAATATCTTGATGGTAATAATCATATGTTCAAAAAACCAAAAAAAATTCAAGCAAGTGTTGCTGGCAGTAATGCACTGGTACAATGGATTCCTGATTTATTTACCATACCTGCTACTCACTTTCAGCTTTAGCAGGAATCAATAATCCTTCACACATAGACTCCATAGAAATTCTCCTCACAGGGACCACATTCATAACTAGTATTTGTTTACAGTCATATTATAGAGATGTGAGTAAAATATATTATGGCACTCTTCATAAAGCCTGTAGGCCACATAAAACAAGTATAACTCTCAGGCGTGTCACTTCCCATAACTCAGGCTCTGAAAAGCATGACAAGATTCATCAATTCTTGTTAGTCCCAGTATTAAATAATGTATGAACATATGAATAAACAAAACAAGACAAAAATCCAGGTTGTTTTTGTACACGCAAAGTACACAGAGTACTAAGAGATTTATTAATTTATTTTCTTCATAAAATCTTACTCAATGTGTGCTCACTCTGTTTTCCTGATGGAAACAGTGGTGTCATGTAATTATTTTCAGTCTGGCCAGCAGTTCACTAAAACTTATGTTACCAGCCTGGGTTTACACCCAGTGTAATCCTCCTGTTTAATTTGAGGGTATTTTTCCTGTATTTTTTAAACACCTACAAGAAATGCAGGGAAGACTATTAATGATATCTGCAGTAGCAAGGGAGTTTCCTTTCTTCAAATCAAATTGCAAGTTTGAGTCCATAGTCTTAACATTCTGCTTCTTAAAAACTGGTGGGTATCTTGAGAGGCATCCAAGGAATCCCTAAATGGTATTACAACCAGGAAAGATTCAGCCTCCAGCATTTTGAGCTGGAGCATAACAGTCATTTTGTTTCCATTAGATAGAAGACATATCACAGAACCAAATTGTTTAAAAGCCACTAAACTCAATCAGCCCACACATTATTCCAAATCTGAAAAATCTATGTAGTTTCATGCTAATGAAATGTGCCTTAATGCTGATATCTCTGTAGAAACACTGCTGTGGAAATAAAGGTAAAAGAAGGCTGCAATGGGACCCAGGCTGGTACTAAAATGTAAGGGCTGTTTACTAGTAAAACACTAATAACGCCACATGGAAAAGACTGAAGAAAAACCACATTTTTAATTTATTTATCCTCTTCTATATGCACAGAGCTCACCGTCAGAACAGTTTGATCAGAGTATAATGGAAATAAATGTATTTTATTCATTCACCAAGCATTTCCTAATTATGTGACACTGTCACTAAGCTGGCTGCTTTTGCTGCGTTTGCTGGTTTTAATTTCACACAAAGAATAATAAATACAAATGGTCTCTTTCATATTCCTTCTCAGCATTGTTTGGATATTACTGCTTTTACTCTGAGAATGCAATTTCTTTGAAGAGAATGCTTGTGCCGTCCCTATATTTCACTGGGAGAAAGATGAGTTAATGTTATTATAAAATTACTTGGCATGTGCTGTAAAAACAAGATCATCTAATTTTGTGATAAATACAATCTACAAGAGGGAAGAGATAGAACTGTCTATTTTCATATCATGCATTGAAACAGCAATGAAAACAATACTCCAAGGTGTTAGATTTGCAGTTTTAAGGAATAGAACTCTGTTTGTGAAGATGGTGGAAGGGGAGAACCACCCTGTTTTCACAGTACTCCTCATTTTTGTCCAATTGATTTCACAGGAACTACTGATAATTAATTGTTATTGCTCTCCTGTATAATTAGACTATCTTTATGAAGGATGAAATTACAGTTGTTACAGAATTATTCACTAAAGTCATCTCCCCAGAAATTTATTTTTTGATAGCATGAGTTCTGGAGATACACAATTTCTTCATTAATGGCTCTTTTTTTTTTACCCTTCCATTTTCCTTGACCGTATTAGGTGATGCTCAGATTGAAGGAGGCCACTTCCTAAGGGCTCATCTCACCAGCTGACCAGTTCTCTTCCTTTATTGGCTTTTTCTGAAACACTCCCCAGGGGAGGCCCTGTAACTGCTGATTTTGAGACATTTATTGCCTCCATCGAAAGCCCTTTGAGATTACGTGGAACTAAGAGCAGCTGATGGTGTCAGAGCTTAGGAAAATTTGCATTAAAAGTTTGTTGTGCATTGGTAAGCTCATGAAAAAAATTGTCTGCTGTAGAGTTTTAATCAAAGATTGAATGACAATCTATTAGGGTACACATTTTGAATAACTTTTTAAATACCATAGTGATGGATAACTTGAAATGCTTAAGTAACTTTCTGACAGTAGCAGAGAAGTGCAGTATAATGAGTACAAATTGATATGGCTTTGAGTTTATTAGGTGGGAAAACACACTGTGTGAAAATTTCATTTTCTGAAGTGATTATCAGTTACTAAATAACTACTTGAAGCAAATAATTTGAAATTAGGACAAATGGATAGCTCAAATTTATGCAAAATTATTTATCTGGTGTAACCTGAATTCTGCCTAAACTGAAGTAAACCTGCATTTATGCTGCATGAAAACAGCAGTAGTCATCTCACTTTCCACAATTGGAGATAAGAATGATCTTTTAAGACCCCCTCCAATGACCATAATTCATGATCAATGGAAAGTTCCTCTTTTGTTATAATGGAAAACTGTTTACTTCAAAACAAAAGCCAAGAAAATGAATTATTATATTGTGTTTCAAGATGATGGATAATGCAGTGAAGAAATCATTATTGTGGTACTCAGGATGACACAGACTTATTAACAGAGATCACAACTATTTTGTGTAGGTTAAGGCGCACTTTCTGCATTTTGGTTTCTTGTTGACACAATGAAGATAATTTAAGCTTCCTTTTTTATTATTTGGATAACTAAATTAAACATTATATTAATGAAAATGATAGTAATAACATAGAGACTGTTATATCTGCATTAAATTTATAGAGGATATGGTGAATTCTGATACTGTGGCTACCCAAAGAGAGAGACTTTTCCTCATCTTCCATGAATCATATTGTAAATTCTCAAGGGCACTTCCTGCTCCTAGCACAGTGAGTAGCACAAATACTCTTTGCTCAGCTGCTTCTAACCTTAAAATTTCAATTGATTGTGTATTGGTTGAAATACTCATAAACACAAACCACTTCATTGTATATTAAATTCTGTCCAGTTTATATATAACTAAAAGTGAGCACAGGGACATGGAACAAAAAGTGTATGGAGTAAAAAGACTGACTTAATGATAAGAAGAATTACATAAGAGCCAGGTTACATAAGAAAGGAAATATACCCATGCACCAATTTTGTCTATTTATTAGAGCGTTCATCTATGTTCTGTAACACAACTAAAACTGGAGGTGGGGCAAGAGAATTAAAGTGTGTCATTAGACAAAGTTTTGTGGAAATAAGCTGCAGAAACAGATAAGTCATAAAATGTCTCCAGTTCTACTAAGGCAAATTTTTGTGTTTTCAGTAGCTTACACACTACTTAAAGTTCACCTTAATATTTTCTCACTGCTAACCTCTTCCCAGAACAAATATTTTTATGGGCTTCTTAATAGTACCAGCAATCATTTATCCTGGCACAGGGACAAAGGAACAATAGATATTTTAGTGGTTTCCATTGCTCCCTATCTTTGTTGGCAATGGCTAATTAAAAACACAAAAAAGGAAAGCACTGACTCAGACTAGAGAGTTTCAGTGTTTTAAGCAATTTGCCTTCAATACAGCAGTAATAGAACATCTCCCTTTGTGGAGATCAATGCATTAATAGAAAGAAAAGCAAAAAGAACAGGAAAAAGATCAATAATTTGTAGTTCTTGCTACCATTTTGTTGCCCCAGCTTGTGCTATATACAAACAGGTCAAGCACTGCTTGTTATCAGTTGTTGCATTAAAGCACAGCAAGTTCTCTTCAACAGAACTTGCAATTTCTGGGACTCTTCTCCACTCACAATTGAACAGTTTTGATAATAAAACAAAGAATATAACCAGATTAAGGGCAGGAAACAAACGCAGTAGAACTATGTCTTACATGAGGAAACCCTGGTACAAAAATCATATTTATTGTAATTATAAGGAATATGTAGTTACCTGTTTCTTAATTTGCTATCCACAGTGAATAGAAGAAAACAACTTCAGAATTTTTTTTCTTATGGGATAATTAGCCAATGCAGATTCACTTCCCGTGGATGGATCCAAAAGTGATCCTCTACTTCTTAAAGAGAAGAAATAGCCAGTCAGAATAAAAATTATAGACTTCTTTTAGATCCATGTGAGGAAAAAACTAGAATCTACCTAATACTTTTTCCACTCAGAGTCTATTTCAACATGACTGATACTATCAGATGTGAATTCAATAACAAACAACCTTCTTCCCTTTTAATAGATTTTCTTCTCAATTATAAACATTTTTGCAAAATTCAATCCAAAATGAATTCTTCTAAAGTATCTATAAGCATTTAATGAGCATCTGTAGGACAACCATTTTAGTAACTTGATGAAAACCACATAGTTAAAAACTCTAATTTTGCACCAGGAGCTCCTCCCTCAAGCCATTCAGTCTTTTACTTTTATTATATTGAAACTGTCTGGAAAAATATTCCATTTATAGACCACCATTTGCCCTGTGACTGCTTATATCCAATACAAGATGATTCCCTGTCACTGTCATATTTTCTGGAAAAATTCCTTTGCCAGGATTTCTCTCCTGGGAAGCTGAGAAGCCTCAGAGAAAAAGGAAAACAATATTACCTCATTTGCTTCTCCTGTGTTTTGCTGCTGTGGAATGTGTTTGTACATTATTTACCAACAGGTGATTGTTTCATTGGTTTCGTGTGAATTGTTTTTACTGAATGGCCAATTAAAGCCAGCTGTGTCGAGGCTCTGGTGAGAGTCACGAGTTTTTCATTAATACTTTTTTAGCCTTCTGTCTGTATCCTTTCTGTATAATTTCATATAGTATTATTTAATATAATATAGATCATAAAATAGTAAGTTAGTCTTCTAAGAACATGGAGTCAGATTCATCATTCCTTCCTTCATCTGTGAACCTTGTAAATTCAAGAAATCCCCAGATAGGCAAATGCCAGGCTTTTTTTTTTTTGGCAACAGACCTAAAAGCCTCAGCTCTCTGCTTCACCTGTGGCTCCAGTCTCTCCACTCACCAAAGATTTAACGTTCTTCATTGTTATGCAAAAACCTTAATAGAGCATGGATGAGATCAAAGCATCTTTGCTAGTTTTGAAGGGAGTGCGGGGAATGGTTATGTGATGATTAGTATGATTTATCCTTGAAAAACTATTTCAGATTAGGAAAGAAAAAGGCGGTTGCTACTGAGGCAGTCACTTGGAAGTCAAAAAGAAAACAAAATGTAACAGGCTTTGGGTTTGTTCATGCTTTAATCTTTTATGGCTCAATTACTAAACCTGTGCTCCCAAGGAGCTCTCATTACCTGAGAGCAATAAATTTCTCTAAGTAGAAGTAACACACGCTGTACAAATCAAAACACCCTTTGTCAAAGACATATGCTGAGCCTCCAGCACTACTTTCCATAAGAGTTTTCCTTGCTTTTTTTCAGCACTTTCCTGAAATGGGTTCATTCATCTCTTGAGAGCTGAAGACTTGAAATGAAAGACTTAAAATGAAAACAATGTAATAATGTTCTGATAATGCCTTGTTGCAGTTTAAACACAAACACAAGATACCACAGAGAGAAAATATACAGAATATCATAGAAATACAAAATGTTCTTACTGCTATCATTGTACTGTTTGTTTCCTCACTAAAATATGCAAAGCTTATCAGTACAGAAACAGTTACATAGAAGGCAAAGTAGCTAATCAGTAGGTACTAAGGAATTTTGTTCTTTAGCATCCTAGTTACTAAAGAAAAAATATTTTTTTTTGTCTATAGAAACCATTCCTCTTTCATACATGGGATTGTTTCGAGAAAGATTTAAGCCGCTGGAGAGTAATTTCAATTCAAAGACCTGATACATTATATACTTCTACCCTCCCATTCCTTTGTCTACCAGCACCAGCAGCTCAAGGAATGTGTATTTTCATTTCTCTCAGTATGTTTATTTGTGAAGAATGGCATTTTTTTCAGAAACTACTTACAGATAAAACTGAGGCAGCTCAACCAAAATGCCGGAAATGAGCACAGGCACAGGTTTGACAGCAACAAATAACTCAGGTCTGAGTTTCAGTTAAAAATAAAAATCGAAATACAGTTCAGTTTAATGAATGGCTCATTAGTGATTGTGAGATCTGTATCTCCCACTTTGCCACTAATTTATTGAATTGTTGTAGCTGAATTGTTTTCAATTTTACTGCTGCTGTTTACCCATCTTTTTTCCCTCTTTCTCATTCTCATTTATTTAAGACTATGAAGGCTCTTAATGTGGCATAGCCTGAGTTCTCAAAGCTATAAAACTTCCAGTTACACTTTAGTACTGTAATAATTTTTTAGAGAAAAAAAGTAATTTAAATGAATTTCAATTTTCCCTTTCATTTGTCTCAGTGATTTTTTGGCTCCTGACTGATTTATTCTTGGGCCAAAATATTGGGTTTGTATCTGTGATGTGAACTGAATTTTGTTACTAATAGAAAGAATTTAAAGAAACATTGAAAACCAAATCGGTTCACTAACACAATATAAAATACTACATTCCAATCTCAACAACTCTTTTGCCTTTCTAGATACATTCTCTATTTGTATTAGAATATTCTAGTTCTCATTTTCTATCTCAAACTTTTAAATAACTTTCTGAAGAAGTGCTAAATTTTGTTTTGCCATGAGTTTCATCTGAGATACAGATAAGGTATAAAAAATGTGATCAAGGTATCAGAACCATTGCCACCATTATATTTCCAAATAAGTTATATGTGATAATCAGGGGATATTTTACAGGGATTCTGAAAATTCCCCCAGGTGCAGGGAGGTAACAGAAGGTTATGTCACTCATAAGGTCATATAAGATCCATATGATTATATGGTTTTTATCATGTTGGGTCATTTTTTTCTCTAGTTCTCTTCTCCCAGTCCCTCCTCCCACCCTATTGACTCAATGTTTATTGTTCTTAGCACTGATTAACAATGATGGACAGTCCTGCTGGGCATCATGGCATGAGGAAAAGTGGGTAACACTGTTACTCTTAATCTATAATTACAATGCACGTAGCAGAATGAGGCATTCTGCTGACATTTCTTCCTCATTCTGAAAGTCACTGATTAAGAGCTACTTAAAGTAATGATGCTAATGGACATTCCTGGTGTAATTCATATTTCTGTTAGAAGGGATTTTTTTTTTTCATTTCTTAGTTTCAGTGTTTTCACGATAACATTCATTTAGGATTAGAAGGAGAAAATCTGTGATAACCAGAGCCAGTGGAACTAAAGCTCATGCTCACAAGGAAAAGTAGAATATTGAATTCAAATTACTTTACCTTGGATAACATACAGGGCAAAGCATTCTGCTTTTCATCACACTGCTCCTTTGAAGCTACTTTTTTGTAAAGTTATGTAGCACTTGTGTACAATACACATTTGACCTTATAAAATATTAATCATGGAACTTAGCTTTTGCACAGTGACACTGATGAATGCAAACTAAGGTCAAATGTGACCATACATCAGCTGTGTAAAATTCTGTTAACTGATTTACCTGAATAAAAAGCTAAGTATCTGAAGATCAATTGGCTCAGTTTTAATAGAAGAACACCAAAAATGGTAACATAATGTCTCAAGATACTATTTACTGTTCTTGGCACACATACATTTTGGAAGGACAGAATGATTTCTGTCTGTGTATCACAGCATGATTCACTGCTAAACTTCCTGACAACTACAGCTAATCCATTTTATTGCAAAAAAGTAACTCCCTGTCAGTTAAAAACTTTTTTAGAATTCACTTGCACCCTAATGGAGATCTAAAAAGTTAATTGTTTTAATAATCGCAACCTTGATCAATAGGAAAAAAAATTAAGTCTGTCATTTATAAATGTTTTTCTTTATTATACACCAAATTAAGTCATCTTGATGTTCTGGAAACTGTCGGTCTTTTGTTGCAAAGAAGAAACTAATGAAGTAGGTTTGCTTGTGGCTTTTAGATAGCAATTATACTGAAGTATTTAATGTATCACAGCAATTATTTTCAGTTCTTCAAAGTTTCCTATCATTTTCTCTGTGAAATACTACAACATGAAAGAGGGGAGAATTTGAAATTAGAATCATGGTCTTTTTTATTATCTTCAATCATAAGAGTATCATCTTTTATCATTAAAAAAAAAAAAAGACAAAAAGATGGGGCTTTTTCCAAAGATCTCTGGACATCACCAACAAAGGTCTAAAAAGACAATTTTGAGTCAGTAGTGTGAAAGAGAACAAATGAAACATTTAAGATGAACATAGGAATGTTTTACTAATGCTGAGATCTAAATTTTAAAGGGTCTCCCTGAAGAAAAGGCTGCAGCCCACTCAATAGAAACTGATAGAATATCAACACTTGAGAGCACATTGCAACAAACAAGTCAATATTAAATTCAATGATGAAAATCCATCAGTGTTGTGTTTTTAAATCTCTGAGAAAATGGAGAAATAAGCAGCCACTTGTGGCACACATTGGAGTTTTAAGGATGTATGCAGCAGAAATATTCACTGCTCCAAAATACTCCTCTGCTGGAAGACAAGAAAGTCTCAATACGGAGTTTCAAGGATGTATGCAGCAGATTGATCTGCATATTCAGAAATATTCACTGCTCCAAAATACTCCTCTGCTGGAAGACAAGAAAGTCTCAATATAATTGATCCCAGCATAGCTTCCATCATTTTGTTTTGAAGAATCATTTCAGATGAATGATTTCAACAATTACATTGGATATTTTGTAATACAATTTATACTGCAAAATTTTATCTTTCAGTGAGTCTACACAACCATTAACTTCATCCAGCTATTATACTACACTCTTCACTGTTCTATTTTCTGTAACAGAAATTTTCATTAAAAGGAAAAGCTTGATAAAAACTTGAATTACCAAACTACATAAATGACATTGGAAAATCAGCTTCCTAAATGTAAATTAGGAAAAAATAGAAAATTGTAAACTGCCAATCTGTGGCAGTTAACTTCTACTTAAAAGAAAGGACAGAGGGCCAATTTCAAACGATCCTTTCAAGAAAGTGAGTTATTTCATGTAGAGCCATAAGAAGTGCATGGAAAATACACACCAGTACAATATTATTGTGCTTAAGGGAAGACAGCCCTCTAACATGAACAATTATTTCTCTGGTAGTGATTGTCATTGTCCCTGAGAGATGGTTTTCTTTTAATTGCACCTAATGAGCTGGCTAGACTATCAATTCTCTCATTTCCACACAAATTAGCTCTTGTATAACTAGAATACTGAGGGGGTGAGAGCTCCAGTTTCCACATCACCAGAGCTATCAGAAAAATGCCAGCACTTCCATTTCGGAAAGCTTTTTTAAAAAGTGGAATTCTACTGTCAAATAGTACAAAGCCACTTTAATGGATAGTATCTCATGAGCACATTCACAGATTTGTATAAAAAAGAAAAAAAAAAGGAAAAGGAAAAGTGAATGCACTTAGAATCATTTTAGATGCATTTCTGTGTTGCTGGGTGATATCTTACTGCCACTTCAAAGTAAGGCATTTCTATCATTGTCCCAGCAGAGGGTTAATAACACAGAACTGTATCCTCATGTGATGAAGACTGTTCTTAATCCAGTGAAATGCTTTAAAGAAGACCAGCAGAAGATCTGATCCTGCTTGAAAGTCCCTCAGAAGTCAGTGAGCCAGCACTATGACTACTAGTTGAGATACAAAGTTAAAAAGCTTGCCTAGAATCACACAGAAAATATGAGTAGCCATGGTTTCAATCCAAGTAATTTAAAATCTTACATCAGCATCAGTGGCATCAACTTTAAGAGCTAGCACTTCGCATAAAGATCAAGCAAATTCCTAATGACTGAAGAACAAGCCAAAAGTTCACACTGATCTCTCTTTGTTTTTCTGGAGAGTAAAATTAAACCATAATGAAAACCAGGAAAATTCTGTAAGCACATGAATTCACACACCAAAAACTTCCTGCAAGACAAAGACGATATTCACAGACATCTCCAGATCCCTTCTTGTGAAGGATTTCGCTATGCTCAGCAGATCTTTTTTTGGCTGCTCCAACAGTGGCTTTTATGTGACTGTGCCTGTGAAAGACATGGATCCTGTGGGATGACAAGTGTCTTGTTGTTTTAGTCAAGGACTTGAGTGTGGGGTGTTGGTGACTCTTAGAAGGAGTCTGATGTCCTACTACAGGCAAATCTCTGCTCCTGTGCATTTTAACTTCTGTTCTTGTGCCTAAACTCCTCTAAGATGATGACAGCCTGGAAGTGAATTTAACATCACCTGTTACAGCTTTGCTTTTGGTTAGGTGTGCCCTGACTCTACTGCTTTTATAATGCACTATGGCTTTTCAAGAGTCTGTTTTCACCCAAGTACCACTCAGCTGACTTAACTTCATATCCACTAAATTGTGTGATATCAGATGCTCTAATGTTAAGGACACTGCAAAAGTGGTATTTTCAAGTAATTACATTACAAGTAATTGTCTCTCACCATCATATCTTCTAGTAATGAAGAGAAAGCACATCAGAAATTCTGTTTATTATATTAAAATACTTCCCCCCTCCCCCAATGAGTATAAACAGATGTATGTATTGACTCTGGGGAGTAATTCTTATTAGGTCACCAAAACCTTTCTCTTTTAATTGGTGTCATATGGAGACAAAACTATGCATCAGTTGCCTGCTGTTCATCCAAAGCAAGCATAACAACAATTAAAACATGAAAATTCCCCAAGAGTGAGATTTATATATCAAAATTACATTTAGTTCTGGACTTGGGAACAATTTGGGAACAACTTTTCTATTGCTTTAGCATTGCATCTGCAACTACTAAGAGACTTGGAGGTTTACATTCAACTTTTAAATCATGCACTTATACTGCAAAATAACCCCTATTTCTAGGATATGCTTGATCCCCTTTGAATTTGGTTTTGTCCACTTTACAGTGTCTTTCTGTAAATAAGGATATAAAACCTCCTATACTTGAATTAGACACACAGTTCCTTCCTCTATTTGATCATATCATCTTGTTTTTCTTAGAACCTGTGAAACAGAAAGCACTGATCACAACTTCTGACTAAAAATGCTTCTCTATGCAGCAGCTATCAGTCACCAGCTCTCTGCAAAGCATTATTGTAAGGGCTTCTTGCAAATTCACCTATCCCTGCTAACAGTTTATGGAAAACTGCAGGTTTTTAATGAGTGTGATTCAAGCTTTAGAGAAAATGAGTGCATTTATTCAGGTATATTTAATAGCTAATGAATCAAATGGAAAATCATGTTTAAGTGATTGTATGTATGAAACACTGCACTAGAAAATAACATTAGAGGTCTCACTCTGTTTGAAGCTGATTAATCAGACAAACTACCCTTCACTGGCATAAGCAGATAAAATGGGATCAAACTGCACCTCTTCAACTTACCAGCTTTTAGAAAATGTGGTGACATGGAGATCCCTGTCATGGGGATGATGAAACTTTCTAATTTATGTACACTAAGTGCACAATATAGTGGAGAAAGTGAGCATGAATTCATGTCAGGACACCAGTCAGATTACACTGGTGAAGAATGGTGTCCCTATTGCCTTGGGTGTTAACCTGTGACTGTGAGATCCCTGCCTGCCTTAGGCATGATAATGCCATATAAAAACTTGTCTGATAATTTTCTTCATTTATGGTGAAAAGTAAGAAAGTGAAAAATAAGATCTGCCCTAATTCAATAATGTATGCAATGCACTGCTTTGAATAGTATTCACCTGTGATACAACATTCAATAGATGACATTTTTGGTACAGGAGGATACATTTCCTGCCCTGGACAAACTTCAGCTCAATCATTCTCAGCCTGAGATAGTGGCCTTGTGAGCTGGCATTCTTTGATGTGTGTTTTCCTTCTGTGAATAAATCTGGGCCTTCAGAGTTTAATTACATGGCCTTGTCAGACATTTTTCATTGTGTTCATGTCTGGCAGAAGCAGTGCTGCTGCACAGGACATCTGTGTGGGGTCAGGCAGCTCCTTTCTGAACAGGAATCCTGAATGTTTGGGCACTCTAAGGCAGATGTCTTTTGTGGGCAGTTGCCTCTCCTCTTCAAACACTTTCCAAACACCTTCACTTCAGGCACATTTTCTGAAAAGCTCTTATGAAGATGCAAGCTCTGCAGTTCAAGCAAATGGTGTTATTGCCCCAGCTGTCCTCTTCAAGAACTCAGAAGGATTAAATACACACACCCTCAAGAAGCTGTCTTTGACTCTCCAGGAAAGGGTTAACTTCACTGGTCTCATGAAACTTGGCAGCTGACAGAAGATTCAAGAGAGATGACAAACCTTGGTCTCTCCTTATTTTAATTAAAATATAAAAGTCAAAGAATATCTTCCCTTCCTTTAAAGAATTTATCCAATTCATGAAAATATGATTCTCCCATGCATTCTAAAGTGTCTTTCTTTACAGCTCTTTCATTCATCCACATCTGAGCAAAATGTGCTTATTAAAAATCAAGCTGTCTAAAATAGCTCATATAGCTCAGAACTGCAGAAGAGGGTCCATCTGAAGAGGTACATTTCTCTTCAGAGCTGAACTCTCTATTGATGCTGTTGCAAAAGACACAAAAGAAATTAAATGTCAGTTACTGAAAGACTGGAATTGATCAATATCTTATATAATTATACTTTCAAAACAAAAATAGGAAGGAAGTGCACCTTTGATATTGGCATTTGGGCTTCAAAAGGACTTATAATTAATAATGGAATTTTCTCTAAAAGTTGGTGTTATCTGCCACAGAGAGCAGGCACACTAGATTAGGAAGCCTGCTAGCCCAACACTGGCTCTAAAACCAGATGGACTCCCCAGGTAAAGATAGGTGCTGTTTAAGACCACCAGACTCCATTTGTTTGGATCTCCCTTTAGCTGGATTCATAGTGTATCTTGGGGATTTTTTGCATCTGAAAGGAAAGTAAGAGTTGATTCTTATTCACCTGCTCATCCTTCTATTGATTAAAAAAATAACATGCATATTCTATCCAGACTTAATTAAATTAATTTAAATTGTAATTTAGACGTGTGGGTGCTGTTCCACAGTATTTCTGCTTATTCATCCCCCTACAGGCATGGCCTTGATCATGAAATACATAGAGGAACTCTTGGAGAAATTCACTGGTGAGAAAAATTTGCAGTACTTCATTGGTAAGATTACCCCATGTCACAGCTCATTTCTGCAAGCCAAACCTTGTCTGTGAGAATGAGAAACGAGGTTTTCAATTTGTAAGGAGTGCCATTCCTCTCTGCAGCTCCCAGGAGTTGCACTGTGTTGAGGAAAGGTAAAGCTCCTTCAGTAGTTTCAGGTCATCTCAGCTGCTTTTGGTAGGGTAGAAGATGAATTTTGTCACACCTACTAGAACAGAAAGAAAGGTTTCTCATTCTTTTCAGCCTTTTGTTAGAGGTTAATCCATGCAAGTAATGGAGAGAGAGAGAAGCAAAATCTGAATAACACAGTGAGAAAGAGGTTTGTGGGGGAGCTAAAAGTAATCTCCACATTAAAGCTGCCGGACCATTTTTACACACAGACCCAATATAAAAATGCAGCTTCAGGGAGCATTAGAAGTTATGGATGGCTCAGGCCTAGCTACAGTTTTACCTTTTCAAGCAATGCCTTGATATTTTTGAATATCAAGTTTTTGATATTCAAGTTTGAATATCAAGGGTTTCTTTTGAAGATATTTTTTAATCGCTTAGAGTTTTGTCTAATTCTAGGCAGGTAAATGCCACTAAAGCTGCTGCTGGCACATGGATGCACACTTGTTGAATGGGAAGGCTTTCCACGAGTTTCCTGACTTGGTTTCAAGTTCTATTGCAAGAATTTATCTTGATCATAAATCTTCTTTCACTGATGGGATTAGGAATCGGCTGGAATACCCACCCTAGGGTGTCTTGAACTTGGAGAAAATAATAAGAGGTCTGTGATATGCAGAAATATTTTCAAAATATTTTGAAGCATACTACTTGAGAGCACAATTTTTTACTTCTTCTCTCTCAATCAGGGGAACAGCTATTTTTTTTTTTTGCCACTGGGTATCCAAAAGGACATCTGGTGTTACAATTTTTTACTTCCTCTCTCTCAAGCAGGGGAACAGCTAATTTTTTTTTTTGCCACTGGGTATCCAAAAGGACATCTGGTGTGCTCAGGAGCCAATGCAATCAGAAAGTGCTCTCCAAAGAGAGATGATCCCTGTCTCTTCCTGTGATATGAAAAGGCAAATTGGAACAATTGTTTTCTGCTACTTTTCAAAAATCACATATTTTCCAGCAGGCTGTAAGAAGTATGATTTAAAACATCAACATCTTGCAAGGATTCAGCCTGAGAATTAAATACATATTATTTAATACCTACTTTATGCATTGAGGTAGTGTTGTAAAAGATTAGCCAAAGAGGATTGAAAAGAGGTTAATTTACTACACACACAGCTTGGGTTGCTAACAATAAATATGATTGATGAGGACAGGCTCATAAAGAAGCAGAGCTGCAATCAGCATGGACCTTGTGAAATAACTCTCAGTCTCTCCCAAGGGGGAGTTCTGTCCTACTTCAGCCAAGTGGACTTTGAAAACTTTATGATAAAAGTCTTCCCTGTGCTGACTTTATTTTCCTCCACATATTCTGTTTTCTGAACACACAGATGTTTTTTTAAAAAAAAAAAACAAAAAACTGAAACAACTTTTGAAACACATTTGAATGATTCATTAAGGTATGTACATTCATTTTGAAATCCATATCGATTTCTTGAGAGCACTGAACTACAAAGGTTATAGTGAGGCAATAATCTGTATGAAAGTGATAAGAGATCTAGATCTCCGTGGTCTCCACAGACTACTTCACACTCTAGAAGTTAGTGCTGATCTCCTAATATAAGTTGCAAACTTTTCTAAAAATTATTACAATTCAAGAATCTTTTCTTTTGAATCAACATCATGTTCTGTTGAGCTTGTGATTTGTGCCAAGCAAAGCAATTCTCCTGTAATAACTCTTCACACACACCCAGACCCCATTACTGTAAGAGAAAAATGAAAAATAGAAACAGAGTACCATCAGCAGAGATCACAGACCAAGCACCAGATGCTTAATTAAAAATAATTATAAAGACAAAACCAAATAATTTTATTAAAAATTATTAAAATATTATTATCAGGATAATTACTGGTATATATTTGTACTACACTAAATTATGCATTTAACTTGTGTGTTGATCTCTCCACCCTATTTGGAGTCTTTCTGGTTTTGCTAATTTTAGGTGCTAATACTTGGGATGTTTTGCAAGCACCTGCAGAATGTGCTCCACAGGTAAAGAGATACTAATTATATTGGTTGGTTTGGTACAGTCAATTCAGAATTGCACAACTCAATGATGCTCAGTAATTCTATTTCACTTTATTTCTTTAGCGTTTTCTGAGGTCTCTGGTTTGAAATAATGTTACTGACCCCTGAATCATGACTGTGTTACATGCACTAAAAACAAAGTGCAAACATAGCACAAAACTTCCCACAAAACTACTAAAGAAACTCAGACACCAAGGAAGTATACTTTTGTTTTGACTCTAACATTGGTTCAGAATTTAAGGTAAAGAGATGGAAACAAAATGTAAAAAAAGGTTGAAGAGACATCAATATTTCTTTGTCAGTCCCCAAAACTCAGTTCTGACAATGGGTTTGGCATCAAAACAGAGAAAAGAAAATACATTTTACCAACACTTCATGTGTCTCTGTAGAACAAACAAGGATGCAGGGACAATATGGTGAATAAATACAGAAACCTGAGTTTATCTATATGCAGTTTTTCTGTAAACAGAAACAAATGGGAAGCTGAATGAAGCTGGATGAAGTACCCCCTTGTAAAAACTAGGGAAAAAAAATTGACTACTATTAAATGTTCCAGATAACAATGTACAAAGAGGTCAGGCAGGAAAATCCAAGGATTGGGGTCTAGAGAAAACCACAAGATTTAGTAAAAATGGATTTTAGCAATCACTCAACTTCAATGCAGGACATAGAAGTAACATAATCAAAAACCTGAAAGACCAGCTTTCACACTAGAGGATGAGAATCTGCAGTGAAGATTTTACAGCCTGTTTCTCAAAGGAACATATACTGTGTGCAGTGAGCCTGAACAATATTGCTGAGAGACCATGAAAATGGAATTCTAGCCTGCAAATGGAGCACTCTGCGCCATGGTTTTTCCCGTCACTGGTGGGGATTCCAGGAGCTGTTGTTCAAGCTGAAACGCACAAACAGAGCACAGCTGGTACCGAAGAGAACCACAAAATGTTCTGAGTTGGAAGGACACCCAAGGATCATCAAGTCTAACCCTCAAGAGAATGGCCCATATAGAGGGATCAAACCCACAAACTTGCTGTTAATAGCACCATGCTTTAACCAGCTGAGCTAATATCAGAACCAGACTTTGGTGGAGATGTATATGGAAAAGTTAAGTAACTGTCCCATTTGAGTGGCACAGAGAAGTATTTTAAAGCAGTGTTTATCAGGATTGGTTTGTGCAAACTATGTGCATTATCTTGGGCTACTGGAAAAAGTTAAAGAACTGCAAGCCTGAGAAAAGCCTTGAGTCATCAGGTCTGTCTGCAGCACATGAGTGCTGAAATACTGCACTCAACTGGCTCATCAGCACCACCATGCAGCTCTCCATTTAGCAGCTTAATTTAATTATGCTATTTATTTATTTATTTTAAAGCAGCCAGAGGTTTACTCTATGGGTTTGTTGTGGCAGAGAGAATAGGGACAGGCGCTCGGAAGATCTCGGGCTGTGACGGAAACCGATAGGGCCCCTCTCTCCCCTGACTTAGAGAGATAAAAGATAGCCACAGGAAAAGAGGCCAAAGAAGGTAACCTCTCCTAACACTGGCCTCTCCCAGTTTCCTTACTAACCATAAAAGGTAAAAGTTAGACCCCAGAGTGTAGAGGTAGAACCAAGGGTATATATATCGATGAGAAAACCAATAAAGGGCTTTTGAACCGACCCCCATGCTGGTGTCTGCGAGTTCTTAGCCCGAGCAGCCTTGGGGATTTGGGCTGCCGTGCTGTGTTCTGAACCAGGGCGCCGGGCCTTTAACCATAAGGCCACAGTTTGTCTAGTTATACGGCAGTCTGTGCTATGTCAGAGGCAATTTGTTTCTGCTCTGCTTTAAGAGCTGCAAAACCTTAAAAAATATGAATACTTTAGGCTACAGAGAGTTATTGCATCAATCTGAATTGCTGACAGAATACATAAAACATGCAAAAATCTTCTTGAAGAAGAGAAGTAGATCAGATTCCTGAGAAATATTAAGGAAACTGGATGCCCAGAGAAGCTGTGGCAGCTCCATCCCTGGAAGTGTTCAAGGCCAGGTTGGACAGGCTTGGAACAACCTGGGATAGCAGAAGATGTCCCTGCCCATGGCAAGGGGTTGGAAGTGGAAGACATTTAATGTCCTTTTCAAGCCAAGTCATTCCACACTTCTGTAAAACAAGGCAGATTGGTGGCTAGAACAAAAACACAACCAATTCACCCATGTACCAAAGCAGCAACTGCTTTCTAATAGACTTCTATTATTTCTGAAAGTATGTCAGCCTGGGATATCCTAAATGAGTTCAAACAAGTTCATAAGCAGACACAGCATTTATTCCACTTCTCTGAAAATAGCACCACAGCTTAAATAAGAAATGTAACACCTTTTAAGTCAAGAGTCAGAGAACAGTATTTACAAATGGCTAAGAAGAGAAAACCAGCCCAAAAGGAAACAAAAAAAAAAAAATCCATCAAATTTGCAAGGGAGAATTTCTTTTGACTAATGTGAAAGTTGAACAAGTAAAATATAAGAAAAATACTCCATTGTGCTGTTTTTGTTCTTTTCTGTACTTGTGAAACAGCCTTTTCAGGAGGTTGAAAAAGCTGTGTTCACACTGCTTTTCTGAAGGGCAAAGTTTGATGTGTGGGCAGCTCTCACTTTTCAAGCTGAACTTTTCCCATGAAGTCAGTGGGAGCACATATCCCGAGTCTATCCCAAGAACACAGAACAACATAAAAGATTAGGGTTTGTACATGAATTCAAACTTAGACAAAATAAAAAAAAAATACAAATAATTTGAATTTTTTCACCTACAAAATGTGTGCAAACAGTCATGCACAGAAAACAAACTATTCAAAGTATATAAACTGCTATGATACAAAAAAGCAAACCTGCTTAATTTCAGTGTGCTATTCACCTCCTAGTGCCCAAACTGAAAAATATAGTTGTATATAGGAAAAATAGATTGTTTAAAATGTATTTAAATACAAACAAAACATACATACCAAAGGAAATGACAGAATCTCTGCTTGTATGACTCTCCAAGTCCTAAAACCCACTGCGAGACAACACTTTTTTCCTCCCATAAGCTCGATGACTGTTTTAATTGTTGATCCTACAAGTTATTTGGGAAAATGCCCCTTTTCTCTTGGTTGTGAAAAAAAAACATTAATACACAAAGATTAAAATATCTGCTTTTTAAATTCAAATTGTACAATTGCAGATTCAACCCTGTGCTGTGAGCCAGCAAACCTCTCACTGAAGAGCCTACATTTTTTGAGCAACAAAAAAATATACAGGATTATGCATACGATGGTTTTGGGAATGATTCTACAAACTTTCTGCATGAAAAAAATGAGAATTCCCATCTTTCTGTTTACACGGATCTATTTTTTTCTCACTTCCCTCACTAAATAAGAAGACTATGCAGGCAAGTTGGATGATGTATTGCTGCACTTAAGCTTTCAAAATCCTTTAGCACTATTTTTTTTTCTTCAGTTTTAAAGAACAAATTTTTCTTCCTGATATGTGTTAACAGCTTTGCCACAAGTCATATCCTTATAATGGTGGTAAAATATTTTTGCTTTGGAGCATAAGTTTACAGAAGAGCTTTTTTGCTTTGGAAATTTTTGATGCCCACGTACAACTACAATTTGTGACACCAGTACAAGTTGCTTACTGGAAATTCTGTGGATAACTGTGCCAGATATTGTGAAACCAATAGTTTGAAAATACATGTATTCATTAGTTTAAAAATAACTTCTGAGTTTGGACTACCACACTTATATTCCGTGCAGTTTTCCAGATAAATAGCAGTCTTTCCACACAGCACTTTAAACAGAAGGTATGACTAAAAGTATAAAGTGGGCACAATAAAAAAATAATGGAGTTATTGACCAAATTTCAAGCTGGAAAATGAGACTATTTGCAAATAAAGCTGTCCTTTTTTACCTTGGATGAACTCAAGTATAAGTCCCCTTTTCTGCAACTTTGAGAGCTGAGAAAAATCTCAGAGGCAAGTACTTTATAATAATAAAATCTTCCATCACAGCCTTCTTTTTGAATAGCCTCCTGGCATGTTCCTCTGTTGTAGTCACTCCTTGTCTGCTGAGCCCCAATTTTCTGAACAATAACTGAGGTTTCTCAAACAGCTCAGAAAACTGCAAGTGAGAGGAGAATTTAATTTAATGTTCCTGTCATCACGCTGGATCAGAAGAGCCTCACAGAGAAATAATACCCAGCTCTCACTTCAGTATCTATGCCATAACTCCAAGCCTCTGAGGGCTGTGAAAATCCAGCAGGGACCTGAAACTGGCACATGTCATACTTAATGTATGTGCAGTCACATTCCAAACAAATAACAACACTCCAGGAACAAGCTAATAACTCTTCTGAGTAAAAGAATCCAGATATGTACTTTGGTCTGCAGAAGAGATATTCCTTAAAAAGACTGCGTATACAGGCCACCCCTTTTGTTCAGACATTCAAGCTTTCTACAAAATCATCAATCTTATTTTTCACTGGGAACTCAGAGTCACACCAAGGGCAAGACTCTGGTGGTTTTGCTGTAGACGGAACTAATAATTTGAATTTTTTCAATTAATTCAGCTGTGTTGAGGGCACTCTCTGCTGTAGCAGCATGATGGATTCAGCAAGGCCAGTGCAAAACCAGCAGAGCCAGTTTGCACAGAGTTTGGATCTTGGGCTCACCCAGAACAACACCTCCCTATCAAGGGCTACATAGCAGCTAAGGAACAATGTGGAGGATAACCTACACAAGAAACAAACCAAAAATATTTGCTCCTTGAAAGATATCCAGGATTCCCTTTCCCTGTGGCCTGTGTTCATTCCGTTGCAATACCTGGAGAAGTGGCAAACACCAGGTGGATGTGATCAAATCTCCACTCCATGAGATATATTCCAAAGCTGCAGGAAATCTCAGGGTTGATTGCCAACCCTGGAAGACAATAATTGTTTTAATAGCTTAAGGTAGACTGAAAGCTTTTATAGCTGAGTTATACCAAGACAATTAAAACTATAAAATTTATTGCCAAACCAGGTCAGAGTAATTTTTTCATGTATTAAAAGATACATCCTATCTCTCCATGACAAGGTTACAAAAACTTTATAACATCTTAGTACTGATAAGTCACGTAAAGTAATTGAAACTTTTTTCTGTTACATTTAAGATATAGCCTTACATATAACCATTCCCACTTTATGGTTCTAAGGATTGTTTCTTGCATGTAGAGCACAAATAATATTTCTGAAACAAAACATTGCCAAAGTCTAAAGATTAATGTTTTCAGACTGATTTTCTGTGGTGTTCAACACATGACACTTTCCCTGTAATTGGTGTAAGCACAGGAGAAATGAATCAGATCATTAAATCTCACTGGTTATAATCTAGGAAAATTCTTATCTACTTACCTAAGAAAAGACTTATCAGTTTCCTATTCTCTCTGTTTCTTTTAAAGGACATTAAGATGCTACTGATAATTCAGGTGCAGAGAAAGGAATAAGCATATTGACATTTATTCCAGCAAATCAATGTACCCGGTATTGCTATGTATTGTCTGTAGATTTACCAGTCTAATTTTACTTTCTTAATAAGTCATTGTTTTACCTTTGTGCTTAGATATGATGCTGTGGAACAAAGTAATATCTGTGAATTTACTCAGTGAATCAACATCCTATATATGAATTTTTCTTGGCTAATCCACAGTGAGGGTACAGCACTCCTTTACTGACAGATGATATTAAATATTTAGCTCACACAGTAGATAATTGGAGTGTTTCTGCTATAAGTTTTAATTTACTCATGCTGGTGATTCATGCTGATCCATATAAGAAATACTAGCTAAATTCACACTTTAAGCCGTAGGAATCAGCAGCTGAATGAGAAGATAGAAATTGCCATCTAGCCCACACAGCTGCAGAGAGATGGAACACAGACACCCAAACAATTCTTCACATTGGCTTTATCCACAACTTAAATTTTTGTGCAATTCCTCTTGGGATACACCCTACATTGTTGGACTGTATCATGTTATTACCCTTTTCAAATTCTAACTCTGAAAAGAACAGTGTATTACTTTAAAATTAAAGTTAACTTAGGCCTTTAAAATTGAAGGTGTTTGGGTACTGATTTATAATTCTGCATATGACCAGGGTTTCATCTAACCTATGATGCTTGGAACAGGGATAACCTGGAAAAGCCTTCCTGAGCTATCAATCCGCAGCAAAATCAGGCTATTGCCTAGAGGAAGACTAGTCCAATGATATGTAAATTTTTAAATGAGCTGGTTTCCATTAATATTGTGTAATAAACCAAACTCAAATTCTCCTACTTAATTCACGTTTAGTCCCTTTAGAATCCTGTGTTATAGACTGCAGGTAGCTTCAGAGAGCTGTGTCTAAGCAGTATTAGGAAATGGAATGGATTTTAATTCTATAAAGCCACAAACCAAAAGCTTCAGCCTCTGCGTGGTCTCATGCTCTCTATGGTATGCATGGATATGTGTGTGGGATCCCCGAAATCTGCATCCCATTCCCTCCCCTCAGTTTTGTATTCAACCGGAATAAATGCAGCAAGCAAAATAAGAACACTGAGGCCATCTTTTTCTTTATAGTAGGAATGTAAATCTTTATCTGTCCAAAATATTGTTTTGGAACGGGGAGGCCTCATAGATTAGGCAGGTGCCACAGAATCTCTGCAAGGGCTGATCGCTCATGACAATGGGAGCAAAGCCTCTTCACTTGACACACATTTTCATGGTGGCTGAACAGGCAACTGCAGTTTCATGGTTTGTTCAATTTTCAAGGTATCTTATCCAGAAAGAATAGCAATAATACATGTTCATTAATAGATTTAATTTTTTTTTCTACTTCTTACTGTTTGCAGAAAAATATTGGTATTTGATTTACTTGGATACAGTTTCCACTAAAAACTGTGTTGGCATGAGGATTGTGTCAACCTCCTATCTGAGTCTAAGAATTGTGGAATTGCAGTGACATAGCAGCACTTGGGTGGGAAGTAGAATTAGGAAAACACAAACCAAAAATTTTCCTAAGATTTTTCTAAATGGATAACTCGCCCTAGAATTTGACTCTTTATAAGTTGTCTGTATTTTACTTAGAATTTTCCCTGATACTCTCTTGCTGTTCAGACGCTGGAAATAATAATCCTGTATAAATGACTGAGTGAAAACATGACTTGAGAGATTACTTTACACAGAGATCCTGTGAGCACCTTTTCAGCTGTCCCTCTGTACACATATGGTGCAAAAGAAAAGATCAACTCCTGTTTCCCCATGTTCCCCCCTCTGTCTAACAGATATCAATTCAATATTAATCTGGGTTTCTTTCAGAGGGAAACAAAAAACAAAACCTGTTTTTATTTGGTCATCTGCCCTGTGGATGGTTTTTTCATCCTTTTCACACACATTTTGGAGTCATGGTTTGTGAACACTCCTAATCAACCCAGCTACCAGCTGCCACTTTGGTTTCATCAGCAGGCTGCTACACTGGGTTTGGGTAATCTTGTTTATGTATTGATCTTTCTCTTGAAGCTAACAGTCTTCTATCAAAAAATCATGAACCTGATGTTTCAAATTTCAACAGCTGCAGAGTCATTAATTAAAAAGTAATGCATGGTAGTAATTTAAAATATGTGCTTACATATTTATGTACCCCTCTGAACTAGAAAGTGAGTGCACAGTGCTCATTAACAGAGATTTAATTTAATTTGTCAAATTTTTTGAGTTCAATTTTACTAGATTAAAAACCAACAGTAAACAAGGAAAGAAACAGCTGCAGCTACAGCTGCTGCTTTGTAGCCACTTCAGTTTGGCTGTCCCTAACTTGTCCATGTAACTCATAAATTACATCAAAAGATACATTTAAAAAAATTAGAAGTTGTGCAAGTGTGGAGGACGAAGAAGAGAGAGAGAGAGATGGTGCTTAGCAGGACATGAATTTCTTACCAATAAATTGTCATTTGAAAACCAGCAGGTGACAATGTAATAAAAATTGTGCAGGGAGCTGAAATGAATACAAATACCAGGAATATACTGGAAGTGTCCAGCAGTTCTGCTCTGCAGTGAGTCTGCTTGACAACCATTGCTGTGCAGCAGGCATAAACTATTCAGCAGATTAAATATTTAGCTGTGCATCACTATATCTCAGTCCTGGGCCCTTGTGAGCCCACCTTTTAGCAAACTGAGGGTTTTGAGGCAACACCATGGGGCCATTAATTGCCGCTCTGGTGGTGGCCCCAGCATGAGCAGAGCCTTGCACTGTGCAGCAGAATGTTTGCAGGAGAAGTGTTGTGGTTGGCAGAATTGGGCTCTCTTTGAACAGTGCTACCACTGAGAACAATTAGAAATAAAATACCACATATTTAGAAAAAGGAGTATGAAGAGTGATGTGGGTTAAGGTCAGCTGAAAATGTTTCACTGCAGTGGCTCATGCTGGAGCCTCTCAGAAAAACAAACAGCAGCTCAAAGCAAATGGAATGGTTAAATGAACAGCTCTGGAATGAGAGCCTGAGAGAAGCATTAATGTGCTGCAGACACAGCACTCTCCACGTGTTTAATACTATGTGTGCCCGACACAACATGCCAAGGTACCATCAAATCAAGCACTTGGGTCCCATGAAATCTCCAAGCAGAGAATTGTGTACTATCAGACAGCTAAAACCACTTTTGATTTGTTCTAACTAGTAAAATTCTAATTTCTGAGAGAAACAAAATCCACAAGGGTGTTTAAAACAGAAAAGCTGTAAAGCAAAGCTGAAGGAAAATCAGTGTTTGTAAGATCAAGTGTAAAAAAGAAGAGATATAGTCAAGAAAATGCATTCCCTCAGAATTCTCTTTCTGAAGGAAAGTAAAGCTTCCTACAAAAAATGTGAGATTTAATAATAAAATAAGGGTGGGGGGAAAATTAGAAAATACTTCCTATAATACATTAAGTAGTCAGCTATGTTCAGTTTGAAAGCCTGACCTGCTCTTGGCTCTGTAGTACAAGTGTGTTAATTGTTCCCTTTGGAGGGGAACCACCTTTTTGACAAAAAAAAGTAAAATAACTTTTGCATGTTTTGTACTACAGTTGTTCTACAAATCCCCAGCAAACTACTTTTATTTTTCATCTTGTTAAACTGACATGGGGACCCAAAAAAAAAAAAATCTAATTACTGCAGCAATTAATAATTACAGATAGTTTTACACAAGCACAGCTCTGAGAAGTACAACTCCCTCTGTGATAAAGAAAAATATATGAGTATGGCCTGGAAAAATTAAAATAATTTTAATAACTAAAGAGTTATAGTAGTAAAATGTAGAACAAAATTATGTTCTACAGTTGCAAACCATAAGAACACGTTATAAATATAACTATATTAAGGCCCTATTTCTTTTTTAGCCTAAGACAGTTTGAAAGACATGGAGGGAGAAGGCATACATGAAATAATGCATTAGGTCATTAATTCCTTGCTACATATTTGTATGCTGATGATATTAGATGGTAGAGTCAATCTCAGCAGAAAAATGCAGGTCAAGCATTTTGTTATGAGATTCATACTTTTTAATTTTCTGTCCAATCTACATTCCATGCAGTCCTGTATCATCAGCTTCCAGTAATTCTCTTTTCATCCTTTACTGCAGCCTTTAAGTTTTCTTTCTTTAAGAATTTGGTATAGTATTACAGGTTTCAACAAACCAGACCAATAACTTCCTACCTCAGTAAATTTGTTATCTAATGCTATATCCAGTTTGATAGATTTATTTTATTTTTTATTTTTTTCAAAGAGCAGTTTTATTGCAGTTTCGGTATTCTGGAATGGAAATTGTCTATCTCCTCTTCAGCCTTATTATGACACTTAATTTCCTTTTTTCCAGATATGCTTATTTTCATTTCAGCAGTTATCCTGCCTCCATCCTCGTGCTCCACGTTATCATCCTGGCTGGAAACTGAGGTAATGTATTCCTTTAGTTCAGGCACAATATCTTGATCAGCTCCAATCTCACCCTTATTGTCCAAACATGGACTCACCATTTTATCTTATGACTAAAATATCATTTAATTAGTTTTCATTTCCCTCCTAAAACATAATTGTGTTTTTTCTCTTGACAATTATTGCCTAAGTCTGATAGTCCCTCACTTTAAGATCTAGCTTTCTAGGGGATACATCTTCCTCTGTGGGCTGCTTGTAATTTTCCTTATATCCTTTCTGAGACAGTGATTCTTCCATTTATCACTGCACTTTTCCCCTCAGGGAAAGTTCCCTTCAGGCAAAGTTCCTTTCCCTTCATTGCCTTCCCACTCCCTTCTGGAATACAATACAGAATGGGTTATTTTCAGTGCTATGCTCCCACCACAAATATTTGCCATGAGTCACTCATAGCAGTTGCAAAATCCCTCTAAGTTTCTTGACTGGACAACTGAATAATTTTAAAAAATAAAATAATGATACCTCAATATCATCCATCACACACACAAAAAAACCCAACTTAGACAACATATATTTTTTTAAAGAATACAGAAGAATAAAACATCCAGCAGTGAGTTAACAATGCTGGGCTTCATTTGCAAGGTTCAGTAATGAAAACTCTTGTTAAATAATGTTTTCCATTTTTGCAAACATGATTTCCCTTAAATTTTTCACTTTGTAGCGAAACAGTATTCTGACTAAAGTTGCTATAATGCTACTATGACTTCTGAAAAGAAAATAACTTTCAAGGACAGGAATTTATCAATAGATAAGGGCAGATGTTTGCATACCTTTCTTTTCCCAACTGTGCCAGCTCAAATAGTATCTACAGACTAAACAGTTCCTCTTTCTCCCTGCATCAGGATAAAGACAGTGAATTGTACCTGGAAAGTTTTCCAAGTGTTCCATTAGAATTGTTGTATTTTATATTAAATAGAAATTTCTCTTTCAGGGAACAGTCCCTGTGTAGGAGCTGTATCCTTACACTGTCCTTTAAGGAGCACAAACAGCATCTATTGCATGCAAAATGAGAAAAACCCAATCTTTTTGCCTGACCTACAGTGGGAGAGTCTCTTTACTAGGTTAGTAGTATTCTCAGCCATAATCTCTCTGCAAAGCTACATTTTCAAAGCTCCACCTTGGTTATTTCACACTGGAGCAGTGCCTCTGCCCTTCCTGCAAGGGGCCAAGAGCTCTGAACCATCATGCACCTGATGCTGCAGCCAACTGTTCCTCCTGGCTGAAATCCTGTGTTTTGCTTCCTCCAAATATCCCTCAGCTATTTTAATGTAACAGGGAGTTTATCCTAAAATCAAATCAGCATTCGCTTCTACATAGAAGGTGCCATTTCAGTTTGAACTGATGGTCTTTCTGGCGAGTTTGTTGCTTGATCAGATTCCCAAGAGAAATTCAACCAGGCTGCACAAGAAATTTCACTGCGAGAAGATCTGGAATAAGAGCAGTTTTTGTGAACATAATTTAGACTGTACTGAATTTACATTTTACTGCAATCAGTTCTAGCTCTAGACCTCATTTCATAGCAGATCTTCAGTATTTATTTCAGTTTTGTCCGAGTACAAAACCTTGACTAGCACAGCAGGGGAAAAGGTTGTTCAGGTTATTTGTCCATTGCCATTTTAAACATTATGTTTGTGACTTACATGCAATTCTGCACCACTAGACAAAATATTGGCCACGCATTTTTAAAATAAACAGCAAGGGAAAATACCTAAATAAATATCAGAGGAAATTTCCTAAATACATATCCAAGGATACTATCTAAATAAATACCATATAAGTAAATACAGGAGAATATGATGAATTTCTTTAAAGGTCCATCATATTGAACAGTGACTCCCTAGGAATTTTAAGCTCTACTGGTCTCGAACCAAAGTACAAAACTGCCTCCTCCCTCCATTCTTGTCATTGTTCTAATGGAGAAACCTGTTTTTTAGATTATGCGTTTCCGAAATCTTCTCTTCAAGGTACACTGTTAGGGTGAGATGCCTTTACTAAGGAGTTAACACCATGGAAAATCAGGTTAAATAAACCCCCAAAGATGTACCTACAATTGCTTTTGCTTCTTAGAGTTTGCCATCTTGCATTGTTAAATGGACACCAAAAAATAAAACTAACTAGGGAGATCAGATTTCTATTATTATATTCTCTTGAAAGAAAGGATCACCAAAAAGAGAAGTGGGGAACCATACAGCAGAGATTTCTAGGCTGTTCCAAATTTCACCTTCGAGAAATCAGAATCTCTCTAAGCTTTTGGACATTATTAATAAAGAGACATCAACCAGGCAAAATGCCTGCCGCCCTGCTGCTGCCTCAGAGCTCTTAAGCACTCTGCACCTGTTCAGCCACCTTTGCATCTCACCTGCTAATTTCAGCCACAACATATTTAGAAATTGTGCTAGAAAGAGAATTCCAGGGTGTTCTTCTCCTATTTATCATAAACAAATGCACCACTGGCTAGTCTTGAAATATGATTTCATTTTCAAGATCTTACCTGTTTTAAAAGAAGTCCAATAAAATACTGCACAGTGAGCCTCAGATTAGATAGACTCTGCAGTAATGTTTGTATATGAAAATATCCCGTGTATTCTGTAATAAATTTTCTGGTTTCTGAGAATAGTTTTTTTCTAATAGCCCTTCTGGAAAATTTAATTTTAGAATGACACACTGAGAAATCCATGCCCCATCACATAACACTATCCTCAACATGCATTGGTACACACACACACACATATATGCTATATATGTGTGTGTGTGTGTATTTCCACATATTTTCCATTATTCATAATGTATATTTAGCTCTATTTTTCTGATTAGTTGGAATGTTCTTTTCCAGAAGGCTTGCACAAAAGAAACAAACTTTAAGACCTGAAGTTCCCCTTCAAAAGACGTTTGTTTCTTAGAACAGATATTCTCAAAGTAGTTTTAAATATCTTAGCAGTTATAGCTGCTTTATGCAGTATTTAGGTAGAAAAATCAGAACTTGGCTCATGATTTACTTGCTCATCAATCAGACAACACCCACAGGGGACTCTCACAGTGGAGAACACAAGAGCACCACAACAATGCAAAATCCTGCTGGATTAGTTCATTTAATACACATCAGCAGTTTAAGTTAAGCTAACTGACTTTACTGCAACTAAGCCACATTTACCACCTGCAAAATGAATTTGTCAGCTTCTGCTAGAGACCCTGAGCCATAATCTGAACCCAGAGAAGGAAAGCACAAGATAGAAACATTCTAAATCCAGATTTTGAATATTTGTATAGTCACCCTTTCTTTTACAAATCACCTGCTCCCTCCATTCTACCCCCAGGTGCTAAAAGCTTCATTAAGTTGCAGGTAAGAACTTCCCCAGTATCAGGAGTTCTTGTCACTTTAAACCAGGTACTCTTTCTAACAACTAAATCCTGAAACATTATTTATTCATCAAAGATGCTCTGATCACAGGAGGGGCTGATTTAACAGCTCTCTATAGAATGAAGCTTCAGCAGTACCGCTGGATTTTTACAGCTCCCTCACCAGTGGTCTGGTGGGGAATTGTGACCTACAGGAAATGTTTCAGAAGTTCTTCAGGGTTATAGAGCACAAGAATTAAATCTCCAGCTAGTGTTGCCAACAAAGGGTTTTTATCCATTCCAAGTACTGAAAAGATATTCTCCCAATAAGAGATAAAGTCTTCAACACTAAGGACTGCCAGTTAAGGAGAAATTTGCATGGAACACTTGTTTTCACCATAAAACTCATGAATAAAAGAAGAGCAGAATGACTAGCATGTTCAATCAATATTATAATTACTAGGGGTCAATTAAAGATGTTTTGGCTATTAGTTTCAAACATTTCTTCTCTCAAATAAAGACTCTCCTAGTGACAGCATATTCAATGCCAAATATCTAAACAGAAACATCCCCTAAAGATTGCCTTGCTTTTCAAAGCTGTTTTTTTTCCTTTAAAATATACTGCAGCTCACATACCATATTTTTTTCATAATATTACACATATTTAAAATTAATTTTAACATTTTAATTTTTTTCCTGAAATATTTAGATTTTATAAGAAATCCTATAAAAATTACATACAATTCCACTGAAAACCCTGAATTAAACATTCATATGTATGGAATTCTAAAATGCCTGTATATGGTCTCTATAAAATCTGATTTCATGGAATCTGTTGAAGCACAATTAACATCCCTCAAATAAGAAGCTATGTATGCAACTGATGGTGCTGTTAAGGAACTAAGCTTGATACACTTAAATAATCAGAATTACATATTTATTTTAGCATTTGAATTCTCTATTTGTTTTTTCCTTTCTTGAAAGCATTATCATCTCAAAGCTAGAATACTAGGGGAAAAAAAGAAATGCAATTTAGACACTTTTCCCTTGTAATTAGATTATAATTACATTCAGGGTGGTTATTTTTCCACTAACAAATGCAAAGATAATGAAAGTGAAGAAATGCAATGGTGCAGCCCACCATAATAAACACCAATTTCCTCTTTAATTCTTGAGGATATCTCCAGAAGTACATAATGGCTTTCAGATTTTAATTCCTACAAAGTATATCCAAAGAATAACATTCTCTCAACCACAATGACATAAGAGATTTTCAGTCCATACCAACTGTTACAGCTCCACTGACAACACAAATGTTTATATGGGGCACCCAAGAGTCTTAAAATGGAAAAACTCTGAATTTCATTGCCTCTCTCCTACAGCCTGACCTTCAGTCAGTTTGCAGAGGCACCAACATGATACAATCCACAATACCATATGCTGCTTTATCTCTTAGTTTATTATTAAGTTACACTTTTAAAAACTGAAAAAGCTTTTGATCTACATATGCCACTGTTCCTGCTACTGAAATTGAAGCATTTCCTATTTAGACTCTTCTGGTCTTTCCATCCTATTCCAGTGTCTACTTCAACTTTTTTAGCAAGGTGATTGTTTGCTGAGGACTTTAACAGAAGAAATTTCCTGCTCATATTCAGATGAATAGTTCATTAATATTCCTATGCCCTTCACAGAAAGTTGTTTTTATGTTCTAATCATCTTTCCAGAGGCCAAAAACATAAACCAGGTCATTATGAGTTAATTCAAATCAATGTTCAATGACTTTCTAATTTTCATTTCACACTTGATAGCCTTAGTGTCAACTTTTGGCAACAGTTCCACTGAAATATTCTTATCAGATATTTTGGGAAGTTTTTTCATCCTTCATGAAACCATGTCTAATCAAGAGGGCAGCAGCATAAACACCCACCATTTCATAGGGAAATGCCTGGAAGTTAGAACTGTCTTCAATTTAAACATTTCAGCTCTGAAGCTTCTCAAGGATTTATGCTGAGTAAATGCAGGACAGGAAAATGTCAATAAAGATTCAGGCTTAAATTCTTTCAGTTCTGTTTACTTGCAGGATGTGCTAAGGAACAACACCACCAGGGAAAGAAAGGGACTCATTTATGGCAGACCATACAAGGACTTTAGGACTCCAAGTCTTTCTGAAAATTGTTCTTGTGGGTTTGGAATTAGTGCTTGAAGAAAGGATCAGTGCACTCTGTCACTATAGGATTTTATTTTCCTTCTGTTAAATTGGGTAGTAAAACTTCCCTTCCCAAAAGGATTTTAGCAATTAATGAGTGCCATACTCTGCAAACAAGCATGCATTACTCTGTTCTCCTTGGAAAAAATAAAATTCTGTTTTGGTGGTGCTCTTCCTCCACAATCCTCATATTTAAAGGATATTTAACTACATCTTTCTTGATTTTAGTTTACTAAATAATGATTTACAGAAAAAACTTACATTTTTGAAGTATACTTTGACTTCTATCTCCAGATTTAGAATAGTATTTTCATTTTGGTTGTGGGGGGGTTTTGGTTAGTTGGTCATCTTCTTGATGATGCGTAACCCTGTGCTCTCAGATGGAGAATTTAAAACCCAGTTTTGTTTTCAATATGTAGACAACTTCTGCTAATCTAAAAGGTTCTCACAATTCTCTGAAGGCTGTACAGATTGTTTTTTGTTATTTCAAATATAAATCAACTCACTCCTTTATAGATTCCTTATTTCACATCCTTCCTACCCAAATCACTTCTAAAACAAAGGAATAAACTTTGTTTTCATTCATCCTACCCTTACACTTCTGGACAAACCTTTAATTATTCAATTATGTCTGTCATTCCTAGTTGGTTTCAGACTCACCTGATTAAAAATGGTAGACTGGGATGGTTTGGATCTGAGGCTCCTTGGGGATTTTATCTTCCCTGAACACAAGGAGGGATTCTGTTCTATCTAGAAATCATCATGTTATTCCAAGGAGACAAATTCATGATTTATTATGTAATACCACCCAAATAAGCTGTTCACACAAATTTAATTACTGCTTACAAGCATAACATGAATCAGAGCATTGGTTTCATATTATTCTGTTGCTTGATTTTTTTTCTGTTTAAACAACTATTACATTACTAAATTTTGGACTCTTGTGGGATGAAGTTACTCTAAGGCTCTACATAATTATTTTACTACCACTTTTACATTCTGTGAGTTTTTTCCAGTTTCATTTGTTTCTTTTAGTCTAACACTCCTTACTTTTTAGACTGCTGTACTCTAACTACTGCCATGTCACTGTGGAAACAAAAAGGTTTCTGTGTTTATAAAATTTTGAATCTTTCCTCTGTTATGTGTAATTCTTTCTTTTCTGCTCTTTGAAATCTTGGAAATGAGACCTCATTATTAATTGCTAATTAATTTCAACATTAATCAGAAAAATACTTTGAGAAGTGCTTCATTGACTCATATAGATCTCTCACGGTATAGCCTCAAGGGCAGATATATAAATGAACAATATTAATGTGAAGGTTATTTGATGCAAAAGTTTGGACACAACTATTGCAAACGTTATGTATTAGTACTCTACTGCTCAGATTTAAATTCAAGATCAGAGGCAGAAGAACTGGAAGATCACTTGAAAAGGCTTCAAGATGAAAGTATGCAGCTGTCAAAAAAATACCTCCAATTCTGTTTAACATCAAATTCCACCCTTCTCTCCCCCCATCATTCTAAAATTAGGAAACCAATGTGAAATGATGAATTAACCCTTTAGGTGGAATTCTATTTGTAAAACGTGGAATAGCAGCAGGTTATGCTTTGGCCCTTTTCTAAAGAATGAATGCTTTGTAAAGTGTTGTTTACACTAAAGTTGTGTTTTGGTTCTGATCACTGATATGTATGGAAAGACCAGCAAATAAATCAAGGTCATAACATCATCAGTCCAGGCCTCAATTCTGAACATATTTTAAGCAAATAAATTTCCAATACTCCCTTCCCTCCCTAGTCAATTTCCATAACCCATCCATTAGCACTGGTCAAGACTTCGCAGAAATATTGTTTTCAGTAAAAGTATCTGAATGAAAAGAGAGCTTTGGAGGGTTTTTTGCAAACAAGAGAGTATAGAGAACACAAAAAATAAGAGAAATCAACTTTCTAAATGTCATCACTCCCTATGATTGAAGTTCTGTCCAAATACGTGCTTTACCAAATTTTTCTTTTGATTTACAGACACACTTGATATGCTCTGTAACCAAATAAACTATATTGTGGACTTTCTCATTTTTACATAATCCCTAGCTATCCCTAGCTCCTCTAAAGCATTTATATTTAATTTAAAGCCAGCACAGAGTTTCTAAGTGTATATTCCTGACTTCAGAGGGTTGCATGAAACATAACCCACTCTGCTTTAACTTAGATTTTGCTTATGGATCATATCCAGTAGTGATGTTCAGGGACAAAAAAATACCCACAAAAGGGTCATGTACTTTAGAAACATTTGGAACCAAGTGAGATAAAAATAAATCATAGATTTACCCTAAGATACAGACACCAAGCTTCATGGTCAATAAAGCACTATTATGTCTTTGACAAGTATAGTGTTAAATTAATGAAACAAGTTTCTCTGCATGTGACATATGAAGAGGAAGTTTCTCTACAGTGTAAAGGTTCTTCTGACTGCTGCCTTATGTCTATTGTGTGCTGGATTCTTTAAATAAGAGGTTGGGGTTTGGGTTCCATTAGATTTCCCTGTGAATTATAAGGCTGCAGCACAATAGTGGGCATTTCGGCCTCAAGATATCAATATTTTCAAAATTTCAAGGATATTTGAAGATAACATTGCATTCACAAAATATTTATTTATGTGAAAAACATTTTGTAATAATTTAGTATACATAGAAGCTGTAATTGAAGATTTTTCATTATAAAACCTCTGAAGTCTCTTTCATGCCTCTGGAATGTGAGAAGTCCACACTTTCTTGTGCTCTATGGATAAAGAATTTTCAGGAGTGCTCTATGCTCATTTTCTCCCAGGCTGAGGAACCAGATGGCTTAGATCTACTTCTTTATAAAAATTTCAATTCTCTGCTGCTTATTGCTCATTAGGTTTAGTATGGCAAAACTAGTACCATGAACTAGTACTGAAGTGAGGAATTTCTTGAGAGTACTTTGCAGTCTGTGGAAAGAGTCTCACTGCTGTCCTGCTAAAAAATTAATTTGATTCTTCATTAATTATAAGTGAACACATATCTTCTTTTAAACTATCATGACAATACAATAAAATGTTGCTTGGGATGAATAACAGCATAATACTGAATTTTTAAAATGCCTCTTCTGAGAGTACTGTAGGAGGGAATGTAAACTGTGATGGAGCTGCCATATGGTGAGCTCTCAGTGCCAGCATTAACTGAATCCCCCAAAGCAGCATTTTGCTCTTAAACAATAGGGAGAAAAAAGGAAACCTGCTTGTGTGGAGAAAGAAGAGCCAACAGCAATTCACGTCACAACTGATCTCAGTAGAAGTTACCTATAGTGATACCAAACCTTCTTTTCTGAGAAAGTTATCCTTGAAAATACTTTCTGTCCTGAGCATTAGGTCTGCACAGATGCTGTCAGGCAGTGAAGGATTTCAATCCTGCAGTCTCCAGTGCTTTTGCCTTGCTTCTGGCCCTTGCTGCTCCGTTGCTTTCTCTCCCCTAGCTAAGGAAACTCATCCACAGAGGGCTCCCCTGGGCTCTGACCTGGCCATTTCCCTCTCTTTATCATGGGCACATTCTGCAAGGTCAGAAGTAAAGACACACTCAGCCTCTCCCTTACAATGCCACAAGCATGAAATCCATAGAAGAAAGAACATTGATTGTATCTGTGCATATTATGGGAGAACTGATGTCCTGGAATGCATCAGTGCTCCACAGAAACTTCCACATCCCACTACAACACTACAGTTTGTAATATGTGTCCTCTCAAATATCTGGCTGCAAAACAAGTTAGTCATCCCCCATTAAACCTAGCTGAGCAGAACAAGGTTCCTCTGGGCCTTTCTGGGCAGCAAGAAATTAAAATTATTCTGTGAAGACCTGACCTTGCTGTCCCATTGAGCTATACAGAAGAATTCTGTTGACTCCAGAAGAGTTTTATTTAGCTCTTGATAAAATAATTTTTTTTTCAAAATACACCTGTTTAGGTATTATCCTTAAATACATCTGCCGCTGGGAACACTGAACAAAAAAATACTTATAGCATTTCTTAAGCCTCAAGGTGGGCAAGTGCATTTAATTTTCCCCATGAAAAAGTAGAATTGACCAGAGCACCTTCAGCATTTTCAAGAGATGGGGCAACACAGTACTGCTGCCTTAAGAGAGAGCTCCCTGCAAACCAATGTTTGCTTCAGACACATGAAGAAAAGAATCTCTCTTTCTAATTCTCTCCAAAACAAAAGACAGTGAAGTACAGAAATCCTAAGTATTTTGAAAAAGAAAATTATTCTACTGCTATATTATCCCTGTCTGATTTGCAATGAGAAAGCTATGTAATGAAATACTTAAAATACACATTATAGGATGATTTATACTTATTTGTAATAAGAATGTTTGTTTTACAGGGAAAATGAAGACAGTGCCATCTGCTCCAAAAAGCAGGACACTGAAAAGAAATCCATTGGGCACATGTTCAACACACTAATAAACAGTTCACAGATGCATATATTTTAGTCAACCAGAAAAATATTGGATATTCCTTACTAGAGGATTCATTCATACAAATTTTTCAGCTTTGTATGCATGCTAAAAATGTGGATAAATATATCAAAAAGTGAAATATTTCTCTTTAAAATAATCTTTTCTGGAGGAGTGGGGAAAACAGATTTCTTGAATAATAGAAAAACAAAGCAAAACAAGCCCTACAAAAATTTTCAGAACTGTTTTCTTTAGCTTAAAAGGTATTGAATCAAGGTTTAATTTGGATACCCAGTATCAAGCTTCATGAGTCCAATAAACTGAACTGTTAAATATCTTGAGAAAAGCCACTCCAATGACATTTCTGTTTTACCCTAAGCCTGAGATAGAAACTAGATAGAATTAGGCTATTGAACTGGGTATTTCAGAGCTTTAAAGGAGTGTTGGTTTGGCATAAGAGGATCCTGTATTTCAGGAAGAGTTTCATGCATCTGTATTCATTCCCAAGTTTTTCTCTGTATAATGAATCTGTCTTCTTAACACAACGTCATCACTGGGAATGCCTGGAGACCTAGGAAATGAAATAAATTTCATTTTCTTCAGAAGAAGTAAATGAGAAGAGAGAAGGGTTTAGAAAGCCTGCTGTTGTGGGAAGGGTTAAGAAAAGTCAAAATGTTCTAAAAATAAAAATCTTTTTGCCATTCTTTAACAAATATTGATTTTTTTCCTTTCACGTAAACAGCAACCATTAGGCTAAATTAACTTTTTCTTCAAATTTCTTTCTTGTTTTTGATGTAAGCATTCCCCATGCAGTCTGTTCAAAAGGAAATTTTCACAGAGAGTTTCACAGTCTCAGGGGCCTGTGACAGATGAGCAGAGCCAGCCCCAGGGCAGATAGCTCTGCTCCCACAGTGCCAAACAGCTGGGAAAGCAGGGTTTTCCAAACTGCGTCTCAAAACCCACATGGGAAGAGAGAATTCAAGCAGCGTTACAAAGGAAAACAGTATAAATGAAAAGCAGGAACAATTGAAAGCAGTGACTCAGCTCCCTGGGCTAGGGCAGGGCTTTGCAGTGTGAAGTTTCTCCATCGTGCTTCTCTCCCTGAGCCAGGAGCTGCTGATTTCTGTTACCTGCTGCTGGTTTTCTAGGGATTTTCTAGTTCAGTGGACTAAGCGTGCATTGTGGTAGTCAGAAATTACACCTGTTTTGTTTTGGTTTTTTACAGCGCTAAAAACACTGATGCCCTGACTAAATACTGCAGGGAGACGTGTAAACCAAGATCTGGACTTTTGGAAATCGTGTGAAGTCCTAGTGGAAAGGAACAAGTGGCGTGGGCAGGAGGGCAGTACCCAGAGGCAGGAACTGCTCTTCTTCTGGCAGATGCAGAAGAGGACGGAGCTCAGTGCTCTCAGTGAAGTTCCTGGAATTTCCCAGTCCCTTTTCCTGTCCCTGTTTGTAGAGCCACCAAACTTGCCTGCTCAGCCTTGTGGGCTCTGTGTCGAGTAAAGAGAAAAGCTGATCTCTGAGGCAATCAGGACCAGCATTTTTGCTAGAGCTGGGGAATATTTGGGGGCCTGTTTGTCCACATGACCCAGGAACAGAAGGAGTAAGTCAGCCAAAATTAGAACAGAAAATTAGGTGTGTGAGAGAATTGATCCTGAAGGAAGATGGGGAGGAACAGAACTTACCTAGCTGGAAGAGGGAATTATTTTTTTTATCTATTTCTGATTTTTTTTTCCAGAATTCATAACTCACATAAACTTTGAGGGAAGGATAAATAGAGGCAATGCTTGGAAACCAAAACTGAGAAAAGATTTCTGTAAACTCCTTAACTGGAAACTACTGGGTATAGGATCACTCTAATCTGAACAGAATTGCACAAGCTTGGTATTTTAGGAAAATAAGCTGAAATTCATAATCATTTCCAAGTGCATTAAACAGCCAGCACATTTCCCAAAGTGCTCATTCATTTTAGAAAGATAGCAAACTAGAGAGTGAAAACAATCAGGTACCCACCTTAAAATATTTTAGGTTTTTTGCCACTGGGAATAACAGGCTACCAGTTATTAGGATTGTTTTTCTTTTTCTGTGTACAGAGTAAGTGATGAATACATTCTCGTAGGAGACTGCTCCACATTCTCATTGAAGTTATAGAAAAAATAAGATTTCCAAAACTGACACTGGTACAAGACAACAAAGAGTTTTGTGTAAAGGATGTTTTTTCATGACCTGTTTTTCACTTTGAGAGTGTGCATGCACTCAGATATACATAGCAGCACTTGAGCCTCAGACACATATTTATTTTTAATTACCTTTATACAGCTCTGAATATTACAGACCTGCTGGATAAGAAATTGCAAATACTTGCCAAATCCCAGTGATTTAATCAGGAAGGAATTTCAGTCTCTGAATCAAGTGTATGGCTATAAACAAAGTGTCTTCTTGATTTTAATGAAGAGAAAGAAATAAGTTCCTCCTCAGCTTGTACGAGCTTATACTGTATATTAGCTTTCTCTAAACTATACCTCATGGTTGAGCAGGAAAGATTTTGGCCCAACATCATTTTTGTATTTTTTTGAGTTTAAATCAAATCCCTTCAACCTCTCAGTAATAGAAATGAAACAAAATATTTTAGGAAATGGTTCTTTCATTTTTATCTATCAATAGCAAAACATTATTTAAAAAAAAGCATTTAAAACTCAAATTTCTATCAATGGGAACTGTTGACACATTCAAAACAAGGGGAGAAAAGTAGAGAAAACAACTGGAAGCTGCAAGTTTGTGATAAATACTGAAATACCAAATCAAATTTCTACCTAATTCTGCTAAATTCATTGTGTCACTCTAGAAGCAAACTCTATATCCCGTTTCCTTGGCACTGCAGTCAGTGGTTAAACACAAGAACAAGTTCAGACTGAAAGCAATTTAAAAAGTAAAGTTCATTTGTCTTCTAAAATGCAAAGTTCAGTTCTCATAATTCAAACGGCTTCAGACAATGCTGGTGCCTTGTGCTTTCTGCAGACCAGGAGCAGATATAAAAGATTCTGTGGGCTGACTCTATTAATCATAACTTCTAGAGAAATTGAAAACATGCTTGAATATTCTGCTGCGATTCCCTGCATTCATTCTTCTGACAATTGTTTTTCTTGAGAAACCATTTATAAAGCTTTAATTATTCACAGTTCCATTTATTAAGTGAGTCTGGGGCTCTGCAATGGCCAGTGTTTTTTATCATTTTGTGATAACCATTGCACCATTTCACCAGGCATTACTCAAAAAGCAGAAGAGCCCTCTGCTCAAAAAGACAGGAACTAAATGTTCTTGACCCCGAAATACCTAAAATAAATGGAGGACTGCTACAAAATACTATCTAAATACTTCAAGGAAAGCTGTATACTGTTTCTTTTTGTCCTAGTCAGATCCTATTTATCCTATTGTGAATCCTGTTGACAGAGAGAAGTTTAGAGCCCACCCACCTGCTCAGTTTTTTCAGCAATTCATCAACAAAAACATATTTCAGTGTATCAGAGACTCCAAGTATCATCACACTGTGGTCTGAACATGATAATTGTGAGTAAGGAAAGATTTGCTTACACTAACTGGGGCAGGAAAGGTATTCAGACTTAAAGAAATGCCTGCAAATCCCTCCAAAGTGCAGAAAAACATCAGGACTCCTACAGCAACATTTCCATAGGGTAAAGCATTTACCCCAAGAGCTTGAGAGCCCCTCTATCACAATGCTGTGCCCTCACTGTTATTTATTAAAATAGCATGCAACATCACCTCTTGTCTTAAAAATAATTTATTATGAAGATAAAGCCTCTGCCAAGTGCCTTCAGGCTATCTTCAGCATATTTTTACAAGCAATTTCTAAAGTAATGTATATGCAAGAAATGCTCCTGAGACACAAAAGCATAAGAAGGCAATCAGCACCCCTTTACCCCAGCTCAACACTGAGGCAGAGCAATCCAGACCTTTGGGCTCAGCACAATCCCAGAGGCCAGGAGGTGATGGTTTGAACACCCCTAGTGGTTTCAGGAGCCAAGTCCCCTTCACTCTGAAATGGAGCTTTCATTCCAGATGTTCTGCTCTTCCTTTATCTGTACCTTCTTCAAAAGCAGGGTTCAACAGCACCTACATTGGAAGAAAGGAGATGTAGCCTTCAAGTAAGGGAGTTGGCAGAGGTGGGGGTAAATACCTCCTCTTGCCGCTGGAGTGGAGGTGAAATCTCAGCAGGGCACTGAGTTCCAAACCCCTCTGTATCCTCGCAGAGGGATCTGCCAGGATCCTCCTTGGGGCAGATACCCAGCCCCTAGACTCATCCTGGGGTGCTGTCCCTCCACTGGGCCCTATGCAAGAAACCGGGGTGGAACAGATTGTTAAGGAGACTTCTTACTCATCCCATTTTATTAAGGTCATTTTTGCACACTGAAAAATGATCATTATGTAATTTAGATGCATTAACTTTTGGCTACAGCTACAATGTCTCTGATACTGAATAGTCACTGTGCTATATATGAAGGGACTATTAACTCAGATTAAAGAGCCAACTTGGCAGGTGCAGCACATACACAGGATGAATTTTTATTTTGAGTCTTGAGCAACACAGCAAATTCTCACTTGGCCAAAGGTGATCCTGTCAGATGACATCATGTCAGAGAGCACTAAACAGCAATTGAATGTTCTGTGACAATGTTTAGCCACACTTGCATAGCAGCAAAAAGTCATCCCACAAATGGGAATGGGGTGAAGTTGTCTGAGTGTGAGCAGGTGTCCTGGAGTGTAATTAGCACTTCACAGCCCTTTTGTTCCTTCAGACAAATCTGCCTAGAGTTAGCAATTCGTACTGGCACACTGCAGCTGATAGCCCCCCTGCATCTGCCATGCCTATCAACCCCAGATCATTCTCAGCCCTGGAACAGCTTCTTTCCTCTCTAGCTGACAAGTCAGGCTGAATTTTCTAATGGTTGCTGCTTTTCACATTTTTAAATAATTTGTGATACACATCACATCCCATTTCCCCTAACATTCTTTATAACCTATTTCAAAAGAGAGTAATCAAAGTCTCTTGCAGCAAATGTAGTTGAACATTCAAGATCTTGAACAGAGGGAGAGGAACAAAAAATAAATCTCAATTTATGGTCTAAAGTTTTCCATCTAGACTCAATTCTTTTCCCATTTCAACCTTTATGCGAAAAGAAATAGGACTCATTTTGAAACATTTAAAAAGAGAGGCATGAGCCTCTGGATATTTTTTCCTTGGATTCAACTCTGATAAGCCTATTACATATTGTCAAGCTAAGAGTCAAAACACAATTCCAATACACCTTTTAAAGCTACAGACTATGTCCTTTCATCTAAATCTCTAGGTTAAATTGCCTTTAGAGATAATATTTAAGCTTTTGTTAACGTCCTGCTAACCAAGCTCCCCGGAAAAAAAAACCAACAAAACAAAACTAAAAACAAAACATAAAACACAGACCAAAGAAGAATTGATTGGCAAATTTGCTTTAGTAAGCATCAATCTGTTTTTCAAGAGGGAAAAAAAAGCATAAGCTCTACTACAAGAGATCTGTCTGGGAAGGAAGAGTTTTTTCTCTATCGCAGGAGGAGTTAGCAGTTAATTTAATGAAATTAAATGTAGAAATACAGGGCCATGTTTTAAAGCTAATATTGGACAGGAAAAAACAATTTGAAATGTTATGGAAAGGAGACACTAGAGTTACCAAAAATAAACATGACAACAAAAACCGTCAGGAACGCCTGGCAAACGCATTCATCAGATTTCTCTCAATAAGGCTAGTGCTCGAAACATTGCTTCAGTTTTTTCATGCCAAAATGTTTTGGTATTATTTTTGCTTCTGTTTAAATTTAACTCACTGTTAAAGAAGATACTGAGGAGTTGGCTCTTTTCTCTTTGCTGTGACCACAGCTTTGATTAGAGTGGATTTGTCACGAGCTGTTGGGGATCTCAGAGCAAACCCTCCAGCTGCCACAGCAGGATGTGGTGCCAAGCTGAACCCGCTGGGCTTGAGCAATGGAAAGCAGACTGAAATCTGCTCAGTTTCACTGAGAAACTGGGCAAAGCAACTCTGCTCAGCCTGTACAGACTACAGGGTTTATCCCACTTGGAGAATTTCTCCTTTCTAAAGTTATACTTCTTTGAGAGAAGATACTTGGTGGTTGTTAAACCTTGAGTTCCACAGAAGAACTGAAATCCATCTCATAAAAGAGAAGGGAAATCATCTACTACCTTCAAATAGCTATAAACCAGTGTGTGTTAGCAACTCACTAAGCCATTAAATAAACTTGTTCCCGGGCTTGAATTCCTCAAGGTCCCATTAAAAAAATTAGGAGCTTTTTATATGCAGAAAATTCCAAAGTTCATACTAAAAATAACATCTAAAAAATTATATAAATTCAGAAGCGGTTGGTTGACTAAAACAGCTTTGCCAACAACGTGTTTATAAATGTATTGGTTGTTATTAGAAAGTTATAGAGCTATTATAAAAGTACACAAATGCATTAATAAATCACAGCAATTAAACAGCATTTTACATGTTTACAGTGCCATGCAGAAGTGTAGTACGCAAATACATTTCATTATTAGACTTTTATGGTTTAGTTAGATGCTCTTCCTGCCACTTTTGTGGCAAGCCTCACAACTGGATAGTCCCTCAGACTCATTCTCCTTTTTCCAGCTCACATTAAGCCACTTAGTTAAATAGGAAAGACATTTTCAGGCCATGGAAGAAGTTTCTTTGTAAAATAGGGAATGTCAGTCTTCAAAATTAGAAATCCATTTCAGGGTGAAGAATTATAAAAATTCCATTTGAGAAACAAAAAAACCTCTTCCTCAAACCTCTTCCACTAATGCCCAGACAGTTCCTTCAAAATTTTTTTCAAGTAAATCTTTGTGCTCGTGACATGCAAAGAGAAGCTTTTTTACTATAACTTTTCTGAAGTACTCTATTTAACACACTGGATTGAAAAATAGGAGAAAGTGTCTATTGACCAGAAAAAAAAATTTATTCTGCTTAGCCTTTATTTATAATAGACATTCTCTTAGACAGATTAATAGTAGGGGTTACAGTCACTCAAGAAATATTTTTTTCTGTGAATAGAATTTTCAGAGAATCTTAGGCCCATGCAAGCACATTCTGGGAAAGATGAGCCTTGTCCATCTTAACCACGTAAACAAAACTTGTTTTGAAATAACTTTACATGAAAAAATATTGGTTTCTCAGAAACAGGAATCAAGGAACCCTTGAGTCCAACTAGATGAGACATTTGTATTAGGCTCCATGTGAGATTGCTCAATGGCAGCAATGACAGCATAAACCTGGAGGAGAGCTCGAGACAGAATAGGGTCAGAGCAAAGACCTCTGACAAAAGGAATCTGGCTAAGAAAGTAAAAAACCTCCTGAGGGATCAGCATGAATGAACCTAACCAAATAAGGGGTTATCTTCACAACTCTTTTGCTCTCTCCAGTGCAAATTCTTGGCAAACAAAACAATAAAAATCTTAATAGAATTATTTCAGAGCAGTTGTGACACAGTTTTGGGGTTTTTTACCTAGAATACAAGCTGAAATAGAAGGGCTCTTTAGTATAAAGAATAACCAATATGAGATGAAATGCTGACAATAGAGATTTTCATACTCAATGGAAAAAAAACATACCTATTCTAGAAGTCTCACTGCAATTTAAGTAGCTTGATTGTACCCTCTGGATTTGTAACTGATTGTGGAAGTAGCTCCAAATTTCACAGCTAGCTGCTTGGAATATAAGGACGAAAATATTTGGGTTTGGTTTTTTGTTTTTTTTTTTTTTTTTTACATCAGGACTTTTGTGTACAGCCCACACAGGCTCATCAACATATGAAATGTAAAATGTGAAATAAACCTCCACAAACGAAAACACTGGGATAGCCTTCATTATGTATCACCATCACCCCTCTTTTTCTCAGAAAATTCTGAGATACTGAAAGATAGACTAAAATAGCTACAAGCTTGAACTTGATACAAATTTCATCAGAACTGAGAATTCATTCTATTCCATGAAACAAGATTCTTGTAGAGTGTAATGGCATCATTTCAAAGAACACGAGAAAATAAGATTCCATCTCCCATTTTATTGTAAATTGCCCACATGCAAAACCAGATTATAGTCTCACAAAGAGACCTATCTAGATCAATCTTTTTTGAATTTGTGAATAGTAGAGTGGAGGATTGGAGACTTCTCAGTTATAAAGAACCCCCTCAAAATCTCTCCTGAGATTGCAGGCACAGACTATTGATGGTCTCACTTTTTTTTTTTTTTTATTTTTACGTGTTTAATGAGTTTGGCTTTGATGACCCAAATGCTACAAAGCTTCTTGTCACATACTGGCAACAGCAGAAATGGTTTTGAATACAGAAAAATATCTTTGCACAGCCACAGCAGCACCCAAAGTTTTTAAAATGGTTGTAGGTGTTTTCCCCCTAAGGCAGTAGGAAGGTATGGGTAATATCCCTTGCCTTCCTCATCTCTGACCCAACAGCAAATATTTGCAGTACTCCACTGATCTGAATCCAAATATGAAGAAAACAAACCAATTCCCTTCAGTTAGTAAATGCTAATGTAATCAATGCCGTCATCCTTTTTATCTCATGGTAAAATGCACTAAATAAGCCTTATGCCATTACTACAAAGTGCCCAAGTTCATAATTGTCATATAACAAATTCGCTTTCCTGCTTCTAGCTAGAAGATATCTGCTTATTGCAATTTAAGTGAACTTGCTCTGCCTATCTGCTGCTCAATCTTCCAGCTGAATTCTACTTCTGCTTAATTTGAAGAACTCCACTGATACCAGGTGCAAGGGTAAGGAAAGCTTATTCATCCTAGAGGGACAAGATAGTCTGAGAAATTGTGACAGACACTAAAGAACTGTTAAATGCAATCAAAAGAGTAAAGTGGAGGGTGGGGTAGGAGGAAGACTAAAAATAAAGGGTGGTAGAAAACCAGATAAGGACTAGAGCACTGAAAAAGAGACCCAAAACTTCTTACATCAATGCTTATAAGGCCTGTGAGAAAGCTTCTCTAAATGACTTGCTCCCCAAGGATTCTCAGTTCCTGCTCAGGGAGCTGTGCATTCCTTTTCTGACACTTTTCCATGCACTCTTTCTCTTCCAAGTGTCACTGCCCAAGGCTTCATATTTTTACCTTTCCAAACCTCTGCTTAGGCACACACATTTGAAGATGGTTGAAGGGAGAAGAAATCATTATCAAATACTGAAAATACAAAGCCTGTATCTCTAAGGTGACAGATAATGCTTTGCTGAACACCAGAATATGCTTAAATAGCAGATACTTTTAGCTCATACTAGAATCTACTAGCTTTAGTTTTAGCCATACCAGGCCATGGCTACTGATTTTTTGAGTGCTTAGGCAGACAAGGTGGCTGACAAGCTGAATATTAATCTAGACAAATTAAATTACAAATATGATGGTAACATGCAAGTCTGAGTTGATATGTCTCAGGCTGTGTTTCTCTGATTTTAGAATGAATGCCCAAAGCTGAATAAAGAATTTATATCTGCATTATTCTGAATCAGAGACATCAAAACTCATTAATCCTTGTTAAGTAAAAAGAACCCTCCCTGTCAATTCCTTGCTTGTGTTGAAAAGCAAGTTCAGCAAAAGCATTCTTGAGCATCCATGCACCTGTGCAATAGATTATAGCAGGAATTCTACTGCCTCTTACAAAAGGCAGTGACTTACAGGACAGCTGAGGTCGAGGAAAAAGCATTCGGAGAAAAACATTAAAAGGTCCTTTGGAAGATATTGCAATTTTTTCTTTTCCTGATTAGAGCTTTAAAAAATGCTTATTTTGTTCATATTATCTTGATAATTGGTAACCTGTATACTCTTCTTGATTCAGGCAGTAGTGTTGGCTTAAACTTGAGCACATCACAAGACACAAGTTTTATCTGATAAACTTTATGCTGAATAATTGAAGTGATGTTGGCCCCGATCCAGAGCTTTTCCTTGATCTTCCTGAATCCTACTTCCTTTTATATTTAATTTAGCATGAAGTCTAGCACTGAATCTCAGCTGTCAGCAGCGAGTAAGAGCTGCAAGACAGAAAAAGGCAACCCCTTCACCCACCTGAGTGACAACTCCTGGTGCCACGCTAAAGAAGCTTTTCCAGCACTGCCTGACAATGCAGGGAGATCTTAGGTGGAACAAAGTGTTCAGCTCCAAGCTAGAAAGGGAGAGTATTGACAGCCCGTACAAAACAAGGAGCAGGCTTAGTGTCTCAGTGGCGACATTAAACAGGGCTCTGGGAGTGCTGTGTCAGCACTCCCACACAAAGCACCCACACAGCTCCCCACAGCCAAATCACTGCACTGGGAATTAAAGAAGGAAGAGACACTCAGAAGATCAGTAATGTTTAATAATGTGAGCAATGGCTTTCAGAAACGAGTATTTAATGGTATTTTTAACCTGAATTTCTGATGAATTTTGTGTTATTCCATCACCTCCTCTAACCGCATTCTTGACCATAGTAAAGTGCAAAATATTACAAATTATAAATTATGTAGGAAAGTGAGTAACACTGGCTCATGTTTGGATGTGAATTTAATTGAATATGAAGACACCAGAATTACACATATCTCTCATTAGTACCATTCTGCTGAGAAAGAAGTGACGTTTTCTGCCAAAGGATTCCATGAAGCCAACAGAAACAGTTGTGCTCATTCAGCCCCTAAGAACATTTAAGAGAAAAAATACCAAAGTGTCAATAAACTTTGAAATTGCAAGTTATCTACTGCTCTTTCAACTAATTTGCTTTCCATAGCAGAACCATACAAGGTGAAAGCAGTCTCAAAAAGCACATCCATGGAGACAGTGAGCAGAGCAGCACACTTGGCTGCAGCGAGGCAGCCCCAGGAGCAGCAGAGATTTCTCACTGCTTGCAGGGAGAGCTCATAGCCCCTTGGTCACTGATGACAGTGCACAGAGAGCAGCAGTGCTCTTGTCACCTCTGGGAGCAGCCCAAAGTGTGCCCAGACTCCCTTCCCAGCAGCTCAGCTGGCAGGTAAACTCTGAGATTTTTTTCGTGACTGTACAATGCAGATATTCAATCCCAAATTGAGAATAATTGGATTAAAGCTAAATTGAATTTGGAACGTATCTATAATCCTTCTATTGCCAGCAGGAATTACCAAGGCTCTCACACAGACTACTGCTCTAGTAATTGCTATGACATTGTCCAATAACTGAAGGTAAAAACGTTGGGAATGCTGATAAGAAGCATACAAACCACTTGAGATTTAGAGTGGCATTCTAAATCTCTTACCATCATGTAATTTCTTTTTGTTTAGATTTTTTCTTTTCATACAATATGCTTATTAATGCTCACAAGGTTTACAGTCAGGGTTTATGGACTTATTTTCCCAGTTTCAACTTCTGATTTTTATTGCTTCATTTCATTAAAAACAGTGACCTTTTTTCTATCACAAAAGATAAGAACTGGGAAATGCAAGAAAATATATAGAGAATGAAAAGGGTTATTTCAACCTGTCATGAACAATGCCTAGTAAAAGCCTAAATTTTATTTTAAAATTTTTTTAAAGCACTTTAATGTGTTTAAGTGGCTAATGGATGCAGAGGTGAACAACCAATGCTGTGCTTCTCAAGCAAAATGAGGCACTTACATGGGAAGAATTTTTGCAGTGGAAAGACGATTACTTTTTTTTATAACCTCCTTGGAGCAATAAGGTTACTCTAACAATCTTGAACACAGAAACCACTTGTTTTATCCTTTATTCCCTATTGAATTTAATTTGCTACATTCTGGCTTAAAGTAGCTAAAGAGGAAGGAATTTCACATACAAGTTTTCAAGCAAATTACTTGTTCTGTGAAAAGAAATTTTCATAATGTCAGGAGCAAACATCTTGGTTCATAAAAGCTTTCCAGATACCTACTTTACAGTAAAAAGCAGTTGGAATTATAGGAACCTTCTGAAAATGTAGATTTTCCATAGTACTTTGCAGTGAAGTATGCATTATTATCTATTATGCATTTGTGCTGCACACATCTTTGATATAAAACCAAATCACATATATACATATGTTCCTTCTCTTCCTGCATTTATATTTTTGACAGAAGATGAATGACCTCTTTCTTTCTAGTTCTTTTATTTTTAATATTAAAGAAAATACATTAAAAATGTGATTGCATCTATTATTGGCTGTTTTTCTCCCCGTGAGATAGAAAATCATTGGCACTCATGTCTGGAGTGTCAAAGGATGAAATTAAAGCTTCATAGTGAAAAAAAACACAGGGAATTCACTTTTCCAGCCACTCAGCTGAAAAGATTTTTCAATGCAATCAATTATTAGAAATAGAGAATTTGGAATATGGATCATTTCTAGTCGATTTCTAGCAAGAAATAGGAAACATATTATGAGTATAACATATTGAGAAAAAATGGTGGGTCTAGCTCTCTGATATCTGATTCTCCTCAACTAGACCCCCTAAGTCCGCTCTATCTGGAATGTTTTTTTCAGTTTTGAATGACAAAGAAAAGGAAGTCATTCCAGTGCTATAACTGAGGACAAAACCCTGTCTTCTAAACATTTATGCTTATAAATATGCTAATCTTGATATCATTTTGCCTTAAAAGGCAGCAGCCTTTCCTATACAGCTCCTGACACGCTTTGATGTGCTGCCCATTTAACTGGTTTAGATGGTATTTTAAACCAGAATTTAAGAGCATCAGACAAGACTGTCACTGCCTTCAAAAACAAGCTGTTGTTGCTGTAACCAAAGTTTAATAACCATGTGGGAGGGAGATGAGTTCAAAGCAGAGATGGGAAACCTGGGACCTCAGAAAAATCTGGTGCCTTTTCCACAGGTTACGGGAGTTAAATTGCACAGGGCTTCAGAGAAACGATTCTATTTGCTTCAATATCCAAAGATAATGCAAGCCACAGAGGATGACAGGAAGGTCAGGGATCCTGATAAATCAAGTATTTAGAACAGTCTATCTCTTTCTGCAGTACCCATCAAAAACTCACTGGAGCTCTTGGGCAGAAAAAGACAATATGTTTTTCCAAGTGCAAGGATCACTTGCACTAAATACCCCTGAAAAGCAAATTTATTCCAGCATGAATATTTAGAACACCTGGCTGTCTGAAAGCAACCAGTTTTAAGAAGACATAAATAAATCTTCAGCTTAGTAAATTATATGGCTGGGAAGTTTTATATTTCTTCAGTGAGAACCAAATCTAATCCAGGGACTAATGGGGAGAATGAGATCCTTTCCACGGAGTTCAGGCAATTTTGGATTAGGCTCTTGATTTAAGTTATTATTTTTTATTCTAAAATAATATTCAGCATTTAGAGTTTTCCATGGTGCTTAGGAAGTATGATTCAGACCTCTCATAGAAAAAACAGTTCCCCCCCTTCAGAGATAATGAGTAAAAACTCCAAACACCTTTTTCTAAGTTACGCCTCTGTTTTTCCAAGTTACTCCTCTGTTACCAAAAACAATGAAAAAAACAAATTTTGTTAACTCAGATTACTCAAACCCAGCTTTGCATCTTTATCTTTGTTTCTAAAGAGAGAAAATTAGTAACACTCTGTGCTTTCTATTTTTCCTATTATGCCTTCTCTCCCACCAAAGCAAGTCAGAGTTCATAAGAAAAACAGGTAATACAGAGAAAATCGAGAAGTTCTTCATATTTCTCCCACTCTCAGGTTGGAGGGTTTGTTATTTTCATACAGCCTCCTCCCCCATGTGTGGGCCCCTCATACAGGAACAAACATTCAGCCTCAGGCTCTCAGACAGGCCTCAAGACAAGGAGTGATTCCCAGATTTGTTCCTTTCTCCCAACAGACAAAAGCCTTTTTATTTTTCTGATCATTCTTTATAGCAGAACTTGCATAACATTGCATTTTTGTTCCACTGACTGTCAGCTAGCACCAAGGAGGCATCTTTCTTTTTCCTGGCCACTTCTAAAGCCAAATGCTCAGCCTCTCCAAATTAGCCCTTCAAACCTTATTGGTTGATTCTTCTGTTTCTAAGCTTTCATCTACAGGGAAATTTCACCTTTGGGAATTTAGTCCAGCTGACTGAGCCAAGTATTCTTCACCATTAATTTACATTTCTGTTTCTGATTAAAAAACCACCACAGAAATCAGGTCTTCTTAGGATGAGTTCTCCCCTAAGCCCCAGCCAACTGAATGCCACATGGTTTTATCACATCCTGACACTAACAGTGCTTTGAGGTGCATTTTACTGGGGAATAAGCCCTGGTTAATTGTCTAGCTCTGATTACAACTCTGGACTGGGACCTTCACTTATGAAAGACTTATCTAGAGTGAAACTCTTTGAGAATTTAAAATCTTGTGGAAAAAATAATTTAAACACTTTTCTAAAAACCATAAAACTACATTTTCATAAATAATATTGTTACAAGATATGAGCTACTGCATAAAGAGCCTGAGAAATGGATCCTTCCCAATTCCTCTTTTTTTTGGCATTTTCAGTCACCTGGGACTTCAGAACTGTTTGAAAATAGATTTCATATTTTCTTATTGACCAAGCTGCTGTCTAGAATTAGAAAAAAATAATTTGCCACACAACAATAAATCTAGACCTATTTTTTTCCTATTTCATAGACATTTTTGCTAGCAAAAGATCACAGAGACGAAAACCTTCTGTGGCTTCCCTACATGAGGGAGGTTTAGGTTGGTTATTGGAAAAGGTTCTTCACCCAGAGGGCAGCTGGTCTTTGCACAGGCTGCCCAGGGAAGTGGTCAGAGCAGCAAGCCTGGCAGAGCTCCACAAACATTTAGCAGTGCTCTTAGGCACAGGATGTCATCCTATGCAGGGCCAGGAGTTGGACTCCATGACCCTTGTGGGTCCTTTCCAACCCAGCTCAACACAATCAATAAATTTTCAACCAAATTAAATAAAATGAAACCATCACATTAAATTCTTCAGGATGTTATAACAGTTTCAAACACCCAGAAGCTGTAAAAAAAAAAAAAAAAACAGCATTTTTCCCTCATTATAATACCACAAACACCACATAAAATTTTATATTAGTCCTCTGCTGCAGGCATGGGAATGCAAGCACTTTATTACAGATGCAGTTCTTACTGCTCACAAAGCCCACGTTCCATGCCAGGGCTGGGAACTGGATGCCATGGCAGCCAAGGATTTATTCTCACACATACAATGGTTTGCACATAACATGATTAATAAGGTACAAGGAGGACTGATGTAGATCCAAATGGGCATCTATTTTGTTTTTGCTTCTTCCTATTTTCAAACCAAAAAGTGTCATATGTTTAAGGTAATTTAAATTGTTGAAGACTTCTGTTTGTTTATTTAAAAGTTGAATTACTTAGAATTTAGGTTTCTTTCACTTTTCTTTACAGGTTCAGTTCACAAACAACACTGCCACTTGGAGTTCCTGCAGTAATCCATGAAGACCGTAACAGAAAGGGCAAAATAGGAACTAAGAGAAATTGGCTTTAACCCTAATTAAATCAATGGCTCTTTCAATTAAACACTACCAAGACACATCCAGCACAGCTGGGAAAAAGGGTTCACCAAACAGAGCTAGCCTGGGGAATTTCTCAGTACAGAAAAAGGGTTACAGAAATATATGGCAAACTAGAGAACTTTTTTCTAATGAAAAGCCTGAAAGGCACTTTTCAAATAAGCCAGGATTTATTCATGTGTTTCAAGTATGCTACTGTACAAGAATAGCTGCAGATTCTTTGTCCTTACTGTGTTCCTTGTTGTTATCCATAAATTTGATCTTGCATTGATCAATGTAAGGCATAACAGTGGCCAAAGACATCAGGATGCTTCAAGGACAGACTTTATGGAAATAGAGGGAGATAACATGTAACAAAATTTATTCACATCACTGTGTATGCTTTACATTTTTTCCAGTCAACAATTTCCATTCACACACCCCTGGCTGCAGGGAGTAGCAAAAATCTGTGACCAAACTCCATGTTTTCTAAATATGAATGGCACTTGGTCATGGACTTGTGAAACCACAACTGTGACTGCTTTCCCTACTTTCTTTTTCGTTATTGTGCAGAAATACATTTGATTCCTGACACTTAAGAATGTAGTAAACTGTAAGAAATGTTCCTCCATTTTGTTTTACATCACATGAGCCTGCTCCTAACAAGGATGAATCATTGTGCTCACTGCAGTTAAACACTCTGCACAGTGCTTCCATCAAAACTGTTCAAAGCATGGCAGCTCTATTTTTATGTTAACCAGAGGCAAACTTATTCAGGATAGGTATGTACTGGACTTCCCTTAGGCCATGGTTTTTAATCCCTTGAAAATGTATTCACTGTCTTTTCCAAGCATTTTCAGCCAGCTGATATTACGCTGGCATTTTGCCTTCTCATGACACCATATGCCAGTTTCTGGAGACCATCATGCAAATGACAAGAATTTAAATAATTTGTTACATCCTAAAAGCTGTAAGTCCCTTCTGTATGGCACTGTCAAGCTTACAACTGCTAGCTTGGCTGCCAGCTTGTTCTTGTTGATTTAGGAAGTTAGAAAAAAGGTAAAACACAGAAGCTAAAGAATCAGAATAACAAGTAAAATGAGATTATTACAATGACTGAAATTGAAATGCAATATCACTTTTTGTCCATCACATGCAAAGAATTAACTTTGAAAAATAAGCAAACACAAAGAAAGCAAAGGTTTCTATACTTACAAGGGCTGAAACCCTACTGCAGTAACTAAAACACAAAACTAATTTTTGCAAAATCTCACAGGACTATCCGCAATCCTACTTTGACAGTCCAAACTATTCCAGATACTTTTAATCTAGTACAGTTTCAGGACTGTCTCTCCCCTGCCCCCTTCCAATATTAAAAACCTAAGTTTTTTGTTTTTTCCTTTAATAATTAAATATCTATGCAACTAAATATCAAAATTAAGATACATTCACAGTTCTTATCTTGACCCTCAAATACATTTAGCTACACATGATGAAAAAAATAAATCCAGCTTGTCTAGTGTGGCAGTGAGTATCAGAAGAGAAATCCTATATAAAAGACAAAAAAAAAAAAAAAAGAAATGTCACAAAATAAAGAAAATCCAAATCTGAGCACAGCTGGTCCTGCAATCGACACCAAGAGAGGAAGCCATCAGGAATCTTATCCTGCTAAATGCCAGCATATTTCACTTACTTGTACGTACAAACACCAGAACTTTGCTAAAGCAGCAAACAAAGCATGGAATATAACAATTGATCATATCTAGAGGAGCAATTCAGAGTAGTGAGTCTGCCCTATTCTCCCCACCATTATCTCCTGCAGAGCACACATTACCAATTTTTAAAATAGTAACAGTATGAATATGTCAAATCATTCACCAAAGGCCTCTTTGAACACTCCATGACCATTTCTGAGGGGAAAAATCAAACCCCTCTAAGTGGCCTGGCCCCAGTTCACTGCTCCATGCATCCCACACAGAGGGGTGCTTCAGGTGAGATGGATTGGATACATTTGTTAAATAATCCTAAAGCACACCAGGCAGCAATGTCAAAGAGGCAAGAATTTTTTTTTTTTTTAAGAGAGTTGCATAGTAAGTCTAAGACCTTTATAAAAAGGAATTTAAGCTCCTACTGAAAATGTATCTGCTGTCCAAAAACCAAAAATACATAAATGGAGGAATTCCTATGGGCCATTTACTGATCCCAGATTTAGTCTAAAAGTTCATCTCACTGAAAGGCTCTTAGAGCAGCAGTAAGGGCAAAACAGATCTCTCTACATATTGACTCTGGCATAATGATACAAATTCAGCTGATAAATGGTAACATTTAACATGCTATTGTCTGCATCCACAGGAGACTTAGTTATATCTCTGAACATCTGTAGTAAATCACCATTTTAACTGGGGCACTGCTTCACATTCATGTTGGGGCTTACTTCTGAGTTTTCATTCTTTTTATTAAGCCCCTCATTTTGTAGCTAAACAGATAAATCATTGTTCACTGATATCAAGAAGCAGCTCACTGTGATTGACCTGGCATGAAAATAGGAGGGAAACGCCCTTAATTACACCGTTTATCCTGAGCTACTGTTCACTCCCTGTCCTTGTGAAGTGCCTGTCATGAGTTCATGAGAGCAGCCAGCATTATTTCATAGTTTCATTACTTTATTAGGTGCTTTCAAGCATCAGTTGATGAAGATATAGGTACAACTACAAAATTCTGCCAACTCTTAAAAAACTATTCTCCAAATAAGAAAAATCAGGAGTGTGTGACCTCATCCTTTTCAAAGCATGTAAGTGCAGAGACTAATAATAAACATTTGTGTGATACGGTTATAGGGATAAGATGTTAAGCATTAAAAACTCAATTATCTTGATACTGTGATATCAGTACTTATCTAATAAGAGAACTCAGATTACTCGCCCTGCTGAATTCTGTAAGGGTTACTTCTTGTCTGGCTAATATGTATCATGTATTCTGTAAGGGTTAGTTCTTGTCTGGCTAACATGTATCAGCAGAGTAGATACAGCAAAATTTATATCAGACTCAAGTATTTCTAAATTCTAGGTCCCAATCACTGAGGTGTTAAGGTGAGCTCCAGTGATGCAGTGTGTTTTGATTCCATAAGTGTCATAGCATAGACTGCATGGCAACAGTTCAATCCTAAATTGCCACTGAACCAGTGACAGTATAAAATTCATTTATGACTGAAGAATAGCAGAGATGCCAAGCGCCCATTTAGCACATTTATTATCCGAAAAACAGTGGTGTCTATTCTATGATTGAATACATTTCCTTAAGTGGCCTATTTGAAGGAATTGACTTTTAATAACTTTCTGATAGAAGATTATGAAACACATTTAGGCACAGAACTTAAGTATATGGTTTAATATTTCCCTTTCACTAAGGAAATTAGTAAAAAGAGAATTGAAGGAATACTTCCCAAACTGTATACCAAGAGAGTTTTTAGGTGTAAACAGAAAACCTGGATTGGGGTTTTAAAATGATCAGCAAAGGTAGCAATTACTTGTTTTTCCCCAGTGGCTGAGTAGTTTAAGAGCTCTTTTTGAGATGTCAATCTGTGCAGAACTCTGTCCTCAGTCCAAGAGAATCAGAACTGAAATATTTAATTTTACAGTATTTTCCTAAATAACAACTTACAGGACTGAGCACCAGCTCTCATTACTGAGGGGTTTTCATTCCTCATCACAGGTGTGAAATCAAGAAAGAAAATCACTCCATCTGCATCCCCTAGCAAAGACATAGCCGGGGGATAAAAATCCTGAGTAAAGTGGAATCCTTCAGCAAGAGAACTCACATAACCAACCAGACAATTGTCACGTCACACTGAAATTTTACTGAAATGGGGACAATATCCAATTCTATGAAGTAGCACCAAAATCTTGGACTGTCCAATTATGAGTCCCTGGAGCCATTCATTATTTCTGCACATTATTTCTGTTCACCATGTTTATTTCAAAAAAGTACTTCCTTTCGGAACAAAGTCAATCTGTAAAGAAAAGCATTATGCAGATTGTTAAAGGTGCATTGCTTGATGAGTTCCTGTAGGGTTTTCTCATGGAATCTCATGGAAAGAATTATCTTGGGAATTATGAATTAATAAGTGTATTTTGCTCCTGACACCTTTAATAAACTTGATAACAGCAGCACATGCTAGCATTGCATTTCAACACCTTGTTACAGTAATTCTCCTGATTTATTTTGCTAACTGTGCCTTCAGATGTTGACTCAGACTATTTTCTCTTTTCATTACCAAATACAACAAGGAAAGGGTAATAGTTCAAAAATAGAATACCATGCTGTTAAGATAGTTCTATCACAGGAAACATTCCTGATGAATTCTTTCCTACCTCACTTCTGCAATCAAAACATAACCAACAATGTAGCTTAGTTTCAAACAACCAAATCTGATTTTTGAAGTTTCAGAGGCTGAGGGGCTCTTTGCCCCCATGCTTTGCTTTTTGCATTACATAGAGAACAGAAAGCCCTGACCCTGAAGAGCTCAGCTGTACCTACTTACAGATACACTACTGAATGCAGTATATATTGCAAAATTTAATCAAATATCAGAAAAAGCCAGCACTATTTCTCATGCCAAAATACTTCACCACAAAATTATATTTCAGATTAAAAAAAAGTCATTATCTTCGGGCAATAACATCTTCCCCATCTGAATTGTGTCTTTCCTACAAAACCAAGCTGCTTCACTGTCAGGATTACACAGAAGCAGAAGTGAATAAAACACTGCTCCTGGTAAAATAGTCAGCAGAACAGTTGTGCCTCTAGTCTGGCTGCAGGAAAATGCCAAGTGAATATGTCCAGTAGGTAAAATTCCATGTCTTAACACTGTTTCAAAATGCACAGAATTATTATGTGAATTAATGCTTTTCTGACATGTTGAAACAGCTGTCACTGAAAAAAGTTTTCATCGTGTGTAACATGATGAAACATAACAGAGGGAAAGTTAAAAACTCACTGTTCAGGAGGTTAAGTTCATTCCTGGTACACTGCAGTCATGCAGTTAGACTTCAGGAGTGTAAGACAAAAACATTTACTCTATATGCTAATGTACAAATAATGTTGAGAAAAATTCCTAATTCTTGCAGTTTTCCAGGGTATTAAAAAACTAAAACAATATCAAAAGTTTATTTATGAAAACTAAACCAAATTACTTTTATCACATAAATATACTGAATTTGAAACTTGTTCTTAAAATATTGCGACTTTAGAATATGAGGAGAAATATTGATAGAAGTAAAATCTACCTAGGAATTAAACAATGATATTTTTGATGGAGCAGGCTGGGAAGGGCTCTGATTTGCAGAATGTCAGGGAGATATTTGGGAAGGACTTCACCCTGTGCTTCCTTGTCCTGTGAGCACCTTTTTGCCCCAGGACAAAGCAATGTGGACTAGATAGGTTTATACAAACCCTGCCACCACCTAAAAGAGATGTCTGGGTGCTTGGTTATTAAAGAATATTAGTTATAGAGGGACAGCAGTTGGATAAGTTTGCTCTCACCTATTAGACATCAAAATTTCTTAGCTTCAGCCTGCTCAGATGGCTTAAATCTGGATGGATTTTGAATCAGAATTAAATACTTACATAAAGAAATATTCTGATCATATCTAGTTTAAAGCCTTCTAACAGAATAAAAGAACTAAGAAACATCCTCAGAACTATAAGAAAAAGAAGTATTCTCACAGCACCTTCTGAAAACTTTCATGCAGAAACTGTCCTATGAGTACACTGCTCCACCACTCTGACATATCTGTTCATTTGCAGGTGATGATTTCTCACCAGAAATACATTTCAGCATTTAAACATTGGGGAGAGTTTTGAGACTTTACTTAATTTTTCATACAGCAAGTCATGGCTGTGATGTGTACCTAAAAACATAAGAGAATTGGGGGGGGGGGGGGATATATTTAATAATCTATAGCACATCTATAGATCATCTAAAGAGAAAAAGAATTGTTTTTGAGATAAAGAAAGCAGAAAAAACGATTGTATATGATGATTCATAATGGTAATGAACAAGTAAATTTATAGACTCTGCTAATGGAATCTGGATGAGATTTACACAATGTATTTAAAGGAGAGGAACAGAAGTTAGTTTAGCAGTCTTTCTCAAGTACTTCTCAAGTTAAGGAGTTCGGGTGTGAAAGGCTTTCCTTCTAGCCTTGGGCCATGACCACAGAAAGTTCTTGCAATCAACTGATAGCTCACGGCTCCTGCAAAAGAGCCCAAGAGTCCAGCCCTGATGCTGATGATCAGGAGCTGCCTGCACACAGCAGGCATCCAGAGTGAATCCAAAGGCAGCAGGGGCTCAGGAGCTGACACCTGTGTGGTCTGGGGACATGAATTCCTGTGAGCTGGCACACTGTTCACCTGGGCTGCAGTGTAACTGTGCACAAGGGTGGCACTGCTTCTCCAGCCTCTGGCAAGAGCCTCTGCTGTGCTACAGCTTCCATTGGTGGCACACTCAGTGTCAGCAGGCTCTGGGATTACATGCCTGTCCTGCACCAGAACAGCAGCAATCTTCGGGAACAAGGTCACCATGCAGTTAAATGCCAGCTTTAAGCACCCATCTTAAAATTGTTCCGTTAAGAAGTGGTTATATTTTAGCTCCTTGCTGACTTTCATAAGAACTGGAAGGACTCAGGAAAGATGAAAATGTGCAGACATAAATAAGAGACTGGTTGTATTTGTTACAGTTGAGAATTTATCATGGTGCACTAGGATAATTTCATCTGCAAAGAATATTGACAGAGACTTCCACAGAATTAATATTTCAAATCATTTCCTTGTTCCATCAGCACTTCTCTGCATTTGTCACTCTCCCACATTTAATGTAGTAGTGCCAGTCTGTAGGAAAAGCTGCAGCTAATTTGTCTAGTGACCCTAATGAATGAAACAAATTATTCTATTTACTTGAGCAGCATTCTGATTCAACAGCAATTTTCTCAGCACAGCAATTTCACTGCAGTTCCAGTGCAGAGAAATATTTTCAGCCAATGTTTAGTCATTCTCACAAGTGTTATTAAACACTGTTAGTCATACACCAGCCATCCGTATCTTAAAGCACCACAATCTTCTATTAAGGATTGAGTATTTTACAGGGAAAGTCGGCGAAAAAAACCAGCAGAAAATATTACTGAAAATTCCAAGGCAGTCTACAAACTGAATAAGATTCCGTGGGGTTAGCTTGGATATTATTTGAAATAAAACGTTAAGACAGTTGCCCATTGTTTATATTTGACATTGGAGTATTTTCTGCAGTGATGTGCAGATAGCACTCATTTGTCCAAATTGTATTGTTACAAAACAAGACAAGGAATTAATGAATAAAAGCCTTAATAATTCACTCAGTTTACCATCATGGAAGCAGAAACAGCATTGCTAGATCAGAAATTATCTATAGGGGAACACAGTTGTGAGATAGATTTAATTGTTTAACCACATTAAAGGATAAATTCAAGGTTAACTGCTTGAAAGTCCTCATTAGAAAGAGTTTGTTTTAAATAGGTATCATAAAAATCACTGTTTGAAAATTGTTGTTGTTTTTGTGCTGAACTAGATTTCTGATATTGCTGGGTACCTCTCTCAAAATTTACTATTTGACTGTTCTCCCTGCAATCTGATTAAGATTTAAAAATTTAAGAATGATTAATGATTGGAATGTAAATTTTGTACTTAACAAACCCCATGTCTTTTACAAGCTGGTTATTTGTAAAAAACCTTTATGTACATAACTTTGTTCCAGTTTTAATATACAGGCTTTTTTTCTCCCCGAAGTCTTTTTTAATCAAATAATCATAGGCTGACATAAACAGAGCTTAAACAGTGTTTTAACATCATCTGTGCTCAGAATGAAATAAAATTATCCCCAAAAATTAAATGAAAACAAAATTCATATGCAAGTATAGTCATGTGCATGCAGCATGTGTAGAAACAGAAAAAAGCCTTTTTCCAAGGTATCACTGCTGCTAAGCTGAAGCATACAGTGCTTTTATGAAACCATATTCTCTCCCACACTTCAGCCCTGCTCTCCCCATCCCTTCAGGCTACACAAAAACACCACCCTAACTCAGAAAGATGACAGCCTACAAAACATTGTTCTGATTCCTACAGTTAGTTTGTCACCTTATTCATCTGACACCAAATTCTAGTGCCAACCGAGATGCTGAGCATGTATGAATAGCTGAAAATGACTTGTGGGATGGGGAAATAAAAACAATAATTTAGGGGGAAATTCCAATTTCATCTACTTCTAAATGACAGGTATTTGCAAGGTTGCCCTTGAGGGTGTATTCCTCTCCTTTTACACATACTGACCAGTATCACAGACCACTGCCAATGTTTGTAACTGGACAAAAGATTATCATTTAAAGCTTTACATACTGCTGAAATTGTAGTTTCAGCCTCATCATTGTTTGACAACTCTGACAGAGGTTTTACTGAGGGCTTTGAAATCAAGCTTTCAATGCACTGATCATGTCATTTATACAGATGGATCCCTGAGAGCTGGCAAACACACAGCAGTCCCCTAACACACGAGCATATTTAACTCAGGAACCACAAACAATTAGTAGTTGTTTAGTACAACCCTGATGCTAATTATTAAGAAGTCACAATGGCAAACAATACTTTTCTACTAAAATACCTGTAACATTTACTCTGAAAGCATTTGCACATACACAAATCATTTGTACACACCAATATGTTTTTCATGTTCAGACCTGGAGTAACCATAAAATACCATTTTCAAAGTGTTGCTAGGGATCACCTTGCTAAGATCCAGCTCCAGACCCAGTCATATGCCATGGCCACTCCAGGGCAGCTGGTCACAAGGGGAGGCAAGGGGCTCAATATGCAGATCCAGCAAATCCTTTCAACTTTTGATGCAAAAGACATGCAACAAAAATGATGCAAAAGACATGCAACAAAAATCTCCAGAGAGGTAACACCCCTTAAACAGTTTTATCCCACTAAATTGTGGGGCTAGAGACAGATAATGGCATTTTGAGCATTAGGCAGACGCTCGTTATGAATCTGTTTAGGGCAGACATTTGGAGCAGAATTTATCCTTTCTTGCCACTGACAAATAAAAACACTTGCATTTTGGAATTCTGAAACTTTCTCTTGTTCTACTAAGAATATGTTAAATTACTTCTAATAAAAGATAATTGAAAACCTATCAACTCAGTAACCAATTTCTTTTAACTACTTGGAATCAATGTTATTCTCATATTTCTTCCAATGTTGAAGAGTGTGACTAAGTCTGGGGAATAACACAGGAATACTACTAAAATGCTTCAGTTTGAAAAAGTTATGGAAAATCCATCCAATATTATTGATAGCAATATGACAATTAATTTGAACAGCAGAGAGTAATCCAACTTGTGCTCTAAAGGAAAACTATTTGCATGATACAGAAATACACATACTTTAAAAAGCTGATGCCAGGAGAATTTAAAATTAAACTATTATAATATATTATGGGTATATCACCATTTAATGAGATTTATTATCAGATTTTCTTCCCAGAATGCTAAGTCAAATATTGGTATAGACACCTTACTCATATCTTATTTATACCTTCTATTTGACACTAAATATTTAATTTCACTTTCTTTCCCCCAGACAAAAAACTTCCAAAGATCCTTTGCCAGGAACCTCAGAACCTCAGTTATTGCTGTTCTCAATAAAGGCAGGTAATATAAACAGAATTAAATATTTCTTTGCATTTGACTTCATTTATTCTATATTTCTATTTTTTGGTAGGTTGTAGTACATATGTAAATACGTCAGACTAAGTGAAACATATGAGAGGTTGACTGCCTCACAGCCGCTGGAAAACGCTTAATAGTTTTTTCCCTTTCTTATTAAAGTATGCTTTATGTAGCACACATCACTAATATTTTTATTTGCTTTAGTAAACCTTCAAACAAGCACTTTTAGAAAATAACTTATGAATGGAAAGGTAAACTCGATTACCTTATATATATGAGATTGAATTATTGCACACCTTTGCAAGTCTAGAGGACAGAAGTTCTTATGTACATGCAAGCTCTTCACCCAGAAAGCACAGGGCAAAGCAACAAAATAAACAAGATTTCATAGTTCAGCTTTACAGTTTTAAGTTACTGCATTTAAATAGTACCCAAGTTATGTCACAGCATTGCTGTCTGCTGTGACTTTATCACAAACATCTCTGACCCACATTAGGGCTCCAAGTGAAGGGAATGTTGGAGAACTTCTTTCACAATCAACTTAGAAACTAAGGACTGTTATTAGAAGCAACAGCCAGCATCACAGCAGGCCATTAACTACTTATAGGAAAGAATAAAAATCAGATATTTTCAATCAACCTGTTGACCATTTTAGAAAAAGATTTTGTGGTAATAATGGCAAATATCCAGAGCTCTCCTCTTAGTCTGATACCAGTTTTTCTACCAGAATGCTCAGGGCAGGAACAGGTGTGAACTTCCTGCTATGCTGTATATTAAAATGTCAGCAAACTTGGTAAAAAGAACCCAATGCATTGAAAAGTGTATTTGAGGTCCACGGGCATTAATTTCCTTCACCTGTTGATTTGAAATTACAGAAAATAACTTTGGAGCTTTTCCCCCCTAAGGGGAAATCCATTTTCTTGCCATTCTCCACACAGAGGGGGAAAAATATTTTCTTCAACCAAAGAACCTATTTTTAGTTCAAGGGTTTGCAGAGCTGACTTGCAAAATATTTTTAAGTCACCCATGTGACATTTTGCACTTTGGACATTTAGATTTAATGAATTCTGTGAACACACCTTTCATATTTTTTTCTAATTATACCCATCATAAATTGTGTGTTTGTAGTTTTTAATTATTTTAATAAGTATGGGAAATTCTGTTCTTTGCTTTTCTCATTTATTTCTATTACCTAAAACAGTCTAATTGGAAAAGTTTTCATTTGGTATTGTTTGCCCCTCTCTCATTTTACTTACTGTTGTTTCCTCATCAATGTGTTCTCCTCTGCAATGATAGACTGGTCAGGCTGGTCACTGACTCTGTGAAAGCTGCTGACTGCACACTCCTGGAGGTCCCTATCACTTACAAAAGGGTCCAGGTTTCCTACCCTATAAAATTTTCTTAGATTACCACAAAAATATGCCAGCAAAGTATTTCCCCACTTTGCAGTTGAAAAAACTGAAACAAAATTTGAAATGCTTGATCTAGTCACAGCAACAGACTTCAAAAAAAGATTTATATCCAAACCTGCATATAAATCTAGTCAACTAGCTGGATTTCATAATGTCAAACATTGAATTTATAGGTAGCAAATATGTTCTGTGATGAGATATGTTCAAGATGAGAAATAATGTGCACTGAGGTCATGGGAGTTCCCCCACTGATTCTCCCAGTTCTTCATAATCCAGCAGCTGAAGATTCTAATGCAATCTGACTATTTGCTCATTATTTCATCTTCTCGGGTTATGATCCCAACCTGGTGCCCACTGAATTCAAAAGAACATGATCAATGGCTTCCCAGGGCTTTCCATCAGCTGCAGAGCTGAGATAAGGCTCGTTTCACAGAGCAGGCAAATGTCAGAGTAGGGACAGAGGCAGCAGCAGCACCCAGCCCTGGCAGCCCTGCAGGGAGGAGGTGTGATGGGCAGGCTGAGGGGTCCTGCTGCCTTCAGCCCTTCCCAAGGTGAGCCAAATGCCAGTGCTCTGCTGCCCATCCCTAACTGCCCTCCAGCAGGGCTTTTCCAGGCCCTGTCTGCCTCCAGAGGAAGGAAATGATGCCTTGTGAAGGCTGACCTAGAACAGAGGCTAGATGGACTAAAAGAATAAAATAGGGATTTTTTAGGATACCTCAATGGATGCACCTTGGGCAATACAAGACAGGGCTACACCCAAGATGAACAAAAATGGTCACAAAATGGATGGGTGGCTACAGGGTCTGTCACTTTTATAAGTTCTGGTCCATTGGCATATTGGAGTTAATTGTCCAATTATAGCTTTACGTCATGAAGACCCATCCTTGTTTTCCTCTCTTCAGCCCACATTGTTTATGCTCTTGGGCCTGAAATTTGGATCATCTGTCCTTGGTCCCCAGCTAGAGAAGGAATTGTTTTGTCCCCTTACTGTGTGAAGAGAGCTCACCATGCCATAATATGAAGCTCAGAACTGCACACTAAAGCAGCACAGAATCTGAAAAATATTAAAGCTAAACCCTGAGGCATCAAGGCATCCAAAACATTGCTCTCTATTCTATACACAGCCTTACCCTTGTTAGAGTATTTTGCACCATTTAAAACTCGTCACAACACTTTTCACAACTGCTCTTTGGTGCCTATAAGGAGCAATCCTAGTGGTACTTGTAAGAGTACCACATATCAAAAAATATCCTTTGCACAGCAGCCTTTTATCATAGCTGAGAGAAAACATGGTGAGACAATTATATTAATAACCCCAAAACCAAAATATTAGATTGAAAGAGCTACTTCATTCACCTAGGAATAACATACTGATGCTGTACATTTGTACAGTGTATAATTAAATTAATGTTTTGCTTAATCTATCTAATCAAAGCACAGACTTTACATATAAAGCAAAATCAGAACTCGATATCTTCTCCCCCAGAGTGCTGAGCAAAAGAGCTGTTGTTGTACGTATTCACACAGCTGAGAATAGGCAATTCTTCCAGTTCAAATCTGGAAACTTTCCTTTCTTGCACTTTGGGCTAGCAGCTGAGATAAATAACGTGCATGGAAACAGAAACCACTGTTTCCAGCCTTGAAAGATCTATCCATTTCAAAAAGGAAAAGTTGGTGGCACAACAGCAAAGAAACCCAAACAATCACCCCCTAATGATGTACTTTAGCATAAATCACAGATTTTAAAAAGGATTTTGATAGCTAAGGTTAAACTGCCAGTCTTGATTCCAAAAATACAGAACTTCATTGAATAGATTGATAAATAGCACTAGAATCTATAATCCTAAGGACAATGAGCTTTTTGAAATATCAAAAGAAATCTAATTCAGCGTGTGTTTGACAGAATTAACCTTTCAATAGAAATCACTGAAGTTCAGTTTGGAACCATAAATACTGAAACATATGCAAGCTAATTGCACAATATTCACATTCAAAACTTATTTTAGAAATGGGAAATTTTGCACATTTTCATGCTGTACAACATGATTCAAATTAAATTCTAACATAACACTGTCCTTTATTTATTTAAAATGTTTCTTTGAGAAGTCTGGTAATTGCTATTAATTAAACATTTAAAGAAATGTAAACCATTATTAAAATTTAGTCAAAACTGAAGCTTCAATTCACATTTCTTTCACAATTGCTTAACTGATCTCAGTGGAGTTCCCTAAATTTACACTATTTAATTAGGATTAATTCTGGACTCCAACTGGTGCAAAACGTACAGTCTAGAGAGAAACAAAAAGTTTCTATTTGTCTAACAGAGACAGCATAGAAAACTACTCACTCTGCTTGCTCTTGGATTTGTTCCTCACTCTCATCAAAGAGAGACTTCCTCCAAAGGCAGGGGATAAACCTCCTTCCTCACTGAGGTCAGTGAAGCCAGAGTTTTTCATGAAATGTTTTTCTCTCAACTGATGAAGTCCCCAGGCAGCACAAAGCTAGAAAAGGAATAATCGGTTTCAACTGCATCTCTACAACTTTTGGTCCACAACTAAATGCAAAAAAAACTTACAAAAGCTGTAAGTTCCACTGTAAAATCAAGTAGTAAGTTTATTCTGGCCTAAGTCAAAACCATAATAAATTGCTCAGTGTAGACAGGCCTGTAACACTAGCACTGTTCATTCTGGAACCTTCATAACACCCATGGCCTTTAACATGACCTGATGCTTTTTGTTCATCATACAAAACTAGGTCAAATTTTTGCCAATTTTCTTTGATAAAAAAGTCTCTGATAACATGAGGGTTGTTCCATAGTCTCTTTAGATTTAATTAAAAGCATTTCTTGGATCTGAGACATTCCATCTCCTAGCAACTGAATTAACAATTACTTAAGTAACTTAAAAGACTGTCCCATAAGGCTATAACTGGGACAGGGGGAAACATCGGTATTCTGCAGTGCCACCCAGGAACTCGTGGTCCTTTTCCTCCTGGTGACATTCCTGCAAAGGCAGTACCTGGCACAGCGACTTCCCGGCGTGTTTGCAGTGCCGGAAATAACGTGACAGGATTGCTCTGCACTCGCTCCTTTGCTGCAGCTATGACAAAAGGACTGCTACTGTGGATGCAAATGAGGCCACAAGGACAAGCAGCACTACTTAACCTCACTGGAAAACTTCTCATGCTTCCCTGCATAATGTCCTGTTTGCTTCAGGAGTGAATCAGGCTCTTTGCAAAACACAGCATCACTGAGTACGGCCAAAAATTTCATTGACTTGGGAAGGAACAGCTGTGGTTGTGACCCAGGTGTTAATGCTTAGACAAGGCCAGGCAAACAGAGCAAGAGACCCAAAAGCTGAAAAATTTCAAAGTATAGCCTGTACTATTGCTGGTGTAATTAAAGCAGCAGTACAGGAAACTGAGGCACAAACTGCATGAGTGCCTTGGATTGCCTGTCACATTAGACACTCCAGAGAAGAAACTCAAAGGACATAAAAGTGTATATTCTACAAAGACCACCTAAACTTTATTGACATAATATCACATTCCATGTGCTGCACACAAGAAACAAAGCATCAACAATCTCTAATCCACATAAAGGACTTGGTGTGAAAGCACTTTTAGGCAGACTAGTTTGACAAACTAGGCTGCATAGCCAACTTTTTACAAAGCCATTTAGGAGATATGGATTTTTGTTCCTATTTAGATAAATGTATTAAACTTATTGAAGTTTTGCTTAACTGGGAAAAAAAAAAATCACATCCACCTGCTCCAAGATGGAACATGTCAGACAACAGAAGGTCAATAAAAAGACACATCATCAGAAGAGACAGACAAGATCTGGGTGACAAAAGCACCACTTAGAGTATTTCTTCACTCAGACCAATGCTATAACTATTCTATACACCCTAAATTAAGCACTAAGATGTTTGACTTTGACAAGAATTAGCTAGAGCACAGAGCAATGCTTTGTGAAATAAAAATTTACAGCAACAGCCTGAGACATGGTTCAGAGAAGAGGCCCTGGCAGGCAGTCCCAAGGGTGCAGCACTACTCAGTGCCAGCAGGGAGGTGATGCAGCAGAAACTGGGAAATATAGAAAATATAAAAGTTCATTTAAAAAAGGCTGGATTACTCTGTCTGCCAATACACCAAATCCGTGCCTGCTCTCTGAAGTAGCCTTTAAAGTGAACTCCAGCCTGGCCCAGAAGATTTGGTAGATATCAATCTCCATGTGCAATAAGCAACAAATAGCACTACAAAATAAGATAGAGGTTGTGGAGAGAGATGAAAACCCAATTTCCCAGCCTACCCCCCAGGGCTATCAAAATGCAGCAACTTCATAGACCCATCACTCAAAGAATTATTCTCCCCTGAAACTCCAAAATCAGCAGGGCCAAGAAAAGACTTGGAGTGGTACAAACTCCACAACCAGACTATTTAGAGCGCAAATGAAATAGGCATGGGGATCTCTTGGAGGAAGCCCTTCTGCACTGAAGATTTAAAAAGGATGAACAATTAGAACCCTCAGGCTACCTCTGCCTCTGATACTGAGCAGAGTGGCCTGCATAAATTTGTGATGTATTTGCCCTTGTTTCTTATTGAAGTTGCTTGATGATAACAGCATATTTACGTCTCTCATCTGCTAGAAAAATGCTGATCATTTTTGTATTTATTTCCTAAATTGAATCCAGAAGTTGTGAAAGATGCAAGATTGATTTCACTGTGTTTGCCAGCTGCTGAGAAGACAGCAGGACTTCAGCCAACCCAGAGGACTAATTCCACTGCTTATTGCTGCAGATAAACACCCAGAGCAGAGCCCTCTGCTCTCCCAGCCATAAGTCAATCACAAGAGTCAGAAGGCACTTCACTCTTTGCTAAACTAATAGCCTGGCAATTATATGCACACTTCATTTCTTGCTAGACATCCCATTTTTTTTTCCATGAATGCATCTTGTAGAGAGTGCAGCCCAGCAGCTTTCACATCTTCATTTCCATTCCTACAAAGACAAACAGGAACCCTTGCAGAGGTGTTTTCTTTCAAAATATTTTTCCATAGGGACAACCTGTCCATCACTGTCTGTGTGCACATCATTCTATCATAATTTTTAAAGGGCTGCATCAACTCTGCCTGGTTTTCTGCACCTGATAAGCTGCTTGCAGACTATGACACCTTAATACCAACCACAGACAATGAAATAAAGCCAGTGCATAGCCATGATGGAATACACAGCTTGGTATTTTAGTGACATGGATGTTTTTTGTGTGAACCTTGAAAAAAGGTAAAGACATTAAAAATTATGTCTCTCAGAAACATTTACCTAAGAGGGTAGAAAATAGCAATTTTCTTATCCCAAGGGCTGTCCGGACCATCACTGGTATTTTATAGGGCAGTGCATGACCGAAGCAGATGGTTTCTAAATAAGCCACACCACAACAATAATGAATTTAGATGTAAAATCTGGCAACCAGGCAATATTTCTTCAACAATCTTATTGGTGTCTTTAAGTCTCAGCTGCCTGCAAAGTTCAGCTGTATTTTAATGGAGTCTGTGAAAAGCTTCTGCAGATTCTACAAAACTGGAAAACATATTTACTTTAGACAAGTAGGAGGTACAGAATGGCCAAAGAGACATAAAAGTCAAATAATTCAGTACAAAACAACACGTCTCAAGAAGTCATGTGCACAGATAATCTGAAAATATATAAACAATGCAAAAGTATTTCTATATTTTAGGCATTTGGATGACATAAATAGGATCTGCTGAAAAATCCTAAAGAAGCATCAATAGATATTTTTGACAGGTAAAAACTTAAGTTTCTCTACTTACACTTTCTTTTTTCTCTTTGTTTAATATTCAAACCTTTGTTAATTTGAGTTTTATAGCCAGACTTCTTCCCTTTTTTCTTCTTCAAGACTTTTTCATTTCAGTGAACCAGCTGACCTGATATTTCATGCACTGCGGTCTGTCTGGCCAGAAACAACATTTTTGTCTACTTCAGTCACATAATCTAGGTCAGTGGCTCAAGATCCAAAGAAACATTACAGGTGCTCTTATTTCCATCTCACTCCACTATATAAAACTGAAAGCATAATAAATCCTGATTTCTGAGTTCAGAAATGGCATGTACCAATTATCTCTCCAAACACAGACCGCAAAACACTGATGGCCCCAAACAAAATCTCAGCCATCCATCAGAGGCAGCAGCATTGGAAATCACAAAGCATAGCTTGGGCAGTGACAGGTGTCACTAGAAACAGCCCAACAGCCACAATCAACAAACTTTATTTGGTTCTACCACCCTTGAAAATGTCTGTTTTCAAGTGGTTTCTTCCCTCTGTTAACTAGCAGGCATTCACATACCTGCAGATATATATTCATTGATGCTCCCCCCAATCTAATTATTTCTGCATTTCAGTAAACAAAACAAGCTGAACTCTTTTGCTCCTATGGTAGTAAAGAGATTAGATACTTCAGCTGAAAGGTCAACATTTTGAAGGACAAAATGTCAAAACAGATTCTGATTTCATTTGAGAGAGTCAACAGAACTGTGGACTCTAGAGCTGTAAAAATTATGCCAACTAGTTTTGTTCCAACCAGAGTGCTCCCAAAAAGATTGTGAGAACTCAGCCTTGCAGAATTAATAAAGAAAATGGAGCTCCAGATCTCAGCCCTTCAGGATACTGCAACCACTAAGAATTACACTCAATCCTCAGGTCTGACTGCTCAAAGGTTCAGGAGGCTGCTGTAAAGGACAGGTGTGTTATTCCAGGTGAACATTTTGGTAAAATGAGGCTGAGCTAAGCCTGTTTGTTCACTGTGTAATACCTCCCAATGCCAACCAGAACTACCCTTATCATGAATCCTGGATGGAAACAGTCTTGAAACAATAGAACACAGAGGAACTCCCTAACACAGATACTTAAATTGCCCAGGAACAAAAAAAATGATATTAAAACCATGCTAGCAGTGTGAAATGCTATAAATAACTCTGGCTCTTTACACAGAAATATTGCTTGCCTACAGCAGTAACCCAAGGTATGGCTGCAGTTTCTGCTGCAGAAGTCTTTGTGTTCTTTTATTGATTTTAAAATTGCCTGCCACATTACCTAGAAAAAATAATTTGTAGCCTACAGTGCTGTGGATAAACAAGTATGATTAGTCCCATGGATAAATAAATGCATTTGTACCCAACCTCTCTCCTCCTCTTTGTTTCCTGTTTTTCTGTCTGGTAGTAACGTGATGATGATGCTACAGAACACCTGGATATCTTGTTCTGATTTCATCTGTCTCCCTAGCTAAATTCAAAACCAAGGGAAAGAATTTGCTTGTTTATTTTGCTGAGAAACAGGGAAAGGGCAAACCTCCTCCAAGCAGAAATTAAACTTTGAAACTTGTAATTAAATTGCTGTAGAGAGCATTAGTAACACAAAGACCCAGACTGTAAAAAAACTTTCTATTTGTTGGTATCACGAAAGTCTGATTGGAAAGATTATACTCCTGTCTCTTCACTCTAAAGTTTTAATTAAGAATTATTTCTTGGCTTAGAGCAGCCTGTACAAACTGGCAAAATACCATTGTCCCATTTTGTTTTACAAGCATTTACTTACACTTCAAGTAACACCTATTTGAAAATGCATCTTCAAAACTGAAATGTATTTTGCAATACTGAAAGGTAACACAGTTACATTAAAGAAAATTAATAAGCAAACATGCTGTTACTGTATGAATGTCAACAGGTCTTTGTTTGTATTCCTGCCTCAACTTTACTTACTTATGTGTGGAGGGGTGTATATATATATACACACACAAAAAAATATTTTCCTGGTATCCCATTCCCCAGTCCAGCTGTGGTACTATTGAAAACATATCTCTCAGATCAACTTCAAGTTAGTAAAATATTTAAGCTAACCAGGTCTGCTAGAAATCTCATTAAATCACAGAAATTAAAAACATCCTCCTGAATTAGTACCCAACTCTACAAGCACAATCTAATGCAAGGCTGATTTTCAAAGGATGGGTGTTTATCAAGGCATCTTTGCAGTGGGTTGCTAACTAAGTTTTTGCCATCTTTCACATAAAGATGTTATTTTAATTACAAATTATCTTCTGATTTAACATTTTCCTTTAATTGGCAAATATTTGTAGCAATTAACTCCTCCAGATTGACTCAGACAGTGTGAGTCATGTCTCCCCTTGGGGATTTAACAATTACATAACTCTGTTTATCCATACCACCACATATAACACCTGGATGTCAAGTTGCTGGAAGTGTTTCTATCCTTATAAATAATGCAACATCCTAATGCTGCTAATTATGACATGTACATAATTTACTGCTCCCTAGGGGCAACAGAAATTTCTCTCTTCTACAGAAGACATAATATTAGTTTTTCTAGTGACATTTTTGAGAAAAATTATCTCAGAGCAGGAAGGTGGCTGGAATTCTTCTCTTTCTGCTTATGTTACACTTCCATGAATACAGGGGGAATTCTCAGTAATTGTCTGACTTAGAAAAATATTCAAAACCACCATACTAAGTAAACATTTGTGCTTCCAAGTGAATCAGTTTGCAAAGAATTTTCAAGGGCATTCTTGGCAATTTCTGCCTTTGACACCCCAAATTCACCAGAGATTTTTAGTAGAATAAAGCATAATGGTTATGTTCAGGGTTTATTTTTATGGTTTTTTTTTTTTGGTTTTTTTTTTTTTGTTTTGAGTCTTGTTTTTCCTTTTTATTAGTCCAAAAAGTGGTGCACATTGAATCAGATCTGAGGAGTTGCTCCAAAGATCTAGATGACAAATTAAGTTTAAGAGATTCATTACATGACTAAAAAAAAATTAACATAATAGGTTCATGTTGGCATTATGCAGTTTGAGAGGAGTACACACAGTAAGTTGCAAGGCATTACCAGTTTAAGATTCCTGTTTAACCAGTAAGAAACTTGGGCATGTTTAGTTTTCAATATGCAACCTGAGAAATGTGGAAAAAATCTGATTTCTTGATAAATAACTGTTTAACTTATTTCTCATCCACTACTTCAGTGGCTCCAAGTCCTTACTCTCCCTTGGAAATCCTGACTGCATATTGACTGTGTGCTCTTTATTAAGAGGATTCATCTTGTTTCCTTGGTTTCCTGGGAACATGAGAGTTTTCATGGCTAACCAGGTTGACGGCAAAGCTGAATTGTTATCACCATGTTATAAATTATCTGTGAAAAACCCCACTGCATTAAGAAATCTGCTCTCACATGATGCATCACAGCCTATTTGTTGGGCTTTCCCCCTTCCAGCATCAAATCATGTTTGAGCATACGGACAGCATTTACAACATTTGTTGTTTTGGGAGGAATTTAGCTTTCAGTAGGAATAAATTCCATGCAGAAATGTGTCTGAACTCAGTAGCAAGTGACCAGCAGAGACCCGAAGCACACGCCAAGCTGGTTTTGTTTGTCCTGCTTCATCTGCTGAAAAAAAAATTCTTGTTTTATTTGAGCAATGCAAATAATGAGCACATTACTTCAAGCGTGATGTGATATTTAGTATTGGCAGTTAAACCCCAAAATAAACTGTAATGTTTTAAATTTTATACGAATACATAATGTAAAAATGATAATATAAAGTTGTCTAGAATCCACGTAGGCACATTTCCAGTAAGTTCATATGACAATCCAGCATTTCTTTGGTTAGAAGATCTACTGCCATAAAAAATTCTGCAAGTATTTCATGCCAGTTTTTCCTTACAAAAAGGTGAGAAACCAAGACAAAGGACAGCTTGAAATTAAATTAATTTTTTTTTTAAAAAAACCAACATTTACAAATTGTCTTTTTTTTCTTCCTCAGCAAATTACTATCACCTCCTCTGAACCCAGAAAAGCTTTTTGAATATGCTTTCTTTTGGAAAATGTCGCTGCTACTGAATTTCTGCTGCAGTTAAATGGGAATATTTTCACTAAATTAGTTTAATTTTCTTGGTTTTACAAGAAAAAACTGACTTTCCCCTTTTATTTCCTGAGAATTTCAGCAATTTAGTCTTTTAGGAATGTGTTTGGGGAGGTAACAGAGAGGTAAAGTGAGGACGAGACAAAGACCATCACCAAAGCTTTTTAAACAAAGCTTCAGTCCTTATAAAACATACTGAAAAAATAAATGACTTTTAAAGAGCTTTTACAGCATAAATCTCACAATATTTTCAGTTCTAAACATCCAAAAAAATGGTATTTCATCTTAGCTACGCTGCTTCTATATATGTAATTATATTTTTTAGAAGGTTGATGGGTTTAGCAGCTTATTGTTTCTCATCAATAACTATTAGAAAATATGCTCTTTGCAGGGCATGTGAAGTTTTCTTCCAAACTAAGAATTGTCAGTTTTAGTCAGATTTTCTGTGGTGAAACTCTTACCACACCTTCTACATACTTAACTTACTGTATTTTTCAAGCCACAGAGTAGGGGTTTACTAAACCCAAATACTGTGTTTCTCCTATGTGAAATCCATAGGTGGATTTCCACTCCTTGGTCAATTTTTGCTACTGATTTCCACAAGAGAAGTACATTTCAAACACCAGGTAAGCTGTTCAGACAGCAATTAAACTGAAAGAGCATTAAGGACTTAAACATATATAAAATTTCCTTCTGTCTCTTGCTCAAAAGATCTATAGGACACTTAGTTTATTTCTTACAGTATCATGGTAAGGCCATTAGGCACAAAATACAGCAAAAATGGGAGTGAGCTCACCTATGGTCTGAACAAAATTTTCTCGTAAGGCTTAAAATCAAAATAAATGCACAAATCATTTATGGCTCATAGGTACAGAGACCTTGAAATTACCTCAATAAAGCAATGTTGAAGACAGTTTTAATTATAAAATATGTCAAGAACAAATTTTAGGAGCAATAGGAAAGGTCAAGACAATTTTATTGGATTTTCTCACTGATTGTAGTTAGATAGAAATAAAGTGATTCAGCATACCAACATTGCGTTTGCACATCCTTTCATACACCAAGAGATCACAAGTTGTTAATGAAAAAGAATCTTCAGAGCCCTTCACTTAGAATTATCATCTACCAGAAGCATGACTGTCCACTTGGAGAGGTTTTACCATTGTTTCAATTAAATCTCCTTTCCCCATGCTAATGCAATCAATGTCTATCAATTATTGTGTCAGACCAGAGTCAGGAGACTGAGGCAGTACTGCTGCTTCATCTCTGGGATTAGTACAGCACCACTCCAAGTCCTCTCCTGACAGATCATTTATAAGTATTTCTCTTTGCAATTATATTCCCAGCTTGTTCAGTGAAATTGATTTTAAGCTAAATAATTACTTCAGACAAAGTCATGGATTTCTCCACTCTGACTGATACAGAGAGGCAGCTGAACAGGAGGCATTCATAAATTTGTGAACTACTTTGAACAAATTACACATATTGTTACAAGGGAGATTTACAGCAATAGCAGATCTAATTAAGTGCTTCATAAAGCAAAACATGGGGCAGATGTCAGATTGATAAATCAGGTTTTATTAGGTGTTATTCTGATGAGTTTTTGCTTCTGTTAAAAAATATTTTCACCCTACATGACGATATTCAGCTATGCAATGGTTTCTAACATTGAGCAAGATGAATTCAGTAAATCTGTCATTTTGCAATTCTGTGTTGAGTAAATTGAAGTTCAGTCAAACACAACTCTTAACTCAGAAGTAGTGTCAGATCATGGTGCTGTTTATGTTTCAGCTGGTCCTACTCCATGCATAAGCATGATAGCTGTCTTTTCTAAAAGCAGAATAGCATCTATGGAGTATATATACAGGCAAAATCTTACCTAGAATTACTGAGAAAAGTTAGAGAACACATCAATGGCTAGAAACACATTTTAATAACTATTTTATGAGTGAGCAGGTCAGAACTTCATATCCATAGGATTTACCATATTTCAATAGTATATAATTTTGTATATTTATAAAATATTTCTATGTGTGTTCATGTACCATAGAGAGGATCAAAAAGGAATCTCTAACTTATACTGTTTCGTAGTCTTTGCACACCACTGAAAGAAAGACACAGGCAAACTAGACTTAGATAATAAAACAAAAAATTATGGAGGGGCTAATTAAGGTCTTAATTGAAATAAGATTGCTTGTTTATGTGACAGCAAAACTGTGACTTGATAGCCATTCATAAAAGCCTGCAGCATGTGAATATATATTAGGAGAAGATGACAAAAAGTGCCTTAGGAGGGGATGAATTGGAATAAAGTAATGAAGTAAGAAAACAGAAAATATGTTATCAGAATACAAAAAAAAATATGACTACAAATCCTTCAGAATAACTTTCTCACACAGAAAGACTTAATTTTCCAGTGCTGGAGAGCTGACTTCACCTGTAAAAGTAATATTATTCTTTTCCAGCTCAATGGCAAACCTAAGGAATATATTTTTCTTTTTTCAGGAGGTTACTTACTGGTAAAGTCAGCATTGCACTTGCTTTGCATTATCTTTAAAATGTGTCTCCCACTGAGTCTGTGACTTTCCATTCAGGGAAACCTTCAAAGAGAGTACCAGAGAAAATGACTGCTGGCTCAAAACCAAGAAAAAAATTAAAAGCATTTCATGATCCAAATAATACTGTAGGAACAAGAGTTTGGATTCAGGGTAAAGATGCCTTGTAAAAGAACAAAGTCAATAGGACTATAAACCCATACCCCGCCCATTTCACCCTTGATTTGGAGCAGCCACAGAGAGAAAAGGAAGATTCTGAAAGCATCACAAAAGCAGAAGTCAGCAGATCTTACAAAGACAAATATAAGTTTTAAGTAGAACACCACTGATCTGTATCATTGATTTTTCTGCCAGCATCTGCATAGCCCAAAGGGCAGCCCAAGCATGAAAGGAAAAAGCATGCTAAATAAAGGAAAGGATGAGTTGGGTGTTGAACCTTTGCCTTGTAATGGGAAAATGAAGCCCAGACACCTTGTTCTATCAGAAGCAGGTAAGGAAAAGAAAGACTTGATGTTTTCATCACTAAAATGTTCACTCTGTAGAACAGCACAGCAGCCCCACTGTGCTGCTGATCAAGAATCCAGTCAGGCTGGAAATACTTGGGCAATGTCAGTGATGCTGGAGTCACCTTTCCGTGCCAAGAGCAATACCCAGGCTTGTCCCAGTGGATCAACCCTCCTGCTGCTGGCTTCCCTTTCAGAGCAAAGTGCAGCTCCATGCCCTGGGAGCCTGCTTCAGGCCACAGAAAAGCCCTGACTATCTACAGAGCCTGTATAATACATGCAAATCAGTACCTGCATTAATCAGAAGTAATTACGTGGTGTAAATGAAACCAAGACTCCAGCAGCTGAACTGCCACGTGGGTGACTGTCCTGTCAGGCTCTGTCACCTGTGCTGTGACATTGGGATGTGTGAGCAGGGTAACCACCCTCAGCTTGCATGGCTGCAGCTATATCCAGCCACCATTAGCAGTGCACACACAGCAGATGGAAATTCAGCATTATGCTGCCATTCTATTACCTACATTGAAGATTTCTAGGGCTGCAAATACGGGGGAACTAAGTAGACTTGGATTGGAAAGTGCAATAAATGAAACCATAGTCCATATGCCAGTTTCCTCTGGATCACCTCTCACTGTTTTGCTTTTAAGCTGTAGTAGAGTATGTCTTTTCTGCCCCATTTCATCTTTACACTAAAGGCATAAAACAGGAAGCAGTTCTACATAGTTCTTACCTGGGCAGCCTTTGGGGTTTTCACCCTCCAGTGTGTACTCAGCTGGGCTAGAGTGGAAAAGCTGGCACTGGATGCATCACAACTCCAATGGGGCCCAAATCAGAAGGGTTAGAGCTGAGTTTTGTGTTACTCAATGGCATTTTGAGGCTCCAATTTAAAAAAAATAAAAGGCTGCTTCTCTTGCACAGTTATGCTTCCTTTCTCTTCATGTCTTCTACTGTCTGCATGAAGGTGAATGAATGGAAGATTTTGGGGCTGGGCATAATCTACAGACATATTGGATCTCTGCCACTAGACATCTGAAGGTTGTACAGAGATCCATACAAGCTCTCTTATATATGCTTATCAAGTTATTTAATTAAGCAAAGGCCATTTCCCCTAATTTTAAAACAGAGAAATGGGGTTTTTTATTTGTATTTCAAGTTTGTTGAAACTAAAAATGTTTTTATTGAAAGTGATTTATTGGATCAGAACTCCAACCAGATAAAGGCATAAAACATGAACTTGACTGTAAAGATAATAAGCCATTTAAAATTCTTAGTCTATTGAATTCAGTAGCATTCAGAAGGATTGAAAAAGATTTAGGCTCACTCATTACTTTGACTTCTGGCCTAGGTAATTCTGACTCCATAGTTCAGCAAATTAGGTCAATGAAAAGTAATTCCAGTGAGTTTTGAATCAAATCTATTATAACAGAAGGCACTAAAAACACTATACAAATGGCATAGGATTTTTAAGCAAAGAGAAGTGCCTGACCTAATATTGAAAGCCACAGTCCAGGACATGGTCCCTAAAAGGAAAAAAAACAACAACTTTACTCATTAAACCTGAACAACAAACCCCCACAAACTTCTCTAAACATCAGGATATTTTGTGGTTTTTGCTACATATTATGAAATTTAGAGGAAATAGATTCCTCCAGGTTTTGACCAGGATGCAAAATAATTTTTCAAGTCATTAAATACTTTCCAACAGTCTTTTACCTCATGACCTTGCAGGATTCAGTCTCCCACAGGTAAACAACTATAAAAATAGCTTATTCCTCTGATACTTCCACACCTTCTACAAATGCCTAGAAGGCAACAAAGAAACCCAGCTCCTTGCGCTGACATCTCATAAAGCATCTCAGTTATTTCTGTGTACTGTGCAGTTATTGTTTCTATTTTACTCTGAAGAATAAGGAAAAAAAACCTTTTATTTTCACCTCAGAAAGCATTAGATCCATTTGTTCTAAATCTGTAAGATTTTGTAGTCAGTGGTAAAGAGTTATAAGGCTTCAATAGTATCACTCCTCCCCTGACTCTGAAAGTGTCAGATCTGCTGTGCCTTACAAAATCAAGGGAAGGGAAATCTGGAAGTGACAGCTTGCGCTGAAACCAGATGATAACTCATAGCAGCACACATTCCCTTCTCAAAAAGAATTTTGCAGGCCTTGTCATAATGATCTTCAGAAGACTTTATTGTCGTTGATGCTCATTTGGAAACCAGGACTGAATTCTAGATGGGAACTTTACAGGGCAGCAACTCCAGGTTTCCTGAAATCAAACATTCACTTTTCGGCTTGTGGAGGCAGCAGCTCACATTAAGTGACTTGTGAAGGGGCAAATGTTAATCTCATTTTACCCATCTTTTCACTCAGGAAATTATTTCTCTTTTGGCAATCGGCAGTGCCAAACAGATATGGATGACTAATGATGAAGGTCATTTGCTGAATATTGTTCCTTTTTGAAGGAGACATTCATTTCTCAGCTGCCACGGACAAAATTAGGAAATTTTGTACAGCAGGCAGAATTTTAAGAAACAATGGATTTTCCTTTTTATAAAGGTAGTTCCTTATTTTTATCTGTAATTGCAAATGTACAGTCGCAAACATTTCCACAAATTTAAGTACAAGCACAGGTAATGAATTAACACTTAATAGTTTGGCTGTCATTGATTTAATTCTTCAGTTATATTGATTTATTTGATGGAAGCACCACAGTCTATTTTAGCTTTTTCTTGATAATAAAGAAAGGAAGCTTTATACAGCTATCAAATGAGCATTAATAAAATTATTCTAGGGAATTTTTTACAGCTGTATCCTCATATAAAATTGCAGCTGTAGTTCAGTGAACCCTAATCATTCTAATTACCTTAGTTAGAATCCAGTTTGAAAATACAATTTGCCTACAGTCAAAGAATCAAGTATCAAAAATTGAGCAAGAATTAGTAATTCCAGTGTCGTGGTTTATCCCCAGCCAGTCACTAAGCCCCTCACAGCTGCTCACTCTCTGTCCTTGCAGGGTGGAGGAGACAATTAGAAAGGTTAAAAGCAAGGAAACTCATGGGTTGAGATAAGAACAGTTTAATAATTGAAACAATAATTTACGAAAGAAACCCAAAAACCCAAACCAACAAATTGTAATAAAAAAGAAAAAAAAATACAAAGACAGAAATAAAATCCAAGAAAGACAAGTGATGCAAATGAAAAACAATTATTTGGCTGATGCCCAGCCAGCCCCCAGACAGCAGCCCACGACCCCCACAGTTGATACACTGAGCATGAAGCCATGTGGTCTGGGATGTCCCTTGGGTCAGCTGTCCAGCTGTGTCCCCTCCCAGCTCCTCGTGCACCTCCAGGCTCCTTGCTGGCAGCATGGGGTGAGCAGCAGAAAGGGCTTTGACTGTGCAATCCCTGCTCAGCAATAACCCAAACATTGCTGCATTATCAAAACTGTTTCCAGCATAACTGCAAACCACAGCTCCACATCAGCTACTGTGAAGAAAATTAACTCTATTTCAGCCAAAATCAGTAGAGCAAATCAGTTTATTCTTTACTAAGAGGCACTGCAACTTTGGCAAGGAGGCACTGTGCCTTTACACCCAGGCACAGAGACAGAAAAGGCTTAGCCATTCTACCTAATTATAATCTTCATTTTTGTTAATGCCATGCTCTTCACAGATGCTTAATAGGAAGCTTTTTTTGCAAAGTGTACAGCACACAAAAAAGAGAAGAGACTTCCATTGTAATCATGCAACAGTCTTACACGCAGTTAATTTTTTTTTAATAAGAATGCTGTGACAGGTGTTTTAAAGCAGCCTATTACAGCTGCTAGACACAGCATATCACAGGTTGTCACCTTCCCAGCTCAAAAGGAAAGACTGGCAGAGCACTTTGGGACTCAGACTTGGCTTGGGGGCTCCTCACAGCAGAGCATCCCCCAAAGCCCTGCAGCTTTTCCAGGCAGCTGGATGTGCTCCGCACCCCAGGGATTCCTTTGGCCCCAGCTTCCCCACACATGTTTGTTTGCAATACACAGACAGTGCTGGCTCTGTGTGCTGTATGCTCACAGTTTGCACATGGCTGGGACCCCCACCCCAAACAGGCCACAGCTGTTTCTTCTCTGCCTCATCCAACACAAAATGGAAAAGAAAAAAACAGACTGAAGTGGTTTTGATCATAAAGCAACTATGCATCACAACTATGATGAAAACAATCTGGTTGTCAGTTGTTGCACTATTTACTCAGAAAATAAAGCACAATAAAAAGAGCTGTGAATCAATTCAGTCTCAATTTATGGTTACACACTGTCCTTTTCCCAGAATGGATTGCACTGCTATAAGCTAACCCACAAGCACATAAAATAATCACAGAGCTCTATTTGCCATGGCTCATACTTCTGTGGAAGTATTGAAGTAGCAACATATTATCCCACAGGAAAGACATTATCAAAGATGAGAAAAATGCCTCAGAAGAAAGCAGATTTCTATGTTAAGGCTGCTGTGATTTACCAGTAACCATTCAGTGAGAAGATTCCTCATATTTTATCGCTGTGAAATAGGAAAATACCTTTTGAGTCTGTGCAACACCTTTAAATTTCTCTAAATACTAAAACAAAGCCACCAAAACAAAATTTTCCAATGATTGCATGCAAAAAGAAAATTTAAAAAGATTGATTATTAAAAAAAATAATTTTATATTGCCCTGATACAGTTCATTCAACAGATCATACCCAAGATGGTTCATAAAATTTGGTATTAAATGTAATAACGATGCAATATTATAATAATTACTTTTTTATACAAATATACTCTTAAATATCTGTTTAACAATCTCATATCATCAATGCCCATGAAATAAACTTCAGAGTGAAAAAAACCCATTCTGGATATTTGAAAAACCCCATTTTTTGTGTATGTCCAGTGATTCAGAAAGAAATCCTGTGTGCATAGACAGCCATCAGCTAACTCATCAGAGCTTGGACTTCGGGATGAGAGAATAAATGAAACAAAGAAAAACGGGGAACATGGAATCTCTCAACTTGTTTTGGTACCTATTTCTGGATTCCTGTTTCTTAAATACAGAACATTTACTTGGAACATTCTAGCTTTCGCCTGGATTTTCAGTATAATTTTCTCTTTCATCATCTGCTGGAGTTCACAAATCCTGACATCTCACCATGTAATTAACAATTGGATCTAGCTTGCCTTGTGCTTTTTTACTTTGCTGAATTGACAGCTTTTGAACCAGCTCTGCAGGGTAGCTCGAGGCTCTAGGGCAGAGAACACAGACAAAGTAACAGAATTAGCAAAACAGAAATAGGGTGGGGAAAAAAACAGTAGTGGCAGTGAGAGCATGGGAGAAAGAAAAAAGAGCTGTTCCATCAAATCGGGTGGCTGCTAGTTCCACTTGGGTTCACAGCAGAGGACATAAAACACTTCATGGTGCTGATGTCCATAAGTGAATTTAAAATGAGCGATGAAGCATCCTCCTCCACAGAAGTTAAAAATTCTCCTCATCCCTGAAATAGCTACATTGCTATTCATATGAATGCTCTGAGTAGTAAAGTGCAAGTTTGAAAGAAGCAGCTTGGTGAATATTTTGATGAGGCGGGGGCTACAAAAATTGAATGCCATGAACTATATCAGCTAATTCCAATTTCAACTAGATCCTAGCTCTCATTAAAATACAAACTGACAAAATAATTTGGTGCTTCTGTGACACATTGAAATTGAGATTGAGAGTGTTAAAATAACTGGAGTTCCCTAGCAGTAAAATTTACAATTAAATCTAAAGCGAGATTTAGGGGGGAGCAGGAAGAGGGGAAGTGCCTCTTCCTTTGGAAAAAGATAGAAAAACATCTCAGAGGGGGAATGGTTTCAGTGATAACCCCTCAAATAAGCAAGAAAGGAGCTGATAACACTCTTAACTCAGTATTTGATTCTATGGTAACCCACCACACACCACAGTCCCTGCCAGGGAATTCTGCCAGGGCATTTTAATTGGCACCCAAGACCAGTGTGTTTCCTGGAGCAAGTCACCGCAAAATACCTCATTTCATAACTCAATATCAACTTAAATTAAAATAGTTGAATTTTTTTTGATAAATAATTACTGTTCAGACATACAATACCTGAAGAAACTGTTTATGTTTACACTTCCTTTCCTGGTTATAAATCACAGCGGAAATATTGCCAAGCAAAGCAGTGGAGGGGGTCACCGGTGGTGGCCAGCCAGACACTGAGGTGGGGCACAGGAACCCCATCTGAGGCAGGGAACAAACCATTTTCAGCTCTTGCTGAAGGTCTCAGGTCTATGCTCACAACCAAATATTCTTTTTGTATTTACACTGTCTCTATTGACAGCATACTTCTACCATAAGTTTTAAACCATATTTTTCACATTAAAGCCATAAAGCATTTTCGCTTTTAGAAGTATTTAAATTTAAAGAAAGCTCTTGCCTATTTTGTTCAGGTTCTGCTTACTTGCAAGAATTTCACTATCACTTCTTACATAAAACAAGACTTAACATCTGAAGCAGACATTTCTTCTGGATTGTTTGCAAAAAATTGTAGATCATAGTAGACCATAATGTTAAAGCTCAGCATTAATTTGGTGAAAGCGTGACAAAACTGACACGTAACATTTAATTGCAAATTTAGTAAAACATTCCCTTGAGTTGTGCTCAATCTAATAATTCATTTTAACGGTCCAGTTATAATAGCAATGCCAGATGAATCATTAAGGCAGAAGATGGACATAAAGGACACATGAGCACAAGATTCCTTGGAGATGCTGTACCAGCAAAGAGCACAGAACCTACAGAATCATCATTACAGAGAGCAGTCCTGTAAGTGAGGAGCACAACAAGGGAAATTACAAACAGGCAAAACCTTGCTGCCATCCAAAGCAGGTTCTGAAACTCTCTTCACTTCATTTGTTAAACATCTGTCTAGTTCTGTTGTTATTGTACTGTACCACCAACTTAAATTTATCTCTGTCAGACTTTAAACAGCACCTGGAATGCAATTATATGCCTTATGATACTTTAGCAACAAGAAGGGAATTTTCAACTTGTCCTTCTGGGATATTGCAAGGGCAGGGTGTTACAAGGAGAAGTGAACAAACAAACAACAATCAAAAAAAGAGCACTTAAAATTCTCATGTTAAAGTTCAAGAAATGAACACAGTTCACCATTAATACATAATCACAAAGCAAGTACATAATCACATATAGTCAAGAATATTTTATTGCACAGCCTGAACTCTAAGTAAAAAGTTTAGTTAAGAATGAATATTTTATTCTTCTTATGCCAGACATCTTGTTTGTGTGAGCAAAGGCATGGAAAGGAAGACAACCCACCCAGCTTCAAGAAACCAAATGGACTATCACACCCTTCGTGATCTTGGAGAGAAAAATAGAAGTGTATCAATGAAAATCACTGCTTTCAAAATCCAGCATATCATCAATGACTTTTTGGGCATTGGTTTGGTTTTGGTGTTTTTTTGTTTGTTTGTTTGTTTTTTTTTTTAAATTGTTGCTCCTTTACCTCTGAGTTACAAGAAGTCTTTCCAATTCCAAAAAATCAGAAAAACAAATAATTCTGGCTGCTGTAGTCAAAACCACACAAACAACAGATTCAGAAAGTCTTTAGATGAGCAAGAAAAAGCAACTGAACACATTTATTGATCAAAAGAGGGCCAGTGGAACAAAGGTGCACTCAATGTCTAGTTAATAACAGAACAACTAATAACTATAAAAGAATGAATACCGGCCCCAAAATCCCCAGCTGGTGAAAAGGCTGTGTCATTGCACAGATCTTGCCATGGAAATCAGGTGAAAAAAAAAAGTCTAAATTCCGATATTATTCAGTGACCAAGAAAAGCTGAACTGTTTCTCTCATGCCTGGTGGTGTTTTGAGTTCTGCAGAATGTTTCAGGAGGCAATGAGGAGGCACAAGCCAAGCAAAAAGTTTTGGTGGCACATTTCAATACATGCTGAACTTCAGGCAGAATCCCAGAAGCTACCCTAATTAATGAAGAGTGCTGCAAAGCTCACAAGTGATGCAAGAGCCTCCAGAGCACAGACCTAGAGCTCCAATAGTCTTGGAGCTCAGTGTGGAAAAATCTATTTATCAGTTTAAAAACCCCTCCACAATACTGATGGCCTCCACTGCCAATATGCCAGAACCCTTACCCTGTATCAGTAATTGAATATTAAAATAAAGGATCAGAACCCATCCTCTGCAATAATATATATAGAGTTGGTAAGAGAATAATTAGATATTCTATTTGTATCATCTTGTAGTTTCAAACCATGCAAGGTACCTTTCAGCAGTAGGATTTATCATCTACCTGCACTGGTCTTCAAAAGGAGAGGAAAAAGGACTTTTTTCTACTAAAGACCACAGTACATGAAGGAGAGCTGGAGCTGAGGGAGTCGTAGGCAAAGAGCTGGAGAGGAATGACTCTATAGGGTGCTGGATTGCTTACACAGTTATATTAACAATGCCAAGCTGACAAACCACATTGACATTGCATCAGGTATTCACTTGCTGTTCAAGTGAGAGCCCAGCTCCTGCAGAAAACATCCCAGAAACGTTACAAACACTGAATGCTCAGACAAATTACAACAATTCCCCTTGTGGGGAACACAAGGCTTGTAGCCATCAATACTGAATGCAGCCCTGAAAGCTTTGCAAATCTTCTCTGCCCTTCCTTATCCCTCACACTAATTAATCTCAGTGGGATTTTGTAAAATGGTGAGAACAGCAACCATAAAATCACATTTAACAACAATTTCCAAACTGGCACAAGTTACATCCCCAGCCATAGCAATTTAAGAAACCCCAACTGCATTAAGAAACCCTCAATGCAAACTGATGGCATCACGATGTCACAGCATGGAAACCAAGCCTCTCCAAAACCCAGAGTGGTTCCATGTAATGGGAATTTGTTTGGGGTTTTTTTGGTTGGTGGGATGTTTTTCTTGACAGAGCTCCTTTCAAGCAGGTGTTAAATATTTCCTTGTGAAATAGGGCAGAGTATTACACCAGTACTAGAGCAGGAACGTGGAATAGAAGAGGAAGAGTGATGATAGATGGGCAGGTAATGCCCATGATTTGGGGTTTTTTAAGTGACATAATCTAAAAATTATTTTCATTTTTTAATAAACAGCGCCTCAAATTGCTGTCACAGAGGCATTAGCTCATTTCAGGGAGAATTCTCACGATAACAGCTACAGAAAACCTAAGTTAGGCAACCACTTTGCATTATTTAAATCATAGCACAAGCAACATTAATACATAAGCAAACATATAGAATTTAAATATTTGTACAGGAAAATGAATATAAAATCATACTTCAGCTTTTTTTTTTTGAGAACACTTAACCAAATATATTGTCCTTTTATTGACATTGCTACTAATAAAGCGACTCTTTTCAGCCTTCTTACTACTTCAGAACAGATAAGTTACTGTAAGGTGATGAACTTGCATGATCTGATTACTTCAGATCATGCAAATTCATCACCATAAAATATGGTACAGTCACATCTGCAGCAGGAAAAAATGAAGAAAAAAATCTGAAACAACTTGGTGCAAAAAGGCCAGAAGCATGGGGGGCAGGTATTGATGAATTGCATAAAAATTACCTTTTCTAGTCTCCTCACCTTAAAATTTGACATTGGAGAATACTGTAGAATTGCAAATTATGCAAAAAGTTAAACACAGGGACAGGGAGTCTCAGAAGCCTGTAAATTACTAGCAGTGAAGAAACAGCAGACTACAGTGGGATTCTCTTCAGGCATAATCTCAATTTTGCTAGCATTTAAAAAGGACAGTTTGAATTATCACTTCAGAGGTTCAGCTTTGGCCAAAATAATGGCTAATGAATTTTTGTCATCCTGCTACATGTGTGTCATAACTATCTCTGCATAGATTAACAAATCAATATTGGCAGGACCTGAACATAAAATTTATTTACAAAAATCTGCAAAGTTTTAAGTAATGAAAAAAAAAAAATCTTGAAATAGTTTTAAAAGGGAGGTCAAAAGAGGCAGTGTTCATAAACATTAACTGTATATGGCATGACTTGATTTCATTTCAATCCACATTGTTTCAATGAAAATTGAGAAAGCACTTTAGTCGGTTGGCAACAGTCTAAGTAATACCAACTATTTGCTTTCATTTGTAACTTGAAATATATTTGGGTAGAGGCAAACACATATATATACATTCAAATCAGAGCTTCTGAAATACTTTTAAAGCACTTGACCAGCCCCAGCTCTGCCCGAGTAGTTTTGCCAGGGCTGACAAGCAGCATGGATGGTGCCTACGCAAAACCTAAGCAACAATCCTGGTATTTTATGTAATCAGAATGGTGGTATTTACAAAAACAAATACTGAGCTTCACAGTTAAGTGTCTTCTCTTTCCTTCTGTTACTGTGAGATTTACAGTGGTCTGGAAGAGTAAGGTGGTCTCTGTTTAGGAGCAATGTCAGGTTGGTATTGCAACACCAGCCTTCAAATCTTTATACTGCAATTCATACTTGCAGCAGAAGCCTAGGAAAAAGACAGCAATGCTTTTCAGCAGCTTTTTTTTTGCTGGTTCAAGTGATTTCTATTTGTGTTTTAATAGCAAAGAAACAAATATTAACCACTTAAAGCTCTTGATACACACACACAACTAGATCCCGATCATTATGATTGTTATACTGCAAGGTTGTCACATTTCTGCTGCATTTTTCATTGTAGAGAGGCCAAGTCTCCCCGACTCAGGTTTGTAATTGCATGACAAAGAGTTCTTGTATTATGGGTCCTTACAGAAAGACAATGATCCCCTCCTGTGCTTCATATCATAATCCTCTTACACTACACAGAGCTCTCAGTGCCTTATCTACTTCAATTACAATATCAGAATCCAATTTTATTTGGTCTTGTGATTATATTAGTGTCATTTCAATTAGCATCTGTTTACAGTTACCCCAGACTGAAATTACAGAGTGACAATGCATTTTGCTTTCTTTGTATAAGAAACAAGGCCACCATGACAAGCTTTACTGTTTTTCCATGTTTCAAACTTCATACCCATGATATTATGGGCAAGATAAGGCAGAACTGATTTAAATTTCCGCATGCTATAAATACACAGTTCTCTGTCCAAAGATACACAGTTCTCTGTCCAAAGAGCCTTATTCCAAGTGATAAAATCCCATACAAGAAACATTTGAATAGATAATGCAACATGGTTCTGTAGAGCTATTTCTATGGGGTTTTTTTTCCCACCCACCTCTTCTATATCATCCGCGAAAGTCACAGCCCTGGATTTCAGGCAGTACAATTCAATGGAAAATTCAGAATATTGCAGAAATCAGCTCTCCACCACACAGCCTGATCCTAGCAATAAAGCCAACTAACTACTACCTGGTACAATATTTGAGGAAGAGGGCAGCACATTTACTGTCCACTGGAACAACACTGGTAATTAGCTGAATCACAGTGCTACACACCATGAAAACCCATCCACTTCATCATCTAATTTTACCAGGCTACAGGAAAGCCATCTCAGTCAATAATGATGCACATGAGTTATAAGGCGTGTAATTAATTTTTTGTTCATGGCTATAAATCTTGTGGTTTCAAATAATTGACTCTTGTCAATGGGACAAATGGCAGATACGCTTGTGACAAAAAAATTTTAAGTTAAAGATGCAAAATCTCCACCAGAAACTCAAAGGTTCTTTAAAACTTGTCCAATCTTATGCATTTTCAAAACCACTCAATATAATTTTGCAATCAATGGTATTTGTCCAAACTCTCCTGTAGACAAGGCTATGCTAAAAAGTATTTCTTCTCCACTTCATCTTCCCAGGCCATCACACATCATTTCTATTGCTCTTCTGAGTCCCCTTACACTGTCTTCACCAATATAAAACAAATGGAAATAAGCCACAACAAAATCTATATTTAGTCCACTGAAGTAATAAATAGTTTTTACATTCTTCTGGATGTTTTTTTATTATACCTGCTGTTGGGGGAAAGTCTTTGTCATACAAATTTATGGGCACATTAGGTATAATAATTCTGTTCTGTATTTTATCACTGCAGAAACACTACTAGGAGCTGTTCTAGTCATCTGAGAGCAATAAAACAGTTCTGCTTTTAACACATCTTATTTGCCTATGAATAGCTTTTAGCAAGATAACCACAGGCTCCTTTTTATCAGCATATTAACATTTAATGCGTGTTTGGACTCAGGGCCTGTGTGTTTGTTTTAAAGCAAGATTATGACATGAAGTTTTGTGAAGAACTCTCCACTGGTGTCAGTAGGGAGTAGTTAAAAAATGACTGACGTGAGACTGTGTCAGTCACAGCTTTACCCAAGTTTCCTTTCTCTGCAAGACATTCACTGTTTCAGTGAAACCAGGCGGTGCTTGCTCCCACTTGCTCAGAAGAAAGTAATTTCTAAAGTTCAAAGGGCAATATCTCCATGTGCAAGCATCACTAATAGTATCCTAAAAGTGGTTTTTTTCAGTCAAGGTGAAATAGGAGCAAAGACCTGCTGTTTACAACTTAAAACTAGGTTAACTTTAAACTGGGTTCTTTAGCCTGGAGAAAGGAGATGAAGAGCCCAGGCTGGCAGATCTAGGTCAGCAGTCCTCTACAGGGGGCTGCCTGTTAAAACAGGAGCAAGTTGTGTTCTCCCACTGACACCGCTGTGGGCAGAGTGCATGTGCCCACAGGGGAACTAGATTTAGCCCACAAAACAAGTGTGCAGCAAGTAATACTTGGATAAATACATGCAATAGTACCCAGTTCTAGAGGGACACCAGCAGCCAAGGTATTCCCAAGGTAGCAAAGCATTTACATGCTGAGATTTACTACCAGTATCAAGCGTTTCCAAGAAATGCAAGTTGACTTGAGGCACACAGCTTAGCTCCATTTCAGAGGAAGGCAGTGTAGCTGGGAAATTGCAGGTGGTTAAGTGTAAATTGACTTAAATTCAAGTATTTTGCAAATACTGACTGTATTCCTTTTTCATGGGCAATCACAGCTGCTACCAATTGATTGTGCAGAGTGTGCATACACTTCAAGCTAATTTTTGCTGAAAACAGTCCTTAAGCAAAATACTATATAAAATATGGAATGGATATTAGTAAGATGCATAAACTAGTATAAACTAGTTAGTTTAAACTTTGGAAATACTGAGTAAGTTCGGCCTAAGCAATCTCACAACAGAACTTCTGACAGGCTAGCTATTTTCTGTACTTGAGATAGTGCTACAACATCAGCTGAAAAGAGTATTTCAGCTGTATGAATGAGACTTGAAAATAAATTCAGTCATAACCCAACCCATTTTGTCTAATGTTGCCTTCCAAAGATTTAATATGCACTGCCTGTTCTAGTCATAAAAATTAGAAACTTTAACTTCATTAAGGTAAAGCTACAACTGTTTGCAAACAGACAGTAATTATGGACCTGTCAAACAAAACTTATTTGAATAGAAGGGAACTACTCAGCCTTTCTAATCCTAATTTTGGTAGGGAAGTACAAAACATCAGATCAGTAAACTCATGACCACAGAAAAACAGCTGAATACATTAGGGCAACTGAACACAATTCCATTCAAATAAAATTTTATGTGCAAATCTGGCCTGCAGACATGGGAATTAGAACATGGGTGACATGCAATCTTATTAATTTCCTCTCTCTTTTTTTTCAACTGTCTACACTGATTAAAATGTGTATTTGCTGAAATTGCTGTAATGGAACAATAATGGAACAAGCACAAAACCCATTCTGATTTGTCACACCTTTAAAAGCCAAATTTTTCTATGAAGTTGATGTAGAAATTTAAAAGCTACAGGGAAAGGCAGTGGAAAAATATTTGTTTTCATAAGTAACAGAAGAAAATAAACATTAAATTCATTTAAAAAATATCTTTAGTTCTTCATTAATGACAATTACATTTAAGAAAATAAACTCATTCCTCAAATGTGCATTTCTAGTCTAATAGCAGAAGCCAATATCTTGATTAATATTACATGAGCATTTCCATGATCAACTCAAGCTGACTGAAAAACAGTCTAATAGCAGAAGCCAATATCTTAATATTACATGAGCATTTCCATGATCAACTCAAGCTGACTGAAAAAATAAATGCTTTCTTAATGCCTATTTCCAAGTTCATTGTGCTCCCCTTCTTTTCCTATAAAGTTTTTAACTTTTTCCCCAATCCAAAGATTTCAGTTTTTCCCTTCCAGAGCGTGCCCAAGAGCAGATCTGTGCATGCAGACATGAAGGTTCTTTCCCTTGTTGGAGAGCTCTGATTCTCTGCAGGAACAAGAGACCTGAGACTTTCAGAGCTGCTCTGCACAAAGCCGCACAAGAATATTTCCTTAAGCCTAACACCCACGATCAGCCCTTAGTATGCTGATACTTCTCTCTTCCTCCAATTGTATTAGATCCTAGAAAATGGATTCTGTTGATGAATGACTCCTCCATTTATTTGAATACCAACCTCTTAGTCACTCTGAGCTCAGTTCAAGTTGTAAAATGTCTACAAAGTTGTTCTATATATCGCAGAAAGACGTTCGGGTTCTCATAAAAGTAAGATGCAAATAAAATTTTGATTTTTACAGCTGAAATGAGTAACAAAGTTCCATGCAGAAGTAGAGCTATTTACTGCACTTCTGACACAAAAGTGTTTTCTACTGAATAGTCTACAGCAGCTATGTGAATTACAACTTCTATTATTTCATCTTAACTAATTTGTCATTTACATCAAAGAAGTCCTGTCTTTTTTGTACTCTTTCCAGAAATGGGAAAAAAATTGAATAATCAGTTTGAGGTACTAGTGGTAAAATTAATATCCTCCTTGCACATATATTTCTTAATAGCTTTTTTATTCTGCAATGATATAAAATATTTTACTTTCACTGCACTTCTCAATTTTATTACTGATACTCTGAAACGTTTTTTCAATGAAAAGCAACTTTTGTACAAGAAAAATCTACCAATACGCCTAGGCTGTTTGCAGACCCAATCCTCCTTCAGCCATGTAAATTGAGGGAAATACTTTCATTTGCTTTTACCTGTTTCTAAAGACTCTAATTTTGTTTTTCCTATCTTTTTGAGAAGCCTGATGATGCTCATTCCCAAGCAATAAAGTAATGTTGTATGCAGTAAACTTGTCAAAGGAGCAAATTGTTCTTTTAAATCTGTAAGTACTGGAAGTACACACATTGCAGGCTTCATGTAGCCATGTGCCAGGCATTTTACATGCAGCAGACAGCAAGACACCTGACTTGGTACTATTTCTCATGTTCTTTGATTTTTTAACAATTAGGACCAAAATTGTGTCTGTCTTTTACTGCCTCTGGTAGCTTTGGATGAGCCAAGGAGCTGCAGATCTTTCTGACAGTGACTGATGGAAGTGCTGAGCACCTCTGACAGTCAGACCATGCACCTATTACTTTTCTGTTGTTTTTCTTGCCACAGAGTGTTTTTATGGCTTTCATCTTTGCACAGCTCATATCTCCATAGTTTAATAATGCATTTCCTATATTTCTCATGACAGTTAATGTTCCACATTCAATCTCTTCCCATTTTGCCTTCAAACTTCTGAGTAGAGGGTCTTCCTTATGGATTTTCCTACATTCTTAAAAAATACAGCTTCTACAGAAAATATTTCACATGTTTAGAGCTATGAGTTGCAGCAGTTGAATTAGAGGCTGTTCAACACGACCTGTTCCAACCAGTAAAAATTCCAGACTCCAATCAACAGGTAACTCTCTCCCTGCAAACTCAGGTCCCAGGACTGCCTGCCTCTGCAGGTGGAAGACAACTCACCATGAGCTCCTTCAAGGAGATTCACCAACTCTGTCACGCCAGACAAACTAGAATTGCTAGTACTGCACCTCCTGGCCAAAGAGAAAATTCACTAAGTAATTCCTCTTTCACACTTTCCAGGCAGCTATAAGAGGACAAATATTAGCAGGAATTAAAGACTTGAGAACTGCAGCAATGCTGAGGGGATGGGAAGAGACAGACAGCCAAGAGCAGGCACAAGCAGCAACAGGCAATGGTGCATCCAAACCGCAGGACTTCACTGCTCTCTGTATGTGATGGAACCATTGCTGGTGTTGCAGTCAAAACCACAGGGTGTGCCCAAAAGCTGAGTTCCTGCCCCAAAACTGCTGAAGATATTTATGCACAGCCCCCCTATTCTTCTCTCAGTAGAAATGCAGCAGCCAATACTAGTACCTTTCAATACAATGAGTTAAACAAGTGCTTAAAAATTTGGCCTTTGAGTATTCAAGGTATCCTACCAAAAAAAAAAAAACAAACAAAAAACCCCACACTTTCAGCCATTACAAACACAGATAGAGTAATCAACCTTCTTTCCAAGCGCCTCATAATTAAGTGATAAAAAGAGGAAGCATTACAAAAATGTCATGAACAGTTTCAAAGATCAGGGAATCACATAGATGAAGGCTGAAATGTTGTTGACAAAAAACAAGCCACTTCCAACAGGCCCATTCCAATCACATCTTGTCCTGAAAACATCAATCTGAATGCAACTGAGAAGTGGGAAAATGACAGCAGCATTTTCAAAGTTTAAACCCCATTTTTCCACATGAGGTGAAACTAAATCAGGAATAAAATGAAATCATGGCTGAAAGAGGTAATTTGTAAAGCATCATTATTGCTGGTACATTCAAAGTTGATTTTTTTCCCTGTAAAAAACTAAAACATGCCAAATTGTTAGGAACAAGTCAAATACATCAGAATACACCTGAAGTAATCTTTTAATTAACAATTTAACAATAGGTGCTGCAACATGAAAGAATTATGACAGAGCCAGGTACCTCCTGAGTCTCTGTACTTGCTCCAAGCCTTTGCTGAATACCTGCCACTTGATCTTGCTGCAGTGGTGAAACCATAAGGACTAAAAATGATGCAGTGTAGTAACTCTAGAGCAGGTTTCATTCATGGTGAGGATGACAGCTGGATCACACCAAACTTGCCAGAGTAATGGAATGAGTCCAGCACTGTCACCTGCTGACTCCACACATGCTATGCGGGCAACAAGGCACACAACTCTTGTGCTGCAGGTGATTTCATGCAGGTAACTGGGAAGGTATTAGGTTACACTGAAAGTCAATAAAATGCTTCTCAGTACAGAGATTACATAAATCAACAACCCTATTAGGGGTATAAATCAGCAAACAACCTGAAGATCTAAAAACAATTAATGCTATTACCCTTCACAGTAGCCAAACAAAGCAGTACGTGGTGAAATTCTTTGAAGCACTGCTAATCTATTTCATTTTTCAAGGCATTCCTCAATATTTTACACAGCTTTTTCATATTGAAAGAAAGCTTATTGAGGTCAGCCAGCACAAATTGAAAGTTACCCAGAACACTGTCCTAATGCCATAGAAGACATGTATGATGTAGGCTTTATTTGCCCATAACTTCAGAAAAAGATCTATACTTCTGGCATCCTGCTTGTGCATTTGAGGAAATTATAAGTTCCACTTATTTGGGATGGAAAAGCTGAATAATTAACAAGAATCAGTTTCATTCTGTATTCTTGACACCTGTTCAGTATTTTAGAGCACATAGTGTATTACTAAGTATGTCATTAAAGCTCATGGAATAATCAATATCAGAGTGATAAAGCCAAATGACCCTGGGTTTTTAGAAAACCTGATAATAGAAACAAAACTTGAAAAACAAATTGTTCTCCATCATGGAACACAGAGGCCAAAATACTAAGAGATCAAATTTTGACTATGTAACAAAAGTTACCCAAATTTGTTGGACTGTAGCATAAAAAAAAGTACCTAGGAAATGGCCTGGAACCTGAGAAGGAAGGACAAAACTAGAACAGGAAAAGCAAAAAAGCACAACATCTATCCCACTGAAAAGTTAAAGTGCTTCCTTGTGTATACTATTTTTGGAAGGGGCAAAGACGAGATTAACATCATATTAAACTGAATAATCACGTATCCTACATCGAGACAAAGTGCCTGATCTTAAGAGTACTTGTGCTGATTAACTCCAATGTATAACTGAAAGCAAGTGACAGTATTCTCCAGTCAGTGTCAATAAAATTGGGAAGGGAAAACTGCAGGCAATTGAGGTAATTAATCCTGGAATAAATCTGCTCATAGGCAATCCAAACTGAGTAACTTTTCAGCTCTACTTTACACTGGTTCTCATGTAAGTAAATGGAAAAGTAATAGACATGAATTAAACATTTTCATTTCACAGTGCTAAGCATTCACCCATCACCCATGAAGCTCATTCCTCATCCCTTGGGCATCAATTGCAGCAGTGCCTGCTTAATAAATGAGCACCAATTATTCAGAATTATTAAGCAATTTACTCAGCACATACTCTCCTCTTTCACATATCTCCACAAGTGCAGAGCAGCAGTCTGGCATGCAAAATATGAAGGCATAGACGATCACAACAAATAAAGAAACCATGGTGCTAGTAACTATCCTTAGGACTGATTAAACTGTTTGTGTTCTTTTTAAGAAGTACAGCCTCAGAGCTAGAAAAATATCCTCAGAAGCTGTGCATTACAAAAATCAATAAAATTATTGCTGCTCCAATGTGTAACTTTTCCATAAAACACGCAAATATACATATAGTATTTTTTTTTCAGACAACTGTTATATGGAACTACAAAAACAATATTTGGAATTCTTAATTGCTATACCTTCTATACTCTTTCTTTCCATTACTTAAAATGAAAACAGTTTCAATACTAAGACCTAACTAATAGGACAAGTACACTAACCACCATCTGGTATCACAATATCCCCAACACCACTGAACCTCCCCAGCATGCTCTGCATAGCAAAAAGATGTTGAAAAGATGAAATGTTGACTCAGGAATGCTTTTTAAGGAAGAAAACCTCTTGGCTTCTAGTTTTTAATTGAATTCTCCTATTTTTTAGTTCAAGCTTCCCCTCCATAGTTTTATTTCTGGGTAATTTCCTACCAAAAGCTTATAATGTTCTTAATTTAAATATTTAATATTTGGCCAATTTACACCAAGGCTGAATAAAGTTTTAGTTTTCAAACAGCCTACATTGAATCAAAGCAATAAGACATCATCTTCCTAAGAAGTAAACACAGATCATATATTCATCTGGTAAGCTATTACTCATTCCTGTAAGGAATACTTTTGTCTCACAGAATTTTGAAAGGAGTGTCAGTTGTGGGGTCAAAAAAGCAATTCAAATTCTCTCTCGCCTGTTTTTCTCCCTAAGAGTGTGCCATTTTGCAAATGGAAAGGTTAATTCACACACATGCTTGTATGCCAGGCAGGAATTGATCCAACAAAACCCATCTGAACCAATCTACAATAATTCACAAACTCAGATTTCAGTGCATCCAGTTATTACTCTTATAAAGCAGTGACTAACTCTAGAGCAGGAAGTTCCTGAATCACAAATCTCTGGAATCTGCCAACGTTCCCTCTAGAAAGACTGGAAATTATTCTGTGTTTTTCTCCTCCTGCCTCTTCTCCAAACATCTGTTGCTGGCCCTTGTCAGGGAAAGGATACTGAGCAAAATAGACCCAGCAGGATGTTTGCCATGTTATTTGTTATTCAGATTAATTTATCTTCACTTTAATATATTAATTCTATTTTTAATATTAATTTTGATTTTATTTTAAATTTCCACACAAGTTTTCAACTACTAATTTCGTTATTACAATGAAAATATTTTTGCTTTTGATGCCTTTTTCAGCTAATGCAATATATTTGCACATATATAGAAATCTAAGTTAAAAAAAAAAAAACTAGCCAAAATGCCTCATTAAAGATACTATCACTACTCAAATTTTATCTGATTTCCCTCTGAAGAGACACTTATCTCACAACTAATCAAAGGTGTTGGCTCCATTTCATGATAATGTAATTCAATTGAATCAGAAACTATCTCCAGTTTCTTCAGTCACACAGGATTAAAAAATTTTTAAATAGGTCTTCATTTTCAATCATTCTATCCTTCCTGAATTTATTCACCTTTTCTCACTTTTTCATTTTTTGTTCTTCAGCTGTCCCTACTCCAAACATTTGAAAATCAGCTTTTCCTGAGCAGGTCTCCAGAAGATTGTTTGGTATTTAAACGACGCAACCCTTTCCTGAAAAACCAGAGTGTTCTACATCCATTACTCAAAGAGCTGACAACACAGTACCACCTCTGGGAGGCTTTTGAGCTCTGAACTGTATCATTTCTATAGCATAAGAATAGTGCAGTTACACTGCTACCACAGCCTGCAGGGATTTGGTCAGAATTAATTTAACCATGACTATAGATGCTGACATTATTTTGTAATGCTAATTTAAGAAACATTTTATGGATTGGAAGAATAAACAGTACTACTTCATATATTTTATTTCTGGGCACACTTACAATTTGCCTGAAAAAAAAAAAAACTAACTCACATCAGAGTGATATTTTCAAAGACAATTAATAAAATTAATAAACCCATGGAAACAGCTATTACAGACAGATGAAAATGATGGCACATAAAGGAAAAGCTTTCTTGACACACATCGCAGGAAGCAATGCCATTTGCTGCTCTCCTGTAGCACACTGCTGTCTCCCATATGGTATAATGGCACACAACTGTTCTGTTCCTTTCCTTACACTCCCTTCTTACTCCCCCTCCTAGGTTTTCGTATTTTTATCTGACCAGGAGTTGCATTAATGCCCTGAACAGGGAGTGCCACAAGCAAACAAGACTCTCACAGCAAATGCCCAAATATTCAGAAATTTACAGTTTTTAGTATTTTAAATTCAGAGAAATAATCAGCTGGAATTTACATTCAGCTGGAAACATTTTCAAAGTCATAAGCTCCCAAAATACAATACTTTCTCATGTAGGCATCTCTTCATATGACTGCTGAGGAGGCTCATCAGACAACAGGCTACACTGTAAATTCTATTGCTCTCAAGAGGACTGCAGTTCCATGACTAGTTTAGATGTCTGTCACACTGATTAAAATTACCATTTAAAATACACACACAGGGAGTATTTTCTGAAAACTAATAGTCAGATTAAGGCTTTGTCTTGGTTGCATTTCCAAGTTTTACTGATGAAGCTGCACCTGTTCAATTCAAATCACATATACTGCTCAGCAGGTTTTGACTTCATCAGAATTTCTGATATAGACAATTTCCCTACAGAAGTGTTATTTTGCCTGATTAGTATTTGAGATGTTCTGATGGCATTTGCACCATCTACAGAAGAGGGATAACAGGGTTTGGCTCCAATGGCATCTGCAGCCATAGTTGCCTACATAAGATTGTCCAGACTGTGCTTATCATTAGTCTGGCTCATGAAAGGTAATTAAATGGTTCATGAGTCCTTCCCAACCCATCTATAATTCGTGCTTTGTTCCAGACAGGTACACATAGGGCCAGACAATTTAAATTTAAGAAGAATGGAGTGGAAGTGCTGTGGCATCATTCAAAACCTGCCATTGGAGCTTGCCAGCAGAGATCCTGCATTGTGTCTACAACACACTCCAGCTGCACTTTCAGTAGTGCAGACAGGGTTGTGTAAACACAACTCCTATAGCAGAGGACATATTCCAGAACAGAGATAAAATTACCCTGTGGGAGCCACAGCATCTACTGGGTCAAAACTGCCACAGATGTTATGCAATTGGCACAGCACAGGGCGTAGTGAGCCTGCTGCTCTCACACCTTCCACAGAGTCTGCTAAATTCCAGCACACATCTCCTCTCCCATCAGATTCCTGACAAGGGACCAATAAGATGAAAATGACCCTGGGCAATTTTATTGACTTGTGGATTTGCATTTCTGTGACACTATTGTTCTTAGTGGCATCTTTATGTTTATATTCATTTTTAATTTGATCTTTCTGAATATTAATTAGAATTACTTCCTTCTCCTCGTCATGTCTCTTTTGGCCAGTGCAAAACCAGGAATTAGCAGGGGGTGAGGAGTGCAGTGGGAGGTTGAGTGAAATGCAGAAACATGAAGCATTCTGCAAGATCTCAGAAGTGTGAATCGAGTCATACAATACACTGACAAGCAAGAGACAGGTTATCCCCTTCTATGGAAGCCTGAGACACAATTTAAGTGACTTGCCTAAAGCCAGAACTGACACATGGGGGGACTAGAAGTCCTGTCTCCCATTCTCTTCCATTTACTATTCTGATTTATAACTGGAAAAAGGAGGGATAGCCTTACTCAAGAAATAGTATTAAAGGGAAACCCATAGAAATTCTAGTGTGAGACTATAGCATATGTTTTTCTTTGCAGATGATGATCAAAAATGTTTAAGCATCAACTCAGATTTTGACAGTTGAAAATATTTGTGGTGTTTTGCAAAATGATACAAGAAAAACCCCCAAACCTTTGTAAAATACTTAAGTTCAGTGTAAAAGTCAGACATAAATTTTTACAGGGAGATCTGAAATACAAACCATCATTGAAAGACTAGAAAATTGTGTGCAAATGGAAATTTGGTTAGATTTCACAAGTTCTGATAAGGCAATGTTGGATATTTCTTGAAGCTGGTACCCCCTGCACCACTCAGCATTTGTTGTTTGCTATTGGCAACGTAACTCTTACCTGATATTAGAAGAGAAGACAAGCATGCAAATACCTGAAAAGCCAAGCTGAGTTTCTTGAACCATGTTCAGGAAAAGCAGTGAAATGGATCACTGATTTTTATCTATTTTTTACCTATGTTATTTTGTAGTATCTTTTTATAATTTCTAAGTCTACTTCAAATAAGTGAATAATTCAGTTTCATAATATAGCAGTGCTAAAGTAATGGTTCCCAAGCTCCCATAAAATGCTTTTTACAGATTTGAGAAAGCAAATCAAAGATACAGCTTCACCATCCCAGAATATGGTACATTAGTACTGACTGCAGTATGCTAAACTAACCATGATCTGATTTCTGATTCTGTTCCCATTTTACTCTCCCCTCTTCCACTGCCCCTAAATCCCTATGGTTTTTTTTCTGACAAATAGAGAACAGCTCCTAAGAGAAGCCACAGCCTTAGAAAAAATGAAACATTTCACCAATAAAGTTTAAAGAAAATAAAGAGAAAAATTTCTGTTAAGTTTACCAATATGTAAAAGCCCCAAAACACTCTTTTCTTTCAGCAGAAGCCACTACATCCCAAATCTTACTTCCTGGAGGCTTCTCTTTGATTTGTTCCTAGACTCAAAACTTATTCTGGCATGGTCAGACCTCAGAAAAGAGAAGGATGTGCCCCAACTAGGAACACAGCAGCAGTCTCACAAAATTTGAACATTTACAGAGAGAAGGAATTAAGCAGCACATGGCTAAGAGGAAAAATATTCAGAAGGAAAGAGAAAGACTCCAGTGAAGAGCAAAACCAGAAATCAAACACACATGTTGTGTTGTTCCTTCCCACTATCCATATTGGGAAATGAAAATTATTTTCCAAATAACTTCATTAAACTAAAAGTTGATGTGTTCTGCAGCACTTGTCCTTAAAATCCCCATTATTTTGTCAAACACTTCCAACTTATCTTTGGCAGCTTCCTTGACATCTCTTCATCCTGCCCAGCACTGGAATAGGTGAAGTGTTATATTCTCCAGCTGACCAGGCAAGGGCTGATGGCCACAGCAAGGACACACAGGGGGGCTGCAGCCTGCTACAAGTGACAGGAGAGAGGCTCTGGTGCAGGGGAAAAGTGCCAACCCCGGTTATCATAAAGAATGGAAGACACAAAGATCCCTTTCTACAAAGGCCTACAATATTTTCTTTAAATTAGGAAATAAAAGAAGCTCGAGTGTTGGAGCATTTTTGTTACTGCTGAGCCTCTAACTCAACCTTCTTCCCAAAAATAAAGGAAGAAAAATAACAACGAATATAAGTTATGGTTCTTAACTTCCTCGGGAACAATTTGATCTGCAAAGAAAATAGCCTGCAATAAACCCAGAGCCCACTGGAGACTGAGCAGCATTCCAAGGAGAGGAAATGAGTGATCCGTTTTGCATTTACAAGATACATCCTGAAGTAATCATTAGAACGTTTTTTTTGCATCTTTGTAACAAACCAGTCATATAAAAAGCTCTGCAGGAAAAAAAATTAAGTGCCTGCTTAAGTTCAAGAGATGGGAGAAGGAAAAGGGGATTTTCTTCCATTAAATTAAACATGCCTTTGCTCCCCAAAGATGGGAGAGCTTCCAAGAAACCGGGTGTTACACAGACTATTTCCAACTGAGCTGCACTCTTGCCATAACAGCAAAATCACAAGAAATTAACTCTTCATAGCAGAATTTCTTGAAGATGGATTCCTGTTACTCCACAGATTCCAGTTTTTCCATGAGATAACGTAGGCAATTTGTAATAAACATTCAGTCTGCTCCAAAGAACTGTCAGGCAGTGCATTTGGTGTTTAAGGAACACCACCAAATATTATGAAAGCAGCATCTGCCAACACTTGATGTAGTGCAGTCTGTGTTCCAATAGCTCATACACAATGTTTAGTGTCAGGCTTCACCATCAATTGGAAAATACATTTCCAAATTAATTCTGTCTTTCAAGTATGGCTTTCCCAGTACTTCTAAGCATGTTTAGTAAAAGAAAAACTTCTATTTTTTTTTTATCAGCAGAAAAAGCATTTTAGGTAGAGTCAGTGATATGAAAGCAGGCAAAATTCCACAGAGCTACAGAACATATCACACAGGAGTATAGTCCTGGATCAATAAGCCTAGCACATTTTTTATCCAAAAGCAGTAAAAGAAAACAAACTACTCAATGAAAACATACTCAAATAATTCACAGAGACTAAAAAGAAAATATTTTCATCTGATATTTTTATTTTAAGATGTTTCTAATTATTTTTTTAATGGAGTAGAGGTTGGGAAATGTGAAATTGAATGTACTTCTACTCATTAAAGAAAATTTGAGCCACAGACATACAAGTTCAGCTAAGCACAGAAGAGAGAGTGAGTGTGGTGGTTTTTTATACCTCACAATAAAAACACATGGCCCAGACACAAACAATATGATTAGGCAGAAGTTCCCTAATGCTCAAATTAGCATGTTCACACTGCCTGTGTGAGTTTGCACTAAGAGCACTGACTGACAACACTTCTGCTTTGATGAAACATTATTTCTTACTTGTTGAGATTAAAAACATTTTAAGTAATAGTTTTATTTATCACAACTGTTATTAGTGCTGCATTAATGCAAAGGACAGGGCATGAAGCGTGGCCGAACATCTGATCAATTCAGAGATCACTGCCCATGACAGAGCAATCAATACACAACATGCCAAAGAAGTTGCTTTTTATTTCCATAGCATCTGACAAATCTGCCTACAGGGAAATGTGCTCAAGCACAAACAGAAACAACTCCCTCCCTTTCATGCATTCATAAATTGCTTTGAAAGTGACAGTCAAGTCATTCCTATTGTACTTCATCTTCAAACCATGTGTTGCTTGTAAACCACTCAGAGAATCACAGGGAACTATTTTTTTGATGCATTAACATCTGCTCTTTCAGTTTGATCCTAGCCCCCATACTACAGACTGTAGTGTCATTACTACAGTGGGTTTATGAGCCATAAATTAAAAGGTTTCACATTTCTTCCTGAAAATAAAAAACAAATTACACAGGTTCTGCAATATTCCCATACAGAAAGTAAAGATTTCCCAAGCATTTTCAAGGGAGCAAGTTTGCAATAAATAGCGCATAGATTTTAAGCTAGAGGAATTCTCTTTATTCTCCAATATTCCTAAGCTAAGATTTCAGGAACCCAGCATTATTTTGGAAGTTATTTTTATTTATTATTTTGTTCAAAAATTAACTAAGATTGCAAAATTGCATCAGTCACTGTCACATGGCATTCAAATTCCTTTGTAAAACTGGGCTAGCAAGCCAGCTGCTTTTATTTCATACCAGTGCCTGGAAACAGAGTTGTTGTAGGTCTGCTGTGTTAGTGCCTGCAGAACAGCAGTCCAACAATCCAAAATTCTTCAAAGATACCTGGGTAAAGTCTGCAGAAAAAGGCATCAGAAAGCCAAAACAGGAGATAAACTTCTGAAAACACTGCCTGAAATTAATTTGATGACCAGAAAAGGAAACCACTAAAAAGAAGCAGCTTGATAAGACACACTTGCAATATAACTTTTGGGGTTTGGAGGGTTTTTTTAAACTCCTGTTAATCCAGTCAGTGACCCAAACATCAGTTAGGTTCCTTTAGTTTATTCATCACAGAAATGTAGTTTGGCAGTCAGCAGCAATGATCACATACAGACTGAGGAGTGAAGAAACAGGAAAAGAGAAAAACATGAAAAATCAAAATGTAGGGTGAATATCAGTTTTTCTCTACAAATATTTGTCCACTAAGGTGTGGGCAGTTTTAAAAATAAATGCATAAAGAGACAATATGTATTAATCTGCTTTTTTGACTTCAAAACATCCTCACCTATACATTATGAAGTCTATCCTTCACAGCCACTTTTTGTAACCTAGCAAGGGCTACACTTCAAGAGCCTCCAACAGCATTAGTGAAGCAGGCTTCTTTACCAGAAAACTACTGGATGTTCTTGGAGCCTAACAAATATAAGTCAAAGGTATACACATCTTCACAACACTATGCTTCCCTTTCATTTCATCTCAGCCACAGACCCTCTGTTCAGGTTGGTCGATTAAAGGATGAATCATTGCATAAAGAATACACTGAACACTGAATAAGGAATTGTACAGCAAAGAGAGAAAAACCAACACAGAAATATGCTCACAAACCACCCTTCACTGAGGCAGAATTACATTCTGTGCTGACAGAATGTGCAGAGGATATTATCAACATCCAAACAATCAAGGACATGGTCTTTCTTTTCAATTTACCCTTGTGGTTTTGTACTGACATATATTTTTCTGTTAGGAATCCACCAGTCCAACTAGCTTTCAGCAAGCAGTCATAACTAATATTCACATATATGATATTTACTGCTAACCAGACTTAAGGCCATTGATCTTACACAAGGCTCAGAAAATCAATCTTGGTGAAATTTGCAGATCACATCTCAGATCATCAACCACTCTGCATAGTACTGCTACAGCCAGTACTTGTGATTTAACCATCCTGACATACATGTCCACAATTTCTCTGCCTTCCTTTTTCTGCTAGATTAATTCACACAAGAGCCTCAAGCATCCCTATTAATATACTGTAAATGGACAAGTGCATATTCATGGAAATGCATAAGATATAGGAAATGGAAATCCCTGTTCTTATGCGAAAGTGTAAACCAAAACCTTAAACACAAACAGTACATTCCTGTGTGAAACATTTAAGTAGAATGCCAAACATGAATGATGAAAACACTTCCATAAAATCACTTTGGTTCTTTACAGAAGACTCAATTCCTTGATCTGAAAAAGATGCACTTTCCCTGAGAAATTATTCACACATTGAACCATGTGTGCAACACAACTATTTGCTTCCCAATACAAAAACATAAATAGTACTCTGTTTCGTTTAAGAGTAGCTGTGGAAAAACTTTGAGGGACTCTTCTTGAAATAAAATAGGCATGGAGGTTATCAGAATTAGCAAATGGCTTTGCTTTGGGGAAGTTAAATCACAGTTGGAAAAAGTTCCCTACAAAACCTCACATGTAAAGAGGCTTGCTGGATCATGGTTTGTTGTTTGGTGCAATCAGTGTACAAACAGTTGTGGAGGTTTCCACCCTTGATGTCTCTTACTGCACCCCTCTACTACCTGAGTACCACCTATTACAGTGGCACTTCCCTGCACTGAGTCAGAGATCACAATCTCACACAGGACTGCTGGAACAGCAGCTGCATATTTGCCCCTCTTAGCTTAAGCTACAAGGAAACAGACAAATATATCCCACCGTACAGAAAGAATGATAACATTAATTTCATAGGATAACCATTAATAGCATAACCATTCCTGTTTCAACCACTACAGCTGAGACTCTTATTTAGCTTTTTTAAGCTCCTGCACATCTTTCAATGTCCTTTTGATTACACCATATTAATCTAATCCTAAATCATTATTCTTATTTATTGAGTATACAAACTGGTACAATATTTGAGACAAACGGTTTTCATTTCTGGTCAAGAGCAGAAACAGGTTAGAACAAAGAAAACACCATGTAACCATAAATGAAAGTTTATGGTTTATACACTGCCAAATTTGTCAAAACAAAAAAAATTAATTGCTAGCAAGAGGCATCTAAATTCTTCCAGATTTCACAATAGTCATCTTTGCTGAAACCAACTTTCTGTTCTTTAAGTTAACTGCACAACAGTAAAAGTAGCATTTAAAAGTGCATTTCTGATGTACAATTTAAGACCAAAACAAGAACTTGCTATTTTTATTGGTCTCCCCTATGGAAGGGAAAACAAAAAATAAAATCTCTACACCTATTCATACTGGCTACTATTATTAATAGTGAAGAAAGGACAGATACTTTTTCAGTCACCAGGTCAGAAAAAGTATTTAAAAGGTTGTGATCTCTGAGTAAGAGGGATAGATCAGCCAGCACTACCCAGTTCCTGGAAATGCTTGTGAGAAGAGAAGATCAGGCAAACAAGGGTCTGGTCTCTCCAAGAGCTCAAACATTTTCACAGATTTTATCTTATCCAGTGTGTATTGTGACAGGATGTCTATTAGATTGAATCTAGAGCAAAAATGAAGAACAATTTCTATTAAGCCATTCGATTTCTACAAACTGCAGAAATTAACACAGTAGCTATATTCCATTTTCCACCTAACATTTACAGAGTTTTATGATCACATGAGGGTCAAGTGCACTCATAAGTGCAGTTTAATTACTTCCCTATCAATATCCACACAAAAGTCATAGGGGATTCCAAGTTTTAAGGGTCCTTATCAGATAACTAAGAAAAAGAAAGGATAAGCAGTAACATGAAGTAACACCAGGGCTATAACTGTCAAATACAAATTAAGGCTCGACACTATTTTTCTGTCTGCTCATCCTGCTTCCCAGGATGAGCACTGCAGTTCCAGGGCTGTTCACCAGCACTACAAAGCTACCTCAGGGCTGAAGGCAGACCTCATCAATAAGAAAAACATTGTTTTGTAACCATACACAAATTGGCTGTACTAAGCACACAGTCCCATTTTTAAATGCCAAAAATACATTACCTCTGCTAAGTCAAATTCTCCAAAATCTAAGATTGCACTCTGAAACTGCACCTCCCCTCAGCTGAAGAAAAATACCAAACTTACAACAAAAATTACCTCTCAGCTTCTCTGCTCTATGCTTTCTAAAGACCTTAATTTTTACAACATGACACTGCCCATAAAGGTGACAAGGGTCTGAATCACATCTGGCTAAAGCTGTTTTTTGTGGAAGTTGTGAATCATGGTGTAAAACAAGGCTGGTCATGAACTACAGATTAACCCCAAAACAATTCACACAATGCCCTGTGCACAAAGCAAAGGTGTCTACACTGAATGCTAAATCCTGACCAAATTACAACATCAGACAACTAAAACTTCAGTTGTAATCCTTACTCTAAGGATTTATTTAAACATTCAGTTTGTTGGGGCTTTTTTTAAATCCTGAAATCAGAGGCAAAACTTCAATCTCTAAAACGGGACAATAAGCATGAAAAAACCTCACCTGAGCACGCAGGAAGTTGGATTGAAAGAAATTAAAAGCATCCTGCTCAAACCTGATTTAGAGACCTGGCCTTTCCAGAGCTTTTAGAGCTTTCTCATGGTTTATATATAATAGGATCCAAAAAGTGTTCATGCTAACTTATCATTCACCTAGAACTGTGTCATAGGATTTACAAAGGTTTTTTTGCCCAAGTCCACTTTTACTATAATGACCAATGAGAAAATCTAGAGTACCAGTACAAAATTTTTAGGCTTCTACTGAGATTTAACTGGCTGAACTGTTTGCTTCAGAAATTATTACAGTTATGACTTCATTTGTGACCCACTCTTGGGGAAAATGGGAAACATGGAAAAGTTTCTGTGGAGTCAGCAAGATTCTTCTCTTTTCAACGGAACATTTTAATTGCTTAGCAACACACAAAAGTAAAAAGACAAAAAATTGTCTTATGTTAATTTCACAGGCAGATAGCATGTCGGCTTAATGAGTACCCATTTGTTTGAGGCTTGAGGTGCATTTGCCCCTTACAGAGAGAACATCAGCTCTCTCTATACCACTGAACACACCTGACAGCTTGCTTTCAACTTTCTCTATTAACAGCCTTGAAATTTTCTTCTTAAAATGGGATCATACTTCAAAAAGACTTTCCAATAATATTAGGAAGACAAGGAAAATTACTTTCAGTTAAATAAGTACTAGATAAAATATGTAGTTGCACTGAAATGAATAAGGATTAACTCAAAGTATCTTTAGACCAGCAGCGATCTCATTAGTTCAATAAATAAAGTTCAATACTTTAACGGGTTTGTATTAGAGTAAAACAGGCTGAGGTGATAAATTTGAATTGTTAATATAATTTTTTACCTTGCAGGTAGTAAGATTTTTACTCTTCACTATGATGCTTCACACCTTGTATGTAATATGGCTTTCATGCTATGTATTCAATGCTACTAGTGTAAGCAGTGATTTAAGTAGGCAAACTTGGCTAAAATTTTTGCCACAAGCAGCAACAGCATTAAAAATGCTAAAATTCACAGATCCTGCAGGTTATTAGCCATATGAAAGCTTGTAGAAATTAAACAAAAAAATCCCATGGAGTTGTTAAACTAGAGTTAATGTGTTCACTCCAATTTTTCTGTGTTATGGGTTTTTTTGTACTGTGATACAATGGAAATTCACATTCATAAGCTTCCTTTATCTGGCTGTCTACAAAGCTTCCAATAAAATGCAATCATTAGAGACATGATAAAATCTGAACCTGCTCCAAGCAAATTTTCACATACTTTAGGAGGCTATTTGATGATTATCCATCCACCAAGTAGACTAAAAGCAAGAGAAAACAGACTGCTAGTACATTCAGTGAAGTAGATTTCTAGTTTAAGAAATGAAGTCTCCAGAACCCATGGATGTTCATTGCTTACTGGAAGAGCAGAGACCCCTGTAGACAGGAGTAATGACCATCTGCACAGTGCCAGCCCCTGTCATTGTTTTGTCTCACTTGGAGATGGCTTAGATGGAAGCTGGCTGTTTGCTGCTGTGTTCCTGCAGCTCAGAGGGGAGCTACAGGATGGCTGTGGAGGCTGATACCATCTAGGCACAAATGACTATCCCCTACTGGGATAATTCCCATCAGTAGCTCTGGTAACTAACCCGTCAGGTCACACTGTGACCAACTCCTATCGGTGCTGTCTCCCTGCTTTTATAGACACAGCTCTGAAATGAGCCACATTTTGGGGCATTTTCCTGTGATTCCTAAGTGAACACAATTCTAAGGTTAATTATTTAAGAGTCAACAGCAGAGAACAAGCTCAGCCTCTGCCCTTATTCCTTAAACTATGATTGCCACAGTGGGCAGCATTAAAGAAATATGTTCCTATGGGTGCATACATCAGGTGGTGAATACTTCCACAGACTTCAAAAAACTTAAATATCAAATTAGAGATCAGAGGTTTATTTTAATCATTTAAAGAATAACCTAAAGAGAAAAAAACCACCCTTTTTCCTCCCCCACATTCCTCATTTGGAATATCTACTGCTGTAAATGCATGCTTTGTTAAGCAAAGCAGTAGTTGCTCTGAAAATTGTCAGCATGACAGAAGCTTAGGCATTATGTGTCTGAACCAGTGTTCACTGTTATCTGCTTACCCAGTAATCAGTAATTCCTTTTATCTACAGCACAAAACTATTCCTTACATGAACTTTCTGCTGTCAGTTATAGCACAGTTAGCAGTATGGAAGTATTTTCCAATTAAGCTCACTTGCTTTGATCTTACACATATTAGTAGCCACATGTGAAAGAAGGTGGACTTGGCTCTTAATATTGTCATTAATTAAAAAAACAAAAAAAAAACAGGAACAAAATCATATAGACATGCAAAGAAAAATAAGGACTCTTCTTTAGGCAATGGCTTAATTCCTTTTAATTGCAATTGCCTAAAAATAACCCTAAGCTCCATATGGCACTTAAAATTGGTCCAGAGGAATTAGCTTAAATCACCCACTCAGAAACTCCAAGACAGGTGTACAGCTTTCCTATTCCTAACAAAGGATCTGTACACTCATCCACTCAGCACACAGGAGCACTTTGTGACACTAATATTTTACATGATCAATACTAACAAGGAAGAAGGCAAAGGACCCTGAGTTAAATTGTTCATAGCAGCCACAAAGCAGTGTTGACAGCTTTTTTTTTATTATTTTTCCCCTCTCAAATTTACATTTCTAGTCAAAAGGCAGACTCCTGCCATCAGAACAATTTGCCAGCACTTTTGTTGTTGCTTGGTTTCAAATCTGAAAGAATTAGTTCTTCAGAATCCACAAAGGTTAAGGGGCTTGTAACACTCTCAATGAGCCCATAACAGCTAAAAACTCCCAAGGTTGTCAGATTATGTTAACATGTATAACATTACACAGTGTGTCTAGGCACCACGAGAGGATCAAGTCCTAAGAAGGACTTTGGAGGTAAATATTGAGAAGAATTTCTGACTACTCCACAAAGCAGCACAGGAAAAAGAAAGGAAAAAAAATCACAGAAATACAAGAATCCCAAAAACAAGTCAAACATATGGCAAAATAAGACTAGGAAACTGGCTTTAAAATTATCACAGGGAAGTAGCAGCCTAACGTAGAATCATGGTACTGAGAGGTTAAGGTGCACAAAACTCCAACAAAACAAAAAGATCTAACTGCATGAAACTTTAAATAACTTTATTTTGAGCAAAAACTCATTATGGTAATTCAATGACAAGAATATTTTGGACATTTTTTAGATGAAACACCAATTAATTTCAACAACTAATGCAGATGAGATACCATATCTTCAGCTACCATCTTCTGGAGCCCAAAATCCCAAATTATTTATATTTATTCTGAATTGTGACATTTTTATACTGAATTTTTAAAATCTGCTCAAATACAAGAGTATATTAAAAGAGCAAAATAATAAATAAAAAATTATGCTCTCTTGACAAAGAGTATTGTCTTGGATACTGTATCTATTTAAAGATATAAATTAAAGAGGTGAGTCTGAAAGAGATTTTGTTCAACTTGTTAAAACAGATTTGTCAGCTTACAAAAATATCTTCCTGCTGTTCCTCACAGAAAGATCCGACAGATACACTTCATAAGGTTTTGTTTTTAAAAAGTCTGCAGGAATCAGTGACTTCTACAGAATTGTCATTCTTTCTTAATTGCATAATTATTGCAATTCCAAGCATTTAGTTCAATGATGTTCAGGAAAGATTCCACTTTTTCCACAGCAGAAATGAGCACAGACTTTGCACCTAACAAAAATTTAAGTAGTTTTACCAAGAGAAACTTCCATTTACTCACTACAAAGAAAAAGAACTTGTGTCACATTTTGAGAAAAGTAAGTGGGTGATGGATGTGAGAGCTGGGGAAATCAAGTAAAGAAACCCATCACTTCTTTCCTGTAGACCACATATTTACAGATAGTTGATCACTTAAGGAGCTTTTCCCACATCTTGGCTCTACTTTCATTCATGTCCTTTAAGAAAAATATTTACATTCTTACCAATTTTCTATACATTCTTGACCTTGACCTTATCTGAATACTACAGGCAATTCCTCAAATGTAGGTAGAACACCATTAATTATTAAGTGTATGGTGAACACAGCAAATCAGGATTTATAGGCTCAGAGCCCATTAATCTTCACAAAATCTCTGTGGATTAGGTTCAATCACATTAGAATCTAGGGATAGCATTTGGGAGGTTGTGTACAGGACACACTAAAGTGTCTAAAGAACAGATTTCTAGGAGAAAAAGTAAAAAGCAGCTCAACTTATGGAGACAGCATAAATGGGGTATACCACACCAAAAGAAAAAAAAAACCCAGTTTATTCATAATAAAAGGGGACACAGATTGTTTAGATTGTCCGTGCTGGGATTTTACAGCAGCAGACACAGCAACACAAGTACCCAGTAATGCACACGCTCAGTTAAGAGTTACGTCCAGGAACAGAGATAGACAAAAAATGCCCCTACCTTTGAAGCAATATTAATTAATATTAACAAGTAGTTAATAGTATTAATAACAATATTAACAACATTAACATGAAAAAGCAGTTATTAAGGGCATATAATTCATTGTAATCAGAGAGAAGGACCTTGAAAAATAACATGAGCACTGGGTTGTGTGTGCATTTTACAAGGGGCCAATGCCAACTAAAGCCTTCATTCAGCTGGGTAAAGCAACCACCCAAAATTCCTTAGAGCACCCCTAAAACTGTTAAACCTGTTCCGGTCAGATCTGTAAAGTCACCATCACCCTCAAGTAACTTTCCAGAAAAAGAAATCTTTTTGAAAATCTACCCAAGGAAACTTGCCCAAACTACCAACTGACACATAATGAGCCATAGACATAGCCAATCTGCAAACCTATTAAATGCTTAGCAGGGAAAAAGAATAATTTTGCATATGTTTCTATAAAAAAAATCTTTATTATCCTATGATGATTTTCACCTTTATAATCAAAATATTTTTTTTTCATTTCATTCATAAAGCAGAATTTCCCATCAGGAAAATACCCTTAGAACTTGTTCTTTTTAATTTTTATTATACGTATTGAATTATTCTGGCAATTGTATACATTGATGTCTCTCTACTGCTAAATGGAATAAAGCAGTAAGCAGAAAAGCTGCTGTAACTCTTGCTGTAATGTCAGTGTAGACAGTGACTGCAATTAGGGATGTAATAGAGTGCCAAAAATTTAAGTTACTTATAAAATGCCTGACAGATAAATCAGGGCTTGGGCCATTTTAACTGTGATCACAGAAATTTATGGTCATGAAGTCTTGAAGGAAAATATAATTTATTTAATGAGGGATAAATTAATCATTCAGATAATTGTAATAACCAGCCCCTGAAGAGAAACGAAAGCTGAGGTTCAGTATTAGCTGTTATTATATGAAGACTTAAACAGAGAAAAGCTGTTAGAATATCAATGCCATATAAAGGAGTTTCACTTATCTCCTAGTTAAGACACAATGGACTCGCATGTGAGTAATAAGGGCTTGAACTCTGGTAAAATATATCTAAATAAGTGCTAAAAATGGCAAGAGGCTAGCTGTTCCTATCCAAGCTGCCTCTGAAATCTCCACTTTGCAAAATATATAGGTTTAAAATTGAAAAAATGTACCTTATTTGTGCTCATGTTTTCCTGCCAGAAGATTCTAATAGTAGCATAAATGTTTTACTCTGTTTTTCTAGATAAGGCACAAGTGAGCTCACATAAGTCCTCTATGGAGGAGAAGTAGCACACTGCCATCTGTGAAATAGACTGAACAAGAAAAGCAGCCTCCTCCGGCATCCAACTGCAAAGACACATCAGACCAATTTGAGTCCCCAGTAAACCCAGGCCATGTTTCACTTTTAGTGCCGCCTTATATGCTGTTTACTTCATGGCATGCTCTTCCTATATTTAATCCTCAAATTACCTCACTCTCTAGTTCTCAACCTGAAAATCCTGTAAATAGTGGTCAGCCTTACTGTAGCCAGGAAGTTACTCCTCATTTTTGCCATGCTCACAAAAGCAATATTGTGAGGGAAAAGGATTGTTTGCTATTTCTGTGGAGAGGATGAAAACAACAAAAAACAGGAAAGGAAAACAAGTAGAGATTAGAGGAAAAACCAATTCCAGACAGAGTAGATAATGAAGCAAATAACTTAGAGGAAAAACAGGAACTAATTCTTTTTCTCTGCCAATGTTGGTGGACTTGGGACTGAGGGAACGCAAACCTATGCCACGCTCTTTCCTTTTTCAGTTTTAATCCAGTCACAAATCCTCATGGGCTACACCAGCAAGAGGAAAGATGCATTATTTAAAGAGGTGCCAACATGCAGTGCTGCTGAGAGGAGCAGGGGAGCTCTCACATGTCAGGGGCTCCCTTTCTGCTGCACAGCACAGCAAATCCCTCTCAGATCTTCTCATCCCTGTGCCAGCCCCTGGACTCGCCCTGCCTGTCCCGTGCCAGCATGGCAAAGGTGTGGTTGGTGCTTCGGTACTTGATCCTGGAGCCCCCCAGTTCAGCCAGCTGAGCTGCTGCCAGACAGCCACGGCCTTGCCCAGGGACCTGAATTTGGGCAGCCCCTCCCCAGGGCATCCCAGAGATGGGCACTGCTGTCACACCAGTGTATGGCTAGTCAGAAAAGAAGAAGCCTGCTTCACACACAGAACAAACACATTCCTAAATGAGGAAAAGAACCATGGAATGTGCAAGCATACAACTAAAATTTGAGTTTTCAAATTTAGTAGTAAATAATACTAAGTACAAATAACAGATCAGCTGCAAGTGGAAAAGATGAGAGGTTGTTTGAGCTTTGACACATACCTTCTGCCAGCCACCAGCAGCAATGTACCTCTTTTCTCCTAAAATCTTCCAAAGACATTTGAATTACCCTGCACCATCAAGGTTATGAAGGCACCAAGACAAACTAGTTGCTTCAATTAGTGCAGGTCTCAGCACCAGCATTACTTTGCTATAATTTGTGTGCTTCAGAAATGAAATCCATTACTTTCTTTAACATACCTAATGCATGAGTAAGATCCTTTCAAGCAAATTTCAGTAATATTTTATAACTTGTCCATATCTTTAAGATTCTGGCTGCTGGCAAAGCTTCCAGCTGGACAGACAGGCAATTCCCAATCCTGTGAGGACATTCTTAAGTACAAACACATTTTGAAAGTGTTCTTACTGAAGGACTTACTGTGCAGGAGGTCGAGCAATAGGCAGCTTTATAAAGCAGTGCTGGATCTCAGTTCTCCAAGTGTGTTGGTCTGGTGTGCAAGCCCTGAAGTCAATCAGGAATCAGAGTAATGCAGAGAAAAATTTCCTGAGTCTGGAAAATTTTGGCAAGAAGAGCTGCATCTTAAAGCAGGAAGCCAACAGGTTTTTTTCTAAATTTACTTGTATTACACACACAAATTTTATTTAATACACCCTAAAAGTCAGCCTCAGAGGAGGCAAATTTACTTTTATTACACACACAAATTTTATTTATTTTATTTAATACACCCTAAAAGTCAGCCTCAGAGGAGGTTTTTGATTTGAACAACTCAGGCTGTGTATGCTTTGCATGACAAATATTAAGATAAAAAAATAACATGCTGTAGAGAAACTGTTCTAGTATTCCACTAATGTCATTGCGCAACAGAAAGAAAGGTATCGTGAAACTCTAAACACAGGAATTCTGGTAGTTTATTTAATAGCACTTATTTAAATTGTTCACAAGTGTGCCAGATGAGTTTAAAGCATTCATACATTGAGTTTGTTGAACATCAGCAGTGTACAGCTGCTCGTGGCTCACAGGCTACAAAATTGGTAGAGAGCTATTAATGAAGTGGAGAGATTGCATGCAAGAGCCACATTAGTGCAGTGTGACTGTACAGGCAGCCCTGTAACTCAATTTAATGCTTCCCAGAGAAAGCTTGAGCAGAACAGACAAAGCAGTTACAACAGATACTCAAACTCTTTTTGTATTATATTTTTCCATTCTAATTGGCAGAATACCCCAAAGTACCATGCCCCCAGGGCACAAAAACTGCCTGTTCTGTTAAAGCCTTCCCAGCTGTGAATTAGTCAGGTTTTTCTACATGCATCAAGTTTGTTGTTTGAATTACACAGAAATATCATTACCATGGCAGGAGTAACAGTTTGGGAAACAGATTGACAATGTGTAACCAGCAGTAAGACATCATAAGATGCTTAAGTAATTCATGGAATACTGTCAGTTTTAAGAAGAGTATGTTATGATATTGTTGTGATAAGGCACGAAATGATGACACAGACACTGCTGCTCTCGAGGGGAACAAAAAAGAAGCACCTTTATTTTCTGACCCCAACATTTATAGTTTTCCAAAGGTGACAGTGAATTGGAGGGTGACAGTGCCACCTCTCCAATGCCACTGGACAGACCAAGGGTCCATCAATTCTCTCCACCTCCATGAAAGAATGCAAAACATAGGTTATTTACAGAACTGTGTGTGAGAAAGTTTGTTGAAAGAATGTAAACATCAGAAGGCTTAAAGTCTTACAAAATCAGGGCGACATGATATACATTAAATAGGGGGGTTTAGGGTTAATGTCACAAGTTCTTGAGTGCCTCAAGTAAACTTTGTTATTTGTGAGGTGCTTAATATCTGTTACCTGTAGGAGAAGGAATTAATTTTTCCTTCTGCCTGATCTATAATCCCAGTTAAAATGTTAAGAATCCTAGCAATTTTAACTTAATTCACAGCAAAAGAATACATTATAGAATTGATAAAATAATGACTCTACAGTGCTTTGAACTCATTGACAAAGAAATATCCTGTATTTGTGAGTAGCTGGCATTTAAAGTGACTCATCAGAAAACCTTCAGTGTCCAGTAGAGACACATTAGGTTATATGTTAATTGCTTTATGAGGGCATCATAATACAGCACTCTAAAAGAATTAGACTGTGGAAATAATACTTGAATTTTCTTTAACAGAGGATGCTTATACTGCTGCATCACACTGATTTCTCACTGAAGTACTATTTTAAAAGCTTTCAGAAAGCATTTCACAGCAAATAAATTGTTCAGGTATGTATTCCAGCTCCAAAGTTATCCAGCACTTTTTGACAGACACTGCAATGTATTGAACAAAGTGTAGCACAGAGGTATAACAGGTGTCAGACTTTGTGAATGTCTTGGAGGAAATGTTAACAATAAAAAGAATATAAAAAATAAATTTGGGGAAAATTAAAAGGTAACATCATGAAAAAAATAATGTGGTGGAAAGTAGCAAAAACCTCACAACTTCCAATAAAGAATATGAACCAAGTACCACCTTTTCCTTTTTTAAGTACCCTCTCCTACAAATGCCTTTTTTTTTTAGAGCTGCAGTTAACATTTTTCAGAACACCAATAACAAATTTAAGAACTTTAGAAGTGGACAATAGACCATGTGTTCCACTTTTGTGTGCAGATATAAATTATGAATCAAAACTATGTTTGAGAGAAGAACTGACATGTAGTTTACTTTTCTGGAAATTTAAGTTTTGCTTCAGATTTTTCATCTTCACTCAGGAAAAATTATTCTTGGTCAGAATCAATAACATATTGAACATGGGAGGAAAGGAAAGAAATGAAACAAGAGTCCCATGTCAGAACAATTCCTATAATTCACATTTTGAAAATATTCACTTTCTAAACCGAGACAGTAAATAAGAGCAGGAAATCCAAGAAGAAAAGTTTGGTTTACCTGAAAATGAGGGACTTTTACCTCAAAGAAGTCCACTGCTTTTTATTTCAGCTTTGGAAAAATAGTTTCTTGATTTCTATTTTACACAAATATATTAGTCCCTAGATTAAATTTGTTACTGCTTTATGAATTTAGTCACTTTAGGACTGAGGAAAAGGAAATGTGCAGAACATGCCATTTAACCCAGAAAGTATTTTGGCTATTCTTGGCTTGCTGAATTAGAGTGGGCAAGGCTTCTCATACAGCAGCCACCTGCCCTTGCTGCATTGTTTGCACACCAATGGGACATAGATCATGTTGACAAGTTTCTCTTTAAATATATAAACCTGCAGTAAGGTAAAGCATGCTACTGAACAGTAACACTAAGTGTGACACTTCAGGAGGGAAAATAATCACTCAACTCTCTACTGATTCACGCAGCCACTTTCAAGGCAGTGCTAACATTCAGCAGACATGCAACATTCAAGCCAGGAAGGCTGAATACCACACCAGAAATCTCACAATGAGAGAACTAAACTTTTCTCTAATGTGCAATAATAGTAAACATTCCAGAAACTAAACCAAACAAAATCTTCAGTATTTTTTCTAGTAAATCTCAGAGTAAGGAGAAGCTAGACTCAGAGGGATGGCTACAGCTACAGGTGGGAAGTGGCACTCTTATAGCCTGAATTAATAGAGTTGGCTCAAAATGGAACTCAAGATCTGTGCACCCAGTACTCAGAAGCATTCCAGAAGGCTGCTTGCAATTTCAGGAGTTAGGTGCTCACTTCAGGAGGTGTCAGTGAAATAGACTCAACGTCAGTCTAGGACCCCTGGGAACACAGAAAGGAAACTTAGCAACAGAAGCTAATGAAGTATGGGCAATGAAGCTTGCACTAGTGTCTATTCAAATCAATTATTAAATCTTCCCAGCATTCTTCCATCTTTCAAGCAGCGAGGCCATGATTCTGAAATTTATAGGCATTGTATTCAGATTTAGGTCCTGAAGTACTGAACAATAAACTCAAATATTTGACTCCAAATTTGCCTGTTACCATACTGCAAGTGAAAAATCTTCATCCAGACTCCAACAGTCACAGAAAGGAATATAAAAGCTAGGGATGACATGAAAAAACATGCTTTGAAACCCCCTCCCCTGTTGAATTAAAGACCTTGGAAGTACAGGAATACAGTATAACCAGAAAAACATTTAAAAATGTTTTTCAGTGTTTTTTTCTTGTGTACTAATTCTTATTGTTCTCAGCTGTAGAGAACGAAAATGTGTTTCTGAGTGGGAGTAGAAATAAACAGAGAAATCTGAGTGACACATTAGTGACAATTAGTGGCAATTGTCCAAGAACTCAAGTGCAGACTATTTAGATCCATTTGTAGTCAACATCTATTATATTGATTAGCTTTTACACACAATATCTATTAACTTTTAAAGTCACATATTTGATGAGGACATTGTACAAAACCATGCAGATGCAAGTATGAAAATCTTATGGCACAACATGAATGCTTAGCAACTTCTTGCTTGTCTGTCACTTGCTACCTTTTGCAAGGTAATCTGAAAATTCTCAAGTGCATGCAGCAGCAATATTGATAAAGACTTGAAATTAATGAGAAATCCAATTGTTTTCTTTCAAACATTCTGAGGAGGTGGTTTGTTTTATTTCCAGTAAGGCAGGAATTGAGTGCAAAGTTGTGAGTTAAAAAGAGAATATACAGTTGTGAAGTAGCAGGGAAATGTTACTAGAAGCGTTTCAGAATTTAAGCAATTTATAGTCTGTTTAATATCTTACTTTCCCCTCAACTTATTTTCTTGTTTAATGAAATAGTGTGTAAACAGACACAAACTGTGCTACACCAGTTTCACAGTCTTTTGCAGTTTCCCCCACACATTTTTATGTGACGTACATGAAATATTGGTGTTTGATCTTAGTGGATGCCTCCAGAAATAATGAAAATTTTGGAACTAAAATTTTAATTTGTAGTTCCATAGAAGTTAATATTCCGATTGCTGTATAGGACTGACAAGAATATTTGGACAGAGACTGAGAAAGCAGTAGTCCAAAATCTGAGGTGGAGACTTTGATTGCTTCCTTTCTGGTCTTAAGCAGCATAATTTCAATAAAGGGCTGCCAGTACTAGATTCTAGAAATTGTCAAAAATAAAATGAGTAAAAAAGTAGTCAGAGAACAGCTCCTTCCCTCCCTCCCCCATCCTCTCCAAGATCCACATGGGAACATACCCTGGGAATCAGGAACATCGATGTAGAAGGTACATAAAGGGTAATCAAGTCTAGCTGCCTGGCACACTGCTGCTATTAATTATTGACTACCTCACAGTGACCTTCAAGCAGTACTTCAGAAAGAAAAGACAGTATGGGTCAGACTAAATCTACCAACTACTCCCAGAGAGGATTTTCTGCTCCTGCACAGATATCTGTAATGTATAGCTGCAGTAATGAAATAAAGTTAAGTTACATAGAGTTTGGAGTGCACACTCGACCTGAAGACACAGCAGCTCATCTTTTCTTAACATTATTCTCAAGTGAATTAAGAATTTAATTACAAATTTTGACTAAGTCATTCCATGAGAAGCAATTCAGGAACACTTTCCTCTGAAGATTATGAACACTTAGATAAGCTAAAGAGTTAGAGATAAGTGTTTCAAAATAGGAAAGAAGTTGTGATTTTTTGAGAGTCAATTAGAGGACATTAAATGCTCAAGAGACAGAAAATAAGAATCTGAAGAGTTGAAAAAGCACTAGAAATTATTCTGTAGAGTTGTAGCAAAAAGAATGCTATAGGCTATTCAATAAAAGCACACAGGGCTTCAGCTCAGTTCCTAAGTTCTTCATAAATTACCTTAGCACTCCCTTAGAAATCATAATATAGGGCTACATGGAGCAAGGGCAGCAGACCTTCACCTATGCTTAAACTGGAAATACTGCATGCCTTACAAGAATAAAGTCATTCAAGTAGATTTCTCAAAGAGCTAACTTGGCTCCTCCAGCCAACTTTTTTGAAAAGGAGCAGAAAACATACCTCACCCAGACAACCACTACAACCCATTTTTCAGGGCAGCACAACATAAAACAGAGCTCAAACTTTTCTGCATACTGAGCTAATTAAAGAAGTAGATTGCATACTAAAATCTGATTATTAAGCTGATATCAAAACCCATAAAGCTGCTAGCCTTGTTCTGATCTGTTAAAGCAGCTCAAACCACAGTGAGGATAAAAAAAAAGAACAGGTTTCTTGATATGAAAACCTATATATTTAAACATAACATAACATGTTGTAGAAAAGCCTCCTACACAACTAAAGATTTAACTTCTAAAACTGCTTATAAATATTAATACAATATCATAATCCATTTAATTCTCAACATCTTTCTAAATTTGTAACAAGGATTTCTCAAGTCAACTCTTTCATCTTCAAATATACATTAAGATGTGAAGACGAGCTGTCACTTTAAACCCACCCGCAGTATTTAAAAAAGACAGGGTGCAACCTACTGGTGGAGTTACAGTTAATTCCCCAGAAAGGCTCTTGATAAAACTCTCGAGAATAAAGAATGAGTTTACCAACACATAGCCTTGAAAGCACTGATTAAACAGGAATAGTCTTGGATATCTTTCTTTCTCTGATACAAAAATAATACCTGAACTTGGAGATGTTCAGGTAGAGTTTGCACAGCTTCATTATTAACAAAAATAACTTGGGCATTACTTGAATACACATCCCAATAACAAGGACTGTCCCCTAATTTACTGTCAGAATCTTTGTGACAGAGCACAAACTTGCTCAGCTGCTTTGAAAAGAATGCTCCCCTACTCAGAAAGGATCAGGAAATGTGGCAAGAGGTGAGATGTTTAGCAAGAAAACTGAAAAGTAGGACCAAGGGTTTACAGTGTTATTATGAACTAGATCTAGGTCTCCTATGTGAAGTTATCCTAGTTATCAAATTAAAAAAAGGCCAAAGTTAACTAGAACAATAATGAATTTTCCTATTTTTCAATTCAAGAAATCAGCAGATGAACAATTTATTAAATTTATGCTTTTATTTGGCTAAGGAATGCCTTAGCAATTTAGAAGCACCATGATTCCAAACTCTAGCCAATTGTGTTTGCCTCCTTTAATAATTGAATAGCAAATTATTTGAATTACATACCTTTCTATATTAAGACCTAAGAGGTCTTTAACTCCCAAATACTTGGTTAATTATCTTTAGAGCTCTGGCGCTCCTATTAAAACTCGAAATACACATTAAAATGCTGGTTTGCATGGGGATTATGGTTCTCTCTTCACACATAGAAGACTCCAGCATAATCCTATATTTAAATACATATTAGTTCATAGAGGGAAGCAAGAGAAGTGCAACACATTTTCTTTCTTAGCAAATACACACAATAAATTCCACATTATATGTACAGTCTTAACGTGCAGCATAAGTCTTCTTACTGTTCTGTTAGTGTAAAAGTCATGAGTAATACAGTCATAAGAACAAAGCTGTTAAAATGTTGAAGATAAAATATTTATGCAAAAACTAATTTCCTGACATGCTACCCTAGTATTTCAGTTTGTAGGAGATTCATCTGAAGAGATTCAGATTTGGGCAGCAAGATAGTCCTGAATGTCAGTGCAAATTAGCTGTGTATCTTCAAGCAGCCTTGAGACTTAAGTCTCAAATAGAGGCTGCCATTCCATTCAGAACTGTGACAGTACCCCTAAAAAACCTGTTTAAATTCTAGAGGCCAGGAAGGTTATTTTTCAAAACTGGCAAGTCACTGATATCATTATCCCTCAAACACTGAAAAAAAGGTTCAGAATACTTTGTTGAAAAGTTTGTAAATATGATAATGTAATCCAGGTTTAAATTCATTAAACATTGTAAAAGAGCAATGTAATGGCTAACACAGAAATTAAGTATCCCTACATCTTTTGTTGGGTCTTGGTGGATTTTGTTTTGTTTGTTGTTTTTCTTTTAGTTTGGTGTGTTTTGTTTCTTTGTTTTTTCTTTGCCTTAAAGCACCACTATAATATTATTGTCTAAGGTTTCTTGACACGAGTAGGTTGTGAGTGGTCTATTGCTTTGATTTCTGGGGTTTTTTACACTGGTAAAAATCATTCAATCAACACTCCTCTCCAGAGGAAACCTGAGAAATTTGCATTGAACATTAAGAATTCAAATGCAGGGTAGGAAAGAGAGAGAGCGACAGAGTGCTCAGTGTAGAAAGAAGGAAATTAGAAAGTTACTGAAAAAGTAGAACTAAGCTTCTTCACTCACACACATTACTAAGAACTTACACCAGTTCTTTCACAATGGTTTGATGGGCCCAGACATTTCAATTGAACACATTGCTTCATACAAACTGCACAGTTTTCATAAAACCTGCTAACTCTAGTGAAAGGAGAACATGCCTCAGATAATTTAAATACAAAGCCAGGTGTTTGACACCTTCCTTTTCAGATAACAGTCATCTATTTCTGTATTACAGACATACACACACTACAAAGTAAAAGCAACAAATTATTAAGAAAAAACCAAACCTCAAATCTACAACTCCCTAATTCTTGCAGGCTGTATTTAGAGTATCACAGCAAGTCCTTCAGCCATGCAGAGTGAGCAGCTATGTAGCTATGGCTGGAACAAGTGAAGCAGAAACAGACCCAGCAGATTTCTCTCTCATTGGAGCAGTTTGTGCTACAAACACAGCTGCACCATGATTACCACTACACTCAAATCAGCACACAGCCACAGTAAATAGAAGTGGTATTTCTAAAAAATTCTATTGACTTTCAGAGGTGCTGTTCAGTATTAACCAGTGATGCTTCAGCACAGAACTACATATAACAGGCACAGATTTCAACACTCATTGCACTAGATCATCAGCATTGCTTCTGAGGATACACCTTAAGTCCACCCAAAAATCAGAGGCCCATTATTATATATGGTGGAGAAACTACATCTTGTGTCTGTAAGACTACAAAGTATCAAAACCAAATGGGACTATTACACTAATACATCATTATATTTGAGCTATTTCATAGTATTTTGTGGGTTTGAGTTTTTGGTTTCTTCCTTTGGTATTTTAACGCAGAGAGCAAGACTGTATTGGTCACATCATTCTATTTTCTGGGAAGCATATCAGGGAAAATAGAAATGTAAGAACACTCTCTGGCATTCATCCTTTCCAAAAGCATGACAGAAATTTCTGAACTTGAAGAAAGTATCTTTTGATCCACAGAGCAGCAGTGAAAATACTTTCCTTACTGACACATGTATCAGAACAAAGTTCTGGTTCTTCACATTCCTTGCTTTGTTTATTTACCAGTAGAAAGAACAAACCCCTTTAGAACAGCTTCAGTCTCCCAGATGCTTTGTTTAGACATCTGCAGTGCCCTGTGAAATCAAATCTCACCATGAACATGCCTATATTTAGACCCCTGAACTGCTCAAGTGTTTTACTGCAGAGTTGCAGTTGCATAGAAACACAAGCCAAGGTCCACCAAAGCTTTGTCTAGTTCATGCTCTGACAAAACTGCCTCATTTCTCCTCACTACTTCTCTCCCTCCACTGCCCACTCTTGCCATAAATAAGTATATTTTGGCATTCTCGGTGCCTTCTCCCTCCAGCATCTCCAGTGGGGTAGCTATTTACCACACTGCAGCTCATCAGGTCGCTGTCACTTCACTATTGCTTTATGTGCTGCATATGTCAGATTTTTCATTTGCTGGCAGGAAGTCTGAGCAATGTGTCCTCAGCAAGGATTCACTTATTTCCCTCATTGCTTCCTGAAGAAGTTGCAAGACATGTATAATCATTCACAGGATTTCTTGCTGAGTGCTTTGGGCAAATGTGTCACATTGAGTTATTCTGCTCTCTGATAGATATTTGAACCTTAAAAAAAAATGTTTAAGCCAAGATAGGCAGTTTGAAAGTAATAAATCCTTGGAGGAGAGCAGCCTTGAAAAAGAATTGCAGCCTAAACAAGACACAATAAAAGCCCAGGAAAATCTTGTGGCAACACTAAACATACCCAGAATAGTCACTAGAGCTATCTAGCAGTAATTTTGTAGAAAAGGGCAATCTTGTCCCCCTATAAAGTTGTTTTCCAGTACCAACTACCACAGAAGATTTCACTAAAATTATGCAGAATTTTATCCACAGGTGCTGTCATGGTCCTACAACACAGGGGAGATTATGGATGTGAGTGTGCTGCTCTTACAGGAAAGGGTGCAATGTGTAGCATTTTCTAAGGTTGGGACAGCAATGGCTTGTCATAAAAACATCAGATAAAATGTTCTGCTCACTTCCTTTCCACAGGATAGCCATGTAGTTGGTTCTCGTTTTAATCCTTAATTTATTAAGGACAAAGGAAATCAGACCCAGATTACAAGTCTTGAGCCAAGATTTAAACTACAGAAAGTACAATTGCATCTTAGCATAAGCATAGGAATTCTTACAATCTATTAGTTCAATTCCCCATTCCTCCCTTCATAAATAAATGCTCACAATTGATTTCTCTCTTTAATAAAAGGAGAATTTGTAAAACATTAGAGCAATGAAAGCTAATCCTTACATACCTCTGTCAGCATAAGCCTTTTCATCTCCCTCAATTATGTCATTTAAACATTAAGTACAGAAGGTTCAAACAGATTTTTTTCAAGATTGCTTTACTAACAAAGATCAGATTCAGTGCTTTTCACTGAGGAAAGGGAGCCGGGACACCAAAACGAGCAGGACCTCACTCAGCAGCTCAGGACACTGACCGTATTCACCCATAGCTAGAGAAACGCCCTGCAGACATCCTGATTGAGCCAGCCTGTTCTAGTCACACCAACTGCGTTTTGTTTGCATAACTCTATAAGTGATTACTTTCTTACAATCTCTTGCTGTTATGACTTCATTAACTATTATCTTGTTTATGTTGATAATTTCCAATTAAAGAGCCACAATGCCCAAAACAAACAGAAGCTTCAGAAGAGGCTGTCACACAGACTCTTTAATAGGTCCTTATAATTACACCTTTATCTTTAATGCAAATGCCTCAAAAATGTTTTAAGACCAAAGTCCTTAGAAGTAGCCCAAAAAAAACCCACCTGAATAGGATATCAGTGAATGGGCATTTGAGTCACAAAACTTGATCATAAAGGAACCAGACAGATTCTGCAGCCTCCATTGCATCAATCCACTGTTTCAAAGAGTTGTGTTATAATAATCTAAAGTCATCTGCAAGAAATTGTCAAACAGACTAGAAAATGTGAATTCAGATGTCAAAGCGGAGCTCAGAGTGGTAGTAAGTGAAGGTTTAGAACACATTATTTCAAATAAGCTTTAATTCAGTCCTATACCATCTACAACTGTAGCTTTATTACTTGTCTGTCCTCTTTTTGATATTAGCTCACATATTTGGTCTTATATTAAATTTGCTGCTGATATCTCAGATAAGTGGCTTCCTAAAGGTGATGCAGCACTTAACATAATGGGTACTTCAGTGCATTTGTCTTTAATAGCACACAAACTTTGCATGTTTATGTAAAGTCTGAGCACGTTCATTCTTTCAAATTCAAGTTTTTGCAAAAATACCAGTGTTAGTCAATTATCTCTACCCTTAATTTATTCAAGCTAACATGAAATCCATCAGGAGTCTCACACAAAGGCTAAAATCACAACTTTTAGAATTTCATGACCACATAGCTCAATCTAATTCCTAAGGTTTCAAATCGCTTGAATGAACTCTGAAGTTGTGCTAAGTAATAATGTCTTGGGTCATTAACTTTAACACTGCCAACTTGCCCTCATGATTGCATTTACTTTAATTAATGTAAGGTAGTAATTAATGGCACACTCAACAGAAAGGTCTGCTATAGCACACTGCCAGTTTTTCACAAATAAAGCAATCAAAGTGTTTCAGGCAAGACTGGAAATAATCTGTTGCAGGTGACAAGTGCAGAGACAAAAAAGGCTAAGCCACAGTGTTTTGTGGATTTTCTTCCTAAATTGAGGTGCAACAGGTTTCGTTGTCATGCTAAAATCTTGGCCCACATTTTGCCATGCTTCTTTTTTTTTTTTTGCAATACTAAATTTGATTCATAAAAAAACCTTCAGCATGCATCCACTGATACTATGTAAAATCATGAAACTGTTAGAGAGAAGTGTCAGTTATTCTACCATAGCAATGAGGAGATCAAAACAGAGCTCGTTAAGTAACTGTGTACCAACCTCCCACTACCCTGAACAGCTCTTTTACAAAACCACTTGGTATTCAGACCACACTCTCCCCTCATGCATCTTTTGCAAGATTTCAACTTCTGGTTAAACTTTGACCAAGCCAAACTTTATTTATGGGATGAACGTCTTCAAAACCACTTAATGCAATCTCTCATAAGTTTTTGAGGGGGAAAAAAATCTAAAAAAGGAAATACTTCTACTAGCAAAAATAAATTTGCACATAAGAACAGCAGCATGGTATATGGTAGAAAATTAATTTTCTAAATACTCTGCTCCACAAAAATACTAATCCACACAGTGACTTCCAGCTTAAAGACTGCTACTAAATTTTCCAAAATTAAGAAAAGTTTATTCTGTCAGCATAGCATTTAAACAAAGTATTTGAAGAGAATTCTCCTTGACCAACCTGGATCAATTATCTGAACTGGCAGAGTGTACAACACCACATTGACATGACACACAATTTGATGCTAGAATGAGGTATCAAGTATAGCTGATATACAGAACAGTAACACAAAAGGAAACTCATCAAGGGGAAAGCTTATTTCTTTGACTTTTCCTTCTCCATCCTGAAAGGCAAAATGAGAGCATAGGCCTACTTAGGTCTGTATGACATTATCACAATAATCATTATCCCAAATGTTTTCACTGGCAGGAGATGAGAGAATAAAGACCTAGGAAGCAGAAAGAATAATTCCAGATATAAGATTTCTTTTGGATGATTCAGAAAGAAATCTGTCTGCCAGCATTTAGAACAATTTACTTTGAGATCCCTATGTGGGAAATAACTGTACCTGAAGTCTGGCAAAAAGCACATTTTCTTAATGACTCATTAGTTCACTTTCTCCTCTGAGAATGTTAAAGCTTCCATTCCTGTATTTGGAGAGGAGGTTAAAATATTGGGAGAAAGTGAGAGAAAAAGGGCAAAACCAAAGGGACAGCGAAGAACATATGAGGAAATGTTGGAGAGGGAAGTGCCCCACATGCCCCCAAACCTTAGATTTTTGTATTTCCTTCCATAAGATTGCTCCCTGCATGACAACAAAGGTGAAAGATTCATCTGGAGATATTAAATATCATGAACAGGTGGGTGGGAGTCCTTCCAGTCATGCATAACCAGGGAGGAATCTCAGAAGCCCCTCAATAAGACCCTGCCTTCTGGTCTGTGTACCTGCAGGCAGTCTGACAGTGCAGAAGACTAAGTTCTACTCCCATTTATGAACTTGTTCTCTTTACAACCTCATGTTTTAATAAGGAAAGCATTGGTTTAGATTAAATGTGGAGATATAAAAATGTCCGTGTACTCTGAGGTACAATCAAAATATATGCTTGGGGGTTATAGAACAATTATAAGAACATAAATAATCATAGACACTTTACATGCCTGACACTAGAAATAAAATCATTACAGATACTTAAAACCCGTAAATCTGAAACCCAGAGCACATAAGTACAAGCTGGAGCTGGAAAATTAGTTTGAACATATACTTAGGGACAGAAAAACTGATAAAGTTATTAATTAAAGCAGTCACCACAGGACAGACTGCAGAAATGACAAAAACAGTTACAATATTTTCATCCAGCTATCAGTGCCAAGAGATATCACAAAAAGGGGACCCTCTATTGCCACACTCCAGTCATCTCATCCTGGCCACTCCACTTGGTTATTGTCACCCTGTATCCTGACTACCCAGAAGGGGATATGCTAACCAAGAGATTGCTGACCATAGCCTACAAGCTGCCTGGCAGCAAAATCATCCTTCATTCTCACATTTGAATGCAATACCAGGCAATGCACTTCTGAAGGAACAGAGCCCAACAAGTCAGACTAAATTCAAGTAAGGACAAATGAGGATTACCTTGTAAATATGTAGACAAGATACCAAGATTAAAAAAAAACAGAATACAAATTACCTGTGTTAATCTACATGTATAGAAATATAAGAAAATATTAAGAGGAAAACTAGCAGTGTGCAATGATTTAGAATACATTAGAATAGAATAATTTTAAACTGGAACAAAAAATGCTGAGCAATGAGCTGTAGCTTGCTATCATATACACAGACAGGAAAAAGTCTGAATATCAATTACTTAAGAGGTTTTATCTCTTCTAGAAGTTCTGCCACTATTCCCACCTAATAGATGCACTTTCCAAACTGTTCCTTCGAACATAATAGCAACTGGAGTTATCAGTAAATAATGAACAACATCTGACTGAGCTTAGTCAAGGGGCATGATCTGTTTGCTGTGCCATTGGTGTGCTACTTTACCTCAGTTTCTCACATACCTTTTACAGCTTTAATACACCAGTGTTAACCCAGCACTTTAAAAAGTGGTTTCTTTAAAACTGCATGTTGAACAACCCCACCCATCATGTTGGTCCTATTTCAGAGGACACACTTGGGGATAGATTTGGATGTATATGGCATCAAGCTCTGAACTGATGCTTCAGAACAGCTTTGTCAAACCTTATCAAAAGTGACAATTTTTTTCCTTTCCTTTGCACACAGACCTCCTACATGCAGCTGAAAAGCCTAGAGCTTCTAGCTAAATCATCTGGAAATCACTTCACAGTTCAAACCACAGTGTAATCCTTCCACTTGACAAGATGTATTTCAGGCAAAGTCTGACAACACACAAGGGCTTTCGATCCAGCAAATTCCAGGAAACTGTCCACGATGGAGCTCCTAACTCCCAATAGGCAACGTATTTTAAAACTCAGTGTAATATAGTTTAAATATATATTAATTAAAAAAACACACACAAAATCCCAAAACCCAAGTTGAGCTAATTTCTTACTTCTCTCCACAGACACTAAATTTGATTTGAGGAAGTAGTACAATATGTGATACATGCACAGTGACAGAAGTCACCCAATTTCACCATGCCCACATGTTCAGGCTTCAGAGATGCCCACAGAGGCTATTTCTCATGCCCAATCACACTGAACATCAATGAACACTCAGCTGTAATTAGTTCTTCATTGGCTTTGCAACAAGGCTTGCATAGGTTTGTGTTTGGGGCCCTGCTTTTGTGGATTGAAGTTTTTAAGAGTGAGCAGAATTTGAAATTGTTGGCAGGCTTACAGAAATAATACAGATGAAGTCTGACAGGAGTCAGAGTGCTAAGCTAAGACTTGCTGTAATTGAAACATCAGGCAATGGGGAGGCTGATTAAAATCAACATTTTCATCTGACTATTTTGGCCCTCAGGACATGGTCCAGAGACCAAATTGCTAAAAATTAGTCATGCCTTGCTCATTACCCCAAAGGCACAGACTTGCATACAAGAATTTGAACACATAACTTGAAAAAGTCACTGTTGTCGAAATGGGACATTTTTAAAGAAAAGGGACATAAAGAACAAACAAAAAAAACCCAAATCCACCCAAAAACCTCACCAGATTTAGACAGATCCATACTATTTCCTTTGTTCCTTTTCCAAGTGTTTCTACTGAACCCCTGTTGATTTAATACATATCCTACCCACACAGAGATAATGCATAATTTATCATGTTTTATCATCACTATACACAGAAATAGTGTAGTCAATAAATAAATTTTGGAATGTTATGAAGAAATTCTAATGCAGATTAAATTACTGGAAACCAGGTACACAGCTTTTAACTCATTGCATTATTTGTATAAGCCTTAAAGTAAACTAAGCATATATAACATACACAAGATGTTGCATCATATGCATGGAATATATATATGTACCAAAGCTGTAGAGGAAGGAAGACCCTAACACCAGCCAAAAATACCATTATTTTACTTGAAAGAAATAGTTTCCTTGAATTTTTAAATTTAAGCTTTGCGTACACATCAAGTGAAGCCCTAAATCAGGCATAACCAAAGATCCTTCTCTGATCTCTAGATTACCAAGGGACGAAGTTAGATGTTTTATTAAATCCAGAGGTTTATAATATAAAATAATGAACTAAAATTCAGGACTTAAAATATTTGGGAAACAAATTGAGGCACTAATGAGTCATGTAGTTTTTGAAATTTCTAACAACAACCTATGTTTAAAATGTAATACGAAACTACTGAACAGCTTTTGAGTTACACTTAATGCTAGATGATTATTTAGCCTCTTGCAAAGCCAAGGAAAGTTTATTTCCTAGACATTTCCCCCCACCCCCTCTTTGAGTCAGCATAAAACCAGTAAGGCCTCAAGTCTAGAGAGGTTTCATTTGTTTCCAGACTCATTATATGTAGAGCCACTAACTTCCTGCAAGCATCTTTCCTTTAAAATAAACATTAATTTGTCAAGGGCAGACTAAAATAAACTTTCTCTGTGTTGCACACAATAAAAAATTTCCTTTGTGGACACAAACTAGTATCCTCAAAGTATGTTTCAGCTGAAACCAAACACTGAATGCTTAGGCTTCCTATTCTTCCTTATAAATAGTAAAATTGTACAGGAAAAAAGGTTTAATGAGAATGCTTTTCCTAAGCTTGCCTCTAGCATGCAAGATGTACATGCACCAACTGAAGTGCAGCAATATCACATTAACACTAAATAAACAAAGACAAACAGTCAAAAATAAGTTTTGACACATTTTCCCCCAATTTTTATTTACTCTAGCACGTCCTCTAGGAAGATTGGTATTCAGTTGTTGAAAGCAGAGCTGTTGCATGACAAACAGTGCATTACTTGTGACCAGCAAGGCAGCCTTTCCTACTCCTGTCTGATGAATAAATATCATAACCAACCTGAGAAGTGGGCTACCATCAATATATTATGTTTATTATAGATAATTCAAATGAGAAAAAGTTATGTTTCAATGACCCATGATATTTAAAATCATGGTGCTTTACTGCAGCTATCAGCACCACAGCAGGATACACAGTATGAAGCAAGAAAGTAATTTCATTTTCAAAAGGTTCTCTTGAAACCAATTTTGAAGTGCCCAAACACACACAAAAAATGCCCAAACACTGAAAGACTGCTGTAATAACATTTGGAGCCTATTCTACTCATGTGCACAATATAACTTAAAATCTTAATATTCTGGAAAAGTGATACAATTATAACCCTAGTATTGGGGTTTATTTTTTATTTTGAATATCCTGAGCTGGGAGAGATCCACAAGATTTTCAGAAACCTGCATCTAAACCTAGAGATCAGAAATCTCCTCGCTCTCACCGTTAGTTTGGACTTGCCAATAAGGAGACTTAGAAGTAGTCTGTTGGTCAGGACAGAGAGCATTTTGCAACTATCTAAAACATTTAGAAAATATATTTTTAGAGTGCTGGTCACTCCACTGTGACTCAGAGGGTGCAGCCAGTATCACAAATTATGTTTCTGAAGAAATAAAATTTGAATTGTCATGCATGCCACTAAAAAAAAAAAAAACCCAAAAAAAAAACTAACCCCCCCCCACCAAGTCTGTGGTAGAAAGAAAACAAGCATCATGTCTACACCAGAAGTTCATTGTAAAATGTTTTTAGTATACTTAATTGCAAAGATGGGTCAAAAGTTCAGCTACTGATTTAATATTTCATTAAGCTAGGGGACACTACCCACTCTGGTGACCTGCCACAGAGCACAGATTTAATGACTGCATTGCATCTTCTGAGAATTCTTGATTACAAGGTTACTTCTGATCTGCAGTCAGACTGAAATGATCTTTTGTTAAAGGGGTGATTCCATAACACAAAAATTTTCATTAGAGAAGGCAGCAGGCTTCTCTTCAATAAAGGTACATAATTTACATTTTAATTATTGAATCTGGAAAGAACATGTCTGAAGGAGAATTTGTAACACCATTTAAGATGAACTTAGCAGTTTAGTAATATTGCAAAAATTATGAAACCACTCTGATTAAATGATAAACATTTTCATCTTGAACAGCATGATGCCAACCAAACAGGAAATCGGGGTTCAAATTCATTGTCCTTCTCACTCCAGTAAGGAAATCTAAGCCAATCATGATTGCAAAGAACTTACAACTAAAGAGAAATCACTCCACAGAGAATTCTTTATATACATTCATGATGTATTCAAAGTCAGTATTGTGATAACTTAAGAAGCAACAAGTTCAAAATGAGCAGTGTTTGATAACTTCTAATCAGAAGCAATCTAGAAAAAAGAAAAGGTTTATTTTTTGCTCAGTTTTTGAAAGAGACAAGACGTGGAATTTCTAAGGACAGTGCATTTGTTATATATAAGACTGGATTCTGAGTTTTCAAGTATTCCTGTCTAATAAAAACCTACAAAACCCCCACAAAGAAAGAAAAAATTCCAAGCTAAAATTTTGATGCAACAACAGAAGCTGAAGAGTGAATAGGTAATGTAACATACATAATCATGAAGCATCTAAAATCTCTTATGGATCAAGCCATTCAATCAGAGGCTAGAACAAAACCATCCAGCAGTGTCCAAGTCTCTCTAGAACTGGGATAATCCAAGGAACAAGCAAGCAGGCTCCTTGCTCCCTCCAGCAGCAGGAGCAGGGTTATTTTCATGATGTCTCTTACTGCTAAAGAAATAAAGGTACTGCATATGTATTTTTAAGACACTACAAGTTTTAGGAAATCAAGCAATGTGTTTTACAGGGTATATTAAACAACAGAAATAATTCATCATCACCGATGACAAGGGGTTTATTTCAGGGTTTGGTGCTTTGCTGTTCTGTTTCATTTGAGGCACTTACCCCATCTGTTGAAAATGCAAGGGAGGAGGGGAAAGGTGTGAAAAAAAGGTAACCTTTCTGCTTCTCTTTTCAAAACTTTTTATAACCTCACTTGTGCTTTGTGCCTGGCTGAAGCCACTCCTCCACCCTCAATAACAAAGACCACGACTGCAGCAAACCTGCCATAAATGTGAGCCAGCATTTGATGCCCAAAGACAGCTCTTGAAAATTAAAAGATTTTTCCCCATACACACTGTAAAGTTTTTTTCTTATTTATACCATAAGTGTAATCCTGTTTTCATCAGGATGACCATTGCATCAATCCTAATAAAAATTTAAGTTTAACTTATGAGAGCTATTTACACTGAAAAGCAATTTCAGATTCTTTAGCCTCTAGGTTTAAAGCCAGAAGGTAATTTTTACTCAATATATTCCCTTAAAATCACATCCATTTTTTCCCCAAGAGCACTTCTTTTGTACTTCTTGTTAATCTTAATGAGATTTGAACAAGTTATTTAAGAAGCTATAAATCCCAACTGAAGATTTGACTGATTTTTAAGCAACCTACAATACTTCATTGTAGAGCCTTAATTCTTAGATAATAATTTTCCATTTAATATTTAAATAATTTTCCTGTTGCAAAATGTGTTTAAAAGGTAAGCCTCCAGAACATAGCTATAAAATGAGTTTGGGACTAAGAGAACGTATATTTTATTTCTTTCATGTTGCAAGGCTTCCTCTTTTGCACATCAAGTTATTACAACTCTATTAGTAGGTACAAGTACACCACAAGAAAAATTTGTGTAGCATCTGCATTATAAACACTTATCTTCCACACTACTACCTTCACATAATGCTCTTCTGTTCTTTTCTTCAAAGAGCTGACTGTAGGCAGGGAGGAAAGGAAGAATTATCATCTCTGTGCAGGCAGGAACCAGGATCAGAGAAGCTTTGCTACCTGTTGGAATTGATACAAGAGCCAAGCCTTTCTCCTAGATAATCTCTACCACAAGGCTGGCATTCCTTTTAAAGCAGTCTGGGAGATTCCTAAAATCCACCTTGAAATAAGGCAATCCACACCTCGAGTCAGACAGTAATGGGTCTTTCTGCAGAAGCAAAATTGTTTAATAAATCTAAACCCAACCCAAATTCATTCACTCTGGAAGTTACCCAAGTCAGACCTGATTATGAACATTGACGGAAAGATAAAAAAGCTACTGCTGAAAGGGTTCAAGTTTAAACTGTTTAAAAAAAGTTTGTTAGATTTTGGGAAAAGAAAATTAATCGGAATTCTACTAAAATAGGTACCTTCGAGAAGTTCAAGACATGACAATTACAATACAGAAGAGCTCATATTTTCACTGCTATCACAACAATGTTCCATCACCTTCTGAATTATGAAGAAACCAATCACACATTAAGCACTTAAAAGCTAATCTGAGTAAAAGATTAGACTATTTTTGCTTATCATGCTCTGTTCCCTGTTCTGCAGATTAAATATGGTTTTCCTAGTTTTATGAGTATCATAATCTGGAAAGATGGCATGAGATGAAAGTAGGAGATTGAGCAAATGACATCAAGCATTTAGACAGATTATTATCTAGAACAGATTATCCACAAGAAAAAAAAATGCACACCTGTGTTCTTCCATTTACCACTGCAGAAAAAAAACCCACCACAACAAAAACACCCCAATCTACTCCCCCTTATAAAAATGGTATTTTCTGATGTATACCTATTCTTTAGAAATGCTGTAGTAAAGAACTGAGAATGGAAAAGCCTCTCAGGACTCAGAACCAACAGCCTCAAATTCCAGGTCTAACATTCATACTTGGTTTGAGTGCTCACACATACATGCTGCTACTTTTGCAACACTTCATTACAGAGATTCTGTAACATTTCAATATTAACAAAAAAATTACTCCCTATGGTGTAAGATTTTTGCTTTCCAATTTTCAGGCAGGCAGGAATTGGCAAGTGTTCACTGATTTACTGCAGAAAGTTTAATATACAATGACAAGGTTCACCACAAATTTGGTGGTCTGTTTTGAATTTAATCTACTTCTGGTAAGGCTTAATTTAGTTAATACTCCACTTCTTGGAAGAGAAAATAGTGCCAAACAAGTGTATAAACATACTGTAAATAACTAGGTTTCTTCAAGATATTTATTACTAGCAAATTCTACATCACTTATGCTAACACATCTTGTATAAGTGTGGCATGAATTTCTCACAGCTCTATTCATAATTTTCTTAGATATGTTAGCAAACAATTCTGCTGGCAGGACTGGCTGTCCAAAACACGAGTCAAAGCTCTTTTTAAACACACAAATGAACATGAAGGTAAAGTTGAAATTATTATACTAGATGTTTGCACAGGATCATAAAAACACCCTCTCATTTTACAGTGGAAAAAATTACTACATTTTGAGCGTTGGCTCTAAGCATGGAATTGAAAATAGAGGGCTCTGCATGATCATTTTGCATTTTACCAACTGTGCAATGGATATACCAATTCAGTAGAACAAAATCCTAATACACCCTGTGCCATCAGCTCATAAATCACTTTGAGGAAACATGAAATCAAATAAATTGAGCCAAGTTCAGATTCCATTACATTTGACTACATCTCTACCCCTGTGTTTACTATAGATTCTTTAGCTCTATGGGAACTACTCTACAGTGAAACCTTGTTTTATTCTCTCAACCCCTTTTAAGAGGGAGGAAACATCCATGGCTTAAAGTGTTGTCTCACTTTCCAAGATGTTAAACCTTGGCACCCATTGCACACTTCTTAACCTGAAGAACTAAAACACCAATTCCAGAGGGCTGACCTGGAATTAACACTGACCTACATACTGCTCTTCTGCATCAATTTGGTTTCTGTTAAAAAGTGCAAGATTCAATACACTCAGAGGGTTTGAAATCCCCTTCTCCAAACTCCCCAACGGAGCCTCCTCATGCCCAACCCACAGCCAGAGCATTTCTTTGGAAGTGCCTCAAGTTCTCACCCTGTCAGAGGCTCACCTGGCACCCAGGCCACGTGGGACTGATCAAAGGCCACTTACAACCACATATTTGCTGAAACAAATTCATTACTTGGACATTTTTTATTACTTTTCACCCACTACTGTTAATATTCTTCCATATCTTGCATGGCATGGTTTCTTACATAATTCAGAGCAAAGCACTGAACATGAGCTTCAAAGCATTTATAACCATTTCTAGTTTTAACCTGTTTGTTTTTGAGAAAGTAAGGCTTTTAGATCTATTTTATCATATTTTGTGCAATAGTCTGAAAGTCTTTGTAAATTGGATGCAAAATAATAAAACTTTTTAAAATTTTTCATTTAGCAAAAGTACAGTCTGAACTCTAAAAATGTAAGCTGTCAACTACAGCTGTGTAATAAACCATCCCAACAGTGTCATTCCAATACAATATTATTCAGATGCATTTAATTCCAAAAGTCTTTTTTTTCCTCAATTTTCAGGACCTCTGCAGACCTTTGCTTCTTCTGCATATTTTCAAATACTAAGTTCATAATATTAATCTTGACCATGCACAAATCTTTTGTGAACCACTCATGTCAGTTGGTGCAATAAATGAGCTAAGAATGAGTTTCTCTAATCACATTACAAGGTAGCTTTGTTGTGTAGGGCTTTTTTTAAAGAAAAAGTGTACTTTTCCCACAACACACAGCTTGTATTCCTTTGTGACTGCTCCAGGAAGGGAAAAAGAATGAGGAGCTGAACTTATTGCAGCTAATCAAATGAGTTAAGGTTGGAAAATCCTTATCAAGCAAATCTTCAGGAAGCAAACTCAAAGAACACTAAGTGGTTTACTTTCCCACTGGCACATTGGGAAGGAGAAGAAGCAGGACACCGCAACCCCTTCTCTCACATAAGAATCATTAGCATTTACAAAGCCTAAGCTTTGAAGGGGAAAAAAACCTTCCAGACCCATTCTGCAAAGGAAACCTTTCAAACGTCAACTCAGGGCAAATAAATGATGTGCCAAGTCTGGTGCAGAGAGAAATCCTGGATGCCAGAAAGTTTCCCTCCCCCTTCCTTGGAGGGCAGAAAGAGACAGATTGTTTAGATCTACTCCTATCCTGAAGTTCCCAGAGAGCTCTTAACTCTTGATGGACCAACTCCAGGGTGCAATTCACCCTGATCTAGACTGCTCTATCCAGCAAGCCCAGAGGCAAGGAACAGGCAAAACCACATCACTCTGATTGCCATACCAAGTGTAATATGAAAGAAAGGTTTAAACATTGAAAACAAAGAAACAAGGACTTGGGAAAGGAATTTATCCCAATACTAATCTTAGAACTATTAAGCAGGTAAAGTTAGGGCTCACTGAAATCTTGTAGACATCTCAACTTAGAAACACTGTAGCAGTCCGTATCAAATTAAACATTATTTTTAGATTTCATATTACTCTGCTATCAAGATCCAATTTCTGGGATAAAACAGTGAGTATAAGAAGGGAAAAACCTCAAAGTCTATTGAAATAACAAGAATACATATCAAGTTTATATTCCACCCTTCTGCTGGAAAAAATCCATGTAAATCAGGCAGAATTACTTTAGAAGAGGTGGAATCAGTTTCAGACTAAACTGAAGCCTGAGGATTCTTGAGGCTTAACACATACATTTACATTGGAATCATATCTTGTGTTAGTTTCCACATAATTTGGTTAGTCTCTCAAAAGAACAGAACCTGTTAACAGACTTCACTTTGGAGCTCATTTAACAGTTCTCAGCACCACACTTGATTTTTTTCCCTGTTCTTGGTCCTGTCTTCTGTGCCTCTGTCTGCAGAGTACAGTCCAGTAAGTACGAACTTATTTTTAAAAGAAGCCACATGACAAGTAATTGTTGTCTGCACCCTTCTGAGTAGAATTATGCCATTTATGAAGCTCTCAGATCCTTCATACAGTTAATCAAGCCCATAGGAATAATTGCTGGGTCTAAATGTTTATATACCACAGTCCCTCATATTCAGCATTTCAGTGGCACTATTCCAATCAGTCTTAAAACAGCATAACCTAACAAACAGCTCCATTTCATCTCATGTCTCCATTAACAGCACAAAAAATTTAAGCTTGTTGCTATATTTGGGGCAGAATAGAGGGCTAAATAGGTTCTAGGCTTGCAGCTTTGAATTTGGAGGCAAGGATATGTCTGATTAAATTTTCTGTGTGTGCCCAGAGAAGTTAACATCCTTAATGCATATTATTTAAAACCCAGTTCTCTGTCATTTAAGTTTCCATTTACACAAACCTGGAACTTGCAGGAGTCTACATCCTCTAGTGAATATATTATCTATCATTCAGCACAATAATTAATGCAAAAGTTCAAAAGAACACTTCTGCTCATCTACTCTACTCATAATTTGACTAAAATATTAAGACATCACTTAATATGCAGTTCTACAAGAAGATATTTCTTCAAAACTGACCAGACAGTTCACTGAAATAATTTTGAAGCATGTAGCTATATATTAAATCTGGTGATTAAGCTTTCAGACAGACCTTACTCAGAGATTTCTTCCATACTCAGAGCCTTCACCTTGCATAATACTTGGCTTTCTGGAAAGCACTGAACCTTTGTTGCCAGCTAGCACAAGTTACAGTACTTAACACCACACTTAATTGTGTAATTAATTTATTGTGACTAAATTTCCAGCTGAAAGCTCCGTGTGTTACACATACCCTGCTCCACAGGTCTTCCCTCCAATTTTAGTTGAAGCAAAACAAGCATTAAGCAGATTTGTTTTTAAAGCTCAGCATAACACCAACACAGAGCTACTCTAACAGTTTCTCTTACAGCTTGTAAGCCCTTCTGTGCTATTTCTGTACCTCAATGTGCAAGGACTGTTCTGTCACCAGCTTCCAAGCTGAAATTGTTTCATGGCTTATTTTTTTGGCTCCATGTCCACAAAACAAGGGTCCTCTGTTCAAGACTGTTCAGACTGCAAGTTTCTACCCAATAGCCTTCATCCTCAGTGTTTTACTTTCCATTATCAGCAGTTCCCTCTTGTTCTCTAAGAGGACAAGCCCCTGCTCCCCCATCTGCCTGTCCTGAGGCTCTAATAAACCAACACGATTCAGTGTACTCAGTTCCTGAGTTTTAGAGGCTTCATTTTTGCCATTACAGACCATGCTGCACATGACCAGTAAGAAAGACTGTCCAGTTGTCCCTTCAGTGCTGGTGTCTCACTCAGCCTTTACATGACAATGAACTCAGCTGTCTCCAGTGAGCACAACTAAAAAGGTACATCTTGCTTCAGACACACAGAAATAAGTGTCAACAAACAGCATCTGAGGCCATTTAAGCAAAGTTCTAGCTGTAAATTCTGTTTCCTTTGTCGACAAATTACTAGCAAGACAGTACCTACTTTTTCAGGATATTAATTGTTTAACTTAATTCAGTAATTCTGATGAAGCAAGGACCAAGCTCTTCTGCTTGCACCTACTTCCCCACCCGCGACCCCACCCCAAATTAGAATGTGGCAACATGGATTATTAGCAGCCACATACACACCCCTTTCTCAGGTTCATGCCCCTAAACCTTTATCCTTCAGTAATCATTCAGTATTCAGTACAAAAGCAATTGCACCCGCTTTAATTAGAACACGTCCAGCAAAGCAACTCCAGAGAAGCAAAAAAAAAAAAAAAAAAAAAAAAAAAAAAAAAAAAAAAAAAGGAAAAAAATGAAGTTTAAAACAAGAAGGAAAGAAATGAATGTTTGGGTTGTTGTGTAACAGGGTTATTGATGAACTATTTTCTTCATATAAGCCATATACATAATAGTCCATGGCTCTAATTTTGCCATCCAACCACCACCATTCCCTTACCTGTCCTGCACAAATGTGTCAAATTCTGTCTGTGCTGCCGATCACACATTCTTTTGAACCAGCTCACATTACTCAGCAAGATACAGAGCTAATCCTTAGCTGTATTCCTACTTGCCATCCATATTACTCTAGAAAGAGCCTTAGCAGATGTCTTTCTAGCAGACTTTGTCCAAGACAAACATTATGCACATGTAATTTTAATTTGAACAAAGTTTAGTCCTGCTTTGCTTCCAGACAATATTAAATGTTCCATAACACAGCTGCAGCATCTACCCCTCCCCCGATTTCCAAGGCCTCTTTTTAGAAATTTTTTTAGAGCTAGACATGCAGCTCGGAATCTTCCAAATTCTTCTTTACCAAGTACTCAGCCATAATTTTTATTGTGTACCCTCAGAGGCAAACATTATCTGTGTGCACTGCACCCATGAAACATGGATATTAGATCAGAGGCTCATCATAATTCATTTTGACTTCCATTTGGAAAAATAGCACATTAAAAAATCTCCAAACCCTTAGACGTTGGTGATGCTGCCTGTGGACTAGCAGCGCACATGGACTATTCACCAAAATGGATGCATTTCTAACTTGTGTTTTAAGTTACATCTCCCTGCAAGGCATGCAGTACCAAATAAAACCAAAACACAGCCTGAGAGTCTCACCTCAAAGGGGGCCTCAATTTCTACCTGAAAACACCTCATTCTCCTTATTGGGCTGAGCTAGAAAATATTGTAAGAAGAGACAACTATGAATATCTGAAAATAGATATTTCTTCAACTGATTATTCCTCCCTTAATTTTAACAACATCAATAAGAATGACTAATTTCAACACTCCAGTGAGTTGCCTTTCTGAACATCTTTCTCCCCAGTTTAACCCTCACTGAAATAATACTGAAATATTGAAAAAAAATATTAGAGTTTCACACTGAGATACTACTGAAAAGGTCTAAACAAATCTTTACCTAAACTACAAGATATCTTCCAACATAATTATTTACAGATTTCTTCTGCAGCAGTAAAATAAACACATGCACCATGAAAAAAAATAGGATACAGCTGTACTCTTCTGTCCTGAACCAAAAGTAAACAGGAATGACAATCCCTTCCCCATTATCCAACACATATTCATGTGCAAGACTATTAATTTAAAAAAATAACTACCCCACAGATAAGTGCGGTTGATAGTACAATTCCAATGACAAATCCCCAAGCAATCAGTGTGTTAAGATATAGAAGTTTTCATCTACAATACCAATGATTAGAAGTATTACAAGTTTAATATCCCTCTCAAATTGTTTACACGTCACATAAGTATCATTTGTCTTGGGTGTTCTCATTAATAACTTATTCATTGTACGCTGTGCAGTGCTGATTAACCCCACAGATGAGTCTGATGTATGATATCGTATAAAACCCTTAGCTATGGTTCAGCACAGTTTCATCAGGTCTTCCATCAGTCTCCTTTGTGTCAGAGTTAGGATTATTTTCTTTAATGCTGATTCTTAACTACGAAAGCCTGGGTAAGTGCAGGAGCTCTGATTTTACTCTGTTTTACCAGTTGAGATATATTGCTCAATCTCTTCTTCTATTTTACATAATACATTAAGATGGGGATAAATGGGTCTATTTGAGATCCAAGACTCTCCACCACAGATATCTTTCATAATATATTTTATAAGTTCTAAAAAAACTTGTCTGCAAGTCTTCCATTTTTCACATTTCACAGATGGACTCCATTCCTTCATTAATTTGAATGCTACCTTCCTGTCAAAAAGCCATGCCTAGATCCCAGAAATATCTACATACATGCCTAGATTACAACACTTTACCTCTCAAGTACAATTTGGATGTACATAAACCAGAAACAATTACCTCTGAAAGCAATATGAAAACATAATACAAAATAATTCAGAAAGAGCCAGACCAATGCAAGCTTTACTCTTTGTATTACTCTGTATTGCCAGCATTTGCATTAAAAAAAAGTGCTTTACACTACTGTCTTGGTCTTTGTGCCCTTTTTTGACTGCTTTTTTTCAGCCAGAGCAGCCTTCACTAATGACCTCATTGTAAAATTAAAGAGAAATAGGAATACCACACATCACCCAAATGATTCAGAACTGATGAAAATTATTATTCTCTTGCACCATTTATTTATTTTGCAGCTCAGTTTGCTCCAGGATACTTATAAGCAAAATCCATAAGTATAGTACTAACAGTACTCAATTCTCCCAATAATTTTTATTTATAAAGTATTCTAAAATAAGGTGGATAGGACAAGTGGGACTCAAAGCTAAGTCTGAAAGTATCAAACTTAAAAATAGAGAAAGCTTAGAAATCACAAAATTCCACTAGGACCATCCTTTCTTTTCCTACCTTAAATGTTTGTCCTTAATGCACAAATCAGCAGCTACCACAGTATGGTCCACAGAAATTTGGAAATTCACAGCTGCTTCATAGGCAGCCAAAGAGGACAGCTAATCACTCAAACCCTCCTCTTCCCTGCAGACATCCTCAGAGCACCAGCTCTGTCCCCATCAAGGCTGATAACTCAGCACCCTACAGATACTTTATGAAAGTTATATGTACATATAAATAATGAATAAGCAGAATTTCTTAGGATGAGGAAGTTTAAAGCTACAAACAGATAAAACTGACAGCTAAAGCCATAATGTATTACTCATAAGTTATAAAAGCAAAAATTTTTATAGATAGTGTAGAAATTCAAAAAATGTGTTTGGTCAGCAGAATTAGCAGCAACCCAGAGAACAGTAATAATGGAAAGAGACCAATTTTCCAATCACAAATTCTTGAGGCGAGACTTTGCAATAAGAAAGAGCAGATTAAGAAAGATTGGCAAAGGACACTACTCTAGTCTGGTTCCTTTGAAAAGTGTAACAGCAAGGAAATGTGATTTCCCAGTGGGAATTTTTACTGTCAGCATGGAAAACAAATACAGTTGGGTTTTTTTTTTTATTTTCTTGCTAATTATCTGACTTTTCTTTAGCTACAAGACCAGCAGTTTAACCAAAAAAGGAAGTAAAACGAAATTATTTAATGCAACTCTCATGAGCTTCTAGGATTTCAAGTATTCTCATTTATAATCCAAGCACAGCAAAGTTTAAGTAATCTTAGTTCGGAGATGAATAAGCAAGATATACAAGCAAGCTTTCACATGGTAAGGCTGAAGAATCCTCAATTAGTTTTAAAACTCCTTAATGAAGCACATCAGCACATGAGTCTGCTCACTGGGTCCTTATCTGCACACAACTTAAAAGACTAACTCCACCAGTTTATAGATATAGTTTCTGACATTTTAGATATTTAACAGCAAGCAGACTTTTTTGTTCATGTGAGTTCCTGACCAAATCTTTAATTCATTCTACTATAACAGTGAATAAAGAGTTATATTATACACTCTCTAGTCTATAATGTAACTAGACCTAGACTCACTAGGTCTAGTTTATCTTTTTTAAAAAGTAATAATACTTAATGTGGGTACATACGGGATTTTTATGGAAAAGAACATGCAGTTCATACAGAAAGACATGGAAAGACTAATAATATTCTACTTGTGTTTGGGTAAGGCTAATTAAGTTGCAGAATCACTATCCCAGGTAGAACCCTTCCTGCACCATAGACTTTTATGATATTTGGACAGTGAGAACGATTATTTAAGTAGCATGATGAGTCTTGAAACATCTAAAAGTCTGTCATAAATCTAGTGATTAAATAAACACTAGTAAAGTCACATATTTTCCTGCACCTTTTGCCTCCTTAGAATGGAGCTGTTCACAATTACAACTGCATTCTCAGTTATTTGCTTAGGTCACATAACACCAACAAACGTTTGTTTTCCTGAGCTATATCTTTAATTATAAGAAACATTTCATTTTCTTCCTTGTCAAAGACAAAAGAAATTATAGCAGTAAAACCAGGACATGCAGCCTTCCCATTAATAACATAACAGGCAGAAAAAGATAATCATCATTTTTAAAAAGTGCAAATTTCACCTCCTTTTTGCCAGTATTTCCCATGGTTTTATCAGCATCAGCTCAACCATTCATAAACTATTCTAGCATTTCATTATTGCTATATCCAAGACTTCCAATCACCATCACACTCTCCATCCCTCTTAGTTGAAGTTGATGTGATTCTTTACAGCTGAGAATAATTAGCTAACCTGCATATTTTGGCACAGCTAGATAACATCTTACCTGAAGGCACTAATTACTTTTACTGTAGCTATCTCCACATTTTTTCTGGCTGGCAAGAACATAAGCACATTGAAACATTGTACACTGAAAGGCTCTCTCCAAGGGATTTTGACAAATTCCTCAGTGGATAAACTGGGAGTGATTTGTCAGGGCTGGTGACATATTTTATACCTTCTGCACTGATAGTTCCCACTGGATTTGATAAATCCAGGTTTAGTCAGAGAAATCAGAGAACTGCTCAAAGCAAACACTGTGTAGCTTAAGTTGAGAGTTTGAGGAACCAAGCTGTCTTTGTGTCTGTACAGAAGATTATATTTAGGCCTGCTTCAATCACCTGAAGTACAAGGCTGCAGGACTTCTGACAGGGAACTTTGGAATATGCTCACACGTGCTCCATTCTATCCCAATGGGACTCTGTTAGTGAGGCCTTGGACTCAAGGCTGATTTGACAAAATCAAAACACAAAGCCACGTCAGGCAGGTTTGTAACAATGCTCCATCTCTGATCACCACAACCAGAACATCTCCTTTGCCTCCTGCTCTGAGAGGAGCATGGCCCTCTAAAGAGATGCATCTGCAAATGAAGTATAGCTACAGCACATTAAAGCTAATATTCAAACAGCAGTAAACCCCTAAATACTGCTGAAGGAACCAAGCACCAGCTATAGGTCAGCTCTGCAGCAGGAATCTGGAATCCACCTGGCAAGTATTTTAGCTGCTAATCCAGCTCAAACTCTGTGGTCACAGCTGTGGGATAGATGTGGTTATAATTCCCAGTAGTCAGCACAGGAATACCAGAGCTAAACCATGCTGTTACGTTCTTACTCAGATATTGCCTAAAAAGCTTTGCATGTGCTTGTTTCTGAGTCCTGTTCAAAGGTTTTTAGCATGTCTCCAATCTGTTTCTGAGCCTTAATCAGGAATTAAACCTGAGGCCTCCATGTGACTTTACTCCTAGAGGCACAAAAGCATCAGTCTTGTCTTTGTCATTGCTTCTTCAACACTTTTGATAATTCAGTCTTCAAAGCCATTGAAAAAAAGAGAACATACTACTTGCTTAACAGCGCAGGTGAATCTAGTAGACATATGCTTTAATAAGATTTTCTAGCTACAAAAGTAACATAGGCATCTTATTTCAAAGACCGTAGATGTGGTATTACATATGCTGGCGAATTTTTGTCACTATTTTATGAACTCAACAAGGTCTTCTTCGGTTTGCTTTTATAGTAATAAACTGTCAACTTCCTAACGATAACAGTAGTCTCATCAGAAGGGAAACAACCCATTCCAGTGATCAAAATTGTCTAGAGAAATAAAAAAATCAGGAAGCATTAAAAAACACCCCACAAACAAACCAGCCAACAACAACAAAAAAATCCAAACCACAAAAAGTCAAAACAAAACCCAAAAAATCTCCAGATTTCAAAAAAAATTTCCTTAACTTTAACTGAAAATGAACCCAAATTACAAACGCCAACCTTAAGTTCTTCAAAACATAGCCTACAACGCTAGAGTATTTCAGTTACCACAAAACATGCATAATACCAGGAAATTCACCTTTTTTTGGCAAACGAAGCTAGTACCTCGTGTAAGAGTAATCACAAGTATTTAAGACACTACAAAAACAAATTCAAAATGATACCTTTACAAGTGCTTTTCACATACCTACAGAACTATGGACAGATATACTGAAAACACCTTTATAATGATAAAAGGCATTTGAAGAAAGAGAAGATAACATGTCACAGTGTATGCTGCAGTTAGGATAGCCATAACACACAAAGTATAATAACACAATTTCAGAAAGCTTTAAGCATGCAGACACACAAAATAACACCTTACCTCTTACAGAAGACCTCAGGCAGCTGCCCATACAGAGTAACACCATTCTATTTCAGAAGGCTGCATCTGCTCTTTCTTGCTCTTTAGCCCAACCTTTTATCCCCTCCTGTTGATGCACGGCACCTGTGTGCCCTCTGCTCCCTTTGGTGGTTGCTCAGTGCCCTGGGCACTCCATGGCTCACTACTTTCAATATCATTCACCTGTCCTGCCCAGCTGTACCCACTGGGGATGAGGCTCTCAGCCCCACTCTCAATCACCACAAACTGTGTGCCTACAGGAACAAAGCAGGTTGTACAAAAGAAAAAAAAATACCAAAAAAAACCCCACCCCATTCTAAAACCACCTGTCTCTGCAGAGACTCGACTGCCCCCACACTGAAGGGGCGCAGCAGCACCTGCAGCATTAAGCAAAGTACAGGCACAAGTGTGGTGTCATTAGGCAGAGAAATAGCATTGAAATCTTCATCTATTTTCATATTGTGATACCTGACCAACCTGAAAATGGGGTAATAGAATCCAGGTAGGGCTTGCCTGACAGACACAATTCCTGAACTCCCTGCTGCAGCAGTCTGCAGGGGAATAGGACAGGTACTGCAGGCTCAAGGTAGAAAGCCACAACACTCTCAGGAGTCACCCACAAGAAGGTCACATCATCAAAGCAATAGAACAAACACACAGCACCTGGGAACAGGGAACAGCGCCTTGAGAAAGAATCCCAAAGGCCTGAGCGCATTGAGGGCCCTGAGTGGCCTCACCTGGGGCCTTCTGTGGGCAGGCTCCATTTAAAGCCAGGCTGGGGAAAGAATCCCAAAGGCCTGAGTGCATTGAGGGCCCTGAGCGGTCTCACCTGGGGCCTTCCACAGCCTCACCTGGGGCCTTCTGCGGGCAGGCTCCATTTAAAGCCAGGCTGGGGACACGGTTGCCTCTGCTCCTGAGGGACTGGGCTGTGCTCCTTGTGATGTTCCTGGCTTGTTGGTGGCTTTGGCATTGTGCTGTGGTTCTAGGCGTCCCAACATGGCAGGTGAGGCCTGCTTTTCTGCCATTCTCAATGTGGAGAACACCTATGGCAGGTGAGGCAGACACCCATGCTTAGCTTCCCTCAGGGGTCACCTTGCCTTTCCTGAGGGAATGGTCCTGCTCTTATTGCCCACTTATGCATAAACGGTATTTTATCTTGGTTTTTCTAACTAAATGCATGTGGGGAGCAGCTTTTTTTTTTGACCTCGTATCTAAAGGCAGCACAAGCCATGTGGAAAAAGCAATTACTGCCTTTCACTAGCAGGTTATTTTCCCCACATCAAGTCCACAGGTAACAACAGAGGTTATGGCAGCTTTCCACTGGGAAATCTAGCCTACAAAAGGTAAGGCTTTAGCTATCTCCTGGAGAGGATGGAAAAATAATTTAGTATGGATCAGAAAAGACAGGAATGGTTGTGGTGAAGTTAAATGTAATTTGTAGAGGATAAGTTTTACAGTTTTTTTGTTATGGGTTATTAGGCACGAGGGAGTGTGTCCATGAGAAGACTGGACAAGCAGTTTGTATTCTTCTAAGGACTGAACAAACACTTCTTTCCTGGTGAGGGACATAGGTACTTAGTGCTGCTTATTCTTCCTTCACAATGCATTGAAAGGTGTTCTTATGCTATGTAAAGCGCTGACATTAAAATAGTCTTATTTAATGTATATCAGAGCTTATATTCATTGCAGGATAGGTTACAATAAAGACCTTTGATACATGTAGTTCTTATCTAATTGCCTCTCAAGGAAAAGAAGGAAAAACTGCCAACTTACTTCATTGTCGCAGCTTGGACCTCAAATACATGGTTATTGTTTTCTTTTCCACAGCTACTCAAGCAAGTCAGTTTCTCTGTAAAAGCTTCACTACTGTAGAAGCTTCAAGTAATTTTCTGAATGCTAGATAGCAGGAAGAGAGTTGTGGGTTATTTAGGATAGAAATTTGGACTCTGAGGTACTCCTGTGTGCATTTGACTCTAGAAATCAGGCTAGCTCTTTGATGCTTCTGTTTGTTACTGCTTCAAGCATGTCTTGTCCATCCAACCTCACAGGTGGGGCAGGGAAACCACAATGAGCTGTTGATTATTGATTCTGGAATCTAAACTTCATGTTAAAAATACTTTTGCTGGTATGTGATGAAGTCTTTTAGACTAGAAATAGGCTAAATGGATAAGTTTTGTCCAACAGTGACAAATAGATAATAGCTGATGAACTATGCTTCATGTTCAAAATACTTTTGCTGGTATGTGAAGGAAGGCTTTTAGACTAGAAATATGCTAAATGGGTAAGTTTTGTCCAACAGTGACAAATAGATAATAGCTGATGAACTATTGGTCACAGCTCTGCCTTCAAATATTGATTTCGTATGAAAATTAGCTGGTTACAGGAAATTATTTTTTTTCAAAGGGTTTATTAGAAGAAAACAGTGTCCATGTCTGGTTAAGTTTTTTTTTTTTGTTTTGCTTTCAGATTTGTTTTGAGCTAGGAAATTTGGTTGTACCTTTTTTACTTAACTTTAGGGACCTTCTCTTTTGAGAAATGAAAAAAAATAATGGGCTGTTGTAAGGCCTGTTAAAGACAGTAAAGGAGCTGTGACAAATGAAGTATTTTGATACAGTATTTAATGATTAAATCTGCTCTAATGATGTGACCTCCTTGTGGGTGACTCTGAAAGTGCTGTGTCTTTCTACATTGAGCCTGCAGTACCTGTCCAATTCCCCTGCAGGTTGTGCAGCAGGGAGTTCAGGAATTGCATAGTCTGTCAGGCAAGCCCTACCTGGATTCTGTTGTCCCATTTTCAGTTTGGTCAGGGATCAAAATAGGAAAGTAGATTGAGATTTCCATGCTGGTTCTTTGCCAAATGATACCTCACATATTTACTTTTCAAAGCACTTATCAGCAAGATGTTACAATGCTTGGTAACCTTTGTAGTGCTGGTAGTAGCAACAATACTCTTCATGTAGCACCCCTATCCCCCCAAAACTATCTCTAAAAGTTGTTTTTATGCTGCTGTGATAGATGAAAATAGCTGTGTGTTCTCCCAGAGAAGTACCAGGTGAATCCCTGGGGCAGGAGGGGTGTGAAGTGTGTTAGAGTGAGTTAGAGAGAGTACTGTTGGGGTAGAAAGCTGAAAGCAGGGTTTAGCTGGTGAGCTGCAGCTCAGGCAGGGCTCTAAAAAACAGATCAACCTGAGGGCACTTAGCTGGTATTTGCTGCAGCTCAAAAAAAAAAAGAAACAGCTGGAAGCAAGGAGCTACTGGAAAGACAGTGGCTGAAAAAGAGTTTTTTCTTAATACTTATTTCTAACTATCTTCTAGAGATCATTAAATACTTTTCTGCTTAGCAAGTTAATCATTCTTTACTGTATAGAGCTACAGTCCAGCCTTTCAGATATTCAAAGAGCAGTAGCCTGGCCCTCACAGTGTCTGAGGCTGTGGTGTGTAAGGAATGTACCTCAGCTAGTCTGTGGTAGTTATGAATATAGTTAATAGTTTTGTGTTATGGATATCTGCTGTTCCGATGGCTATTTCATCTGCTATTAACAAAAGGAATGAAACAAAATGCTGTGGACCTTATACTGAACTCATAAGAGCAAGAAATTATTCAGGACAGATGTGTATTAATAGATATCTTTGTAGAGTGGAATACTTTGCGTTTGGCAACTCTACCCTGTAGTTTAGGGGTCTTTGCAGATGGTCACTGTCCTTGTAAGAAGTCTGCTGAGGTGTTTGTATTGGGTGCTCATGGTTTAAAAATCTGAGGCTTTCCATTTGAATTTCCTTGACTTTGGTTGGGTGCTCATGGTTTAATGGTTTAAAAATGGTTTAAAAGTCTGAGGCTTTCCATTTGAATTTCCTTGATTTTGTGATATGGCATTCAGGATGCTATTTAAGCACTTTTGTTTGCAAGGATTTTTCTACATTCAAAGGCTAGAGTTTTATGCCTTAAAAACTGAAGGTAAAATATTAAGGCAATTATATCCAAAGCCATTTTCTTAAGCTAATTTAAATAGAAAAATGATCGACTTAATTACTCTGCATTCCTTGGCTTCTTTGCAGTGATCTGTAGCAGTCAACAAAGCAGATTGAAGTGGAAAAGGATTTTACTTTTGTAATGGACTTGTAGTTCGACTTTGCAGTAAGCTAGTAAAAAAATTAATTGAAAACTGAAATCCAGAGAGGTTGTCATGTAGATAATACTTTGCATTTAAAATGGTGTAGATTTATATCTTTTATGGAAGTATTCAGGAAGATTTGGAGGGTTTGTTTTTTGTTTTGTTTTTTCTTTCACTTTGGGGTAAATTTAAAAAGAAAGATGAAAATTTATACTTTTACTCTGAAACACAATATTGTAACATTTTCAAGGGAAAGTGATTTTGACTTTTGCAGAAATAAAACAAATGTAGGAAAGTTTTGTATTCTTATTTCCATGCAAGAGCACATACACAGGTGACAAGTAATGGAATAGAGGACATGGTAGTTAGATGTTTGAGAACTGGGTGGACTTGAGGTTGTGAAAGACTTTTCTTATTGCTTTGTAGAAAGATACTGCTCTATGTTTCTCATACTTTATCTTCCTCTCAACAGTGCTAATTGCTATTCTAGCTATTATGATCATTAATTGAACTTCAGATGGAAAAAAACCACATTTATTGCAGATTCTGCCATAGGCGTAAAGAAAGACGAAAAAGTCCAAGTAGCTTGCAAATTGTTTTAATCCATAAATGTTTATACCCATTTTTCATACATTGCTCTGCTGACTGAATGCAAGGCCCATTAACCTTTAGGACTGAAGTTTTTCAGTTCAACTTACTCAATTTTGTTATATTTGCCTCCTTCTGATTGTTAATGATGAATAATTCTTCTAATGCATTTGGAACTGGCAAGAAACGAGTTTAATGCACATATCCTCTAACACCTATTGCCTACTAGAGTAAGGGTGTGCTGTGAAGGAAAAAGTTGCTTCACTTTTTTTTGGCATCAGGTGGAATCTGTAACTGAACAGTCTATGACAAAGGATTGCCATCCACGCTAACCAGGACAGCAGGTATTTATTGATTTGTATTTCATGTTTTTCCAGCAGTTTCTTCTCATCTGAGGCATTTAGTAAGGGTGTGATATTCTAGAAATAAAACTCCTGTAACATTTTAATTTTCAGAGTAAGACAGGCATAAAAAAAAACAGGTCCTCATGATTTGATGGTTTTATTTTTTTGGTTACTTCAAAGGATGTCTTTTTTTTTAATCTAGCATAGGATATATGCAACAACATTCAGCTTGGTAGATTTTCCCATTTTCCCATTTCCCATTTTCTAAAACAATAAAACTACTGGCCCATGGCACATTGAAATTACAAGTGCAGTCTAAAAAATTAGGCCAAAATATTTGCCTTATAAAATTAATTCTGGTGCTAATATACTGAAATCAATATGAAAGATTTGCAAAGTATTTATTTGGCAAGGAGGAATGGATGTGACTTTTCTCCCTCTGTAAATAAAAATGTCAGTCCTGCATAATGTCACAATGTCACAGTTTTTACGTGGCAGTTTAATCAATCTTCTCAAGGCTTTACCTTACATCTTGAATGGATTCTTATCACTGTAAAATACCACTGCTTTATTCTGTACATGATTAAATTACTGCACTAGAAATACTTTCTATAGGGCTACATTCTGCAGCTTTCTAGAGATGCTACTTTAAAGTGTTTGCATGCCCAGACTAAATAGAAACCTTTTTTTAAAGAAGTTTTTGAGACCTTTGCCAGTGATAACAAGGAGTGAATGATAGGGAATAGTTCAGAAGAGCAAACATGAGTGATTTTTATGATCTGGATTCTAAAGGAAAAGGAATAAGCTCTTTGAGGAGACATTTTGCTTCAGGAAGGACAATACCAATTGCCAAAATCTCCCACACTTTTCTCTTGTCCTAAAAAAGAAACTCATGTAATAAAGTGTCCTGTTAGGACTATGCAACTAAACTGTCTATTTTGACTGGAATAACTATCATATTCAATGGCCTCAAAAATTTGGGCTAAAGTGAATTCAGAAATTTCTGAGCAATTATGATGCTGGTAGCAGATCTTTTCTCTTATTGAAATTCTGTCATTTCCTTCCACCAAAGAATTATCAAAGACATGTGTCCTTTATTCATATCATATGTATTAATTTTTTCGAGAAACAGAAGGAAAAGTGATTCTTTTCCGTAAGAAAAAAATCTGCCTTAGGGAAGAGACTTATTTTTGTCTATCATTTGCTGTACATTCTTTCCTTCCCCCAGTCCATTAGATTCTCATGATCTGCATATTGTTGATGCGATATTTTGATGTACTCTGATACTCTGAAAAATCACATGATTCTGTTAGAAGCATAAGACAATGGCAGTTTGACCAATCTTTTTCCAATTCTCTTAGTACTTTCCCCTGGTCTCTTGATTCTCTTGATTTGGATTATAGCTGTCAAGAAAATAACCTGGAGAACTGAGAACTTGGCATTGGTTTGTTGCAACTATAGAGTTAAGAAAATAATAAAAAATTTTGCCTTCCTAAATACTTCATATAACTAATTTAAAAATCTAAAAATAATTAATCCTATGTCTATTTTTTTCAAGATAAGAAGAACCAATTTCAGAAATGTGAGCAGGGCTCTTGCCCATACCCAGAAAGGACTGTCTGTATTTAATTTGCTTTTGCACTGAAGCAGAGCTATTCCATCTCTGCTCTCTAGTAACCTCTACTTTTTAGAGTCCAATACAGTAAAATATGCCCAACAAAGTAGGGGGAAAAAAATCAAACCACCATCTGATATATCAGAGAATGCTACAGGGCATGAATCTTTTCTTAGAACTTATTAACAGCAATCAATAAATTGTGCTGCTCTTTCCGGCAATCTTGTCCAAAGGAGACATTTCTTGTTTGCCTTTTTCCTTTGCTGTTGGACATCGGCTTTTTCCTTTTACTGGGATACAGAGACTTGCACAAGTCTAAAACTTTTTTCAAAAGGGACAAGTTTACAATATTTAAGGGGAAAAATAATTTTCCTGGCTCCAAATCTTGTTTGTAACAACAGGATGCATTATTATAAGCGACAGTTAAAACCATGAATAACAAAGATAATTTAGATTATTCCCTGGCAGCACAACATATATCAATTGATAAATTGTTTAAAAATGCATAGAGTCCACATGTTTAACTATCACATTCTGTCTTCTCCACTTGTGGGCTGGCAGAAGATTTTTCTCCCCATTTAGGACTTAGTGATGTAGAAAAATCACATTAGCCAGACACCAGTTACTTACTGCTGTATCATGCCTGATTGATGGGGGTTATTTTACTATCATCAGATTAGAGATGAGAGAGATGAGGGGAGATAAATTAAAGAGGCAGAGGAACTCTCTTGTTGTGGTGTCTTGTGCCTAAAACTACCCCTAAGAGGATAATGAGGTTAATGCTGAGCCAGGTACAAAGGTAACTTAGCAATTACTTTAAAAAAACCCTGTGAATTTGTAATGGAAGTATTGTGCCAACTCCCAGAGACAAGTAAGCAACTTTTAATTGATTAGCAGTTGATTAGTTGCTCCTTGAACAAACATGTGAATTTGTGTTTCATTTAAGCAAGTGGTTATCCAGAGCAACTATCATCCTGCAGCCTGAGGGAGATTGCTAACACAAAGGAGAATATGAGCTTTGCCTGCTGAAGGCTCATCAAACAGCTCAGGGAGGGCTGTGAAGTGTATCTACACGCAGGTTCACTGAGCACATAATCCAATTTGCTTATTTTCTGCTTGCTTTGTACCACCCCATCATCCTGCTGGAGTTTGTCTGAACCTCACTGTACTTGACTTTCTCTGAGGATTTCCTGTAATGGAAGTGCTGTAGCAATTGCCCCTGGCTTCAAAATATGCTACATGGGCTTGGAAAGGGTTTAGATAAGGGAGGAGTCAGTATTTTAACTCTTGATGGCATTTTCTTGGTATATTTGGCAAGTGACCTACAGTAGGACTTGGACTTTTTGGAGCTTATTTGGCTGACAGATGTTGATCAAAGCAATTATTAGAAATTATCAGATTCATTGGGCATCATCACACAGAGATTAATGTGGGACATAATTTTCCAGGGCAATAGTAGTGTGTAATTCTGCATTTCTGAAAGATACTCAATCTTTTTGCTGAATATTGGAATGTGCAAACTTTTCCTCTCATTCCCCATTTCTTGATGTTTGAAAGCTGTGCAAATATTGTGACTGGAGAATGTAATTCAAGCCATAGGAAAGAAGTAATCTATTTTAAGACCAGGACACTAGGAAATGAATAATTCAAATGATAAAATATTAAGACATGTTTTGCAGCCAGTGCAACAATGATCTAAAATTAATGCACAGACTTTTACTTGCATAGAATTTGGGGAAGATTGGAAGACAGCTAAGAAATTCCTACTAGCAAATGCAGTTTGTGTGCAAAATGACAGCACACAGCTCTGTTCAAGTTAAATGTGACTTTAATCAGTTTCATAGTGGTGGAAGTATAATTCAAATTAGCGTTTATACATGGTGCAATTGGCTTGCAAGGACTATCCAGTGTGTTCTGCAATCGTGTAATGAACAGGGTCACAACCTCATCTGTGCTTCGGGCCTTTGATGTATTTTAAGGCGCTCTGCACTCGGAGGTGATATAGTAGATTTCAGTATGAGTCAAGGCACTGACTTTCTCCTCTTCCCAAGAGGGAGAGACCTTTTTCTGAGGACATGTTTTGCCCAGGACCAGCCTTAAAGCACGTTTTGGCCTGATTTCCATTTCATAACATAATTTATCTGCTTTAATAGTCAAGCCACTCAAATACAATCATGTCAAGGGTAAAGTGCAGTTTAAGGAACCTTTAGCAATAAAATATCTCAAAGTAATCAGCTGTTTTGTGCAAATACTGTCTTAATATTTCTTTATGATGAGATATTTTTATTTTCACAAAATATTGCTTCACTAGGAAATAGTTGAATCTCTCTGTTACCAGTCTACAGGGTTTACTTTAGTTTATTTTTAGTCTTAAATATTATTTAAATAGTGTTGTTTATATTCTTTACCTTTTGTAGGACTGGGGAGAGGAGGGATGTTTTGTTTTCCGCCTGCAGACACATCTAGAATGAGGAATGGAGTCCAATCAGTATCTTTAAAATATTGATTTTAGTATTCAGTGCTTGCTGCCAACAAAATTAAGGGCCAAAGTTCTTATGCATTAACATAATTTTGCAGTATTTGAACTGGAAATAATTTATGCAATTTTTGAATGCTGTTTTCTGAAGGTTTTTTAAATGCCAAAAACCCCTTTTGGCATATAGCATGTGCTGATCATCAGATTTTAATAAAAAGTAAAATGGATCGTTTTATTCCACCAATGCATTTGGGTTTTTTTATTTTTACCTTGTTTGAAATGTCACTGGACTCTTTTAGATGTAATCTTAAATGAAATGCAAAAAAGTTACAGAGCAATTTTCCCTCAGACAATCACACACATATTCAGAAAGAATTGCCAGATGTTTTTAGCTCCCTTATCTAATCTGTAGTGCTTTCAGTACATACAACTGAAGATCCAAAGGACTTACTCTCCTTATTTGAAATGTCACTGGACTCTTTTAGATGTAATCTTAAATGAAATGCAAAAAAGTTACAGAGCAATTTTCCCTCAGACAATCACACACATATTCAGAAAGAATTGCCAGATGTTTTTAGCTCCCTTATCTAATCTGTAGTGCTTTCAGTACATACAACTGAAGATCCAAAGGACTTACTCTTCAGTGTGCTCACATTTCATTTTCCTGAGGATTTTTCTCCTGCTTGTTCTGCTGCCCCACAATTGGACCTTGCTCTGGATGAGAGTCTCATTATCTAAAGTTTGTTGCAGAACACAAAATCAAACTCAGAGTTGTGGTGGAAATACACATTCAGGAATAGACTTTGTCCTAGCTAATAACAAATTCCTAACATAACATGATAGAATAATATTAGTCAATTTACTGCAACCTGTATTCTTAAATCAGATTTTGTCTGAAAGGTCAGCTTTTTATAGCACTAAACTCTCTCAGCTCTTAGAAGAAATTAGTCTTAAGAAGCAAGTTTAATTAAAAACCCAATGCAACTGAGCCTATCAACTTCCAAACACTTCAAATAATTTTAATTCTATGAAAGCTGAGGTTTTTTTTTTCTTCTATCAAGTGTCTCTTACTCCCTTTCCTATGATTGTGTATGTATTATGAATTAAAGGAGAAAATAACGCCTTTGGAAGTTTTTTTCCTGACCAGGAGTATCCTTGCATAGAAGATAGCCCATTGCTAGCTCTGTTGGTTTAATGAAAGCCAAGACATAAGGGGAAAAATAAAACAATGATGTTTTATTTTCACAAAATAATTTACAGATATCAATCTTATTTTCTGTTCTAAATGTGCACTTTACAATTTGGGGATGGAATAGGTTTTTTTTTCAGGCTCCTGTTTCTAACACAAAGCTGAGATTTTGGGTTTTTTTAGCAGAATGGTCCTTCTTTTCTTCCTTTATGTTCCTTCAATAGACCTGGCTAAAAGATTGGCTCTGTTTTGATAGAATAAGGTAATTTGGAAAGGCCTTATCCACCCATGGGTATCAATACAAGCTACTTATTTCCTTCTAAATATTTTTGTTAATGTTTCCTGACCAAGGACATCAAAGTAATTGTAACTTAAACTGCTGACTTGCAACTGTGGTCTTTTTTTATTCTGGAATTTTTCCTTTTCTTGAACAAAAATATTTTGCAGCAAAGTAAATCTCCTGTTTCTGAAAACAGCTGTTTAAACTTGTGATTCTGGACGCTTTGTGTCTGTTTTGCTATATTTCAGTTAAATGTGAAAAGTTTATTTTGGAAATGAATACACAGATTTAAGCAGTATTTTTGACTGCTGTTGATGTTACTTTGTTCAAACTTGAAACTTTAAAGCTGCTCTGTTTCTGATGTTCTCTTTCCCCCCTATTATTGTTTTTATAATGCTTTTTTCTCTTTGCCACATAAGAAAAATAAATAGGCCACAGAACCTCTGTGTTCTTCTAGTCAAATGTTGAACACATCCAGTCTTTATGCCTTGCAAGTAGGACATGAAGTCCAGCTGGTGTTGATTTCAAAAAGGGGACACTCATCAGCCATCCTCTTTAATAAAATGGTACAAGAATCCTCCCAGTTGTGTTGACACTGAAGATGTCCCCAAAACAATAAAACTGCAATAAGATGGCAAAAATAGCTGTGCCGTTATGAATGTGCATTTTAAATGCAGAATCTTTGAGCAATTGCATCTTCTTTGGCATTGTGTAGTGTGCAAGATCCGTGATGAAGAGACAGATGCAGTGATATGTGATGTTGGTTCCTAAATTCAGGTTCACAAACACTGCTATTATTTTTTGTTATGAAAATCCCACTAAGCTACAATGTTTCTTCTCTTGCTTTCCTTTATTATATTTTAGGGTTGTGATTTCAAAAACTCATACTACATAATGTATGAGAAACAAGAGTGGAAGACAATGAAATTGCAAGGTAGATAGATGCTAAATAGTCTTCACTACTCAGTTCCAGAACTTGGCTTAGGACAGGGCAGGGTATGGCATAAAAGGCAAGATTAATACCAGGAAAATCATAAAGGTAGGCTGATAACTCAGATACACTGCTCTTTTTAATGAGATGCATTAACCATTGTCAGGGAGGGGAACATCAACTGCTTTTGCTGCTGAAGTTGAGATCGTTCCTCTAGTGATCTCTGACAGCAAATAGTCAGTGCATAAACTGTAGGTAAAGTGTGTCCTTGTAAATCCAATCTGTTTTATTTTCTCTTCCCTGTGGGTCATCTGTTACATCCGTTGTCATTTTCTTCTTCCTTTCCTTACTCTTTCTTTTCTCAGTCGCCTCTACTCTCTACTTATATATATACTTTCATAAAATTCTTTTCTATCCACCCTAAGCTTGTGGATATGTTTGCTATTTATTGCTGGTAGTGTTTGCCATTTATTGCTGGCAGTGTTATTTTAGTCTTTTGCTGTCAGCTGTGCAAGAGGCTTTCTTTACCCCATTTGCTGGCATATGGCATAACCAGATTTCAGGCTGCAAGAGCACAGCCAGACATAGCAACAAGTTGCTGAAAGAAAAGGATATTTCTGCTCCAGTTTCAGCAAGAGCAAGGATTTTTTGTTTTGTTGGTTTTTGGCTTATTGTTTCTTCAGTTCTGGATGTATTTTTGTGGTTGCAGTTTGAGTTTAAAAATCCCAAATACCTCCATGAGTTAACTCTTGGATTAATCTGGCTAGTTAACTCTTGCTGTACTTCTACAGAACTGTGAAGTTATATGCAAAAATGCTGTCAATTCTTACGTTAATTTGCATTTAATATGATAAAGATACTTATTATTCAAGTCCCAAAATTTTCTTTGGAACTTTATCTCTTTGGATATGCTGAGTCATTCTTTTGAAGCAAGTGTATGCTTGCTAGATTTCAAATAAGATAATAAAGAATTTTAAAATTTGCTTAAAAAATATAATTTATATGCTATGAGTTCTCTAACATAAGTATGACTGACGTGGGTGTACACTGAGAAACAGTATTTCTAAGAAGAAAAGAAGTAATTAAATCCTCCAAAATGTCACATTCATGATTAGAGAAGATTTTTGTTTGAAAAGAACAAAGGCAGAAAGTGGTAAAAAGTGAGCTGTTCATTGCTGAATTTATGGTTTTAAACCTAAAAATAATAACTTTAAAAACCTCATCCCCCTCATTCAAATAGATAACTTTTATCATTGACTTTGCAGCTAATACCAAGAAATTTGTTAATTTGCATTTCATGTAGAGAAGCCAGCCCTGCATTCCTTAGGCATCTGTTTAAACAAAGGGTGATAGCAGATCAAGGGCAAAGCTAAAACTGGAGTAATTTGCTTTACATGGAAGAGGTAAATAAATATCCCACTGTACAGTGTCATTGCAACATATGACTTCTGTCAACCTACAGCTGATTTAAACAGCTCCTGAAATCTTAATCTGTTTCTTGTCTCTCCCAGTTGCAGTTTGCTCTCTCTAGCTGTCCTAATCAGTCATTTTTAGGACCCTGCTCTCAAATAGGCAAGATGAAAAAGAAAAAATGGACCCTTGTACTTCTAAGGTGCTCCTTTTAACATAAAAAAAAGTGCATCTAAACTTGCAAAAAGGCCACACAAACAGCTCAGCAGAAGAAAAAGTGAGAATGCAAATTTTTGAGGGTTAATAACAGTCATCCTATAAAATACTTTTTTGAAATCAGGAATCATACTAGGAATTGCACAGTTTTCTTCGATCCTTTGTGCATATCTTAAATTTCAGCCAAGCAGCTTTTAATAGGAGAGTTTTTCTGGTTTTTGTTTCCTTGCAGTTCTCACATTAATACAGAGGAAATGTATCCATGTTGAATGTCTTTCAGTATTATTTACAATAACTAATCCCAAGCATGCAATACTTCCAGCTAATGAGGAATATAGATTTAAGGCAGATGTTTGCTGAAACCATGAATTTGGCATTCACCTCATAGCAACATTTAATCTGTGCTGGATGTTTACTTCTTGGTATGTTGGTTGCCAAGTGGTTGCAGTTCTCTTCTGTTGTAGTTTAAATTTTAAAAAAGGCCTCCATCTTAGAATTGCAGAATCAGAGAATATCCTGGGTTCAAACAGGCACACAAGGATCACCAAAGTCCAGCTTCTGTCCCTGCACAGGATACCCCAAAAATCCCACCATTTACCTGAGAGTACTGCCCAAAAGTTTCTGGAACTCTGTCAGGTGTGGTGCTGTCACCACTTCCCTGGGAAACCTGTCCAGTGCCCAGCCACCCTCTGTGGGAAGAGCCTTTTACTAATATTTAATCTAAAACTCCCCTGGAATCTTGTGCTCTTCAGACACATGGAAAAGCAAAACTGATCAGTGTTTCATGCATTTAGCAGAGGACACAAGCAGGTCTGATAGCCAGAAGCTGCTTCAGGCTGGAACTCAGCAGGAATTTGGTTCTGTGTAAAATGGCAGGAGTGGGCTGGCAAGTTTAACATGAGAACGAGTTGTGCTCTTTTTGTTGACAATTGCATGATGTTGAGCATCAAGTGTCTCTACTTGGACTAAAGAGGTTCTGGGGAATAGTCAGCAATTGATGTGATTACTTATTGTCATCTGACCATGCAGGAGATGCTCTGGTGCTGAGATCTCCTCTCAGAGCTCAGGTCTAGTCAGTGTCAGGTGCTGAGAAGTTGGTTTGTTTTGTGCTGTGTGAACACAAGACTGAGGGGATTCCCAAGCAAACAAGATATCAGAAAGCACTAAGCAAAGGCCAGTGTTTAATCATTTCTAATAGACTAATAAAAGGAAAATAAGTAAGAAAAAAAGAACTTGTGACCAGAAACAAACTGAAGCAGGAATAACTGGCACTGGTTTCAGCTAAACAATAAGTAAAACTAGGATATGAAAAGAAAAAAAAAAAACAAAAAACAAAAAAAACCAAAAACCAAACAACAACTTAAGGTATTGACACAACAGGAATTATTTGGAATTATTTGAAGTTAGAGGCAGAAGCAGAGAGATAAATGATTAGAGGAAGCTGGGAGAAAAGACACTTTCAAGGAAGCTTATTTTTTCTGATGACATTGGTGAACAAGATTGTGTTGTCCTAGCAGACATCCTTTAGCTTTATTAAGGTAAAGAAGAGATTGTAGTGGGATGGTAGGAGGTTTTTCAGGGGCATTGTTGCTTTGTGTTGCTAATATTGGCCATATACTAATCTAAAATTACTTGCCATATGGGTACATTGGTTTTTTCTTGAATATCAAAAGCTGAAAGCCTCTAAAAAGAGATCAAAGGAATATTGTGCTGAGTTGTCTGCTTTGTTTCTACAGCAAAGACATTCTTTAGAAAAGTTGAGTGAAGAAGAGGAAAGGAGATTGATGGGTATTTTACTGTTTTGATGTTTTCTTTAGGAAAGTTACTCCTAGTTTTGTTACTGAGGCTATCTTTTGCTTGGTGAAACAAGTATGTTGTTTACTTGCTTATTGACATGGATGGGATTGGCTACCTGGAGGCAGGTATTGAAATGAGCAGCGAAGAGCAGAGAGCCGTTCCACCCACCTGTGTGGGAGTGTGAAAGCACATGTTTGCTACCCAGCTCTAAGGATCAATTGCTGAGCTGATAGCAGGAAACATTAGCATGCAAAAATGAATTTATTCCCTATGCTTTACCTAGCAAGAACTGGGCGGTTGGAAAAGTACCTGGACATTGCAGAAGGCTAATGACCGATTACTGCTGTCATTATAGAACCAAAAACAAGTTTTTTCTCTTAGTGTGCTCGGGTGAAGGGAGGCTGAAAGGTGCAGCACACCCCCCTTTCCTTTTGGATGGTTGTAATAGCTCTGTTTTGTCCAGCCATATGTTGTACTGCCATAGTTCTGTGAACTGTTTCTCTTTACTCAACAGATAGGCACCCATGACTTTTTTGAAAGTAATACAATAATAACATAGACCTTTACGAATTAGAACAGTTATTGCTTTCAAAGGGATGCTCAGACTCCACTCTGAGGTGTGCTGAATGTTAAATAGTCACTAGGGGGATGTAGGAGTTCTGGATGGAAGCTAGGCTCATCTTGAATGAGTTTTTATTACAGCATTAAAATGCTGCTTCATCAAGAGCAATTTTTGAACTTTACCTGAAAATACTGCACTCTGTGTAATATGAACTTAAATACACCCTCCTTTCTTTTGAAAGCTCAGCTGGTCTTTTTGCCTGAGCAGTTTCAGATTAGCTTTAAGCAATAGCTCTTCAAATATAGTCTCACATATGGCCCAGATTCTGGGAAATGTTTACTCCTTTAACTTATCATTCTTTGTTTTAATGAAAAGCTTCTGAAGATCATTGTCATCAGCAGACCTTGAACTAAAATGCTAATTGCACCTGGTGAAGGGGAGGCAGGTTTTAACCTCTACTTGTGGCACATGGTACTGACCGAGGGATTGCCTTGTCTGTTCCTGAGGGCAGGGGCATGAATGACCACAGTGTAGCTCTGCAAGAGTAACAATTCCAACACAAACAATAGAGAGTTCAGCTCAGTACCAGTCAGAGATGGATTTGCAGGTATGTTGTAATGTTCTCTGGATTGCACAAGTTCTTCACACCTTTACTCTGTTTTATAGAATGCACAATTACCTTTTAGACAAGAGCTGAATTTTGCCTGCAACATAAAAGTCCATTTATAATCTGCCAACAGGCTCAGCTGCTTTTTATTTAAAGCATAAAAAAGAAGGATTACTACTAGAGGACAAACCCTGCAAAAATGATGTGAGATACTTACCAAGAAAATGGAAAGAATGTATGGGTCTGAAATGGGTGGCAAAGAATAACACAAAGCTTTCATGGTCTGATAGCTATGGAAATGTGTGAATTTGTGCCTGGTGAAAGCAATGAAGACTTATGAATGTGTTCATAAATCACATGTATCAGTTATAAACAAAGGAATAATTCTGCTGTTCATTTCTCACTCCTGTAACTCAAGAAGAGATGCGAAGAAGCCTAGAGGGAAACATGGAGTTTGATTCAAATATCTGAGCAAGCCTGTTCCAAGTCTCCATTTGCAGATGGGTGGGTTGCTTTCCACTAAAAGATTTGATGTTCTGCTCTCCTTGCTTGAAGGTACCTGTTTATGCTGGGAAGTCTGTACCGGAATCTGGCAGTTAGCAATCCCAAACTCCAGAGTGATGCTTCCTCAGGTTGTTTTACCTAAAAAGACAAATTCATTGCCTGTTATTTACTGAGGATTCTTAGATGGCACCACCACTAATGGTGAAGAGACTAATGGCACTCTCTTTCTAGACAGATATCTTTCCAAACAGAGCATACTTTAAAATATTTACAGTGCTAAATTTCTGTGAATAATGTGTTTCCTGTGAAAAATAAGTAAGCAAGAAATATCATGATTTTGGCTAGTATTTATGACCAATGATGAGAGCAGTGGGCTTAAAAAGGATGGTACAGCTGGCTACAAAGGAAGCAGGTTCATTTCTGCAGCACACAAATAATGCTGATAATTCTTTACACTCCAAACTTTGAGTTACAAGGTCTTTCTAACTGGATGTTTATTCCTTTTCCTACAGATCACAAAATGTGGTGTGTTATCAGGGCTTTATTTCTTTTTGCAGTGTTAGGTTCTTTGTTGCAGTGTTAATCCCATGCTGCCTTCAGCTTTCATATGGTTCCCCATTCCTTTTAAAAGTATTACCAAATTTCTTTTCTTGTAACTTTTCAGTTATGCATGAAAAGTAACCCAAGGGTTTTTAATGTGCATATTAAATGCATGCATCACTTCCATTGTTCATCACCAAGGCTGTGATTTGTATCTAATGTGAATGAGTAAACTCAACTTTAACTTCATATGCTTCTACATCCAGTCTTCAGTAAATGAAGTATTACACAAGGAAAAGAAAGGGAAGTTTGGATTATGACACAACTGTATAAAATATTGATTTGGTCTTGATGAAAAGTCTCAAATAATGCTTATGTTTTGTGAGGCCTTGCCTAGCCTATTTTACTAAACATGGAAGATTTCCCTTTCTAATTTACCTGTTGATAGATGCTGTAGTGTTTATGTCAGGGGCTAAGAAATTCTTCCAGATCTCCTTCCCACTTTCTTCCAATCAGAAGGTCTGAAAGCAAAAGCTTTCTATTTTCATGTTTTACTGTTGTACAAATATTTTATTAATATATTCCTCTCTTTGAACTCCACGGGAATAATCCTTGTGAGTTTTGTGGTTGCTAACTTGAGATTTTTCTTTGGTTTACACACCATTGAGTAAATTTTTGTTGCAATTTTTTTCAAATACCATAAATATTTTAAAAAACTTAGGTCCATGTGAAGTGTAGAGAAGAGGAATGATTTCTTTGATTCTTTCTGTCATAAGCTAGTGGCACAGTACGATTTTTAGGCCTTAGTGTTCTAAGGTTTTGTCATAGACTAAGCAATTTAGATTCAGATAATTTCAGAAGTAGATGTTCTACCACAATTCAAAGGAAGACTGGCTCATTAAAAAAAAAAAAAAACAAAAAAAAACAAAATAAGCATTTCCTAGTCTTGTTCTGTGCAAGGAATACTGTATGTTACCCTTTAGTTTTTAATGAAGATTCTCTATTGCTTCTTTCTTTTCTCAAAACTTTAGAATGAAGTGCCCCTTTGTTTTTCTTAGATTTTTGATGGGAGGTTTATAACCAGCATTTGTCTGTGAGAAGTTCTACATAGAAAATTGCTTTTCTATTTTAGAAATATTTTGTAGGGATGACCATAACAGTTTTAATGTCACATACTCCCAGAAAAAGCTTCAGGGATACAGAGGCTGACAGCCTTTGGGATGAAAACTCTAGTAGCTATGACATAAAGGACCTTCTTTATATATCTTATTGCACAGTGATAACCAGCCCAGGTTTGCAATGAGCAACACTAAATCAGTCACCACCACCTGCACTTGAGCATTGTCAGCAGCTTGTTTTTCTCATCCATTTACTGCTGGTTTCTTCAGGCCCTGAAAGGGCTCTAACAACTCAATAGCTAAGACATCTGGTTAAAACTGTGTAGCCTATGGCACCTACCAAATCAAAGTAATGTAATAGTTCTTTCTGCTCTTAAAGTTTTTCAAAATAGAAAGAAAGAGTAACAGCATAATGAGCAGAAAAAACTATCAAATATCTGGCAAGAGTCTTTTAATAAATGGGACCATAAAAGAAACAGAAGAAATAGTGTGGTTTTGAGTGAATAACGCTTCACATCTTTGAAACGTGATTACATTCCCAGTTAATAAAGCTAGAACAGACACCTACTCATGTTTTCCCTCTTTCCTGCCTCCATATCATATCTTCTAATGTACATAAGCCCCTGTCATAAATCCTCTCCCAAAAGAGGTTTTTATTTTGCCAAATCAAAGTGAAAATTCAGATAATATGATGCCATACAGCTGCCTTAAAGAGACTAACATCTGCTTTGATAAGCTGACCAACAGCAGCCTTATGTGCTTGGTTAAGTCTATAGATAAGGCAAATAATTGGCAGGATACTCGGGTCCTTCTGGCCTTTGCCATCTGTGATTCCTAAAATGATCATACTGCTAATGATGTCCTTCCCTTTGCTGAAATACAGAGGCTTCCTGTTGTTTTTGTTATAGTCTAAGGTCATTAAGATGAATGTTGTGATAGCTGTTTACAATGTGGCAATTTAAAGTTCTTTTGGCAAGGTGAGGAAAAAATGGGGATGTACATTTTACTACCATAACAACACTAAAGGAGCTAGAAATTAAATAGAAAATTTGGAATAGCTTCTCTGGCATTGTTTGTTCATGAGAAGGACTGAACAGGGGTTGTTTTGGTTTTTTGTTTCATGTTGTTGCAGAGTAATGTTATGCAGCTTTTGGCCTATGAGAGGTGAGACAGGGCCCAGAAGGGTGGGGAAACTTGTCACGTTCTGTAATTGGAGCAATTCTTTAATCTGTTTTCTCTAGTAACTATTTTCTGGCAAATCAGTTCAAGTGGTTGTAGGCACACAGTTTGTGGTGATTGGGAGTGGGGCTGGCCCAGCCTCATCCCCAGTGGCACAGCTGTGAGCAGCACTGACAGCAATGAGCCATGGAGTGCCCGGGGCACTGAGCAACCACCAAAGGGAGCAGAGGGCACACAGGGGCAGGGCATCAACAGGAGGGGATAAAAGGCTGGGCTGAGGAACAAGAAGGGCAGATGCTTGCAGCCTTCTGAAGTGGTACTGTGTGTGGGTTGATGCTTGAAGCCTTCTGATGTGGTAAGGTGTTACTCATGCGGGTTGAAGCTTTCTGAAATTTTGTACTGATACTCTGTGTATTGTGGCTGTTTCTACTGTGACTTCCTGTGACATATGCTGTTACAATTGTTTGGTGGTTTTTTCTTTGGTATTGGGAAAGCTACCGGTGTAAAAGGCTTCTGATTGTATTGCTTTTGCTCATCCTCTATGATCTATACCCAGTCATCACCATCTGTTGACGTGACTGACATTTACTGTCTCAGGAGAACAACAAAACCAGACCATTCATGTAGGAGCCAGGGTGCAAGCCTGAAATGGAGAGGGACATTTCACAAGGGCATGTAGTGATAGGACAAAGGGGTATGGCTCCCAGGTGAAAGGGGCAGGTGTTCATTGGATCTAGGAGGAAATTCTGAGGCTTCTGAGACACTGGAATAGTTTGCCATTGCACTGGAATAGAAGCTGTGGGTGCTGCAGCCCTGGAAGTGTTCAAGGCAGGTCTGGATGGAGTTTTGAGGACCCTGGCCTAGTGAAAGGTCTCTGCTCATGGCAGGGGATAGGAACGGGATGATCTTTCGGGTTGTTTCCACCCCAAAATGTTCTATGTGTTTCTGAAAGATTTTTTTTTTTTTCCTCTGAGTATCCTCTTTTCATTTCTTGTGTGCCCAGTCCTTTGCTCAACTTCTCTACAACACACAAGTATGATAGTCTGGTAATGACCTAAATATGTCCTCTTGGATTGTGGGGGATCTGGGCTACTGAGCAAGGCAGGATTTGGTTCTTTTTGCTCTGTCTTTTGCTTTATAGACCACACCAATTAAAAACTAAGAGGAATAGGTATTAATGAGAAAGTCCAAATATTTTTCCTCTACTTTTCCTCTCAAATAATGTCCTCTTTCCACCCTGAGGTTACCACTGTTGATGGGGAAAAAAACTGACCATAGGAGAAAGATGTCGTATTTTCTTCTCTTTCCTTCAAATACTATGCAGCAAATTTAAGTTGAAAATGGGTTTGCTCTACATTCCTTTTATTTAGGCATTTCAGTACAGATTATGTCAAAGATTATGTCAAAAATATATCATAGAAGAACTAGAAAGCTTCCTATGTACTGAGTATTTTGCTCTTGTGTTATAAAATGTTTCACTTTCTTTAAGAAAAAAATTTTGCATGCAGAAAGGATTTTGAAAAATGTCCTTTCCTGACTAATATATTCTGTACATGTAATTTTATTGCATTTAAAATGGTATAACTTGATTTTAGAAAAAATCTACCCTGACTTCATCAAGCATATTTTATTTCAGAATATGTAATAAGAAAACCTCATTCCTGCATAACAACTTATTTTTAGCTTCGTCTGGTGTAAAATCTGCTATGGTACCAGAAAAAAAATTAAGTGCCCCTAATTTTACTTGCTTTCTGCATCACCTTTGAAAAATTCATAGTATGTATTTCAATAGCCAAAATGTTTTCTCTTTATCTAGAGTGTGCTCTGCTTTGCAGATGACAGCTGAGCTTGTCTAATCAAACTAAAGTTGGTACACTTACTGAACAAGGCTGAGCACTTGTTTATGATCTGAACCGAAGACCAACTTTGGATGTATGTTGTGGAATGCCAGACAGATAAAGATGCTTCCTGACACTGAGATGAGCTGCAGTTTTGCCTAAGGAAGCACTGCATGAACTGCCTTGTTGCTTTAAAAAACAGCCACACAAACATGAAAAAACAAGCAATTGAAGCCTAAATCTTTTATTACCGTGTTTGAGACTTGTGCTAGGTGAGTTTGTGTCTGTATCTTTGAGAAACTCTAAAAAAATAAGATTCTGGATAGCAGCTGGCTTTTACTTTTCTTCAATGATTTCATACAATTCCTAGATTATCTCTCTTCCCATCCTCCCTGTCACTGTTTTTGACAGGGACAAGTGGCTGAGGAGATGCATGCAATGCAGTTGTCAGCTCCAACCAGATGCTGCAGAAAGGTGTAAGGGAATAGCTGTCAGTAACAACAACAGTCAAAAAAAGTTTATTTCTGATGTGACTCGCGCATTATCTGTGAATGAAATCTGTTTTGCTCAGGTTCTCCTTCAACTGTCTTAATGTTGCTGTCGATAGGTTTAGTGGGGTGTTTTTTTTCTTGCTTGGGTTTTTCCCCCCTCCTAAAGTACTTAAGGTTTAGTATATGGAAACAGCAGCTGAAAACAATTCCTGGATTTGATGTTATTTAGAATTTAAAGTTCATACCATTTCCCCAAGTGTTTTCCAATTCCTTCTTTCTCAGAATTTATTTTCTATTTATGTTTTGGAATTTAGCTTGTTATCTCCCTAGTAAAGTTTACAAACAACTCTGAGGCAATGTGCAAAGTTTCTGTTTGTTTCCTTTACTTGAGAACCCATACTAATGGAAAATTCCAGTAGTTTTCTGATGTCTAGAGCAGACAAACTACTGATTTACTTGGGTTTTGTGTACCTATTTTGGAGTTTGATTTGGTTTTTATTTTAATCATGAATGGAAAAGGCAGCCACATTAATTTTTTACATATTTCATATTTATGCATGTAATTATCTAGAGCTTACTGATTTAAAAAGCTGTGTGCTCCTGACTTCTGTTAAGAAAACCTTCATGGGTTTTTTTTCTGTCGTGAAACTTTCCACTCTGGACCATAAATTGCAACCTTGAACTGTTTTCCATCTTGTCTTTAAAACAAGAATACACCTGCTACAGACAAACACCTTTGCTTTGATTTCAGTGACATGTTTTGTTTTGCTTTCTAAATGGCCATTCTCGGCGTTTGTCTAGTGATTAACGTAAAATGAAAGGCATCTTTCATGTGCTTTTAAGAAAAAATAATCAGGAAGGAATAATAGATGAGTTTCCTGCCTTTCCACAGACACTATTATTGATGGAAGCCCACCAGGAATAAAATAAATATGGTAGCATATTAATTCCTTGCCTTTCAACAGGAAATGCTTTGTCCCTAACTTGCACATACTATGACTATTATAGAAATATATTGTGTTACACCGTTCTGGTGTTTCTGAAGCCCATTTTAATGGGGAGTGCATGCCACAGACGTTCTCCAAAGTGCGATGCTGCGCATCTGTACCCGACAAAATTCATTGCAGCTTTAACCGAGACCAGCGTGAGTGTGTCTACTATCTTTTCTTTAGGAGACGCTTCCTTGAGGAGTGTAGAGTTACCAAATCGCGTTCCTCACTTTCTCAACTGCCGCCCACTCTTCACGCCTTCTCTCCGCCGCTCGCTGCAGCTGGCCGCCCGGGCCTGGCGGTGCCGGCGGGAGGCAGGGGGAGCCCGGGAGCAGCGGCGGCGGCCCGGCCCGGCGGCGGCGAGCCCGGCAGCAGGCGGGGTCCGCGCCCGCCCGCCCGCGCTGACGTCAGGAAACTTTCGGGGCGGCCGTGGCCGGAGCGGGCGCCGGGAGCGGCGCGGAGAGGCGGCGGGACGGGCTGCTCCATCCCCGGCAGGTACGCGGCGCTCCGCGCCCGGCGGCACCGCGGGGCCCCGCGCCGGGGCAGCCCCTGCCCCGCGGTGCCGAGGGGCGGCCGGCGGCCACCGAGGCACGGAGGGGGGTACGGGGGTCCGAGCGCCTGTTGTGAGCGCGGCTGAGCGCTGCCCCGGGCTCTGCCGTCGGCGCGGAACTTGGCAGGGGCGGGCGGAGCTCGGCGCGGCTGCCGCGGTTCGCTCGCGGGGCAGCTCCTCGGAGCAGCTCCTCGCCCCCCGGGTCCCGCCTCACCTGCGGGCTCCGCGCTCCCCGCTCCGGGGCCGCCGGCAGCGGCTGCTCCCAGCCCGGCACCCGCACGGACCCCGGGGTCTCGGACACACGGGCGGGGCTTTGTGAATTTCAAGTAGCTGCGGATAATGAGATGCCTTTCATTCGGGCTTGGGTTTTTTGCCCGTTGTAAGTACAGTAAAGCCTTTATCCGAGAGGAGGTTTTGTTTTCCTCGTGAGGCTCCGCCGTGGCAGCCCGGCGGTGCTGGGCGGCAGCCGAGCTCGCCGCTGGGGCTGCTGAGCGCTCAGTTGTTGTACTGGGGAGGATCTTCGGCTCGTAACCAAACCCAAACCACCGAGATAATTTTAACTCCGCGTGTGTCGGGAGGGTGGAGTGCTGGAGGAGTTTGCTGGATCATCACGCGAATAGAGAGAAGTCTGAGCAAGGACGGCAGCTCTGCCTTGCAGTCGGGGAGGGAGATTCAGAGAGAAATTCTCCGTTTGAGAGGGTCTAAAAGTTGTATGGCAATTAGAGGAACGTGTAAAGTATGTTGTTCATTTAATTTCATTGTCTTTCTCATTTATTAGGGGGCACCGAGAGTCAATCAAAGGCCCGTAAAGGTTAATTGTATTCTTCTTGCAAAGGAATTGGCTTCCTTCCGAAGAAATAGATTTCTGGGGTCTCTTTTTGAATTTGAGGCACTTATTAGATTGCTAATTTAAATAGCATGCAACTTTTAAACTTTTCAGTTCCTACGGTTCCATTGCAGTTGCAAGTTCTTAAAATGTCATCTTTATGGAAAGAAAAAGTTATCACAACTAAAAAGATGTTAAAACCCCCCTAATAAACTGGAAAACAAGGCATATGTGAAGGTGATTATGAAGGTGCTTTGAATGTGCAGAGAGTCATGGAAAATATTATAGCAATATATTTAGTTTATTCAGTATAAATATAAATAAGCATCTGTACTTGTGTGTTATGTGACTGCTTCTCCTTTTAGAAGTTATTTTCCATGGTTTTCTTCCCCTGTATGTTAGATGAACATGTAACATAAGTGGTACCTTTGAGTTGTTGTAGAGATAAGCAGTACTTCAGAGCCACTTAAGGTGTTAATGAAAATAAGACAAAACATTTTACCAGAAAGCAAAAATAATATATTTTTCAAGGTCAAGCTTCTATTTTTATGGTCATTTCAGAATGAACAGTAAGTTTTGCCTCATAGTTGTAGATTTACTTGGCTGATTTGTCACGCAGTAGTATGTCAGGTACAACTTCAAATATTTGGAGATCATCCACTTGAACTTAGAGAAAGAAACAACAGAACAGGGGGGAAATAATTTCATGATTATTACCCATACATACACTTTTCTGGTATGCATTTCAAGCATATGAACGCGTTAGTGATTATAGATCTTATTAAAGGCATATGTTTACATGAATGGCTTGGATAAAGGGAGTGATTTAGGGATTAAAAGCCTGGTGTTATGGCACAGTGCTGAAGGATGCGAGGGAGAACTTGGGTTTATACTTTCAGCAGAGCTACAGTGGGAGGAATATCAACGGAAGGGGGCTGGAAATAAGCAGCAACAGTACAACTCTGGTTGCCTGAGAAGTTAGAATGACGTGATTGGGTGTGTCTTGTGAGTGATGAGTACAGAAATTAAAATGATTGCGACAGTGAACTGTGATACCGTGTTCTGTGTAAAGCATTTTAAATCTCATAGGAAATCTCCTGCTAATGGAGGACCAGCAAGAAGGAAGATGTAGTTAACAGGAGTGGAAAACAAGAGGGGATGTTAGACAAACTACTGCGTTGTACAGCCTCCTTAGTCTTTGGAGGTAACTTTATAACCTTTTTGAGGGTTTTTCTAGAGTTCAAAGATTGTGCATCTACTGTTATGCAAAACACTCACCTGATGTGCCATTTCAGAATTTCCTTTACAAGCTCATTTTAATTTGCTAGTCTATTGCATGTAGTTCAAGTTATTGTTCGTAATGTACAATGTTTGTAAACATTGCTTGATGCTCTAAAAGTCATAATCAGAAGACTTGCGTGAAACACTTGAGAGGTCTAATACAATAAACTGGAATTAGTTTTTCTCTTGAGATAATCCCTCAAGAGTGTACTGCTTGAACATGTCATAAGAACATAATTAGAAGTACCAGCTGAATTAATTAAAGGACAGCTTCAGCTTGAACTGGGGAACATATAGCTTGAAAGAGAACAGAGAGGAAACTACCTTATTAATGAATTTTGATCATAGCTAGTATGGCTTGTGTCAGGATTCCAATTCTGTCATTTTTTTTTCCAAGAGAACAACTAGAACACTGAGAGCAGAAAAATCCACCAGGTTCTGTTCAAAAAAACTGCAGGTCCCTTAGACTTTTAGTTATTATCAATGGTGGAATGCATGGCAGAAGTTTAGTCTGTATTCCAAGTACACCAGCTCTTGAGACAGGGCAAAAAAATCATTAGTTTGTGACTTAATAGAGTTGTTGCACAAGAATATGCTAATTGGGCAGAAATAAACGTTTTCCCCATTGCCTTTTTTGCCTTACTGTAATCTGATTTTTGAAGGGGTAAGCTCCTTCAGAGACTCAGGTTGTAATCTAGAAAAGAGCAAACAATACTGGCTCTGTTAGAACACACAGTGCCTCTGCATAGCTGCCTAACAATGTTCTGTTTGGTTCTCTTACCTTCAGAATGCAACTATGCATGCAGATATATCTGTCAATATCTTTGGAAGTAATTTCCTTCCTAGTATCTCCTGAATCGCTGAGATCAGAATGTTGGCTTTGTTCATGCAGATAGTTTTGCTACCTCACTGCCAGTGCTCCCCTGGACATTCCCTGTGACTTAAATGCGTAATCAAGCTGTTCTGTGGCTTTGCTGTTGTGGCATGGCCAACTGCTGCCACTGAATGTGTATCCTTGATCTGGGTTTACACTCACAGCCCGTGTTGGTTAGGGCTGGGAGGAAGAAGGAGGTAGGCTTACTCAATTATCTTAATTTTGTGGTCTGTTCTCAGGGCACAGACCCGAGTGCAGCAGTGTCATCACTGCCCACCCTTTCAGTCTCTGATATGTAGCTGTGGACCTTGTTTGTGCCACTCTGTTTGCCCAGGGGCACTGCAATCGCTCTGGGAATAGTCAGTAGTATCTCTTAAGTCTTAAAAAATGTTTTTTCTTAAGCATTTTAATGCACTTAAAATGCATTTTTAACCTAGGCTGCAGTTCCACTGCACATAATAAGCAGACAGTCCTCCCTTAAGGACCCCCTTGCCGCATGGTTTCAGAGAACGTTTGTTACACTAAACTGAACATCAGGAGTCCAAAGTGATGTTACCACAGATTTCATCCAGGATCCCAGTAGATAATTTATCCAGCTGAAAACACATCATGAATTCCCAGGAAAGCATTTCCACTTTCAGTCCTCCTCTCCTCTGCCAGTTTAAGCAGATGTTCTTATCACCAGGCTGAGAGGGCGCTCCGAAATGAAATATGATTGTTTCATCAGGCTGAAGTGACTTATGTTTCTGATGTGTAATTACATATCAGCAAAGACAGAGAGAATGTAGAATTTTATAGCTGAAGGAAACAAACATATTTGTAGAACAGACAACACCTGGGTTTCTGACAGCCATCTAAGTAGTTTTCACTGAAGCAAGAAGCAGAACTCAGGCTGTAACACCTACAGTTTGACACTGGCTGCTTGATAATTTGGCAAAAAGTACCAGAAAGCCTCTTAGATTAAGGCACTGGATTTCTTTAACTTCTGCAATATTTTTTTCTGTTTTGAAGGGCAGCCATTAAGAAATTCTGTCATTTTAATTCCAGAGTCTGACATACTTGTCTTATTAGTATGTAATCACTTGGTTACTGCTGCATTTATTTTATGTTGCACCCTAAGCTTGCATATTCTGGTTTTATTCTGAGAACTGAGTTGTGTTTTCTCCATTTACTATATCACTTGGAGTTATAAAGATTCAGCAACATCTGTGCAGCCAAATGTTTTTTTTGTGTATTCTATCAGCAATACCTGATCAACACCCTTGCCTTACAATGGTGTGCACAAGTGTAAATTGGCAAACAATTCTCTTAATGTGCTGGTTGGAGACTGCAGCTGGCTCTGTTGACAAAGTTAAGGTGGTTTATTTTTTTTTTTTTTTTTTGGTCACCAGAAATTAGAACTATAATCTGTGGAAATTCTGGTTATTCCTGTGATGTAGAGATATCCTAAGTAATGCAAGTAAATAACATTTTTTCTTGAAAACTTTGGAAATGCTAAAGCAGATCTTTTGCCACACAAAAGTATGTGATGGCTGGTTTCTAGCTTTCTTTATTACTTTGTGGAGAAGGGTATGTGGATAGTCCAGTACTTGGGAATATATATGAATATAGAAGCCTAATCTCTTCAATCTTCTCATAATTCCCAAAATAACATGAAAGCTGTAAAACTGCATGCAAATTCCTCCTCATTCTTTTCAGATAGAATAGAATAGTTTTTTGAGGACTGTTGAGTTCTCTGGAACATTTTAAGATCTTTAATGTAATTTCTTTTTTTTTTCAGTTCTTCCTCTGCTCTCTCCATCCCCATAGCTTTAATGGGGAAAATTCTGACCAAAGGCAAAATGCAGAAGTACCACCGTGTGCAAATCAGGATCCTGACCTAGTACCTGTTGTGACATTTAATATTCTATTCTGTTTCCATTTTTCATCTTTTACATGCAGATGTCCTATCTTCAGCTCCTTCTAGGCAGAATGGGACATTAGGCACTTAAACATTGTGCTTAAACTTTCCAGGTGATCTGCTCTAAATCCCTGTAGTCCTTAAAGGCTTTTTCAGAGATCTCAGCAGTCGAGGCAAAATCAAGATTGTTTTCCACTAGACAAAAGGCTGTGATGAGGTTGCTCCTGCTGTGGACAAAAATATCTGGAAGGGAGGTGGTTGCCCGTTCTCCCCTGGGTCTTGCAGCTCTTCTTGTGGCAGGGGTCCCTGGGGAGAGCTGGTTTCTTCCCAGCTGCAGACTGGGTCTGCTCAGCTTTGGCAAGTCTCTTCTGTGCTAGTGCTGGCAATTTATATCTGCTAGAGTGTAATTATTGCTTTTCCTGTTCACAAAGGTACTCTGATATTAATGAATATATTTTCTCATTTGTCAGATTAGGAGCTTTTTTTTCGGGTTTTGTGTCTGTGTTTGCACATCTTTTAAAGGTGTCTCTTGAAACAGCAGCACTTTTTTTCTTAATCTGTTGTGAAATCTTCTGGAACATATCACTGAAGTGAGGTAATGAGCCTAGATAAAGAACTGTGTTCCCAGTAAAATAGATTATTTTTCCTGCAGTCACATCTCAAAATGTTGTTTGGAACAGCAATCATCTTTGCATGCCAGTTACATTAGGAGTTGTTTAAGAAAGTTTCTTGTGTCCTCAAACCTATTTTTTTAACATTTGTCCAGGCCATCTTCCCAAATGCCTTGCTGTGCAGATATGTGCAGTCTCTAATGCCTTCTTCCTACACGCTGTGTTGGCAGCTGAGTGCGTTCAAAGATCGTGAGTCAGGTTCCCTGAAAAGCCAAAATCTTAAAAATAATGACATTTAAAATACTGTAGGCTCCTTGTGAACATTTAGTGTTATTTTCCTTCTTTAAAGCTTCTTCTTTACACAGGTATGTAGATCTGAACTTTATTTTGTATTCTAAACAATTTATTTTTCACACAAACTCCAAATTTAGGACTTGGGTCTTCAAGAAAAAGTCTCTTGTGAAGCTTGCCCCACAGCTGAAAATTGTAGCCGATAGCTTTTCTCTCTTCTCCGTTTCCTGATTGACAAAATGGCAGAACCATCATTTCCAAAGCAGTGGACACTTGGGATCAAAGCTAAAGGGTGATTTCCTGTTGCAGGGTATCCTATGCCCAAGTCATACCTGTTTTAGAGTAACTGGAGTCAAGATTAATGTGTGGAGGCTTGTTTAAACAAAGTAAAAGTGAGAGGTGAAGTGTATATGGTAAATGATGCTGAATCTTTACTTGGGGTAGAAAATAGCAGCAGGGGACTGATGATGTAGCCAGCAGAAAGTTTGAGACATTAACCCCCACTGTGGTGCCTCTTAATCTGTTTCACATGTGTAAGCTCTAAAGCAGAGCCTACTGTGGATTTGTAAACACAAAGGTCTTTAATGTCTGAGATAAGGACAGTCTTTTTCTTGATTCCAGCAGCCTAAAAATTGCATTACTAATTTTGTAAGTTACACGTTGCATTAATATTCAATTTATCATGTTGTGCAAATGGGCTTAGTTTGGAAGAAATGCTTTTTCAACAAGTTGTGCACCTGGAGCTGTTACTAATTCCCTAATCTTTCTGTGCCATATAGTAATTGCACTTAATTGTTTGCTTTTGCTGTGTTTTATGGTGTGAAATGCAGTATGTCAACACTGCTGAGCAGGTACATCAGTGTGTGTAATGCTAACATTCTTGAAAGAGAGCATTTCCAGGTTTCACCTGACTGGATGAAATGGCTCGTGTGTAGCTACCAATGCAGTGCTTCATGCATTTTCCTGTAATCAGAGTTTGTAGCTGGATTTTTTTGGTGATGGGTTGGTTTTGTCTTTGCACATGTTTTTATGCAGGGTGGTAAGATAAGAGCAGTGCCAATGCCTGTGGCTGGGAAAGGGGCATGTAATTTTCTTATATAGCCATTTAAAACTGTTAGTATGCTAGTGGATAAAAGTGTTGTTAAATTGCTTGTGGTTCTTCTACTTCAGTGGGACTCTCCACTGCAAATTCTATTTTTTATTATTTTAAAAGCATATTAGGTGTCTTTGGAGACCAAAAAGAACTCACCTAGAAGCATTCCAGCCTTCAAAAATGATTCTCCATCTTCCATCCCATCCCATTCTCTGAGGGGAGGTTTATTTCTGGTTTAGTCCCCACAGGTTTGAAGTTGTACCCAAGAAAGCAGCCAGTCTTGGAGAGGGCACTTGGCAACTTTAGTTCTCAGGCTAAGTTCTCTCAGGGCCTACTGCTTCTGCCCTGAAAGACAGCAGAATCTGCTAGTTGTGCTTTAACCTGTCCATAATGACTGGCAATCCCATGTGTTTGTCACGAGCACTCTGCCATTAACAGCAAAAGTGATAATCTAGTAGAGCATATGAGCTATTGTTTTCTCTTTCAAAATTAAGTACACCTCCCAGAGGTCTTGGTTCCAATCCCCGTGTTTTATGGCTGAGGGTATTGAATGCAGCTATTAAGCTGTTAGACTGGTTTTGTATTAGTGATTTTCTCTGATGTGAAGAGTAATTCTTGAATCCAAGTAATTATCTGGCATTTCAGCCTTGCTGCACTGGCTCATGTGCTGGCATGGGTGATACCCCCAGCTGTCAGTACAGCTATGTGGCTCTTTTTTTACTGGTTTTGACTGGGATGGCATGCTACAGCCACTGCAAATCTGCCAGTGTGGAATGCTCGGAGCGAGCAGAGCCTACATGGGTGTTGCAGTGATCTGTCAGGAAACTGAAGTGCAGTTGACAGCGCTGTTGATTATTTCTCTCAGAAACAAGCAGGTGTTTGCTTGGCTTTGGTACTGATTGGCAAGGCAAAAATGATTTAACTGCACAAGTGACAGTGCTGCTGCGAGGAAGGAGGATTTGTGTCATGGTAGGCAAGGATAGTGTGCTGTACTTCTGAGGAACTGCTTTAATGCCTGGTGTTCTGTACCATGTTTATTTCTCCAGCCCTGCACAAAAGTGGAAATGCTGGTTATTATCCTCAGCAGTAGATGTAAAATTGTCACTTTGCTTGGATTTTTCACTTCTGTTGTTGGGTTTTCTGAGGAGAAGGAGAGGGTGTGACTACTTGGCAGTAATATGATGTCATGGCGCTCTGTTTCATGTAGCTGTCTAATTAAAATAGATTATTAAGAAATAAGATCATTCTACATGGACATTTGTATTAGATGGCAAGCCTAGCATGGACATGCTAATACACATACTTAACTTGTTTCTTGTAAATAGCTTTCAGTCTTCTCTATTTTCAAAATGTACAGTTTACACTGTGAATTCTAAACCCAGACTCAAAAAGACCGACATGCTTTAGTGAAAAGTTTGCAGTCTTACTTAGACTTGTTTTTCCCAAAGTTGAATCTAATAGGATAAAGGATATCTTAGGAGCAAATTTTATTTTGTTGAACTAGAATGCATTTACAAAATATCTTTATCTGAATTTTATTCTCATATTATTAGTCTGTTTTGTCTTTTAAATTTGCAGATTTCATAAATAAACCATGACATAGTCTTTACTTTTAAATCTCCAAAGATAGAAAAAATCTCCAAAGATAGAAAGAAATGTAATCACTATAAAAATAGGTGCAGCATCATTGGCTCATGTATTTTATTTGAAGCCAGATAAGAAAACTTTGTAGAGCTAATAAAAATGAGAAGTGGTGTTGTGTGGGTAAAGGGAATAATTTTCAAGTGCTTATGGATAAGGCTTTTGATGAAGTGCATTGTGTGTATCCTGGTATCAGCCAAGGTGATAATTTAAAATGGAGTAGAAAGCTGCTTCTTCTGGAGGCTCTGTAACAGAGGCTTTTTGAGGAGACTGTGTGGTTCATGTACTCTGTGTGTCCAGATATCTTTGCAGACCACTGATCCACTGATGTGTTCCAGGACTTCCTCATCTGTGATACTTCTGGCTTGAATCTTAAATTCATTTCAAACTCCACTCCTGGAAGAATCTGGGGTACTTCAAACAGAAGTGCAATATAAGAATGAACAGTCACCATCTAAGCTCTTGACATCCAGAATTCAGAGCCAAGTCATGTTTTGATGACTTAAAGATATTGTACTTTATTATGTAGCATTTTTCTTACCATTCCTGGAGGATATCCTGAGTTTTTATAACTTAATGGCTTATGAAGAATTCCTAAATAAGACTTTCTCCCCCTTCCCATTTTGGAGTTGTGCTTCCTCTGAAGCATTGTTAGACTTGATTAGGATCTAGGAAATTTTTGAGTAATGAGTCAGAAAAATAAACAAAATCTGAGCATGTAAAAGGTGGGGAATGGAAGAGACTTCTGGTTTAGATGAGTTTAAATCCTTTCAGTTCTAAATTAGAGGTATAGTTTCCCTCTCCTGCATGCACACCTTTTCCTTCCTTTTTCCGTGTCCCTTTCCTCCTCTTGCCCTTGTACTCTCAAAAACCCCCAGGAGAACAGTTGTGTTGTGCCTTACTGAGATGACTTTATGGGTTATGGCATATCTGTGGGATATATGTGCTTCTCTAAAAGGCCTTGAAGGGAAAGCTTTCAACTGTAACAAATCTGTCCTGTAAAGGAAGGAAAGCAGTAAATATGCTTATAGTTGTAAACACTAGTAATTCCACAGCAATCCCTTATGTACCTCTTACTCAGAAAATTATGTTTGTTGTGATTCTTTGTGCTTTTCAGTTTGGGATTTCAGGTTTTCTGACATTGAAAAGGAGCTGTGATTAGAAGGTATGAAGAAATGGACCATAAAATAGATGTTTAGTTCAAGATAAGTAAAAGCATACTTGATAGGATTAGTGGAATATATTTGAGATGTGTTATGTTGCTGGCATACCCGTGACTGCTTAATAACTGAAATAATCTGTTGCTATTTAATCCAAATCAATTTCATTTGCTAGGTCGTCTGGAAGTTACCAAATAAGTTAGCTAGTTGCTTAGCCAAATGGCAGGGAGAAAAAAAGTCCAACTACTGAAGAAATATGCCTTGACAGTAAAGAAAATAATAAAATGCTAAGGATCTCATTTCTGAAGGAAGTAAGTGGTTGGCTGGAAATAATTGCTTGAATATTTTGAATTCATTATGGTGAATTTTGCCAGATGCTTTTGAAGAATATTTATGTGTGTTATTTGTTGTTGTGTTTCTTGTGCTTGCTGCAAGGCATGTGTACTTCTGGGTAATTTGATCCTGTTTGTTTATGGTCTAAATACTTCTTTTCCCCCCAGACAGCAGTATTCAATTGTGTATTATTTTAGTTGCTATTTGGAAAACGTGACACAAATATAAGTCCCAGGCAGTGTTTGTCTACAGTAGAATCAAGTGTATTTCTTCCTAGCTGACAAACTTGGTGGAATCTTGACATATCTTGACAGATCTCTGAAATTTGTGTTTCACAATATACCTGGGAACATTTTGCAAGTTAAGATCTTCAGAGAGATGTTGCAGCTCAAATATATTTGTAGCCTGTCTGGAGAAAGCAACTTATTAACTCTACTCTGAGCTTCTGACACTGAAGTGTGAAGGGTGGGGGCAGTATTTTCTGCTTGCTCCTATCTTGTCACTTATCTGGAAATGTGTCTATTATTTGAGTTTGCCCGGGCATGTGGATATTAGGAAAACTGGTATGCATGGCAAAGAACTAGCTAGTGCAAGAGCTGAAATGTGAGAAATTGCGTTGTGAATGATGGTAATTTTATTAGTTCTGTTTTGTGTAGATGTACGAATCCTGCTCATGTCTATTTGACTTCTCAGGGTGTCAAGATGGTCACCCTGTAGTTGTGGAAGTCATTTAGAGTGAAATGATGCTCCTGAGATGGTGGTTGAAGCACTTCTCCATATGTTGCCATCCTTTTCCTGTCTAGTGCACATTTCTTTGGGTACTGGCTCAGGTATTTTTGGTATGGGAACTGGATCAAGTATGACCAAGAACTGGGAAGTGGGAGGAGTAAGTTAATTTAGACATGTTCAGTCTGACTGTGGAGCAACAGAGTAAAATGCAGTACAGTTGCTTTTCCTAATAGAACAAAAAACCCAGACACTGGTTTGTCATACACTGATTTCCTCAGTGCTTGCAGTGTAGTTCTTTGCTGACACAACCAGAACAGATTTTTCCACATGGACATAGTCTCTATCTGGCCTTCACTTTACTTTTGTGCTCTTCAAGGCACCCCACTTTAATAAGTGGGGATGAACAGTGCTGAAGTGCAGAAAAGCAGGAACTTTGTTGTTACTGTATCCATTTTATTTAGCTTTGTCATGAATTCAGGTTCCTACGTGTGTATATTAGGAAGGTTTCTCTTGTTTTCCTGCTGAACTCTATCAGAACAAAACAAACAGAAAAGCTTTTTTCTTGGTTCTTGCTTCTCTTTAAAATGACGAATTTATTAACTTTTGGATGCACCAGAGTTCAGTTTATCTATGAACTAATAACAGAAACGAAACAGAAGTTGCAGCAAACAACGTGGTCGCTCTGTTTTGTCCAGTGGCTGTTCTCCTGTTCACCCCCATTTAAAATATGCTATTGCTATAAATAGAATTCTGCCTTTGAATCTCAACTTTTGTAAGGTTTATCATAGCGTGGAAAACCTGCCAGAACTTAATTGCCTTTTGGCAGATCTTTTTTCAGTTAATGTTGCTGCTGGTGCTGGAAGAGTGGAGGAGTCAGGTGTTCAAGGGACTGATCCTGAAAAAGAAGGCAGATCATTTAAACTGGGTTTCTTTTGAGCTAGTCTCTAGTGGAATTGGGCTGCAGCAGAGTAGTCCCATTTTTCCTTTTGCCTCTCTCCCTGGCCATGCTTTTGGAACTTGTTGGAGTCCTCCAATAAAATTTTCATGCATTTCACAAAATCTGATGACTTGTTAGAAAAGAGAGATTGACATCACTGTCCCTGTAGGAGACATGCAGCTGACTGGAGTACAGTGTGGTTGAAACAGTGAATTCTCACTCATTGCTCAAATGTGCTGAGTTTTAGCAACAGCTACCTGTAATAAAGTCTATGATAAAAAGCTTTTTTTTTTTTTTTCTTGGTCATGAAAATGAATCCATTAATTCCTGTCATGATGGATGCAACCTTTCCAGCACTTTGTTTTGGAGTGGCCTTATAGGTGCACAACACTGTGAATTTTATTATGAATTCTTCATCACACTCATGCAGTTCAGTCATCTATCTATCTTCTATTTTTATCACATTTTAGCACATTCTGTTTTCTTGAAACTTTTGTTTTAGCCCTCTTTAGTCTGCTTTTTCAGTAAACAGTCTTTTACTCAGTTGTGCTTAGGCAGAATTGCTATGTCACATCCAATATAGATACAGTATACATAATTTTTCTTGTTTAGCCCATGTCTCTTCAGTGTTCCAGGTTTTTTGGCAGTGGGCTATCAATCAAATAGCTTACCTGTTTTTCTATGGAATTCTCAGTTTGCTGTAGGTGGCCTCTATGCATTCCATATGCTCCCAGGATCTGCAGCCAATTTTGCTTCTTAGAAATATTCCTTCAGAAATCTGGACAGCTTTAAAACTGCATAGTTTGGTTGTGTTCAGATGTCATCTCAATATTCCTGCTTCAGCAGTATTCTAAATGACCTCTTCCTCTACCTGCACAAGATTCAGTCTTGCCAAGGTTTTTTAATTTTTTTGGGGGGGGTGGTTTATGGCTTGGGGTATTCTTTGGTGCTCTCAAATGAAATCAAAAACTAAAGGAGGAAATCTTGCGTGCTGCCTCTGTCTGTTCTCCCCTTGCAAGCAGCTATGTAGTAATGTCCATCTTGAGGCTTTGAAGGTTACTCTTATTACATGAAAGACTTTTAGGATCCTGTTCACTGGGTTGCTTCATCAGCTCTGCTTGTTTGACTGGTACCTTTTCTATACAGTAATTCTAATGCTTTTTTGTCTGATTTTTGTCAATTTTGTCCATGCGTGCAGGTTTTTTTTCCTTAGGATTCATTTTAATTGGATAAAATTTTAAAACATTAAATTTTGCTTTGTTTTTCATTTAGCTATTTTAGCTGCTTTTTTTTCTTTATATTCTCCATTATTCCTTTTATACCTCTATTTCTCCACCACATTTTTGAAACTGAATGTGTGTGTCCATCTGCATTTCCCAGTTAATTCACAGAAGTTAGCGGTAACCTAACTGATGAAAGCAAGAATTGGAAGTCTGAAAGAATATCTCCACATTTGTTCTTTGTGGCTGATCCCCACTTGGAATTGCTCAGGAGAAATCAAGGAATAGGTGTGACTCCAACACTGAGGATGCAATTTCCATCTCTCCAGTGTTTCACAAATACTCTTTTCCTCTGACCACTTTGTGATTCTCCACATACTCAGATTTCTATTTATGATGTAGATGATAGGTGAGAAGAATGTACCAAGACCTCCTGGATTTAAATACGATCAGGTGTTCTCCTCTAGATTAAAAGATGAGTCCCATTGAAAATGGTTTTCCTTTCATCTGCTGCATTGCGATGATGTCAGGGACATTTTTAGCCTTTTGTGATTTTTTTTTTTTTTTTAATACTTAATATGTTTTACAAAGGAGGCTTTTCCTATTATTGTTCTCTGCTGTGATGAGAAATACAAATGTCCTGAAGAAAACACTGTGTATAATTTTAGATGAAATACACTGCTGATCTGAAGACCAAGTAGGACTCTAAGATGCGAAGTGATAATATCTCAAGTTTCAGCAAGTCTTTTTGGAGGTTTATGGAAACTGTTAGGGACAATATGCTTACAATATTTTTCTCCATTTTTCAACTAGAAGGAGAAAACAACCATCCAATTTAAAAAAAAAAATCTCACTTCTGTCATAGCAATAATCATAGTTGTGGGGGAGGTTTTTAGTTTGTTGGTCTGTTTGTTTTATATGCAATATGAGTGAATGGAATACATTAACCCTGATGTCCTGGACTTTTGGAATAACAGCGTCATCAGTGTCATGCTTCTTTTCCAGTCTGAAAATGCGCATTGAATGTGGTGATATCTGTGAAAGGAGAATTTATGGGATTGTCCAGAACTCTGAATTGAAAATGCAAAGAATATGATGGAAGATTTCCTTGTGGTGGAATAAGGGTTAAAAGACAGCTCTTGGCCCAAACTACACAAGTGAACAAATTAGATGCTTTTGTGATGCAAAGTGGGATATTTGTGGCAGAGAAGCAAAGTTTCTTTCCTTTAAGCTTTGTGCACCTTTGTCTGTTTAGTCCTTTCGTTATATTGTTGACACAGCTTGAATTTATATTTATTGCATGAAAATATTCTTAAGTCTCTCTGCATATTATATCTTACATGAGCACACAATTAGTGTTTGGGTTCTAGATAACATTTTTCAGTGTGCCTAGCTGAATTGTGTATTACAATCAAAAATTTATGTAAAATGCATTTCTTAATTACATTTCAATATTTCCAGTTGATATTGTCTGAATACTTGATCATCTAGATCCTGGTTGGTTAAAAAAAATATTTCTTAGTTATAATAAATAGTCTGTTTTACTTGTCATTTTTGTGAGCTTCTGTAAAAAAAAACCATTCAGTTCCCAAAAAGACTACTTGATTTTTATAAATCCAGAATTTCCAGTCCTATTCTATTTAATCTAGGTGTAACAAAGATGTCATTGCATGCTGCCTAGCAAGTATGTCACCATGTCCATTCTCAATTAGCAGACTAACAGTTCTTGAGGTTACTGTGATTCATTTAAGGATCTGCCTTTTTGAGATAAATCTGAGTAGTTGGTAGTTTTGTAAACGTGGATGGCTGTGCATGGGGTGTGTCTATTGAAGGTTTCGATTTGTGAAGTAGTAAAGCCAATGTAATTTCAGTTTTTGTGTTGTTTCTTGAATTGGTTGTAGGAGAATATATAGTTACATTCTGTGGAAGTCTTCTGCTGAAATTAGTATCTGTAAGTCACTGTAAAATTTTTCAGTAGGCATATGGTGCTTTCCTTTGTGCTTATGTTAGTTCTGTTTGTTGAACCCTGTCACTCGATGCAGCAGTATCATATGGTTACCAACATACTCCATAACAGGAGTAAAGAAGCAAGAAAAAATAAATATGTATATAATTGTAACTTTTGTGACTCTATGAAGTCTCCTAAATGAAGAAAAAATGACCAGTCCCATACTTGTGGTTATGAACTTGCACACCAGGGTGCAGACAGAACTGAACACATCAGCTTCTGGTTTAAGCAAACCAGGAGCACCTCTGCTCCAGAAGTGCTGTGTTTACCTCCAGAGCCATGTCAGCATGCTTCACTCCTAAGGCAATTCAGGAGTGTGAGGGTGTTGGAGACATGGCTGTAAACAGTGTGAGGTTTCAGAGGTCATGTGGGTTTCAGGGCATCAGTCCCAAATGGGGTGTTGAAAGGCAACCCATGGAAATATCCAGTTTCCATGCTGTGCCCATACCCTGCTGCCTCTCTGCTTATTGCATTCATATTTCTGAATTTCTTGGTGCAATGTCTGGCTGTCTCTGCATCAGGTTTTAGTACGTGAGTGTGGTCACAATCTTTTTGTAGCTTCTTGGCAGTTATTATTGCTGGAGTTTTATTAGATTTCCTAGCACTTGTGTCATAGCATATTTGATATGTTGCAAGGTATCTGGAGTAACTTAGTCATAAGTTATTTGGAGAAGCATGTTCAGAGAGGCCTTTAGGTTAATTTTCATACCAGCTAGGTTGTAATTTTAATGAGGAAAAAGGGTTATGCCTGTATGCTAGGCTGAGGAAAGCTGTGGCTTGATATAAAACTTCTGTCTGCATTGCCTGGTTTGCTTTGGGCTGCCCCTGTGTGAGGAGTAGCCTAAAGATTTGAGGTGGCTTCTATGTAGGGGGGCAATTTTTTCCAAGGTCTATGTACATGTGTATGTCATTGTGCTCCCAGATACAAACACAAAGGATTTTTCTTGCATGGGATAGAAAGACAGAACTTCTTCCTTGAAAACTAACTGCCCTCTCCAGACCCTGAAATGGATTTTAACCAGTCAAATATGATGTGGGGAGTTTGATTCCCAACCCCACCCTGTTTTTCCTAATTAATAGTGGTCAAGGTGCAGTAGGAAGCTTTTTGCTGATGTTAGGAATACCTGCCCCTAGCTTTTGGCTGTGATTTGATCAAGTGCTGACTCTCATAGCTGAAATCAAGGGCAGCCTGCTTTGATCATAAAATACTCCCCATTTTATAGCTCTTTAGGAAATAACACCTGAGGGCTTGCACATGTTTCCTTGGCAGGTAGTTTCTGTAGTTTCTGCCAGGTTTTACTGCACCTGCAGCAAATCAGTTTGAGTGTAGCTGAGTTTAAGCCTCTCAGTAGAGGAGACAGCAAAATGCTTCATGATCATTTCAGATTGGGACCCCCCAATTCTCTTATGCTGAGTTGCCACACTGGCTGAATGTAAAATAAGGACAACACTATTTTTGAAACACACTCAAGTTTGTGGACCATAAAGTGCTCTGGTGAGAGCTGCCAGAGAGACCTGTCTTGTCTCTTGTGAGTGTCCTCTGGCTTCAGGCTGCACTTTGGGGAGTTTGCGGCAAATAATGCACCAGGCTGTGCAAAGGACCATCAGACAAGATGTTCATTTGGTGACCTGCATCTGTTTTGCATACTAAACAAGGCAATAGCCTACAGAAAAAGTGTCATTGTACAATCACATACTGTCGTTATGGTTACAGGTAAGGGAATCCCAATTATGATCATATAGACAACATTTTGTAACAGAGGACTTCGGTTTTCAGAAAATCAAACTACTTTTCTCCTGGATTGTGGTGGTGGCCAGGCTTGCCTTTTTGTGACAGGAATTTTCAACTGAAGCACCCACTTCCTGCTATGTGCTCTGTTCCCTTAGGAAGAGGCATATTCACTGTATTATGGGGGAATTCCTTCTTTCTTCCCGTTGTGCAATCCCTGCAGATTTATCTCATATTTGATTAACAGCATGGCTTCTGACAAGGAAATATTGGTAAAGCCAGGATTTGTAAGAACTTTACAGAAGCTGGTCATACTTCATGTGTTCTTGTTCATCATTTAGATAGTTATTGTTAATATAGTTGAAGGAGTTGACAGTCGCAGATATAATTCCTATTGGTAAGCTGGGGTTATTGCCCTCATGGGGACTGACAACACACTTTTGCAGAATCATTGTTTTTGGATCATCTGTTGCTTGTTCAGAGTCCATGACTAATTAGCTTATAAAAAAGTCATTGAGCTAATATCTTATAGAGGAACCTGTGATGTCAGATTTGATCCCCTAATTGCTCTTATAATTGGCATTTATTGGAGTTCTCTCACAAGTCAGGGCAACAGACCTCATTTGTTTTATGTAGAATGTTGTAAAAACAATTGAACTGGCAGCTGATTACAGTTTTCTATTCAGTAAGCAATTTTGGAAGATTGTGGGCTAGACAGTTGTCTGATTTGCCTAGGTTGTAAAAGTTAAACGTAAAGAGAGATGAATTTTCAGCATATGGCTCTGTGTTAGCAATTACATGCATTAGTGGTTTAGCTGGTGTATTGTGTCTGCTTTATAAATGTTTATATTGCAGCCTTCTGCTAATAGATATTGATGACAGGCAGTGTTTGGAGGCCCGGTGTATGGCAGTGGTAATTAGTTATGGCCCAGTAATGATCCATCTACTTGTGTTTGCTAGCATATCCAGTTCTAACCCATGCTTGTGGAAACATCAGCTATTCTGTTGTTCCCTAATAATTTAACACAAGGTCATTGTCAGCAGGGATGTAAATGTTTAACATTTCATATTGAGCATATTCAAGTTTTAGAACTCTTTAAGCGTAAGTGAGCCTGGAAATAAAATTATGCTGATGCTTATGTAAACCTTGTCTTATTAATTCTAAAATTGTTTGGAATGTTTTTTGATTGCCTAACTATGTGTGTAAAGGAAATATGCAGTCTTTGCTCTGAAACTACAGAGAGCTCTGTGGTGAAAGGAAACTTTGAAATGTCAAGAGAAAAATAATTAATTGACCTTTGTCCATAAAAACTGGTAGGAGAATTGCACACTTCTGACCAGTCTCTGGATCTCATGTCTCAAAAGTGTGAAGGATGTGGTAAGTTTGAATTCAGCTGAGATGGGTATTTTGGCACCAAAATATTTAACTTTTGCCATATGGCTTCTCTCAAATTCTGTACTTCTTTCTCAGTTGCACATCAGCTCTGAACAGCATGGGGTTTGTGGAATGATCTCTTCAAGCTGCAGACACAAAAATGAGCTTTTTTCCAAGTATTTCTCAGTTAGAGACAGTCTTCTGGAATTGTTGACATTAAATTTTTGTAATTGTAACAATGAATGTCTAATATCAATGAAAAGAATAAATGAAGTATTTCTGGTGGCATTCATCCTGAAACCAAAGCACGTTTAGCAAGTAATTAACTGTCACTGTTATGCATTTGCATGGCTTTACTGGCTGGATCCCAGAAATACTGACTTTTCCTAGTAGTGAAAAAGATCAAGAGCTTCTCTTGGATGTTGAGTTCAGGTGGCAGAGAACAAATTCCTGTGACAAGTGTGAAAAATGACCTGTGGACTTTATCCCAGACACATAAACCCACAGAGCAAGAACTGCTGAGCTTTTCTGTGCCCACAGTGCTGTGGTGAACATGTCACTTTTTGCACTGGAAAGCTTTTAGTTTCTCTGGGGATGTTGATACATTTTTTTTAACATGGACCACTCCAGGTCACTGAAAATTCTTTTCTGTTTTATTTCTCCACATTTGAAAACTTCAGAGGAAATATATCTGCTTATGGAAACTTCCATTTTAATGTGTAACAGCTGGGAAAAAGTGCACTTGATGAGAGTGTTCTACACTTTGTGCTGTTTTTATACACAAAGCCTCTGTACTAGATGTGATAAAATTGCTTAAAGAAGGCACTTAAATGATTTATCATAAGATCTCATAGGAGCCTTGGAAATTCTTGGGACAGTTGTAGTGGCTATGTGTCCCAGAGAACGCATCCCCAAAATTCTTACATGTGTTCAACACTTGGGAGTTAATTAGTCTTTGGCACTGGCAAATTTTTCTTTTGTGTGTTTAAAAAGGTTCAACTGTACCTCAAACAATCTCTTGGTTCCTGTTTGACAAATTATTAGGCCAGATAAACTTGATGTCCAAAGTATTAGCAATCTGTGCAAGTATGGAATAAAATTAAAAAGTTGTTTTAAGAGTTACTAACAGTTTAATCTAATGATTGTGATTTCTGAACTTTCTGACAGATACCTTTGAGGTGAGATGCAAGACACGTGGAGAGGAAGGAGCCACTAGATCAGGTTCAGTAATAACATTTTTTAGTTTACTGTATACCTACATTTGATCACATAAATCTGCTTACTAACACAAACAGCTAATCCCTTATATTGTGATCTGAAGTCAATAGAGTTAATTTCTCCTTGTTGTTGGAAAAGAAACATTACAGGAGGTTTTTGTGTGCAGGGGAAAATCTGTAAACTCCTGTGGTCATTTTGTCATCTAAATGCTTCTGTTATCACTGCAGGGCACCTGAAACCACAGTGATGTGGAATGGTGAAAGCTAATCTTTATCCTTGATGAGTGCAGTTGAAATCTTTCTATTCAGCACATATCTGTCAACTTTTATTACGAATTCATGGTTCCTTGATGTGCCTTTTCTTGACCATTATTTATCTCACTTTCGCAGGATGATTGTTTTATCTGTTGCTTTGCTTTTATTTCACTGCTAGACTGGGTTAGATCACAGAGCATGCTGCTGTAGCTGTCAGTGCTTTGGGTGATGTGTCTTCAGGGTGAGGTTGTCATCACTGCTTTGAGAGAGCACAAATCTGCCTTTTTACTGGGTCAGTTTCTTGGGGAAGCGTAGCAATTTAAAAAGTATATTTGTGACCTTCTGTTGGATTTGTTCTGTTGATTTCATGCCCATTCAAGTTATTGCATTCTGACAGAAGGAACCAGTGTCACTGGCCAGGTCAGATGGATTTTGAAATTAGTAGGACTGTGGTTAGGATTTGCTGTAGGATTTTGGTTACTGGCATAAATTTCAGGCTCTGTTCTGGGGAGCTGGGAAGGGGGAATGCTTTCTAGAACTTCATAAACAAGTCTATGTGCTGAAGATATACAAGTAGCTAGGGTAGGGATTTGTTCCTGATGGAGTCATAGCAAGACTTACCATAAAACTGTGATATTTTTATTACCTGACTGCCTTACAAACATTTAAAATTATTTTCTCTCAAGAGGAAGCAGGATTTAAATCTGAATGGTTTATGTTAGAAGAATATAATTGCATTTTTGATCCAAGGCATGTGATTAAATAAAGGAGTGTGGGGCAAGAGGACAATGTACTCAAATACTCTGTCATGAACAGAAGTAAACAGCCTGGGCTGTGCTCTCAGAGTGGGGAATTACACTGTGTAACAAGTGATGTTGTTCTGGCACCTGCAAAGCATCATAGCTGAAGTTTCTTGATTAAAATATTTCTGAGAAATAAATCAGAAATAGCTAGATGGTCTGATAGTCTGAGCTTTGGCCTCTTAGGTGAATGAAAATGTTATGGAAAGAGATTGCCAGAGTTTTCAAGTTGTTTTGGATTCATTTGGAGTTTTAGGGGTTTTTTTTCCTTTTTTCCTTTTTTTGGGGCTTGCTTTTAACATAGATAAACCTTGTCTATGAAGAGGTGGATTTTCAAGGCAGAATTTTGTGTTTCCCACCCTCGCCCTGGTGTTTCCAGGCATCAGATTATGTTGGTCTATGGCATAAATGGGGGCATGATAAAGAACCCAGAAATATGAGTTCTGCAGAATCAGCAGTATGTTGAAAGTCTTCTGAACTTCACATCAGGCTCCTAAAGATACATTTCAGCTGTGATTGTTGGAGACAGAGAAATATAAATGGGCTCTTTCTGCTGGTGCTTGTCACATGGGACAGTCACTCTTTGTGTAAGAGTCTGTGTGAGCTTCACTTACTTGCTTTTTTTTCTGGCTTTTGCCTTTCTGCCTAAGAATAAAGCCTCAAATTTTAGTACTTGCACTGTGAAAATGGTTAGATACATTTAGTTACAGTGAGCACTCTTCCAGGGTCTTATTTATTGGGACAGAATGAACAGAAAGCTGTTGTTTATATCTATATTCCCTGATTACTCTTACTAGCATGCCAAATATCTAATGAAAAACTGCCTTGTGAATTGTTGGTTTATTTATTTATTTCTTGAACAAAACCTGGTGTGCTGATGTGATCTTATGGTTCCATAGGGTAGGCCAATATACTGTAAGTGGCATTAATCAGAGCTACAGCTCTGTCTTGGTATCTTTAACCCCACCTGTGGGATTAATGCAAGACTTTGTTGTCTTCCCCGCTTCCCATCTGTCTTTGCTATTAATTTGTACAGTAATACTGCATGCTTATTAGGTTGAAATTGGAAAGGAAAAAAATCTGTTACTTAAGTTTATAAAAAGGCAAGCGCTGTGATTTTTATTTTTTCTTTTTATAAAGTGGTGCTTGCATTTATCTAAGGTGAGAGAAAAAACAGTGGAGCTTATATGGAATGAAAAAGGAGTTTTTGAGTCCTTTCTACACATCCAGATGCTCTCACCCTAAGAGGAGCCTTCACTGTAGTAGATGTGATTTTGTATGAGTTATGTTCATCCTTTGGGATGTCTGGGTGTACTAAAGCATCTTTAAGGATAAGTTGGCAAACCTCTGACTAGCTTAAAGAATGCCAGCTCCTGATGATTTTTGAGTTGTACTGAAGTTTGGAGTAGGCCTTGGCACCAGGAGGATGAGTGTTGATAAACCTGTTTAGAACCTAAATGTTCCTTTCAGTGTCATGTATGGAATGCCCTTCCTTTAGATATATAGGCAATTCAGTTTAGTTTTCACAAAGGAAAACCACAAATTGCTAACAGGGTACTGAAGTCATTAGCTAACAGCCTCAATTAGCATAACAAACAAAATGCAGAATAAATGCAGGAAGAGCAAGACTGACTTAGCCTTGAATCTTCTGCTGTGTCTGTATTACTGTGCTACAAGGCTTCATTCAGTAGACTTGACAGACAACTGGAGACTTAAAGTGTTAAAGAATAAAGTCCATTTTAATCTCTTTGGGGGAAAAAAGCCACCAACTTTTGGAACTGAGATAGTAATTAGGCTGAAACAGTGTAGATTAGCCCCACTTAATGTGGAATTTAATTACTTCAAAGCAATTAAATTAACATGGAGTCTGCTCTGCTTGGGGAAGGGTTTAAGTATAGGGATTTTTGTCAGAAATGTTAATTCACTCTCTGGGCTATAACTTGTTAATTTAACATTCTTTTTGCAGTTTGTCATCAATTCAAAGACAACTAGCTTTCTCTAAATGAAATAGATCATCTTGGTAGAAAAAAAAAGTCACACTGGCTGGATTGAATTTTGGTTCCTGGTTAGCAACAGCCAGATAAGACAACATCCCTTCCTTTATTACATTTGAGGTTTCCAGCCATTTGCTTTGGAAGCTTGTTTACTTCCTCTTATTTACCTAGGAATTGCCAATAACTGCAGCACAGCTACCAGGGAAGCAGCTTGGGATTAAGGAAGAGATGGAGTCATTTTCCTCTGATCAGGACACTACAAAGAGCTTTCCCCTCCCCACAACAGGTGGGTGCCCTGTGCATCTTGCGGATATTGACTCAAATCAATCTTTCACCATGGTTAAAGGAGGAAAGACACAAGACCACTGCTGGTGGAGCCACACAGGTGTCAGGAAGACACTGGGCAAGTGGAAGGCCACTTTGTGTGGAGCTGCTGAATTTTTCATTTGAAGCAAGGATAGGGATGAAGGAATCCAGGATTTAGTGGTCTGGTGCTACCATCCTTTGTGCAGTGGGGAAGAGGACATTGCTGTCACAAAGTGGCCTTAGCTGTAGACAAGGTGAAGGTTTGGGGTCAAATCTGGGGACTCCAGAGCAAGGGCCAGTCCAATGCTCCCTGTTTGCCCTGGCTGTGGTTTTTTGGTGCTGATTGCACTTGTTGCTTGGAGAAAGATTCTCGCAGAGCAGCTGCACAGGAGTCCTTCAGTGCCTTGAGCTTCTCCTGCAAGTGCAAGCCCAGCCTTGGCAGTGGCTGCTGCTGCAGCTGGTGTGGGGCTGGTGGAGCATGGGGTGCTCCCTCTCATTTATCAGCGAGCAGGGGAGGCTGACGGGCCATGCTAGGATGTTTGATTTCTGATTTTTCAAGCTGATTTCTTGTCCATTGCCTGAATTTCAGAAAATAAATTTATGCTCAAAATGCCTTGCTTTGGGTACTAGGAGGGATTAAGTGCCATCCTTTCCTCCCTCAAGAAACCCAAACCCACAGTGTTGCTTTAATCGCTTTTTGCTATTTGACTGTGAAGCAGAGGACATTGTATTTTTAGTGGCAGCTTTAGTTTCAAAGCGTGTTGTGTCAGGGTCTCCAGAATCTTTTGAACTTGTGGCTTCTGTTTTCTGCCGGCACAGTAGGTTTAAATGTGGCAGTAAAGAGTAGTAACATTTTAAGTTGGAAATGTCTTTGAAATGTGGTTTGGGCATATATTTTTCAAAAGAGGAACACAAGTTCAGATTTGTGTTTCCACTGATAGACCATTTTGAAAGATTGTTCAGTTTATGGATAAGATTTCCAAATTTCTCCTGCTGGGTTTTCACTAAGCAGGTGAATGGTGTGTGTTACTCAGACAGATTGCAGTGAAAGTGCAAAGAGACCCAAAGAGATCTCATCATCCTTAACTTACTGTGAAACTGTTTGCATGCTGGTGGCTACGTGAGTGAAGTTGGGATTTAAAGGGAAGAAGAACAGAGCCCAGCTGGCTGTGCCTTTCTTCAGAAGGTGACTGCACTTTTTTGTCCACAAACCATGAACAGAGAAGTGGTGGCTTTAATTTTCCTCCTTAGCCTCATACATGTCCAGTTAGGAAAGGCAAAAGCTATTCTAAAAGTCCAATTTTCTGGTCTGGATTTGAACAATGGGCTGATAGTCCTGACCTCTTTCTTGTTCTCCTTTTTTCTTGGAGGGGAAGGAACTAGAACCTTTGGGATGCATCTATGTTTTAATGCCTGTTGACTGCAAAAACCTGCTGTGTTGGTGGTTTTGTAGCTCTGCAGTGAGCTGTGTTCATAGGACACTGGGTGAAGGCTTAACCTGGCACACCCTTTTGCAGAGTATTTAGGGAATAACAGGCAGGCCAAGGCCACCTTTGGAGGCATTTGGGGTTTGTTTTACCAGTGCAGATAAATCTGGTTTGCAGTGTATTCATTGTACCGTGAATGAAAGAGCGGATGTTTTGATTTGAAAGGGAATCTTGTTTATAATTCTTCAGTATAAACAAATTGTGGGGAGGAAGCCTTACTGGAAAGGAAAAGAGCCTTCCTGGACCATCTTCTGGTTCAGCAAGTAATAACCCTTCTGCTTGTTTGCATCAGTAACAATATATGTGTACATGTATTTTTAGAAGGGCTTCCAAAGGGCCCTTGCTGCATGTGGCTTTGTTTATGGTTCTCTATGCAAACCATGGGATGTTCTCAGCTCTTCCCCACCCCAGTTGAAGTTCCCAGCTTGCTTCTCTGTGCCCCTGTGAACTGCTGACTGGTGCAGGGAGTGGGGCTGGTAAAGAATAGAGCTGTCTTCTCACCTCACTTTCCTCATAAATGACATCAAATGCTAATTGCTTTTCATTCTGCGCTTCAGCAGGAGCAGAGTGATACACAGCTAGGGTTTCCTTTTCCCTAGGGTGCCGTGGGTGTGACTGATGGAACAGAGCCAGAAGAATTTGGCAAAGTAGCCGACTGTAAAGGGAATAATCTCTTTTTCCTGATGATGGATGGCACTTAGAAAGCAGCTGAGCCTAAAAGCATTTCTCATGCTAAGGCTCTGCAATGTGCAGGTCAGCCATTGAGCAAATGCAAGCCTTCAAAATGAGAGCTAATAGCTTGGCAGGTTATGCCTGACAAGCAGCAAGTGATTTGCTTTTAGTTCCTTGCTGTGTGGGATTTAGTAGGTTTTTTTTGTGGCTTGTAACACTTCCTAATTCTAATATTTTCCTAATATTACGCGATCATCTGTTTCTAAGTTCAGAAATATCTTAAAGAAAACACAGTTAATAAGGAAATATATTTTTATATTCAAATATAGTGCATTTCTCTAATATCTAAAAAAATATTTCTATATAACTGCTGCACATGCAGCAGGTTAAGAATATAGGATAAACAAGTACATTTCAGCCAAGCAGTTAAAATATTGGCCCCTCACTTTTCTGTGGAGTAAATTGGCAGCTTCCTGGGACAGAGAATCATGTCCCAAAGAAGTGGTCAGGGAGTTGTGGAGGGGAGATTTGAGAGGAAAACCCATGGTGGAGTGAAGGTAGATTCATATAGGATAACATCTGGAAAAGACACTTGTCTAATTTGACATGCAGCGTTCATAGCTCCTGGAGGGGTTATGTTGTCATATTTACTGCTGATTTGGTAAAAGAAGAATACTGCTGGAGGAAAGGCTTCCTGGGAAGTACCCAAATACTGAGTTTACCCCTGCAGGTTTCAGAGCTGTTTCTTGAAGAGATCTGAACTTTGCAAAGCTGCTTTTGTCTGGCACTGGATTTTAAGAAGATGAATGACAGAATTTTTATATGGGAAGTCCAATAATCATAAAATATCACTATGTGCAAAGTCTTAAATCATTGTAAAATGTGGGTTTCTCTCCTAGGAGATAGGCCTGTGACACTCAGTCGCTAGTACATGTTGCTCTGTGAATGCAGGTAGTTGTGATCTTTGAACTGCTTGTTAAGTGCTGTACTTCTGTGTAAAGGGTTAGGTTTTGAGAACTGTTCTCTCTACAACCAAATAGTGCATTATTCAAAACATAGATTTCACAAATAGGTTTTGTAAGATTGTATTTGCTAAGCAGCAGAATCGTGACAATAAGTACTTCTAGTGTGTCCAAAACTCCTTGTGTTTACCAATTATCATCTGTGATGCTTGAATTGATTTGTTAATCACAAAACTGGAGTTCTGTTTTACAGGAATGTATTGACACAGTAATTACAAATGCAAAGTTTTCATCTTTATTGTAATAAAAGGTTTATTATCCAATATTTGAAAAATATTTTTCACAACAGACATGTGTATCATATCTTGATACAGATGTGCACTCTACGCAGTTTTCCCAAAGATTTTTCAGCTTTGCAGCACCATAATCAAGTACTCAGGTGAAGTAGGAACCTCATTTAGACCTCCAGACCAGGCAGGAAAGTGAATTGTAGAACGAACTTCCCTTACAGTTTGAATTCAAACTGAATATGGTTCTTAACTTGTTGTACCTTAGTTCATTGGAGGGTGGGAGTCTGCTTCAAACTCCCTTGTTCTACTTTACTGAGTTAAGTACTTCTGTGGTCATAGGAAGCAGGGTTTGTTTAGGTCTTATTCTGAATTTGTAAATGCATTCCTGCTTCTTTTGTTGCTCTGTATCTCTATGTTATGAGAGACAACTAAAAGCCTGTTGCAAGGTATTTGTACCTTGTTGTAAGTGTGGTCTGATAAAATCCTGCGTAACACTAGGTTGTTTGCCTTCAGAAGGGATTTTTCCCTTCTCAAAGAGCTGTGAGCAGCAGACTTTGGAAGGCAGTGGTTTGCATAACTTAGGCTCAAAGGGCCAGTTTATCATGGTGCACATACAGTGCAAGGTGTTGCCTGTACAGTTTGTCAGAACATGCAGTTGGTGATAGAATATGGTGGTATGATTTAACTGAAATAATGCTAAAACAGTGTACTCCTAATCAGGAACTTGCAACCTTATTTACTGGGGCCTTGGTGGTTGTTAACATTAGAAATTTCTTGAACAAAAGGACATATTAGAAATCTTAAAGTAACTAAATAAGCAATGTTTCTGGGGAGATCAGAAAGAGAATGTGGGTATGAAATACATTTTGTGCCTGTGGTGGGAGGTTATCAACTCTAAACTTTTGATTTATGGGAAATAAATTTTGGAACAAACAGTAGATGGCTTGCAACATTGATGTCAGATCCATGTAGAAATAATGAATATATTAATGTTTTGTATACAAAATATTTTGTTCTCTCTTAAAATTTAAAAAGTAGAAACCTAAAATGTTCAGGGTGATGCTTCAGCTAAAATGTATCCATCTGGTTTAGGGTGGACCTTTGGCAAAATCTGTCTTCTTTCTCTGTTTGAAAGAAAGGCATAGTCATACTATAAAACTTTAAGCAAGAGCTAGAGCAACAGATGGATGATGGAATATGTAATTTCTGCATGATTTAAGTTTACAAGACTCTTTAGAATTTGTCTCTGGTTTTTGAAGACGTAACAAACCTAATGCATGGAAAGCGGAATATGGAATGTTCCTACTGCATTTTCATAACTATACCTTTTGGTAGAGTGATGCTCCAGACTTGGACTTTGTGCTAACATTGTGATATATATTTTGATCAAGCAGTTAACACAATATTTTATTACCCAGTGAAGCAATGGAGTGACATAAGGTGTGCAGTTTTCTAGCGTGCATGGCGTTGCCATACCATTGTTTAGTGTGCTTTGGTTTACCAATACTTCCTTGTTTTTATAAACTCGGGGAATGCTGGCTACTAATATCTGCCAAGTAGTGACTTAGCCAAAAATTAGCTAAGGATTATGAAAATCAGTGTTTCATTTTGCCTTTGTTTGTACCTGATGCTTTCTGCATTTGTTTCTGTTATTTGCAATATTAAGATCTGACTCAAATAAGAAGCATGAATTGTTTGGAAACTGCAATGAATATTGTTTGGAAATACTCCTTAGTCATTTTCTGTGGTGTCTTGGTATGGCTGGCATTTTTCCTGGATATGACTGTGTCTGCATTCAGAATGTGACAACTCCAAGCTGCTTTTCCTGCAAGTTCTATGAGGTTGTTTTCATGGTGGAGTGCCATTTTTTTTAACCAGTCTTCATTGTGAATCTTCCTGGATGACTATGAGGAAAGAATAGGATGGCTTTTAAACAATTTCTTTTTTGAGACTTTAAAAAGTTGCCTTGCTTACCAAGAGTGATTGGTTGTCCCTGGCCTCTTGTATAAGAATAATAAGTGTGGCAAAAACACACTGACATGTATCAGAAAAGGGCAATAGTGCTTTGTCCAGACTTTTTCTTAACAGGAATACCCCTTTCTATTTCTGTGGGAAAAAAAAAAAAAAAAGTTAATCTCTGACAGGGTTTGAATGTATCCTGAGTAGCAAAGGTGTAAACTTGGGCACAAGGTAACAGGAGACTGCTGCTGCACAGCATGCAACCTGATCACCCACCCACAGTGTTGCCTACCAAACAATTTTGGTAAGGATGGCATTAGAAAAGATAACTCGTTTGGTTTTCCTTCCAAGTGAATAAAGAATACTCAGGAGAAGCTGAAAAAACATTTATCTTCCAAATAACCATGCTAACTTGGTATCTTTATTGTATTGCTGATGTATTTTCTGGGGTTTGGCCACACCTGGAGGAGACACCACTTAGTGCTCTATTTCTGCTCCTTATCATATATCTCTCCTCATGCAGTAGTAGGAATGATAGGAACATGAACAAATCTGTTTGTTTTACTGATGCTCTCTTATCAGAGTAAATGCTAAATAAGTGTTGCTGTAACTGCAGTAGTTAAGGTCACTTAAATTTGACATCTGAGTCTCCCAAACGTCTTCCCTTCCACAGCTGCTGGACATAATCAAACTTAGGGAAATAAAGGATGAGCTTTTTCTTTTTATTGTGGTAGAAGGCAGAATTAAAATTTCAGGAGTACCTTATTATACAATTTTTTTAGGCATGGTTTGTCAGGAGCTTAAGTGTACAAAAAGGGCTTGCCCATCATGCACTTAGAAACCCCATGCTGCTGTATTGGGACATAGTCCTGTTACAGGCAATTAAGAGGACGCATGTAAAACTGTTCCTTTCTTTCTCAAGGATGTGTACTCAGCATCATAAAAACTCCATGCATTATGAAATGTGAAATTCCAGAGGTGGTAATAAAAAAAAAAAATAGGCTGCTAATCCAGTTTGTCTCTTCTTGAATTTCTTTACTGGTTAAAGGTTTAGTGAAAAGGTTTTCTTGTGTGGTTAGAGTTGCTAGAGGCCAAGTTGGAGCTGAAAATCTACAGGGTGTCAATACAGAGTGGAACAGCTCCATGTGACACAAAGTTTATTTTAAGAGCCCTGTGCTTCAATTCTTCAGGCTCATCAGTTACTTTTCCCCTTGATGTACACTAAGACTTTATTAACAGCTATGGAAATACTCCTCTGAGACTTCTACATTCTGAGGAATTTTGTGCTTCCAAACCTAGGAGCTTTTATCTCTTTCAAGATGTTCTGGGAAAGAACTGGGAATAGTGGAAGGAGAGGAGAAGCAAACAAGTGCTGCTACAGGCTTAATGCACTTCCCTGGCTCACTAGGATTAGCACTGTCCCTGCTCTTCAAAGAAAGTTGAAGCCTGAAGGTTGCAGTCACAGTATGTGTGGTTTTGTTTCGATAAAAGATACATGATCTTCTATGTCTTGCTTGAATGAAGTTTAATAGGGTCCAGCATCATCCAGGTGAATACATCTTGGCAACTGCTTCCATTAAAAAAATTATTTGTAGTCTCCTAGGTGGCATGTTTAATGTTGTTTAGTTGCAAGATCTTTGTGTCCTGCCAAAGTAAAAAAGTATGTATTCCAAAATGTTCCTCTTGTTTTTTAACCAGAGAAGTGGAAGTGGTTTTCTGATATAAAGGAATGAAGATTTTCTGCTAAGCAGGTACTATAGCCACTTTGTGGCTGACAGTCTATTATGGCATATTTGACCATATTGGAAACCAAGGAACCTGACTTATATTTAATGCACAGCTTGTTTCTCTCAAGACAGAGTTTGTTTCTGTCAGCCTTAGGTAAGAGGAGTTAAATGAATCGGGTGAGTTCCAGCAGACGGTACCCCTGACTGTGATGGCATGCAGAAGATACCTGTTCTTGTCCCAGAAGTCTCAGGGCAGATATTTCTTAAGCTGTTTGTGAGCAGTTGTGTTGTTTGCTGTCCTCCAGAAGATCTGGGGCTTTTTCAGGCCCATATAAATGAATGAGAGATACTCTTATGTGTCTGGGTATGTTGGTGTCTCTCTGAATTACAGTTTTGAGGTCTTTTTAGTCACTGATGTCTGAAATAATGGATCTGTAAGGGGACTGCCCTCTGTGACACCTGTCAGCTGGAGGTCCATCATTGTTCTGTGCTAGCAAGAGATGGGGAAGGATGGGAGAGAAAATGAGGTGAAATGGAGTAGGTGATTTTTGCTTTGTCTCCATCTTAATGAAGTTGGATTTTAAAATATAGCTGTGACCATGATGCCTCCTTACTAAGTTCTTGAGAACATACAGTTGTTTGACTGTAGAAAAGAGCCATAAAAATGTGCAGAAGATGGACAATTAGAGACTTAATGCTTTTCAGAAAGAGCAATTAGAAATGCCTTTACTATATAGGAAATCAGCAGGTAGTGATGCTTGTGTTCTTTTGCAGGGAGACACATAACAAGTATCAATCACTAGAGCAGATGCTTAATAACTGGCTTTGGAGGTGAGGCATATGTTTTTGACAATGAAGATGATTCATCTTTTCGACTAGCTACCATTTGGGAAAACATTGTAGCCATCCATTGAGACGTTGAAATTGAAAATGTAAATTTTTGCTACAGCTTTTCAAAGGTGGAAATCCTTCCTAGATGAAATTTAATGGCCTGTGACAGGTGCAGCAGGTAATTTTGGTCATGAAATTTAGAAATGCTCTGCCTTCCTAGCTTAGCATTCTGATGTGTTGTTGCCTGTTCCATCTGGAACAGTCTCTTTTGCTTACTGCTTTGTTTCTCAAGTGTGATGTTGATCTGAGGGTCTAAGAGATAAGCTCCCAGAACACATTAACTGGTCACTTATTGGCATTGCAGCCATGTTCCTTCTTAGGAAATGTCTTTAATAGGCAGCTTCTCTTTTATTTGTTCTTCTTGATTTTTTCACATTGTTCAAAACTCAGTAACTTCCTGTGGTAGTGTTTTAGAAAAGAGCCATTTCTTAGGCTTATGACAGGTGTAGATGCAGTTTGTCCTTTTTCTTGTTGTAATAAGTCATATTAGAAACAAGGTTTGGCCTTTAACTTACTGGTAGTTTAACTATTTATTATTTGTGGTTTCAGGCTGTACTCAAATATTTTGGTGCCTTCACCAATGCATTGAGTTGGACTCCTAGCACAGCTGTCTGTAGCATTGAATTCTTTACGTTGCGGACTCTTCTCATTATTGTAAGGTTGACAGCTCAGCTATGATCTTTAAAAAGGACCTAGGAGATTGAGGGGATAGAAATCTTACCAGTTTTTTTCGTAGTGGTTCATTTCATTCCCCACTCTGTGGGTTTTGATGTAGTATCAGAGGTACTGTTTAAATTCCGATGGTGGAAATTTAACAGCAGAACTGAGGTGGCTGGTAGGTGGCTGTGACTTGACAGACTGCTTTCTTTCCATTTCACTTTGTTGCATGCCTGCAATCCTTGTCAAGAGAGTGTGGATCACAGGTGCAAAGTGGGAGATGGGCAGCAGCTCCTTTCCTTGGGGCACAGGAATTTTCCATTTTCCTTTTGAGAGGAGTTCCCAGAGACAGCATGACTCCTGGCAAGTGCTGCAGAAAGGCACAGCTCCCATGAAGTGATGGAAGAAGGAGTGAAGAGAAAAGCCCCAGAGACTCCATAAGGAAGAGAAGCAGCTAAATTAATCTACAGGCTGGCAAACCTGCAGAGCCCAAAAGGATTCACTGGCAGGGAACCAGTGGGCAGGAAAAAGGTTCTGTCTTTTTTTGGATCACTCACAGTGGATTGTCTTTTCTCAGATGACTTATAATAACACATGCTTTGATGAAACTTTCATTTTTGGGTTTAGCAACCCCCGGATTGTTTTTGGTAACTTGTAGGACAAATTCAGTTCTAGTCCAGGCCAGCTTGGAGTTCTAGGAGAGCATTGCACAGCAGTGAAGCAGGAGCAGTGGACTCAAGTGCTCAAGGACTTGGACAACAAAGTCTGTAGCTGCTGTGGAATGTACCCATGTCAAGAGTTAGAAATTTTAATCGTTGTTTGGAATCAGATTAATACTCTTTGTGCTGTCCTGCATGTGGGCTCATTTTCTCCTTGATTCCTTGTTGAAGAAGATAAGAATGAAATAGCGCACACAATTACTTTCCTAGTGATGTGTAAGTCCAAGGACAACTTGGATCCAAGATTTATTTTGTGTTTAAGGGAACTGGATGGATTTTTTACCCCTATAGCTTTTTCCAGACACTTTGTGAATGCTTGAAAATTTTGAACATGCAAAACCAGTGTCCAGGTTAGAAAGTCTGTATGCATACGTGTTGAATAATATGGGGAATTGTTAGTGGAATGGTATTGATACCGTTGCCAAACATCAGTGCTGATTGATTTGGCATGTGGATTTTAGTTGACTGCTTTAAGGGGTTACTGGACATCTGTTCAACATTCCAGCACACCGATTGAAATAATTGGTTAATAGCTGGTCCCAACTGTATGTTGTATAGTGCTAACTTTGGGGGTGGAAAAAAAAAATTGCATTTTTATTCCAAGGCATAATATGACTTTTTTTTTTTTTGCTCCTGTTAAATCACTGATGTAGAACAGGCGAAGCTGCTCTCAAGTTTTGCTAGTTACATACACAGTTAATTGGTGTGTTGCTTCCAGAGAAATGAGAGGCGATGTAGGAACTTTCCTAAAGGAAATTGAGCACAATAATGAAAATTGAATGTAATTCTATTGGGTAGGAAATCTAGTGAATAGCTGAATTGTGAGAGAACAGAGGTCTTGTAGTGGCTTTTCACTGTTCAGCTTTTAATTAAAAATCAAAGCAGTTGTATATTTTTTCCAGTTCTATGCACCATGAAAAATGAACAGTTTGTACTTGATTTGTAAAATCCATACCATGTCTTTGTAGGAGAATGCAGGGGGAAGCATGCAACATCTTAGAATTAACTTAGAAATTTTGTGGGCTTTTTGAAATAGCTGCTAGAAATCATTTTGATACCTATCAGTGTCCCATATTTTATGTAAATGTAAGTTTGAACTGAACCTGTCTGAATTCAGAGGATTTGCTGATACAAAATTGAGAGGGTTGTACCTGACTTAACTTTTGGAATATTGGAATTTATTTGATTTATTTAGTACTTGGCTTGTCATTTTCAGTCAATTCAATTATCCTTCAAATGAGGCTCCAAAAGTTCTATCGCTCTAAAAAGATGAAGTATGTGTGCTCCAGGAAAAACTCCAAAACTTTGGGTTTTTCTGGTTTGTACAGGGAGATTTTTGCAGAAATGAGAGTGGAGAGAAATGGGCTTGCAACAGTTTTAGAAGTTTTTTGATATGTGAGCAGGGAAGCCTTAGAAGCCTTAGACAGCAAATACCTTACCAAAAAGGGAAGCTTGGAAAAGAATTTATTGTAAATGCCAAGATTAGATGTTGCACTCCTGGCAGTTGTTGAGACAGAAAGCAAAAAAATATTTAGGGAGTTTGTGTTATTGCCACATCTTTTTTTCACAGTTGCTGTAGCAGCCATGGGAAGGGAGCAGCAGCTGGATCACATTGGCAGTAGGAGAAAGGAGCTAACTAAAAACCCCCTTGATCTTCGAAACTCTGATCAGAATGGCTGTACTGAAAGAGAACTTCATGTATAATACAGGAAGATTGCCTTCAGAAGCTTGCCATGCAGAACAGCTTTGTGCTGTAATTCCAGCTTTTCCAGCACAATACAAGTCAATGCTTGATCTAACTGGTATCACTTATGGAAATTGAATGTTCACAGCCACAGTTCTCACATCTCCTTGTGTTTTCCTTGGATCTCAAAGTCAATGTTTCTTGCTGTAAATCTGTTCAGTTTTGTTTGTTTTCATGCACAACAAATAGCCTATTTATTGTGCCGATTTGTGGTAGTGGTATAGATTTGATACACAAGGGTGACCTTGGGGTTCCCTTCTGTTTACAAGTCTGGTTATAGAAAACCCATTTTGATGTGTAGACACTAATTGATAAAGCTGTGATCATTTTGTCCTACAGATATACCAAATGAAGTGTTTTTCAAATTAAGATAACTTTTAAATGATTATCAACATACATATGTCAATCACTTTAGCAGTTGTTAATAGGAAAAAAATTATCTCTTGGGCTGGAGTACATTAGAAGAAGAATTCAGATTATACTTGGCTGGAGGGAAGGGTTTCTCTCATCTTCCTCCCTTTCCCTAGGTACCTGTCAGGGGAGTTTAAAACCCATGGTTTTTAATGATTTCAGATTACATCCAGGGCATTTCTCACTTATGGAAGCTGATAACCTGCAGAGGCTTTGATGAGCTGGTGAGAGGTTTTCATGTCTCATTCCACCTTGCTGTGGTACATCAGAGTCTTTCCTTTGTTCACCCAACGGCCTTGCTTAGGGCTGGCTCTGTGTTAGGAGCTCTGTAGGAAGTTATCTTGGTTGTAACAGGCGTGAGCGTTTCTGCTTTTAAATTTTAAATGCTACATTTGTGTTTTACTGTAGAAAATAGCCTGGTGCAATGAGGGCAGAGGAGCTTTTTTTAGGGTCCCATATTGGTCTCATGAATGTTTAGCTATGGCTTTTGTAGTTTTTTGCAGTTCTGTCTCTGCTGGCCTACCCTCTCCCCTACTGTGGGAAGCGTGACTTAATAGCCAGTAAGGTAAGTAAAACAAGTGCAAAATGTACTATGGGACTCTGAAGTTTTCTTCATCAAAGACTTCACTGTTATAAAATGCTGATTCCATATTCTGCGAGTCTTTACTAAGTAAGTATCTCGTATCCTGGTTTTTCACCAAGTGTACATGTCTTAATGTTTTTGCAGTTGGGCTACATTTCTCTTGGCTGTGACTGTATGGTCATTACTGTGCCCTAAGAGAAGGTCAGCTGCATTCTTTCAGCATTTTTTGGTTTTTCAAACACTTGCAGTCGAGGCTTCTGTGGAGAAACATCTGTTTGCTGTCGGACTATGTGAATGCATGCAGTCACCTCAAAACATATTTAAAAATGCTATCTGTGTTTTTCCTCTCCATGACAAGATTGAATTATGGTTGTATTCCTGGCTGTTTTGAACAGGTAAAGATTTGCTCTGTCCACTGCATGTTTAGATTGCTTCTAATCTGAAATGAAAAAATAGAGATTTGGTGGGGGGTTTTGTTTTTGTTTTATTTTTTAAATGTGGTTATTTCCTACAGAACTGCTTACAGCCAGAGAAGATAGAACAGAGATCAGGTGGAATTTTTGCAGGCATATTAGAGGGAGCTTGTGTTGGGTCTGGAATTTGTTTCCTTGTTATCCCCTTGGAGCTGGGCTTGTGTGGGGCTTCACTGTTTGGTTCTGGTGCGTGTATGACCATCACCTCTCCAGCCCTCCCTGTGGGAACTCTCAGAGTGGTAGGGTTGGAACACCTGGATCTTGGGGATTCAAACTACTGTCTGAATAGCATAGGAGCTCCATCTGCTCCTGGTCTGGAGTATATTTCTTGGTATGCATGTGCTTTTGAGAAGCTTCAGAACTGAAGATGGGATTGTCCCACTTGGCAGTTGTGCTTTTGCTCATTATGTCTGTGCAAGAGGATTGTCCATTGTTAAAATAAAGTAACAGTCTTCGTGAAAGTGAATTCACTATTTTGTCTAACTGAAATTTAGGAAATGTTAGCGAGGCTACAGTTCTGTAATACAACCTGGTTTTTCTCTTTTTTTTTCTGGTATGTGGTATTACATTTTGCCTCTGGGCATGAAAAAGCAATGCACATCTTGAAGAATATGTAATATATGTAATATAAAAAATACCTAGCAAAAGACTTATGAACGCAAAATAGAACTGTCCAAATGAGTCCAGCCGGTTTTTACTGCTCTATTTATGGGAAAGTGAATGGTTACAGGGTTGAACCTGTGTTTGAAGCAGACACCCTTGTAACATGCATATGAATGTGTCCTTTAACTTTTTTTGCTAGGTGGAAAACATTTAATCATAAAATTTACCAAATAAAAGAATACCTCATAAACTTCTCATCTCGTTGGGAAAGGAGGGATCGATTCAAACCCCAACCTGGCATGAAGAAGTTGATTGGCTGAAGTTGTTATTATTAACCTTACTCCACAGAAGGCTATGGAGTGACAGCAAAGGTTTTGAGTCTGTCTCTCTCTATACAGCCAGTACAACATTTGGACCTTTTTTATAACAGTATTGTGTTTGGACAGCATTTAGAAGTAATATTCCCTAATTTAGTTCAGTGTTTGCCAAGCATGACCTCACCAGAACACTACCAGAGGTGTTGAACTGGAATAATACGTTCTCCAAAGGCAGCAGTGGCGGTCTGGTGCAGAGCACATAATGCAAGCTCCCCTCCAGAAATGGTGGATTGTTGTGTGTGTTGATCTCCCATCATCAGTCGGTACAAGTTGATTGCTGCTATCTCAACAGACAGAAGATTCAACCAAGAAAACAAAGGAGGGAAAAGCAAAAGGTGATTAAAATGGCTTTGAGTAGGAAGAGAGTAGGAGGTCAGTTACTGGCAGCAAAATGAGCTCTAGAATCAGGATGATATTTCAGGAAGTTAAATTTACTGAAGAATATAAACAGTAAGAACTCTTAATTTCTGTGAAGATAATTTTCATCCATTTTAAAGGATCAAAACAAGCTTTAGTGTGGAAGATGTTTAATGTGTACTTTTCCTCTCCTAATTAACTTAGTGTGCTGCTTCTAGGACAGGTGAGACTGAATGCATTTACAGTGCTGAATGACCTTGGCCTGTTCAGCCATTGCAGGGGTTACTGCATCTAAATTGTGGCAAAGCCAAATACTGGGTTTCAACAGGATACATTAGGTGTTAACTTGGAACTAGAGTAAGATGAAGTGTACTGCCTCTGCCTGACTGGGGATGGCTCACTTTGTTGTGAGGGAGGTTACTCAAAACCAGAGAATGTCCATGTGAAATGCAGCTGTGGCAGCAGGAGAACTGTGCTGCTTTCTTAGAGGTCATTGCAGCAGTGGAGTTAGAGGAGGAGAGACGCATTTTTATGTAGTCTACATAACTTCTAATTGTGGAATCTGAAGACAGCCTCCCAGACAGACATAAATACTACAGGATGCCTCTTCCTTCACAGGGAACTCATGGGGGTTTCCTGGGAAAGTGGGGAATTTGCTTGGAGTCCTTAGGCAAGAGTGATGTATGGTATTTAGTGAGACTGTCCTTTAGTCTGCATGGCCGCATATCTGCACTCAGGTTGCTCAAGGCATCCTTACTTAAATGTGTGCAGTGTTGAAAAAATGTTATCCAGAGCTTCCTGTGTGTAGTGTCTAGACTTGGCTTTGCTTGAAACTTTTGTTTGTGGGAGGTATTTAAATTTAATCCTATTAATAGATTTGGTTCAGGGATAATTTTTGAGCCTGTTATCTAAAAGTTTTTTATCCATCTAATTTATTTTCTCACTATGACTTAGGCTTATCTTTGCTTTATGTAATATGATTTGCAAAACAAAGTTGGAGAATATCTGGCTTTTAGGTCACTGATTACAGCACTTGTGGTGGAATGTATTTGGCAAATAAAAATCTGAGAGAGCTTTTAAAAATTCAGATGGAAATTGAACTTACCCACCTTAAATATATTATGCTTGTTAAAAATCTATATCTGATAATATAGTTTGAGAAACCCATCCAAAATACTTCTAAAAATATAATTGTTCCACATTCTGTGTAAAAGGGTTTTTCCATTCTGTTAGTATCTATGAAATACCTCTATTCTAGTTCAAAATATGCAGTGAAGCACACATTATTTCCATATAGTATATTTTGGTGATTGATCATTAATTGTAGGTTTGTAGTTTGGCAGTCTTGTTTTTTGTATTGCCTCGCTTGTCTCTTCCTAAATACTTATTGACATTTAAAACATATCTTAAGATAGAAATTTCAATTTCTATAGATAACCTTCTCTACCATATTACCTCATGCAAATGAATGCTGATATGTTTCTTAGTTGAAACAGTAGGTTTGCCTTGTTTGTCAGCTAACTGTTCATCATCACCTGTGTATAATGGCAATTAGGATTTTTCTTAAAATACAATGTCTCTATGGCCAGGGCAATTTGAGAAGTTGCTGTGGATGCCAGAAATGTTGCCACTCCAGTGTTCCATGCATTGTGCTGTGAAACTTGTAGTTTTGCACTTTTTTTCTATTCTTTCCTGGGTTATTCCTGAAAAACAGGATGAATTATCCAAGATGAGGCTGGGTGGTGCTTCTAAAGACTTAGTCATGCCATGACCTAGGCAATCTTCCTTAAGACAGGGATCAAGTTCTCTATGTGATGCTTTTGTTATATTAGCATAACCCTGAGATCTGAAGTGAAGCCCACAACCCTCATTCCTTGCATTGCTTCCATCTGGAAGGGCAGTTGTGTTTCATGTCCTGCTCTTAGCTGGGTGCACCATGCCTGTAACTAAGGGCAGTGAGGATAGAACCAAGGATATATGGTACTACTGTGTCCTATGGATGAAGTGGAGCCAGGAGAGGAGCAATTGAGAGTCTTTAAATCCTAGATCATTGTAGAGAAAATGCCTTTGTTTTTCCAGAGTAAATTTATTATTTATTAGACATCTGATGCTTTTGGTCCCTGTTTACTTGAGTTTTATTGTCGTTGTGATTCCACTTAGTTACTTGTGGAGTATTTTTTTGCTTCTCTTTCTTATCAATTTTGTGTTGTTACATGATCAAAACATAGAATAATTTAATAGAGGGTGAGCATTTAGATGCTGTCCACTGTGTCTTGATCCACAGGAGGAGCTCAGAGCTGTGAGAGAGGGGTCTGTGTGATTCCAGTCTCAACTGAGGTACTCTAAAGTGTTAGGGAAGTTTAGGCTGTGACTAAAGAGCTGTGCGAAGGTGTGCTTTATACCCTTACAGGATGGCAATAGTAATATAATCAACAGTGTTTTCAAGTATAGTGAAATAGCAGTAAACCTGGTGTTTCAGAAAAATCTGAAGGGATGCAGTGTAACAGCTCAGCAAAGACTTGGGCATGAACTTAAATGTGTGAGACAGTTTGAAAGCTCAGGTGAAGGCTTTCCATGAGGAGTATGTGGCACCAGGGTTCACTGTATGATCTCAAATTACTAAGAGAGAATAATTATCCAGTGTGAATCATGTAAATTCAGATTTTAGGGAAAGATAGTAGATCAGATTACAGCTTTGGATGTTTTTTTTTTTTACCTTCAGACATGCACTGTTATTAGTCTTTCATGTTGGCAACTGCTCGCCTCAGCCCATCTATCCTGATTTGATTATTTGTTCCAAGGCTTGATTAGAAGTGATGTGCTGCTGGAGCGTCTGTGCAAATTCTGAAGGTGTCACTGTATCTCACAGAGGAATCCTGCTGGCTGAAATAGCTCCCTTAGTCCTTCTTTACACGGTGCTCTTTATGGTTGTTGTAATGACTGTAAGATGTTTGTTACTAATCAAATGAACCCTTGATACATATTCATGTGCAGATGGCAGGGGCTCATCTCTGAACCCTGCCAATCCTTTGCAGTTGGTTGAGTGTCAATGTGCAAAATTCTCTAGTTTTAAATAAGGCATTTTTGATCAATAATCATGACTATTACTGGGTGTTGCCATCACTTTTATTCATGAGTTTTGATAGCAGCACCAATTAAAGTAGCAGCATCTAATGCATCATTAGAGATTAAATTTATCCTTGGGATGATTTCTGTACTGAGTGCGTTTTCTCATATGAAGTGATGGCACTATCAGCTGCTCCAAATGCAACTCTGTATCAATGTGTTCACTATCAATGTTGTGATAAGAGATATCAGTTAGCTGGTGTTATGTACATTTTAGAGATCTTAATATTTTATTTACTGATTGGAAAACTTCAAATTGTTTGGGTTCTTTTCCATACTGAAGAGTTAAACAAAATTATATTTTGATGTTAAATGCATTTGCTTACTATTTTCTGTCTGTATATAGAGCAAGTGTATTTTATTACTGGAAAGTAACATGTCCATTTAGAAAATTACTTAGGCTACAATATTTTTGTTGGCAAATTTATTTTCCGGGCATAGCAGTTCTGTTTTTTTTCTATACCCATTTGTGGAAAGATCAAATCGCCATTAATCATGTTTCAAAGGCTGTGATGCTGCAATAACTCTGTTTTATGCAGCTGTGGGCTGTAGAGTGTAGGCAGACTGTCATCTACAACCTGGCCTTTTTAAAGTAATTTCTTATAAATCACAAACATAATCAAACTGTTAACACCAGATAAAAACAATGTTTTTCTTTAAAACTGGCCCCAAATTAGTAACCTGTCAGAACGTTTCAATCAAAATTGCCATCTAAACAGGAGGAGAAAAGGCTGTGCTTCCTTAAATGAACTCAAGGCAAGCAGGTGGCAGGCTTACAAAGAGAGGCCTGAATTCCAGTTTTGGTTTCATGGACTACTACATTTAGAGAACCTGCACTGAAAAATTGGTGTGTCCAGCTGCTTAAATATAGTCATGTAGCTGTTCCCCTGGGGGTGAGGAGCAGGGGTCAATCACTTCCCTAGCTTTTCAAAGGTTTTAAATAATGAAACTGTCGTAAGCCACAGAACAAAGTTTTTGCTTCCTGAAACATTCAGGCTTAGTCTGTGTGATGCCTTGAAATATGTTTTTAGGCAGGGGGGCTCTGAGGTTGGACATAGGATTGCCTCCAATGTGCAGATGTTTGGAGGTCAAATCAAAAAGAAGTTAGCATAAACGATGAGGCTTGTGTTGCCTCTGTTTTAAAACAGTCTTAATTGATTTACAGTGATTTGGGTTCAGTAAAGCTTGAAAACCATGGAGGAGTGAATAATTAGTTCGAGGGCTGAGTAGTTAAGTCTAAGCACAGCCTTGTATTTGTATTTGCATGTCAGTTTGGCAAGCTGGTAAATTTTGGACATTCCTCATTTACCTTTCTTCTTTGTTTGCTGAAGTTACTAAGCACAAAATTATCCTTTCTGAAATATGAAATGTTTCTCAATGCTCTGTGGGGTACGAGGGAATTGATTTACTAAAGTCACGTACATGAGGTTCCCTCCCCACACACTTCCTACATTGTTTGTGTCTATTCTTCACCTTCCCTGTCTCCACTAGCTGCATTTCCAGCTCTACATGTGTCTTCAGATGTTAATAATCACTGTCTTCTTTATTTTTTGACGTAGCAAATAATGTCTGGAGTACACACAGAAACCTCTCAGAACAACTAGAGAGTTGTTTGGGGCTCTTTTGTGATTTTCATCTCCAAATGAAATTTGTTAGTGGTGTTTCATGAAACTTCCCATTAAATGTGTAACAGCTCCTCTGAAATGTTTAATTCCTGGTTTTACACTTAGGTGGCTTTCCTATCTCTACACCACATTTCCTGGTCAGAGGGATGGATTGTGTCCTCATGGTGCCACTGGTGTTCCCTGCTGCAGGGACTGCTGTTTGCACCATGAGTGTGGCACATTCTGGGCTGATTTCAGCTGCCTGCAGGAATTCTGCAGTCCATATCCATGAGGAGTATTTCAGGGGAATGCAGGCAGTGCTAGGAACTTGCCAGGCTACAGCAGCTGCATGAGGAAACCATCCTTGCCAAATGGTCAATCCTGCAGTGCCCAGGGCCACAACATAAACCTTTTCTTACAGTGAGGAGGTGCCCTGTGGGAATAAATTCAACACAGCGCTTTTCCCTTTTTAGAGGGAAAAGCTGCTCTGGGAAACAGAGGTATTTTTCCAAAATGGTCCTGCATGAGTACAACAGTTTTAGAGGGAAAAGCTGCTCTGGGAGACAGAGGTATTTTTCCAAAATGGTCCTGCATGAGTCATTTGGAGCTGCAAGCAATACTATAATTACATTATAAATTGTACAGAGGAAGGAGTTCTGAATCCCAACTTCTAAATTGAGAAGTTTGTTTCTTGACAGCATAACAACTGTTTCTGAGCCTTGCATTGCTCCCTCTGTCTCAGTCCCTCTCCAGTTTGGAGTCAGGCAATAGATTAGCTGAAGGGAAGATTGCTTGCCTGCTTTTGTGGCTGTCCTGGATACAATACTGCTAAGATCCATACTGAAGTACACAATGCAGAGAAATTGTGTATTGGTGCACTCTGCATGTATACACACACAGGAATGTGTGTTTGCATGTGCACATACTCCATTCCTAAAGACATGAGGAAAAGTAATTCACTGCCTTATGCATTTTTTTAGAGTGATGTATTGGTGCAGATTTATCACTGTTCTTTCATTCTCACAAGGCTGTCATGATCTGCTTGAAATTATTTCATCTCGTAGATGTTTTGGAGTTGGCATGTGGGTGGGCATAGATCAAAAAAAGCTTTTTTAAAGCCTCCTCATGGATTAAAATGTTCCAGCAGTCTAAGGTTTTGTTTTATTTTTTACTGATACTGTAGACATTTTAAGATTTCTCATCCTGCTGTTTTCTAGCAGAATATAAATATTAGCTGATCAGAGAATTTTTCTTGGTTTTGTGGCATCTTTTGTAATACCCATTAAAATGCACTGAGACAAGCTTTTGCCTTTGTTTGTTAACAGCTATCTCAAGTAGAGGTATATCTGCAGATTGGTTTACATGAGAATGAGGGCTCTGTAGGTGTGCAAAGACTGGCTGTGGAGGGATGACTTGTGTAATCATTTCTTAGATAATAAGCTCCAGGCTTGCTGTCCTTTGTAAGGCCAGGAGCTGCGTGTTGGCTGTCCTGGCAAAGCTCTATGGAGTTCTTTTTTGATAACTCATTTGATTAAATTTCTTGTAAATATTTTTTGAGAAGATTAATAAATGGGGTATAGTAATGAAAGATTTGTATTTGTACATAGTACTTGCATATCATACAGCTGAATATAATCCAGTTTCTGTCAGTCTCTGTATTTAATTTGCACACTGAATTAAATACCAACCACCATTAGCTGAAAACTCCTCTGAGTCTCCTTCCAATATTTCCAGGAGTGTTTTGCTTATTTATGAAGCTTGATATGCTCATACCCTCTTCATTCTTTGTGTCTCAGGCATAGATTGCATGTAATGATCAAATAAGAAGTGTAGTACTTTATCTTAACTCTCAAATCTGCATTTTATGCTTTGTTTTTCTTTTATTTCTATGAAAAATTCTGTTGTCCAGCACTCATGCAGCATGTAATTTGTCTGCATGGTTGTTTTTGAGTGAGAATAAGAGTGGAATGAGCAGAAAAAAATGTAACGACGTTACCAAGAAAAACATGGAATGAAATGTATTGTCTGAAATAAGATGGGTTCACTGAGTGTTTTTTTCATTGTGGCAGTTAATTCAACTCTGGTTACAGCAGTGGAGGCTCATCAGTGAGTCACACGGAGCTGGCCTGTCTGTGCTGAGCGGAGTAATTCACATTAGCCAGTGACTTTTGCAAACTGTGTGACTTTTGCAAGTGCCCTGTGCTCCTTCCCAGTATCAGCAGGGGAGTACAAAGGAATGATCTCTGGAGTCCTGCAGCTGCTGACCTGCCAGTGGTGATGCACTGCCTGAATACCTGGGGAGACAAACCAAAATGTGTGCAGCTGTAGGAATAAAATGGAATGGTAGAACCACTTGCTTGTTTCTCTAGTCCTAGAGACCTTCAGAATATCCCTGGCAGAAATGTCTCTCATGCAGAAGTAGTAATATTCTACTTGGGTGTTTCTTTCCTGTGTAAGAATGACTGTATCTTTAGTCTCAGCTTTGCAGATACTTTATTACCTAAAGTGTGAGATATTACTGTGTCTAATTTGGGAACTTTATTTTCTTTCACCCTCTTAGTCTTTTCTTTTTATAGAGGACAATGTGGTTTTGAAGTGTAAAAAGTCATAGCTGGTTTCCCTTGACAAGCGCTCTAACTTCCTGCTCCCTGAATTAACCTTAAGAAAATAGTTTGGCTTAGTGGATTTAGATTTTTTTTACCAGTTGGTTTGCTCCCTTTTATTTCATTGAAAGCTCTTTACCACCATGTTGCATACAGTATATAAAGCCTTTGTGGTCAACAGGTGGTTCAGACAACCCTCAGAATTGCCATGAGGTTTCTATCAACTTTAATACAGTTTTAGATATTTAATTCATGTTCTGGCTGCTTCCTTCCATGATCTGCTATAGCTCATTGTTTTATGGGACTACTCTAACATTTATATTGCAGGGTGGTTTAATTCCTTTGAGTACAGCTTTGCTTTCTCTCTTCTATCACCCACTGTAGAATTTCCTTTAGGCCTTTACATATTAGCTTTATTAATTTTCCAGCATTATTTCACATAACACCATAGATACAATTGGTTTTTTTTTGAAGATGTGTTGTCAGCATTACTCTGTGGGTATGTAAGTAAATCCAGTTGTAATGTGAAATACATAGATACCACGTTCCTGAGACATACAAGACTTTTCTTCTCATCTGTAGGAAAAGCAGGGTCTCTTAGGTCTGTTGAACCAGAGTATTTATAACAATTATTTTTATGGCCTTGAAAAAGAAGGTTAAATACTTTGCAGAACAAAGAGGAGATTATTAATCACATCAAAATTCTGCAAGATTTTAATGTGGAATTGATCTATGAACTGAAGAAGATAGACATGGGGTAAACAAATTTGGAAATGGGAGTTTAGGAACCACTGCTTGCTTACCTGTGGCTGTGGGGGACTGTGGAAACTTTCCTGTGGATTTAAGGTTTGGAATTAATTTTTTTAAATGGCATGATCAAGGTAAGTGTATATGCCCCAGATGTGCTATCTAAGTACACTAGGACAAGTGTGGTTATTTATCTGGAGTTTTCAAAAAGACAAGTTGAACTTACTTGGAACATTTTGTTCTGAAATTATGTCAAGCATACTGTACCTCACAGATTTTATAGCCTTCAGTAAATGCTGTTTGTTGTCTTCTAAAACTGGCATAACTTCTACTAAGCTATAATTATAAAGAAGCATCCTCCCTCTCTTTAAGGAAGAGGAAAAATTGAGTATTTAGGAAGAAGCTATACTGCATCCTGGGACTGGTACAGTTTGAAATGTATTCTGAAAACTGAGTTTCTTATGTGCTATTTTATTGTGGGTATTACTGAACCTGTGCAGGATTGCTTTGGATTTGTATAAGTGAGAAAATACTGGTTTTGATGAAGACAGATTTTTGGCAACAGTATGGGAACAAACACAGCCAAGGTAGTTCTGTGTCTTTCTCTGATAATTCAGTTGAAGAACCTCTCTGTGTGTGGTTTCTGCAATGTCTGTGCCTTGAATATAAAGAGTGAATTGCTGTAACTTTCTGCTGCACATCCAAGTCCTTTTGCTGACAGCTGCTCTATAAATATAATTCCTGAAATATTGGTTACAGTGACTGTGAACACTACAATATGAAGGGGTTTCTAAATAAATTTTCTTGGGAGGCAGCTGTGTCAACAGCTTCAGGCACTATGGGGTGAACAGCAAATAAGCAAAAAAAGGAGTAGAGCCATTTGAGTCAGTGCAATCCCAGTTCCACTGTTCCCTTTGATCTAACCTTGAACGCTGCATTAATGAGTGTTGCCTTCCAGAGTGCTGTATGACCTTTTCTCTTGTTCTGCTTTAACATGAAAAGCACATTTGGGATGCTGTTACCATATAGTTACAGAAAAACCTGGGAGAGCCAAGTAAAAGTGTTTATACTTTTTTTTTTTTTTTTTTTTTTTTTTTTTTTTTTACCCAAACACGCTTTTTATTCTCATGGACTGAGCAGCATTTGAATCTCATGAGTGAGCTTCAATCTAGGTGTGAATGACACTTAAATGTGTGTTTCAGACTTGTCCTCTGGGTCAGATCCTGTGTCAGTTGACAAGGAAATGTTAGAGTGCATGCTGTCTATAAAACCCAAATTTGCAGAGGAGGAAGCTGAGAATTTAGAGCTTCTGCTCTCTTCAGGGGAACAGGAGGTGCTCAGCTGTACAGTCTCAAGTAGGGTCACAGAGTCATTATGTGTGGAATAGTTAATAGTTTTATCTTCTGCCTGGAATATAAAACTCTTAAAAAGCACAGTTGCAGCTTAGAAACAAAAATACATTTGTGAAAAAGCTGAAATTGCCACTCCTCTGCCCTTTGCATTTTAGTAGAAAAATTTGAGTGGTAGATTATGAGAGCGTGAGAGCAGCACTGGTGTGTTCATCATGATGATGAAATGGTACAGGATACATCTCACGTCAAATCAAGGGAAAATCCATCTTGTAGCTCCAGAACACATTCTCTTAGCCAAATGACCTTCAGCATTTATGATCTTGGTATCCCAGTGAAGGCATGATAGAAGCAAGTGAATCAGGCAAGTGTGGTGCATTGTATAATTATTAAAACTGACACATGTTTTGTTTGGCAGAGTAACAAGGCAGTGAAATTACAACCTTGTGAGGCAGTGTACCGCCTGCTAGGAAAGCTTTCTGATGTTTCAGCACTTGGTTTATGTTCTAGTAGCAGCCTGTATCATTAGTTGTACATTTGGGGTCTTCACCACTTGGTTGGTGAGGCAAGTGCCTGAATAGCTGAGACTATCAGCAACTTGCTAGGTAAAATTACTTGGGATATTAATATTCAAAGATAGCAGATTGTTTTTGCTAGCTCTGACTTTTGTCCCTGGTAGCATAAACAGAATAATTAAGCACCCGGTGCAATGTCCTGAAGCCTTTTTGCCTCCAATGTTGCTCTGCTTCTTGAATCAACAAAAAGTGCCTTTGCCTCAGATAAAATTTAGGTAAGGATATAGGTCTAGATTTGAGTAATATTTGTTCATGGGGCTTCAGAGGTTAAAGTTTACTATGATCTTTACCTTCTTACTGAATTGACCACAATAAAAATCAGAATTTCCCTTTGATAGATATAAAGTGCATGTGTGATTATAAAGTCTTAAAGATGACAAAAATAAAATGATGGTTCAGACTGTGATGTAAGATCAAATCTGTAATTTGTTTTTTTACTCTTTCTTCTTGTGTTTCTATGAAGATGAAAAGGTGATCTAATGGTAAGAATTGCATGTTTGATAAGGAATTAGTTACTTGCAAATTTTATCACCTGTTCATTCATTGTACTGAGTAGGTATCAGGTTGTACTTATTATTGGTGGGCTTTGTGCTGTAGCTGAGAAACCTTGGATATTTATGCTTCTCCAATTTGTGGTTTAAAAACTGTTTTGAAATCCTTGAATGCAAGAACTTCATCTTCTTGGTAACAGCTGACTGCAAAAAAAAAAAAAGAGAGAAGGTATATCAAACTGTAGGAAATTGTTAAATAATGTGCTAGAGGCATTGGTGTCACCTGGCTTTACTTGCTATCTTGACTAATGATATAGGAAAAAGGGAAAACATAATTAATTGGATTGATTTTGGTGAAACTCAGCTGAGAAGTAATGAAAAAAAGCCCTGTGGCAATTAATAGAGAAAATGGTACAAGGTGATGAAGGACTGCATAATGTAAGTTCCTGGTGTTTTCCTTAAAGTGAATGGGGAAAAAAGCAGCCATGTCAGGGGAAGAGGAATGTAGTAGAGAAACAAGAAATGAAGGAAAAGAAATAGCAGGAATTCATATTCCTCACAAAGATAGTTTTTACACTAAGGCATCAAAAGGGAAATCAATGAAAGGAGTATATAGAGCACGTAAAGTCATTTATTCATTTAATGAATCAGAGAAATAATATTCCCTTGATGATTAGGTAAAATTCTAGGTCTTTATGTCTTGATACTTGAAAGTTAGGAGATCCAAGAGGATTGAAGGAAATAGTATAACAAAATAGCTCAGAGTGAATCAACAAAAATGTCAAGATTCAAACAAGGATGGCTTATTCAAACATTCAGTAAAGGGCATATTTTCAATTCCTGAGTTCTGCACTAGAGGGGATTGAACTTCCTTGTGCTGAAACAAGATATGGTACCATTTCTACAGACACATTTCCTACAAGCTGTGGGAGTGCAGTATTTTTTTTTTATTTTTCACTTTTAATCAGTTTTTCCTTAAAGGACCAGGAGTTCTTGTCTGATTCTGCATGTTTTGTGCACTCATATTTAGTGGAATTAATTTAAAAAGTGGTCAAGCTACTGCTCCATTGTTAAGTGGCTATTTTGTTGGTATAGGGGCAGATGAGGATGAGGAAATTATGGTGAAATATATGTATCACAATTCCTATTTGAAAATACAGATCTATTGCTCACAGCATTTTAGTTTGATTTACACTTCTCTGGCAGAACTGTATTGAATTACATGAAATATTTTTCCATTGAGCTCTTGGCATTACATTTCTTAAAATGAGATAACAATTACTGTGCTTTGATAATACTCTAGTTCAGAACTTATATCTGTCATTGCTTCTTTTTATTCTGCTACATCAGAAACTAAAGTAGCAGTAACAAAGGCTGAAAAATGTTGGAAATGAGTGATCTATTCCACATGAAAATTAGTGTCTGCTCTGTACCTTGGCAAGAAATTGGAGTGCAGAAGGGTAAGCTGGTGAAATTGTTGCAGTGTTTTGCAGAAAAGAATTAAGCAAATATTTTACTTTTTTTGTGGTTGAGTAGAAGAAGGTTTCTAATACTGAAGTGAATTATTCAAGTTGGATTTTTGGTTTTCTTTTCCATATAAAATGCCTGTAAGAAAGTCCAGGGTTTATAAACTTTGGGGGTTAGAGAGATGCTCATTTGTTTCCCCTGTTAAAAGCACCCCTGACACAAGGCCCACTGAGTGTACGTCAGAGCTGAGCTTTTGACCCAAAGCTCTCCCAGTCCAAGCATCTGTGTTTCAGTAACCCTACTGCTGAATGAGAGAATTATGCTTGCAGGCATGACACTTCCAAACTGGCTTTTCCTCTTTTTCTTCCTTTTTTATATCCCTCTCTTGTCCACAGCTGATAACTCAGGGCTTAGACTGCAGACACTGCTACAGCCCACTGGAGCTGCAGTCTCCTTGCTTCACTTCTCTGTAGTCTAGAGAGCAAGGCTTGTCTGGATAAAGGAAAGGCAGCAGCTGTGAGTTTCCATTGATTTACTAGGGAAAAAAAAGGCAAAATTTGGGGTTCTATAGCACTATGATATATAAGAGTTTATTTATGAAAGTGGTTGTAATATACTTGTGAAAAACAAATGCTTTAAATGATTTCTAAGTGTGGGTGGGGAACTAGGAGCCTCTGGAAAAGGATGTCTGAGTTTGTGAAAGGAAGGTGAGCTAAAACAGTGTATCAAACTTTTATTCGTCTTTAGCAAGAATAAGCAAAAACATTTGTTTAGCAATCTAATGTTTAACAAAAACTTTCCCTTGGCTGGTTTATTTCAGTTGCTGCAATGTGCTCTAGAGCAAGTGATTCATTTGATTGTAAATCCCCAAATCCATTGAAGTACCTCTCAAAGCATAGAGCTGAAGTTGGCTGAAGCTGTCTGGGGATGCTGCTGGCTTTCCCAAGGTTGTGTTTGACAGGACCCCAGGATGGCTCTGGCAGGGATATCCCAGCCTCTGCACAGCATCCCCTGACTTCACTGCTCCTCCACACACATCACTCAGGTGCAGCTCCTTCCTGAGCTCCTTGCAGCACATGGTCTAGGGGGTATGCAAATACTGTATTTCTTGTAGAAGTTCATTGGATTTTGGATTATTGCTGTGGCATTGTCTTGTAGAATGACTTCAGCTACTGCTGGTTTTCAGGAAGTTAGTGTGTGTTCATGACTTGGTTGTTCATTCTTTCTGACAACAGCAACTCCAAATCTCTCTTGTGGATGTTGTTGATTCACCTTCTAGCTCTGCACTCAGGACTTCCAGATGATTCTGTCTTTCCACAGTGAGGGGCAAAGCCAGACCCATTCACAGAGATTGTTGTTGATAGGACTCATTACCAGTCAAAAACATGGAATAATTTTATAAATATAGACCTATTTGAAACAGATTTGTATAATATTCTCAGATACAAATTCTTTTGCTGATTTGCAGCAGGCTTATGTAGTGTGTGGCATTCTGGACTTTAAAGACAAATCTGGTGTTATTAAAAAAGGCTTTATGTAAAAAAAAAGAGTCCTTGGGCTTTTAAAGGTGTATGTACTTCTGGTGTCCAAAATTCATTGAGTAAATGAAGCATGTATCGTTGTAAACTTGGAGCAGAAATTACACAAAAATGCACAGACCAACACTACAGAAACCTTTAGGGCCAGGGTTGATCACTGACATTTTGAAAATCAGGTGCTGACCAGTAACAAGATCTAAAAACTCCAAAACAGCAAACAAGTTCTGACTTCACTGTAGTGGAGTCAGAGACAAAAGACATCTTTCAATAACTCTGATTTTGCAGAGAGTTAGTTTATTTTTACTCTAGCAATCATACACTGCAGTAGCAAATAGTAGGAGATTCTGGCATGCATGACCTGGTTCAGCTGGGTAGCACTATTGATTTGTTTTTGCAGTGCCTCTGCTTTAGTTAATTGTAACTTTGTTTTCTGATCCTTGATTAGCTCAGTGGTAACTTGTCATTACAGCATTCAACTCCCTAAGGACATGATCCATAAGGCAGACTTTTCCAGTGGAGGGTCATGATTCTGCTAGTTTACACATAATTTAAACAGCAGTTGGCCTAATAGCCTGAAGTGGAATTTGAGGTACTTGTAGTCCAAGAGTGTAATACCATAAATTACTGTTTGTGTTAAGCACTCTTTAGAGACCTGCAGGAGAGGCCAGTGGGACAGGGAATGCACGTTGCGTTCCTTTTTCAGCGGGCAAGTGAAGTTAAAGTCTCAAGGAAGATTAAGAAGGCGGTTTCACTTAGAGCAAAACTGCCATTTAATGCTTCATTGGGAAAGCTTTGTTTCATCAGAGTTGCCATAACATTTGTTTGCCCAGACATTGTATTTGGATTTGTTTTTAATGCCTCTTCCAATAATAATGGGCAGAATAAAAATGTCTTCATGTGATTAGATTAAGCTAATGAACTCTGAATTTTGCACATACTGGTGTTCTACATTTTGTGTAAATTCAGTGCAGAGCTGCCTTCAGTTACATTAAACAATTTTTAAGATACAGGGAACTTGACTCCGCCGTAGCATCTAAATGGCTTTGTCAAGCAGAGCTGATGTGCCGCAATGCCTCTAGAGGCAGCAAATTGAGCGTAAATGAGTTGAATTCGTGTCTTTTCTGACTATTTTGGCACAACCTGTCTGTGGGCTGAACTGTGACTGTCACCACACCTAAGAAGAGGTCGTTATTTCCTGAAAGATTTCTGATGTACACAGAGACTGGGATTTCCACTTCAGTACCACAGCACACGACAGAGTGGAAGGTGTCAGAGAGTACTGCTGCTCTTCTGCTTTCCAGTGTTTATTGTCAGACCTTACTTTTTGTAGTGTGTGATTGGAGAAAACTTCAGCACAGTTCTTTGCAGGGCTTTTTGCTTTTTTTCCTACACTTTTTCCTTACAGGAACTGCTTGTGCCAGTGCAGAAGGGCAGTACGCGTAGGAGGAAATGTTTGGACAGAAGGCAGTGAGGAGCACAATTGCTCCAAGCGAGTGTTAAATGAAATGCAAAACTATTCCTGTGACTAATGATAGAGTAACACCGGATCTGCAGTGTTTGAATGGCTGTTTTGCTGCAAAATGCTTTTCAGCCTGTGAGGTGCTGACTAACTTAAATGTATTAGCAAAATTTTTAAAGAAACAGAAGATACCACCTAGATTGTTGGGGTGGTTTTTTTTTAAGTAGCTGTACTTTAATGTGACTGAGTCAAAACTGTACAAAACCTTCTCTCTCATAGGGTTGTAACTCAAATTTTGTGTCACAGTTGGATATGGCTTTCCCCCACAGGGTGGCTGGGAACTGGAACAGGCTCACCAGGGAACAGCACCAAGTCTGAGTTCAAGTGTTTTTGGACAATTGTCTCAGACACATGGTGAAGTTCTTGGGGTTGTTCCATGCGGGGCCAGAAGTTGGACTAAATGATTCCTGTAGGTCTTGTCCAAATCAAGAAAAACATGAAGTAGTATGTTTTAACAAGCAATATTAATCATGTAAAACTAGTAAGTGTGTACATTCAAAAGATATTTTTCCCTTAAAGCACTTAAAAACATTTGTGTAGGAGATGTGAATGGTGTTCTAAGTATGAGCAAGATATATGAAGATGGTATTCAGGTAGGTGGGCACTTATTTACACAGTCTGGATTCTGAAAACCTTTCCTATAGATGTTCAAGCCTACAAAAACCATAGTGAAATCCAGTCTGAACTGCAAGGTGTTTGCATGACTGGATTTTGGTTTTCTGTTTTTGTTGTATGTGTTTGATTTTCCTAATTCAAAAATGTATTCTGCTTATAGGGGACAGGAATTCCAGCACACCCGTGGAAATCTGTGTGCTCCATACTGATCGCCATGATGTGCTTGTGTAAAGCTCTGTGTCTCTGCTTTGCTGTGTGTGCTGAGCTGCCCCCATCCCTGCTGTCTGTCTGCTGCTGGATCTCTGCCTCCCCAGCTGCCAGGCTGGTTTTAGCACTGCTTTGTCTTGGTTCCTTTATTGCCTGTGGTGTGGGCAAGGAGCCAGGCAAGGCTGCAGCCAAATGATTCAGAAAGTAAAATGTCTTCCAGGTCTGCTTCAGTGCTTTACCTTGAGTTCCTTGCAGTCACCTTTCCTACAGGCATCCTGACATTTGGGAGAGTCACTCCTTTTCACAAGGCCATTAAACTTCTGAAACTTCTCAGGGGGTGAAGATTCTGCCACATCTCTGATTAATTTCTTCTTTATAGGCAATTATCTTTTTTTTTTTTTTAAACGTGCATCTAGGCTGCATTATGGTTATTTTTAGTTCAGCATTAGGCTTTAGCATCTCTTAAAGTCAAGCAGTTATATCATTTTAAAGCATTTTTATCTCCAGAGTTTTGGTGTGTTATTAAAACAAGTGTGTGCATTGCAGTGTCTTTTGGGATAATATGTAAGGTCAAAATGCGAGCATACCCTTTAGTTTAAGGTACATTTGAGATGTAATTCTACCTGTTTTATCCCTTTTAACTTAAATAACCATAAGAGCAGAGGCCTCTCCTATGGAAGAAATGCCTTCATCAATGTTCACAGATGTGCTCTGTCATTCAGAAGTGTCAGCAGCCAGGGAGTCCCCGTGCTGCAGTTGATAAAGCTCTTGGATGCCCTGCTGCCTCTTTAGAATTTGGTGTAATCAAGCAGAAAAGCCCAGTTTGTGTTATGCAGGTCACAAGGAAGGAAATGATGTCCCAGCCATGACCATTTCCAGGTGGACATAAGTGTCTGAAGTGGTTGCCGGAAAAGGTTGTCAATAGCTTGAATACAAGTAATCAGTGATTAAAAAAGCAAATAAAAATCTGAGGGATTTTATTCCTGTGTTTTTCTTCCCAGTTGCCCTCCCCAAACCACAGATACTGTTGGAAGGGTGTTTGGGAGAAATCCCGTCATGTGCCTGTTCAGTGCTTGCTTGGGTTAATTCCCTTTTGCTGTTGGTACTGCTCATCAAAACCACTTGTTTTATTCTTTGCTCATTAGAACTACACTGTGGCTTGCACTTCCTGCATTTATAGAGCTGTACTTTCTCCAGAAGTAAAGAGAATGAATCAAAGTATCAGAGCCCACCTCAAATAGGTTTGTGAGACAGCTCTGTAGTGCGTGTTACTCTTTGTAGTGGAGGTGTAGGCAGAGGAGTTTCACAGCTGCCCTCTACCTAACCCTCAATCTGGTTTTTAACTGCAAGTCGCTTCCGTATTTCTGAGTCATGGCCAAGACAATCCACCTGTGGTCAGCAGCTCTGTGGCTTTGCACTGCAGATATTATTTATCAGGTTTTTTTTGTTTTTTTTTTTTTGTCTGACACTGGTTAAATGATACGTGAAATTGAGAAATTAATTCTCAACTTTCAAATGCAACCTGTTGCCGCTTTTTATTTTTATTTATAAATTACTTTGTTTTTAAGTTCTCTCTCCCCACAGTTAATGTTCCTAACAAGCATGGAAAGGGTTGTATTTTTTCCTGTCCTGGAGAAAAAGATGAACTGCAGTCTTTTATTTGCTGCTCTTGAGAGAAGGAAATAAATATATTTCACATCTCTGTTTGGTATGAAAACACATAATATTCTTGTTAAGACTGAAGGTACTGTCTTGTAATTTGTCTTTTATTTATTCTCCCATAGTTTATATATTTGGTTTTATAAATATAAATCACTGCATGTAATTTACTTCCAGAGCTGGAAAATTTACACATTTGTTTATTATGTCAATCCAGGTTTCGAGGCTGTTTTATTCTTTTACAGACCGAAGTAAACCTAAAAAAATTGAAATGTTACTATGTAGATAAGTATTGCAGCAGTAAAGTGGCCTTGCCCTCCTTTGGGGTACTTCCTTTCTGTAGGAAGTTGCTGCTTCATGCTCAGCTTTAGCAATGTTGTACTGCAGGAGTGGAAGGACTGGAGCTCCTCAAAGCATATTCAAGGGCCTAGATCTCTGAGGACTGATGTTTCCACAGTTCTGTAACCTTATTTTCTGATTTTTATTAATTTTTTTTGGTATTTGGCACACTTTCACCTGCGCCTGAAGTGTAAATATGAAGGCCAGCTAGCCTTACAAATGTTTGAAAAATGGTGTGGGCTAACATGTTTTGAGAGTAAGTCTCTACTTTGAAAATTCAAAAACTTGTTAAATGATTTAACGATGAATAAAGATTTACTTAATTGCCTCTCTAAACATATGTACCCTCTAAAAAGTCTATATTTTGCACTGTTCAATTGCTAAGGGATTTGAGATGAAGATGAAAAACCCTACCAAAGGAGAATTCTAAATAAATGTAAATTTAATATTTCTGAATGTAACCCAAAATCTACTTTGACAGGAACATTAAAGTTTTGGTCTGAAAAAAAAAAAAAAACCAAAAAAACCCCCAAAACCAAACAAAAAAAAAAAAAAAAAAAACCAAAACCAAAAAAAAAAAACCAAAAAAAAACCCCCCCAAAAAAACCCCCCAAAAACAAAAAAAAAAAAAAACCAAAAAAACCCCCAAAACCAAACAAAAAAAAACAAAACAAAACAAACCCTAAGTTAAAGGACATCAAACTTGAATACCCAAATAAGTCATGTATCAATGATGCAGAATAACAGAAAATAAAGACTTGCTGTGTTACTTCTTTTACACTAGGACATTTTTTGGAAAAAATATTCAAGTGTCTCTCTGAAGTTTGTCACACCTATAATAAAAGCATTTTGGAAAAAAAAAAAAAGATAAAGCAATCAGGAACATGAAAACAACGATATTTAAAGTTAAATTTTTAGCTTCTGCTGTGAGGTTCATGGCTCTGTGGTGGCAAGTAGGGATTCTGTCACTTCCTCCATCTGCCTGCATCCCTTGCATTTTGAGCAGGTTTTATTTTCCTGGGTGAATTTAATGCTTTTTGCAGACTTACTGCTCTGACAGTAACTCTCTGGCATGTTCATTATCATGTGCTTGCTCTGCCATACTGGACATTAATATGCAAGACCCTTGAAAAAGCATTTGTGGCACAATGCTCCTGCAGCTCTGGCAGCAGTGTCAGCAGCTCGGGGTGAGGTGACAGCCCGAGGGGTGGCTGTTCTGTTACAGAGTTCTCTGCCACCTTTAAATAACTGCCATGGCTCGATGCTTTTGCAATTTTCCCTCGCTGTGTGTTTGAATTGTCATTCACACAACGTTCCAACAGATCCCTGAGCAAGTGTTCATCTAAACCTGCCAGTCTTAAAACTCCATTTCTTCCTCCCTTCTGCTGAGAAGTTAAAAATTAAAACACGCCTCTGAATATTCTTCTACACCTCTTGATTGTTTTACTTTGTGGGCGTTCACTGAAAGCACAGAGAGTGTTTCCAGTTGTTGGTTTCCCAGCACCTGATTCTGCATTTTTATACATGCTGGTAAATATGGTCTTTGCAGTGTTTTATCCTTGAGTGCTAAATGGTGTCAGAAATATCTTCTCCTGAACATCAGTCTGTGTCTCTGCCCTCCCATCTCTAAAATGAAAGTGAGCTATGAAGGTGGCAAGCCTTTATTAGGTGATTAAAGAAGGTGTCAAATACTGTGATAATGGCAGCTCTATGGATATTTAAGAACTGGTAGCTAAGCCAGGTGATTTTCTAGGAAGTCAATTGCTATTCACCTTACAGAAATGATTTACTGCAGTTTAGAGAATTTCTGTTAATCAGATAAACCATCTTAATTGCACAGACAGTGGCTTACTGACAAGTACAAGATAAACCATGGGATTTTAACCTTGAGTCAAAGTGGTAATTAGTTACATATTTAAAGGCAAGTCTATAATTTTTATTTCTTTGCTTTGGAGAGTGGATCTCATTGCTTGTAAAAATATCCCTGACTGATAACATGGTAAGACTGACTTTTTATTTGGCAATATCACCAGACTCTTTTGTTATACGCCTTGGAATGCACTCACGATCATCCTCTGTGCTCTAATTTAGATGCTGCTGGGTAGCTATCTTCTCATCAGCAGAAATGCAGCTTATTAACTCTTGCTGATGAAGATGCACAGATCTCAAGCTAGCAGTCTATTCAATAAAGATAGTTCTCAAAATTAACTTTTTCGACAAGGGAAGGTAGCAGTGTCTGCCAGCAACTTTCCATTTATCACCAAGGAAATTCTCTAGGATTTGGTTACTGACTTTTTGAGCCTTGAAAATGTACCAATTTGAAACTATCACAATACAGAGAAGTAAAAAGAAGTATCAAAGGGTGATTCTTTGTATGAGTTAAAAACAAAATCATTTTGATTTGGAAATGTAAAGTGCAGATCTTCTAATGAAATTAAATATTAATTTATGCTTTTGATCAACATATTGTAAGGGAGTACTCACAAAACAGGCAGATCAATAGATGTAACTGTCACAAGTGAGGTTGCTCATGACCCTGAGGCAAGCAAAGATTTGTTTTCATGTGAATGAATATTCAGTGCTGGAAACCTTGGACGTAGTGCTGGAATACAGCTGTGTACAAAAAAGACCCCCAAACCCCCCTATTTAATGTGAGATAGAGTTGAAGGTGATATGTGAATGAGAATTCAGTGCAGAACTGTGTGTCTCATGAAGAGTAACCTTGGAGAGGATTCCCAGCTGACTTTTACTAGATTTTCCATGTGTTTGCTCCCTTTTGCCTTGGCCAAAAGAACAGAAAAAACTTTCAAAGGTGCCTTCTTTTTGCCAGGAAGCTTTGTGACAGGGCAAGCCCCTACTTGTATCACACATTGAGACCAGTCTGCAAAATCTTTATCTTGCTAATATTTTAAATAATTCAGTGGCAGGCAAGATAGTGACTTAATATCATAGAATAGTGGTAAAACCACAATTAATCCAGACTTGCACAATAGCCACAAATAGGCAAAGAAAATGGAATAGTAAATGTATGCTTGTTTTCTAAAGCAGACAGTTGAGCAGATTTTAAGGTATGGTGGTGAATTGCTCCTCCTTTTATTTCAGGCATTTGGAGGAAAAGCTCTTGGTTTTAAATTTCTTAGATGAAAAATAAGAGTATCATTTGCCCAGGACCTTGTGTGAGTGAACTATCCCCTGTTCATAGAACAACAGCAGGGAATATGAGCTGCCCTCATGTATCAAACAGATTCATTTCAGCTTGGATGCTCAGCTAAGACCATTTGAAAGATGGAATACCTATTTCTGTCAAGGAAGGCATAGCATGTCACAGTCATAAACAAAGTGAAGTAAAAGGAGTGGAGGTTTGGCAGGGATGGGGAATTTGTATCTGCAAATATACTGTAGTACTTCATGGCTCCAGTACTCCCAGCTTCCAACATTGCTCCCTCTTCAGTTTCTTTTCAGTTTATCAAGGCATGGATTTTCACATGTAATTTTCTCTAGCTTAAATAATGTTTTCTGCTTTTAGTTTGCAAGGAAACTGCTAACTGGTCAGCTTTATTTTAGCCTCTTCCCCCCTCCCCAAAATTTCTTCATTTTTTTTCTTTATGTATATAAATTTGTGTTGCAGTTTACATTGGTATTTAGACTGAGGTTTCTTTCTTCAATAAAGAAGGTTTTTCTCACGTGATCTCGATGCTGTTGTTCTTTGGCTGTCTCCTTTTTTTTTTTGTTTTAAAAGCAGGGTCCAAGATGTAAGAATTCAGTAGCAGTCCTTTTTGTCCACCTGCAGGAGACAGAGGAGAGTGCACATCTATGTATGTGCCTATGTAGTAAAGCAATTTCCAAAGAATGAGCTTTGCTTGAGTTTTCTTGTATACATTTTCTGTTAAACGTAATGGGTTTTAAACAAGTGTGGAAAACTCTAGCTAAAGATTTGATGTGTTTGAGTGGGATATTTATAACACTGGCCTGTAATGACTATTCCCTGTTTAAGAAAGCCTCATATGTTTCTCCATTTGTCAGTTATTATCTTTGTACTCATTTAAAAAAAAAAAATGCAGCTGCAGTAGAAGCAAGACTGTTTAGGATGATAATTTCACACAAGCTTAGTTTTTTTCAGTAGTGCTAGCTATTTCTTTTGAAATGAACTGTGAAATACATAAATACCGGTAGAAATACACAGCTTGCTCTCTTGAATTGTCATTTGACTGTATAACAACATTAGAGGCTTTTGGAAAAGCAGTATTCAGAGTGTCCGTGAAGTTGTGTTTGTATACGAATCCAAACCATCAAGTAATTGAATTTTCATTGGTGACTACCAGTAGTACTTGCATGTGATTGTCCTGGAAGTAACTTAAGGAATCTGAAGAGTTACTTGTGAGTCATAAATTCAGCAATGCCAATGTATGTTGTTGGCAAAGGAGTAGGGGAGATGAGCATGTGGTTTGGTGTAACTGGGGATGCAGGCTGAAGTTTCATGATGATGGTGCTGCTTGTGTTTCATCAGCTGATTCCTAGGCTTGGCTTTTGAAAAAAGCATTTTCTCAAGTGCATGAGGGCATTTTGTGTTCTGTGGTTTGCCCCTCAAACAGAGAATTGATTACTGTGTAGAGAAGATTCTGTTTGGCTGTATGCCATCAGGGTATCATGGTGTCACTGGTCCTGGTGGAGCTGTGCTGTTAATGCAGGAGCACAGCTGTTAGCCCTGAGCAGTGCTTCCCAAGGAAATCAGGCAGCTCAGGGTACTCAGTGGTAGGGACAGATGTTAAAGATCTAAGAACAGAGTTCAAGTTCAGTTAGCCTGCAGTTTTCACCTGCATAGATTTGAGAATCTCACTCAGAAGGCATTGATACACTGTGAATTCATACAGTCAGTTCTTGAAGCCTTGGTAGTGAAGCTTAAGTGTATTAGAGGACTGAGCTGCTGCAAAACTATCGTAGTTTTGCTTCACTGTTTGGAAATCTACTCACTGTACCCAGAGCCATAGACCAGACTTGGTATATCATAACTGTTAAAAAAAAAAAAAAAGGGAAATGAAATGCCTGGCACAGGCATTTAAGCTATTCAGTATGAAATTCCTGCAAGGGTGTATTTCCATTTTTTAAACATTGTACTTCCAAACTTTGAGGTTTGGTGTTTTCTGATTTTGTTTTGTGTTGTTTTGGGGTTTGTTTTTTTTTCCCCTTTTCTCCCTGTGCTCCCACTCCCCACAGTTTTCAAGAAGGTAACTTCAAAATTTCTTTCTTTGAAAACATAACAGGTGTAAGTACCTACTTTTCACATTCCTCTTCTTTTACATCCAGCCATTATATTATGGAATCTGCCACAGAACGTGATGTTAGCAGGTGCCTAAATTACCTCCCAACACTCAGGAGGATGATTCTCTACGTCTTTCTCTCCTCTGGTTCTGGAGGTTCAGTCCAGACTGGTGTTTGCCTGGGGACAGAGCTGCTGCATGTAGAGGTTTGATATGCTTGTGAAGGGTGGGACAAGGCAATCTTTCATTTCCAAGTATTGATGTTGCCTCACTGAGGGTTTTAAACCATGTGAAGCTGAGCAAACTGTGAGCATGACTTGCAGCACGTTTCAACCACATGGACGTTAATTGGAGCAGGGAGTGGGACTGTCCCAGTCCCCAGCAGCCAGTACCATTCTGTGTGTGATGTGATCAGTGTTTCAGTCTAAACATGATGGTCTCTCATGTTTTTTAAAAACTTACCGTTCTCCTTATCCCAGCTGTAATAGAAGATACAGCTAGCACTTGCTAGCTTAGAAACTCTCTAATGTATTAGTCTGGATTTCAGTGTTTTCCACTAAATTACTCTAGGATGGATCACTTGCCAAAATCCTGAAATAAGATTACTAATGACTGTAATAGTGTGTAAAACCTGAATGTTTCTCCTGAATAGACACTATAATGAACTATTTGAATATACACTGGATCTGACAGGCAGAGGTGAGGAGATTAATTTGTCATAAATATGATTTTGGTTCCCATGCTTTTGTGTCACTTACATATCTTTGCTTTTAACTTCATACCACCACCTTACCAAAATGGATGGGCTCTTCAGACTGTATTCAGATAAGCTAAAGGAATGTAATATGATAAAGCCTAAAACCCAATATAATCTTGTTTTCAAGATAGTCCCTCTGCGATTCATTTAGTACAAGTGAGAAAGTGGATATTGCCAACTTTTCTCAATCTTTAAAACTGTTGAAATCACTTAATAAAGCCCATCTGATCTGTATAAATAAAAGTTAATACTGTCCTTGAGGCTAACCAGTTAAAGCAAGGAATCTGAATGCATTAATATTAATGAGAAATCTATTGATTTTAATAGTAAGGGATTGTGTTCAGTATCACAGATTTTAAGTCTTTGTGAAGTGAATGACACTTTTGAAACTCTTGTTAAGTGAATGTCATTGTTTCAGAAGTATATAATACGTTAATAAATTCATCATTTGAAAATAAATTATTAGAAATTTTTACGATAGTGATCTTTTTTTATCACTTTAGCCTTGTAGCTAAATGCTGGTAGGAACTGGACTGTAAAGGACAAGAAAGCCAGCATATATAGCCTGTATAGCAGTCTGTGTGCTTAGAGTAATTACAGGGTTCTGGTTCTCCTTTGAGGGACGGCTGTGGGACAAGGGAATCCCAAATTAAAGTATAAAAATAAGGACTTTAAATCCTGCAGATAAATTAGATTTAAAAAATGACAACATATTGTACACCTCATTTCCATAAGAGGATGATCTCTCATAATCTTATCAATCTTTTACTTTAAAAAACATACCACAATAAAAACAAAAGCCCAAAAAGCTTTTACAATTCAAAGAAAAAAACAAAACTGATTTCAGAGACTTAGGAAACCATTTGGAATGTTATAGTTCAGATCCCTTGAGGAAAAGGTGATTACCTTTTTCATTTTGCATTCATAATAAATTGGAATAAGCCTGTTGAGAGGATTGTAGCAAAGAAAATATCTAGTGTGTGCTGTACAGGAGTAACAAAAATACAGGAGCATGTGTGGAGAGATGAAGGCACATCTCTTCTCATTCTTCTCTTGCAGGTTGTTCCCTGGTACCTACCCAGAATTTTCTTGGGGCTTTCACTTCATCTTAATTATCTTTGGAACATCAGTAATCAGCTTTTGAACTTCAATTAAAGTTAATGCACACTGAGGGAAGAACATGAAGTGGTCTTCTGGGACCTGTTGAGCATATGTGCATATGTCTGATGCACTTTTCAGGATTGGCCAAGTATGCTTTGGTAGAGGAGAAAAATTGTGTCTGTTGTTAAAATCTTGTGCCTCTATAATAGATGTACTAAATATGATGAGTTTTTACTCTAAGTGGATCTAAACCTATTTCTGAAATTGGTGTGCTTTGTTTGGAGATTTACCTTCAGAATACCTAATGAGTCTTTTAGTCTCTGCCTTTTCTGTCAGCAGCACTTTTTACAATGTGATTACGAAAATGCAATATATGCAGTAAATGTAACTGGAAAAAATTCAGAAGGTTAACAAAAATTTGCTGCTGTTTTGAGACCTGAAAGACCTCCCACTTAAAGAAAATACAAGGGAGGGTTTGAAGATCATCTGCCAGTAGTTAAATAAATAGGTTATCCAGATTGCTGTAGAGCAGTCAGCTCTTATAGAGGAGAAACAGTGATACCAGCATGGAAGTGACCATAGTCTGTGTCAGGGAATACCTTTCTTTTGACTGTTTCTATCCATTCAAGCAAGGACTGTGTGTGAAATTCTGGAAAATTACTCCTCCTGTGAGTCAAAAGCTCAGGTGTCCAGTAATCCCTTGCACCAGAACTGGTTTATTTTTAAGAGCTGTTCTGTGTTTACCTGTCTGTGGTAGATCCCAGTGGTGAACTCTGTTGCTGTTAAAAACAGAGCACTCACAAAGCTCCTCAGGTGTTCAACCATCCGCCTGAAAGTAGTGAGACAGGCAGAAATCTTGTTCTGATTCCATCTAGCTGATCAAATGGCTAATGGGATGTGAAATACAGAATACTCTTGTCTGCAAGATGTTTGCCATCTGTCTGTCCTTTGGGAATAGATGAACGTGTCTGAGCTCTTTGGGAGAGAACACACATAAAGCCTGTCTGCTGGCTCTGAGCATCTGACATTTGTAAGTTCTTCTACAGTGGAGTAAGAATTAGGCTGAAATCCTTCACATTTGACTCACTGGTGCTTGTGGACTGGAGGAAAAAGAAAGCTCCTCTCTTATATCCTGTTATGGTTATTTTGTCATAATGAACCAAATAACAGAAAATAGAAATAATAGAACTGGTTTCTGCAGAAGAGGATGCTCTTCTGTTTGCAATGACTTTTTTTTTGTTTGGGTAGTATAAACTCCAGTTTGCTCAATGAGTCGTGTAATCCACTAATATGTATCAGCATAATTAAGCGTAATAAAACAAATTATTTACAAGTAAATATGCTGAGAAGTGCAATTTTTATTAAAAATTACATTGTTCCTAATGCTTCAGAAGCCATCTAGAGAATTATTTTTGTGGAACAAGTACTTTTTCTATTTATCTGGCGTTTTTAAAGTTGTTCCATTATCAACTTGTCTGAGGATTTATTGGTGCTCGCAACAATTATAAATGCATTTTCATCGTAGTTCTATTTCAATACTGAAGTTTATTCTTGTCATACGTATTGATGTTGATATTTCTTCTTGCTGTAAAACAAAAGTTAGTGATCACCTTGCCTAAGGAATTGTTTTTGCTGTCATCTGAGTTATATCTCCTTGTCACCCGTTTACTCATCTTAATTTTCTTTTTTTTCCTGTTGAAAGGAACAGACTACTTTAGGAAATGGAAGAGTAAAAAATCACCTAGAAAAGTTTTGTGCAAACTGCTATGAAATGCATGAGTTTCATATAGATTTTCTGCTTCCTGGCTTCTCTTTGATATTGATATTTATAGCAAAACACTACTGTCTCCTTGTCCTTGGTTTCTGTGAATACTTTTTGGCAGATCTGCTGTATGAGAAATGCTTTACCTGCAGTCTGAAAGACTTCTTGCTGTGGGCTGGAAAGCACTTGCCACAACAGTGCTAGGCTTATACTGCTTGAGAAAGGGAAAGAAAATATAGAGCATGTGTGACTCTTGTACCTTCCTGGTGGGTTCAGGAGCTTGGGGAGAGCAGGGTGGTCTCAGTCAGACCACAGGAAGGTCTTCAGCCTTCAGATTGGGGTGTTCCTGCCCATTCCACTCACAGAAGGGAAATCAGTATGTTGGAAGGTGAGCTCTTTTCTAGGGCTGTGGCTTCCAGCTGTTTTGGTGTTAGCCCAGTTCATTTTTGTCTTCTCTTCACTCACACGAGGTGAGCCCCAGTGACACCTCTGGGCACTTCACTCACACATTGCAGGCTTGAGGGCCAGCAGAGCTGTTTGGGCTCTGAACCATGGGGAATTCTGTCATCTCAACAGCAGTGCCTGCTTTGGTGGTGGGAAGAGGGGAATTTTAGATACAAGACCAGCTCTTTTCCAGTCTGCCCTGCCCCATCCTCTGCAAAGCAGAAAAACTGCAAGAAGTAATTTTGTATTTCTGCAGATTCACCTTCAGGAGGAAATTATGGCTGCCATTTGATTCTGGCTAATAAACGTTTTTGAAAATGTGGTGTTGAATAAAACCTTCAAAGTAAAGTTTTCTGGTGACTGAATGTTTTCCTTCATACTCCATTTGTGCTTCTGTGAATTGTAAAGCACAAGTGTAGGCTAAGAAGTTCATTTGACAGAAAGATTTTCAATTTTGGTGAAGCCCATAGAGCCATGTCGGTTTTAAGTTATTTTTCCTGCAAGTTTTTGTAGTGCTAAATTCTGTTTAAATTCTCTTGTGGTTTACAGCCCTACAGACTGTTGTATTATTGTTTATGAACATAAAGGGCACATGTGTTTTCATAACAATGATTGAAAGTGCTTGCTGCTCTCCTAGCATGACAGTGCAAGTTTGGGTCTGCACCAAAATATGTTCATTGATGTGTCATTTCTTAATGATTTTACAGTTTCAGAGGAAAAAGGGTTGTGGCAAGTTAATATTTTAGTTACCTTCATACAAATGGAAGGGAAAGTGCCTCCTGATATTAAGATGTTTACTTGTGTTTGTGTATTACTTAATGAAGTCTTGTATTATTTTTTTTCTGTTTACAACATGTCGTATTAGGGCAATATTTTCATGGAGTTTTAGTCTAAATCAAACAAGTACTCACAAAGCTGTTATTATATTTCAGTTTCTCATCTTTCCTTCAGAAATAACTTTATAAGCCTAAGTTTCATTTCAAGTCCATGAATTACACATTCCTGTGTGCTGCAGCCCTTACAAAACAGACTTTAAGACATTTTGTGCTTCATTCTTTAAGGAATGTTACCCAGTGTGCTTTAAAGGCTGGGATGTGAGAGGGGGAAGACTCTGAATCTTCATGTCTTCTGAAGCTAAATTTGCCTTTGTGGGGAAACTCTGTGTGTGAGGGAAGGGGACAGATTGGATTCTATTTTTTATTACAGGGAGTGGCTGGGTGCAAGTCAGACTTTTTCAGGAGGTTTTGTTATAATTATTGGTGGAATGAAAAAGAAGCATAAAATCAAAGACTAAGACCAGGTAATTGTTACAGCCCATGCCACTCAAAGAGATTGACTGGGGAGAAAACCCCAAATAAGTCCTCAGGAATATTTCTAAGAGGAAATAAGAGACAAAGGAGATGAGTTACATTCATGGCTTGTTTTTTTCCATTCTTAAGTGTGTTCTCTTGGCTTGTCTGAGACAGCTCTAAATTTAGAAAACACATCAAACCCCAGGCTTCTGAAGGAGCCCACAGGCGTGTAGAGGCGCCTGTGTGGAAGTTGTGTTGTTTCAGCAGGCAGGGAGGGCTGCAGCCCTTGTGCTGGCGGCTGGAAGTCTGCCACTCCACTTCATTGTTCACTGTCTTTGCTGCATAAGGCAGAGGAGACAGCCACCAACGTGACTGTCAGTGTTACAAAGTAATTACTCACTAATCTCAGCTTCAAATCTTGCCACCCTTGCACTCCCCAGTTCAAACACCAAGGCCACTTGTTTCCCCTTGCCATGCTGCAGTTTCCTCCTTGCTGTGACAAGACCCCCCTTGGTGAAAACCAAGGGGTTAGTGAAGAAAAAAGGAGATGGCGTTTGCTTTCTCTGTGATTGCTTAAACACCCACCTGCCCAGGACATATGCACATATGCCCCGTCAGTGTTCGGACTGTGGGTGTCAATGTCTCCTGCTTAGGGTGTTTTTCTGCCACTGGAATATTTTAGTGTAATAAAATTATTTTCTAAGCCTTTTCTCTCTCTCTCTCGTGCTCTCTCTCGCACTCTCTTTTTTTTTTTTTTTTTTTTTTTTTTTTTTTTTTTTTTTTTTTTTTTTTTTTTTCTTTTTTTTTTTTTTTTTTTTTTTTTTTTTTTTTAATCTCTGTCCTGAAGGAAATACCCAGATTTTCCCTCCTTTGTTCCTGTCAGAAGTCTTCACAAATTTTCAGTTAACTGCTTTGTGGAATCCTGTGCAAGTTTTCTATTCCCTAGGAGGGCTTGGTTTCTGGACAATGCTGAAGAAAACTCTTTGGAGTAAGGTGGAGAAACATTCTTTACCTAGGTGTGTCTTCCTGAGTGATGAGTAATGGAATGGCTTGGTCCGTATTCCCTAATGCCTCTGATTGTTACAACTGCTTTAACCTTGCAAGTCAAGTGTTTAAAGCAGGACTCTCCCCTTGTCCACAGGGCTCCCTGCACCAGAATGGGATTCTTTGACTTGCCTTCCTTTTGGATCTTTACGAGCTTTTAACAGACTGGTCTGTTCCAGTGGTTTGGTGTGCTGAGATTAGTCAGAAACTCAATTGTTTTCTGCCAAAGAACCTGCCTACCTTCCATTACCAGAGAACAGCTTGCTTGCTCCTAAGAGTTTTGTTCTTTGTCATTGGAATATTGTGGACAAAGATATTGCAGGATATGTCTAAACATAACTTTGCTTTTCTGATGGAAAACTTACCAGTCTGGTTGGCCACACTGAGGAGATTGAAACGAACCTGGTGGTGTTTGTCTTGGGCTTTTGTTGATAGAAAAATTTTATGGAGCATTTAATTCAGCATCTGAGAGATTGATGATGTTGTTCATATCAGAGTTTGAGGGAATTGTAAATGCAGTTACATGTAGCTAATTCTGTTTCCCTATTTAATAACATCTGTGTGAAGTGGAAGTACACTGATTAAGTGTTTTCATATTGTTTGATGCCTAAACCACATCTGTGTTTTGTTCTACTGATGTTTTGTTGGAATTGAAATTATGAACATTGTTTTGGCAATACTGGCCATTTTTAGCTAAGTAGTCAATAAATTTTGGCTTTTATTAGCATAAATTACTTCAATGGTAATATATCCTTGCTCATGAGGAAGAAACATACACTTAGTTACACTGTGTTTTAAACAAAATACTTGAATGGTGAGCTCTAGAAATGTGGCCAGCCAGCTGCCCTGTGATGTGACTGCAGAGTTTCTATTTAGAAGATGCTCTATGCAGTAATCATCTCAAATATGTTCCTTAGCAGTCTCTTGGATGAGACAGGAATACACAAAAAAAAGCATTCCGAAAAAGGGCATGTTATGATCTCATCATGGAGGACAACTAGACAACTGCCAGAGGTATCTTAGAGGGGAAAGGAAGTTTTTTTACTCAAAACTGACTGTGATAACTCATGAGGGTGAACATCCTGAACTAAGTTGTGCTACTGCTTGTATATCCTAAGCATAGCTAATAGGGTTCCTGTGTTAAACCTGTAAGCCAAACACACCTGTAGTTGTTTAAAAAGCTGGAATTCTAATGTTCTTCCCTATTACTCTGTGCCAACTGAGTTGATTGTCTTCACTTACCCTGGTGAAAGCCCCACACTGCCTGCCATGCCAGGAGAGCTACTCGTGCATTCTCAGCTTTTGTGGGGATGCTTATGCATGTTGGAGTTCCCCCAGTAATGCCAATGCCCTTTCCAGGGATGCTGCTACAACCATTCCTAGGGCTCAAGAGGCCTCACAGGTGTTTCTTTTTTCTTTTTTTTTGGTTCCACTGTCCCCCGTGTACCCCCAGCGTTTGGTGGTGCTGATGACAGTGAGGGCAGGGATGGCTCTGGGGCTGGGTGAGGCTTCCCCAGCCCTGCTGTTTGAACTGCTGGGCACCAAATGCCGTCTGGGCTTTGCATCAAAATCATGGCATGGAAACTGCATGGGGGACTCCTGCCTGTGCTGGTTGTGTCCTGCCCTCCCTTTTTAAATGCTCAGTAAAATCTGTAAAACAGTGATCTGGTACCTGTGCTATAAGGAACAAATGGTTGGTTTTATGTCCAGCATGCATAGAGTTTAATTAAAGAGGAATTGCTCCTTCATTCTCACAGGACTGTGTGGAGAAGAAGTCCTGCTGCATCAGTGATTAGTGGAAAATAAAACTGAGGCTTTATTGTTTCAGTTTGTTTGTTGTTTTTTTTTCCCCTAGCGGTAATCTCCCATGTATTCCAATCTGAAAAGTATCAAATATTTACATGAAAATTTGGGTATGATTGCCTTAATTAATATTGAACTTACTTGCAAAAGAGGGGTAAGCACCACAAGAAGCATTCATGAGCTGCATAAAGTATCTTAAATTAATTTGTTATCTTAATGCTGATATTGAAACATTGGCCTAAGTTTTGTTTCTACTCAAAGAAAAGTACTCTTCCAGTTAATTTAAAAAATCATCTGATAGCAAAGTCTTTTTATTTTGTTTTTTTTACTCTCCTTTTTTTTTTTTTTTTTAAATTGACTGGACTGATTGGAGAGCAGAGAAAGAAAAACTTTTTGTAATGAAAAGTGAACTGGTGACACTTGTGCTTGGTAGATCTGAACAGAATGAAAAGTTATAATTGCAATATCTTCACATGTGTTTGTAAAAGTAAAAGCTCTGTGTTGCAGAATGGGATGGTGTGGAATAGTTCTGGGTGTAGTGGATTTTATTGGGTTTTTTCTGTTGGTAAATAATAAAATTCAAAAATAGTGTTGTGAATCAAAAATTAAATAATTTAAGAGTGGGTCCATGTTTTTAAGGGAAGAAAATACAGAAATTATTGTACAATTGGAGGAAATTGGAAGAAAATATCTTCTATCAGTAGCACTGATAGAAGACAATTTTATCAGTATTGAGTTCCTGAGTGAAGAAGACTCTATATGTTGTGATTTTTACTTTTTTTCCCTAGTGTCAAGCCCATGTGAAGATGAAAGCCTAGCTTAAAATAATCTGACAGCCTAAATGGCACAAAACAGGGCACTGTAAACGTGAACTGGGTGTTTTTATGGAGTCTTGTAGCCAGCATTCATTTTAAAGCTTTCTTTTCAACCTATTTGTGAGTAGTATTTGTCTTTATATGTATAATGCCACCTGTTCTGTGCCTCTGAAATCACTGGGAGAACAGCTTAAAGGAACCTTAAAATGTCTTTCTGTATGAAACACCTCTGGGTGTTTTGAACATAGATCTTCTCAATGCTGAAATTTCTTCCTCAGCAAAGCACATCCCTGCTTGTCAGAATTGTTTCAGAATTTTTAAGGTCATTTGCAGTGTCTTTAATATGAAGATAGATAGAACTTCAACTATAATGACAATGGAATTTTCTGTTTTCTTATGTGTGTTGTTCTGCAGGTTAAAGTGGGGAGGAAAAAACCAAACCCAGAAGCATCATTGACTGGGTAGATTTATCAACATGAATCGTGCTTTTAGCAGGAAGAAAGGTAGGTAATTTAGCTTATATTTCATGGAGACATAAATGCCCTGTAAAACTTTGGAGTATTAAGAATTATACAAAGAAAAACTTCATCATTGCCCTGAATTATTTAGATGAAAATGAGCAGCCTTCTAGAAGATGTATGGAGCAAAGCATTCTTGATTGGTACTTACAGAGCTTACTGCATTCCAAGGCTGAAGTTGAATTTCATATATCTTTTATTGCAGGATGTTTTTACACTCACACATATAAATACATAAACATAAAATACATATTCTGTTATCTTTTTTTTTGCCTGCACACTCCAAAGAGGTGCTGGAGGGTTTTAGAACTTCTAAGAATCAGTGACTTTTCTTTTTATATATTCATTGGATTCTTATTCTTGGAGAAGCTACTAATTTTTTTCAAACTGTGTTTAATATATTTGAAATATCTCATGCAGCAGGATATTTTTAGCTGTAAGAAACTATTCTGGATTTGTAGCAATCTGAAATGGCATGCTTTCCAAAAGAATATCAAAGCACTAAATATTCAGTTATATATGTTGCTCCTCTGGCTCACTTAGTCTCTTTTCATGAACTGCTTATGATTAAACATGTCTGTAGAAGGAGCATTAGGGGTGAAGCTTTTTTTACTGACAGCTTTGTTGATATTTCCCCCATTTGTTTGTAAGGTAGGAAATACTCAGTAGGTCACATTTCTTTATTTTCCATGTTTTCTTCCTAAGTGTGGCACACACTGAGATGGAGCCCTTGCATGAATAAGTAGGTGTAACCTCAGTTGGACTGAGTGTAAATATTTTGTTTATGTAGCAAGAATTTCTGCTTTGGTGCCAATATCAAAGCTGGAGATAAAAGAAATGTTCTTACTTAGACCAACATGAAATGCCAGCATCACTGCATCCCTGTGTGTCCAGTGCATTTGTTTGTTAAAGCCAGGTGAATCAAGGTGAGAGAAGCAGTCCAGAATATCAGCATGTGACCACAAAAGGAAGATACACTTACAAAGGCTGCCAAATAGGATGAAAGATCTTTTAATACCCTGACAGCAGGAGGAAATAAGCTTAAACCCATAGCCTGTGCTCTCCTTAAGCACTGATGTGTTTCATTTTGTAGGTAATTGTAACATTGCTATCAACAGATAGCACCTTTCAGGTACTTGATAGTGTTGCCAAGCTTCTTCCAGATCATTTGAGAAACCATTTCATTATTCTTTAATTGAGGATTGATTTATCGCAATTGAGAAAGAAACTTGGAGTTTGTAGATTGTTTTGTCTAGGAGACTGTGTAATTATTTTCCTTTTTTTTTCTAATTACTTCTGATAATGTTTGAAGTTCAGCCTGCCAAGTTTTAGTAACAGACCAGTTGTGTTTTACTGGATATTTTCTCAGAGTTTGGACTTGAACCCAGAATGCTAAAATGCTCTGTCACTATTTCATATTGCCCTTGGCAGTTTCTGCATCTTACCTTTACAATCAGGTGAGAAGTTGTATCCTCAGTTTCCTGGGATTATTTGAGGGGTCTCAATTAACTTTTATCTGTTTTCATTTCTTCATAAAAAGATTCTTACTAATTTTTTACTAAGTCCTTATCTAAATTTTTGGAATTTCGTTGTATTCAAAGACATTTGCTTTGTTCAGTTGATTTTGTGCGTTGTTTTCTTTACCCCAGCAAGAAAAAAGTATCATATAAAAGCTGTCAGGCAAAATGAAATGCAATTAGTGTGGATTCCTAATAATGATTCAGGACATGAGGAGACAGAGGAATTCAATGCTGTCATCTGTTTATTTTACTCATAGTAACACTCCTGACATTTCCATTCTCATACCCTAGGAAAAAAAAAAAAACAAAAAAAAAAAAACAAGTTTCAGTTAAGTAATTGTCAAGAATAAGTGAAAATTACATATTTTAAATTACATATTGTTAATGCAAATTGAAGTTCAGAAGAAGTCGGCTCCATCAATGTTCTTGCATAATAACTGCATTTAAAAACAGTTTCAATTGCTGAACTTCCTCTATAGTATGTGATTTCCCCCCTCAGATCTCACAGATATGAGATCTGGTTATTATGAAGTGGTTATTTCCATTCTTGATGGGTTATTTGTGGATTTCTTCTGTCCACAAGAGTGTGGCTAGTTTGAGGCATTAACTGTGTGGCTGCTGTGGCTTCCCAAGCAGTTCTTGCTAAACCCAAACCTGTTTCCAGCTGGCTGTGCTGGTAGGGTTTGTGTGAATTCCAAGTTTGCAGTGCTCTCTTATCTTGAAGCTACAAAAACAACAGCCTTAAAATCCATAGGATTGTGAGGGGAATTTAAGCAGATGTAGGTGATTCTTGGATAATAGCCAGAGATTATATCTGAGTTGGGTGGATGTACAGAATAAACATTCCCTAATGTTCTTTGTGCTGATCAGGATGCACAGGGAGAAGGTAGTTGCTGGTGCCATGGCTCCCATCTTTTTCAACTGGGCAAACTGAGTGCCAGAATGGCTGGGACTGTGCTGTTCCTGCTGATGAACTCTCTTCTCATTCCATTACCTGATCCCACCACCAGAATTTTTTTCTGAATGCTCAACAAATTATTTAATGGACAGGCATTAGTAGACAAAGCAAGAAAAGAAGCACTAAAAGCAAGCTTTCTTTAATTTTTCCCCCTTTTTCTTCTGTTGGAGGCTGGATAGCAACCTGTGCTTTCACAAAAGAATTGCCGTAAAATGTTGCTGAGACAGAAAGTGAGCTCTTTTTAAAATTACTTCTGATCCTTTACAGGCAAAAGTTTCCTGTAAGATAAGATGTGTGGCATGGATTTTTATGGAGAGAACCTGTTATGGGAACAGCAGCTTTTCATAAATCAGAGCAGTGCTCTTGAGAGCACACATCTCCACTTTCAGCATTACCAGTACCTCATTTTGAGGCACAGTTTGTTATTATGGGTATCATATCTGCAGCCCACTGCAACACTCAGTGTAAGTTGATTTTTGAGGATCATGGTTTGGACATGAAATAGCCACTTCAGCTGACAAGGTGTGCTGAGTGCTCTGGCTATAAAAAAAGTGGTACTGCCATTGCCTGACTCCCCAAGATTTAGTACAAACCAGAACTGGTGAGTCTGCTTGTATTTCAGCTGGAATTATTTTTGTTTGTCTTGATAGTCATTTGGGTTGACGGCTTAATTGATCTGCTTAAATCTCAAATTGTAAAAAATCAAGCTGTTCATCTTTCATCCTAATAGTGTCAATAAAAAACATAAGAAAATGCGAAGTTTAAATTCAGCTTGTTTCAGAAAGAACTTACACAGGTAATGATAAATAATAAAATCTTTCAGCAGTTCAGGTTGTGATATCTGGTCTCTTATGTTACCCATGTGCTTGTATAACAGGGAAAAAACCTGTAGGCACTAATATTGACAAAAAGGTTCATTTCAGGTTTAAAGCTGATACCAGCACTTGCTGTTTGAAGTTGCATGTTTAAATATGGAAAAAAACATTCAAAGCAACATAGCCTCTCTCTTGGCTTCAGTAGAATTTGTTTAGACTAACAAATAGATGTGTTATGGAGAAAATACTCAGTTCCAGAAATACTATATGACTCTACAAACTGTACAAAAGCAAGCATTGTTTTCCATTCGTTGATCAATGAGTGCAGTAAATTACAGTGAAAAGATAATTATCTTTAAGGGTCTCTTTCCTTCTCCGACAAAAAGAAATTGATGAACAATATTTATGCCCTTGTTTGTTGTTATGACCAAGCTTGTGAAAAGGTTTGTGTATCTATCACATTATTGGAAGCTTGCTTTTGTTTGTGATCCAGTTTTGGGGAAGGAGTTTTGAGGAGTCCTCCTGACTTTTCATTTTCAGTTTTTCCTTTCAAGTCACATATGGTATCATGCCCACTTTGAAATGCTGTGGTGCAACAAGTCTGTAGTGCAAATGGAAGTCTGTTCAATTTGAAATATGTTTGCATTTTGACAAGTTCAATCACTCCTTTAAGTAGCTTAGGTATATTAATGTAATCCTCCTGTAAAATCTTTCTAAATGCTAAGCTGTTATGCAAATTTTTCTCATTTTTAGTATATTTGTATCTAAACGGAATTACTTACTTGTTCTTAATTTAGACTTGATTTTGTGATGAGATTTATTTACATGAACAAAATAGAAAATATTAACTATGGGGGTTTTGTTTTACTTATTTTAGTGAATGGAGTTGCTTCGCATAAATGAATTTGGCACATCTTACTGATCCTGCATCCTTCTGTTAAAAGATGCTAGTGTAAGAACTGGTGCATATAAGTAAGGAAAAAATAACTAGCTTTTGCCTCATCAGAAATGTGAGAGAAAACTCCTGTTCCTTCCAGACAGAGACAAATCTAAATAAGGGATGATTGTAATCCAAACTCTCGGCGAGCAAAAGATTGAAACTTTTTGAGTGATAAAAAACAATGCTAAAAATGTAGATATACATAACTACTGAATTACAATGGCTGAAATGGGTGAGGTTGTTCAGGATGTAGCAGTTTACTTTAGTTATCTTTCTTTATTGTGCCCCAATGATCCTCCTTCATCCCATAAAAGAATGTCAGCCTTAGTTTTCTTATGACATGAAGTTCAATATATGCGGGAATCTAAATTTTCTGGGGTTTTTTTCCCATGTAGTAGCAGTTAGTAAGGTGGATAATTGCTGCCAGTTATCAGCTCCTGAGATGCAGATGGTCTTTATAATGCTAAGTAGAATATATTAAAGTAATGGCCTGTTTTAAATCATAAGTTTCAGCAATGATGTTTCTGTGAAATGGCTTTTTATGAGTCTTATTTATGAAAGTGTAGACAGGTGCATTTAGTGGGCAGGGGTTGACATAGAAGAAACTGCAATCAAAGGTTATAGGATGCTTTTTTATGTGAATGGAGTGGCTATAATATGATCTTTATTTTTATAATAAACATATGCTACATTCCGAAGATGGAAAATATTTTGTTTTATATTTTATCTCTTAATGAGAAGACAATAGGTGAAGGGCAAAAATTGATGGGGAGAAGGAGAGTCCTAACATAAATAATTTCCTTCTGTCAGAATCTATTCACATCAGTGATTTAAACAAATGGCCTATTGTATGCTGGACTACCACATTACGAGTAATGATAAAAAACATAAAGAGGATATACTCACATAGTTTTCAAGGAATGTAAGCAGCCACAGGCTCCCCCACTGTGATCTTCAGATATTCTTGTGGTTGCACTTTGTCCTTTCATAAAAGCATTCACCTTGTAGGGGAGAAAGGGGGGTGGGGGGGGGGAACCAAACCAAAAAACAACAATCCAACAAACCAAATCTGGGTCTAAATCTCCTTTTCTGCCCCTACCGCAAAAAAAGCTGCTGCTGATGTTTGTAGGATTTTCTTGAACAAAATGTTTTTCAGGAGTGAAGGGTGGGAGGAAAAGAAGGTGCTTTTTTGGTATAACAAATACTTCTGTGTTCAGCTGGTCATGACACAAAAATAATTGAACAGTTTCATAACACTTCCACAAAGAAGTCATATGTATTCCAATTACTATTCCGTGTCTTTCCAAGCATGGGGTCATGTGGAAAGCCAATTTTCAGTGGCCAAATCCTTTTTTTGTATTGAATTTTGACTCTGTATTTTGAAGTATTGTTTGTGCTGTTGCTCTCCTTAGGCTGTGGCAGCACCCATTCAAGTACAGCAGCAAAGAGACCTGCAGGGTTTCCACCTTCATTTGGCAAGGACCCAGAGGTCTTCTCTTGGTGGGACACGGCTGTGCTCAGTCTGACAATTCGTGTGTGTTTGTAAACATTTGTATGCAGCTGGACATGTATGTATGGTAGTAAACCCACATTCTGAAAGCAGAAGGTTCAGCTCTAATTGTTTAGGAAAAAAAAAGGTTACAGTATGGTTTCAGAGGAGGCATACAGATGAGGAGAGTGCTCTGGAAACCTTCCCTGAAGGATTCTTGGCTCTGTGCAGCTGAGCCTGATTTTTCTTTTCTCTCTGGTACCATAAAAATAGGAGGATAATTTCCTGTTGCTTATTTCACCTGCATTATCTTCAAAAAGGTGTTGCAGAACTGATCTTATCTCTTGCCTGCTGTAAGGAATATTCTAGGCAGGTTAACAGTGACATTCACAGCAATAACTTTTGTTACTTCTCCCAAAGCTCAGGAGCTCCTTTCCAGAAGACGTGTGTGCTGCTGAACCATAGGCACGAATACTGGGAGTCTGAAGCTTTTTGGCTTCTACCCTACTAAATTTTACACAGCCACAGCCTAAATACTTGAGTTACACAGGTACACTGTGAGATTACTTGATGGGTATCTAGTTAAAGGCAAAATATCTTATCCTGTGTGAAATAAATTAGGGCTGTAACAACCAGACCTTGACAGGAATCACAATGGCTACTTGATTTCATAAGAATCTGTCCTATAAAGCTCTTGGAAAATTGCAGAGAACATAAAAAATAGATCACTCAGGAAACACTGTTTTGTGAAATCAAATCCTTCTGGGACATAAAAGGATGTGCCTTAGGTACATAAGCAAGGGGAAACTATAGATATGTGTATTTTAGTTGTTCTCACGGCTTGCTCAAACACCTTCCTTCTCCCTCCAGTTTGAATTTTTAAAAAAGCTCCTTTAAACTTTTATATCACATTATTTCAGTGTTCTGGAATCAGAAAATTAAAATTCTGTTTTAATTGTATATTGAGATTGTCATTTATACTCCTTTTCCTTTGTATTGACCTATTTACATAATGTTCTTTAACAGCAAGAAATTCTTCAAAAGCTTGCTTTTTAAACATTTTTTACAAGTTTAATTGGTACTCCTCCAAATTTATTTATAGTAATACTGGAATAGTTCACTGAACTTTTTCTACAACAAGACTACAGAAGCGAAATACGGAGTTGGAGGTTTGATCTTTACATATATCTTAGTGGAAACTTGCAAAATATGGTCACTTAAATTATGTTATGCCAGTAATCTCTTTTTGACTTGAAATAGAAGCTTTTATCAAAGACAGTGGAGCTCTTGTAGCTAAAGAACGTATGACGTATGGGCTAAATAGTTCAGATTTATTTTTCTTGGTTTTCCCCCTTTGGTTTAGGGATATGAACCTGTTAAAAGTTCTTAGCATCAACAAATCTGAAGTGCAAACGCTAAGATTTGCTAATCACTGCTCAGTGCACTAACACTTTCATCCTATTTTCCTTTCTTGTCAGAACTTACATATTAGCATCCATATCTCAAACATATACTATAAAATGTTTAGGCTATGCAGTGGATGTTACTGTTGAGGGAAATGCAAATACCAGGCTTGTTTTAATTTTGTAATTATGCCAACCCAGCATTCTGTGACACCATTTTGCAATTATAGCAATCAGCTGTTTAAAACCATTTACAAGGTCCTAAATATTAGAGGAGAAGGACACAGGCAAAGCATTCTGCCAAGCTCACTCTGTTCCAGGGAGATACAGCTCTTTTCTTGGCAAAGAGTAAATATGCATCCAAAGCATGGCTTATGTTTAGGACAAAAAGAGGAAAAAAATAACAAAACTATTTTTGAGCTATGTGTATTGATGGGCATTTTTCTCTAAAAGTTCCTAGGGAAGGCTCTGACTCATAATTTCATTTAATTTCATTAGTCATAGTAACCTGTTAACAACTCTAATAAATTACTGGTATCAGACACCCAGACTTCACTCAGTCATTGCTCTAGAAGGTGGTGGAACAAATGCTGCAGCTGAACAATGCAATAATAGGGGTAGATTTGTTTGTTAGTAATATTTTGGTATTACATTCTGATGGAAACTCTGGTGCCAAGAATTGTCTCAGGCCTCAGCCTATCCATTCATGTGTTACCTGCAGTGGGTCAGGAAGACAGATTCTGCCTTACTGTCTGACCAGCATAAGGAGGCTTTGTGAGCACCTGCCTGTTTCTACTGCAGTCAGAATAAAGGAAATTATTTAACAGGGTGACAGTTCTTTCATGTCCTCTTGTGAAGGTTTTCTTTCTTTACAGATTTTTCCTAGATAATCTAGGAATAATGAAACAGAGTGTACATACGCTGAAGCAAGTAAGCTGTTGTTCCTGAGGCAGTAATACCTTGATGTATTATGGATCTCTTAGGATCTCTTCTTCAGGCGACTCTTATTATGCTGCTTGTCACAAAAAATATTTTTGTCAAACCAAGTTTTGTAAAACAGGAAGAAAAGACAGTTCCAAGATTTCTTCTGTTAACAATAAAAGCATCCATCAATGTGGAAAGATATTAATCTAGTAAAGAATAATTTTCTACCTTTTAGAAATAACTCTTTTCTCTGTGGCACTAAAAAAGAAAAAGTTAAAATCAGAGCCTTTCTCTGTTCATTGTATTAAATGAATGGCCACTAGGTCTAATATGCTTTGATAAACACTTCAGTAACATTAATTCATAAATGTTACTTAATGTTAATGAATTAATAATGACAGTGGGCTTTAGGGAGGTAGTTAACTAAAGCTGCACTTCGAAAATGCCATTCTACAATCTCTTAGGGCAGTAACATGCAGAGAAATTAATCTCAGAGGGAGAACAATTTCTTGGCACTGCTAGTGCTTTCCTTTTTGGTAGATAAATGGTCAGCTGTGCTGTTATCTAACCTAATGCCATCTTCCCCTGAGTGCAGCACAGTTGTTCAGGGCCCTTGATGAAGTCCCCAAGTCGACTGCCTTCAGTGTGTGATTTGTCTGCACACGTTTGTCCCTCTGCCCTCGCTCACACGCAGCATCCAGCTGCGTGGGACCAGGCAGCAGGTAGGAAATGCACTTTGGAAAGCAACCTCCCCTTTTTAATGGTAAAGGCTGGCATGGTTCAGGTGGATGAGAGAAGAGAGAAGGCTCAATTCTGAGCTGCATTACTCCTCTGCCCAGGGAAGTGCCCAGCTCCCACCTCCACCCTTGCAATTCAGGCTGTCAGACCCTTGGGTATCCATCCCAGTGTTCACTTGCTGTTTTCTCTTAGCAGACTGGTGTGTGCTGGCAGGGAACAAAACCTGAGATCTCACCCAAGTCAAATTCCCTTAAAAACTGGACAATGCTGCTGCTCTGGGGGCTCTTTGTGCCTGTGCCACACACTGAGCTATGCGCATGCTGAGGTGTTGAGGAGGGGCTGCACACAGGATTGCCAGTCCTGGTTAATCAGGGCTGTGGTTTACTCCATGCCCTTGAAATCACAGTGATGACCCCTTTTTACACCTCTTGTTTCATGCAAAGCCACCCCATACTCAGAATTTCTCATAACCCAGTTAAGCATAGGTTTTATTGAACTCTGAATGGCTCAAACGCATAATTCTCAAAATCTCATAATTCTCAAAAAACAACTGAGCGCTTTTTTAATCCTTAATGTAAACCCTAAAGCAACCTGGATTAAGAACTTGAGACAAGATCTAAAATAACTGTGGTTTTCACCCAGTGTAACAGCATTACACTTCTATTTCTTTCACTTTCTATTACTGTTAACATTAGATGCAGGTTGTCAGGTTTGGTTTTATCTGGGATTTCAGTCCTTTCTTTAGGACCTATTATTTTATTTAGCAGGCAAGTGTCTAGCACTCTTTACTGTGTAACTACTAAAATAATAATAATATGAACTGTGATTTACATTGTAGGGTTTCATATTTTGCTTGTTGCTTCAGAATGAATAATTTTTAAGCTGTGAAAACTCTTTAAAAATTAAATTAGCTGAGGAATCATGCAAACCATAAACTATATCTACATCAGATATTTGACCAATGCTTCTTTTATAGGTTTTCTTTTTTCATGTTTTTCTGATTTATTGCATGCAAAATCTCTGAAATGTGGTTTTTCTCAACTGCTGTGAAAACAAACTAATTCTAAGCAGTATTTCAAACAATTGCTGAGGGTGGTGTAAGTCCATAATCGGACTTTACAATTCAGGAGGAGATGCTGGTAAAAAAAAACACCCCATAACAGCTTGCATGATTTTTTGCACATCTTTACTATCAGCCTGAGTTTTGCCTTGTATTGATGAAGAGCTCTTTCCGAATCATCACTACTCTGTAATTATTACTTGCCTCTAACAAATGGACTTCCATTGTCAGAGGAAATCTTCAATAGCTGTGTCAGTGTCAGTGGATCTACATCTGTTGGACTATTTTAACCAACGGCACAAGACTCCTGGAGCCAGGTGTCTTTTGGTACCTTGCTAAGTTGCTGATTTCATTTTGAGCTGGGAGCACCTGTCCATACTTCCTGATCTTTCTACCAATTAGGGGTGCAAACAGTTACAGCAACACTTGCCCAGCTATGGTATTCCTTGCAGGAATCTCTGTCGCATTATGGTTGGAGGATGTTAGGAAACTTGATGATTTGACAGAAACATTTGAAGTAAAGCTTTGTACATGATAATACAATTGGAAAGATTACCTGGTGCTGAATTAAGATCAGCACTTCACACTTGACTCCCAAAATAAATAACTTTTTTTTCAGATTTGAATTTGCCCTGATGGGGTGAAAGGAGGAAGAAACGTTTGCAAGGAATAGTTTTGATGGCACCACTTGTCTACTTGTAAAATTGCTTTAGAAGCTACAGCTCTGTCACTTGTTCATGGTGGTACTAGGCATAAAATGAGTGGAGAACTATTGCAATTTCCTTAGGAGGTTCAGTATTCTGTTTTTATTAGATTTTCCTTCATAAATATGACCATATCCCTACTGAAGCTAGTAAACAGTAAAGTGAAGGAACTAGGTAAATTAACCCTTGGTATTAGCAATGTGGCTGCACTTGGAGCAGCTGAAATTCTCCCTGTCCTGAGTGCCAGCTCCCCTTGCCTGGCCCTGCTAGCGAGCCTGTTGACCAGCTGCTTGGCTGGGCTTCAGCTTATCTCCTGGCCTAGCTCAAATTCACTGGGATGGTTCTTTTGCACTTTGAGATAACATCAGCCTTTGATATTCTGCTAAAGTAGAGATCAGGTTTCAGGTGTTAAAATATTCTGGGAAATGATTTCTTGGTTCTGGCAGTCCAATCACAAGCCCCAGTGAAAAGGAAGAGCCACTTTAATCATCCTCCTGGGTGCTGCTGAATGGGAAAATCATTCTTCCTTAATTAAGAAGTGATAATACCATTCTTCAGTAATGGAGCTGAACATTGCTGCCATCTAGAATGAAATTTGCTAAGGAAAAAAAAGAATTCTCCCAGTTTTGTAGTTCTGATCCTGTTACTGTGGTGACCAGTGAACAATTTGTTTAACCATTTTCTTGCTTCTGCATAATCTAAGATATTTAATGATTGCTTTAATGTCAATCAGTGTCACAGCTTTTGCTCTTCAACAGTTTGAAGTGAACAGAACTTTATTGTCCTTAAGTGTAACTAACAAAAAAGTTAGTCATTACTGTGACTGCAACTCCCCATAAAGGCAAATGTAATTGTAATTCTACCCTTACGAGTATCTAAGGATAGAATTTTGCTTTAAGCTGTTATTCTCTTATTTAATAAAGTTCCAATTTTGTGACTTTAATTCATGCTCATTTAAACCAGGATAGTCTCAAGTTAGAAAATACTACTAAATGTTCAATATATGTCATATAAAACATTAATTGGATTTACAAATTCTCCCAAATGTGTGGTGATGAAAATTAGTATTTTTGAGTGTTTTAGTTTTCTTAAAGGCTCTCAACTGAGAAAACTTTGAAAATTTGTTTCTAAGATTTGTAAATAAAAGCTTTTTCTTAACATTTGAAATTCCATCTTAAATCATGTAGAACATTCAAGAAGGCCATTAAAGTAAGAGGAGAAGATGTATTTGACAAATAATTACAGAATTATGTCTATGCAACAGGAAAAGAGTCTTGTAATGGAAAAGTTAAAGAGTAAATATGCAAATTTGTTTAGCATGTGTATGGAAAAATTACAGATGATCTGAACTTATAAATCAGATCTAAAACATGAATTTGATGTTCATCATTTTTCTTTTATAAGGATTAGGACTTTCTTCTGTTAGTTGCTACTTGGATTATTTTTTGTTTGTCTCTTTAATGTCTTGATAATTCATCAGAAAAAGCACATAATTAATCAAAAAAGCATCTTTAGTTGCACAAGATGCAGTCAGTGTTTTAAATAGCAGGATGCAGAAAATCCTGATCTGAGGCAGAACCAGCAAACAGCCTCAGACCAATTAATACATTTGGGGGGAGGAGTTGCAGTTCTTATGGAAAATCAAGTCGGTTAAAATGGGAAGTGTGCCCAACAGAAAGAAGCAGGTTCTTTCTTCTAAGTGTTTGTGTAGGTGTGAGATATTTCCCTCCAGCTGCTCTAACTACTTCAGACAGCTGGTTTTTTGAGTAAGAGGATGAGTGTTGAACTTTTCCACAGATGTACTATTATACTCTAGTTAACAATCGAATAACCTATTCAGTGCTTCTTTTATTTTGCTTTTCTGTAGACAAAACATGGATGCACACTCCTGAAGCCTTATCAAAGCATTATATTCCCTATAATGCAAAGGTAAGAAAAAATGAAGTTATTTTCTCCTCATACTTTTAGAATGCAGCACATTCTATCTTGTTTTTGATATCTTGGAAGATTGCAGAGACGTAGATTTGACAGATGAATTAATGAAGACAAGCTTAATAAATGTCTGTTTTGCAGGTGAAAATGTTCTGTTTTTAATGGCCAGTTGATTCTTGTTCTGAGCTGTGGTTTATGGAAAGCAAGCTAGTGTTCCTTCTCTGCTTGATGATGTTTTTGTAAATGGATGGAAGTTCTGAGTGCAAAGGAATTTAACATCAGGCTGCATGCTTACAATATTGTTAAAATTAATGACAAAAACTTCTTTTGAACAATATCAAAGGCAACGAGTAACAACCCTTTCTGCTGGATATATTATGTCAAATACTCTGGAAATGTGGTAGAACAATAATGGCATTTTTGCACCACAAAGCCAGAAGCCTTACTTTAATTTTCTTATCTCAATTACAGAGAGGTAAGTTTATGTAAGTAATGGTTCCATTTGTCTAATGACATCACTTGGCAGGAAATGCATCTTACCTAAATACCTGAGAACCTAAAGGTTCCTAAATACTTACCTAAATACCAGCTTAAAAGATAGTCTACTAAAAGGAGGAGAGAATATACAGCCATCAGCATAACTCAGAGTAGACTGCGTAATCAGCAATTATTCGCTTAAACTGAGAGTATAATTTAATAAAATTCTATTGTGGGCTGTTCTGGATGATGCTCTCTTATGATTGGTATTTCTTAATATAAAAACCTTTCTTAAAATAGTCTTAATAAAAATAAATGTGAAAATTCTTTATATAAATATATATACACCAAAATATTTCTTTTGCAGGCCAGGGTTCAGGTTTCTACAAGTGTTCCCTGCTTTTGTATTTGCAATTTTCTTTTGCTTAGCATTGCCACACAGTGAGCAAGTGTTTGTAGTGGAAAGTGGAGTCTCTTTCTCACAGTTGCCAGGTTTTGAAAGTGTTTTCATTCTGTCTTCTCCAACTGAATTTTTGTCCAAAGGATGTGTTACCCTTTAACTGAATAGCCTTGCCAAACACCTTGGCTTTATATTACACTTCTTCAGAGGGAGGATTACTTGCTGTGGTGACTGTGCCATGTGTTTTAAGAGCAAGCTGAAGCCAGCTGTTTTTTCAAAGCACTGAACAGTGTCTGTTCATTTCTGGTCTTTGAGAGAAAAAAAGAAACCTCCCTCATCTCTTGTGTTTCATTGTCTTGCCTAAGAGCAGATCTGGTGAGTAGGTGTCAGTGCAGAAAAAGAAGTAGAATAAAGAGGATGGTGCCAAGATGGAGGTAACTGTAGAAACAACAGCATCAGCAACTTCTGGAGCAGAAGAAAAGATTGGAGAATTCCAGTCTAAAGGAAGTCTGCTCTCAGCCTAGTTAGGAAGACTCTTGGTCCAAAATGTCTTTCCGCTTATTTAGGCTGATATGTGCCTAAGTGTCCTCTCCAGTTCTGCTCCTGTTTATTGTTTATTCCAGGGCCTCCTCCACCTTTGTGGTGGCCTCTAAGGTCTGCCAGAACACTTGTAGGAAACTGGGATTTTAATGCCACATATGCTGGGTTTTAGTTTTGTTTTATTTATTTATTTTTGAAGAAAGTTAACCCATTTTTCATTTGGATCACAGTAGAAAATTCTCATTTGGAACTGTCAGTCATTTGATTCAAAGCAAGCAAAAAATTACTCTGCTCTGTAACTGGAGTGCAAAGGGTATGGGATTCCCTACCCTGTTTATTTATTTACACCTGGAATAAATTCACAATGCTTTTATGAACTTAGCTGGCATATACAGGCATAACAACAATAAATCTAGATGATGTTTCCACCTCAGTTCTCAAGTATCATTCTCATAAAGTTTTGCAGCATTTTTCACTGGAAGAGCAAGTTATGTATCTATCAGTACCTTATTTGGGGTTTGCAGCATTTTGGGTTTTAAGTGAAATGTCTTATTGATTTGATAATTTGTAACTGTGTTGTGAAGTAATGATTAAAAGCTTCAGAAAACCTTCATAACACAAGAATTGAACAAGACTCATTGTTTTTTGCCCAAACTGTTCCAATTCTCTAACATTCAGTTCATGTATCTTCCATGTTGGGAAGACAACATTGATCTATTTTAAAAAGCAGTCATGTGAGTGAAGAATGACATGTTCAGAAAATCAAATCAGTTTGATGGAAAGTAATACCAGAGATGTTATTTGTCCATGAGCAAGTGAGCTGTATTCTACTCCACAGTTTTTTGTATGCAGATTAGTGTGGATGGAAAAGTGGTTTCTGTTCTTCATAAGACACAAAAATAGTTTCTCTGACACTAATCTGAGATGATCAGAACACGGGCAGAGCTTACTGGGAAAGATGAGGTTTTGTTGATTCCTGAGACAGCTCATTGATAAAGCAGAGTTCATGAGTTGACTGTCATTTTTTTTTAAATCCTAGCAATGTTAACTGGAAATTAAAAGAATCCTGCAATATTGACAACTGGCCTTTTTTCTCTACCAAATGGAGAGGACCTTTTTAACAGAGAATTAGTAATGTCATGTTATCTCTTAGAACATGCACCCTCAGGATGTTTTATGACCATAATCCTCTTTGCAAGGAAACATGAGCTGAGTTTTTTCTTCTGCAAGTAAAATCCAGGAAACAGGAGTCTCCTAAGGAAGCTCTAAAATATAAAAGTGTCTTGAATTTCTCTTTCTTTTCCAACACACCCACTCCTACTTACTGTTTTGAAATTTGCTGATTTTGGCAAATTTTTCCACTGTGTAAACCAATGAGGATTTGGGCTTTGGGGTTTTTTATTTGTGGCGGGGACAGGACTGGGGTGTTTATTTTCCTTCTTCAGTTTTGTTTTGTTTGCTTTTGTTCTGCTACTATCATTTTTTTGTGTTTGTTTAGTGGGTTTTTTTGGGTCCTTTTTCTTCCCCCTTATCTTACTAGTATCCTGGTCTACCAGAAGGCACTGATAATAAGATTCCTCGCCTTTCAGCATGTTCTGGATATGCAACCTTGGTTTAGAGAAGCCGTAATTCTGACATCAGTTTGTGGTGCTATATTTTTTTTATTTGTGTCAGTACAAATGAAAGCATATTGCTCACACTTTTTTTTTTTCCCCCAGAAAGATAATTTAGACTTTTTATAATACAGTACCAAATGTTGACTAATTTTGATGTGGTGGCATGACAGTTTTAATATCCCTGGATATAAAATTCTAAAGCAAACCCAAACTTCTGTGTGTTAATTTTTTTCTGTAATGATCCTTAATTAAGAAGAGACGTTTGTGTTATTTTCTGTACTGTAAAGAAATAGCTCTCTTTTGCCCTTAAGGCAATTATTTTGATTTGAGGCCAGCTTCCTTTCTGCAAAATGAAAGTGATCAAAATGTGACTTTATAATGGAAAAAGACTGCAGTGTTTAAAAAAGAGCTGGTGGTTGTCATCCCCTGAGTGGTGCCTTTCTGCCAATCAAAAGCTGCCCCAACCAACCATGTTTACTATGTCTCTCTGTAGTAATTGTGTCTGTAATCCCCTTTAGAGTCACTTACTTATTTTTTGGCTTATATCAGACTTCCACATGCACAGCTTTCCATTTTGCAGACAAGAGGTTGTGCTTTGCCAGCCTGGTGTTTATGTTGGCAGCTGGCAAGGCAGGGGTCAGTGGCTCTGACCTTGCACGAGGCAGAAGGGCTGCTCTTTTCCATGGCAAGTGATGGCACATTAAACCCTTGGGAAGGTGTTTCACTAAGAGATGTCACAGCCCCCAGTGCTCACTGGCCTAATGCTTGCTTCACACTCACTTTCAGAGTTTTTATATTGTCAGCTGCAGATTGGATTCTTGATGTAGTAGTTTCAATTTGAAAGCTTAGAGTTAAAAGAACAATGGAAAAAAAGGAATTTAGTAATGATCACACATTATGATCTGGAAGGTCTTTTCCAACCCAAATGATTCTGTGAGTCTGTAATAAAAGACCTTCCTTGGCCATACCTAAAGCTCTTAGTCTTCACTATAGGACAATAAACAGTTTATTTAGATTCTCAACTGTGTGCCATTTCTTATTCCATGTGTTTTTTTATCACCATTGAATGGCAAATAAACTCTTGTGGAGCAGACATTTTGGTCAAATGATGTCACTGTGGTTGCAGGGCTCTAGGTGCAGTTCTGTCTTTTGAATATCTGCATTTTGCTATCATTAGTGTACAATGTTATCAAAGCCACATTTTTGTGGCCTAAACTGCACTTCTACTACAATTTTTTTTTGCTATTGCTATAATTCTCTTCTTCTATCCAGTTAGCATTTCAGCAGAATGATCATGACTGTGTCATTAAAAGTAATGAAAAAATGTCAAATGGCAAATTGTATGTAGCTTTCCCAAGTCAGCAGAGTTACAAGGCACACTATTTAAGATATGCAGTGAAGTTAGATAGCAAGATATTTCAAACAGAGCACAAAAATGTTGACAATGAGCAACTACTGCAGTAGAAGGGAAATTATGAGAAATAATGAGTTTTCCTACTTTAAATTTATTATAATTAGAATTAATAACTTAATACCAATTAACTTTCATTAGAGTACCAAAATGTCTTGCATGTGATCATAATTAATTTAGTGTTTAAGCACAAGAAAAATTAGTTTTGTGATTATACCCAAATGAGATAGGAAAGCAAAAATTGTAATTTTGCAGGGGAATGCAAATTTGAACTTCTTAGTTATTTCTAGTACATTGCAGTCATTAAACTGGGGCTCATTATACCAAAGATGAATAAACATGCAAATGAAATATAAAATATTTAAAGTCTGCAACAGGTACTCTCAACAGACTTGCTTTGATTGCTCTTGCTCTCCAGAAGAGGATCTTCTTCAAGAAAAGAATCAAATTTATGAGCAATTTGTTGGTGTTTCTTCTTTCAAGTCCATTTGTGTACAGTAGTGCAAGGCAGCTTAGTATAATGGATGATGTTTCATTTCTTTCCTTTCTATAGAGAAGGAAACAATAGAGTATATGTGTTTCAGTGAAATATTTGTGGTAGGTTCCAGTTAGAAACCAAAAAAAAATTACAAGAGTTAATGTAATTGGCCAAGTGAGATAAAAAACACTGGTCATGTTTGTCAATACTTTATAAACTCCAACTGAAGGACAAACCAGTAGCTCTTCATCTGTTCTCCATGGCTGTCACCTTCTTTAATGTTCTGCTTGTCATCCTTCGGGCTTTTCATAAGCTCCCCTTTCCTTGAAATTTCTGAGTCCTGTGTGACATAGCTTCAGTTACAACTACGAAACATTTGCAGCACAAGTAAGTTATGGGAGCTGAAATTTCTTGCCTGGAATCACAAATTGTGCACACCAGTTAATGGCATTCAGCATAGGATCTGAGAAATAATTGAAGTGTCTCTCTAAGTCATACAGTAAGATGTTAAAAATGTCATAAAACAAGATGGAGACAGAGGCCCTTGTCTACATTGAAGCTGATATGTGATCCACCACAGCTCTAAAGTATTTCCTGTCCTGAGCAAGTTTTAGGTTTCCTTTGTATCCACACAATTTCTTTCTCTCACATAAATTGCCACACATCCATTTATTTAGCCTATATAAAGAATAATAATTTATAAAAAAAAAAAAGAATAATCTAAAGAATGTACCTAGCACATGTTGGATCTCAGGTGCTATGTTGCTCACCAATGTGCCCTGTTAATCCCACCATCCACATAAATCTTCCATGCCAGAGAAATGAACACCACAGAATCCCCTGCTGTGGATTTTCCAACACAGCCAAAACAATATGCATACTTAGGAAACCAAAACTTGTAGTAAAAGCTTGCAAAAAGCTTTGAGCCAGAAAGAAGTTCACCATGCATGTATAAACTATATCCCAAACAATCCAGAAGTAACAGAAATTCCAGGGGTTTCACATTCCAGCCCTTTGCAACTGATTCTATGGTTTAGTATTGAGCCCAGCATCTGAAGCATATTTCTGAAGAAACCATATTAACTATGAGTTTAAAAGTGTGTTTTGAACAGTTGCATCTCTGCCCGTCCCTGGTATAGTCTCAAAAGAGGTGAGCAATGAGATTGTTGAGACACAAGTCACAAAATCATTAGAAGCTTCATGTAGCAGCTTTTACAATATCATTTTCCTGTTCTTCAGAAAAGAAGACTAAGAAGAAAAAGACTTCAGACTAAATTAGTGTTTGAGTATTAATCTTCTGAAGTCTGTGATACTCAGTCATGAGTTCCTCAGCCCTGGATAAGAGCAGGCACTTACTGACTAAGGAGCAGTGAGTGATCTGCCTGTTCAAAACAAATGAACAAAGCTCAGAGGTCTGTCCAGTCAGAATTAACAAAGCAAGAAAGAGTGTGCAAAGACCTTAAGGTCAACAAAGATTTACTCAACCCTCCACATCCCTCTCTCTTCCTTCTCTCTTGCTCGTATTTATTCCCTTGCCTCTCCCTAAGTCTGGTTGAAACTGCCAATTAGGCTCATTAGCATCTCCTCTGGGATTCCCTCTGCAGCTCTACTTCCATGAGAGCGGGCAGCTGTAGGAATGTGAGGTTTCTGGAAAAAGGCCTTTCAGCCTCTGCACTGTCAAGTATCAAGTGAGTTGCATGTCTGACACTGGAATAAGAAGTATTCAAATGTCTGGATTATTGTCCTTGTGGGCTAGGTGGCCCACAGCTGTTTCTAGATTGGCTTGCTTTAAATCAGGTCTGCAGATGAATTACTCTTTCTTATCTCCCATATTTAATCTCAGCCTTTCTATAAACTAGGAACAGAGCTGGTTTATAGAAAATAAGAGAATGACACACGGTTTTTAACAGAAAATTCTACAAGGAGATACAATTTTAAAAACAGAGCCAAGATACATTACAGCCAGGCTGTTCACCATTCAGGAAAAGTTTCACATTTGCTGATCTCCATGAGGATCCATCCTTAATAAACCATCAGACAAACCACCAGCTGTAGTCTCTGACTTTATTAACTTTAATAAAATAGTAATGTACATTTAGTCAGCTGTGGATCTTGGACTGCAATAAATATTTCAGAAATGCCTCCTTGTGATAACTCTGGCTCAGAAAGGGTAAAACTCATTTTGACCTGCTTTAAAAAGCATTTTAAACTTTGAATATGAGAATGTTAGGTGTAACTTAATAGAAGAACTAATAATTTCTGGTTTTGAACATAGCAGAGCAGGAATATTTGCATGAAGTTGTTTGTAAAGCTTTGTCGAAATGTTTTGCATTTTCACTAGGAATTATTATGTGCAACTGAAAGGGAATTATGGGTTACATTGGTCTAAACCTCCTTTTTTTAAGTATTTTTATAACTAATATTCTCTTCATTCTGAATCTTTAAAGAAAATTGAAATGGGGCAACTCCTATTGTTTTACAAGTTGTTTTTCAGCATGTTGCTGTAATATCACTGAAAATAGGGAAAATGTAGAAACAAGGATGTCCATTAAGTCTTTGAAATGGGTAGAACCAAAGGTTGCATTTGAAGGGAACGATAATTTGAAGCATGAACTAGAAAGGTCCTTAAACCCCATCTTGTGCTATTGCTGTAGCTCCCAGTGCTTCTGAGTAGGGAGAAACTAGGAGGACAGATAAGTAACTCAACAAATCATGTTAATTAGAGCTAAAAGATTAGGTAGGAGGCAAATCTTGTTTACTCATGAATACAGGTTCATTGTGGAAAAATCGATTCCAATCAGGAATTTATAGGGCTTCTTAAGTCAGAGTTTAGAGGCCATATCACATATCCTCACTTTATGAGACGTTGAGGACCTGAAACTGTTAAAGGCAAACACATTCTCAAAATGAAAAAGCATTCCCCAAAATTGCATGTACGTACTTAATGTTCAGAATAATCCTAAATTTTTAAAACTAGGTATGGGTTTGCATGTTAAACTTTGGGTTTTGAAGAGAGGCAGGTGGGAAGGCAGGACGTCTTCAAGTGTTTTTTCTTTTTATAGTTGAAATCTGCTGAAGCACTCTGAGTGTGTGTTGTGTGACAGAACACTGTTAATTTTGTGCTAGTATAGCTTTTTATTTGTGTTAGTGTTGGCTGTTTGATGTGTACGAGGAGGAATAGGGTCGATGTTTTATATTGATTTTCATCAGTAACACTCAGAGGTACTAACTGAAACTGTGCTGTGCATTTCCAAGGGGTTACTGCAATTTATCACAGTTCATTAGATCATAAATTCTTTGAAGCTAAGGGCTATCTTTTTGATGTTTGTGCAGCCTCTAGAATAATGAGAGAGAGGCTGTAGGTGCTACCTTGGTGCAAGCAGTCATAGATCAAAGCTCAGAATAAGTAGGCAACAGAAGACCTTGGACTTCTCTCGTGAGCTTTCTTCTCAGCTGGGATAATTAAATGATAATGCAGATAAGAAATGGGTGACTTATTATCCTCAGCTTAAAGATAAGGAACAGAGGTAATACTGAAGGTTTTCCACATATCTGCCCCAAATCTCTGTTCTCAAATCAGACCCCAAATTTTGAACTCTGCTTTCATGCCTTGAGCTCAAGATTAAATGTCTTCTCAATACCTGCTCTCTTAGTGAAAAGGATTAGGTTGCTATTTAGGGAAGACTCCAAATCCTGTGAAGAACTTTTAAATGCATAATCAGACTTTTCTGATTCTGTGTTCACCTAAAGATATGAGTATCACTATAATGATCTAGTCTAGATTAATTTTACCACTTCAGCACCAGATTCAGGTGTTTTATTGGAAAACATAATATTTTTATGAAGTAAGAAGTGAAAGCCAATATTTTGTTGGATTAATTGCCATTGTAAAATAATTTATACATTACTTTCCATTAGTTATGTTCTCTTAAACAGTTCATCCAAGATGTTCATCTCATCCGCTGGTGGATCTAAGGTCATAATAATGGTGGTATCATTTAATATCCAATGTTGTCAGTTTTAAATATTTTTGCATTTTGCTAAAATAATCAGTCTAATAAGAAAATTCAGTACAAAATTATATTTTGTACTGTTTAGTGGGAAAAACACTACCGTGTTTTAATAGTGCTCTTCACATTTGTTAAATGATAACATAAGGAGACAGTTATTTCTGTCCCAAATAATTTTTTTAAAACAAATTACTCTCATCGTAGTCAGATTTTGAAAAAAACTCTGTTAGAGATATTCTTCAAGTGCCTGTAGGCCAGGTGTTGAATTATGGTGATCACATCTGTTTTATAGCTGTCTTTTATGAGAGATTATGTGTAAAGAAGGGAGTTTCTTCTGAAAAACAGATTAATGAGAGAGATATGGACAGGCTCATAAAACAGAAATCATCACAGAGAAGACACTTCCAGTTCCCTGGAGGAAAAGTGGAAGATCCAGTGCAGCTAAACAATGGAAGAAGTGCTTTTCTTGTTGAGGCCCATTGCCTGAGTTGTACTTGCTTCCAGAATCTGTGCTGGAGTAGAAGAAGAGGCATTTAGAGTAGGGTTTGTGTTCTGTGCAGCAGCACTTTCACAGACAATGAGGCAGCGGTATGTTAAGGGTACATTCCCAGCCTTGGAAAGGAAGATTTCCAACACGTTTGTGTTTTCCTATAAAAATTTTGAATGCAATTCCCCAAAATCCTTGACCAGCTTACATTGTGCTGTAGTCCTGAACCTGCAGTAGATGAAAATGGTGTTGAGCTGCTGTGGTTGAAGAGCCACTTCCTCTCCAGCCCCTGCTCTTCATTTGCTTTTCCATTTGCCTCCCAGCTGTGCTGTCTTGTCGCTATTGTCCCTTTTCAGTCTAAAAAATCAAAGCACTCAGAGCCAGTGCAGGTTGCCCTGTCCTTTTTCTTTTATTCCAAGATACCCACTTAAAGATATTTTGTCAGAACTTCAGTCATGTTGCAGTTTTAAGGGCATGGCTACTGCTCTCCTTTGTTCTCTGTGTATTTATCTGCTGCATGGACCTTTTCTCCCTGCAGAATTAGTTCCTTCCACATGTAACTAATTTGATTTTGACTTGGCTATCCCAGTCAAATACTCTCTGAAAATTTGAGTGTTCTGTGAATGTAGCAGGTGAGAAAGACATCTATATGTGTAATTTGTATAAAATTACCAGCACATTTAAAGAAGTAAATGGAGTTTAGGAAGTAGTTTCTAGGAGCCAAGAAAACAAAATTATTTAACACAGACATTTTCTTGTCCACTTTTATCAAAATGCTGATATTAATTTCTGTGAATATAGTATTTAATTTAGCATATTCATGTAGATTAGCCACGTGATTGTGAATTACACTTTGCATACTGACCTAACATATTTTCCCACTGAAGTTACATTACTAATAACACTTTAGGCTTATTATTTTTTTCCAAATTAAGTGGTCCTCACTATAGGAAATCTACAGTTTAGGAAAAAAAACCCACCCAACAAATGAAAAAACAACAAAGTTTTGCACTTCATGTTCCTGTCCTTTAATACTCCTCTGCACCTGTATCTGCCCTGTGGTGTCTATTATCTTGCCCACAGAATGTATGTATAAATTATTTACTGCACACAAACTTATGATACTAGATTTTAAATATGATCTTCTCTGGTAATAATAGCTTAAAAAAAAGAAATTGAGACGCTGTCCAAAATTTTGGGTTCCTTGAGAAGCCTACCAAAATTTATCTTATATTTCCAAGCTGCTAAAGCATTAGCTGCACACATTCATGGCTCTTTCTTCAGAATAGCTCTTTTCTGGTGTGCTGCTTGTCCGCTGTTTGACAGCACATCGATTCCCTGAATCAAGAATTAAATCAGGACTCATTTATTCTAATTATGGTGCAGAAAGCCTGGCAGTATTAAAAGTCCTGATTCAGAAGCAATGCAGTGTCCTTAAAATAGGCCATTTCTTATTTCACATTAAACTGGAAAAGGTCTTTAATAAACTGAGAGTCAGGGACAATAGTTATTTGTTCCTATTACTGAGGCTATTTGTGTTGGAATGAGGATTTTGTTCCTAACTGTGACTTCTGTTTTTTGTCCCACAGGGAATTCCTGTTTCTGTGTTTATAATGTCATTGCATGTTGCCATGGCAGAAGTATGATAATACAAGTTAAGTATTATGTTAGTCAAGGGCAAGGGAGGTAGAAATTAGATCAAAATAAATTTTAACCACAAAATGGGAAACGTCTGTGGGATTTCAGCTCTGCTTTTATGAAATATTGTTAGCGTTTTCTGGTACAGAAGAATAACTTCAATAGTTTTTGATTTGTATTTATTAACATATATATACTATATATATGTATATAAATCCATCACAATTTCGTCCAGAACTTGCAGAATTTATTTACATTGAGCAGAGGAAGGCTGTAAGAATTTTGTGCCCATCTTCAGTTGCTACAAACTGAATTCTCAGAATTGCGCAATCCCACCTTGAAGTGGCACATGGAAACTCCTGGCTGGTCTGGTACATGTTGTTATGAAAGAAGGAATCTGAAGCCTGTGCTCAGAGCCCTTCCTAACAATGAACTCATCTGGGAAACATCCCTTGGAAAGAGCAGCTGCTCTCAGTGGTGCCATGGCCTGTTTGCTCTCCTGGCTCAGAGGTGCACCCCAAAGTTCCAAGTGCATCAAAATGCTCCTGGTTTTAGAAAGCTTCACCTTACTGGTAAAGCAGAGTGGTTCTGTCAGTTTTCTGGATTACGATAGCTTTGTTATCAAATACTTGACAGCACATCTCTGTTCTTCATATGGGCTTTTTGTCTCAGTTCAGTTTCCACTCTGTTTTGGGGAGGTAGACCTAGTATTTGTAACAGGAAAAAAAGTCAGCAGGACAGATGGAGCTTAACAGAGTTCAAGCTTCAACTTTCTGTGTTTTGTAAAAAAAAAAAAGAAAAAGAAAAAGGGATGGTTTCAGGATGTTAATGCAGAACCAACCAGTAGGTGCTGCATTCAGAGGAACAGTGGGGTTATGAAAACCAGTGTGATAACTGAGCAGGACCAAATTGTCTAACCAGGACAGCAGCTTATGCTGAGTGTTCAAGTTGTTGTGATGCAACTTGGGATCTTTACCTTTAATTGTAGCATTTTACTAGAGAGGTGTGTGTTTTTTGAGGAGCCAGTGGATGTGGGAATCTGTCCTTTCCATTTGGGAGTGCTGAAGATTATGATCTTTAACCTCAGCTTGGGTAGGGTAGTGCTTTACACAAGTATTAACAGTTAAAGGTTTTCTCCTACAGTAGTGCAGTGAAGTTCTTGCTGAATGGCCAGGGTTCTGGCTGGTATCTGCAGAGGTGAAGGGGGAATTGAACTGGCCTCTGTGTTATGAAATTTCTGACACTGCATTTCACATCTGTATAAAGAATGTAGGAGTTGTTACAATTTTTCAGTTTTATGTTTAAGGTAAATTAAGTCACTGTATTGGCATCTGGTTTATGGAAACAAGAATAAAAAAGCAGCAAATGGTATCAAATTTGTTACATTAAATATTTCGAAGTATCAAGGACTTAGTGAAAAACTATGTTTTAGTACATTTAAGGGCCTAATTGACTTTACAATTTTCATGAAGAAATTATGCCTGAGTTAAATTGAGCTGCTGTGGTGCAGAACTAACTCTGTCTAATTATGAACGTGTAAAGCTGAAAAATCTGTCCACTCTATTACTTCTGAAGCTCAAAAATTTGGTGTATAAAATAGTGAATATGAATAATTTTTAGGTGGCTTTCTTCAGTGAAGGTAAATTATTATTATTTTTTTTTTTTACTGGAAGCAATCCAGTCAGGAATATAAATTTCCTAAATTGAGGTATTGAAGTAGTGGGATGTGTCTTCAGTGAGTATCAGAGGCTTTTCACATTTGAATATCCTTGTTAAAGGAAGTGTCTGGTTTGATAATTAGGTCTGTTTGTCCTATCTTGATGCACAATGGTTCTTGTGCACACCTTCACTGAACATTGGTTCAGCAATTAAAAATCTTGCAAAACTCAAGAGGTGCTGCAGTTTAGAGCTGCCAGTTCTTAATTCTTTGAGGTCACAAACCAAATGGAATCTAAAATAATATGAGAGGGATGCAGGAGCTGACAAGGGTGTTATTGAGCATCTGTGGTTGGACATCTCAGTCATTTCCCACACAAGTCAGAAGCAATTCAGGCCACATGTAGGGTCAAGCTAGATCACATTAGTTAATACTGTCTTATTGGATGGGTTTTCTCCTGGTAGTTATCCTTAAACTTTCAGGCTGTGCTACAGGAGGCTCTGCAGAGTTGATGAGTAGTGGCAGAGGAGCAGAAGACAGTGATTTGATGCCATTGTTTGGTGTAAGTGTCAATAGTGTGTGGATTGAAGTAAAAGAGCTGTAATAACTTGAGGATGGTGCCTTTGGGTTATTCACAGACATCTCCTGCTGCTGTAAAAGGATCTGACAGTTTCTCCTACCAAAAAAAAAAAAAATCTTTTCACATGTGTGAAAAGCCAAAACTGGAAATATGGAATATGTCCTAATTCAAGCACAATAGATGAATTTTGAAAATGTGTCATTCTTTAATTTGCTCCTTCATTTTGTCTGAGCACAGGATTCTCACATGTGAAGGTTAAAGAACGTTGCAACACACATGAGGAAAGAATGCTATCAAAAGAACCTGTGTGACCCAGTCACAGCCAGGGAATATATGATGAAAAATTATGGTCTCCAGTGATGAATTTGCTCTTGCTGCCATTTTCTGCTGCCCTTGTTTATTACATGCCAAATGTTATCCTTGGTTTTATTTATCAGCTATGGGGAAGTACATCTGGGATTGAAAGGAAAACAGGCCTTCAGCATGATATACTACTAGTATTAGCATCACTGCCATTTGTGCACTGGCAAAGTGTTCCCTTTTTAAGGCCTTTTCCAATACATCAAAGTTTTTTAGGAGTTTTCTAAAAGTGGCTTGAGTTTGCTGCCTTTTTTTTGCTCCAAGCTGTACTATCCCTAGGACATATCCCTGTTACCCTCCTGCTTCTGCCTTCTCACTCAGGGCTGGAGTGAACGGTCAGCTCCAGCTAAGGAGTGTGTGGAGAAGAGCCAGGGAAACGTTCTCTGCTGTCAGTGCCTGAGGTGGGAGTCAGGCTGGGGCAGCTGTGCTGCTCTCAGCCTGTGCCTGTAGTCTGGGTAGCTATAGGGGATCTGCTGGTGGTGTGTGCAACGGGAGGTCAGGGTACACCACCTCAGTGCTTGTCTGATCTTCAGGTGCAGCCTGACAGCTCTTCAGGGCATGGTTCAGTTTGAGACGTGCTTCTGAAGTGCTGGGGAGATTGATGGACTGAAGAAATGCTGGCTGCTTTCTCTTGTACAACTGGTGTTTTCTGTAGTGAGAGTCTTGACCATGTACATATGTTACCTTTACTCTCTTTCTGTATTCCAGCCTGCTCTTATCTCCCTTGTGTTGGTCCTAGCTATATTAGCATCATTTTATCATTGGAATTAGATGGTTTAATATGGAGCACAGCTTTGATAGCTGTGTTGCAATTGGATTTGATTTTTTATTTTATCCTTGTCAATAGCCCCCTTAGTATGTGACCACACTGGAGAAGATTTAAGTTTTGATCATTTACCAAGAGTGTCCTAAAGTCTTCTGAAGTTCTGCTTACAAACAAGCTGGTTTTAGTAATACAAACATATATATTCCTATTGTAGTTTTCTTTTTGAGTGCCACTTTCCCTTCTGGCTGCAGTGGGACTTGAAGAGGAATGTGACCTTGTGTAATTATCCCATTCTTTAGCCTTTAGGGATACACCAAGAGGAATCAGCTGACTTGGCCCACAAGTCAGATTTCTTCCAGTCAGCAGCTCAATAATTTCTCTTAGCATATCTGAGCGTGGGTTAGGAGACAGGTGTAGGTAGGATTAGGGCTGAGTTTCTCAGGTGGCTTTGACAGACTATTTCTAGGGATTCCTGTTTCCAGACATTTGGAGTTTTCTAAAAGTGGCTTGAGTTTGCCTGGATAATGTTTTTAATTGTGCACTCAGCTCCAGGGAAATGTCTGTTGTCTCTGTCAGCTGTTCAAAGATATACTGAGCTTTAGTTATCAAATAATGTTCTTTATTACTGATTAATAGATCCAGACTGAAAGACTGAAATCACTGCTTGTACATTTGAACGTGGAGAGCTCTTAATTACTGCAGTCGTAGAGAATATAAGAAAGTACAAATTAAGCCAGCGGGGCTTTTTCAACCTAATTATTTTATGATCCTTTCTTCTTCAATTACTTATTAAATAGATTTTTATTTTGTCATATCTTAATTACTGTAAATATTTTCGATTGATGGATGAAATACCTGGTAATATTTTATTTCTGTTAGATAACCTTTTTTTTTTTTTAATGTTTTTAATTGTGCATTCATCTCTCTTCTTTGCCAGTAGTACTTGAGCACTCCATCAAAAAATACCTAGAATTTATTTCCTGTGTCAGGGCCACCATTTGTGCAGAACATTACATGTCAGACAAGCAGGGGATATTCAGGGAATGTGCTGATGTCTGTCTGATGCCACTTTGCCTCATGCTCCCATGTGGTGAGTTGGATTTCTGCTCTCATTTGAGTGGCAATCATGCCCTGGAGTTGTTTTTAAGGTGGCACTAGGGGAGTGCTCTCCAAAGGGGAAAAATCCAAACATTTATGTGCTCTGGCAAAAGCATGTGTCTGTAGAGAGCCAAGGAAGCTGCTGCAGGTGAGGAGCTGGACTGTGGGGTGGGGAAAGAGAAGGAACCCAAAATACAAAGTTTTGTTTGTTTTATGGTCCCTGTTGTCCTTCTGCTGTTTGAGTGATGGAGAAGGCTCACGACTGCAAGGCTGAGCAAAACGTCTGCCTGGGCTTGTGGAGTGGTTAACATGTTAGACATTTGTTCAGAACTGGTCCCACTTCACTTTCATTCTTGTTTTATACACTGTTGTCCTGGTGTTCTCTCAATATGGATACATTTGTCTTCCTTTCATCAGTAAACCAGCATCCCTGCAGAACTGAGGAGGTAGAAGGAGCTAATTTGTCAAAAGCTGGCAGCAGGTATCCAGTAATTATGCACTGGTTTTTTTCCCTTTCTTTATTGTATGAATTTGGTAAGCACTGTTTTCATATAATTGCATTTAAGTCTGCATAAGAGAGAACCTTTAATGTTCAAGAATTTCAGAGTAAAAAAAATGTGGCACTGTGAAAGTCCGGGGGCTTTTTTGAAGATTGAAATGTGATGACAAAGGAAAACAGATGTTATTTTATTATTAAAATATCCTACACTGCTCTCTACTGGAAGAGTGGAAGTCTACATTAAATATTCAGAAGTGCACCTAAAACTATTTCTTAATCAAGAGTCAAGTTTATTAACTTTTTTAGTCTGGTAAAACTAACTTTTCCTAAGCATGTATAGAGTTTTATTCCCCCCTAAGCTTTGAAGAAAAGCACCTCGATGTGCTTTGCATGTAAAGCCAATAAAGGGGTCAAGTTCTGAACTGCCAGGGGAAGAATTACTGGAGAGTTTCCTGCTAATGACAAGGAAAAAAATGCACTGCTAACCTTAACAATTCACCTGGCCTTACTAAGACCTGCTGGGCACACCAGAACAGCAGCAGCCTTGTCAGAAAGGTAGGGGATTCTGGATGCCTGAAGTTGTCTTACATTTTAATTGACTTTTAATTGAGCCAACAAAGTAAAAGATTATTTACCTTCTATTTTAACAGTTTCTCCACCCAAAGTGCAAATCTAAATGCAATTTAATAACTTCACAATGGAATTGGACCAAAAAATGTCTTGTTCATGTTAATGCGTAGGGAAATGTCACCTACATTCTGACAAAGATATTCCCCACAAAGGGTCTGTCTGATAGCTTGTTGTGAAAGAGCCCTCCTGGCCATTACAGGGCTGAATTTTCTCTCAGTTGCTGTCAGTGGTAAAACCTCTGTTGATTTAATATGTTGAAATAGTGTCTGTTAATTCTTTGCAGCTGCATTATCTTGCAAATCTTTGCATGTGGAGTGAACACATCTGGTTGTCTGCTAATATTAAATTAGAAACAGTTTGATCTGAGGAGTTTGTCTTGTATGTGGCTGGCCAACAGCTCACTTTCTTCATGGCAAGCATCACTGTACATTAAAGGAACACTTAAATGGTCCTGACTGATAGGATCTGTTGGCCTCATAAGAGTTATTTCTGATTGCAGACAGCTGCAAGTGAAATGAGAATGAGTAATATATTAGGAAAATAACTGCTCGTCAGTTTTGTAGGGAATATTTTTGGAAGAACGGCAGACTGCAGTGAAGAACGTGTGGTAAAGAAGATTGCTTTATGTTGTACAAAATATTAAATGTCATCTTCTTCCAACTTTTAAAGTATCCAATAAAAATTCGGTATGGTCATGATGAACTTAATAGTAAACAACACATAAATACTTGAGTCTCGTGGCATGCCTAAATTATGTATTGTGTCTGAGTAGGCATATTATGCATGGAGTACACCAACCTCAAGAATAATCTTTTTGCTAGCTGCAGACAGTAAATAGATGTAGCAGTCATATGTAAACATTTTTCAGCTGTATTATGTATCTGAACACTTTACTTATGTAAAGAACACTTAAGCACTTAATGCCTTTATTAGTTTGCATTTAGGATTAATAGTGAATGATCTAAAGGGAAGCTGTTATTTTATGTTTCCCTCCTCTGCAGTGAAGTGTAGGAGTTGTGTTAGCTTGACTCTCAGGACCCACTTAGGTTTCTTATGCTGGTTGTTCTGTGTGAGTTGCAGAAGGGAACCTCAAATGCTGAAAAGAAACACTGACTTGCCAAGTTCCCATCTAAAACTCTGGATCAGTACTGCTCCCTAAAGGAGCCTGGGCTTGGAAAGGGAGATTTTACATTTACCCCGTTTGCTTTGAAATTTTTGTTGCGGAAACTCTTCCATGCTGAATAATTGTAATATTCATGCCACAGCTGGACCAACTTCCTGACATAACAAATATTTGTTTTCTGTGTTTGTGTGAGATTTGGTGAGAAAAATCTGCTGAAAGGACCACGATGAAGTGGCCACCTTCTCATTTCATGAGGGTGGTGAGTTGGTTGTTGGTGGCTTCCCCCAGAAACCCTGGTGACAGTGTGTCTGCTGTGCCAGGGTTGTACAGACTGTGCAGTGACCTTGGCAGCTGAAGCCCCAGCTTTGCAAATGCATCTGTTTGCTTAGCTTAACTGTCATCAGTAATACCACAGAAATCGGTACCTCATATTAAACAGAAAATGATGATAGGTGAGATGGAAAAGGTACAGAGCAGGTGAAAAAGCAAGCAATAAAAACCTCCCATTAAAACATCAGCTGTTTGTTAAGGCTTTATTACATAGTCATTCTTTTGTTACAAACCCGTCTTTGTCTGAAATTCTGTCTATATTCTTCCCCAAACAGAACAGTCCAATTAATACAAATATTCAGAATATCTCCACTTAATTGCTGGTTTTCTTTTTATTACTCTTACCAAGAAATTAAGAAGGGAGGTCAAGCATAAAATGTATAAGCAATTTTAAAACACCTGAATTAACAAAAAGTACAGTTCAATTAAAAGAGTTAGAAATAGATACAAACAGTGCAATCCGTGGCATAGCCTTGTAATTTTTCATGATATTAACACTTAAGTTACAAATCTTCCTTGTATATCTGGATTAAATGTATCCTGTATTATTTTCCTATGCTTAATGGTTTATTATGCACAAGATTGAATTCGACATCCTGTTCAATTTCATCCTGAAATTTCAACTGCTGAGAGCAATAGAAATTTCAGTGGTGATGCTTAATGTCAAAACCAACACTCATCTGGAAGACAGTGAATGACTTATGGAATTCTAGTGGGTTATGTTCTGTAAATGCTGATATAAGGCTCGTGGTGCTTCTATATTCTCTGAGTCTTGGTTGTTTATTTTTTTGTTACTTACTGAACAAACACAATGAGTTTTTCTTCAGGTTTTGTCAGTCTTTTAAAGTGCTTTCAGCAGTTTATCTTTCTGCTTAGAATCTATTTCTCCCTCTCCTCCATAATCATAAATGGTAATTTCTGGTTGGGGGAACATTACTATAAGCTTTAAATTCAGTGACATTTAAGAGGTTCCCCAGCTGTGGCAGAAGCTTAATTTGATGCTTAACATTTTCTGAGGCAGTAGTGTGAATTAGCATGAGGTACAAGCTTCCAGGAAAACTATATTTGTGGGAAGGTACTGTTTGTGGAAAGATTGGTCTGCTGCTGGGATTTACTGAATACAGCAAAGATACCTTCATCCTTCTTGCACTGTGAAGCAGAGAGCTGGGAGGAGAGTTCTGGGGAAATGACTGACTCTTTCTTAGCTTTATCAGAGCTTGGTCATCTGGATGGAAGCAAGTAAATAAAAAATGTAGGGCAGCCCTTTGCCCTTCTGGAGAAGCAGCTGCAGGCAAGGCAGCATAACCTGAGGCACCTCTTTGTGTGCATGACCCAGTTCCACCAGAGGCCTGGCTCTAATTCTGTATTGAGAGGTACTGGGCTGCCTACACTGATACTGGTGCTGCCAGCTTGAAAACAGCACAAGGATTAGGAAACAGCCAGGGATGAAGCATCTGTCTCAGCTTCTCCATGGGCAGCAGTGACCTGTGCTCTGCTCACTGAGCCTTGTCCATGCCTGCAGCTCTTGTTTCCCGTGTTTCTGCAAGATTTCTGTTCTGTATATCATTGAGCTGCTCACAAACTTGCAGCAATTAAACTTCTGCCTCTTGTGTTCTGCCAGGTGTGGTGGATATAAGCATGCTTGTGTGCAGATATCTGGTAGTGTTGGTGTTTCAACCTTCCTCTTAGACTCTCATCTGATCTTACCTGCTGGTTTGGGGTTGTTTTGCTCACACTCATCTTTCCCTTTCTGTCTCTGCCACATACAATATCCATCATGTCCAAAAATCATTCTTCCTTCTCTACATGCATTTTGTGCAGCCATCACTTTTCCAGGCAAGATCACCCCCTTGGTCTGAAGTCATCAGATGTTGTGTGAAGGACATCAAATCAATAGCAGAGCCTTCTGCTCTGCTCTTCCAAAGCCTTGGTCTCCTGGCTGGAGAAGTGTAATCATAGAGAATATTCACAGACAGTGTGTGGTGTTTTGATTTACACTGTTGTTTTCAAGGTGGAATGTCATATTTCTTAGTCAGTAGCAAATGTCTAATGAGGCTTCATTATGGGTGGAGCTGCCCAGTTTCTTTGCAGGAGTACCCTGAGCACACTGACTGCACTAAACACGTTGGAAGGTTTAATAGAACTAAAAACTCTGGAATTACTCTGTTTAAATTGTCTGTATCTTGGCAAATTTAAATTCCTTTCAAAATGGCTGGGACTTAAAAATGGTACATGCCTTTGTGTGTCATGGTACACAGAAAACTGTACTTTGGGAAAAAAGGGAGAGGTTTTTTTTTTTTCCTAGAGTTATTTCAGCATATATATGTACATGATGTGACTTAACTGTACTTCAACGTGAAAACTGGGCAACAGAAAATGAATTAGTATATCACACAAATGGGTTTCAGGCAGAATTATCATACCTTTTGTGACAGTACAGTAGAAGGCAAGTGTGACTGTACAGAAAACAAAAGCATTTCAGTGTACAAATAAAGAAATAAGGTCCTTTTGCATTATTATGCTTTATATATGAAAACTTGTTTGATTTTTATAAAAGCCTTACTTGGTAAAAATATGAATGGTAATAGAAACTACTTGAATATGACTCTTGTTTTACATAAGCTGAAGCCTAGTTCCTGCAAATCTATGTTACTATACCAAGCAGCTCTAAGAGGAAAATCAGTTATTTTAATTTATCTTGCATTGTATATGAATGTTTCAGTGATAGAATCCAAATGATTGGCTCATGTTGATTCATGGGAAACATCTTCCATCTGTATTTTGTGTGCATTTTTTATGATTTTCTAAGAAGAGTTATTACCAAAGTGGTAATTTCCCTGTGGAAAAAGGTACTTGAACTTCTAATTTACAGATTTGTATAGGATAGTTTTTTAAAGTCAATTTTGATAATGCTAATATTAGTATAGAATGTAATTCTTGTTATTCTCTTCATTAGAAATAGCTATGTGAAGCCTTTTTTATTTATCAACTACTGGAACAATTGCCTTTCCAAAATCCTGCTTGAAAATAGGATTACTCAAGTTGATTAGGCTTTTAAATGCATAACTTACTGCTCACAAATTACAATCTTTTCAGTTTCTAGGCAGTACAGAAGTGGAGCAGCCCAAAGGCACAGAAGTTGTAAGAGATGCTGTTAGAAAATTAAAGGTAAGAATTTTTAATGAAACGTAAATGGAATGTACTCTTACCCTCTTTTCAAAGACACTTTCCAGATTTTCTAGGTGAATTCACTGGCTCCGGAAGTGAATTCTCTTTAGTGTGTAGGTTCTTCCTTATTATGTCAGTATGGTCAGGTGTTCTGCTGTGTACAATATTTAGCTGTCCTACAGATTTTACAATAATTCAGAAATATTTATGAAGTTAATGTACTTCAATGGCTAATGCTTCTTCTTTGGGCTTGTTTAGGGCTTCATTAATACAAACTGAGGTAGCAAGAATTTGTTTCAGCTGCCATCCCCAGCTATGGCTGAGAAAATCAGACTTTTGCAATTTCCTCTTGGCTACATGTGCTTGGGCACCAAGGGACTTGGTGGACAACTAAAAATACCCGTGTGCAATGACTTGTTGAGGATTGTTTTCATTTAACATGGCTTTGCCTTGACTGCTCAGAGCTCTGCAGACACTGTGAGCTGGGGCAGGGATTGCTGATTGTTCCAATCCACTCCACTGCCTTGTTCCTGTGGAATTGCTTCATGCTTAGCTGCTCTGAGCTATTGACCCTTCAGTTTACTTAGATTTAGAAATCTTTCTCCCTACTACTGCATTTTTCATAACTTTTTTGCAGGCTTTTCATTATTCGTTTAAACAGGTTCCTTGGAAATGGGCAGGAAACGTGGGGAGTCAATATTGAAAAAATTGATTGTGTTATTACCATACTAAAGAAATGCAGAAAGGAAACATGAGACTACTCATGCAGCTCAGCTTTTAAGGCTCAGTTTTCCCTTGAGAAAGCCATATTTACAAGATGGATCAGTAATCTTATTAAGGTATTAAAACACATTCTTTGCTGTTGTTTTCACTCTACCAAAATAGTACAGCTGCTTTTAAAGATTCATTTAGCTGATACTTGAAGTGTTTTATGCCAAAAAGACTATTGTTCTGCAGATAGTCAGAGTCATTATTGTCCAGTTGTTTTCAAGTGTTTTAGGCTAAGTTTGACCCTTTTTTAAGCATTGCAGCATTCTATCAGTGGGAACAAAGTGGGTTTGTGTGCACCTTGTGTAGTTTGTCTTTATAAAATTCCAATACCCCAAGAAAATTCAGTTCTGTGCAGAAATCTGTCACAGTGATATCTTGCTATGGAGCAGCTTTGCTTCTGTTTTAATGGTGTTTCATTGGGGTCCTGAATAAACCAAATGCTGAGTGTCTCAGTCTCACTGCTGGAACCCCAGGCTGGGCCTGGGCTCTCACTGACCACTGGAGGCTTTGGGTGGGTTGAATTCTATGATTTCTCACATGGCAATTTTTTCCCTTCTGAGAGAGGGTCCAAAAAGGATTTCAAATAACTGCTCTCAGAAGTGTGGGCAAAGCCAGAAATGTGGTGTGTGTGTTTATGATGTCACTGGAGTACGCAGGTACCTGCCCTAACTTTCTACACACATTCCCTAAATAAACCACCTTGGAGATAGAAGTCAGAATAGCTGCTGCCTGAATTACATTATTTTCTTCAAGTTTGGAATTTTGTAGCTTAGATATCAAGTATTGCATGTGATCTTACATAATCACAAGTTTATTAGAGACCTTCCAAAGTAAATAAACATGACTTTCGGAAGGCCTTGAAAAATCTTGTAACAGAATTCAGAAAGCAATGAAAACGCTTTTATGTTTGAGACAATCCCCAATTAATTGAATACTCATTTGAAGACTGACTTACATAGTGCATCTGTAGTTTTTGAAGAGAAGCCTAGAGGTACTGGATTTTTTTATTAAGCACACATCTGAAATTTGTTTTTATAAAAAGCTAATTGAAAATTTTTAAGCAATTAAAACAGCTCGAAAAACTAATGTCATACTGAAAGAAATGTTGAAGAAATATAAAGTGGTTTGGTGGTAGGAGAGTTTTCAAAACACATGTAGCTTCTGATGCCATATTTATATATTTTAATTATCTGGATTTGCTTTTAATCGCAATGTTATTAATCATAATTTTTTAAAATTAAAATAAATAGCTGCCAGAAAAACAACTGATGCTTTCTTAATGTTTAGAGCTATTTTTACAAGTGACATGCATCACTCTAATAAGCTTTTGAAGTCACAGGCTCCAGTGATAGACGGACCATGAAACGCAGCCACCAGAAAGCATTTTTCTTAAGCCCTCGTGTCACCAAACTGTCAGAGTCAAGATTTGATATACAGCTGTTTACTTCTCTAAATCATCTAAAAGCCCTTAACTCAGCACAAAAACTTGGGCTGCCCAGCACAGAAACTGCAGCTGCCATTCCACAAACTGATTTTTCCCAGCAGATGGAGCTGATGTTCTACAGAAACATAAAGTATCTTGGACAAACTTTTCTTGGTGCTTCGTTGTACTTTTGTCCCAAATACGACTTTTATGTTTTCTTGACAATTTTTCTGGGACAGTTGCAATTAGAAGATCTTTTTTTTCAAGCAACTATGTTTAATTTTTCCAAAAGATTCTCCAGTGGCTTTATCTAGATGGGATTTCCCCTTGTGTTTTCCAAGTGCTTGGAGCTGTACTGCAGCAGAGAGAAGAAACTTGAACACTAATGTTTCACAATGTGTTTGTTTATTTATTTGTAAGATAAGATGAACTATTATAATAAATTATTACAAAACATGTTTTCCTTCAAGTTTTCTAGCCAAACTGGTTTCTAGAATGAAACAAAAGCTGAAGCACATGGCACCCAGATGCTGTATCCAAACATGCCTATGGTACTCAAATGTCTACATGTTGTCAAATCACACTTTATTAAATGAAATTATTATTTTCCTTGGTTAAAGCAGTTTGTAACTTCTCAATCAGACTGTAAGAATGAATTTGATCCTTCTCATAAATTGTTGGAAGGGTTGCCAGAAGTGGAAACAGGTAGAAAGAGCAGCGTGACAGATGGAAGGAGCAGCATAACCAGAGCAGTGGTAAGAAAGCTGCATGGAGGAGTGTTAGGGAGAAACCAGAATAAACACCTGAGTTTTGGGCTGTTTCTTCCACAGTCTTCCAAGGGATGTTTTGTGAGGGCCAAACTTTAGGCTGTTTGCTTACCCAGCTTTCAATTCATGATCCTTTTTTTCTTCCACATTTCTTCTGTAAGTGGAGATGACCAAGCAAAATGCAAATAGCATAAATCACTTCGAAACCACTCAAAATATTTTTCATCATGTCCTTGACCTCTATGGATCCACAGAGTGAAGAGTGCTCGTTCACACGCTTCCACACATGCAGAGATGCTGTCCTGCTGCTGCCCTTAAAGGACCATCCTTGGATATTGTTCTGAGCTCCCTCCTGTGTTAAAGCTCAGTTTCATTTGTTGTTGAAAGGACAGAAGAGGAGGGTGGAGTACAGAGAAGCTTTAAATACTAGGATAAAGAGATTTGCAGCCAAGCCTTCCAGCTATGACTGCTCTCTTTGAAGTACTGCAGAAAGCAGAATTTGTGGTTCAGTGACAGTCAAGGACATCCTGAAGACCAAAGCAAGTCAGATGAGAAGAGCTGAAGAAAATACCTGTTTACCCTGCCTCTCAAAAAACCTAAAATTAAACCCTGCCCCTTCCCCTACCCCCCACCCCCAAAAAAATCAACCAAAACCAACCAGGAAAAAAATAATCAAAAACCTACCACAAAAAAAACCTCCTTGCCACCAGGCAAAATAAGCAAAAGATCTCAAAACAGCAACAACAAAGCAGCCCACCCCCAAATACAACAAAACAAAAAACCATCAGGAAGTGAGAGATGGAAGAAAGGCTGCACTGTATTGTCTTCTACGTTGTGGATAATAGATGGATAGGCTGCCGCTCAGTCCAGTGTGTGTCTGGAAAATAAAATACAACCTATTCCATAGACATACACTTCTGGGTGGCTTTTTCCCTGCCCGGGTGATTATTGAGAGACTGTATTTTGCATATCATTTCACCATTTTCCTGCTTGTGGCAGCTGTTTTTCAGAAGCCATAATTTCATTATGCCCACATCAAATGTCCATGAGAGTTTGGACCATAACATGACCAACTAGATGACATGAAGGCACTGCAAAAAAAAATGGGGCCTGTTGGGTTTTTTTTCAGACATGTTTCCTTAGAATGAATGTTGTAATGAAAAAAAGGAGGAAGGATTTCTTCCAAGAGAGGTTACAAAGCTGTCTCCCAGCTTATCCAAAGACCCTGCCCTAAACCAGGACTCTTTTAAGGTGTGAAGTGCCATGTCTGATTTGTCACTGGTCACCTGCATTAAATGAAGGAGTTGAACCTCTCTTCCCTTGGATGGAGATTAGCATCCAAATCACAGGAACATCTCCCTTTTGGTGTCTCAACTATTTTTAATTAAATCTTGAATTGTGCAGAGAGGTGTAAATATTAATGAGAAGCACATAATTTTAATTGCATGGCTTAAATTGATTTATAAATCTATAGACGTAATTAGTATTAACAATTAATTCTTTAGCTCCAGTTCCTGCTTGTCTTGAAAATATTATTTTTTTTCCTCATGGCATTTTTATTGTTTGTGGTTTGATAATACTTTATACCTAAACACATCAAATTTAATTTTAATAACACTCTTAGAGTATGCGTTTTTCCCTGCTGCTGTGATAAATTACAAAATATATGGATAGTTTTTCTTTTTTTTTTTATTTTTAAAGCTAAGTTAAACTGTAGAAAATAGGTTTATTTGTATCTGTTCCTTTCCCTAAAAATGCCATGAAAACATAATGTTATTTCTGAAGCAGTTGAACATAAACTAGCCCATCCCACTGAGCTGGACCAAACCTGGAGTTCGTGCCTGAGAACATTATATGTATAAACTAACAGTTTAAGAATTTGGCCCATCATGTCTCTTCCCAAGCCATGCTGTGATTCATTATAATTTTATATCATTTTTCATTTTGATGCCAATGGGAGGCTGCAGATTTTTACCCTCTTAAATAATCTTGTTACTGTGTGAGATACAAACATTATTTGGTTTCAAATGTGTGCTGATAGGAAAATACAATGTTTGTACATCTCCCAGGTCCAGAGGTCTCTTGGGGTCCTCCTTAGATAGAAGAAAAGTCTAGAAATACATAACATAGAAAATTCCTGATATCTGACTCAGTGATGGGGAAGTGCTGTTCAAACCCCGCACAGGTTTGGGAGGTGGCTGAATGTGGCATTCTGGAGAATGTCAGCTAGAAAAGAAATTGCTGATCAGTATCTGTGTGCTATCTGTTATTGCACAGGACAGTGGGCAGGAAAAATGCTAAGAAAGGAACTGCCACAGATTTTCTGAATTAATCTTTGTGTGTTCATTGTACCTTTGATTAAAAAACCCATTTGTCTGGATGTCTGTATGGAAGGGGTTCTTTGGTGCTTGGTTTTTTTCACCATTGTCCTGGTTTTGATTTTATGGAGTGTCTTAAAGTGGGTTTTCCAGCCCTCTGCTAACTTTGCTAAATACCCTGTGAATTTTTTCTCCATTTTGTCAACATCCTTCTGCATTTGAAACCCTCGGCAGATAACATTTGTTTTCTCACAAGCAGCTGATGCAGTGCAGCCATTGTTGTCATCTTAAGGATCTCTTTGAAACACCTTTCCAGTTTTGGTTTCATGAGAAGGTTCTCAGTTAGTGGAAGTCTTACCATGTTATCAGACTCCCAGACTCCATTCTTCTATCCTCACAGGGTGGTCTCCCAAGAACCAAAGTTTATTGCCATGTGTGGGATTTGCAGGATTGCTTGTAGGAAAACAAGGGGCTGTGTTGGGATACCAGCCTGTGGTGCTCTGGTTGATGAGGCTTCTCTCTGTTCTTTGCCCCTTCATCAGTATTTGTGGGCTGCAAGTTTCCTCTGTGTAATTGAATCTAAATTCAATCCTATGAATTTAGATTTCAGATCATTAATTCGTTTTCTCCCCTTTCTTTCCCCTCTTATTTTTTCTGCTAGCAGATTTTATCAGTAACTTTTTTTCTCCTGGTCATTGTTCAATAATGTCATGCTTAAGAAATAAACCCTGCTGGAATACATTAGAAACATATCTTCCCAATGACAATTTCCTGTTTATAACTACATCTGGACACTAATGTAACTAACTTAACTCATGCTTTCTTTCTGTTGCTTCACTTTCTTAAATATAAGTGGCATACACAATGCAGATGCTTTGTCTACTTAGACAAGCTGCATTTTTTGTAAAATATTGATCATCATTAATTTAATCTCACTTGAATTCTCTAGTTCTTGAACTGGATTTCTGCTTTTTGAGAGTGGAGACGTGGTAGGGTCAGTTCGTTCATGCTTTTTTTTGGAATTGGCACAGAACTGCCTTCTGGAACTTCCTCAGTGTTGTAAGTCTTCTTGACTACTTGGAGCAAGCTTTGGCCAGCTGTTCTAAAACTTGTGCAAGCTATTCACATCACTTACTTTAAAACCTTTTTCTTTAAAACTTCTTTTCTTTAAAAATTACGGCTTTTTCATGTTGTAGCTGTTGTTCGAGTCTCTGAGATGATTGAGGTTGGAAGATCAAGCATTCCATCATCATTCTCAATATAAACCATGAGTTTAATGCTGTAAAATCCAACAGTATTTGTGCTTTTTCTTCACTACTGTGCAGAAATTCTCGTGCATGACTTGTTTGCAAAAGGACATTTCCAAAAGCTCAGGATTTGTTCCAGTTCCATGCTGTTTCAGAATGAGTTGTGCCTCAGGGTTATCTGTTCCGTGGGTGTCTTCCTGGGCACCAGCGAGTACATTGGGAATTGAGATGTCCAGAATGTCTGGGTGATCTTTGGATTTTGTAATCATTCCTTTTAACCTGGCAGAGTACTGAGGAAAGGGGTCACACATGTCCTCCAATCCCACCCACTGAAGGGACAGCAGGAAATTACAAATCAGAGGGGAAAGCTGCTAGATGTAGCTAATGAATAAATCCATGATCTGAAAATTATCTAAAGACACTTTAAGTTTTATATTCATCTTGGGGAAAAAAAAAATCTGTGCAAATGAAGCAGTGGTTGCTCTATCTTTTTCTTCTTTAAGCACAGACTAAAGGCTAAATTTGAAGTATAAAACTTAGGACAGATTTTGTGTGGTTTAATGAGTGATTTTTATTAAATAAAACATTTCTTATCTGTAGTAAATTTTAATTGTTCCTTAAAGTAACAGATGTCATTGGACAAAATGCTGAAAACCAGCAGTTAAGTTTTTTAAAATTTTATTTTCTGTAAAATGTCTTTTTAAAAAATTCAAGTATGCACATGGAATGGTACACCTTAATAAAGATACAGGGATTAATGTGTATTAAAAGTGTATATAGCAAGACATGGGCTTGAAGTGAAATTCACAGATGGGAAAAGGATGTGTTGCAAGAAGCATGTACACGGTGCTGAAGAGGCAGAACTAGAAATTATATTTTCTTGATTCTCAACTAATTGGTAAAGTAAATCATTCTGTATGAAATACAGAATACTTTATGTTTTATAAAATACTTGGCCAGTGACTGTGGCATTTCTAGATTGTTAATGCAAAACTGGTATTTATATTTAAGAGTTGGTTTTGAGAATGGCACAGAGTGATTTACATGGGGGATAATTTTGGGGGGTTTTGAGGTACAAGGGTGCTGTTTGTTTTAGCAAGTGTGTGATACTTATCACCTATTGGGGTGCATTAATCAGTAATGAAATGTCTGGGTAAGTCCTGTTACTGTGTGAAGTTAATAGGATCAATTATAAATTAATGTTTAGCTATCAAAGGTCCAATAAGTATGCCTTCAAAATGAGGAATAAAATTGAGAAGAAGGGGAAAAACAGGATAATTTTGTGTTTTTAGGGTAATTCTGCAAATTAGTTAATAATTTGCCATAAATGAAGCTGTCCATAAGCAAAATGAAATAAGAGATTGAGAGTCATCTTCTGTAAAGCACTTGTTTTATGGGAAAATTTTCCAAGAACTTGTTGGAAAAGGATCAGAGCAAAAATCCAAACCCTGAACTTTCAAATAAATAATTAATTGTGATCAGAGTTTTCAAGGATTTGAGGGAGAGGTGTCAGTTTGCTACAGCCGAGCACCTCACAATCACAGGCCAATTCAGGCTGGTGCCTTCCAGGTCTGTTAGAACAGCACCATTGGTGGCACTCTGGATTCTTGATGGCACTGAAAGCCATTGTCCACACTGGCTTCTGACACGGAGCACTTGTACTGGTGGGGATTGCACACCCAGTTTATTCTGGGATGGGAATGTTGAGGATCATGTGTTCAAACAGAGCTCTGAAGCAGAGACTCCAACTTCTGGCCTTTAGTGGGTCATCAACCTTATTTATGCATTTGAAAATGCCGTTCCAGGCTGTCAGAGACTTGGGAGTAAAAGTGCAACATTTTGCTCTGGGAACAGAGAGAAATATGAAGCAATCACATATATTTGCTAAGAAAGGTACCCAAATTTAGGGCACTTCTTAATTGTCATGCAGGAGCAAATTTGAGGTACTGTGCTGATTTTATAGACAGTATTCACAAGAGAAAGAGAGAAAGGTGAGTCTTGAAAAAGATGAAAAGTGTATTGGATAGGAATTATTACCCAACCCAGGCATGTAAAGTGCTGTCTAGCCACCATCTAGTGGCTACATAAATTCTGAGAATAAAACAGATCAAGTACTTCTTAGGTGTTGACAACTCTAGTGCTTTCAAACTGACCCTGTTTAAAACAACTGCTGGAATATCTTAAAGGAGCACCTGGAAGTACCCTCCATGCACAAGTATGGAAGTGAGTTTGGAAATAGTGGGGTGTGGGAAACATAAACATGTTCCCTACTCAACAACCAGGCAGCTGCTAAACTGAATGTGTTCATGTTTCTGCTGTTCTCAGAGAAATTGCATGCAAAATCTTCAATTAAGTGCATAAAAAGCAGATAAAAGTTTTGGGGGAACGTGCTAAGTAATTTTAAAATGCTTCTTCCTGAATTTTAGGAACATTCTGTACTGTGCAGTTAGAAATGCTGGTCTGTGCCCAGCTGAGACTCTTGGAATAGTTGGTGTTGTTTATGGGAAGATTATTGAAGAAGGAAGGAAACAACTTCAGGTGGAGAGAGTTGAGAGAAAATGAGATTTAATAAAAACAAACTTACTATTAATGTGATTTCTGTTGTGCTTTTCATGTTTCAGTTTGCAAGACATATCAAGAAATCTGAAGGCCAGAAGACACCCAAAGTTGAGTTACAAATCTCAATCTATGGTGTAAAAATTCTAGATCCAAAAACAAAGGTAAGAAACTTACATGGGTTTTTTTTCATGCTAAACTAGTTTAGATTTGTTTCACTGGTTTTAAGGTTTTCGTTGTTTTGTATTTTTTAAAGTATTATTAAAAAAACCCCACCATTCTGTTGGTGGAAAAAAATCTTCTAAAATACCATGGTTTGTTAAAACATCTGGGTGGCATCTTCTCAGGAAGGTATGTGATGGTCCTGAAGGCACACTGTAGCTAACGTGGCATTGAATTTTTTTAATCCTGTCACAGCAGGACTTCTAAACTTTAAAGAAGATGAAGACAATGGGCTAAATAAATGTTAACACTGCAAATGCTGAAAACCTTTCCATATATATGTTGAATATTGAATTTGGAAGATTCTTTTGTTCCTGCTTCTTAACTTTCTTGTGGAGTAATTGCTGCATTCAGGCAGTGGCAGTGGCTTTTCTCAAATGGCAGCTGTAGTTCAAAGCTACAGATGTTTGCAGCCCATTTTTGCTTCAGGCTCTTCACACAACCAGGACTCAACAGTTCACACAGAAGCAGAGGGGACAAGAAATATCCATGTCAACTTTAATTGGAGTTTTTTTGCAGTAGGGCAGACTGGGGTTCTAAACCCCATATCCTGGCAAAAACTGTTTTAAAATAACAGTTTGAAATGCCAAAAGATCTTAGCCTTCCTGCAGAGATTAGCAGAAATCTGTGGGTTATATGTTCCTGGGGGAGTAGGAACACTCTAATCTCTTAGCAATGTTGTTATTACAACTCAAGTAGTAATCAACTGTGAGCAGTCTTTTTATCTCGCCCACTTCATCTCTTGTAGCTGCGTGTAAATTTCAGTTGAGTTTTCCTTCTTTTTACGCAGTTTATAAATGCTTTAGGAAATTCAATTTCATGTTATCAGCACTAATTAAAGTCTTTTTTGCAGCGTGTTTTTCAAACAAAGCACTTCAGTAGGAATATTGGGTTTTAGTCAGATGGTGGCTATTAATGGCAGTAGGAATAGGAGGCCAGCTCATATATCAGGACCTGATTCTATACTTAGCACTCAAAAAGAGGATTATAAAAATGTGATTCTGTCCTTAAACGATATAAAATAATTACATGGATTGGTAAACCTCATAGTGCCAGGGCAAGCACGTTTTATTATTTCTGTGTGTTAAAGAGCTGTCACAGGACAGGGATTTGGGACATGGGAGAAACTGAATACTCAGAAAAGCTGTAAAGACTGAGAAAATGAACTCAGCCCTTGGGGCAAGGGCAAAAGATTGCCCATAGGGTGCATTTTTTGGCTATGTGGTTTTGTGCAGAGCGGGCATGGCCTTGTTTATGGGCTTACAGCAAGCTGGGAACCCCAGTGCTGCACATTTTTTAATAGACAATAGTTCACATCTAAAAGACATATTTTCCTTTAAAGCAAATACTGCTTTCCCATGTAATAAGCCAAATAAAATAAAATACCAAGAAGAGACTTGTTGAAGAAAAACAATAAAAAAATAGCTGAGATAGTTTATTTCAGTCTTGTCAAGTTCTTGCAACTGAAGAGCAGTGCTATTGAAACTTTTTAAATAGCTGGAAATTACTTTTTAATGGAAAATTAAATACAGTAGCAGAAATATACAATAATAATGCTTAAAAGCTGCTTATGTGGCACCTCAAGTAAACAAATATTTGTATGTCAGATTTATTTCTCTTTACTTGGTTAGCAAAGTAATTTTATTTCTGTTTTCTATATTTAATGTAGCAAAGTAAGGACTCATTTCAGTAAATCCATTTTAACAAACCTTGGGAGATGATGAAATTTGAAGATCTTGTGCACCTGGAAGTGCACAGATGACTTTACATAATCAGGCCCTAAATAAATTGCAGAGGGGCGCAAATCAACAGTAAAATCAATTTTCTAGAACAGAAATTACTGTCCAATAAACACTTCCAGATAAATGCTGTCCAAATAAACTTCCTGTTTACATTCAGTAAAAATAGGAGCAGTTTTTAAGAGATGAGTTTGCTAACTTCTGTTATGCTTTAAGGCCATTTTTGGGTGCTCTCATTGCAACAAGAGACATTCAAAAACATTACCGCAGCTTGCCTGCTCTTATGAGGAAATCCAGAGCTTTCCTTTGTGCATCTTCATCCTAAATGAGTGCAGGAATTTCTTCAAAATTACCCTTCTGTTTGTTTGCAGGAGGTCCAGCACAACTGTCAGCTGCACAGGATATCCTTTTGTGCTGATGACAAAACTGACAAGAGAATATTTACTTTCATCTGCAAAGACTCAGAATCCAATAAGCACCTGTGCTATGTGTTTGACAGTGAGAAGTGTGTAAGTACACGGGACACTTTGCGGGGCTCGAGGGCACTGTGCTGCTGATGGGTCTGCCTTGAGACGGCGTGGGAATGGTTAACAGAGACAGCCTGCCTCTTAACTGGGACACAGGTTTTCGTGCCAGTATGCTGTCTTGCAACTTAGATGCATTAAGTTGAGGAAGAGTCTCTTTCTTCAGTGATCCGAGGTGGTTTTCTGGGATAATTTCTCTTACTGCCCAGCATTCCCCCATCCTGGGGGAAGCATCTGCAATACTCTTGGAGAAGAGGCTCCATCCCACCAGGCTTGAGATGTTTGCACAGCTGTTTGCAAAGATTACTGCAGCTCTGGGGCTGAGATACCCTTGCAGGCTTTTCTGCTCATGTGTCTGTCTCTGGTTTTAGTGTTGGGGTTTTTGTGCATTGTTTGTCTTTGAGGTTTTTATTTTACCACAGCAAGATTCTCCCTTCTTTGTCCACCCCTTTTCCTGCCACATCTCTCAAGTTTAACACCACAAAGCACTTCCAAGTAACTCCTTGCACCAAGAACGGACATTCTCTGGTGTCTGAGACAGAACAGTTATTCCTTACTGTGTTTACTTTCTCTGCTAAAGTTCTAGGCAAATGGTGTATCCATATGTTCACCTTTTATTGGTCCTGCTTTGGAATCACTTGTTCCTGAAACCTTGGTGTCCTTCAGCAGCATCCTTTAGGCTTATTTTACCCCCATCATTTTTGACATAGATATTCTGCAATGACTGTATAAACACATCGTAACATAGGATATGAATCAGCATAGAACTAGTAAATTACTATATTTTGCACATACAAATGCAATATCTGCAGATTTTTTTTTCTGGATATATGTAGTTGGAAATAATTAATAATTCGGCAGTTAAATACTTGTCTGCAGTATCCTGAGTGAGCTTTTATGGTACTCATAAAAATAAGTGTTGAAATCCAGATTTAAAATGAATAGGGGTCAAAATATCCATTGGCATGAAAGCATTATTTCATTAAATATAAAATACTTTATTTAATGATTGAACAGGCTGTATTTTGTGGTGCTCCTTTGTAGTGTTGGCTTCATGATGCATGGGGCAAAGCCTTTGGATATGATACATGGTATAAAGTGTTTTGTGATATTCTGAAAGGAGCTTCAGTAAATATTCCTAATTTACTAATTTCAGTCTTATGTTTTATGTAAAGGCGGAAGAGATAACTTTAACAATTGGTCAAGCATTTGACTTAGCTTACAGGAAATTTCTGGAATCCGGAGGAAAAGATGTTGAAACAAGGAAACAAATCGCAGGTTTACAGAAAAGAGTAAGTTCTGAACTATGTTGTTCTTTTTAAGAGATAAAAGTACATGCTGCTGTGTTTGTATTAGCTGATTTTTATGGAAGTATAATTTCCAGCATTATTCTCAGATTGCTAAAGTTAAAAAAAAAAAGAAGACTGAAAAAAAATCTGTTAAAATATTTTGTTTTGCTGTCCTCCAAGGACACAAAAAAGGAAATTTGAAATATGGAGGATACTGAATATGTTTTATAGTCAGATAAAGAGTTAAACCTTGATTCTAAATCACCAGATCTGTGATGAAACTTATGCTCAGTGGATGCTGTTGTTGAAATCCATGACTATCCCAATAGCTGTTGAATAACCACTTTCTTTGTAGATTCAAGAATTAGAAACTGAAAATGCAGAACTGAAAAATAAAGTTCAAGATTTGGAAAACCAGTTAAGAATAACACAAGTACACGCGTCTCCAGTAAGTACCTGACATAACTCTTGTGTCTGAGGTCACTCTGTATTTATAATCACTTTTCGATCATTCTGAGCATCCCTGCTGTTCCCAGAGATTGCCATTAACATGCAGTGACCAAGTAGCATGTCTGTTGAAGGGCATTGTCACTAACAGTGACAGAGGGACGAGCCAGCAGAAGTACAAATTGCAGGCTCCCCAGCTGTGGCCCTGCCATACCTATTTGTTGCTGCCTCAGGACAATAAATGCTCACTCGAGTAGAGAGCTGAATGTGCCAGCTGAGGGTGAAAAACTGTTCTGCACTGAAAGGATCTGGTTCCTAAATGCTGCTTGGGAGCTCCTCACACCTTTGTCACAAGGACATGGTCACCTGTGATGACAACCTGCCTGCCAAGGAGTCCTGAGGTCTTGGGAGCCAATGCTGGGTGGTTGGGAAAGAGGAGCAAGGGTAGGTTCCTCACTGGAAATTCCAACTGCTCTGCAGTTCCTGTAGGTGGTCAGGAGAGAAACTTGTTTAAGTTGCTGGCTGACACTTCCTGACACCTAGGCAGGGCCTCCAAAAATGCAGGTTGCACTGCAGACTGGTCCTAATGACTTCCCTCTTCTCACAAGTGTGTTCCATCTGTACAGCTTTAGGCAGCTATCAAAATAAACCAAATTTCTTAATGTATGTGGTCCTCAACAGCCTCAGCAAATTGTATGCTGCTTCAAGCAGGAGTCTGGATGAAGCTCCTTTCCTTTTACAGGATTCTTCCATCAGTTGTGCAGCCAAAAATTAAAACAAAACCAACCAACCAACCAAAACCAAGCTCATTTTTAGGAAAAAGTCTTTCTCACTCCAGGCCCACAGGTATTCCCACCAGGCATTATCAACTTTGGCACCTCAGCAGGAGGCAGCTTTCAGCAGGTCCTTTTAAACCAGGTCTCTTGGAGATGGTGAATCAGAGCTCTCAGGTGTGCTGCTGTAGGAGGAACTCCATGTCAGTGCAACTGTTAGGTTGAGAATGAATGAAGGAATGGGCTGGTGAGGTTGTCAAGTGACTTCAGTGCAGAGAAAAAGATATAAATATTTTATTTTATACAAATTAATAAATAAAATTAATATAATTTATTTTCTATATTATTTATTAAATATAAAATTATTATCATTCATATAAATATAAAATATTTGAGTCCATGAAAAGATTTTCAGTCAATGTGTCTGAAATAGCAGTGAATGTGATGACACCTATGTCCTTTTGTACCTTGTGAGCAACAAATATGTATGAAGGAACAAAATTACAAACAATTAATAAGACAATTGGTTGCCTGTTATATTTTAAAATAATTTTTTTTCTTTTCATTCAAATCAATTATAATTTCAAGTATGATTCTACAAAGTCTCAATTCCTATCAGAAAAAAGAAGTGGTGCAAAAATTTCTTTCCCCCTGTTTCCCCATGATTACTGAAATGAAAAAGGTCACTTTAGTTTTAAACTAAATAATTGCAGATTTTTTCTGAATTTAAACTAAAAATCTGTACTGCTGCTGCTCTGTCTTCAAAAGTAAGGTAACAGATCTATATTGTGATTATGTTGTCAGAGTAAACTTTCAGCTCTATATTTTCTGAAATAAAACAGCTTAAGTGAAGCTGAATATCCAACATGGGGAATAAAACATTGTTTGAGCCCCTTTCTAAGCACTTTTAGGTGGATGGGAAAAGCTTTCTTCCATGCACATAGTCTTGGTATTATATGCTGTGAAAGTAAGATAATCATCGTTTTGATTTAGAACAGATTTATTAACTATAAGTTTTAAGTTTTCTTGCATTTTTCTTATCACACTGTTGAATCATGCAGGGATGCCAGTGCCATACAACAGCTTTCTGAAGCTTTTCTTACCCATAACAAGCATTTTGATTTATTTTTATTTTTTAATCTTTTATGGCTGGAGCTCTTTATCTGGCAGTCCAGCTCCTCTGCGTGGTGAGGTCTAGGGAAGGGATTGTTCAGTGGTCAAAGGAAAGTTGAAGCCTGGATCCTTGACGCCTAATGTGATAAAAGAACACATGCCTTTAATTGGCATCACAGCAGTTTGTAAAGAAATGTTGAGTTTCAGAAGCCAGCTACAGATGGTTAAAAGTTGCTTCTGTTTGTGCTTAAACAGTACCTTAGATTTTCACAGCTTGTGCTTTCCTGTTTGCATCTGGTTGTCTGCATGCTGTTTGTGCTCTCCCGATGTTTGCAATGCGCTCCAGTGGCTCCCCTGTCACACAGGTTGTTGGCTGAGCCCTTGCTGGTCAGCGCCTGGCAGTCAGGAGCTGGTGTAGGAGCAGTGGGATTAAACAAGGATCCCCTGCCCAGAGCAGGGAGTGCTGCAGGGGCCTGTGCTGGCAGGCACAAACAGGGCAGCAGAAACATTGACATCGCTCGGCCCTCAGAGCTCTGCTCCCTCAGAGCCATCCCAGTGATGCCAGGGGCTCTGAGCAGGCACAGAGCTGGCAATGGTCAGGAGGGTGATTTCCATCCCCAGGAGAGGAGGCTTAGGGGCTTTTAGAATTCATTGCACCTGTAGTGTGACACGCTGCTGTGACAGCCAGCACATGATGTCACTGTCTTGCCTTGTCTCGTGAGATACTGATCCAGACAGAATGGCTTTCCCGCCTGGCAGTCACTGGGAAGCCATGGTGCCATTGCATCAGTGCCAGTCTATAATTTCTTTATTCCTGCTTCTGAGGTGTCTTGATTAATCATTCGGCACACATTAGTCTTCCTGTTAGTTTTTAACTAAATGAAGAAAGGAAAAAACAATTCAGGAAATTTTAAGTGCACCTGGGTTTTTTGGGTTTTTTTTGTATTAGGTCATTGACCCTTGATTTATGTCGCTTGGTTTTTTTGGTCTCTTTTTTTTTTTAAAAGCCAATTCTACTCTTTTAGACAACTCAGCCTTCTGATTCACAGATCATTTTCCCACAATCAGGAAGAGATTACATTTCCTGTTGTCACTTCAGTATCTAAAGAAAATAGAATGTGAGAGCACCTTTAAACTGTGGATGGATAACTTAATACATGTATGGTTTTAAGCATCTGGTTCACTGCATATTTAAAAAATTGTTTCAGCATGTTTCAGTTCCAAACAGATACATCCAGGCTGTCATTTGAAATAAACTTTTCTAACTTCCTGTTGTCACTGAAAATAGGTTTGTAGCTAAATATGAGATAAAACCACTTGCTCAGGATCAAATGTAATGCTATCAATACTTAAAATTCAGATCCTCTTTTACTTCTAAAATGTTTCTAAAACATTTTGTCTTTGTAGTTTCACAAACTATAGACAAAATGTGATTTGCCAGGCTAGACTGCAATGTTTGGCTTTGCTGACAGATTCAGTTCTCTAAAAGGAGTTTGCCCTGTGCTCACATATTGAATTCTTGGGTAATAGTGTTCAACACTTTCTTTGCAAAACATAATACTAAAACACCTTAATTTTCTGATCCTTCACATCAAAATGTGTCCAAATTGATGACCTATCCAGAAATCCATGCATGATCTAAGAGAAAAAAATGCAAGCAGTGCATTTTACTTTAAGTAAGTTTAAAGCTTCATTTTAAGCATAGAATCAAGAATATTTTGAGTTGATAATTTCATAAGAGAGATCATTTTTCCAGCTGAAATATCTGTCACTAATTGTTTTAATTAAATATGTTTTTGGTAATAATAGTGAATTGGAGTATTAGGGAGTTTATTATTAGCGAGTCCTCAGTTGCTCTATTTAAAAAATCAAAAACAAAAACAGAAAAAAATCCCACTTGCATATGAAAATTGAAAGTAGTAATAATTTAAAAATTTAGGGATTACTTTTTTCTGTCCAGTTTATAAGTAGTACAAGTTAAAGGCTTGATTGGGATGTACAAAGGGAAATTCAGTTTAAAACTGCTTTTCTGACGAATCTTGCATGAATTTCAGTTTTTTTGCAGGCCAACTAAGGGTTTATTTGAGGACATATTTTAAAATAATACTGACAGAGTGAAATGGGTGCAAAATACATGTGAGAATAATACGATTACCTACCCTTGGCATTTTTGCAGTGTTTAAAAGGGTGAAAAGCATTGACAGCAATCAAGTTCTGCTTTTCAGGGTTCTCTCCTTGCTTGCTAATTTGTATCACTATGAAAATTTTTCTGTAGCTGCTCTAAATCTAGCCATATGGCCAAATCAACATCAGTCTAATTTAGGTGTTTTTTTCTGTCAGTTCATAAACTCTGTGGGAAAAATAAAATTTCTTTCTCAACCTATAAAAGAAGCCATTAAGGCAATGAGATCATAGTTGGAAATGAAAGAGAGGAAACTGGATTGTATAATGAAATACTTTTGCATAAAGTATATTGTGAAAGTTGCACATCAAATTATCAATCTTCACGCTTTTTCTCTCAGGATATTGTAGCTAATTAGATTTTACATTTGCTCAGCACATTCAGTAAATAATAAACTGCTTAGTGATCATGCTTTCTGCATTCGGGTCGATGGTTTTGAGCAGTCCTCCTAGAACTTTGAGAAGTTAGTCCCTCAGATGAGTGTGTTTGCCAATGCAGAAGTGTTATGCAACAGGAACTATCACTTTTTTTTGGTGTCCTGAGTAGCTCTGTCGAGGACATGCAATCCCAAACTAAGAGTTTCCTTAGTTTGCCTCTGGAGCTGCGCTTCCATGTGCCATGGGAAATGTTGGCATGGAATGTTTCTTTTGTCTCACTCCTATGCACGCACTACTAAAGTTTCTGTGACTTGTGTATCTGTTGTTTACTTCTCATCTGTTGCAGTGGCTTGGCAATGCTTTAATCACTGATTTTTTTTGCATTTGGTCTTGATTATGTGAGGACCATCGGGTTCTCATCCTGTTGTTTGCCTGTGGGGACAGTGCTGCAGTTTGTGTCCCCAGGAGGCTTCGGATGCTGCTGCTGTGTGTAACTGCAGCCTCCAGAGCCCAGCAGAGCCCTGGCACAGTGGGCTCACATCGTGTCTTTCTTGCTGCTGTTCCCATTGCCAGTGCTGCCCAAAGCTGCCAGGGCTCCCTGAGAGCACTGAAATGTGGGGAAGCTGAACTGGAGGGCAGCAGGAAGAGATGCTGGGAGAAGCAGCCCAGAGGGATCAGTGTTCTTCCATGCACCATAAATATTGCCAAAGAAGCAGCGTGGAATACATACTCCTTCATGGAGATGGTGCAAAACCCTTTCAGTTTTAGGCAGAGCATTAAAGACACTGATGGATTAGCCCTTTGCTCCAAGGTTTTGTTGTGACCTAGAGGCATAGGCCACCTGCCTCAGTGAAAAAGCTTTCCTCACTGGAAAGTTTTACCACACTCATGGGAAAACCCCCAAGACGGACATTGAAACTGTATGCAGATTTCAAAAACCATTTTGGAATGTGTTTATGCATATCACTTGGTTCTTGTTTCCACCAAGATTGCCAAGTGGGAAAATGCACGTGGGTTTTTTTGGGTTTTTTGCCTGTCTTCAGCTTGTTTAGATTTATAATATTCTGTGTTGAGTTGTTTGAGCACTTCTTCCTGAGGGTATAAAATTCTGTTGCATTTATAATGTTAAAGAAAATGGATTTGAAATTCCCTATGGCAGATTTCATGTCACTGAAAAAGTACTAAATGAACTGAAGATGTAGCAGTTAATTAATGGGACTGCTAATGCTCATACAGTATTTTATGAACTAGTAAATTATGGATGAGTGAGTGTTCTTAGTAGTCCCAAATCTCAGGAAATGACCAGGTTCTTGACTAAATGCATAATTTTCAGTTCAAGGTTGCTCGCAATTCCCTGGCATGTTGCTGCAGTTTCCTGCTGTGGTGGTTCTGTATATTACCAATTTGAATGTTCTAAGCAGCAAAACTATTTTCTAACTTATTCTAATTCACACTTAAGTGATTGCTATGTGGGTGTGACACAGAGATTGCAATCATGTCTAGAGACACCTTGTAAAAAGAAACAATTTTGAAGTAATTTCCTGATTAATAAAACCACAATCACATTACATTTTCTGATATGATGCAGCACAGGAGTGCATCTTCATCACCTTTCTCAGCAGAATGAGTCAAAAATAAATCTTTTGCTGGCGTGTAGTTACATCTGACCATAAGAGAGACCAAGTCCACTGAACTAGTATGATAATTTCATGAAATATCATTTCTTGTCATTTTCTTATGTTAGTGGAATGAGGCCCAAATTGGAACACATTTTATCAATGCCACTATTACTGCAGCTCTGAGTGGGCACCTCAGACAAAGCACAGTTGCTGTATAAAATGACAATTTAATTATTTTTACTATATTTTCTTCCTTTATAATTCAGTGTAAGAGTATTAATTTTCAAAAACTACACCCTTTTCAGGTTGTATTCTTTAGAATAAGGGTCTTTGCCTTTCTCCCCCTGCACTTTGTGCATTTGGTGACATTCCCTGTTTTCCATTGTTGAATACACTTCCATGCTGCCCCTGTGGTATCTCTGGGCTACTTGGCTCCAGAGGGCTGTGAGCAGAAAGCCCATCAGCCTTGCAGGTCCTTCTGGATCCTGGGATGAGACACAGAGCAGCACTCCCAGCACCTGATGGGTTCTGTGCTGCTCTGCAAATGAAGAATTCCCAGGGAAAATGCATTTCCTGAGCAGGTGCGTTCCCAAAACTGTGGTAGGAAGCTCACCACCCCATAGGGTGTGTGGTGTCCGAAGGGTCACTGTGAGACCTGGGACTGCTCCAGTTCAGGGCTCAGATGACACCAGGGCTGCGTGTTCTGGTTTTGTATTGAATTTTTCCATTGCCTGGATTTGATATATGTTCAGTATCCTCATGGCTTTGCTGCTTGGTGTCCTATGTGCGTCGTGCTGCTTTCTGTATGATTTTTTTCATGTGACATCCATGCCTTCTTATGAAAATTACTTATCCTTTGCTGTTTTGCATTTCAGGGGAGTATTTGGCCTTCTCAATTACACTGTGTTTAGTCTTTTTGACGTTTATTTTTCTGAGGCCTGGGTTTTTTTCCCATAGTTGTGTAGCAGCAAGGATTCCATGGCAGTAATACACAGTAGCACTGCAACTCTTATACCTGTAGTCTGGTGATATTCTTGAAATAATAATCAAAATTCTCTCATGTAGTTTTTTTTTATTTCTTTTTGTTGATTACCATTCCAAACCCTCCATTTCACAATTCCAGTATGGAAATTTTTGAAGTTGGGGTGAAAAGTTTTTTATTCTTTAATGCTGAGTTGCATGTTTTGAGTAGGGAATTTTGTGTGTTATTTTGATATTCTCAAGTATGGCATTGTTGCAACTTTAGTCACCTTAGCCAGTTAATCTGTAAAGAAAGAAGCTGAGTCATTTTAAAAGGATATGAAATGTTTTGTTTTCTACATAACACTGAAAAAATTTGTTTAAATGATTGAATCCTGCTCTACTAAGTTATGCAAACTTCTGATGAAATAATCATGATATATCTATTGTGTAACACTGCAAGGGGAGCAAACCAAGCTTCAGAATTCTTGATGCACTCATCTGCCACTGCCTCAGCCTGGGCCAGTCACAGGGGTTTAAGCAGGACTGGGTTTAGGGTTTAGGCAGGACACCTGCAGCCCATGTGCAATTTCTGCCTTCTCCATGTGGAACTCTTGGCCATGGCCAAGAAGAACTTTCTGCACAGTTGTGCATTCCCTTCTGTTAAGATCCAAAGATTAATCTGTCCTCTGAAGATTTTAGTTCAATAATGAGCGGTTCTTTCAGCATTGGTGGGATATAAATGGTAGATTTTTCCTCAATCAGTTAGAGAAAAGCCTGACCTGTGCATTAACCAGCACAGTAACTCTTCTCCCCAGACTTGTGCCTGCTGCGAATTTACAAGTGCAGATGTGAGAGATTGCTGATACCTCATTGGATTTAGACATTTCTTAGCATCTCACACACACACACTATTAGAAAGATGACTGAATTCCTTTTATTCAGTGCAATGATCAAGGATCAAGTTGTCTTTGCTCCAGTTGGTACTGGGTTACCTCTTAATGTGGCATATCCTTATATTTTATTGAAGTAATTTCAAGTTCTGTATCTTGTAACTATAGCACTGAACAGCAAGTTGCTGACAAGCTTTTTTGAAATATAAAATGTGTTTCTTTTTTTCTTCTTTCCCTGACATTACCACGTTCTGTTCCTCAGAATGTTTTCTCTTTCTGTGATTCCTTTTCAGCTGCTGCACATAAAGTGTGATAATGATGAACATATGTTTCAAAGACCCTCTACCTTTTTCTGGTGTAACAATGAGGATTCACCTCCTTGTTTAGATATCTCTTCCATTACGCTTACTCCTAGGAGTTCTCCTGACTCTAGACTACCACCTGGATTGTTAATACCACCACCTTCAAAAAGTGGTCTTCCAAAGCCTGCCAGTGAATACAGCTGCCCAAGACCTCGTGTAATCTTGCTGTGCAAAAGCTTTTTCAGTTTTAGTCGTTTATTTTTGGCTTTTTTTTTTTTTTGTTCTCTGTTGTATATTAACTTGTATTAAAAATGTGCATTTTGTACAGTGGCTAAAGGATAGGGTGGATGAATCTTAGGTTCTCTAGGGGTACTCTTAAAATATGGAATTTGTGAAGAATTGCTCTTATTTCTGCAGAGCTTTTTCTTTCCCATCACCAAAACATAAATTCTTACTTTTCCAACATGTTTAAATTAGTCCATTAATTAATGATCTCTGTTGTCTGTCAATCTTTTGTTAAATTTTTTATATGAAGAATAGCAATTCAAAACAATTCTAAAGGTCCAACTGCAAGGGCTTCTTCTCCCCAGGAATTAATAGAAAAGCAATGAGTCATTAAATAGCTTTTAGAATACTTTATAAAAACTGTGCAAAATGAAGGTTGAAAATTATTCTCAAATATGAAATGGGCATATTGCCTCCTTTTTCATATTCATGTGCTTATACCCTCAACTTTTCTTCCATTTGCAAGTAATATTTGGCTTTATTTAGCGACCATCCTGGCTTTCTGCATGTGTTCACTAAATAAAAATGCTTCTTGTGCTCATATGTATTCAAAATACACATTTCTTAATTACCTTACAGTTTTAATGAAACCATATCAGTAGAATCAAAATGGCCAGTAAGTGACTTCAACAAAATTGAATGTAACTGGGAAATGAGTCTGAAGTTTGGGTTTTCTTTTTTTGCCTAAAAGGCACATTTATAACTAAATGTAAGTGCTGTTTATCTGTCTTCTAGATAGCCATAATCATGTAGCAAATAATAAGATTCTCCATTAGCAATGTGATCTCCAGGTCATTCTAGGATTGCCCATGGGTGGTTGGTGGAAATGGAGGTTGATGTAAGCATTTATTTATGCCTCAAACCTGATCCCACCTTCCTGATTCCAACAAAAGCCTGTCTACAATAAGAGCAATTTCGGATGAAGGAAGGGCTGTGCTTCTTTATTGTATATATTTTGGGTCCAGCACATCCATTGCCCTGCTTGGAGTGGGAGCAGATGACATCCAGCCTTCTGCCAGACTTAGATTGTCCTGGTTCTCTGCAGGGTTAGTGCAAGGGCCATGGACACTAACAGGAGCCTGTGGTGTCTGAACTCTGCACTGAAATCTTTTCACAACACATGATCTTTGGAACCCCAATAGTAACTCATGTTGAGGACAGTAACAGTTCTGGATCTTGAAAACTGTTTTTTATGAAGTTGATTCACCTATGGATGATTGGGAGTAGCAATGACTGAGAAAATATTTTTATTTAAAAGGCGAAAAATAAAAGCAGCACGTAAAATCTAGATTTTTTTTTCTTGCTCTGCTTCTGTATATCTGGGAAGAAATACCCCAGGTTGTTTTAGATATTGAACAGTTACAGACTCTCTTAATCCAATTTTAAAATATTAATCCAAATTTAAAATATAAATTTAAAACTCCTAAGAATCACAGAAGTTCCAAGAAATAGGACATGTAGGACTCGAGAGCCCTGTGTTTTTTTCCTCTTTTAACAGTGCATTCAGAGGAAGGCTGTGGCTCAATGTTGCTTCTCAGCAGCCAGTGCAGAGAACTTCCAGAGAGAAATAGGCATGGTTCAGGGCCACCTGTAGACTTGGCTTAGGGATCTGTGATGTGAGTGTCCCAGGGCAGCTGCAGGTCTGCAGCACAGGCACTGAAGAAAGCAGCATTCCAAAATAAGGGTTTATCCATGGCACTCTCATGGACAAGCAGTGCTAAGGACTACCTGCTTGCCAGGTTATCATATTTGTGTATTCTGAATTAGAGGATCCATGTGACTAATTTAACTTGTGCTTCAAAATTCCTGCATGGATAGTTTGTGCAAACTGAATCTTGTTTCAAAGCTGCAGGCTCCTGCTGTTCCTGGCTGGCCTTCCTAATACCCAGGGTGTGGGGGTTTATATATTGTCTCAGCAATAACATGAACATGCAAACTAGTCATGCCTTCAGCTTGTCAGTCTCAGTTTTAATCTATTTCATTCTCTGTCTTCAGTGTTCAGTATATTTTAACTTGACTGTGCCTCACTTGTGCCCTGAAGTAGTGGACTGGTGGCAGGAGGAATGAACCATTCAAAACCAAATATGGCTGTAGAACTATAGTAATTGGTGGGTTTGGGGTTTCTTGCTTGCCCAGTATTTTTTTTTTTAACCCTTCCAAATTCCAGTGCCTTTTGAATGAAATCTCTTCACTTTTACCTTCGAGGACAACAGGTTTATTTTGGATATTAATATTTGGTATATCATGTCTAGATTATTACTTGTGGAAAAAACACATTTAAGTTTTTATCATACCAGTTTTTCTAAGCTGCCAAATAAGAGATCATGTAAAGAAGAAAGTAAACCGAAAACACTGGGGTTGAATGTTTGAACTTGGTTCTGTGCTGTCCAGAGCAGAGCACACTGTTGTTGCCATGTTACCTCAGCTGGGTCTCATGAAGGTGTCTGTGCTCATATGTTTGCAAGAGAGCTGCTTGTCACAGCTGTGTCAGGTGTACCGGGGGTACATTTTCCACTGAAAATGGAAAAATTACAATGCTGCTTTTGTACTGGGGGGTGTTAGCATGTGTCAGAGTCTGTACTGCAAATGCCATTTGCTTGGTGTTAGTAGCTGGGGTTTGCATGCTGATGGTTGTTTTTAAGTTTTCTTTTCAAAATGTGACTCTTATCTGCATGCTGAAGAATTCAGTATTGTGATCTTTTTCGTGTGAAACATTTCCCTAATATTTATTGTCCTTATTGTAGGCAGGCAGTGTGACACCTAAATCACCCTCCACTGACATCTTTGATATGGTTCCCTTTTCTCCCATATCCCCTCAGTCAACAACACCTACTCGCAATGGTACACAGCCTCCTCCAGTACCCAGTAGATCTACAGAGATCAGTAAGTTTTGTAACAACTGACATACTTTTTGCTTACATTATTTTTTTCATAAAGCATCTTTAAAGTTTTACGTACGTTTTGCATGAAAAGCCAAATGCAGTTTTTGTAAATCACATTCACTGATGCCGTTTCATCTTTATACCGTCCTCCCAACGTCCTTGATGTTGCTGCCAAGTTGCATTATAAACAACCTTACTGTGAAACTGTGACATATACACTTGGAAGGAGTTGGGTTGGGGGTTTTAACTTGGCTTTTCTTTTACAGTCTCTTTTCTGTACTTCAAGGAATACTTTTACTTCCTGTTAATTCTTTCCTTGCCAAGCCACGGTTCTAGCACCTAGAGCCTGCATTTCTGGGGAAGGCAGCAGGTGGAGTAAGTATGGTGATGGTGATGCTCAAGGGAGAGCTGAAGAAACCCCTCAAGGAGACCTGGAATGCTGTTTTCAACACTACTTTTCATATCATGCACAGCTTTGTTTGGCTGTAGTTGGTGAACCTCTTCAGATCTCCAACCATTCCTAAAAGGTCTTCAGAAGGTTATCAACAACAGCAATTTTATTTTGCAAAGGGTCAAAAGCACCTAGGGTAAGGTCCTTGAATTCATTGGAAATCTTTTTGGAGTCCAGAAAGTCTTTTTAAAAGCTTTGGAAATGCTTTGAGGGAGAGAAGAGTGGGGCATGCACCAGTGATGTTAGAGATTGTGGAAATATGGGTCTGTGTTTGTATCTTCCTTCACGCCTATTTTAGAGTGGATAAGGGACATGAATGTTGTTGCCTGCCATCATATGGAACACATTTGAGGAGATTGTGCTGCTTTGGGGCATGCCTCTAGGATGTAAAATTTTCAGCTGTGAATGGGAGCTGTGCACAAAAAGAAAAACACATTTTGTAACTTCAGTCAGTGAATGTCTTCCCTCCCTGAGCCCATGTGTGATGCACTGTTTGGTTCCATTGCTCAGAATGTCTGCCACCTTCTAAAGAAAAAGTAAATGTTCAGACTCTTAATTCAATAAGGAACCCTGGGTTTTTTAAAGAGAATATGTTAAAGTTATTAATTAATTTCTGTAGGATTCTCAGAAAGTATACTGACAGAATTTTACATCTGTCAATTATACTCATAGCTATATTTTAAATTATATGAAAATAGTAGTAACTATTTTCATATAATTTAAAAGAATACTTGAATATTCTAATAGAATATTAGAATAGATCTGCTCTATTGAGAGAATTATGTCGTTGCAATAAATAATTTAAAGATTGCTTCTCTGAAACTACAGGCAATGCCATAAAATAGATCTAAATGTACATTTACACCTTCAAGAATGGCAACTGAACTTGAATTGAATTATAGGTCAAGATTTTATTTTTTATCTATTGTCCTACATCAGTTCCATTGAAATTGTGGCCCAGTTCCATAGAAATCTTGTGAGAGCCACACTCAGATATTGAAGGATCTTGAGGGATCTTGAAAATTCCAGCTATGAGGGATTTGTAATTGTTTAGGCAGCGGGTTTTGTAATATTAAAAAAAAAAAAAAGTTTCTTAATAACAGTGATATCTATTGTTTAAAATATTTGCTGCTTCTACACTTCACAGATTTGCCTTCAGCTGAGATGATGTAGTTCAGAGATATCACTTCAGAGAGAGGTTCCAAAGCCTATCATGGTCTTTATACTTTTGATCTCTGCTCTTTCAGTCTGTGTCATGGTGCTCTGTGTTGAAAATTACTGTCTTCATCAGCTATTAATGCTTTTTGGCATGTTTCAGAGTGTCAGTGAAACAGGAGAGGAATATTTTCTCATCAAACAAGGGCTTTACTGTCCCAAATGAGAAAGTTGAACTCCCATAAGCTCGTTCAGGCTGTGCAATGTCCCCTTACTGTAGCAATGTGCAATAATGCACTGTTTGTGGTGTCACTGCTGCCAGTACCAGCAAGCTGGCATTTCTTTCTCCAGTACAAGTCAGAGGGCTGGCAACCAAAAGGAGCCAAAGTTTGGAGTCTCCATTTTCTGAGATCACCTTTTTCTCTTCCTGCCTCTGCTTTCTTTATCACTGCACTCAAGCAGAGCTGATTTGGTGAAATTACAGGGTGATTTTGTTGGATTTTATAATTTTGTAACTTTCACCTATCTCACATTCAGTAGTAAAGAAGGAGAATAATGAGGGTTTGCCATCTATTTGTTAGTATTACCTCATTTATTCCTTTTGCTTAAGTGGGGCCCGTAACCCAGGGAGGGCACTTGTGCTGCTCAAGCAAAATGTGCTTTTAAAAGCCAAAGTTCATCTCACTCATCCACTGGCCAGTTTGAGAAACCAGCCAAAAATAACCCAGAAAGGCCTGGGCACCTGCAACAATACCAAGCACTTTGCATTTCTCCAAGGAATAGTTCCATAGGTGATTACTGGGTCAGAATGGCAGTTCAGCTTCCCATAATGACACATGCCCAGTGTTAGAATTTTTCTCACCAGTTAGTTCTTCCCTTGGTAATTTCACACAAAAAACAATTGTGGAGTGATAAATGGTACCTCTGGCTTTGCCAAGCTCACAGCATGTAGTTTAAGATACCCCACCTTTTAATACTAGACCAGAACTGTGACCTTTTTAACTTTTTTTTTTTTTTTTTTTTTTTTTTTTTTAAAGAGAGCTTTTAGGCTTTAAAAAATGAATTAAATTTTGAGATTTTGAGTTCATATTCAGCAATGTTCCAACAGGGCTACTCAGCAAATGTCTGCTCACTACTGGCTATATCAGCAATAGCAAACAAATGGGGTTTACCTATTTAAAGGAGAAAATGGCATAATTTTTGTACAGGAGGTTGCAGATTGGTCGAATGCACGCTGACTCTTTGGGTAATGATTGTAACATAGGGAAATGCAACCAAAAATGCCATGCTAGTGATTGCATGCCGGTACTTCCTCATGGAGTAAGGAGTTGTAAATGTTCTTCTAAGGTTATCTGAATGGTCAGAATTAGGTAATTAATTTTATTTCATTGAAGGAGGAATTAACTTATGTTTCTTTTTGGCACAGCATTATTTTCATATCTCAGAAAAGAACTGTAGAGGATTATCCTCTGTTGAGTTTTTTAATATCTATTTCACACAAATGCATCATGGACAATCCAAGGTCACAACGGGCAGATGCAGAAATCTGCTCCGAGGTGCTCTTGTTCTGCAGATCTTTAAGATTATTTTGTCAGAATAATGGCTGTAATAATTTCCAAAGAAAAAAATATGGAGTAGCCTGCAGCTAAATGAAAGGCTTTCTGGATTTCCCTGTCACAGTTCATTCCAAATATTTCTTTGGGTGCTTGTCTCTCAGTGTGATTTATTTTTGTCATCACAGCTGCTCTATCTGGGCAACACATATATCAGCATAGCTGTGTGCCTGGATGAGAGCTGAGGTAGAGATTGGGATGTGAAGTGCAGCAGAAAAGCCAAATATTTGTATTTTTCCTTAGTAATAGCTAATTTTGAATTTATCATAAAGTGCAGGTTGCTATTCTCCAGTATTATGTGTTTGTTCTCCTGAATGTCAGGTCCCAGAATTTATTACTTGTTCATGTTACCCTGTGGTTTGAGCTGAGGATCTAAAACATCAACATTTCATTTCTTTTGAATTTTTGGGTCAATTTTGCAGCCTGTGAATTTATTTCCATCCAGAAAGAAATGAGAAAGGGGAGGGAAATTATTTGTACTGTTTGAAAGGATAATTTTCAAAGGCTTCCTGGTTGCTGTTTATTGGAGAAAGAAATGCCTGTGTATGCTACAGTAATTCTGGGGAGTGTGCCAGGCAAGATATTCTTGTTATAGCTAATTTTCATGCAAATAAAAATGACCTGAAAAAAAAGTTACAAATTTATCCCATCTGTGCTAAAAAGGAGCCCCCCCTCCATCATGAGTGGAGTGAACACTGGTGGATAAGCTTATGGATATCCCAAGGAATAGTGCAGTCCTGCAGAGATGAAATCTGCACATTTCTCCATTTCACACATGTTCTTCAGTTTTTGTTCTGGAGGCAAATGATGACAGGGCTACTGAAAATATTCCATGAGGGAACTTTGTCCCTCCCTGACTCTTAGCAATGCAGCCTCTCTTATAACATTCAAACTTTAAATGCAGAAAAGCAGTTGTGGAATGGATAGCAAGTTATGATAGAGATAATTCCCCAAGTAATAGCTTTGCACAGAAACCCAGCTAGGTAATGCTTCTTCATTTTGAATTTGATTCTGTGCAGGGCTTACTAGGCTCTGTCACTTGGAATATGTCACACTCTGTTTGGTTTTAAATTCTGCCTTGTATACAGTATAAATTCAAAAATCTTTCAAATTAAAGGAAGGAATGACATTAAAGGAGTTAAAGCTTGTGCTGTTCTCCTGCTAATGAGCTCAAAAGGGCTTTCATTGATAAAAGCCCAATAATAAGGCATGAATGAGATAATAGCCATAATAGTGTACAAAATACTTGCTTTTAAAAATAGTCAGAAGTCATAATTCAGTACAAATTACATGCAGGAGTTCTGTCCTTCACTGTTTTTTCCTAAATACATCCATATAATGTTTGCTAAGCCCTGGTGTTGGAACTGTCTGCTTTCAGTTGTCTGACCACAGAGAAAGCTGTCAGCTCCTTTTCAAGGTAAAAGGAAAGAAAATGGACCTACATAATGAACCATAGACTGTTGAGGGTTATAGAGCAGAATCACTTTTTTGTCCAGTGGAGGTTAGATTGCAAGTCAGAGCTGCTACACATCTGAAGGTCATTTGCTAGGAGCATCAGAGCATTTGAGGACACTGGTTACACTGGAGCAGACCCATTTTGGCTGTGAAAGAGGCAAAGGATGAGGGAGAACCTAATTTTTACATTAGATTATCCGAGTTAAAGTCTCTCTTGCACGCAGGTGGTCTGCCTTTGCCAGGAAAGACTGGATTTCTTCTTGGCTCAAGTGGACTCTTGGAATAAGGCTCTTTTATCTGGGCCATCTCCTGGTCCCGTGTGACAGTTTGTAGCTGCTTAGCCACAGTTTTTTAAATATGTAATCAATCAAGTTCTTCTCAAGTTTCTGTACTTTATAATGGGAATTTCTGTACTTTATTGTGGGAGCAAATGATGGCAGTTGCCGGTTATTTAAAATGCCTGCTGTGCAGCCTGATAACACCTAATTGATAAGGGCAAAGCCCTGACAGACTGATATGCACAATAGCTGTTGAAGAGCCCAGAGAACACAGGTGTAAAATTCTGCCTCTAAGGATGCCAAAATCAAAACAGCTGTGCAGCTGTAGCAGGTGCTGCACCACTGATAATGGCACTGGGAACACTGCGATGAGGGGAGTGGGTCCAGCAGCTAATTGTCACCCAGGTCTCAGGTGTTAAGGGTGAATTTTGTGCTTAACTGTCCAGTCACTTCAGGGTTACTATTGCCCCCCTTACTGTGATGCTCTAAAACTAAAATTGTTTCGAGCAGGTAGAGTGCCTGTCAGGTTTCTTGCTAGGCAGCCATGAAAGTTAGGAGAGAGGATATGTCCCCGTGGTTCTGCTTTTCTCCTCACCAGTGACAAGGCTGTAGGAACTTGCTTCTGTAAATTCTGCAATCAGTGGGGTTGGGTTAGCATTTTTTTTTAACTGCTGTAGTTTAATCCGATGTGAGATGGGAAAAGTATCTAAAGGTGGAACCTTTAAATGTAGGAAAGAAAAATCTATGACTAAGAAGGAGAGAAAACCACCCAAAACCTGAAAAAGCAAAAAATATTTGAGCAGGCAAATATAAAGAACTATACTGGTCTAATATCAGAAAGGAACCCAATTGTATTGGAGGTGTTTCTTCTTACCCAGACAAAAAAAAAAAAAAACAAAAAACCAAACATTCCCCTTCCTTTGACCTCTAGAATGGAAACTGCAGTTAAGAAAAGGTGAGAAACTTTTGGTGTTAAGAAAGTGAAAATTTGCCATCAATCTATTTACGCACCCAAATTTAGTGGAATTTTAGCATGACAGTTCATGGAACTGTTGTGGTGGGTTTTTTTTTGTTTTTTTTTTTTTTAATACTGTTTCTTTCTTAATGTGATCTTCTCCAAGATTTTAAAACTCAGATGGCTTTTAGTTTTAATTACTGCTAGTTGTTCATTGAGGACAGTATCAAACAAAGGCCTTGCCTTGCCTGAATAAGAGTATTTGCATGTCTCACAGAAACATCCTTAACCTGAAGAGTGGCAGACAGGAGACATGAAGATTAATTGGTTAGTAATTTGTTGTTGACATAATGTAGAAATGAAATTTGGCAACTCATGTCCAGTTGCTTCCTCTTCATTTTTGAAACTCCTTCTACACACAGACTCCAGAGCACACGTCAGTACCTGATGCCCTCTTCCAAAGCAGCAACTTCTCACTGCATCTCGAGAAGGCACAAGCATTAAAGGAAGATAAAGAGAGGCTTAAACCAGAAGTCCAGTGGTGTTCTTGGAAAAATATTTGAGTATTAAGGTTTGGGAAACTGCCCAAGAGCTGGCTTGCACACTGGGATGTTAAAAGTTGTGGTTAAAGAGTGTTGTGTCTGGTGGTGCTGTTGCTCAGCTCAGGAGGAAATGTCAGGTGGCTTTTCCAGAGCGCTGTTGTTGTAGCCCATACCTGTTCTCCCAGTGACTCACTTTTCTGTCATTTCAGAGAGAGACCTTTTTGGAGCAGAACCTTTTGACCCTTTTAGCTGTGGAGCAGGAGATTTCCCTCCAGACATTCAGTCCAAACTAGATGAGATGCAGGTAACTACTGTTTTGATGGCTGTGTGCCTATTCTTGAAATACATGCTTACTGTATTCTGAAAATGTGTTCCACACACTAATGCACACACAAACCCCTATTTCTGACTATTCCTTCTGTGAGTTTATCTCCTGGTCTTTGAGCTGGAGTTTGGGTTTGCCTCAAGAGCCCTACCTGGTACCAAGACAGTCAGCTACACTAGTGAAGGGTTTCTCAGCAGTGTAACCAAAATGGTTTGGGAGCTGTTACCTGGGAAGGGACTGAGAGAGCTGAAAAAGAGAGCTGAGCCAAGGGCTCTCCAGATCCCACCATCAGCCATCTCAATGTACCCTCCTCAATGGCATCACTTTGGTTTCTCACAGCATTAGGCAGACAGGTGCTTCTGAGGCCATGGCAATTTTTTGCTGCCTTTAAAAACAGCTCTGTAGCACCCTGGAGCAATTAAACTCTTGAGAACTGATTCAAGAATTCTGAGCTGTTGTGTTTTTATCCTAAAATGTTTGTGGAGTCTGAAACACTCAACATTGTCCATTGAGTTATTGACCCAATTGTGAAACAATTCTAGGAGAAAGTCCTCAAGTTTTGGAACAAATGATGCTCTGCAGTCAGACTTTCAAAACTTCTAGTTTCTTGCCAGCTTATCTCTAGTATTTTTTAAGCAGCCTGCCAGCAAAAGAAAAGGCTGGAAATAATGGAAACTTGAATTTCTAGGATCCTGGCTCCTCAGCAGAAAGTGTTCCCAAGGTTTCCAGCCCTCTTGTCTCTTAGGAGCCCACAAAGTTCAAGAGCATTTGCTCTCGGGCTCCTTCTGCTCCTGTCTCCTGCCTAGAGAGCAGCAGAGACTTTTTAAAATAGTTTAAATAAATTGAAATACCATTTAATTTTCCTAAGTACATTTTCTTTTCTTTGTCAGTTCAGGTTGGTTCCACTGACAAACTCTACTTACAGTGAAGTAAGAAATTTAGCTTCTTGATCCCCTGTATAATTTCAAACAGCAGCTAAAAGCCAAAACTGTCCTCTTTTCAATTCCATCAACATGCTGGTGTTTTGTGAATGCCATAACATTGTTACCAAGCCCTTGAACACAAACCCCAAATCTTACAGCACCTCCCATTGATATATTACCAACATTTCCATTTTTTTAGGGAAAAATAAATTGTAGCAACTGTGGTTACCACTAATAATGGTATGTCAATATTTAAATGTCACATATTAAGAGTTCCTATACAGGTAATATTTTGACAATATTTGGAATTGTTTGCCTATACCAGTACAGAGTGCTGTCACCTCATAAAACTTCAGGGAATTAAATAGTAAATGTTTGAAGATGTTTGAAGTCATGAAATGAAAATCTTCCATCATTGTTTGTATTCTCTTGATCTAAAAAAAGGAGACAACCAATCAACAACAAAACCCCCAAACATTAGGGTGTTACTGTGTCCTGTTGTGAAGAAAGGCACTCCCCCCCAGCATATCAACTATTCACTGAAAATTAATTAGTCGGCCTTTATGTAGGCACAAAACTTGACATTTATGATCCAGCTGAGAATAAGTGTACACCTGCAGGAGTATGAAAAACCCCCATATTCTAGCCTGAGCCAAAGCAAACACTGTGGGAAGTGATTTTACTGTGTGATTGGTGCAAAATACAGATTGAAACATGTTTTTCCTAATGTCTCTTTTATCTTCTTGTGCTTTCCTGGGTGCGCAGCGTCAGCGATGGTTGGTATATCATATTTTAATAATGGTATTTATAGCATTTACAATTGAAATGTGCATGTGTTTGTCTTGTGTTTCTATTTTTATGTATATTTGTTTATGTATAAAAATTCCAAGATTTAAGGTTTGTGTATAGAACTCTGAGTCAGGGCCATTTTGGTTTTTTGGGGCCTGCAATCTCTAAGTTAGGGACAGCTGATGGTTGTTTTCTTTACTCTGTCTTGCCAGGTGCTAATACTAAGAATTTGTTTTCGCTGCTGTTTGTTTTCCATGTGTACTTGTGAAATCTCCAGTTGTCATTATCAGATTGTCACTAGTGAAATGGTTTAAGCAAAACCTTTAGTACAGAGATTGTGTTAGTACAACCACGTTTGAGAGCAAGTCTTTGTTTGGACATAGTGATTTAAAACTTTTCAAGGAGCAGAAGCAGCTGTGCTTAGGCGCAGCCTTTGAGGAAGGTGAGAGCACGGAACATATAACATGCTCTGGAAATCCAACAATGAGAAACGTGGAAGAGAAATGTGGGCCTCTCTTCTTTTCTGAAATGCAGTGAATGAATTTGTTATCTTTGCATTATGGAAGCACAGCCTGGATTTCTGTAGTTATGTATTCCATTAAATCTGTGAAGATAAGTTTTTTACAGACACCTAGCAAATAGCTCCAAGTACAAACTTCCTGCACCATGGTGTTGAGTAGAGCTCAGCCTACAGCGAGAATGTGTCGACCTGACTGGAGCAGCCCAATCCAGACTCTCTTAGCCTGTTTCTTGTGAGGAACATGTGAGGTGCCTCAGCACACACACCCCGTGTGCAGAAAAGCTGCTCTGATGTGGCCTTGTGATTTTGGGAACAACTTCTTTGTGGGAGAAGAGGGCACAGCACAGAAGAGGCACTGGAGAATAAACTCTTGAGTAGTGAGTGCTTTTCCTTTGTATCCTGCATTCTGAACTTAATGAGATCGGATAAATTTCCCTGGCCTCTGGGGGAGCACTCTTATTTTTAAACTTCTGTGAGGATCCAAATTTCACAGTTAAGCTTTCTATTCCATTTCTCAGTCCAGTCTCTGTTGATCTTTTTGGAGAGCTTAAAACTCAAACATTTGCTGAGATGTGACTTTTATAGCTCAGGCCTCTCTCTGATGACTGTCCAACCTCCTGTTTCTCTGCACTCTTATGCTGAAACATATTTTCATCTTTATTTTGACTATGTCCAGACGTTAATAAAATGAATGTCTACTTTCCCAGAAATCTTGCAGTGAGGAGAAGTTTCCCTGGATTATGAGTCACACCAGCAGCAGCTGCTATAATTTATTAAAATCTCAAGGTAGTTCATATCAGAGAGCTTCCAGGAGCTGCAAGCCATTCTCCCTGCATGCCCTGAAGCAGTCAGTAGACTTGGCATCTTTCCATCTCAAATAAGTTATGCTCACCCCTCTAAATGCTCTTCTCAGAGATATGTAAATCTGTCATTGCTTCGTTTGGTTTGTGCTGACTTAAGCTCATTGAGGGAAATCACTGTGAAGTGATAAGTGAGTGAACTTCTGAGCCATAAGATTGACTCTGGCAAATTTATCTTCTGATAAAGTGCAAGTTCTTTGTCTTGTACTGCTTACGGGTTTTAACCAGAATAGTTCATATCTTTTTATCCTTGACTCCAAAAAAAAGGCTGGTTTTGGAAGAGGGATTGTTTCTGAGCTGTTTCGAATGGAAACAAGCTTTGCTCCTCTCTTTAGGGCATCAATCACATCCCTTAGTACAATACCATTACTTAGTAAGTAGCTAAACTGCTCAGTCCTTTTGTAAAAATGCCTCTAAAGTAAAAAAGCTCCTTGAGGAGGACACGAACACAGAAAAACAAGGCACAGTATGGATGCACACTTCATAGCCCTTCTCTTCCCTCTCCTGGCCAGTGCCACAGGGTGGCCTTTTTCAGCATTCCCTGAAAATTCACTTCATGTCTTCCACTTAAATACCCAAGAGAAAAAAGTCTTGATTTTACGTTCTTTTAATGACAAAAATGCCCAGCTAGCCACTTGGATTGCTTTGATGTCCTCTCTATGCTCTTGGGCTCTTTGGCCTTGTGGTTGTCATGGAAGTTTGAGCCTGCTTGAAAGTGCAGCATCTGACATTGATGGTCGTGGGTTTGGTGTGGCTCAGAAGTGATCATGGAAATGCCATGTCTCTGTTACAGACAGGAAGGTGCATGAGCTATTGTTCTCAGGAACAGCACCTGGCAACCACAGCACTGATTTCTTTTAGGACAGACAGTTCATTTTGGTCATAAAGTTAAAAAGCTTTTTTAATTATTATGATCCATAAAGAGCAGCAACTTCTGAACAGATTAACATTGATCACTTTGCAAATATGTGGAAATGTAATTGTTTTAAATGCAAAATATCACAGCTTGAGAAGGACTGAACAGGGTGGGGGGAAGTGGCTGGAGTGAAGCTGCAGAAGGAAAGGCCAAGGAGGCCAAAGTTCTTCAAGAAAGTGGAAATAGTTCTAAGTGAAGTCATAGCAAACACAAGCAAAGTGCTAAGTGACAAAATATCAGTTTGTGTGGAAAAACCTGACATGCTCAACGTAAGAGCAGTGAGATGAGCGTACTTTCAAAATGCATCATCTGATTTGCTCTTCACTTGCTGGAAATGGCATTGGAAGTAAAGCTACTTAAGACGCCAGCAAACTTAACAGTAAATATAAGATAAAAATAAAAGTGGACAGGAATGGGATGGATGTTCAGTGAAGGCTCTGGCTGCCTCAGGATGAAGGTCTCTATCCTTGTCAAACCAGTTGTTGGTGATGTTCTGCTGTTGGAACTCATCAAGCATCCTCAGATTGAAACAACAATTCATTGTTCCTGTATCCCTTTACAAGCTTAAAACTGGAAACAGCCTTCAGATACTTCAGAGTGTGAGCATCCTAGGCACACTGTAACTGCAGGGTTTAAAATGTAAGATTAGACCCTAGAACTAATTCTCTGAATTCTCCTTCTGGGTAAGCAGTCCTCCTTTGACTGCAGTTACATCAATTAATTTACCCTTTGGATAAATGAACACTGTCTGTTTGTAACAGGATGTGTTCCACTTGGAATTTCACGTACTGTTCACTTGAAATATCTTCTGCATTGTATGTTCTTCCTTTTAAACCTTTGGAAAATACAGAGAGGAAAAAAAAGGGAAAAATCTTAAATACACTAGTGAGCCTTGGCAGCACTGTCACTCAGGTAGAGCAAAGTGGGTAGCGCAGTTGGGGAATGTTTACACCACAGTGCTGCTACTTGCTCAGCATCTCGTGGTATAGATCTGCCTTTAGGAAAATGCAGCTTTTACTTGGAAATTCTCAGACCATTTAGTAACTATTGCCAGGAGGTTTGTTCTCTTTTTCCACATTATTCTCCTGATAGCAGTAGCTGGCAGGGTTATTAGATATTCTTACACTTTTCAAGTGTTAGCCTGTTACTTGAATTTGTTTGAAATTAAGCTGGTTTGACATGGGATTTATCTTCTAAACCCAAAAGGTATGGTCTTGAGGTACTGCTGTGCATGTGAGGGAAAGACTTGAGTTTGTGCCTAATCCCCACACATAGTTTTACAAAAAGATTTATCTTATTTACAAGATATTTTCTTGATGAAAGGACCTGTTACTGATTTCATAGCACACAATCAGCACTCTCACTGAACAGAGCACTGTGACTGCTGCCACTGGAGTTGATGTTCTCATGGCATTTCCAGTCAGAGCCCCGTTTCCAATTGCTTAAACCTTCAAAGTACTTTCACCCAGCAGACTGAAATTTTCTTGCCTTCAAGGTGACTTTTGAGGTTCAAGCCACAGTTATTCAGCTTCTTTTAATGCAAAAAGAGAAATGAAAATAAGGGTGGTTTTCCTGTATTAAAAGTGCAGTTGTTACTTTAGGACTGATGTGAATGAAGTACATTTGGCAAGCCAAACATCTATGAAAGTATACCAAAAAATAAGTACTTGTATAATGAATTTCTTTTCCATAGAGGAGGTGGTAGCATGCAGCTTATAATCTTTTTTGTGTTTCTATTAATAAAATGAATGTGAGCAAACTCAGGAATTTTGGTCTGAAATTTCAAAGCAACTCACTGCACTTTCAAAATACCACTGAGTTTTATTTTACTGAGTTACATGCCTTTAAAATGCAGTTTTTTCATTTGCAGTTGAGCAAGTATGATTTTATTTGCCTTTTTCGTTAAGCTCAGATGGCAGTGGGCAGTAAAGCCCTGTCAATTTAACTGCACTGGGAGCAATTCAGAGCAGCCCTCTGAGGTGGGGTGGTCAGCACTTTTTGTTGGACTGCTCTTACAGCACCACAGAACACAGGAGACACCTCGTATCAGTAACAATGTCCATGTCATACCTGCATTTTTCAATATAAATCTTCTTGAATTTTACTCAGGAACAACATGGTGCAAGTCAGACTTGTTTGGACTTCTGTCAACCTATGTACAATATTGAATATTTTTGTTCTATAATATTTTCTTCACTTTATGTACATGCTGTAGCTATGCTGTTGTATGGTGCACATCTTTTATGAGTTAACCACTAAGACTTACTAAAAAGTGGCTGACCAAATAATGTAAATATTTGTGAATTCAGGCTGAAGTATCATTGCAGTTTGTCTGCCTAAAGATATGCTTGGATTTAAATGTTTTTACAAGAAGAATGTAATCCTCCAGAACTCACTTGCCTCTTTACTAATGATGTCTTGTTTCATTGCAGGAGGGGTTCAAAATGGGATTAACTCTTGAAGGCACAGTATTTTGTCTTGACCCACTAGACAGCAGGTGCTGATGCCAAGAAAGTCAATGTGAATTTCCTCCACAGTGGGTTTTTTTTTTATTTCTGAACACGTACTCACAGATACTATCCATGTGCCAAAAATTGCTTTTTTCAACTTGTAAACTCTTGTGAGGCTTGCTTCTGTAAAAATTCAACTTATTTCCAGTCTTTCCCTGTACAAATGTAAAAAGTTGTATTTGTTTATGGATTATGGATTAAATTACGCTGTTGTATTTCTTTCTGTCACATTTTGGCCCGAATTTACTATGCTTTATGACTATTAGCTTGGAGAAGTTCTTCAGAAAGGTCACTCATACCTCTCTCTCTGTCTCTCTCTGCAAATGTGCAGGCATGAATTCTACATAATACTTTACCTGGCAGCATTTTGAAATTATGCTTTTAAGGTATTATTTAATATCCAAGCAGTAAAATTATTAATATCTGCTACAAAAAATTCAATTTGCAGTGAGAAAAGCATAAAATACTAACCATTACTAGATGCTTCAAAAGTAAATCTGGATGCAGTGTGATTGATTTCCATCACTGTGTGTGGTTACTATCCTGTACATATGTTGTATTGGTTTATACAATCCAGATTTTAGGTCCTTCCTTCATGTTTTAGAAACTAACAAGTTATTAGTCTGCTAATTAGTGCTTAATGAGCCTAGAAGAACTGCTAAATTGCAGGATGGCAAAGCAACTGCCCTTTGTTTTGATATTTTATAGCTGAAGTGTAAAGTATGTACCTTGGAGTCCATTACATGCTAGCCATAACTTAAAAGGAAGATTATGGTCCTGCATTTACTTAGGAACTTACGTAATTTTGTGTATAAGCAGGCACTGGGCTCACTTCTGTAATTACTTTCAACACCTGAGTGTTTATAGCCAGGCTCTGTTGAGTATAATTCTTTTACTCTCTTCTTTAGTGTTCCATGCCTTTAATTTTGAGGCTTTCTGCAGAGAAACAACTATAAGTAAGCCCTTTGTACCCACTGGTTGTTCATGTTACAGAAATACCTGCACACCAAAATTCTCAGCTGCTGGTGAAATGAATGCTGACATGTCTATGCATACTCTTCATTAATCTTTCTCATAAGCAATAAAACACCATCTTAAACCTATCTCAGAAAATTATCGTCATGAGTTCAATTCAAAAACTTTCCAACCTCTAGTAATTTCCCTTCAAAACATACAAATGTGGAAACCTCCCCTGCCCCAAAATTTTCAGATTATTTTTAATGAGAGGGTTTTTGCTGACATTTATAGTTTTGTCCTTAACAGTCACAGTTTACACCAAAACCATATTTTTCAATTTCATCACGAGTATTTTTATGCCTTGTTCAACAAAGTACTTGTGCATGTGCCTTTGGAGTCCTCTAAAAGAATGGGATTATTCCTTTGCTGGCTTTGACACATCCTCAGGTACCTTGCTGAATTGGGGCCTTAACACCCTCCATTACATTTGTCTTCCTCTCTCTCATTCTGAGCTCATCATTCATGTAGAGTATTATAGAGAAATATATATTAAAAAATATATGAAATCACTAACAAATAGAATAGTATATGTTTCATAAAGAAAAGTCTTTATAATTTTGTTTGTCATATAGTATTTTCGAATTTGTATAATGAGGATGTTTAGTAGCCATAGCAATGGCCTTTTTTAACAAATAGAATTTGTATTTTTATTGTACTTTAAAAAGCTTTACATAATAAGCATCTATTTAGTGGTCATTTATTATCAATGGTAACACTAAGATAATATTTGCACATTTTAAGGAACCTTTTTCGTTACTGATTTTTATGATAGTTGACTGCAAATGGCATGGTTAAATCTTATATACCTGGTCAATACATACAAAAATACTTAAATCAACACAGCAGTGCATTTTTAATTTTTATGTGATCCAATTGGAAACTGTATTTCTATGTAATCTCAAATGTCTGTTTAATTTTGCCTAAAATAAATGTTTTTAAATAAATTGCCTCCCAGAACACAGTATTCATTCACTAAAATACCCAGCTGGAAGGTAGGGTGGGCTGGTGCTTAAATATTGGGCTGGATCTGCCACAAAAGAGGGTTTAGTGCTGGAATGGGTCAAAAGTCTTGTTTGGAAAGGATCTGATCCAAGATCCAAGGGTAGAAGACTCCAATCCCTTTTATTACTGAGTTTGGGCTAATCTGCAATCAGCAGAGGAAAATCTTGTTCTAAATGCAGCTGTATAATACTGACAGTTAGGGAGTAACTCTCTCTGCAGTGCTTCCTGGATTTAACTGACTGTTCTTTTTGCCTTTTTTTCCCTCCATACTTCTCTACTCAATATATTTGGCTGCTGACTGACTGTTTAAGGAGGGAAGGATAATAATTGAAGTTTTTCTGAGCCTTAGAAAACAATCTCTGTAACCCAGGTGTGTTAATGGCACAGGCCACTGCAGACCGTGTCAGTGCTTGTGAGAGAAGTGATCTGAAACCATCTGGTAATCTGTTCCCTTGTAAAACTTCCCTTCAAACTCATGCTCAAAACCCATCTAAGCACTTGGATTTGTGGGAATGGGGCTTGAACATCCATGGGATTGGGTGCTGGCAGGCAAGGAGCACGTGTCGCTGTGAGCTGTGGGTATGAGCTGTCCCTCCCTACTGCCATCAGTGTTCTCTCACAGGCAGAGCAGCAGCACCTCGTGCCACATCTGCACTGCTGCTCTCAAATACCTGGCTGGGAGCACTCAGAGGAGCCCAGGCCTTCGCTCCTGCTCTGGTCAGAGGGAGGGGATGCTGCTGCTGCTCACAGCACAGTGTTGGTTGTGGAAGTTGTCTTGTTACAGAGAGAGAAACAGCATCTACTAAGTTAGAGATGTGGTGCTAATGAGTCAGGAACAAGACTTTTTTTTTACTTGTAAATTGCAACAAAAACAAAATACCAGTGCAGCTTCATGCTGCCTGTTTTGTCAATACTTTTTTCTTTCTTGTGGATGCCTTTTCTTTCCATTTCTATTTTTTTTTTCTTCTATAAACTGTGATCACTCTGCTGACCATGCTAACTGTGGCTGTATCACTTCTGGACATGTAATTGTTGATTCTGGTTTCACTCGAATGCCCAGCAACTCTCCTGGCCTGTCATACAAGTATATTAACACCTAGAAGCAGGATTCCTGCTTTACATTCCTTGTTTTCCTATGATATGAACTAATTTTTTCTTTCTACCTGCCTGTGTAGGAAGTAAATGTGTACCTGAGTAAATGAGCTGCTCAGGTTAGAATTCTGAAGTCAAACAGATGAAATATGGTGAGTTGCTGTTTTCTTTTTTTAACTTCTGATAAATCACTAAGCATCAGTGCAGGATGTTCTTGGACTAACTCATCTTTATTTTCTGTGGGTCTGCAAGTGGCTCTTACCCTTCCGTGTGACAGATGGGATTTGTGCTAAACATAAAATTTATCAAATTGCTCAAATTGGTAAAGACCAAATCTTTCATGTGGTGAAAGGAATTACATTCCATTCTGGCTTCACAGATGGAAAGGAAGAAAAGAAGGAGAAATTCTCACACTTGCAGAAGTGTGGTTGTGTAATCCCAGAGGTGATGGAATGTGCCAAGGGATGAGGCTGGCTCTGCGACTTCATTACGATGATTAATTTTCAATTTGTGGAACTAACCATGGTTTTATTCTCACTGAGCAAATCTGCCACACAAAAAAGTTTTTTCTGCAAAGGAGGAGACAGTCACTGCCTGAGAAACCTCTGCTTAAACACACAGAGCCCCTGTCTGTGCTGTATCTCATCTGTCACTAGAGATTGTCACCCCTGGACACCCTCTAAAGAGAGGAGCTGTGTTGAGAACTGCAGGCAAGCTCTCAGTTTCCTTATTTTCACACTTTGGGGTTTTTTTGCTGCTTTTTAACATTAGAGGATGCAGAAGTCACACATAGAAAGCCCTCAGAATAACTGGCCATATGTGACTGCAACTGAAGATGCCTACTGGTAGGTGTCTGGTGAGCTTCAGCTAAAAGGCAGCAAGGGAGCCTTGGTACTTCATTAGCCTGCTTTCCCCTCTTTCTTTTTAGACAAATTCTTCATGAGACACTGAGGCATGAGTTGCACTGTGAGCTGGTGAAAAACTGGTAAGCAGTTGTCATAAATGAAATAGGGACCAGGATTTCAACTCTCTGGGTTTGTTCAGTTATTTCAGAAGGGTAAGGCAGTGCTTTGTCTGAGGGAAAGCCTGACATTTGTAATACGTGCTGCCTTCCTGGGGTGCTTCAGCATGCATCCAGTGGCGCTGCATAGATTAAAGAATCTGCACATTTATTTATTCATCAGACCAAAACACTTTCTGGAAGTACAAGACACACTGGGATTCATGGAGTGAATATGTAGTTCGTGTGTGTGATGCAGTAAAGCATTCCAAACATATGAACATGTAATTTAACTTTCGTGTTTAAGGCATTTCCCAAGAATCTAATTTCTATATTAGTTGGGGATAACAAACCCTGTAGGTTAAGTCTCCTAAAGTGGACTCTGGAATGGACTGAACTTATTTTAATTCTCATATGAATGACAGTAACAAAACTCAGCAGATTTCAGCCTTTAAACTTTTTTTCTTGGGTTTTTTTCCCCCCTCATTTTCCACTGTTTATTTCAGCAAAGCTTATGCCTTGCAATGAAGATTAAGAAGGAGCAGAAACAGATTAGGAAGGAAGTGTAGAAGAAAATCAAAAGGGAACAAAATATCATCTTGTGCCAGCATTAAGCAGTTCAGTCACGGTGCTTTTTTTTGTGAAACTTAACTGATGCGAGAACTCCTCTCGTTCTGCCCCATCACTTTTTATGCTATCTCAGGGTTGCACGAGCGCTGCCAAGAAGCAGATTTGCCATGTCTGCAGCCCCCAAGAGCTGCTCTTGGAGCTGTTGGAGTGTGCCAGGAATATTGCCTCACACAGAGTAGGTAACCACAGTGAGCCTTGTCCACAATACTGCTTGCTGCAAGCTCCAGTTTCCATGCATTTATCCTAATTTTTAGTAGTTTGTGCCATATTAAAAACCTGCCTAAGTTGCATATCTGACAAAGGCTTCCAGAAGGAAGCTGTACCAAGCCATCACAAAAGTTCTTTAGCTAATTGCCTTTATTCTAATGCTGATTGGAAGGCATGACAGTCATCCATATTTTCTAAATGCCTGTTAATAAAACCTTTATATAAATTCATCTCCTTACAAGAACTTTCTCACAAGAGGAGTCTTAGAATAGACCCTTTAAAATTTTCATTGGTTCAGTTTCCTTTGGAGCTTCATGCTACACACCAAAAAGAAACTTTTTCTGACCAAAAAGAAACTCAGAAATTCTGTTCAACATGAGTACTTCTAAAAGCTACCTCTGGTTTTACCATGTGTGACATTTAAATTGTGGCAAGTTTTATTTCTTTTATGATTGTGTCCTGTAAGCATTTTATTCAGTAAAAACAAGATGCTTTTTGAAGCTTCTGCATCATATTAGAATTGGAATATTCTGAGCATGTTTCACTGAAAATAACTGAATGAGCTCTCCAGGGATCTAAACTGGTTGGCTTTGGAAAAATATTGTGCATTTTAAATATTTTGGTGTTCTTGTAATTTGTTGTTTTTTTGTTTTTTTTTTTAAGAAACTTTATTGTTTTCAAATAAAGCAATCTTTGACACTGAAAAGACAGAAAATCCTTCTGTGCACTGCAAAAAGATAAGGCCCTAAAGATAATACAGTTCATTGAGGGGTGGAAAAAAGCAACAAAACTTATTTGAAGGGCCTAGATAGATTAGAAATCTGAGATTTTTTTTTCTCCTCTTCATTAATATTTAGAGAATGTTATAACATTATTACCCCTATGCATACTTTGCTATGGTTTTTGTGCTGGAAGAGAGCCCCCATAATAGCAGATTAAAGTCACCTACAGTGCAAACAATGCAGAAATGGGGTTCCCCTGTTTTTGTAACACTATATACTATGAAAAAGCCAGAATAAATTTAAGTTTTTTAAACACTTCAACCCTATAAAATAGTGACATGATCACATATCATTTGTGGTTGATAAACCTGGGATGCAAAATAAGCAAGTACACTTGGCAATAAAGGTAAAAGTTTTCAAGGTAAGTGAGTGAGAAATGGTACAGGAGCGTGGACATGTTCTGTGGGATTGCTTGTGTGACTGGGCTCAGCTGTGCTGCACCCATGAGTCAGGCTGTATTTGTGGAGCTTAACTGATGATCTGCTGTATTGCTGCTGGGAAGCAAAAAAAAAAAATAAAATTAACAAAACCATTTAAATCCTTGATGCTGTTTCCAGATTTTGAGTCAGATTGTCTCCTGATGAAAAGTGTTAATATTGACTTTACAAGGTGCTTGTCTGTTTTCACATCTCTAGGGTTTTGGTGAGTCTGCACTAAAATGTGTCCCTGAGGGTGTTAAGGATTTTTAGCACTCACTGTGTGTGTTTTGATGGAACCTGTAGATTGTGTAATATTTGATGTGAAAGGACTGAACAAGGCTGTGATCTGTGTCATCGCAGCTGCATGTTGTGGTAACATGGCAATGGTTTGATGGATGAAATTTGGAGTAATAGAATCTCATAGAAGATTCCACTATTTAATAGCCCTTTTCAAAGTAGGTATTTTAAAATAATGGAATCTTATTTAAGTCTGAAACATGTGACTAGAAAGTTAAGTAAACAAGATAAATTGCCTCTTGGCACTCTAATAAATAAACCAGTAAAGCCATTAAAGCCACATGAGTCATAATGAATTTACTTGAAACTTAGGAAAACAGAAATTTGTTTTCTCAGGACCACTGATTCAGTCTCTCACAGACCTCCCTGGCTAGAAGTTTGAATGCCAAAGGGAAAACAATCCCACACAATATTCTAAGCAATATTTTATTCTGCTGCAGGGGTCATCCTGAATCTTGGTGTATGCTCATAAGCAAACTGTTATGATGGGAAAAGGTACAGGGCAGCAGTGAGAAAACTGATATAAAATGAGAAAGTTTTAGGTTATAAGCAGGAAAATCCTGAGTTTGCATGACCCCACAGCCCACAGAAAACACTCACATGATGCTTACCTGCTCTGAAAGGACATTTAGAGCATCTGTGAATGTATAGCTAAATGCTACTGAGCAGTATCTAAGGGTCTAAAATGAATGTGTTGCAGATGGCTTTCATTTTTCAGAAAAATGTGTGGACAAACTGTTTACAATATTTGAAATTATATTTGCCCATTGATCTGTCCACACTGGAATGGGAATGCTGCACACATGCAAAACATGGGTGCTGAAAGCTTTCCTTCCCCAGGCTGGTGCTTCAGAGGTAGCTCTGCAGCCAGGAGGGGCACTTTGGGGGGCTGAATGGGGAGGTGCTTCAGGCGCTGCTGCTGCTGCTGCTGCTGCTGCTGAGCAGGAATACAGATTGAGAGAGCTGAAAGGTCAAGTCAGTCTCATCAGGAGTTCAAGCACAAGGCAAATAGGTGCAGACAGACATTGAAGGCACTCCAGACACTGGCCCCTCTCTCAGTTGTTACAAACCAGAACATTTAAAACTTGCTTTTTCTCAGCCTGAGGAGAAACCCATGGGAAGAAATACCCTCAAGTACATTCTGGGAAAATTTAGATTCAATAGCGACACATTCTGACTCCCCAAATTTAATTAAAAAGCAGCAAAATAACAAGCAGGAGAGAGTTTAATGAAACATATTAAAAATGTATCATCCCTGTGTTTTATAAATGCAAACCCTTATTTGCAAGCCCCTAGAGAGAGTATTCTAGCTTCTATTTGTTTGAAAACTACTTATTTTTCTTATAATTGCTTGGGTTTTGTGAATTAATTTTTATTTTTCCACAATTTCAGTCTTCCTAGAGAACTATCTGGAAAGCTGTGAAATGTGTAGTGGGTGCCATATCTCAACATTCTGACATTTCTGCTTAGAAACTGTGACAAGGCTGTTTTTTCTTAAAACCTAACATCCAGCCTTCTTCCTGGGAATCACAGATTGCATGTTGGTGTTTCAAAGGGCAAATAAGCCTCCAAGAAAATCTGGAAAAAAACTCCTGTGGTTGGCCCCAAGGAGCCTGCTGTTTTCCAGGAATGCTGGGTTAGTTTGTGATCTACGGCTCCCTGTTTCCTTAGAGCTGTGCTTTTTCCTCCCCACACCTTATGCAACAGCATCACACGACTTGAGCTCTGAGTAGAACTGATCTAAGGTTACACTCCTGGAAAGCAGCACTTGAGGACAATTCCAGGAGAACACAGCTGGAGTTTGTGGGGAGTTTGTTCCTGTGGGCAGCCAGGGAAGCAAGTTCTGTTCATCCTGAGACCTGACCAAAGGAAGGGAAAATTCAAGATGTAGTAATGCCTCAAATCCTTTTTTTAAGGATGATACTACAACCTTGTAGTCTATCTTTTTTTTTATCCAACCAGCTAATGATTACTGTTTTTATCTTTTTTAAGGCTGATGTTGCTACAACCTTGTAGTCTATCTTTTTTTTTATCCAACCAGCTAATGATTACTGTTTTTATTCTGGTTTTACAGTTTTTGTCCCATCAGTGCATAATAAGTATATGGTAGAAAAACCTTGCCAAATTTAGAAAGCAGGTAAACAGTGCCATACCTTTATTTTATAAAAATAAGTTCTTACCAGAATTCTTGTGTGCTGCTCTGGGCTTGTCTTCTACAAACTGCCTTTTCAAAGCTGTTTTTTTAGGGGAAACTGTTTACCTTTCAGTTACACTGCTGTATTGGATGTTCCCCAGGTTTTGTTACCACTGTAGGTATAGAGAGATAGAAAAATGCTTCCACAGCTTTTTCAGTCTCTTGATGTCACTGGATGTCAGGCCATCCTTCATCTTCATTTTGAGATTTAGACATAAATAAGATTTCTTGTATAAATTGTATCTTTTTATATTGTTCGTAGCTTTTTCAGTCTCTTGATGTCAGTGGATGTCAGGCCATTCCTTTATCTTCATATTGAGATTTAGACATAAATAAGATTTCTTGTATAAATGGTATCTTTTTATATTGTTCCACTGCAGTGATTGTTGTTCCTTTGAACAGTCAGAAGTACAGGATTAGGGCATTCAAGTCCCCCTGCTGTGGAGCCAAATTCCAGCAGGCCCCAGTGCCAAGGGAGTTCACTCTGGGCTTTGGAACCCCAGTGTACACCTCGACGGCAGCTGGGGCTATGACCTCTGGGTTTGTCTGTTCAGATGCTCAGCACATGGTTGTCCAGCCCTGGGAAAGAGGAGGAGGAAGCCCAGAAACACCAGCCTTGTTTTGAGGACTCTGACACCCTTATGTGCTATGGTGCCTTGCATAAACCGGTGGGATGTCTGTACAACACTCTGAACCTAACCAAGCCTTTGGTGTTTCAGCTCTGGATTCCTCTCTTCTCTTTCAGCTCTCCTCTTTCTCCCCCAGCAGCCTCTGCCCACACCACAATCATGTTTACATAGCCACAGCCATTCATTAATCTGGGCTCTTGAGCAGTTTACACAGGACTTGCTGTTCTGCTCCAGAAAAGAAATCCTGTCCTGAATCTCACTTGATAGGCCTTAGTTGGGTTTTGGCTTTTTTTTTTCCCCTCAAGCTTAAATTGGTTCCTGTAGAGTGTCTGCTGAGAGGGAAACCAGACTTCCAAGCAGCACTGCTGTAGGACTTGTTTGAAGCATGATCATTTAAACCTCATGAAAGGCAGAGTAGATACTCCTGATGAATCAGTCCCAGCTTCCCATTAAAGTCTGTCTGGGAGGACTTTCTTTGTGTGGCTGCCATCATGGTCCTCAGCAGTTCCTTTGCTGAGGAGATGCTGCTTGAGGCCAAGCCAAATGTACTCCTGCTTTCCACAGGGCTGTCTCAGGACCAGTCTGTGGCTGTTGCAGATTGAATGCACATGGAAAAGTGAATTGCTGCCCCACAGACTTGGCTGCCTCCACTATCCCAGCTCTGCCACCCACACAATTCTCCATGACCAGTATTGCTGTTAATACTTTCATCCTCCTGTGGATTGCTGAAGACCCATATGCCACATCCTAGGAATTCCAGAAAAATGACCAACAGCAGTGCCTCCTCCAAATTTATGTCTTAACTCAGGGTAAGACCACCCATCCAAGCAGACTGTAAAGCTTACACTTTCATCTCTAGCACTGATTGATTAATTTCCATATGGACCACTGCCTCTGTCCTAGCAGTCTCAATTCCTGGTAACTCCAGGGCACTCGGGATCCAGTGCAAGTAGTTCTTAGAAGGTTTTTGTGGTCCAGGCCTTTGCACAATCTTCTTTCCTCTTCAGCTGCATTAGGTATTAGTTTTTCTTCTGAGTGTTTGCCATTGTGGCCAGGGGCTCTCCTGACCTCTGCTGAGGGTGAAACACTCTTTAGTCAGAGGTGTCTCTGTGGAGAAAAGGGCAGTGTGTGCCACAGGGATGCCATCTGTCCGTGCACAGACTGCTGGCCAGGTCAGGTCCCAACAGCTTTGTCAGCTCCCTTTGGAAGTTGTGGCTGGAGCTGGTGTCTGGACACTGTGGCTGGGCAGTGTAAGCACAGAGAGCTGGAGGGAAGGTTGAGTTGGGGACAAAAATGACAAGCTCTCACTTTAGCAGCCTGTTAGTGTCATTAAAAGGGAGAGGCACAGGAAAGACTTGCAGCTGAGGACAGAGCAGGGAAAGGCAGGAGGGAAAGCTGTGCAATTCCATTGTTCAATCACTTTCCATCTTGTGTCAGCATTTTCAGCAGCCACCAGAGAAGCAATGAACCACACTCTGTGTGAGGTTGTATGTGCACAGCACAGGGATGTTGGACTTCTGTGGCACTGGGGCATCCATCCTCTCTGCCTTCCCAGTTCTTGCTGCCTGATTTCATATCCAGTGAATGATGTGTTTAGAGCCCAGGGCAATGTGTGGGGAAAGCATTCCTTCTCCACTTAGTCCATGCATCCAAACCATGGAAATTTTATCTGCAAGGAGCCCCTTGCTCAGAGGGACACAGATTTATGGTGGTGAATGGCAGTATGTTTTGATGTGACCCTTTCATGGGTTGTTATGCATTTAATTTAATTGGTATTGTTTCACACTAACCTTTATTGACAGGGTAAAATAAATTTCAATGTGTTAGTGGTTCTCTTAGATACTTGACAGATAATGTAGCACAGCTCCCCCAGGCTTGGCAGCCAGCTCCTCCCGGGAATAATTAGTAAAACATGTTTCTAATCCCATCTCCAGGAAATTTAGTTGGTTCTTGTTTTTCCTTTCTGAAATAAAGAAAATATAAGTATACATTTCATAATTATATCGTTATCTCTGCCTATGTGAAATCAACCTGCAGTTTGGAAAAGAAAACGAACCTCTTCCCTTTCTAAGAATATGACAAGACTGGCTAATCAACACAGTAAGCACATTTAATTCTGCAAATATTTATATATGCATGTGTTTAAATTGAGATGCTTATATATAAGTCTATCTATGCACCTATATATGTACAAACAAAAAAAAAAACAAAAAAAACTCCATTGAAATCTTTTGGAAAAGCCCAAAGTAGCAGAGTGAATAACCACATGAAATATATGTAAGAGTTGTGGCCTTCCTTGCTGCCACATCAGTGATGCTGCAATCTACCAGCTTAGAAACCCTAATGACTTGATTTATATACATATATACTTATATGCATTTCTTATTTACATTTGATACATAGTTTATGCCAATTTTGTTTTACGAATATGGTCAGAGTAGGAGAAAATAGAAATATTTTATTTACTCTGGTATTTTCAGTGAAGAACAAAGGGGAATGTGAGAGAAAGAGATCAAGGATGCAAAGTTCTTGCTACAGGTTAAGACATGTGAAAGATGTGTGACATATGCTGTTATTCTGAACTGGCTAATGCAGCCTTACATAGAAACAAAAAAAAATATTACACATCAGGGAGTTAAAGTGAAAGGGCAATAGTGTCAAAATAAACACCACATTTTGAAAAGGTTTTGTTGGAAGGCAAGTCAGTGCGTTACACGACCTCAGCAAAGCTAGCTCTAATTACATGCAGGATACACTTTCTATTCCCTGTATCTGTTTTCAGACAAGTACATCCTAGTACTTAGGTTTTATTAAACAAAATGTGAGCGTTAGAAAGAGTTATTTGCCAGTTTTCTCACTCAAATCATCCCGAGAGTCTCGTGTTCCAAATAGCCTGTGTTGTGGTTGGGCAAGGTGTGCCACAGAGAAGGGAGGACTCTCCTCAGTGTGACTGACTGGTAAATTTGCCAGACCCGACTTCTAAATGTAATGTATTGAAGTCCTAGACCTCCTTAACTATAGTTGCTCTTTCTCATTCACACAGGGCTGTCACTGAAAGGGCAGAGTAATGGAGCAAAGAAAAGGGGGGAAGGGGTGTTTTAGGAAAATAGGAAAATAACATAATTAAGATGTTATTCTTTCCTCAAATATACCCAGAACAAAAAGTTTAAAAATTGCTCAGAAGGCTTTTTTACAATCTAATGACATGAACATAATTTTAATTTTATCTTTTAACAATACATTTAATCTAGCCACAAAAGTATGTAGGTCATTTGCAGCCAGCATTTTCAAAGAAAAAAAGCCCAAACCATCAAAAGCAGTGGAAGCATTCCTTGGTGTTTTTTCTGTTGAGCTGAATTACTTTGCTCTGAGTTGATATTTTTGCTGTCTTTAACAATCTACTTAGCAAACTTTAACCTAAGTTAATTTTATTAATACTTCTAGGCTGCAATGTCTTTTTGGTCACATATTGGAGAGCTTTTTTACTTCTCATGATATCTGAACTCAGCTATGAATAAAGCTTTCAGTGTGGTCACTGGTAATCTGACCTCCTTTCACATGACATGACCACAAACTGAACTCTGCAATGAAGATTTTACTTCTTTGTTTCATCTGTGATCTGAAGTGATACCAAGTTTCCGTTGTTTCTGGAAAAACTCAAATCCAGGCTAATCTCCAACATGCTCTGTGGTTTTGATCTCAGTCAGAACATGCAGTTTGCAAATCTCAGGCTGCTCTGCTAGGAAAACCGTGACAAGCATCTGCTTCATTTTACTTACCAAAATCCTAGATTATTTTAGTCACTGCCCAAGCTTTTGGCACTCCACGGGAGTCAAATCAAGCCTGTCCCATTCCTGTACTCTTTTAGCAGAGAGAGAAGCTCATACTGAAATGGTCATCATTCACTCTATGGCCATGCCACCACAGCAGTGATTTGTTATTTTTTTGGGATGTCCCGTCCTATCTAAGCACACAGCAGGAGGCTGAAGAGGGCTGAGATATCTCTGTGTGAAAGCAGAGCCACAGAAACCCTTCCAAGCCATACAGGTAGCACAGACACTGCCCTCCAATACTGCAAACAGAAATACCTTATCTCATCCGCTCCCTGTGGCCCTGCCGGGCTGGGACAGGCTGGGGGCCCTGCAGGACCTGGCCATGGCAAAGACAGAAAACCTGCGTGCCTTTGTGTTAGTGGAGAGCTCAGCAGCAGTGCCCAGAGGCACAGGGGAATTTAGGGGAGGCACAGGGGGATGAGGAAAGATGTCAGCTTCCCTGACCTTTGCAGGGTAGCATGGACTGTGTCCCCTGGGGAGCGTCAGTGACATCCTGTGGCTCTGCAGGGCTGAGCTGAGTGCCTCAGGGGATATTGGGAAGCAGCAATGTCCCTTCTCATCCAGGTGTGCTAAAGCTGCAATGATGGGGTTTGTTAGTGGGTTGACTTGACATTGGGGTAGGGTTTTTTGTTTTAACAGATGAGGAAGGGATCTTCCCATGGGATTAAGAGTGAAGCAGTCTGAAGGGAGAAGAACTGGGCAGGAATGTTTCCTTTACAGGAAGGGAGGACAGAAAGGAAGAAAGACGAGAATTGGAGAAGACAGCGAGGAAGAGCTCTGAGAAAAACAGCATTTCTTCTAATCTATAGATCTCACTAGAGCTGTAAAAAAAAAAAAATTCAAACCACTTGCTATTAAATGAGGAAATTTAAACCCTTTTAAAGACAACAGCCTTTGGAGTTAGAAAAAAAAAAGAAAGAAATAGGTATCATAGTAATATATCTTATGATTTTATGTTGTTTTAAAATACTTGTGCTTCTTGTCATTATTTTTATTGCAGACTGAACAGGAATTAGTCAGAAATACTCCTATTGGAAGAGTCCAGTATGTAATTCTGGTTCTTTCAAGACACGAAATATCTGTAGGCCACTTTGTCCTACTACTTTCAAATCCCTGTAATGTGTAATCTCTGTAATGTGTGCATTACAGAGTGCAGCTTATTTTAGAGTGCAGCTTGTTTTGACACTGAAACTCTCTTGCAGGCTCAGTAAGAGGCTGCACAGTTGTGAACATCAGCAGGGAAAGGAGCAGAAGGAGCAGCTATCAGTTCTGCTTGCTAAAATCCTAAACTGAGCCAGGATCTTCAGTCCAATTGTTTCTGTTTCTCTGGATGGATTGCCCATTGAATCCCACTGTTGTACGTCTCTGCAGTAAAGCACATCACAGAGCTGCAGTCTCAAACAATTACATTACAGACCCCCAGTCCCAGCAGGAGCCTGCAGTGGCTCCTTTCCAAAGGATTGCCTGGTGAAATGCTAACCACAGGGCAGTCCATTTGATTTCTGTCACATGCAGATGTCCCTTGTTGTGTGGTTTCCTTGGCTGCAGCAGCACTCTGTGTCAAGGTGACACTGCACCAAACTACCACATGAAAAAATGTACTGATGTGCTGATTAGCCTCTTCTATTTGGGTGTTAGTTGATTTTTATTTTATTGATATCCTTGGGGAAAATCCGATGTGCTTTTTCTTAGACTGCTTTGGATCTAAAACTAATATTGTCACAGATTATTAAATTATCTGGGCACATCTGCTGTTTCCATCTGTTAAGAGAAAGTGCAACTTCCTGATTTTATTCTTTAAAAGTGCCATTATATGGTTCACTCTGAAAATTTTCTGTCTGGAAGAGTCCTAGTGTTATAAATCTGAGACTTCTGAAAACTTATCATCAATCTGCATTAAAATATACCCCTTTAAGGTGTGATCCCACTCAGATATCCTTACTGTGTAGATTGATTATTTCCTATGTTCTTCCAGTGGCTACTCAGGACTCAGTGGGAATTCAGTATCCAAATTCCTCAGAAATTCAGTAAAATTCCTGAAAATACCTGATTGTGCAGCTAAGTTCAGGTGGGGCAGTGGAGATACAGAGGTGCAACCCAGAGGTCTGTGGGAAGAACCTGAGTATTTGTGGGTACTTTGAGCCATTTGAACCCTTTCAGTCCTTGTCTGACCCCTGGATTTCATCTGACTGCCTCAAGCACTGCCTTGTGCATCCTCCTGCTACAATCAACCTTTTCCTGGGTGCTCTGGGCTGGGGATTTCACCCCATCCTCTTCTCCCCCACTGACTGCAGGCACACAGCCTGTGCCAGCCCCTCAGGAAATGCTTGGATGAGGTGTTTGGACCATCTTCTTCCACTCCCGGACAGAGGGAATTGAAGCCTGAGTAGAATCCTTTGATTTGTACAAAAGCTTTGAGGGTCGCTTTCAAGAGTCAGGGTTTGTAGGCTCCCCTAAACCTGCTGGAAGTGGTCTCAAGTCTCCTGTACCTGATCATGCTTTCCCTACAAGAAAACTAAAATCAAAACAAAGAGTTCCTGTGTAAAGAATACAGCTGGAAACTTTGATTTTGAGGTAAAGCTTCAGAAAACAAGGCATCTGCAATAAGGAGTCTTCTAAAACCCAGCCTTGCTGGGTGTCATGGTGCAAAGTGTTGGGTTCTCCTGATGGTACCAAATGAGGTATTAATTACTTATTTGCTTTTATTCACGCTGCTGAAAAGGTCTTTTTCCATCTCTTTTACATGGTGCATGGTGCATTTCCTCACTGTTGTGAGGCAGAGATGAAGTATTATGCCACAAATCAAATTACTGAAGTGTAATTGAAAAACCAGCACTGCCATTCATCTATACCTCTCACTAAAACTGTAAACAAGATAATTAAGACCACTTTGTTATTAAACAAGAAATTTTTAAAAAAATAGTAATGGCAACAGCTCATGAAGTTAAAAAATAAAAAGAAGTGTAATGATAAGGTAGCTATGCTTAGACATACTTTACCAGGGTTTTCTTGATTTTGAGATCTGTAGAAGAAAATTGCCCCATAATAATTTCTAATTTCTTTTCTCAAGTAGTCATTATCTGTCTTCAAGGAATTCTGTCTTCCCTATATGTTGTGAATCTCACAGTGTAAACTATTGTCTTAATGAACCTGTCCTGCTGTTTTATATCAATATATCACTCAAATCCATCATTCTACCAGTACCCAACACAGCTATTAAATAATAATTTTGCTCAAGTTCTTTCATTATTTTCCATCTCTCTTGTTTTCCACTTAGCTTGAATCAGAATGCTTCACCTGAACTGTCCCTCCAATCCACTTTCAGGTTGCTGTCACTGCAATATTGCATGTGAGTGACTCTGTGAGCTAGAGAACACATACTGGGAGAAACCCCAGCAGAAAACACGTGCAGTGATGAGTAACATCCAAGAGTACCAAAAACTAGATAATGTAAAATAAGGTAAGCAAATATAGCAATTGCACTCTGACAGTTACATCTGCTTTCAACTTAAGCACTGTAAATAACTGCAGTAAGTATGTAAAATCACAAGTGAGATAATAAATATAGTCATAAGAACATAGGAACATTTACATTTCCATGCTTCTAGAAAACTAGTCTGTACTTCTTATGCTGTATCTATTTTATGAGGTATCTTGTAACTAAAACAGAAACTCTGTATAATTGAGTATTCAAATATGTCAGTAAAAATATGCAAGAATTAAATCCTCTAGGATTATCTAAATTAAATTTTTTAGATTCTTGTAACATTTCTGTTGAACCTTATTACTCTTTTAATAAAACCACAGAAAGTTCCCATAGACAGTTGTAGAAAAACTCCACAGTGTTGCAGAGATTGCCACAGATAATAATAGCCATCCTATACAATCTTTCATCTTCGTCCAGAACTCCATTTAGAGATTGAATACTTGGAGAAATTTTAGACAGCTATGCAGAAAATCTGCAGTTTCTGAGTCATGGTTTCTCTTTTTTTTTATCTCATGGTTCAATTTAAATAATTTACTTTCCAGTTTTTTCTTGCCTCTTAAAAATTTTGTTCATGAAAATCATCAAGCTAATTTCTTATGAAAGCAATGATCTTTTAGAAAATTCCTTACTGAACAAATAAACAAAGCCCATTTTTCTTTTTTAGCAACAGTTTTCTGTGTGTTCAAGAAATAAGTGATGTCGATCAGGGGAAGGAAAGGAGAAGAAGAAAGTTATAAAATGCAGCGGTCTCTAAGGGCCCTGTGGAAAGAGGGTGCTGAAATTCTAACAAAAGACAGGAACTGGGATCTAGGACAAAGTTTTGTTGGCTACTGCTGCAGGACCAGAACAAAACCCTGATAAAATAATTAGAGTTTGGCCAGTCGGTGCGGTTCAGAATGAATGTGTAAAAAGCAGATTATCTTCTCACATCCAGGAGATGACAGAGAAACCAAAACACTCCAGTTGCAGAAATTTGAGGCCACAACACAGAACATATCACGTGTCATGTTTGTCACAGCAAACAGAAACCAGAACAGCAGTCACCCTCTGGAGGAAGCACATGGTGGTTCGGAAGTGCCAGAAGAGAGACCAGTGCATTGGCAGGCACGTGACAAGAGCACTTTTAGTTTAGGAAGGGTGACAGGATCCCAAGTCAGCCAAGATTTTGAGATCTGTCTGCACCCATGTTCAAAGCAAACAGACAAAAACAAAAAATCAGATTTGTTTGTATAATATCTGGAACAAGGTCATATATGAAACAGAGGAAATTCAAAAGAAAGGATCTGAACACAGCCTTTACCCACCCTCTTTGACCTTGAAAGAGAGCACGTGTGCCATTTCCCTGCTCTCAGTTAAGAAACTTTATATTGCAAGAGATTTTACAGAATTCCCTTGCAGAAAAATCTTCCTGATGTCCCCAGTAAGGCCTTGCCATGGTTCAGTATCCTACCTTTGCCCCTTGCCTGCTGCCCTGTCCCAGCTGTGGGCTCACTCTCTGTTCAGCCCATGCTCCAAGGCTTCCCTGTGGTGCCCAGCCAGCTGCACACAGCTCCACACCTCTGGAGGGACCAGGGGATCTGCAGGGGTCCAGGGACATGAGCTCCAGAGCATGGTGCAATCGTTGTTCCATTAGGAAATGGAAAGTTTCTTGATTTTAAACTGAACAGAGGTTTGCAACCCCAAGTGATGTCGGTGATGCTGGGAACAATGAAATTAAGAGGACAAGAAGAATCAGAAAGTCATCAGATCAAGGGGGGGTTAGAGCACTGGAACAGAAGTACTGGGGGCTCTAAGTGACCTTTGGGCATCTGGCAAAGAAACTCGTAAAAATTGCTTTTTAGCCCCAGTTGTGGAAATTTCAATTGAATACACAGATGTGAGATATCTGATAGCTGAAGATCTTCCCTGTGTGTGGCAAAATTGTACTGACTTGAGGAGTGAGAAACTACCTGTCTCAAGTTTATGCAAAAAGTATAAACCTGTCTAGACTCCAAACTGCAATTTCTGGAACCCCCGTGAAGGACAAGACACAGTAAAATGGATTGAATTTATTAGAGTAGTCATAGTCATTAGACTACAATATTAGTCCTTAGCAGTCCTGGATGGATTTTTTTCCAACAACAGTATTGATTCTGAGAAAAATGTGATTAAATTGCCATTTAGGGGTCATTTAAGGATTGGGATATATAATAGATGGCTTACATTGGCCCTAAATAAACAGCAAACGTCAAGGAAATTATTAAGGCTTTTGCTTGTGCCAAAGATTATAAAAAAATCTCTAAGGAGACCATGTCAGTACAGTTCCTTGGAATAAGTACAGATAAGCTTAGGCTGGGGAGGGGGGGAAAGAAAAGAGGTATTTGGCTTAATTTCAGACAGTAAGAATATACTTTCAAGACCTTGTTTAATCAAATCCACTTTTGCTATATGCAGTGTATTTAAATGAGTGTCTGGCAGATGGCGGCAGTTTAGTGAACAACTTCACAGTTTTCTGTGTAGCGTGGGGTAAATTCTAAGTATTTTTACTTCAATATAGCAGTTTGGTAAGAAAAAGATGCTCAAATGATTAGTTACCAAAATACAAAAAAAAGGCAACAAAGCAATGTGAATATTTTGGTCAGCACTGAGCCACGGTGTCAGAACTATTAAAATATTCTGCACAGTCCCCAGGGAGTGCAGCAAAGAGACAGATCCAGCAGAGGAAAACACAAGAGGCTGAGGTCCAGGAGCTTCTGTTTGATGAAAGTTGTATCAGCCTGGTGGGAAGCAGGGTGTGAGGGTGCCACCACTCCAAATGGCCCCTGGGTCTGGGGCACAAAGGTGTCCTTTGGAGGGGCTGTTTGGAATGAAGCCAGAGGCACAGGGAGCTGCCCCAGGGGCGGTGGGTGCTTGAGGCTCATCTGTGTCTGCCAGCATTGGTGTGGAGATGCATCCAGAAGTGCTTTGTGCTGTAGGGCATTCACCAGGAGCAGTCTGTGTAAGAGCATTTAGGTTGTTTGCTGCGGTAACGGTGACACCTTGGTGACCCAAATATTGCTGTGATGTTTGGCAAGAAGCAGGTTAGCTGGCTGGGATCTGGGCCCTTGGGATGGCACTGGGAAGGAGCAGGTGGAGGCCTCTCTGGTGAGGGGGTGCAGGGTAAGTGGGTGTTTCACCTGTGCAGGGGCTGCAGGTGCAGAGAGCTCAGTGGTGATGAGTGGAAGGGCAATGAGGACAGGCAGCAAGCTTCTTGAATGCACATTCTTTTAAGGTCTAATTTTTAGTTACCTACAAGGTGTGCTGTTCCTGCGTCCAAATTTCTTCTTTCATTTCTTTTAGCACTTTCACATTCCTCTGCCCTTGCCTGGCTCTCCTTGTCCCAAATGGTCATATCTCCCTCCCTTGCCTTCCAAAATTTCTCCACCTCTCCAGGCTCTGGTGATTTCCTCAAAGCCTTCAGCCTTGCACTATGGTAGTAACTTTTAGTTCAAGGGTGACTTTTTAATGCTGCTAACCTCTTTTAAATAGGGCAGATAAAAAGGATATACCATTTAGACCAATTTTCTTATTTTCTTCCTGGGAATAAAACTGTATGATCACCCACAGTGCAAAATCAAACAACTTAATGATTTCTTTGGCTGAATAACCTTGGATCACTTTTTTAATATGACCAGTTGATGCATTGCACATCCTTCTGTCCAAATGGAAAACAACATAGTCAGAGGCCAGATTTGCAGCTGATTTAAATTGGCATGGTTTGATTTTATTCAACTGAGTTTTGAACAGAATCTAGCTATGAATCTAGCTCTCCATCCTGTCTCCTGCTATCAAAACACTATTCTCAAAAAGATATATAGGTATATAATTCTATATTTTCCAGTTAATAGACCAAATTAGATTAAGGTGAGACCATGTCATTTTTAATTCTATCATTTTTTAATGGTAGAATAAAAATGTCATTAAAATAGAATATTGAATTTTAATAATAACCCAAATATTATTTCACAATCATATTTAAACCAGATACAACTAATTAATGCAAAGCACATCAGGAAATTCAGTTCTCAGATTTTTTTTTTAATAAGATCTCTGGGCAAACAAAGGAATATTATTTTATCATATTGATATAAAATCTACACTCATACTAATTTGCTTAGTGAAAATCTAGAGAAAGTGTTGCATGGGGGTTGTAGGAGACTGCCTGCTGGATCATCTGCATCCAAAATACTGTGCAGTTTCCTCCTTCTTCTCAGGGAGGTGCTGATGCCTCAAAGAAGTATCAGACAAAGTTAGATCATTATATTTTGTCAGGAGGAAGTTCAGCAACCCTTATTTTTGTGTAAAAATAGGATCTGCTTATTCTAATGTAAGTTTATGCCTTTCCAATTTTTATTTTCTGTATCGCTCTTGAACTGTCCCTTTGTGACATCAAACTCAGTGATCAGCTGCATATAACCCTTATTTTTGTGTAAAAATGGGATCTGCTTATTCTAATGTAAGTTTTCCAATTTGTATTTTCTGTGTCGCTCTTGAACTGTCCCTTTGTGACATCAAACTCAGTGATCAGCTGCATATTAAGGTGACAGTGGCTGGGTAAGGAGTGGGACCACTAAGACTGGAAGATGGATTCCAAACTGCAGTGAAGGAAAATGAGAAACCTTGGAACAACTGCCCCTCTTGTTTTCACAAATAATTACTGGCTGTGTGTGGGTCTTCCATGAAAATATGGGCCCTAAGGAGCCATGCATGCAAAGAGGAGGGGAATTAAAAACTGGTTTACTGACTGCAGCTTGATTTTTGTTGGGGTTGGGTTTTTTCTTTCCCTACGGAACAGCCCACAGAAAATGAAAACAGTGTTTATGTGTTCAGCTGCAAAAAAAAAAAAAAAAAGACCATTATTTGCCATGAGAAGGTCAAAGCATCCTGGAGAGAAACTAATCTAGCAACAATTGTCTGCTGTCCTTCTTTCCCACCACCATGGGGAAGCTGCCATTAACAGTCTGGCTTTGTTCCTTCCTGGGCACAGGACCAGAGTGGAGACCCTCACATCCATCCTGGGTAACACCAACCTCTCAGAGAACATCACACAGTCAAAGTCCCCCTTTCAACCACGCCTGCTCAGGAAAAAAGGCCCAGTAAAGACACGTGAATTTTCTTGTACATGTCAGTACTTTAAGGGTCATTACATAAGCTGGCACCAATGTCTTGGCTTTCTAGTCTCTGAGAATTGTGGTGACCATCTGTAAGATCTGAGTTCTGCAGCTGTATTCAATAAGACAGTGTTGGACTAAATCTTGGAAAAAAGTGCCTAATGCCAAACTGTCTATCACTGTCAATTTGGCTGTGCTTTAAACTTACAAATATAAATTTCCCTGAACAGTTGGGAAAGAGTAATAAAGTCAAAATATCTCATTAAGCAATGCATGCTTCGGCCTAATGAACGTATCGCTCAGGAGATAAAGGATGAAGCATAATTAATGACACGTGATAACACAGAGATTGTCTGGACCACAATGACCTGTCTTTCAACTTTAACTCTTAGAAGAAAGAGGTTGCTTTACATAACAAGGGCAAGTTCATCCAGGGCTTGTCCAGACCAGCACTGCCAAATAAACCAGATTACGACAGTGGTGTCATGCAGATAGCAACTTTCTGTAAGCTGGCCTTCCATAAATTTGTTAGACATGAGAAGGTTTCTAATTTACTTTATGAGGCAGATAGTGGAACTGCAGGCAAAATCAAATGCAGCAAGTAAGAGCCTTCAAATAGTTCAGGCTTAAATCAGTTCTTGAGTCCTTGGGGGGGAAAAGCACATAAGGAAACAAATCTTGTAACTATTCTTATTCAATATTGATGAAATTTAAGGCTGTCAAATTTCTACAGGAAGGTGGGAATGAGGCTGATCCTAAATCATTCAATACCAATAAGATTTTGTCAATTGACTTTTTGGACTCATATTTAGATACAGCAGATTTTGCCTTCTGATGGTTAAAGCTAGAGCTATCAATTCTAACATAAAAACATCATCTAGTAAAACTCATTGGGGAAAAGAAAATAGAGTGAAATGTTCTTGCTTACTGGAAAAACTTGTGTTGGTAAATATTTGCTGTTGTATCACTTAAATTGTAAATCTGAGTTAAAACAGGAGGGAAATTAATATTGGTAGATGGAAGCATAAAAGTTAATGTAATGCTTTTAGTCCCTTTCAACTGGTATTTAAATTATGTATCATCTTTTTTGAAAGTGTAGCTGCTATTGAAACTTAATTAGCAAGATTAGCCTAAAGTGTAATGGTAAAAAAGTAAACAAAGCAAAGCGATTAATTTTTTCCTGTCACTTAAGCGTTGTATTCATGTTATAAAGCTACTAAAAAATACTTCAATTTTGGAAATTTAAACAAAGCGAGCAGGCTAGTTTTAAAAAATAGAAATATAAACCGCCTTGGGAGGAACTGCAGCTTGCAGTAATCTGTGCTTGTGTGTTGTTTAGGTTGCTCCAAAACATTCAGCTTGAGGTGCATTTCTGATGTTTTAGAGCTTCATTTTGTGGTGAGTTCAAACAAAAATATTTTTAAAATATTTTGACATTTATATACATATATATATGTATACATATATATATGTATGTATATATAAATCTATATATGTGTGTGTGCATTCATTCCTCAAATATGTAGCGAGTGGAGATTGTTTCTAACTGAGCCAAAATCAGACTTGGAATTAAGGACAGCAGAATTTGCGGAACAGGCATTCTGACTCTGACTAATGCAATGAAGAAATCTTTCACTATTCTGCAGTTTTCTCATGACAATCCTCAAGTCCCTGGAAGTCTGATTCTAACCAGCAGCCCAATAATCCCTCCGAGCCATCCTGTGATTTCCTCTGCCTTGCCTGTGAGATCTGCAGCCCACTGATTTACAGGAGTTTGCTGGGGCTTTGGTGAGTTCTAGCTGCCTCTCCCTGCCCTTCTTCCCCCTCCAGGCGTGTGTAGCCCAAAGCAGCCTCCCAGGCAAGGACGTACTGGAGAAGCAGAAACAGCCTGTGCGGAGCATCTGCTTGGGAGCCTTCCTGGAGGCACATCCCTGCCTCCAGGCTGCTGATGGAAAGCATCTGCAGGAACGCGGAGGGCGTGAGTCATGGAACCTCTTGGGGCTTCATTACTGGGAAGCAAAGTGCCTGGGTCCTCTCCCTCACCAGCTGCTTTTACAAAACAACAGGAGAAGCGTGAAGCGGAGAGACGCTTCTCAAACACCCGCGTACATCGAGCGGCTTCTGATCCAAACGCATGTCTTCAATTTGCACAGGCCCAAGTGATGGCCCACTTATGTCTGCGAGCAGGAAACACTGAAAAAGAGTGAACATCTTTGTTTCTGCACAGCAGGAAAGCAAGTAGTACAAAAGGGATGTTCACAGTGTTCAAAGCAGAGCACAGGTATCAGATATAGTTGATAAGCAAATGTAGCTTTAATATGGCAAACCTTGTGGAGGGGGCCAGTGTGACTGCCCGCACTAGGATTTACCCCAACAGCATTATAAATAAGCATGTCTGGTTTCTAAATAAATGAAAACTCTGGTGTCTTAAGGTAACATCAGTAGCACTTTACATTGCCAGCCAAGAAACCTGCAAAACCTGGTGCAAGACTTCCATAACCATGATTAGCACATTCATTCCATCCAGGACAAAATGAAGCTCTGCCAGGTACTGGGCCAGCCTTCTGTCCACAGCTCAGGGCTGAGTGTATGGGCATTGCTTTTGCCACATTAATGTTAACAAGAAAACTACAATTATCCTGCACAGCTGTGTTTCTGCATTTAGGAGAGGTGTGTTATCTCTTGCAAAGAAACAACTTGCTGGTGAAGATTTTGCTCAGATCTCAGTATCACTAGCAAGGATGCATTGCAAAAAGATTGCATTTTTCTGCAGTTACTGAGACACAGAGATGTATTTTGTGTGAAGTAATGTATGAATACATTTCATCCATTTCTGTTGCAAGAGTTTTCTGAAGGAACATCACCACAGATGACCACAGCACCTATTTCCCCGGACTCTTTCCCAAGGTACTCCATATTGACACAAAAACACACATATTAGACAAAGGAATTTTCTGTGGTTTGGAGCCAAGATGAATGTAGCAACTTGGTAGCTACCCAACACTACTAAACATTAAGAGTTTAGAAAAGTCTTCCATATGGCAATACTTGAGATACCACAAAATTTCCTGTTTCTAATGCAAGGGGATTGTGTGGAAGCTGTTGACAAACATGTTTTTTGTACTGGGAACCCCTGTATTATGTCTGGGTTTTGAACAAAGTTCTTCCATGCTTTAGCATGAAAAGATGTGACGTGGCCATAAAGCAAGCATAGGAGTAATTTACAATTTCTGGGCTACACAGCATGACTACAAAGAATGTGATGAGGCTGGGACCCTCTCAGATAGATGAAAGCTGAAAATTAGTGTCATTGGGGATTGATTTCAGAAGGGATAGGCTAGAGGTCAGGCTGGAGGAAGAAAAAAAGTGCAGGAACCCAAAGGCAGGAGGCAGATAAGGAGAAGGTTCTCTTTTTTTACAAAATGCTGGAAGACACACTGAAAGAAAAGCTGGACTGTAGCCCAGGCTGAGTCCCACATCCTCAAGGAGTCTAAAACAGACAATATTTGGAGTCTAGACATATCCAGCTGGTTGAGGGAAGTAATTACTCCTTTCCATGTGGCACTTGTGGAGTCACATCATAAGTATCATGTCCCATTTGGGGCATGCCAGGACAGGAGGGATGCTGACAAGTGGTGGGGATCCAGCAGAGCTCCACCCAGATGGTTTTGATGGGACCATGTTCATGTACAGAGGGGCCGAGAGGGATGGGCTTGCTCAGCACAGAGAGCAGAAGGCAGAAAGCATCTCTTTGCTTCCTTCAGCTCCCTGGGGGTGAATGTCACAGGGATGACTGAGCCAGACTCTTCTCAGAGGTGCAAAGCCAAGGAACAAGAGAGAAAAGTCATGACTTGCAGCCAGGGGAACACTAAACGCTGCCTGTGCCATGCTCCACAGTGGGCAAGTGGGGAATGAGCCTTACTACGAGTGGCAACCAAGGGGTAAAAGTCTCAGCAGGTGGTCCCAAGGCCAGGGAGGAAGAATGAGGAGTAAATCTCTTAAAACTTGCCAAACTTCCTCAAACTTACCAAATATGCTGTCTTATTTTTATACTTCTACACCAGAAATAAAATAGCCTTATCTTCAACTCATAAAGTTAAACACTACCTGGCTGTTTGTGGTTGAATTTCAAGTGGGGATTTGGCATCTTTGAGGGGATGGTCACCAGCTCTAGTTTGTCAAAAATGGAGGAAAAAAAACCTAAGCCAAATTTGTAATAATCAGCTTGTCAGGGTATTTCTACTGAAGGTTGCTCATTGCAGTATTTCTATGCTTGCAGATGGAAAACCCAAATAGGGCCTTGGCTCTGCTTTGGACACAAGTGCAGATGTCAAAATTGTCTGTAGACAATTTCTGATGTTAAGAATGCTATCTATAAATGTACACAGTCATTTCACTGGTATTTAGGCTATTGTTTATAAAGAAATAGACTGATAATAATATGAAAATTTGCATGTTTAAAATTTGTTGGCCTGTAGAAAAATTGTTTGAGGAAAAAAAGTCACAAAGGATGTGTAATAAGCCTGTTCCATTTTATTTCTCAGTCATATTTCATTTGGGCTCTTTATTTATTTATTTGATTTTCCTCTCAGCTGTACATTCTAGAAAATACTCATGAGATGTATGTTCTGAATGCTTTTGTTTAGCCTTAGCTGTCATGGCCATCTCAAACACATGCATGCTTGCAAGGTGACAGACCTGGTGTACATACTTTGAAAAGTCACGTGTATCACTCAGCGAGGGTAATTCAAAAATTTCTTTGTGCTTTGTAACCTGGTATGGCATTTCACTCTTGAGGTGTGTTTTGTTTGAACTTTGATTTCCTTTCCTGTGTTTTTTTTTGCTAATTCATAAGCCATAGTACTCCTTCTGCTTAATTTAGTTCCTTTGTTAACAAAACTAGAAGGCTTTTTAATTGACATGTTCCTACTTGTAAAATAGGCTAGTGTTTATTTTCTTCAGCTATAGTGTCCCATGTTGTGATCTGCATCCACTTACAGCTTTTTCTCCTGCTCAGTCCTTTATCACTGACTCACCTCACTCCAGCACCATTTGCTAGTAAAAAACTAACAAATGGGACTGAGGCAAATGGGTTTGGCTAAGGGTCAGTTTGGAAGCACATTGTTAAGTTTTCAGTGATTTCTATTGCAGACTAAAATAAATAAAAGGCCTGTCCACTTGCATGCACGCTACTCATGTGAGTAAAGGATCTTAAAAGGTCTACTTCTCTTTTGTAAATTGGTTTTATGTGACCAAAAGGGAACTGTGGATTTTATCCTCATGCTAAATATAATGACTCCATGGTCTTATGTCTGTAGATTCAACTAAACTGTCTTAAAACCTTCAACTAACTTTAATTTAAGCTACATCAGGACTTATGGCTATAAGCATTTTTGATCAGGAAAATCTTTTGCTCAAAGTTTGATAAAAGCATAAAGAAATGTATTTGTGAGAGATTGCATATATCCACGATAGCAATTATTTCTGTCAACCACAGCTAAGTAAAATATGATGTCTGTTTTTTGAAAGACATCATTACCAAGCAAAGCTGTTATTTTCTGCTTTAACATCCAACAGTGCTTGGATACATTAAAGGCTTGTATTGAATGCAGATCATTTAATTTCAGATCCTTTTGGCTTTCACAGAAAACTGGCAAATGGAGTAAATATAAAACACTCTTCTGGCCACTAAAGTTTTTATGAGTAGATATGCATAAACATGCAAGTTTCTTTTGGAGTTCCTCCCTAAATATCTCAGTCTCATAGAAGAGGGTCAGACCCTATGGAAAATGGGCAAGAATTTGAACCAACAAACCCCATAATTGTCCTGATTGTGGAGGAGGCCAGACCCAGCAATGGGAAAGATGAGGTACTTTGTGTCAGCTTGGATTGCTGAGACCAAATCAGACATCTGATAAACAGAAAATCCTCCTCATCACCAGAATCCCGCATATACTGCAACTTCCACTAAAATTACTTTAAGGGACACAATTCACCCCAGACCACCTCCTAGAAAAGACTCATATTGAAAGCTCAGGATATATACAGATCCATTTTACAAAACATCCTGAAACAGTGAATTCAATCTCTTTTCATCTACACTCATTTTTGTACTTTCTTAATTTGCAATTTAAGTTATTGCATTGAATTTGATGAATATAAAAATACACTCTATTAACTATATTTTGCTAGCAAACTGGATACTTCAGTTTTATTCTTTAATTTGAAACAAACCAAAAAAAAACCCTAAAAAACTCCAAAAAATTCTAAAAAACCAAACCCACCATCTGGGATGATTATTATTGTTTGTAAAACTTAAGAAATTTAGTGCAGTAAAAGCCAATTAGATACTTCTTTTGTTTAAATCTTGTCCTAGAGCTGAGAGAAGTCTTGGCTATAAACTAAAAACTCTTAATCTGGATCCTCTTTAGCTGGTATTTTTTATGTATAGGGGATTTCAGTAGGGATGAAAAAAATCTACAAATTCATGTTCCTTTCAGGAAAAAGTCCACATGTGCATCTCCACTTTATTGTTTTGCTCAGAATGCAAAGAAATGTGAATGGCAAACTGCAAAGATGCAAAATGGATAATCAAGCCACCAGTGGTAGAGCAGGACACTGGGATTTGTTTGCCTTTGGTCTGAAAAATAACATTATTTAACTATGTGCATTACTTGTGTTTTAAACACACTGCAAAACACTGGTGTGTGCAAACACAGTTACTGGCCTCTCCATGCTGTTCCATTCAAGAAGAGATTGAGACACATCACACACAGCAAGTGACAGCTGGACCATTGAGGACACATGTAGGACCTGCTCAAATGCTATGGTAGGCATTTTTTCCGTCCCCATTTCAGACTGAATCCTTTCACAGATTGGTGACATGCAGCAGCAAAATCCAAAAACAAGAGAGAAAAAGATATTAGGAAAGATGGATCTGTTGACACAGCTCTGTCTTGTGATGACTATGGAATAGTACATGCTTTATAGCTGGTAAAAGGCTTTGAGGAAAGAAGAGGACCTTGATGGGCAATTTTTTTACAGGGAGAATCACAAGCTGACCTGATGGAGTTTTCTTTACAGGAATTGGTGAACGTATCAGTGAGCATGTTTCTGAGTGCTGGGTGTGGGATAAATAATGTGTGATAAAGTCATCCAGTTCCCCAGATAATCTTTGCCAACCCTAATGAAAAATAGTATAAGGAAAGAACAATAGCTGGCATGTTTATAGGAAATTTGGCTTATTGCTACTTCTAACTTAGTTGCATGTGACAGAGATTTTATATTTCTGAGCTATAAAAGTGAGGCTTAAAAGAGCAACTCCCTCAAAGGCTGGAAGCACATGCAGATGATGCAGATGGCAGCTTTGGCCAGTGTGAGAGATGGAGCCTGGACCTGCAGATCTGTCAGTGCCCCAGGGCTGGAAATCTGTTCCTGATGCCCACAGACACAGTGTGGGTTATTCACCTGCTCTCTCCACGGGGCAAGTGAGTTTTCTGGGTTGCAGCACTGTCCCTGCCTGTCTGAGTCACACTGAAATTGCTTGTGTTTGCAGATCCCCTGTTTAGCAGTCAGCTGTCCTTCTCTCACCTATAAAACTTGTGCATGATTTTCTGCTTTAGATGGTGCTTTAAAGTGCCCAGTTTAATGTCATGCGTCTTCTCAGCCACTTCTGGTGTTCTCATGGGGTGGACTGATCACTGCACTGATCCTGAGCTAGTTCTGTATCCTTCTTTTCCATTAGAGCCACTGAATTCTAAATTGCTACACTTAGCAACACTAGCCTGTTTCAAATCTGGTTCAAGAGCCTCCTCAGTAAAGCAGTGCTTCATCTGAGCTCTCCAACATCCTGCACAACAGGGCTGCTAGCTGAAGAGGTGATCCATTATTCATTTGAGCATCTTGCTCAAATACATGCATAGGACAGCTACACTTGGCATGATCCTGGAATTTTTCACAGCAGTTGTGTTTCTATCCAGGTGCCTGCCTGGCAGCCAGAGACAAGCGTGGATCAGCACATGCTGTTGCCTTGTATAGCTGAATAGGTCCTGAAGCTGGGAGTTCCTTGCTTTCCTTTAAAATAAGATGACCACGTGGAAGGCAGTTTCATCACCCTGAATTTCTTGACTTGAATCAGCCAGTGAAGCCTCACCCAGGTGTGAAAGCACCTGGCAAAGAGCTCTGTGCCAGACTGCCAGGAGCAATGGGGAATTTATCCGCTGGATTCCACAGGTAGGAGCTATGGAGAGATGGCAAAGTGTTTAGGATGGGAATGATCTCTGTCCTCTGCAGAGCACTAAAAAGATGTTACAGATAATGGCTGTTGTATCAGTTGCTGTTCTTGGATTTTGGGACAGCCTCAGCACTGCTAGGAGTAAAACATAGGGTGGCTTCTGCTGGTGAACTCCTTGTCCCAGGAATATCATCACACAGCGGGAACAGCCATCACAGACACCAACAGACATTTCCCAAGTACTCATTGCAATTTGCTTGCCTAATTAAATGGGCAGAATTGCTTCATTCCACTTCTGGTGTAAATCTCTGACAGTTTCATCAGTATCATGCTGTAAACTTTAATGCTGTAATCAGCACAGAGCATTTGGAGGGCCAAAATCTGACATTTTTTCATGCAGTTGGTTAGATCACTCTCACAACCTCTTCTCTAAATGGTACTTTATTTGCAATTTTAATTTCTCTAGCCATCCCCCTGTTGCTAGTGAGTCTTAATTTGATTAAAACACATTTTTCCTACATTTCCTTGCATTTTTTTGAGTAAGAGTCAAATTCTTTAGCTAGTAGTGTCAGGGATATGATTTGTTGACAGTTATAAGTGTTAAATCTGCAAACTGAGGACTCTTTAAAGAATAAAGCACTTCAGTGTAGGAGCTATAGGTGATGAGACCTCTTTGCCCACTGTGACTTTTCCACATGTCAGGGAACACTCACTGTCCTTTGTTCTGCTACCACAGTAGAAAATTGTTTCACAAAGTAGATATTTGGGTTCTCCTGTCTATAATTTCCTCCCAAAATGAACAGAGATCTTAGAGATCAGAGATTAATCTCAGACATCAATAATACCGATACAAAAAATTATCCTATTAGTTTGTTTTAAATCATGTTTTTCAACTGTTTGAAGCAATTATGGTGCCTAAAGAGGATTCCAGGCACTTGGATTACATCTTTTCTTCTCTTCCTGTTCTCTCATCTAAGTTAAAGCTAGTCTCCATTTTAACCTTTTAATAACAATTTTATCTTTTTATTTTATTTATCTCACAACTTTGTGAGATGAATAATAAATCTTGATAAATCAAAACATTAGTAGTATTTTCTACAATCTATCATGACTTTCCAAGAGGATATCTGTAGTAACAAGATAAGATTTGAGAGTTTTTTTGGGGTTGGTTGGGGTGGTTTCTTTGGTGGAAGAGCATGCACACAGTTTAAATACCTTCACAGGAGATATAAATATATGTATTTAAATATCTTCACAGGAGATTCCAACTCACAAGGAAGTTCTAGTCATGAAAACAAGGGAAAAAGTACTTTTCAGTCTGGATTGCTTTTAGCAAGCAAAGAACTCCTAAGAGACTCAGCTACTTAAGCCCCAGCAACCTTGGAGGTGTCAGCTTAGACTGGTAGAGGTGTGAACCCACATTTATATGGGTCCAGTGCAGATGACCTGTTTGGGAAGTCAGGTGCAGAGTTTGCTAAGGTGCGGATAAGAAAGATTTTAGAGTATCTGCTTTTGAGCAGGGTGAACCACAAGGACTTCTAAGTATATATAAGTCAGTTTTGAAGAAAGAGCTTGGGAGGGTATCCTTAACTTTACATTTTACCATAATAGAATGAAAAGGTGAAAGATTAAAGAGCAAAACTGGATCAATAAGGATAAAACAGGCTTTTAACCTGAGTTCAAAAAGAAGTACATGCTTGAAAAACTGAAAAGTAATTGCCAAGTTAAGAAGTTATGGTTTGAACTGCAATAATATATATAGCACATAAAATATCCTTCTGGCTTGGACATTTGCTGCTCCCCTCTTTCTCAGCTTTACTGAGACTATCTCTCCGTACATTAAACAGGCTGCCTTCATTAAAGCACTATAAGGTAAAATTCTCTGTCTGCAAAAATCCTTGCTTGAACCTCAGTTAATGCCATAACAACACATAAATATTTCTTAAATAATTTCCAATTATGTATTAAGAAAAAAATTATCTTTGAAGGTATATTTTATAAATTAATTTAATCCAGTAAAATGGTCCATGTCTGAAGAGCAGTTACCAGCACTCTTTAAAAGTAAAGTCAAAGAACACTTTTTTTCTTAGGTGAACTAATTATCAAGTCTGGTCATGCCTTGAATGATGTGACACAGATTTTGTCATTCCTGCTAGAGAATTTTTGAATGCTGCATTGAAAGATCATAAATTTAAACATTTCTGTCTTCTTATCAAGTGTGAGTTTTTTTTCCGTAGTACTTCATTTATTTCCCTATTCTAAAAATATCTCATACAGGATTTGAGTTTTACTGCAACTCCAAACTTCTTTTTCTTTAATATATTTTCTACCAATTCTCTGTAGCCAAGGGCTGCCAAGTTCAGGACTTTAACTTTCTTATCTCTTGCCTTATGCATACATAAAAACAAAACCTGTTAACTAGCATGAAAAGGGTCAGAAGAAATGAAAACAAACTTCATACTTGTGTGTGCTTGCTTCCTTCCCTCCCCACTGAAAAAGAAATGGGAGAGAGTTATTCCACACCTCTCTGACTAAGACAACCATTCCCTGATTAATATAATAAAACAGATTTCCCAGGGGACAAAACACCAGGATAACAAAATAAAAATACACAAGAAGTGTGGGGAATGCACAATTGGTACATACTCATAAAACTGTACTCTATTATCCTGTTTTCTCTAATGCTATGAATGAAATGCTCTAATGCTATCTCATGTAGGCTATGAATGAAAAACCATGGCACCCTGCATGTGTACCACCATTTCCAGATTAATTTATGGTCTTTAAAGAAAGCCTTAAAATAATGTAATGTAGCTTATGGAGGAAATGCTGTAGAGTTTATTATTTTTTAAAATTTATTGAAACAATGTGCAACTGACCAAGCACATGTTATTTTGAGAGATATTCAATCATCATACCAATTTTATTAGCCTTTTCTTAATTAATGAGAGAGCTCACTCAGTAAGAAAAAAGACATTTGTTGGAAACCATCAATGAAACAGTCACAGAGCTGATAGTCATTAAGTGGCCCATCATTTGGGCCTGGGCTGTGCTTTTGGATCTCCCCTGGTCTGATTAGACATTTACTTGTAATTTAGTAAAAATGGGCTTAGGTTTTTTTTTTCTTTTGTGTGTGTGTGGGGTAGGGACAGCTTTTCCTTTTTTAACATTAGCAAATCATTGGAGGAGGGTCACAGAGTAAGCCAGCATCTTCTGTCCTTGCTGCAGAGGTGACAGCCATGGGATGGCTGGGTCACAGGAAAAGTTTTGCACCATCCACCCACCCAGCAGAAGTATCAGGGTGGAAGGATGGATGGATGGATGGATGGATGGATGGATGGATGGATGGATGGATGGATGGATATAATATGCCTCTACATTTCCAGTGCAGAGAGATCCCATTAAGATGTTTAGCAGATCCAGGGTTACCTTCTGCACTCTGGCACACTTCCCAAACCCGAGCAATACACCTGTCTTCTCCCCAGCCTTAAAACATGGCTCAGACTCTTCGAAGTGACAAGTGAGCATGAGGCATCACTACAGAGAATAGAGTAACTCACACTAAAGAGGTGGATTGCCATCAGAAAAATTGTGTTGAATAAGGCAGATCCCAATAGGATTGTGAATGTCATTCTTCTTTTTTTCAGTTTTAAAGAGTGAATACGCTTGGCACTTCAAGGAAACCAGAAATCCCTCCAGACGTGTTAAATTCCAATTCAGCTTTATATTATTAAGTAACTAATGAGATCCAGCCATCCCTATAAACACAAAAAAGTGCTGACCACAAGCAAAATAACCCTTTTTACCATGAATAGTACTTTGTTTTGGACTTCATGGTATCTTTTCCTGCAACAGTCTACAGAGGATGTGAATTCCAATAGTCCATCCTCTAAAAATAGTGAAACATACAGTGTAAATATTCTGCTTTCACTTTTGGGCTGTGCTACCCAGACAAAGACAGATGACACTCTAATGGATATACTTATTCTTATCTCTTTTACATTAAAAAAAGCCAAACCAAAACAAACCAAACCAATATGTCTTGGTAGGTAAGGCGTGTTCTACATGCAAAAGAGGAAAGTGAAGCAATAAATTGCAGAGGAGCCTAGTCCTGCAGTAATAATGGTGTCCTGCTTTCCCAACCTTCCTGTGATAACAGGATTTAGAAGCTTCCCTGTCAACCCAGATGAATGCTGAAGAACATTCCTAAAGTGCTTTGATCATAACAATTGTCCTCTGACAGTCACCTATCCTGGCCCTTAATGTTCAGGGTGTTTACAAAGGGCATTTTCCAGAGGTCTTCAGAGAGTTAGGATGCATCTTCAGTCATGAAGACCCGTGTGGGGGTTCCAGACAAGCAAATAAAGTAAAGGAGGACAAAAAGCAGCTCTGTCCTCAGGCAGTCAGAAGGCAGGGCTTGGGACAGCCCTGCAGGAATCCAGCTGTGCAGCTTCTGCTCTCAGCTGGGGAAGTTATCCTGCCTAGTGTTGGATGTGCTGATCTAAGGCTGCTAGGCTCTGAGCCTTGTGCTGGGCTTCAGGTGGGACACGTGGCGTGACTTTTTCTGGGCTGTGCAGCTTTTTTGCACCTTCATGGCTTGCTGACAACCAGAGCTACTTTTGAGTCGAGGATGCTTTTAGCTTTTTAGCTTGCACTGCCTGCTACCAAGAAAGAGCATACAACAGATACTTTTACTCATTGTACTTGTTCTGTGTCACATTCTTTCCCCGTTGGAAAGGTTATTTCAACATCTTGCTGATATGTTGCATTTGCCTTTCTTTGCTCACTGTCTGCCCTCAGCACAGGAGCAGCCAATTGCTTTGCTTCATTGAAAACCTTTACTGTAAGGAGGCTGAGATCACTTTCGTGAGCCATATTAGGTGGGAAGCATTGCCCGTGTGTTTTGTGTCCCAGTACTTGTTCTCTGCTGTTATTTAAGGACAACTGCAAGTGATGTAGTCATATGTAGACTGATTGCCAGCCCTGAAGGTTCTTGCTAGTGATTTACACACTCTGCCAGTATAGTTAGAGCACTTCTACTACAAAACCTTACATTTCTTACCCAGTTATTTATAACTCTGCCTGCCTTATTTCAAAACTTGCCCTTTTCTTCAGATAGCAAAGGTTCACCAATACAATAATACATTTTAATGACTGATTTTGTAGAATAAACCTAAATAATAATCTCTGCAGGAATTTTATCATCCCAGTTATCTGGTTTTAAGGATGTTGCTTCTTTAAGCATTGAGACCAAATTAAGCAATATTTTGTTTCAACTCCTAATCCATATTTTTTTCAGTTCCAGTTTCCCCACTCCTAGGCTACAAGTGTAATGAATAGGTCTGATTTAGAAGATGGATCATGAGAAAGCAGAAAAGGTCTTCCTGCTGCTGTCTGCTGGTCACAGACAATTCCACTTCAGTCTTCATTCAAAACAGAACAAGCTGCAGAAAATAAGTGTTTCCATGAAAAATAGACAGGGAAGCATCTGCCATGGAAAACAAGAGATGGCAGTAAATAAAGAAGCTTCAAAAAAAAACTTGTCCACTCTCTTTCATCAGAGGGAGGAACAAAGAATATTTGGATCTCTTTAGAGTTAAGGTAAATGAAAGACTATGCTTTTATGAAAACTTGTTCCATCTAATTTCTGAAGCCTTCCTCAGCCTTCCTTTGATGAAGGAAACAATGCCTTTTCTAAGTGTCCTGAAGTCAAAGCTCTCAGCCCACCATGATTAAATTCAGAAACATACATGTCATATGTGATATTCTATTCCAGTTTCAGCAGTATGTTTTCTCCAGGAGCATATTTTTCACCACAGCGAAAACGGACAGATGTGGTCAAGAGTCAGAGAAAATCAAATCTGTATAGTGACATTACATGTACAGAGTATGGGTAGCAAAGGACTTTTTGGTTGCAATTTTTGAGGCTGCCAAAAGAGGAGATTAATCATATGGTTACACTTGCTGCATCTGGAGGAGCTGTAAAGCAAATAAAAGTTTTACTGAATCAGCAGGCAGCTCTCTAATGATGTTACTTCTGTTCCTGAGGGCTTTTCCAAGACAAGAGTTACAATCTATGCAGAAGGAGAGCAATCAAAAGTCTCTAGATTTGTAGAAGTAATGTGATAGGACACATAAAGAAAGGTCTTAAGATCTCAGATACAGACTAATGTGTATTGATTTTTAATTAAGCAAAAATTAGATGTAATGCTGGTTTTCCATTCTTTGTTACTGTATCTTCGTAAGGAGATAAATTTGAATTCAAATGCAAAGAGAAATCAAGTCAAAGGATTTCAGTTTGGTCTCCAGTAATCCAGTGTTTGGGGAATAGGATGCTGTCCTGTATTTTAAACAGAATTGTTTGTGTACCAAATGAACAAGGTATTATTTCATCCTACAAGGCAATACCAAAGTAACTCACCAAAGTCAGAGTGATTGGCAATGACCTGGTTTTTAAAGTGGAAAGAATTATAGCAGAAATTGAGGTTTCCTCATAGGATTTTATGATTCAGAAAAACAATTCATGTCATACAAACAAAAATGCTTCCAGCCTAAAAGCATGTGCATGAGTTTTGTAGAATGATGATCACAAAATGACAAATGGAAATAAAGATTTACAGTAGAAATCAATCTTACATTTTATATTCATGTCACTAATCAGAAGTTGTGCAGTATGTAAATGTCATATATAATAAAGGGAATAAAATATGTTGTATTAGCTGGATTTTGCCAGAACAATTTATATAAATAGTTTGTCTCAGCTAGAAAGAATTCAGCAGTGTTCTCAGCGGAATATTTGTTCTATGCAAATCAATCTGGATGTAGAGGACTGAAACCAAGCTGGATGCAAAAAGCTATAGCATCTCTTGCTGCATCAATCTTTTTCCCCACACCCGAAGCCTCTGAGCACTATACGTGTCTGAGGCGGTGTCCAGGCATGCCGGATCCCTGGCAGACACTCAAGGACTCAATCAGACACGGAATTTCTCTGTGGCTGCACCCACTGGCAAGCTCTGTCTAGCTAGGCTCTTTCTCATCAGCTTCCCCTCCTAGGGTCACTCCAGGCCACAAGGAGCTGGCTCTGAACAAGTTTCTGCCTCACTTGACCACAAAGGGAAAAAGGGTGGAGAGGCTCTCAGGTACCTTTCCTGGGAATGAGAAACCAGCTGCTCCTTCCACTGGGACCTTGTGGCTTTGGGGGGAAATTTGTTTAGATTCCTTTAGTTTCTCTTCACCATGTGGTTATTCCCCCTGGCAATAGGCACCTGCTCTTGGCCACATCTCAGCCTGCCTCAGGAAGAGGGAAGTGCAGGAATGGCCAGTGCCTGTCCTGCTCCTCCTTAATGCTCTTTTTCAGGGTGTGACTTCATCCTTTAGTATGTGTGGTGTTCCTTCATATTGAGATGATCCATTTGTTGGACAGAATGAATCTTGCTATTTATTTGGGATTCATTGCCTATGCATAGAGTAAGGTCAAAAGTGAATACTGTGATAATTCTGGCTTGCAACCTGTTCTGAGTGAGCTTAGTACCAAGTCCATGATTCCTGCTACATCTTTATCAGCTCTAGGAGATACCAAATCCTGTTGGAAAATCTCCAAGGACCTGAACATATGGGAAAAGAAAAAAGAAATCCAGTTCTTATAGCTGATTTTATTACTAATTTTTTATTCTATTTTAGTTATTTTCAATGTTTTAAAAGCCACTTATTAGATCTTATTTTGCATTTATCCATCTTGCTTATCCTGTTGTTACTTAGTTATGGGATTGAGGGACAGACTTCCAGAAATTAAGTGCTGCATAACTTTGAACAAGTTGTCTGCAATCCTTATTACTTTGATATACTGTGTGGAGAGGGGACGAAGTGCTGGGGTGAAAAGGGAGAGCACTTGAGTGAGAAGTGTTTTTATAGAGAGATAGAAACTAAAATCATCTTTAGGAGGACAGAGTCCTGCAAGATATCAGAAGGATGGGATATAAACAGGTTTGGGGTTTTTTAAGATGTTCTTCTCAAGCATGTTCACAAACAGTTTTTATACCAGCAAAGAAATATGTAGTCAGTGAAATGGAAAATATAACGAATGTGAAAAGTCAAAATAAGTGAACACCTTCTCAAGAGAAATTTGGAAAAATGTTGTATTTTTATGACTCTTTCTTTGGTACTTATGCCCTCTATTGCTGTTGGTTCAAGTTAGGTGAGTTGATTTTTGATGACCTGCTTTAGGTGAGAGGCAAGCAAGTGAGAAGTTCTTAAAAACATTAACTTAATTACATAATTCTCCCCAGACCACTAGAACTGGCAGGGTACAATGTGTAGCAAAAAATTTTTATTTTTCAGCTTATAATTACATTTTGTGTTAATGCAGGCCTTCAGGTCTCAAGTATCTGTCCTGAATGAAACAAAAAGTGGATCATTTACAAGATTTTATTTTCAGGGGGAAGTTGATATGATGACAAAACACAGTTGTTTCAAAAGTTTGCTTTGAGCACCACTAAACAGAGTAACTGCCTTTGGAAAAGGGGACAAGCTTCTGAGATTGCTCTTGAACCTGGATCACCCAAAGTGATGTACCTGCACAGGTTGGGTGAGCAGTGGCTGCTGTAATTCTAACCCAGGCTCCAGTGAAAGTGCAGCTTCTCCAGCTCCTCTGGATCACCCAAAGTGATGTACCTGCTCAGGTTGGGTGAGCAGTGGGTGCTGCCTCAGCCCTGTAATTCTAACCCAGGCTCCAGTGAAAGTGCAGCTTCTCCAGCTCCAGTGCAGATGTTTTCCATACAGGAAGCCTCTAATCCAAACTTTCCCTTCTCTCCTCTTGCTGGCCTCACACGGCCTTGTCATGCTCTTTGCTCATTCTGAAACAATTATATACATTTGAATGGCAGCCAGATCGATTGCAGCCTGTTTTTCAAAAATTAGCCTGTTGTTCTGACAACTGCATTTAGCAGAACATTCAAATCAACCAGGATGAAGGTAGAAAATAATTTAATTTTTCTTGTTAATGAGCTTAAGTATAACAATCTACCAAGTAAGTCCTGTTTCTTCTTCAACCATTTCCCACAGATCCCACACTCAGGCACAAACTGTGTGTATGTATGTCTTTATTCATACCAGAAAATTTCCAGATTGCACCAAGGAGACTTTGCCAAAGCATTTCTCTGAAATGCTTCTACTTCTAAAGAAAAAATCAAGGTAAATCCTGAAAGATGCTGAACAGCACTTTGCTTTTGTTATAACTTGTAAAGCCCAATTCAACAAACCAGTTTTGCTGTGATGAAATATTATGTTCATGCTTTGAAGTGACAGGGTGTCAGGGTGACATGAATCTCTTAAAAAGTTTCATAGCACAGCTCAAGAGATTTGTTTTCAAGGACTCACATATTCCTTGTGTTTGCATAATTAAGAGACAGATTTGTATTTTTTTCTGGTGCCAAAACACACAGGAAAGTACACATAATTTACTGGAATACAATGGGATAAGGGAACCTTCTGGAGTATTTTATTTAGGTTTCTGTTCTGGTTTGTATTTGCTGATCTTTTTTTAGTGTTTTTTTCTGGCAATTGGAATGGATCTGAACTTGCACCATCTCAAAATTTATAGAGCCTGGGAGCATGTGTGTGGCGTGGGTGGCTTAGCAGTATTTGCTGGATCCACAAAAGGAAACTTTTGCATGTATTAGGATGATAAATTTCACAACTGCTTTGAAGGTAAGTAGGAACACTCTTAGTGCTTGATTGATTGAAAAGATCTGAAAGATCTGTTTAATGACCACTATCAATCACATATATTTTAATTTGGAGATTTCTAATTTGCCCATTGTGTGCCTTAGTCAGAACATGCTTCATGCAAACTAGGGATTTATTAAAAAGCCCAAACACCCTAAGTTTGTTTGTTCCCTCCCTTTGTGTTACACAGAGACAGAATAACACCTTTATATCTTTATTTGTTCCCATGGAGATTTCAAGACACCAGTAAGAGAAGATCTACATTACATAAAAGTCATAAAACACATCTCTAACACATGGGCCCCCTTGAAACATTATTACGCCTTCAGGCTGTGTCTGCATGACCAAATCCAAGCGTGCCTGGAAACATTTTTGAGCACCAGGCTGAGAACATCTGTGCTGGTGAAGAGAGCTTTGCCTGGCATGAGTTCATCCTTTTACAAACAGTGCTGTATCCAAACAATTCCTGGGCACTTTTTGGTGTTTTGAGAGTTAAATGACTGTGGTGGCCATTCCCTCCAGGCAGGCCTTCTGGAAACTCTTGCACTTGTTCAGCACTGACACAGGCCATCCCAGTCCACTTAGACCCAAACACAGTCTCAGGCCAAGTTCATTTACTGGAGCAGGTATAGCCAGAAGAAGTTCTAGCAGAAATAGAAGAAATTGATATTTCCCCATGCCTTGTGCTGTCTTGGAAGGTTATTTTGGAAACAAGAAAACCCAACACCTAGTTTCTTGGATAAGGAACATCTTCTTCTCTGTGATTTTTATAATATCAGGTATCATATCAAACTAGCAAAGGTTCTCTCTCCAGCTTGTTTGCAACCAATCCTTCATTTTTGAGAACAGATTTTCAGCTTGAAATATTTCCATCTCGGCCTCTGTCCCAGTTTATTTCAGTTTCTCACAGACCTGCTGAGCTCCATTGTTGTTGCAAATGAGAAATAGGAAAAAACTAAAATTATCCTGAAGTTTCAGGGCAAGATGTGTTTGAAAAAGAAACTCATTACTCTGGCTACACTTTGGGACTCAGAATGGTAGGTCACAGAGTACTCAAAAGAATAAAAATCACATAAAGTTTTTAGTAGAACTTTGGAGGTTCACAAACTTATTAGAAATCCTCAGGAAGAAGGAAAAATTTGACTGAAAATTAACTGATTAAGGACATATTCTACCTCTGGTAAAAAAAGAAATAGTTAAAGAAACAGATTGGCCACTTGGAGACTTCTGTCATAAACCAAATGACAAAAATCACCCTCAGAATTCAGTGAAGAATCTAGTCTTGATATGACAAGGGTAAGTGGATATACAAGCTTGTGATTTAAACAGTACATTAATATTTTTAAATGCTTTCTATATACCAAATTCCCAACTAAAGTCGAGTCTATTGACATGGAATAATTTGTACCTCAGAAGGTAGAGAGAATTAGTGAGAATATTTTGAGAATATTCAGTGGAAGGAAACCCAAAACATAAGCAGTGTAAGAGGAGGGATTTACAGAGAAAAAAATGGGTTATTTACACCAAGTTTCCTCCTAGAAAGCACGTAATGAGAAATATTTGTAATCACTAGCAAAAATAATTAAAAAAGAAAAAAAGTAGAACTTCTGCAGTGCTGCTGGCTGGCTTCCAGACCAAGGGCCAGTCAAATGCTCTCCTCCCACTCCTTTTGGTACTAGCAGGAGTCAGAAACTCTGGGGCCAAGAGAAGCATTAACAGTGTAAAGGTCTTTTTGGATCTTATAAACAGAGTTGTATTGAATCCTTATTTTTTGAGTTTGGTTTGCTTTCTGCCAATTTGTTATTTCTTATTTTCAGGATATGTCAGGATTGCTTATTTCTGCCTTTCACTGTTTACTGTTTTTCTTATCTTTTGTTACTCCTGAGAATTGTCACGCTCTAATTTTTTCTTCAAGGAGAATGATTTCCTCCCTTCCTGACTGCTCTTCTGTAACTGCTTCTCCATCTTCCTCCTAATCTGTGCCTGTCATATCTGCTTTTCCTCACAGAACTCCTTGTCCGGGTTTCCTTTTTCAAAGGTAAAAGAAATTCAAGAAGTTAGAAACTATTTGCTCTAATATTTTGTAAATTAATAGTTCTTCTGTCTTCCACGTTATCTCTTCCCTCAAAGACTTGTGCTCTACTATCTGCTTAATGTATAGGTCCTTTTGTATAATCTCTCTTGAAAAATTCATTATGTGCAAAAACTCTTTCATGATCTTCACTAACAGAATGGTGATTAATAACATGTTGGAATAAGCCAGAAGTGACTCAGAGAGTTTTGGAAAGGTGCAAAGTTTTGAATGCATTCTTGAGCAAACAATACAACCTTGCATATCTCTTGCTTCTTAGAACTGGAATGCACATAAATTGCACCACTGCAATTGAGAGATGAACCTTCCCTGTCTAAAGGGTCTGTCACAACAATTACTGTGAACAGACTATTGCATGGAGGAAACCAGTGCTTGCACTTTGGTTTAATAGGTACCCTATAGGTACTGTCCCACCCTACAATTTTTGCTTTCAGTTGAAGGGAGAGGCTTCTTAAAGGAGCTATATGATGGCAGTTATCCAGATGGGATTTATTCATTAAGAGCAATGCACATGTGTATTGCTTAATGCAAGCCAAAATGAGACCTTCTTCAGCAGAAACCACAAACTGGAAAGTAGCCCTGTAGGAGGGAAGATTAAGCCCAAAGACACCAAGCACCTGGCATCTGGTATTTATCTAAGCATTGCATTTGGCTTTGGTTACTAATCTCAGCAATATCTGGGAATCTGTTGAGAGAGTCCAGTTGTGAAACACACCATGGTTTGGATGACTACTGGCTTTTCTTGTGGACAAAATTCTTCTTTTAATTAAGCCCTGAAGGTCTGATGATGTTAGCTATGTATCGTGAATGCCAGTAACATTTTCTCTTTGATCTCAATGGGAAGTGTTCCCGCTTCCAAGATGAAAGACATACCAAAAAGGACATTCCCCATTAAATAGATTTGCTGTCTGTAATGACCTAAAATTCCACCAAGTCTTAACTTTCAGGTTTTGCTGCCTACCACCTTTCTGTTGGATAGTCTTGAATAGTACTGAAATTTGTCCTTGTGCATTATTCAGCAATGACATCAGGTCAAAGTAAACTTAGCATTTCTATCACAATAAACCATTTCCCTGTGGTTTACTAGAACAGTTTGAACCTGGCATGTGCAGCATTTTCTCTGTGGAATGATTAATATCATGTGAGCCAATGGCTGAAATAATTACAAATGGAGGAAAAGGAACTACAGTAAAAGAAATATGGCACTAATGACCAACTTACCAAAGTAAAACTGATACACCTCAGAAAACAGCTGAGCATCATATGTAGAAAGCAGCAATCCCACCTCTGAAAGGATCAGAGGACCACCTATTAACCAAATAGGATACTGATCCTTTCCTTGTCTAGACATCTCTGTTTCCCTGTCTGCCATCCCTGCAGTGTGCAATGCTATCAGCTCTGGGGTTTCCCACTACCATGCAACTGTTCACGGGGCAGTCAATCACCAGAAATGCTCTAGAGTAAAGAGCAAAATGCATCTGGACCTTGCAATGTCTGAATGGACTCAGGATTGTGGGGAGTAGAGTGGTTAAGGACACCTGAGTTCTGTTGTGTTTTCTGCCAGTCCTCTCATCACTCCAGACACAGCGGTCCAATCTGTACAGCTTTGTTTCCCTGTCGCTGCATTTCAAATTGGCTTGGCTGGACTGTTACTATTTAAATTATTTTTTTCCTTCTTGAACTCAAGTGATCTTACACTTCAAGGGGTTTGTATACTTTTCTGCAGCTAATTCTACTTTAGTGACTGTCGCTGAGTAGAAGATTTCATGCCTAAAATATTCCTGTTAAAGATCCAAAAGGGCACTGGATATACTAAGGCATGTGCTTGTAACAGTAATAATTGTATATTGTGAATCTTCTCTTTAATCATTCACATGACCTTTTTCCACTTGAATTTTTACTTTGTATAAAGAACTAAGCTGCATTGATATCTTAAAAAAAAATTACAGCCACGTGTCTCTCAGCTGGTCTGATGAGCACTACTCAAGCTACCAAGAGTAGGAGAAAAAATCCCAGTGAGAAATCACCTGAAATCAGAAAGTCACTATGGCAAGCTAGGTTGCCAAGTAGTCACTTCTTTGACCCCAGCCAGCTGGTGTGGCTCATTCTTTGTAGGGCACCCAGGCAGATCTGGAGGTTTCATGTGGAGGTTTTCAGCCCACATAGTAGTGAGCCTTGTCAGCTCAGCGATGCAGAGGTCTCAGTAGGCTGCACAACCTGTGAGTTTCTGCTAGAGGTGGAAACAAGTGAGATAAATGGAAGCTCTCTTTCATTCCCTCTGCTTAGTTTGTTTGTGATTTTGAGTGTGAAAGGCAGATTCTTCAAAACATAGTTCTTTTTATTTCAGTCAATTTATTCAGCTACTTTTAAGAAGTGCCAAGAGTAAAGATGTTTAACACACATTGTTCAATGAATGTGGGTGAGATTTAGCTGAGGTTTTGGATTCTGATGGCAGGAGATTATAAACTAAGGTAATTATATAGGTTTAGTTCTAGTTTATGTCCTCTAGAGGACTAGTGAAATAAAGCTTCATCTTAGGGCAAGTGATCAAATCAGAGTCAGTGCTTGAACTGAGAGTAATCTCTAGATATAGATATAGATATATAGAGATAGATAGATAGATAGATAGATAGATTTTTTTTTTTCAGAATGAGATTATAGGTTTTATTTAGGACCCAATGAGTTTCTTCTGTCTGTAGTGGTAGCAGTTGCTGGTCTATGATTAAAGTTCAGGCTAAGATTAGCAATAGGGTTAAATTCAATGCAGACAAGGGCCAAGGAGCAGCTCCATGTGAAGCTGCTTGCCTAGTTTTGTGTCACAATGTTGGACTTATAACTAATTCCATTGCCCAGAGAGGATGATCAGTTAGGTTCAAATTTGTATTTTAACTGGCAGTGTTTAAGGAGTTTGAACTGCACAAAACTGAAATATGTTTCCCTCTCACAGAAAAAGAACAAATGCCAACAGAAACACCCTAATTAGGTTCTTTTAGTTGCCAAGAATTTCAGATTAGAGGAAAATCAGTATATTGCTGGATAGAAATTAGTGTTCAGACAAGTCACATGCTGCAGAAATAGAAGTCCATGAAAGGGAAAAGCTGTCCACGTGGATAAATCAGGCCTCTTGCCTGAATCCAGTCTCTCTAGTTTATCTGCAATGCTCTGGTTAAAGACTCAGGACAGCAAGGACCTAAGCAGTATTGAGAAACACTCGGGAAGCCTCTGGAGGTGGATGTGAGCTAGTGCCAAACCCAGGTCTCGTGACAGAGTAACTGCTTTATGAAAATGACTAGGGGTCATAATTTCACTTGCTGGGGGAACTAAGAATTAACTTTTGAATTAGCAACACTGTGTTGTAGCTAATGAGTTTCCAGGAGCTAACGGGTGTGGGTTGACAGTGTCAGCAAGGACTGGTGCTATGGGGTTAGACATGGGGATAGAAAAAGATGTTCCTAACACTGGCTTAGTCATAGCTCCTTGGCTTTCCTCTCTGACCAGAGATCTTAAGCTCAGGGCTAGCTGCAGTGCTGGCACGTGGCCTGGAAGGGCTTTTGAATCCATGTTGTACGCTAGGCTGGGGATTTCATGCGGGAAGGAGTTTCTGTGAGTCACACTGCTCTGGTATCTTGAGTCTATCTCATCTGGAGTAAAGGGGAGGATGGGCGCCAAGGTTAGGCAATGGCCTAATGTTGTCTGAGTGAAAATGCAGATTTAGAACTAATGCTGAGAGTACCAAGTGTATTTGTGTCAGACAGGACTTGCAAAAATTGCCATTTTATGCACATAGCCAACTTTTGTAATTCCTTTTGTGAATCTAGAAGTTTGTTTTCACTAGAAATATTGCTGGTTTGGATATGTGATATTCCCCTCCCAAAGCAGCGATACTACTCAAACATAACCAGTCTTCACATTTATGTGAATTATCTTGAAAATTTCTGTGGTATTAGATAATTATTTACGGCTATTAGCATTACATTTTTTTATGTGTTATAAGAGTAGATGCACTCTAATAAGTCAGAGCATTAGGGGCAGATTTACACTCTGTAGTGTAAACCTGAGACAAAAGTTCTCTGTGTGGGTATTGTGTTTCTCCATGTGGATGCATTAGAATTACTGTGCCATATGCGTGATGGGGTACAACCCTCATGCTTCCCTATAAGAAGAATGATGGGCTCAGGAAGCAATTTTGAGAAAGAAGTTTGGATTTATATCCTCTTCCTATTCTTGGGATAGTGAGAAACAACATAATGCAGCAGCAGCAGAAGAGTTCTCACCATAATCCCTTCTCATAATAAACAGAGTTATCTTGTTTCTCGAGTTAAATTCACACCAATAAACATACAATGGGTTCCCACAAGAACGTGCCCAAGGCAGTCCTCCACAGTCTGAAAATCATTCTAAAAACTATCTGAAAAATGCCCAAAGTGCAGGAATTGCTAGGTCTTTGTACTTGTCCTGCAGCTTAAAACTTCACTTCTACTGTGAAGTTTCTAACCCTAAGGATGTCCAGAGTACTCTTAAGCATCTGTAACCTCAGAGTTACTATTCACTATAATTTTATTCTGTTTCATGTAGGGATAAAATCTTTTATCACTTTGATGACACTATGATAAAAAAAAGGAAAAGTTGCTGAGAGTAAAATGCAGAAGGAAGTGATAAGATTTTAGACACATGTAAGAATAGCATTCATAGTGGAAATACTCAAGTGTATAAGATTTTGTTCATAAAGTATCAATGTGGCTGATAACTAACTGTACTAACTGTAATGCTGTAAAAGTGCTGTAAAAGTGTTCATTACAAAATAGGTCCCATTACAGGCTAGTCCCTCAAAATCAAACTGTTCATAATTTTCTATATCTCATTTTGGTGCCAAAAGGTTCAGATAATGCTAAAATACTCTTGACTTCTATAGGACATAGTTTTCCTTGCCTTACTCCTAACCATGTAATTTCCAAACATTCAGACCTCCCTTCTTTTCTGAGCAATTTTGTGGCATTTGGCATGCCTTTTATATGTTGTGTTTCAAGATGATGGCACAGCTACTAGTAAATGCTTCAGTTTTTCCATAGCTGCACACAAAGCTGGTATTTCAGTAAAGCTGAGGGAAATTAGACAGTCAAATCCTAATAAATTCCAGTGGATGCTGGACACAGAGCTGGCTCTGCTGCTTTGAAAATCCTGAGAGAGATACAATTTTCTTTGCTTTTACTAAGTAAATAGATCAATCTTTTAAAGTGAAATATTTAGAAATTAACTGAAACACCTGTTCTGAATAGATCTAAATATTACAAAAATGTAGCAGTATAGCTCTTGTAACAGTGTCCATATTCTCTGTTCCATCACTCCTCCCTGTGTAAACTGAGGACCTGAGGAGCCAGCAACTGAAGTCAATGGAAAGTGAAGCTGCTGAGCAACTCTGTAAACAAACTCTCACAACTCAGTGAGGTATGCACAGAAAAGCATCCAAAAATGTGCTTTTTGTTTGTGCAGTGTCTAAGTGCTCCATGGCTGATACCAACTCTAAGTGCAACTGCAGTGCACTGTGGAACAAGGGGAGGTGTGTTAGCCATGGGCTTCTTTCAGCCTCCCAGCCCTCAGGTGTACGGCAGAAATAACTGATGTGAAAGTGGGCAGCCTCCAGTTCAAAGGCAAAGGCACCAATAGTTATGGTGCCCATTAATTCCAAACTAAAACTAAGGCAGAGCATGACTCCTTTTTTCCAGTTTTCCCTGCTTTTTCTTTAATAAAGTTTAATATATGCTATAGGATACATTCATATCCATTTGTGTTCTGTTCATTTTCAGAAGTGCTCTAGTGTCAGGGCAGAGCATTTTCACAGGGTAAAATTAGAAAGCTATTCAAATTAAGTAATAAACCAGTATTTTACTTCTTAAGTGTTTGGTTTTGTTGGTTTTTCCCAAATGAATGTAACACATTCTGCCCATTTTATCCATCTTCACCAAGCAGTGATGTTCCTCTTAGTATACAGGGATTTCTGAAGGGTAATTTCACTTAGGAAATAGATTCAAATGCTTAGTTACTTTAATGGAATAAAACTGGTTTCAAAATATTTCAGAACCTTAGCCCTGGAGAAATTGGTTTTCCTATTCTGATTGTTTCACAACGACAAATCCATTTCTTTGGTAGTTATCAGATGGTGCATCTTTGAATGGCTATGACCATGTATCTATAGTGGGAAAGACTTTTTTTTTACATCTTCTCACTCATTCTTGACTGATCCAGTCTGAGTACTCCAGGGACTGAGAACACACAAGGTAACACCCACGAAAGCAGTCGATCTGGTGCAGGGCTGGGACTTCTGAGACACAACTGTGCATGGAAACAAAATCTGAAGAAAGGCGGGGGGAGATATGCTGATAATAAAATGGATTATGCATGCCCTTTTTCACTTCACAGTTCCTGGTTGTGGGAGGTACCAGATTATTCTGAGGGGACAGTCTGGGGACAGAGATGATACAGAGTCTGTGTGGGAGAGCTACAAGATGCCAACTTCTCCCACCCCATCTTGGCTTCTGTTACAAGTTGGTCACCTGCAAATCCAAGTCACATAGAAAGAGAAAAGTACATTTATTCAGGCCCAGGTTCATGACTTAAAATGCTATATTTTTTTCTGTGTATTCAGGGAAACCTGATGATTTCATTTTGATCTAATGGCCCCACTGCTCTGAGCTCTCCGCACCTGTTATGACTCAGCTAACTTAGAATACAAAAACCATTAAAATTTTACAAGTATTTTACATCCTATATGACTGTTTGAGTGGCTAAACATGTGCTGTGGAACTTTGATACAGTTTGGATGGCAAAACAGTTTCTGTTAAACAAAATGCTGTTGTGTAGGTACACAGTTTGTGGTGATTGGGAGTGGGGCTGTCCCAGCCTCATCTCCAGTGGGTGCCGCTGTGAGCAGCAGGTGAGCAGCACTGACAGCAATGAGCCATGGAGTGCCCGGGGCACTGAGCAACCACCAAAGGGAGCAGAGGGCACACGGGGGCAGGGCATCAGCATCAGGGGATAAAAGGTTCAGCTAAAGAACAAGCAGGGCTGATGCTTGAAGCCTTCTGAAGTGGTGGGGTGTTAGTGTGTAGGGGCACACACCTGAAGCCTTCTGACGTGGTAATGTGTTATTCTGTTTGGGTTGAAGATTTCTGAAATTGTATGGTGATACTCTGTGTATCCTGGTCCTCTTGACTGTGACATATGCTATGGCATATGCTGGGACACTAAGGAATCTGATATATCCTAATGAAAATTGTAGGTCTAACATTCGTGCCTATGTGGTTGTACAAGCCTATGCTGTACTTTGGTTTGCCTCTTGCAACTCATCCTTCTGGAAAGCAGATCAATAGTAAACAAAAAATCAAGGTATGATTAGGCCTGCATGCCCTATGGCTTGTCCATCTGAAAAGATGTTTTCTGCTATTGAATTTTCTTATCTATCACATTTTTCCATCTCTCTGTTTCTTCCAGATAGCTGGTTCTCATAAATTATGCAATGAGTGTATCACTCAAAATAAGGACAAGTGATATCCTCCAAAGAATTAATTTGAGGCTTCAACTAGGTCATTCCTGTCTGAGGCCACATAGACCATTATTTTTAACATGCCCCAGCGAAAATAGCTGTGCTGCACAATGTCTAGGGAAATGAAGAAATTCTTGAGAATCTGGCTAACATGTTTTGTACTGGAAAAGTTACAGAAACCATTGAGGAGGAGGCTATTATAGAAAAAAAACCCCACAAAACAAATCTAACAGCTGACATGAAGGATTCAGTTCTCAGAAACCAATGGGGTGTAATTCTTCAATTCTTTTCTGTGTATTTCAGTATAAAATCAACCTCTCTCTGGGAAGGTAGAAGAGGAATGAAAGAAAGTATTCTCCCTACAGCTGTCAGAAAGAAGAGCACTGATGCATTTTACATCAGCCTTCCAAAGTTGGAGGTAAAAAGAAAAGGATGATTTTAATGTTCAGTTAATGTTTTTTCCCATTTGTTATTTTAATAATCCAAAATGCACAGTAAGCTGTTAGAAGAAGTGCCATCTCTATTGTAATCTGAGTGCACCAAATTGAATTGGACCCTTGCTGTTCACAAATACCGATTTAGAAGTCCAAAAAACCTCAGGGCTAACTCAAGTGTGCTAAAATCAAAGGAAAAAACTTAAAGCTAAACATAATCCAAGTAGTTTAGGTACCCTTTTTTACAAATATTTTCTGTTGTCCTTTCAGTTTTTACTTTTGTGGAAGGTTATTCTGTTCTGCCACTAAACTTTGCAGCTTTAATGGCCACTCTTCTCTAGCTGTTCTTAGTAGCAGATGCAGCACAGTGTGTTGAACAGCAGGAACCCTGGCCTGGGGAGCCATGAGCCCTACTCAGTGAGTACTTCCAGCATGGCTTTTACTCTGTTCCTCTGTGCTGACCCAACAACCTAGCAAACATTTCATTATGTAGGCTCTGTGGGACATGTGGATGCAGAACAGAGAGCATGAAAGGGTAGGAACACTTCACTATTATTTTCTTATTATTTTGCAGTTACAGAATGTTTGGCAAATGATGGTACACAAAGTTGCAAGGCAGATGCTATAAATTGGGTCAGTATGATATATATGTCTGCCAAAGAGCTGTTTAAATACATTTTCACTGTTTCCAGCAAAAATAACAAGAGAGAAGCAAAGACATCATGAAGTAATTTTGTCATTTGGAAAGAAAACGCAGCAGGGATTTGTAAAACATACATGCAAAGGGAAGAACAAACTGAATGCACACCATACTTGAAAGCTTAGTGGAAAAGGAGTAATCGATAACACAAAACCAAAGCAATTATCTACCCTCAATTCAGTCTGAAATCCAAATTATATCATATGTAGGGTCACTAATGAAAGGAAACTGTTGTCTTTAGTTTGGATGCCATGTTTATTCTCTGCTCAAGGAGCAAGGGGCTTTCTAATGCCAAACATTTTACAAACCAGGGATTGGTTAAATCAGAAGGGCATTGAAGAGAAAGCTAATCAATTAAGTTATAACCACTTGTCTCAAATACAGTAGTGCAGGCCTCAGCCTTGCCTAATCCCTAATATAGGAGGCTACACAAGTATCCTCATATCTCCCAGGCAGAGCTGTTTGGTGTTACTTCCCAAACAGCAATCTGTCCACACAAGGAAAGGGGCACACTACAAACACCTCTATCAAAAAAGCAGAAATGAAGCTGAATACCTAAAATAACTTTTTTTTTTTTTTTTTTGGAGATGAAACACAAGAGTAAGTGACAGATGATCAATAACAAAGGACAGAAGGAAAAAGCTGAGAAAGGAGACTCCATCATAAATCTCAGGGGAGCTTCCCTGTTCAGAGTGCCAGTAGACAACAACATGGGAAAATACAGCAAGAACCAAGGCCACTTGATAATGGGCTGGACTGAAAGACTATGGTCATGACTAAGTCAGTCCTAAGTGACTAATTAAGTCCTTTCCATCTCCAGTGTCTCCAATAAAACCTCTTCCCTAAAATATAAAACAAATATCTGTAGATGAGCCAAAACAAAAAAGGGATGTTTCCTCTAGAAAAGACCCAAGGGCCTTGAGGGCAATGCAAATCAAATGCTTTTGGTTTGGAAGGAATAAATGTTATGAGCTGTGGAGGCAATCAAAATCCCATAAAGGAAGCTAGTAAATGCCTATTTACCCTAAAATTAAGAGGCGATACTTAGCTGTGTAATGTGGAAATACATCTGTGGCATGTGTTTAAAGACTCATGTACCTTCATGAATGCAATACTTTGTTATCAGGCCCCATGCTGCAAGTCACTGAGGAGGCTTTACAACTTCTTTTTGTGGGTTTTTTTTTTTTCCCCTAAAAAATGACTGATGATTTTAAGGACTTGCTAGCAGGTTTGTGTTACAGTTCCTAAGGGTATTTTCTAACGTGCTAAACTTGCCATGCTGATCTCTATAGGTCCCTCTGGCTTGTTGCTTCCTAGTGAGGATAGTGCTGGAACTGACTGAAGTTTTCAGTATCAAATTATATGTGGCTAAGATAGCCCTGTCTCGCCCACAAAGGGAAATAATTCCTATTTGACTGTATTTGCATTCCTATTTGCTTTATGCAAATACTTATGAGAGCTTTATGGCCCACTGTCTACAACATGCCACTTTTCATGCTGTTCCTTTTTTGGTCTGGAAAATTTTTTGGGGTTTTCTTTATATTTTTTTTTTTTGTTGTTGTTTTTAATACTATACTCTGCAATGCTGCATTACTCACTGGAGGCTTCCACATTTAACCATTTTATGGGACTGTTTAATGGCTTGAGTTATGTTTAGAACTTGCAAAGTCACAGGTTATCAGTGTCAAATGATCTAGCTTTGTGCACTCATAGGGCCACATTCTGTTCAGGATCCTTCCAATTCTTTTAAGCTATATAGCTCTTTGAAAGCCAGAACATCTTATAACATGGTTTCTTCTTTCTTGAGCTTTATTTTGAACATCCCCATGGTACTGTGTGGGGCAAATCTGAGCAAAAGTAGAAAGGAAACTTCAGAATACCCAGGAAACGGAAAACCTGACAGAAAGGTTTCAAAGATGATTAGCAGAGCTCTCTGAAGTTGAGAAGATGGAAGCAGGAGTTTGGAAGTAAAAGACAGTTGTACTTTTGCCATAAGCTTGGCCCCCAGCTCTGCTTTTGTACATATGCAGATATGTATGCGTGATGAGAAATGATTTTCCTCAGGACTTGCATCTTTGTTATTTATTACATCCCAGCAGCATGATGTGATGTGCCAAGATCTCAGCTGGATTTGGCCCCAAATTCCAAAATTAAGCAAGTAAATGGATGCAAGTGAAGTTCAAATTTTTCATTGAATGCAGAATTCAATAAAGTTATGCCATAGCTATTCCCTCAGTCCATGTTGCCTGGCTTTCAGCAATTACTGAAATGAAATGCAGTGTGGCACTGCAGACCTGGGCTCTACTCCCACACATCAATTCTCTTTTCCTATTCACATTTCTGACCTCCAAGGGGGTTTTTCTTCTTGAACTCTCCCGCTTCACATCAAGAATACTCTTTTGGCTCAGGAAGCCTAATAAAGCACTAAAAATATTCTCGTGCAGTTGTTGTTTTACATCTGTGGTAGGTTTGCATAGGGGGTAAAATCAAAAAGATTCTTCTAGTAGATCTGCTGGAAAAAAAAAAGATAAGTGCTTGTCAGGCAAACAGGCATCCTGACCAAGTTACATGGAAGCAAGTTCTATAGTATCCAAGGCACATGACAAAAAACTGGCATTCACTTTCTCCTTTCTAGTCTGTGTGGGTAAGAAAAACTGGCATGAATTATGTGGCTACAACTGAGAAAATTCTTTGAATTTCATCTGGTTTAAATAACTAAAAGGTTTTCTCTCATCTTGAAACTATCTTATGAACCTATTTATAAACTTTCCTCCCAATATGGAGATTTGAAATTATGCTTCCTATTACCCAGTAGGGAGGCTTAGTGTCAGGCCTTGAGTTTTGGGAGTGGTTTGGGAGATTCTTTCTTCTTTCTTTTGATTCTGTTCTTGCATTTATAAATAAGGATTTCGTAAGAGAAAGGACAAGAATTCAACAGGACTCAATTCCTAAATGCACAATGTAGCCCACCCATGTATTCAGTAATTTTCAGTCCATCTTAATGAATTTTTCACTACAGGAGACAGGACAGACAGGGAAAAATGAGGAGTTCATCCCAGAACAGCATGCACCAGATCAGTTCGACTGTGTTACCATGTCTTGAATACTTGACTCCCTGTATTGGAGACTGTAAGTTATAAATAACCATAAAAAAAATTTTTCCATAAGCAGAATTATTTGCTTACTCATGTCTGCCAGATGTCCACAAGTGACAGGAAGGAGTAATAACATGAACAAAGTACAGTTAGATTAATCTTCCTGACAGTATATATCTGGCATTCATACAGTGCAGAACAATAAAAATAATAATAAAAAAGGCAAAAGTGGTGTACTTTGTTCTGAATACAGAAGAGAAGAGTGGATTTGCCACACCATTTCTAAAATGGGCCAGCAGGCTTTTGCTGTGCTATGTTGAGGGAATGTGAGCCACATAACTTCAGTATAACCAGGAGTTATAGGATTCAGTTAGGAAATCTTGTTAAAACCTCTATTCCTAATAAATCTTCTAAATAAGGTTATAATTGTGTCAGGCTTTATTAGTGCATATACAACCTTCTATTATATACAGGATCAGTGATTAAAAGAAACTTGCTTTGTGCTTCCTTTAGAGAAATAATATTAAATTAAGCCTGGAATAGGGGGAAAAAAAAAAGCTAAATGTTGTTTGGTTTTAGACTTTGTGCAGTTCCCCCAAGTCAGGCTAAAACTAAGCCATTATTGATGCTAACACTCCTTTTGATTGTATAATTTCTATTTTCTCTCTACCATTTATAACATACCTAGCTCTTGTGATTGTTTGGAAGATGTGGTTTCGAGCTGGATTTATTGTTTGAATTTACATCATGGATCTGACTGAATGCTATGAGGATTTGCAGATCCTGTTTTGAGTAGATACCTGCTGAAGCAGCAGCACTTCATCTTTCTGTTTACTGCAGTGGTCGTTGAGCCAGTCTTTAGACATCATTATAATTCTACTTCCTGTCCCTCCACTTTTTCTTCATATGACCAGAAATGGCTTCCAGAAAGGAGAAAGGCTGATAGTTTTAGCTGTCGGTTCAGCCAACAGAAACTTTTCATACTTTTTTTTTTTTTTATGTCATAAAAAATTGTCTTATGTTCAGCTCTGCCCTGTTTCTTTATGTCTTCATCTTCACCACAAAAAATTGCTGTAGTACAGGAAAATACATTGTGGAAGCCTAAGGCAGTAAATTCTTAATTGTGGCATTCCTCCACACCTCTGCTTTGGTTACAGTATCTGCAGAACATTCTTTAGCTTTCTGTGTTGATCTCAACTGCTGAGTGTTTCCTGGAAGACACACATTTTTTTCATTCTCATTCCCTTCCTCATTTGATGTCAATAACTATTGGAGAAGGAATCCCAAATTCTTCAGAAATTAAGACATAGGTAAGGAATAGCTTCCCCACAAACTGTGGGTTAAAGGTTTCAAGCATTCCATTGTGCTGAATTGCCCGGCTGGGAAATACATGAAGAGATTGAAAACACTAGAGAGATTGAAATATGTCTGAATTCATACAGATAAATGAAAGAAAGTTCTAACACAGTGAAAATATTGAAAACACTGTGAGAAGAAGCCCTATGATGTACCATGTTATGCTTTTCTTCTGTGAAACTGTGAGTTCATTATTCCTGAAACCAAGAGCACATTTTGAAAGGGAGCCTTTTTCACCACTGGATGCAGAAATGTTTAATTGTTTGGAAATCTATCCACTTAACTCCAAAAATTCGTAATAGCAGCATCAATTTTTCCACAAGGAAAACCTTAGTTGCCCTTCCAAAAATCCATAGTTCCTTGAAAAATTGATACTGCTTGACTTGACAGCAGAAATGGCTCCAGCTGGAGGCAGTGTAGTTCCTGCTGCTGGTGAGCTGCCTTCCAGGTGTGCATCCCTGCTGCTGAAAGGTTAGAGTTCCAAGCCTTTGAGTGCTCTGGTCATGCTGTTCTTCTATTCATCTATTCAAATTTCACCTCTGTTGTTTCTGCTTGGTTCAAGGGTTGCTTACAGCCCACAGATGAACAGGATCCTCTTGTTTCCTTGTGAACTTAGAGTTTCACTGTCCTGAGTAAGAGGAAGTAAGGCAGCACAGGGAAGAACATGGGTAGCCACAGCACGCTGTGGTGCTGGAGCACAGCACTGGCTCCTGCACTCCTCTCAAGACCATGGCATTTTTCCATCTGCATTGCCTTTAATCAAAGGCACAGGAGCCATCTTCCCTGAAAATGGGTGACTGGTTTTGCTTGTTTATATGGAGTAAAACAAGGAAGAGACCTGAAAATGGGTAAAAGCAGCCTGTGCCTAGAATCTCTTGGCATCCACAAGTGGTGCATACAAATCTTGTGCAGAAATTCAGACATGTGAAAGTTGAGTATACTCCTGTTATTGGAGATGGAATAGGAGTTCAGGGAGGAAGGGGGAGTGCTGGCATGCTTGGAGGCTTGCTCCCTTTCTGAATCAGTGTTTGCAGAAATCACACTGCTAGCCAGCAGTGTGGTGTCTCTTCCAGTACTGCTTTTAAGGGTAATGCAAAACCCATCACTGCCTAGTGCCATTGCAGAGTACAACTTGGCAACCTGCAGCATCAATGGGAGCTCCCAGCCTGTTACCAGGGACCAATATCCAAAAATACACTGAAGGCCTAAATATTCCTACACACACTGAATACCATTCAATACTTATAGTTCCAGCCTCCAAATGCAGCATTTGGGAGGAAGCTGCTGAGTTCATTTTCTCAAGACAGGAAAAACATATTTCCAAACAGGTTTTAGCCCAGCTTGTTCAGTCTGCCCCGAACAGATTCCCAGAAAAGTTGCATCATGACATCTCCTGCTGGACTCAAAGCAAAAGCCATGCACTCATAATGTTCCCTGCCTTGGAAGGACACAGTATAGGAAGCAGACAGGTGCAGGACCAGCTGCATAGCAGAATTTTGCTTTTACTTTCTTTAATAAATGCTACAATAGTGGTAAGAAGGGGAAAGAACAGATCAGTCCTAACAACCTTTTTGATATTTGGCTCAGATTATCAACATGAAGAGAGGAAAACTATTTTTCAAAGTATATACACTGAAATGCTTCTGCCACTGAGCCCTCATTAGTAGGATATGCAGAAGAAGCCCTCACAACAGTATTGATTTCAGACAGTGAAGAGCTAGTAGACTATCTTTTCTTGAAACTAATACCAAATGAAAAGAAGGGAAGGTCCTTCATAAGCATTAGATTAAAATGGAACAAGATCATTACTAGTTTATCAGATTAATTGGTAGACTTTGCCCCACATGCTTCAGATACAAGTGGAAATACCTGGCTTCAGGGGCATGGTGGGGTTGGGGGATGTTCAGATACCTTGCTGCTCTCTTGAAACATGGACATTTGTTCTGTGCTCTCACACTTCTCTCTGATAGAAACTGTGTGGATGACTCATTTTCTAAAGAAGTTCAAGGCCCTGGAGAAACATTCTGGAATCTTGATTTTGGAGGAAATATATCATTCTGTTTTCAGTTGAAGTACACCAGAACAGGAGTCTTTGAGAAACAGTGAAAAGGTGGTGATTTATTACTGTGGTGAAACAGGCTGAAGTCCAGTCTCCAATACTTCTTGCACAGGAATTCATAATGGGTAAGTCACTGTTAGTCACTACATGAAGTGCTTTGCTATTTTTTTTGTTTTGCTTTATAAAAATGTGCCCCTGCTTTTATTGTTTCCTAAATAGCATTAAATATATCCAGTTAAGTTTGTATTAATGTATGCTTTTTTGTAATCTCTTCAATTCAACTATAGTATTTAAAGAAGCTAGGGAATGATCTTGGGAATTGCAACAGGAAAACACAGAAATTGAAATTGTGCAAGAGAAGATAAGGCGAAGCCAGTCATTCCACAGTTTTTTTGTAGAGCCAAGAACAATAATTGGTCTATTTTAAAAAGAAAGATGCACCTGTAAAGATATTCTGCTTGGCAAGATCATTAATATTTCAATTATGAAATGTCACATCAGCTTGGTGGCCATGTTCAGGGGTGTATACAATGTTCTGTTGAGTGCTATGGGTGCACCCAAAACTTCACACTCAAGTCTAAGCATATCACTCACACTTTTAAGCCCCTTGATCATTGATTTTCTTTACAGTATTTTGTCTTAACCCAGAAAAGCAAATACAAAGATATTAAGGAAGTTGTTCAAGTAATCTATGATTTATACTTTGTCCTTTCTTGATGATTACTCTATACATAACCATTGTTACAGCAGAAATTAAGAAAAAGCATGCACCTTCCTGTAATTAATTTACTAGTTATATAGAGTTGTGTTGCATGTTGGATATCATGTATACAGGATATTATTCAGTCTCTACACTCAAGACTATAATCCCTTCAAATCTGACAGGAAAGGACATTCAGAGACAAAACTGCAGAGGAAATAGCAATTCAATAAATATCAATCACTTTTCCAAGTCAGTGCTAAAGTGTTAGCACAGTACATTAGTACAGTATTAAGGGAAACAGTGCAGTTTGAGTGGCTGAGAAACACTCCCAAGTCTGTTCCAGTGTCTTCCTAATGAGTGGAGGGCTGAGGATGTAGAAGGTATTCTCAGAGCCTGCTTCCTGTTGAAGGAAAATTGCCTTGGCACAGGATCTCTGCAAGACAGCTGCAGGCTGCTCCTTTGGGAAGCCCTTCTAGGCTCCACCAACAAAGTGGAGCCAAGGATAAAGGCTGGAGGAGCATGCTGAGAACTCAACCTTTGCACCACTGCAGATGTTTGGAGTGGCACTATAATCCTCTTGCACAGGCTGGAATGTGACCCAGGTTTTGAACTGTCTAAATTGCATTACAGTTGTGGCATAGAGATAATCAGGTGGACAAGATAACATTTTAGCATTGGTCCTTTCCCCACCCCCACCAACACCCTGACTCAGTGAGCTCCATGTGGAGTCTGTGTGATGGGTCACTCCTCACAGAAGAGAACTGGAAAGAGATCCAAGCTGCAGTTGACTAAAATTGCTCAACAGGGTGTCACAGACCTATAGGGTGAGGGTTTTCAAAAGCAAAGTACAGACGGTTGATGTCTTTGGTCTAAGGGGAAAAAGTCTCTTCTTCCCACAGAATACTGGTATTTATTCTCTTTCTTCCCCTGAACAGTTCCTGATGCAAGAGTAGTTATGCGCGTAGCTCAATACTATGTTTGTTCCTTTTCCCCACAGGATGGATTGTAGTTTTTGTATCTACAAGAAATACCCAGATCTCGACTTCAAGAAAATCTCAACCACACATTTTCAGTAGCCTAAATCACGCTGCACTTTGTTCAGCACATTTAAGTCTAGATGTCAAATTAGTCAAGAAACCCTTCATGTTAATATTCAATTTACTAGCCGCTAACTTTTATTACTTTAAGCTTTACTTGTATTTTTATGATTAGGCTAGTATAAAGCTCTCAGAGATAAAAAAAAAAAAAAATCCCAAGGAATAAAAATTTGTGATATTTATGGGGTTTTTGAATTGGTACTTTAAGCCCAAGAAGTTTATGAGATATGACTGGAATCTATAAAATATTGGTCTACAATAAACCAATCAGACTCTCTTTGCTTTTTTATACTTAAGACATGGCATATACATAATCACTAATATATGAGAAATGTACCCATATAATCCTAAATTTAAACTTTTCCTGGATAATAGTTAGAGTTAAACTGTGCATGACATTTAACTAAACTGGCAGCTTTTCAGCGTGCCATGTTTTTGAGAACACAAAGTAAAAAGTGTAAACATTTCAAGGAATGTCAATGGCTAGTTTTAATTTAACATATCATTTTTCATACAGCAAATGAAAAAAAGAATGATGTTTACTTTTTTATTGTTAGTATTGCTTAGGCTTTGTGAAAGAGTCTAATGAAAATGTTCTTTTTTTCATAATGCATCAGAATGTTCTGAGTTAATAGGTCAAAATATTTGCTCTGAAATGTCAGTCAAAAATTGCTGACAATTTAAAACTTGTGGATTTTATGCATTATCAAGTGTATCTCAAAAGTAATTTTTGCAAAACCCTCCTTTTTCTACAAATTAGAAGCAGTTCTTTGTATGTCCTTGAAAGCTTTTTTCCCTGCTGCTGAAGTACATTCTGCCTTGTTCATCTAAAATGAGGAAAAACTGAATTTATGCCAAATAATTGGCATGCATTGACAAAGACTTCAACTAATTGGAAAGAATTCAAAGATTTTTCTGCCATTAAGTAATTTTAAAAATAGAGAGTTTGTCACACATATTTGGACAGACAGTAGTAGTAACACTTTACTTGAATATGTTCATTCAAATGTATATTCAAAGCAGGGAAACTGGAACAATTGTACATCCTTTTTGCAGGCATTTTGCATAATTTATGTTAAATTGAGTTGGAGAGTGGGCAGGTCTGGATTAGACTTTGAATAGTTTGCAATCAGGTACAAGACGAAAGGGGAGTCAAGTGTAACAGAATTTGCATTTTGGGTGGTTTGGAGGCTACGAATTCTACAGTGTGGAACTTAAATTCAGAAGGTCAAGGTAGGGCAAAGGACTGTCCAATGTAAGTTGGTCTGAAAAAATTTTATATTTTATTTACTTTGAGTAAGGTATCAGTGTTCCTCGTGTGTTTGCTATCTAACTCAAGGATTTTTTTTTTTTTTTGCTGTAAACTTTGACACTCATGCATCTGAAGGAAAAGAGAAATTTCTCAGTTTCAAAGGAAACATGAAATCAGTTACCATGCACAGGTGAGATAAAAATGAAGGTTGAAAAGGATTACAACTGCTTTGCAAAATGTGGACAAATACTGAACGACCAAGTCATTAAGGGATCTATAATAGAATTAGAGACCCTTGCAGAACAATCAGACCAGACTGGATCCTGCTGCATGGATCAGATTTAGTTGTAAGCTTGTGGCTAAAGTGAAAAGTTGTCCTCATTCAGACAAGTAGTGTGGTAGCAGAGGCAGGTGACAGCAGAGCTGTCACCAAATTTTTTTTATGCCAAGATTTTTATTTTTGACTCAATAAAAACAGCCTTTGCACTGCTCATTTTGTGACTAACCTTTTGGGAATTTACCATTCTCTTTTACCTTGGAGTGAGACAGCTGAGACTTGACTCAAACATGGTGAAAACAGTAAAAGTCAGACTCTACTACAGGATATTTCAAAGTAGAATTCAAGATTAAAAGAACCAGAAAACAAGATAATGTTCCTTTAGAGAAAAAGTTACGTAACAAGTTTTAAGTTTGAGGCTGAGAAATGACCATGCCATCATACTTAAAGAAATGAAATGGCCTTTGTCCTTTATATGTGCATGTCATATCCTATAGAAGAGAAACTTGCTGGTTTTCTCCTCCCAGGAAAAAATCCCAGAATGGCATCCATTTAACTGGATACACAGAATTTTTCAGAAGCCTGCACTCAGCCTACCAAGATGACTGGTGCTGTCTCCTGGAACAAAATGGGTATAATTCTTGAACAACTGGCCAACTTCTAACATGGGTGAGTGCTGAGCATAGAGGGTTTATGTCACAGAAGCCAGAAACACAGTGTGGGAAGGAGCACTGTACCGTACCACATCGTGCTTCCATCCTGTAAAACTGTGAGGGCAGAATTCCTGAAACTAGGAATACATTTTCATCTTTTTTATTGCAGGATACAGAAGTGTTTAATTGTTGGAAATCTGTCCACTCAGTTCCAAAGACAAGAAATAATGGCATCAAGTTTTCCACAAGGGAAACCTTATTTCTCTTTCCAAAAGCTCATAGTCCCTTGAAGCAGGAAGATATGCCAGAAGTAAATAATCTGAAGTTGAAGGCATTCATAGAAAAAGACTCTGCTTTGATTTTCATGTTCTCAAGAGGAAGAAGGGACATGGGATCTGCTTAAAGATCTCATTAACTGTTAATTGTTGCCTGATAAAGCAAACACCTCTATGTGATATTCCAGGCTGAGTTATTTTAGGAAATTTTGGTTAATCTCACTCAAAAGAAAATATAACCTGTATACCAAGCAGTAAATACTGTCAATTGCTTATGATAAAGAAGGAAAGGATTTATGCATTGTTCATTATTATTGGAAGTCTTAACTCTTTTAAATTACTAAACCTCTGGATAAACTTCATCTGTAATCTGGCAGATGTGGAGAGGAAGCAGGGCAGTTTTGGTGTAAAAGTAATATTCTTGACATAAAAAGAGCTCCTGTTTATGGAAGATACAAAATATATAAATACCTGTCGTGATACAGAAAAGGTTAATATTAATGAACTTGAGCTGTAACAGAATTAAGTATAGGCTCATCAGTTTAATAATGAAGTGTTTATAGAGCGTATCATTTTGGGAGCAGCACCAGGAGAAAAATGTGACTTAAACACAACCTTTTTGCTGTTTTTCAGTTGCCGGAACAACAGAGTAATTTATTCCATCCCTCTCTTAAGTTTAGCACACTCTCCATCATAAATCTGGCCACATCTGTTGGCTGGCACACAGGGACACTTTGTCAGGCCTGAAAAATGCCAGCTAGCTCCTTTTGTGCAGGTATATGGAGCATGCTGCCTTTTCTCTCTACTACTGTGCCTGTAGTCACAACCCCCAGGGGCCAGCTAAATGGACTATATTTCCTGCTGCTTTCATGTATGGAAGCATGTGACTTAAAGAGATAAGCAAACTTTCACAATACTTTTCTAACAAAATACCCTGGTGTTTTTAAGTGTTGCACTTTGGGCAACTATACTGCCATTTTTCTTCCCTAATTTAAGCAAGAAATCACATTTGTAACTGTAAGATGATATTTGAGAAGAGGGAATGTTCTATGCAGCAGCCAGCTAAGCTGCTCACACCTTTATTTAAAGTGGGAGAAGAGCTATTTTCCAGCTTGTGACTGAATTTCCAGTCCCATTGCCAGTGATTCCCATTTCTGAATCATCTTTGTCAGGAAAAGACTTCATTTGCTGAATCAATTTGTACTGCTCTAAATCTATATTGAGTATTGTTCAAGCAGGCAGCATTATTATATACATTCCTGTGCAATTAGCTGAAACGTGGAGGCTATCACATTTAAAGGGAAAAAAGTACAATATTTTCTTCTTAACAAATCAATTAGTTTGTTGAACAATGAAGGAGCATCATGATGTTTCTTTGGATTTTGCCACCTACCTTTGTACCTACACCTGTTCTTTACAAGAGAATAATGATGTATCAGATAAAAAAAAAAGTGATTTTAAAATTACACACTGTATTTTAAAAGTATATTGGAATGAGTTTGCATTGTGTCAAAGTCAAGGGTTTAAATCACAGTCAAAGAAGTTGCCTTTCCAACTCCCATTTAGTTATTTTTGCTTATACATTTTATTATAGCATTGTATATTTGATTGCTGTTTCATTCTGTTTGGTGGATTGAGCTTACCTATTAAAGAGCAATTTCCCATCGTGACCTGTACTTGCTATTAGTGTGGTCTTGTCAGATGCTGCCTAAGATACAGAATTATTTGTGGACTGCCTCCCTTGAAGTCAGTAGAATGCGGAATTATTACCCAGACTTCCCCAAATGAACCAAACAGTGCAACATCAGAGCAGCTCATTGTCTCAGGTAGTGCAGAGTTTTTTCAAAGCATAGATCGGCACTTTCAAAGTATGAAAAGGTTCTCCTGTGGCTTGCCTGCAATTCTGCTGATTAATTTTGGACTCGATGGTCTTGAAGATATTTTCCAGACTAAATGATTCTCTGATATGCTCATGTCCTCACTGGACACCTGGAATAAGTAGAGGATCAGCCATAGACACTGTACATTGAGTGGCAGTGAGTTTTATAATATTTTTTAGGGTGGAATTGTGTTGCCATGACTGACACCATCCTTTCTGGTTTGTTTCTTTCCAGGAGACAGGTAATCTTATACTTCATTCACTTGATTCCATACAGCTGCTGCCAGGGGTGAGGCAAGTGCAAACAAACAAATTACATTTTCCTTATGGATTTCACAGAACACAGAATGATGCAAGAGTCCACAGGATGGGGGGTGAACTGTGCCACATGAATCAAAGTTTTGCATAGCAATATAAGGATGAAAACTAAGCTGCTGCCAGCCACATGAATCATGAGTTTTCTAACCTCTTGAAGTGGGATTCTGAAACTGTAATGAGACAGATAGCCTTTATACTTCTTAGAGTAAAAGAAAGAATTCTTGAGAAGCTGTCTGTTACAGGAATGAAATATGAAACAGGAAACATTACCAGCATCTTTTTACATGCAAACAAAGCAGGGGTCCTAGGGTTTTTTTTCTCATGTGTTCTTGCAAAGACACAAGAGAAAATGACATCCTTGATTACACAGACCAGATTTGACACCAGTTTTTCAACTGCTTTGTAGAATAAACTTTTTTGTGCAGGCAGCAACAGAAATAATGTTGGCATTTGTTTGCAAGGCAGAAAGAGAGCATTTGCAGGGTAAGATGTGTTTTCTCAAACAATGCAAATGAACTGCAGTTGTCTTACTATTTGCATTTTAAATGTCTGAGATTGATACTGACTGGTCCTGTTCTCTCTAACATTTCTGCTACGTTCCTCTTGATTGAAGGTCTCTGCCACACAGTAAGGGAAGAGTCCTTTCACATAACTTCATGTTCCTGAGGACATAGTGGAGTTTGCCCAACTGCACAGAAACAATGGCTTAGATTTCTAAAGGGAAAGTACTCAATTTACATGTTGAGAAGCACATGTGACAGGATTTTCTGCAATCTGCCAAATTCCTTGGGGACAGAAAAGCACCCAGCCAAGATGACCTTGAGGAATCTCTGGTCTTCAAGATAGACTTGTCATTTTGTATGTCACACAACTACCCAGCCAAAACATCCAATGAGACTGCAGTAAGCTTCAGTAGTTTGGCTTCATGTTTCATTTTAATATCCAGCACCTCCCCAAGATGTCTTTGAAGAATGCCAACTCTACCTGACAGATGAAAACCTGAACTCTCAGGAGCAGATCTGTTTATGGAGCAAGGACTTAAGACAAAACCCAATAAAGTTAGTTCTATGCTTCTGCTTTCTCAATTTAAAGATAGATTTCCAAAAGGTATTGCACAGCTCTTTTAAATCAACTCATACACCCACACCTTGTCACTAGCAAAGGGTTGATCATGCATCTGCACTTTCCAGGGCTTTGCTCAGTCTGACTTTGGAAGTGGCATGTCAGGCAGCTTCATTCCACCTGCTGAATGGGGCAGGTAGGAGAAATTTCTTTGCCTTCACAGAATCACAAGATCTGGTACAGTAGATCATATACTAGGTTGAAATCAAATTGTGCTATAATAACTTGATTGCTAAGAAAAATAATTACAGTATTACTAGGTGAAGAGACATGAAATAAATGAGTTAATTACATGCCCACTTACCTCTGTGTTAAGCATGATACAGCAAATTTAATTTATCTATGCTTATTATAGGCACAATATAGCTCTATGGAATACATTATAGAGTAAATTATTTTGCAATCTATTTCATGCTGTACCTTTTTAAAATTCTTCTCTCAGTCTAAATTGTCTGGATCATAAAAATCTCAAGGACAAGGAATACCAATAAATAGGATTAAACTACAATGTGTATGTGCAGTTAAGAGTGAATATGCAGAAAAAAAAGCAGTTAATACTATTCCTCCATTAACAACTTTATGTATTATCTGAAACTGGAATTAAACAGCATCTTAACAATGAGATGCATGAATTATATTAACTCAGAAAATTTGGTGTGCCCCAGACTAACCCACCATAAATGTAAAACATAAGAATAGGAGCACAAAATAACAGGTAGTTTGTGCTGTCTCCTTATGTGGCTTACTGTGCAAGCATTTTTAAATTATCACATTCTGAGGTGACACTGATGAATAGACCAGTCTTTAGGTATTTCTAGGGTGTCTTGCAATCATTCCACCACTTAGGAATCAGGCAGCATCACTGATTAGTTCTACTGATTAGTTCTTCTGCCTCCCTTCCCTGGAGTTTGGTAATTCCTTGAGCTTGTTTTCAAAACTGAAATGGTTTGAGAGCAGGCTTGGCTCCCAAATCCATAAGAAATATCAGTTTCTGTATCCCAGTGACATGGTTTCCCCTCATGACTGCTGCACTCTTAATGACACCACTCATTGCTCTTGATAGTGAAGAGTATGTTGCATTGGGATTTTAACTTCACTGATTCCTTGTTATTTTACAGAATGTTGGTATAAATAATAAAAAAACCTTCTCATGTATGATTTAAGTGGTTAAATTGATGGATTCCATTCCTTTTTTCTGATTGTTACAGAAATTGCATTTGTTTAAAGTGTTTGAACTGAGGTACAAAGCACAATCATCTCACAGTTTGGGGGAAATACCACATTATGAAAAGCAGAAATATATTGACTTCTACAGTTACACTGAGAAAACCTTTTTTTAAGCAAGCTTTACATTTCCGCTTGCCATTTTTTCCAGTGATATTAAATAGTACACTGAAGTCCCTGTAAAGTCCTGCCAGAGAGAGAGAACTTCTGGATTTCTACAGCACTGTGAGATTTCACTGCATGCTGTGTCTATCCTGTGGACAGATCAATTTGAGCATGTACCACATTTTGCTTCAAAACAGCATAAAAATTAATGAAAGAGATAGCGGCCTTCAATTTTCAGGAGGCTGGTGTAGTTTTTGGAATACCCCTGGGTCACCATATGCATTTCCACACAGTGTCTAAACAAGGTTCTATTTAGTCCTCTGTTACAGCTGTTTCTCATTTTCATCTTGCAGATGCTATCTTGCTTACAAGGCAGCTTAGTTAAAAAGCTGTGTTGACTCATAAGACCAAGATGTACAACATCCAGTTAGATGGAAAAGTGCATAACCCCTTTATCATCCACAGGGCAAAAAGCTTGCAGGGGGAGAAGATTCTAGGTCCAGAAGTAGTGTCAAAGCTCCCTTTTTCTGTGAAGCATAGTTGACTATTAAAAGCCAAAAAAATGTGCTTATTCATCTTAATATTATGGAAAATCCTGGTGACTCACTGCATGGGCGAGAGAAGTGGTTTAGTTTAGTTATTACTGTTTGTAATTGAGTTCTCTGTTAAGATGGAAACAAAACAGAAATAATACAGAAGATTCCCTAAGTGTTCAGGAGTTAAGGAGCAGGAGTGTATTTACAGGCACATCCCTGAACCAGTCAGCTCTTAACACTGAATAAATGTGCCTAAGACAAAAAGAAGGAGGAAAAAACAGAAAAAAAAAAAAAAAAGAAAAGAGAGGAAATCTCAGTCTTTCCCTATCCTCTCTAGAGCCAGGAGTTGGAACAATGGAATTTCCCTAGTGGGGAAACAAAGACATGATGTCTAATTGCTAGGACATAAAGACTCAGAGGGAGAGCATGCAGTGGCCAGGAGAGCGGAAGAGCACTGACCCAAACGGTCAGAAAGACAGGAATCTCAGTTCAGAGCATGCACAAACACTTCAAGAATCCAAGCACAGCCAAAAGAAGGCTCAGGAGTATTGAGGCAAAGCAAGCAGACAAGTAGTTGCTAGTCTTGTTTTTATACATTTGTCTATGTGAATGCACACAGATATTCTCCAGCTGACTAAGGAAAGGCAAAACTTTTTAATCTAATTTCCTTTTGTCTCCAATCCATATGTACTCCTATACATACTGAGATCTCAGGGCAGATTTGCTCAAACTTTCAGGGAACAGGGAGAGCAAGCTGGATAATGTAAATCTAGGACAGGGCATACAATTCTGATGGCTTTAAGAAACAGGGAACTCATTGCCTCCAGTGCATGCTACAGGAAAAGCAGGAGCTGAAAGCTATTATTGAGAAAGCACTTGGCTGTTGGAATGACTCCTATACAGAGCAGACTCACAATTCCAGCCAGTGGGAACCCTACAAACCAGTGAAAGAGGACAGAGTTTGTATCAGGAGATAACAAAAAGATTTATTCTCAGTAAAGGATTTGCTGAACACTGTTTTTCCTGTTATTCCCAAACCTGACTTCTCCTGAAACTTGAGAACTCTTGATTCATGTCAATAACCTTCAAATCAGTTGCCAGTTCCTTCCTGGGGAAAGCAAGCCCCTCCTCAGGGAGTAGAAGTTTCTCTTCTACTTGATAAATTTCTGCTATGCACATGACTCAAGTGCAAATTCACTTTTTCTCCTCTGAACACCCCAATATTTAGACTTCAGCATTTGAGGGAATAAAGCAGAGAACTAAAAGTTATCAGAAAAAAAAACTATGTAAGTCTTTCTGAAATTATAATATTTGATTTAGAAGGACATCCTTGAGTCAGGAGGACACACAAGGGTACTGGTGGTGTAGAGTCAAATCATACAGGCTTTTCATGGGGAAGTAATTATATGGGGTTTTTTTTTCAGAGCGCTTTATAAACACTAATTATGATTTGTTCCTAAATTTTCCAGGTGAATAAACAGAACTAGAAACTGATTAGACAGTTTGCTAACCTCTGTGAATGAGTCAGCAACAAGCTTAGCAGCAGTTCTTTTGAATTTTATTGATTATTGCCCTGCTTAAAACCTTACTCAGTGTGGAGGACACTGAATACCTATTAGGCAAAGGAAAGTTGCTTTAAAAAAATTATTGGAAAGGTACTGACCAGTTTAGATAAGAGTGCAAGCCTTCTGTACCTTTAGTTTTTATTTTAAATTTCCCCTTCACTCTCAGGAAGCAGAAATGAAGTTGGACTCTGTTTCATTGGAAAAGAGGAGACCTCTTTGATATGTTTACATGTCATTAGTCACTGCATCTGGGAGGTAAGTTGCCCTTGGCTTTCTGCATCTGTCCCCAGTGTAAGCAGATAAAGACAACTCCTTTCCCAATGCCAGGATTCCACAAGCACAAGGGCCAGCCCTCCACTTCTCTTACATTTCTCCCTTCCCTGCAATCTCTTCAAAAGATCCTGTGCGCTAGAAGAGCCAAGTTAATTATTTTAAAGGTTCCAATAGTTTATTTTTCAGAAAGATTCTCAGACGTATGAATCACCAGGAATAACCGTAGTTCAGGAAAAACTTCTGGGAGTTGGATGTAACTGCTAACACTTGGTCAGAATCAATTATATGGGACCTGGAGGCAAAGGGAAGGGGAAAAGCACGGCTTTGCAGTGCCCTTTGAGCACACAGGGAAGCCAAGGAGGCATTTTAGCTCAGCTTAGTGACAAAAAACCAACCCAAACATGAAGCAACCAAGGTCTAAGTCTTTGACCCTGATTTCAATATCTTTGTGTTAAAACAGAATTGACACGCACTTATGCTGAACCCTTCTTTGAACAAGAGTTTTGCTGAAAGGGGAAAAAGTTTGGTTATTTTGTTGCATTTTTCCTTTTCTACTTTTGAGTGATTTTCTCAAGATTTTATAGTGGTACAAACTAAGCTTTCATCTTTAGTTATACAAACTTTATGGTTCTAATAAAAGTTCAAGCAACAAAGAGTAGTTTTAAAATTGAATAAAACCAGCAAAACTAGAACACAGAATATCTGTGGCACCAAAATATGTTTCTGCACAGAACAGAGTATTCACAGGATCTGTCGTAACACTATATGGAATCAATTTCTGTCTGGCAAGGAAAATAAAAGTATAACATTTCTTGTGCGAAGATTTTTCCACATTCACTCCAATAGTGTGTGTCATTAGGTACATCTGTGACAAAAACATCACTTACAGCAGGCTAGGAAAGAGAAACCTTGGCTCACTTACCCTATTACTTCATCTCTAGGGTTTGCCCTGGTGCACTTTTCCAGTAACATGATATTTGGATAGATTCTGCATTGTCTTATATAAAAGAAGTTACTATAACAGCCATCTCCCTGCACTCCATGACTTATCTGTAATTGTTTTGTTTGGCTTACAAAGTTATATCCAGTAATTTTATAATAATGTACAGATTAGTCCATGTAAAATCGGTCATACTTGTTTATATATATGATTAATTAGTAATTTTTCTTTGTTTAGGCTTTAAACTGTAATCCAGTGGACTGAAGATTCTGCATTGGGAGTTGTCATTTGTGGTTTTATGGTAAATTATAAATCACCTCCTAGTGTGACTATATATTTTCACTCATAATTGTTTATGAAAAATGAAATAGCAATTATAAAGTGTTTTTAAACATTTCCACTGCTATTATGTAATTTCATAGTCATGTCAACCTAAAGGTTTTAAAAGCAAATATAAGTCAATTTTGTGTTTCAAAAATTACAGAACTGATTTGACCTTAAAACACCCCACCCATTTTCATCCCAAAGTTTTCTCCAAAGACTCAGCGGCAGCCAGTACCATATTTTGCTGAAATACATTATATACTTATGAATCATTTGCTTTGTATTTAATTCAGTAAGGAGGAAAAGCAGAATTAGATTTGAGAGAGGGACTAGTTCTCCAAGCATTTTTTACAGAATACCTTTTAGATCTCACCCTCAGTAGGACTCATGTGTGAACCTTTAGTGAGAGAAGGAAGTTGTGACAAGAGTAGGATTTAAACAATTTAGTACTTCCTGTGGTTGATTTTAAGTAACTCCATGGACAGAATGCTGATGTGAGTCCTGTTCTTACAAGCCTTATTTAATCTTGATTTGTATTTCAGAATTCTGTAACACTTACTGTGCAATGGAGGAGCAAATACCAAGGTGTGCAGGACCCTCTGCTGCAGGGAGGTCAGGCTTTTGCAGCAGTCATTACTCAAATTTGGGTGGAAAGAGTTGAACTGCCTGTCAACAGCAGACTTCTGTACTGGTAAGGTGTGAAGGTCATTTTAGATTATTTCACATATAGTAAGTTGGCTGTCTTTCCTTCCATCCATTCCTTGTATTTGTTTATAGTCTGCAGTGATAGCTGAACTTTTTTTCTCTGAGAATTCATACTGTAGGAAATAAATTTCTTGTCATGCATATTTCCTTAGGTTCAAATGAAACCTTACAGTTCCAGACATCACTTGCCAGCTGACACCAAGGCTTACTGCAGTAAGCTAACAAGAAGTTCATAATACAATGTTAGAGCTCGCTCCAATAAATCAGACTCTGAAACTTGGTTGCCTCTCATTTATGTAGGCCAAGATGGCAGACAATGCATTTGCAATTCCTATTTGGAAAAAAGGTCTCATTTAACCCTTACCCTGCAGGCCTTGGGTAAGGGTGAAATGAGACTTTTTGATTCCATATGCCTGTATAACTTCCTATCAGAATGAAAGAGAAAAAAAATAGTAGTCCAATTTCTACAATAATAGATAACAACATCAGGACATTCTAAGGAAAATACCAGTACTGAAAGCCAGTAGAAACCCTACAGAATTAAATTAATTGTTCTGTAGTAGGCCGTTGAATTTCCAAGCTTACCTTACTGCAAAGTAACTGTCCATAACTACATTTTATTATATTAAAGAGCAGAATTGATTTACCCACTCTTCCTTCTTCAAAAGCACAAATGCTGATGTGTCATCTATTGAGGGAACTTGAGAACTATGCTACTAAGTAGCTGATCTTTGAGATGTAACCATCAAAATTTATCATCTGTAAAACCTTGCTGTTTCCTGATAACTATCACTTACGCTGAAATATTCCCCCTTCTGGAGCTGCCCCCAGAAAGAAACACTTGGAATAAATGGGAGTGCATATACTGCTCTATTGTCTCTGGTCCTACTGAGAGTTCTGCTGATATTATTGAAAATCTTCTGTGCAAGTACACACTGGCAATACCTGTGTTTACGGAATTCACTGTTTCTTATGCCAGAAATGATGACAAAATTCAAGGTGAGTTCAATTTTCACAAACTGCATCTTTTTACCCATTCCTATGGGTGCTTCTGAGCTGGCCTCTAGTTCTTTCAAAAACCCCATGATATTCCAAGATCTTTCAAAGTAACTGAAGAAAACTTGAAAAAATATTGTAGCATTTGTGCACAGGCAGGTCTGATAAATTCATTGTCCTGAACAGTCCATTTCAGAGCTCACAGGAGGATGCAAGTGCAATACCAGTCTCATAACAGACTATGGGAAATACTTGTTACTGCTGAGCCCTGCATATGTTGCATGCATTTCAAGTCTTACCAAGTATCTGGTTCCCATGACTTGAATTCTGGATTTAAGAGGCAATGTGACATATGGTTTTTAATATCTCCCCAACAGTCTATGATTTCCATGAGTTCAGTGTACTTGTCACTTTTAATCCAGGTTTTAAGAAGAAAATTAAATTTCATGGTAAAAAATAAATTATGGAATGCTTGAAACTTTTAACTTGGAAAGGAATTTGCAAAAATAGTTTCCATTCTTCCAAATTTTAAAGGAAAAAAGTATCATAGGGGAAAAATTGGAGAGTTGAAAAGCCAGTGTGTACTTCTGCATGGATTGTCCAGCCCCAAGCACCTACTCAGTGATTTATGTAATAGTGAGGCTTGTGGAAATCAATCTTCTTGGGCAGCAGCAGGACCAGAGCTGCCAAAAGTTGCTGTAATTAATACCACATTTGTGCCCAAATTGCTGTCTTTCAACCCTGTGTAACTCCACTGTAGTCAGTAGCAGAGTAGAGCATATAGTTCTGCAGTAAATAGGAAACATGATCTAGACTTATTCTTCCCTAAAGATGATCCACTGCTGTCTGCCTGTCAGCTGGAAGGTAACTTGCAGTGTGTTCTGCCTCTCCACGTGCACGTACTGAGCAACTCTTAATTCCAGAGACTAAGTTAGTTTGCGTGTGTAATTTGTTCTTGGTTTTCTGCCTGTTTATGTTGCTATGAATCTCAAACCGCCCATTAAGCCATGATAACAGAAACAAGAAAATCCTCCCCCTGTCTCTTGCCTCTCTCTGTGTCTCTCCCACAACTGCCAGAGGAAGGACAGTGAAGTAAATAGAGGGCTAGACAAGCCATCTCTGCTATTAATAATAACACAGGACTGGGAAAAATAGCTGCTCTAGAAACTTCTGGCTGCTGGATTAAGCCAATATGTGCTTCCTCTATCCACATTTATGTAAAGTGCTGCTTCTCAGAGATGTTGTCATCTCAGAGCTTAGAGGGATCCAATTACACAAAAATGTTCCGAAAGTCTTTCTGTCTTCTTTTGCTATGACGTTTATTTATCCTCTGTTTGTTGAAAGGATACTTGGGGCCAGGTTTATCACATATATAACAACCATCCCCAGCTGTGTCAGTAGTACTGGAGTACTGGGGAGGAGGGAGTTAAGAGGTGAGATCAAAGCAGCTGGGATCTATCAAGTAATCAGGGCCCACTGCCAAAGGAAAAGAAGGAACTGGAGCTTTGATCCCAGGAAGAGAGGGCTGGGGGTCAGGAAGCATGAGGTAAGGCTGAATCTGTTGCTTTTGGCCCTGGTTTTGAGTATGCTCCTCACTCTTAGAAGTAATGTTTCTCTTGTAATTAATGTTATAACTTGCTATCTGTTTTTGCTGTGGTCTTGATTCAAATTTACCTGTGTGACAGTAGAGATGATAACTGCTAAGAGAAGCTGTGATGCAAAGCAATATCTGCATTGTGCAGGAAGAGAATACATGATGTGCAGGCTTGTGCTAGGCTGAGGGCTGGTCTACATCAGTGAGAGGTTGGCCAGTCTGAGCTGAAATTTGGGGCTTAAGGATGTCTGTCTGGACTGCAAGATATTTGAAATGTCACCAAGTTTACCCTTGGGGAAGATAAGCACCTAAATGCAAATGTTTTCCTTTGGATTCTGTAGGTTTAAAACCCTGCAGCTTCACTCTTCTGTCATCAAGCTCCTAAAAAGTGGTGATTTTCTGCCCTTGTAGGCGAGCATGCAACTTAGTTTTGCTAGCAGAAGTTCTTAGTTTGGTTTGGGTTTTGTTACCTTTCTTTTTCAGTCTGATTCAGGGTAGTCTTGCTGGGGTTTGTTATGGCAAGCTACAAAATTGGTGAGACACCAGCATCAGCCATCTCCAGTGGTGTAACTTTGGGTTCAGAGTATGGCACTTGATGGATTTTAGGTAGGCAAATCTCTAGAAAGCAGCCTACAGGATCTTCTGCACATGGGTAGGGTTCTGGCTTCTTGGTGTTTATTGTTCATCTTGGTCCTTTCACAGCTGCAAGAAGCTGAAGGTGCTGAATGAGGTTTGAGTAATAACTCTAATGAACAGTTGAAATTAAGAGTTTTCTTTATTTGCTTTATGAAACTCATCAGTGCTCAAGGTCTGGGAACTCGCACCTGAAAATTAAGTTGTGCGACAGGGCAAAAGATCCAGGCCTGTGATTTTAGTGAAGGCATCTACCTTGACAGCATGATAGCCTCAAATGATAAGTGCTGTATTTCTTAAATTTGTTGGGTTTTACTTTGTCAAGAGGAAAGTTTACTTTTGAAGAAACATCTTCAAACATCTTGTAGTTTTAATATTCCTTTTATCTTTGCTTAAACATATTGAATAGTTGCTAGTGCAAGTGTATTCTTTAACTATGATAACTGAATTAAAATAAATTAATTCCTTGTTATGTAATTTATTCCCCTTACAAGTAATTCAAAGCCATCTATTTTTTTACCTTTATCTCCAGAGTCTGTATTATTTTTTTTTTTTTTAATAGCTTGGTTTTGGATAATTTGAGGAGGAAAAAATGAAGTAATTTTGTTCAATGAAATGGAGGTAGAATTATCTTGACACTAGTATAAATATTTGTACCAATGTAGCTGCAATAAGTTTAGCTCTACCAGGGTAATTATAAGATCAAATTTATAACCTTCTTGGAAGAGCCAGATTCTTGTAGCAGCATATCAAAATTTTTATAATTTTCCTTCATTTTTAATATATTCATGTGAAAAAAAGATCTATTTGTTCATGCATGGCAGTCTAATTGCTGTTCACGTATTCTGGATTAAGAGGTTTTCCCTTGGGGAGCAGGGTATGTTCAGGTGAGATAAAATGAGGCCTTATCTTCACCCTTGCCATGAACTGACACTATTCTGCATCAAAGCTTTCACAGAAATTAAAAGGCACAAACCATTTCTTCCTCCAGCACTTCTCCCTTTAGGCTTCTGTTGCAGTGCTGCTTGATTTGGCTTGGTGGGATTCAGAGTCCTTCCTAAAACCTTTTTAATGTACAAATTGTATGAAGTAATATTAAGCGTGATGTTTCTGACATAGCCTGGTCTCTGTAACTTTCTCAGTTTTCCATCAAAAACTGCAATAGGAAGTTTTCCTTATGAACAAGCCTTTGCACAAGACCTTTGCACAAGACTACAGATGAAGCATAACTGTAGCTGTTAAAATGTATTTATTCCTCCTACTTATGGCCACACAGCAATCCTGTAAAACCTCTGTGATCTCTATAGGTTTTTGTTTTGTGCTGGTGCTCAGAAGGATGTGGTTTGAACCAGAGCACTGCATGTGAGATGGAGACATTCTGGGAGTGTGTGTGCATGAGAGCAATCTCAGTGGAATATTTTGGCACAGGGATGACTATTCATCTGTTGAGCATAACACTGGGACAGTCATCAGTGAGAATCAGTGTGGAGGGAATTAAGTCAAAAGCAAACTGATGAACTTTGCACTTCAGGCTGTGAGCTCTGGAAAGTAATAAGCTTTCTGTTTCTTCAGAAGAATACACTGCCATCAGTCATGTATGGCTCTTCCCCTTGGGTTATTAATTTTCTAGTAGTTTTCTGAATTATCTTACTATAGCAGCTTTGTGGGTTTATTCTTTTTTTTCCTTGATATTTTCAGGTAAGTCCTTAATCCAGTGAACACAATGCTTATTGTATTCCTTGTTAACAGCCTTGATCCCTTCATGCAACGAGAAAAAAAAAAAGAATAGGACCCTTGCATACAAAATTTAAAAGGGCTTTAAAAATTATTGGATTTCTCAGTCAATTAAAAGCTAATTACTTCATATGTCAATGAAAGAAAGATTTTCTGGTTTTATCCCAGCCCATTTCCTCTGTACACTCAGTAGTGTCTGATTGACAAACTCACTCAAATTGACAATTTTGACTGGAAACAGAGGGCTGAGTCCACACTGCAAACCCAACTTGTTTCAAGATCTGATGGGAATGGGTGGCAGAAAGGAAACTTGCTTCATTAATCAGTAAGGAAGTTGTTAATATCTTGTCTAGAGTCCTAGAGTTATTTATCACAAATATTTGAGAATACGTAAAAATTGTAGATTATGTTGAAGTTGATTTTGTATCAAATATCAAGTGCAAGGATAATGTCTTCAAATCATGCAGCTGGCACCAATCATTCTGGTGTGAATTAGGATTTACTCATTGACATTTCCTTATCAATGGAGAATCAGACACCAAAATATGAGGGCAGGACTAATCAAATCTGGAATATATCTTGTTACATATCTGGGACATTCCTATATGAAGTCAGACTTTGTACCTAAGGGAATTACCCCAAAGGGGAAAATCACACTTCATTTGTGCAGTCATATGATTAAAAGAAAATATTCCTTAATTTGAACCAAGACAGAAATTCTTTACTACATTCCAAGGGGGATAGGGATATAGATGAAATAGTCTACGTAACAATTCACCAGTAGGAAAATGAATGGAGGGGGGGAAAAGTTTCATTTGTGTCATGGTATGTCAACCACAAGAGTAATGTAGCATTTTCTCTCACAGTTGTGACGTGGCAATCTGCTAAATTATCTGTTAGATAAATTATTTGTTCTGAAACTTTTGACAACAAAAATTTGAATGTTTCTCGTTTGTTTATTCCTGCAGCCAAAGCACACACAGTGGAGTTAGAAATGCATATAAAATCAACTGTTTTCCTCTTCCAGGATAAAGAAAGAATAGCATTGCATAATGCTAACAATAAAATGGCCTCAGATTTTTTGTTTTTCAGTTTTTTTTTATTCCTGCAGCCAAAGCACACACAGTGGAGTTAGAAATGCATATAAAATCAACTGTTTTCCTCTTCCAGGATAAAGAAAGAATAGCATTGCATAATGCTAACAATAAAATGGCCTCAGATTTTTTGTTTTTCTGTGATGTCAGGTTAAGGATTTGATTCTCCCCTTAACTTGGACCAGTTGCAGCATTGGGAGATTAACATTACAGGCTAAAGTACTTTCTGCTACAAGGAGATAAAATACCAGAATGCAATTTGACTCATCAGAGGCTTAAATTAGTTGCAGTCTTGGGGCATTGACTTTCCTTACCTCTCTCCCATAAGATTGCACCTGCACTGGGATGTTTGTGCAACTTGTGTTGCAAAATCTAGTGGTTCTTTCTCAACATTGTCATCAGGGTAAAAATGGGTGATAGGCTGTAACAGAAGGAAGGGAAATGCAGATAATTAGTTTTGTCAGACATAGGCTTTCATGAAATATTTCTACACGCTTTGCACTGATTATATTAAAAAAAAATCCGCATTTTTGGGGCAAAATGGTTTTCACTTTTCCAATTGTGTGCAGGGTGAAATTTTTTTGCTACTTTCTTCCGGAACCTGAGCAAAGAGCATCTCTGTTCAAGAAAAAAGCAGCAGCTCAATGTCTGATACTCATATGATGTTGCTCAAGGCTGTAACAAGGAGGGGGTTGGTCTCTTCTCCCAGGTAACAAGGAACAGGACAAGAGGGAATGGCCCCTAGGTTGTACTAGGGGACATTTAAATTGGATGTTAGGAAAACTTCCTTCACTGAAAGGGTGGTCAGGCCTTGTAACAGCCTGCACAGGGAAGTAGTGGAGTCATCATGCCTGGAAGTGTCCAAAAAACATGTAGATGTGGCCTTTGGGGACACTGTTTAGTGATGAACATGGCAATGTTACACTCAATGACTTTGGAGGTCCTTTGCAAGTGTAGCAATTCTATGACCTCTACCTCCAAATTGAGATCAGACCAGCTGGTTATCGGACACAGGTTTTTTGCAAGCCTATCTCCTTATCATTGGCATTTGTAATAAAATTACATCTTGCTATGTTTGTAATAGAAGTGAGCCTGACAAATATTAGTGAGCCTAAAAATAGACCAAAGAAATCTTCATCTGGTATCAAAGAAAATTATTATTGCTAAGTAGTCTTCACAGCTGCTTTAGAAACCATAATTTAATGATTTTCAAAAGGCCTAACTACTTCAAAATTTAAAATTCTGCCTGACTTTTATTCTAGATTTCTTTCTTAAAAACACATGGATTGCTTGTAGCCTTTGTTAAACCCAGAGCAGTATTTTTGCTGCATGACACTTTTAAAAAATGCCTGTTTTGCTGGAGTGCTATGAAACTTCTCTGCTTTTCTGGAATCCACTTAAACTCCTTTGGTGATAGGTAATTTTCTTTCTCAGTGCAGCCAAATCTCACCACCTCATTTCATTTTGCCATTCAGTGTTGTCAGTGTGGTATTTTTAGCTTTCAGCACAATTTAGGAAAACTGGCTAGAAGAGCCAATAGTAGGAAGGAGATTCCCTGGTCCTCACTAAACCAGATTTTTTTCCAGTGCCTTTCTCCAGAACGGAGCTGGTTCCAAACAGAGTTGAAGAGACTACAGGAAATATTTAGCTCTTTATTCCCTTCAGGACTGATCCATTTATGGTTGGAAGACTCCAGCTCTAAGTAGTTAGAGTAGAAGTCTATGTGTATGTTGAGTGAATGAATTTATTGTACCTTATTTACTGTTATGCTTTCAGAATCTTGGTTTGTTAGCACTCAATATATGTTTTAACACGTCTAAAGGGGAAAAAGAAAACCTTTGCAGGTTTGTTGGCTTTTAATACACTGAAGTTTGTTGGCTTTTAGTCATTGTTATGATATTTCTGTTGGCTCTGTCTTAGTAGCTAAAGCAATGGGAAAATTTAAATTTTATTCTGAAGAACTTATTTTTTAATTACAAGTTTAGTTTCTCACCCAGCTTAACTAATTTATAAAGTGTAATTAGGTAGTTCCTAACACACCTATCTCAGAGTCCCAGGAAAAGAAATGAAAGGCCCCTAAGTTAGCTGAGCCAAAGCACATCTATGTAATACTGGACAGAACTGGGTTCTGGTTTTGTTCTCCTTAGTCTCTTTGAGAAGATTTCTGCTGTTGAACACTGCACCAACTTTCAAGGCCATCTGTTTCACGACTTTGCTACCTTTATTTTTAGGAACTCTAGTTCACATTTTCCCCCCTCACCTTTTCCTGCTTCAGGCCTGTCATTTCTTGCTCTATCCACAGAGAATCAAGAACATATTCTACCTATCTTCATGTATTTGAAGACCACTTCTATATGATATTCCCTTTAAATCAATCTCCCCTTTAAACCTCTCAATTTCCTCCAGTTTAATTTTCTAAATTATGGAGCAAAGTGTGAAATAAAATTCCTGTCCTGTTCTTTTAAGTCATTGAGTAAAAATTTATTTTATTTCATATAATTTATGCTGCCTCCCTTTTGACTTTTTCCAAATTATTCACACATTTCTTGAAATACAGTTCTGAGAGTTCAAATTCTCTTGAGCTTAGGTGAAATAATTCTTTCACTGTGATTTATAACCTAGCCTTTTGTTTCTCTGCAAGTTTAATGCTTGTCTTTTCTTAGCAGTATGACACCAGTGACTCATATTCTGACTGGGATGCAAAAAAACACCCAAATAGCCCTCTTCAAAAAACAGATCTCACATGTGACTGTCTGCAACAAGTGTGACTTCCTACATGCAGTACATGCTATTCTTGCTGTTTAATGGGATTCTGCTTTCCCAGTCCCTATCTCTGATTTGTCTAAGTGCTTTTTAATTCTTATTGTGTCCTACAAGAGAGCTCCTGAAAATCTGGTCTGTTCTCTCATTTAGTTCATTAACTGGAATACAGAGCAGGCCTGGCTCCAGAGCAGACAAAAACCTGGTGTCCTACACCCAGCCCTGCTTTCATTGTGATGGATGGTCAATAATAAAAACTCAGAGTTTTCCACATAGCTTTTAATAGCCTTGTCAAGGATTTTTTTCCCCAGTTTTCAGACTGTCATGTGAAATGAAGACAGGCCTTATTAAAATCAAGATTTCTCCATTATCCACAATGCTTACAATACTGTCCCCTCAAAATATTGCAGTGGTTATACCCCATTTGATCTCAACAAATACATACTAGACACCACCCAGATTCTTTTGCTTTTTTAGGCTTAAAAGGCTCCCCTGTTTTTCCTGAAAATGAGTTTTCACACGTATCATATGAAATGCTTAGCACTACATTTGCCATTTTCCAGTCTTCTCTAATTTCTACCTGCTCTCAAAGACAATTGTTAATGGCCTTGAGATAACAAGTGCTGATTTTCTACATATGTGAGAGTTCAGTTTAAAAAATACCTGTTGCAACTAAGTACTGTTTAAACTGTTAATTCCCTGCTTAGCTCAAAATAGGACCTTCATACCATCAGGACTCATTTTTAGCTACCTGGATGCTCTTCCTTTTATGGAAGGCTGGGTTGAAACATTGGGCTAGGCTTTTATGGTCTGTCTGTAACTGACTCCTGATGTGTTTTATCAGTTTATTTGCCTTCTCATTTTCTCAAATTCATCTTTTCTTATCTGCCCAGACAGCAATTAATGCCAATTTTCTTTCTTTCTGTGTTTGTATTTGCTCTCTCTGAGTGCTTGCACATCAGTTCTCTGGCCCTACAGAAGCTGGCCTCTTAGAGTTTGATATTTATTTTGTTGCTTTTCCCTTCCCTTTTGAACTTTGCAGCTCGTGCCTATTATCTCCCATGATGCCAATCCATTAGCATTCTCCAAAACGTTGTCACCAAAACATTCTGAGAACACATAGAAGAGTTGCTTCTCAGATTTCAGGTCTGGTTCCCTTTAATTTCTGGATGTTTGGATAAGTGTACCTTGTTTTGTAGCACATTAAAAGACTGCCTTTTCACTCATGCCCTCTTCTGTGAATAAGCTCTGTACTTGCAATTAAGAATCAGAGACACAAATATCCTACACAGCAGCATTACATCAGGCTCTGTAGTGAGCTTCCCTCCTTTGGAGAAGTGAAGCATGCAAATAGGGAATGTTGTTCTTAAACACCTCCTGGAAACAATTACATAGGATGTAAGATGTGACTGTCAGGATTTTTTGCTCACATGAAAATCCTCTGCTGCAACTTAAGTCCACAAAACCTTTACTGGCCTTGGCTTTCCACCAGGGAGATTCTAAAACACCCCTGTGACATCCTCTTCCATCCAAGACTTGAAATAGGAGGCATTAATTTGCAGAGGAAGAAGAGGCTCAAACTTTTGAGGGTTTTTTGTTTTGAATTAGTTTGGGCAGCAAAAAATGTTTTAATCCTGCTTAATTCTGCTTTAAGCCTTACAGTCAGAACATCAACAAAATTCTACCTAAAACATTTTTTTCCAAATGGAGGAAAACCTCAAGAATAAAGGAGGTTTTTTTTTTTTTTTTGTTTACAGTCATGTTAGCTATAATTTGTAACAAAATTTCAGAAGTGTCTTAGCAAAAAGCTAAAATTTTAAGATTTAGTAATCTTAGCAATCCATACCAGTTAGCATTTTATTATAGTTTTAGTTATAGCAAAAGGAGAGTTATCAATTCCTCTAGAACCCTTTTTGTTCCTTTCCTCACATATCAGTTTTTAAAGGCAGTTGATTCAAATCACCTCTGTTCTGGTAGGAGAAAAAAAATAAAGCCAAATATGGTTCTTTACAGAAATAGATTTGACATAGTTTTAGTTTTGAGAAACAAATTTCTTGCTAGGTTGTTCACGGTAATCTGTTAAATCAAGAGTCTGTTCTGAATTAGGGCTAAGCAGACATCCCAAGAGACTATTTTTTTATTTTATTTTTAATAAGTATTTCTTTGTGCCTTTCTTTACTTCTAAACATGTGGGGCTGTGACCAAAAGTACATGCTGACTTAAATTTGCTGTAACTCATGATCCTTCATCTAACAGGGACTAGAGGCTGCAGAACTTCAGAACTGCCTCCACAGTGGAGCTGCACAGATTTAAGCTACACTTGTTAAATTTGAGCACTTATCAGCTCACCTGAAATTTGTAAGTGCTCCTATTCAGACAAGAGTTGATTGTATGAGGCCAGGTGCTGGTGATTTGGAATACCCAGAGCATGCTGGGTTTGTGTTACTGAGTGCTCACCATTTCAAATGCTTTTATAGAGTTTGTGATCCAGTGTAGACTTGTAGATGGAATATGTGCTTAAAGGTGCAGCCTAAGGATTCCTTGAATTTAGCAAAGAAACTTCCACTAAATTGAAGTGAAAAAAATATTTCACACATATACTTTGCTGCTGCTAAGCTGCTGGGACAGTATGTATAGACCTCAGTGCCACTATTCAGAGCTCAGTTTTTACCAACCCAAACCCCTGGATCTCTCTCCACGGGACTGTTCTCCAGCATCTTTTTCTCAGTGTGTAGGTATAACTGGCATTATCTGTCCCAGGTGGAGAACCTGGCACTTGGTCTTGTTAAATTTTCCATGCCTCCTGGCTCCCTGCTCTCTAGCCTATCCAGGTCCTTCTGTAAGACCTCTCTACCTATAAGGACACTCGCAGCTCCTCCTAGTTTGGTGGCATCAGCAAATGTACTTAAGGCACATTCCATATCTGCATCCAGATCACTTAGAAAAGCATTAAAAAGCACTGGCTGTGAGATGGAGCCCCACTAGTGACCAGCCCGATATAACCCCATTAATTACATGACCCCTGATGTAACCCCATTAATTATGTGATCCCTTTCACCCCTGTGTCAGCCAGCTGCTCAGCAAACACACCATGGCCATCTCTTGCTGGGAGCTGGAAGGGTTAACCAGAGTGTGCTGTGAGACAGTAACAAAAGCTTTGCTAAAATCCCAAACCCAGCACATCTGCTGGCTTCTCTCAGCCCACTAAATGGGTGAACTTGTCATAAAAGGAAATTAGTTGGTTAAACAGGACTTTTCCCTCATGAGCTTGTGCTATGATCATGACATTCAAGTGTTTTTTAGTAACTTCTCCGTAATTTTACCAGACACCGAAGAGAGGCTGGCAGGCCTATAGTTACAGAGCTATCCTTCTTACCCGTATTGAAAACCAGGATAACCTTAGCTATCTTCCAGTCAGCCGGGACTTCAGAACCTCAAAACTCAGAGGCCGCGTTTTTCACACAACTAATTCGGTCGGAAAAGTCTTCCGACATCTCATTTCCCCGCCGCGGAGGCGGCCGCTGCCGCCGCCGGGCTCCCCTCACCCCTCAGGCGCTGCCCGGGCCCTGCGCCCCCCGGGACTGCCCCGGTTCGGGACCCCGCGGGCCGTGAGCGGCTCCCCTCGGGGAAGCAGAGGGCAGTCCTTGTCCCGGATGAGCGTGTGGAGCTAAGGTAAGCCGGGGAAAAGCAAGGAATGAAGGAGGAGGCTGCGCTTCCCCCCGGCAGCCGCAGCATCCCCTGCGGCGCGTCAGGCACGGCTCCCGCAGCCCCGCCGTGAGGGAGGCGGTGACCGCCGGGGCTCGGCAGAGCAGCGCAAGTGATGTCGCGCGAAGTGCTTTTAAAATTACCTAGAACCCTGGTGCCCCAATACTGTGTAAAAACATTAGAGATAAAACAAAATTGCAGCTAATGCAATGGGAAGTGTGTCAGGATATTCAGCGGGGAAGGGAGAGCGTAGAAATCCTCGGTTTGTTTCAGCTACCAAGTTGAAGATGGAGAGCACAAGTTCTTCCCCATGAGGGTTGACCCGGGAAGCTGTGGATACTCCATCTCTGTAAGTGTTCAAGGACTGTACAGGCCTCTGAGCCACCTCTTTAAGTATAAGGTGTCTGTGCCCATGGCAGGGATTTGGGTCTTTAAGTCCCCTTCCAATCTAAGACATTCTATGATTCTGTGAGAAGGTCTCTGCAGTTGCCAGCTGTTTGTTAGAGGATGCTTTTCCCTTGGTGAAGATGGCACGAGAACGTATGGAAAACAGTGTATGGAAAGCAGGGTGTAAGCAGGTGGGGGTTGGTCTCTCCTTCCATATAACAAGTGACAGGCCCAGAGTAAATGGCCTTAGGTTTTGCCAGGGTGGGTTTAGATTGGATATTAAGCGAAACTCCTTCACCAGAAGGGTTGTCAAACATTGTAGCAGGCTGCCCAGGGCAGTGGTGGGGTCACCATCCCTGGAAGTATTTAAAAGCCATGCAGCTGTGGCACTAAGAGACATGTCTTAGCAGTGGATCTGGCAATGCTGGGTTATCAGTTGGAGTCAATGATTCTGGAGGTCTTTTCTAACCTAAATGATTCTCTGTATGATCGAAGTTGTTTTAATCTGGAAAATAGAAGAAAGCTTTAAAACCTCTTTGGAGTATCCCTCCACTAAGAATTCCAGAAGTCTAAGCATAAAACCTGGTAATTTTTACACTAAAAAAAACCCCTGCATTTTATAGCAGCCTCCTGTTAAAAAAGCAGAGTTGAGACTACAGACAGTCTTGTCCTTTAAAATCTTCAGCATACTGAGTCTGAGGAATGCCATTGCGGCACTGAGCGTTATTTGTCTGAATCCTCTGCTGTATACACACAAACAATGTTTTTGCATAATTTATATAACTGACATTTAATTTCAACAATTCTGAGAAAAAGCTCAGCAAATGAATTATATGCGTAAACTGTTGACCATAAATTTATCTAAAAGAAACCTTGGCATTGCTTTTGTTTAAGAATGCACCTGACCTTTTCTGTTCCTTTGTACAATGCAAGTATGACTGTCAGTAGGAGTTTAACAAGACCCAGACAGTAGGAAGATTGCCAAAATCTCTTTACAGTGTATGTATTTACTCCAGCCTCTGATTTCTTTTTTTTTTTCATGGGACACTATCTATTGAAAAATATCTGCCTTCCAGATAAATTTGGAAGGCTTATGAGGGGAGGGGAGGGAGGGAATTTGGAGGTTCAAGAACATGAAGTGGTTCTCAACCTGCTTTTAATCTGTGAGCCTAAACTGGAAGAGCTTTGCTAGAGCTATTTTCATGGGAATACTTTCTGTGTCATCTTTATTCATGTTAGCACTTATGCCTCAAGACTTTGCAAATATTTCTTTAAGCTTTTCTATATTTCTCCAGAGCTTACCTGCTTCTGGTCTGTTCACACTGACTTAAAAATTAAGGCAACCAATCAGTATGCTTTGAAGCACAGATTCAGACAAACGCATTATTTACATTATGGAAACCCCCGGAGAGAACAAAAAGGCATAGCAGAGGGTTAGAAAAGAATTATCCCGTAAATCAAAGATACAGATGGGATGTTCCTAGAAATTCCTATCTAGTGGATTTCTGTTTCCTCACATCAGCCATTGGGATCATGTGGTGTGCTGAAAAAAATCCCATTTGCATCTTTGATGGGAGTCGTTTTCAGAAGTCATTTGGACATATGTTCTTTGGGGGAGTAGAGTGCTATGGTCTGCTGTATTTGCAAAGAGGAATTCAATTTATTCTTCATCTGTCAACCATAAATGATTTAGTTCTGGCCTATCTGAGTCACCACTTTCTTGCACAGTTTGCCCTTTGCACAGAGCCCTCTGCTCTCTGATTCCAAGGAAGACCTCCTGTATAAAACCAGATGACTGCCAGCAGGCCTTTCATGGGAGTGTCCACCAAGGTCCCTGTCAGAGGAATATGCTTCCCACTCAGATCTGCTGCAGATTGCATGCACTTACAGAAGCCTTTGAATCGAGGGCTTGTTTGTGTCCCATCACAGCAGTGTTTGGCCACACAGTGGTATTTATTGCTCTCTTAGCTGCAAACCACTTTGCTGCTCTCTTAGCTGCAAACCACTTTGCCGCAGCAGCTCCCTCCCAAATACACAGTGCAAGTTATATTTGCTTGGGTTTTAAATGTAATGCATACCAGAGAAAACCAACCTAATATGAAAAAGAGAGGCCTATGGAAGCATCTTTTCAAAGATGCTCTTCTGGAATTTTATGTGAAGTTCAAAAGACAGAGTTTCACTGCCAGATCCTCTGGCCTGATATTTCTATAGCAGGCTTTCTGCAAATCAGCCAAGTCACACAATCATATTGCAGTTTGGAGGATCTTTACATGGTAATTAATTCCTAGGAAATTTCACTTTTCTCACTGCATCACAGAACCAGCTAGGCTGGATAATACCTTTGAGATCATTGACTTCAACCTCTTATCAGTCATAACCTTGTCAATGTGACCAGGGCACTCAGTGCCACATCCAAGCTTTCCTTAAACACCTCCAGGGGCAGTGACTCCACCACCTCCCTGGGCAGCCCATTCCAATTCTAATTACTCCTTCTGTGAAAAGATTCTTCCCCATGTCCAACCTCCTTCACTAACAGTGGCATAAACCTGCAGGAAACACGACTGTTACCTGTAACTAAAACAGTTGATTGAGCCAGGGTGCAAGTGGTGCTGCTGTGTTTGTCAGTTTAGGTGTCTTGTATTTGTTTTCCAGCACAGTTATGAACCAGTGTGAGGCTGGCTCCCAACACTGTGAGAGAATGTTAGATAAAATTAATGTCCAATATTTTAGGCAACAGTATTTTGAAGGGAAAATTTTAGTGTACTCTTAAGGCCGCTTCCAGGTGATCCTCTTCAGTCTCTGAAGATCTTTGGTTCTGAAGATCATTGCTGTGGGCAGTTTTGTATTTTAGGATTTCTTCCTTTATTTAAGACTTTGTTGGTAAATACACTTTTTCAGTGGAGTCTAAACCAAATGTCAGTCTTTTACATAACTTTGCAGCAAGCCAGGTCAAAAACCCTGCCTGTCCTTGACCTCCAGTATGCTGTGGATCTCCAAGAAGTGAGGTAATTAAATTTCTAGGCCAAATGAGATAAGATTAATGTATTAACTGGTCTAGCTGCACGAATTATCTTGCATTAAATACTCTAGGAGTTTGGGATATTTGTTTTTAACTTATGTTCCTGCAATGTTCTTTTAGCAAAATACCAAATTAATAAGACTTAAATTTTCTGTCAATTGTTTGACAGCAGTAGTGTAAAGTCTATTTTTAATTAAAATCTCCCTCTTTTTTATTGCATACAGTAAGCAGTGATCTATAAATGCACATCTTTTTCTTCTGTATCATGCCAAGTCTGTTTTACATAATTCCTTATGTCATATTTCATAACAACACCTAGATGTACTGTCATTTGCTGTTCACCTTTTTGGTGAAACCCTTCTATCACTCAAAAAACAGGCACTACAACTCTGTTAATTAAAAGCATTTTCTATACATTTCCATTTTTTCCCTGCAATATTAAAACACATTTAAAGCATTGGAATAGGACACAATGTGGTTTGGAGGTTTTTTTTTAGGTAAAGAAATTTTCTTTTAGCTAAAGAAATTGCTCTGTGTAGCAATACCCTGCCTGTGTTTCTTCAGCAGGGGAAGAACTCACTTTAGGGTATAGGTTGCATCCAGCTTATGGTAAACTCCTGCGAAAACTGGTTTTGTCTGTGGGTGTTGAGGCAGGAGTTAAACATCACACTGAGAACTGTCTGGCTTTCGTAGTAAATTTAATGAGTGTTACTCTGTTCTGCTTTACAAAGGAAGATTTCCAGTCTCCACACAGCAGAAATACAGCAACGGAAAATGCAGAGGAGTGAAAAGTTGACTTATTTTCCATTTAAATCAACTAAATTCACATCTTTCAGGAGCTGCATTTTTTCTGTCTGTTGGTTGCAACACTAAAAGAAAAATAATCTGTCCACTGCAGTAAAGAAAAAAAGATAAGACTGTTACCATCATCCACAAAGTTGCAAAATCTGAATTTATTCTTATGGATCAGATGTCTAAAGCAAGTGCCATGAGCACAGATGTCTTTGCAAGGTATTTCCTAACAAGGAAAATAGCCAAGGGACAGAAGGTCATATGTCGGTAATCCAAGTAATTAAGTATTCTTAGGTATAGTGAGAATAATGCAGCCAAAAAAAAAAAAAAAAAACAAACCAAAAACTTGCACAAAAAATATGCAGTCTTTTCTTTAGCTAGGAGAAATTAAATTTAAAATACTATGTTCACGTAACATTCTGGCTGAGTTAGTTGCACGAAAATGAGAATGCCAAAACTAAGTCATAGATTGCATATATCACTTGGAAAAACTAGAGTAAAAAAATGCCAATTTTGTTTTAATATCCCTAAAGTGATTTATCAACTTAAGCTAATCTGTGGCAAAATAGTGGTCTGCAGTTCTGATATCATTGAAAGGTAAGATTCAAAAATTACTTAGATATGATTATCCCTTTAGTTCAATTGCTAAAAAGGTGGCATTTAGAGCAGAAAAGCTTGTTTTTTCTTCCTGATAAAACTGGAAGGCATGCTAAAATTGCAAATTTTTTTCTTTATACTCTGATTTTGTTGTTTTAGACTGAGAAATTATTTAGAGCTAATCATGCATACAAGATAATGATGACCAGGAATACCATATCTTATTTCAGGAGGAAGTAGTAAGAGAATAAGAGTTACAAAATACGCAAAAAAAAGTCAAATTGTATCCAAAAAGAAATTAGGATTGTTCTATAAGCTAAAGAAGGTGCTGTAGTGCTGTCCTATTCCTGAAATATCCGATCATCAGAATATAAGGAAAATAGTTTGTGTATCTGGTGTGGGAAGAGACTGGTAAAAGATTGAAGGAAAACAAAGAGGAGACTACTGAACTCTTAACAGTAAATCTCCAGGATTTGCAAGGTGTTGTGTGGAGTGTGGATTTTACTACTTTGAGGTCTTTTTGTAAAATGTAAGAACTGGGACAAAATACAACTTTAATACACATTGCTTTTTTGTCATTGTTTGGGGGGGTTGGGGGATGGGGAGTTGGTTGCTTGGGGGTTTATTTTGAATCACCTTTTTAAATTGGAAAAACTAGATCATATCTCCACTGCAGTGCAGTTATTCCCACATAACTTTCGCTGCTCTTGGTTCAACTGACAGACTGCTAGCAGATGGCACTTAGATTTTAAGATGAAAATATTCTGTACTCCACATGAATGTGGTTTGATGTGGTGGAAACAGGGAGTAATTTGACTGAACCATTGTGAAGAATAAAATTACAGTTAACAGATGAGAAGGTAGAATGTGAAGTGAGACTGACCATTTTAAAAATTAATCAAATAATTAAATGCTAAGATTCCAATTGAATCAGACATTAATATAAATATTTAGTAGGTATCTCTTGATTCTCCATGACTATTAAGAATATTTTCTTAAAGCTAGCCTCCCTGCCCTCTTATATTCCATCTTTTTAGTCATCTCTATGCCAAATCCACTCCCTGGTGCTGGGATGATTAAGGAAGCAATGGAATAAAAGGTCCTCACTTCATTCTTTTGCTGTGCTGCTTTTTAATGCTGGTACCTAGTTTATAAAACTCTGTTCTCAATGGATGGCTTAGCTGTGGAAGAGAGCTGGGCAGACAGACTTGTCGGGAACTCTCTTTTTATGTGTACAGTCATTCAAATGCAAACATCTTCTGGGTCTGGCCCCAGCCTGTAGCCTAGATAATGGAATAAGTGATTTTTGCTTCTAAGAATGAGACACACTAGTTTTCCAGTTCCAAACCCTTTTTACAGTCAAAAGATCTATTGACCAAGTGAAAAGTCACTGAAAAATGTGACATTTTATAAAAGGCCTATAGATAATGGCCCATGCTATTTGGAAGTGTTCATTTTAATCACAGCCAAGCTATTTTACTGCAGAAATGTTGCATCTTAATGTTGTCATTAAAACGTGGGGTTAATCCACATTTTTACAGCATTAAATACTGTACTGGCCTAACCTGTCTCTCAAATACATAACTGTGCTATGGGTAATTTCCTATACATGACATTTCTAAAGTTGCTCTTTCCATCACCAAAGCATGGTTACACATAATTTTTTGTCCTTACTGTAGCTTATATGGTGAAGCTGTGCAAGGTCCCTAAGTGAAAAAATTCCAGTATGTAACCCTTCCTTCATGAGTGCTCTTTATTGTCAGTGTCGCAGAGGTTTTTTGCTTTTCTATACTCCAGGTTTCATTCAATTATGTGTTCAAGTGAGGTTGCTCCTCAATCTACAGTACTGAAAAAGCAGTTGAAAAAGAGGTAATAAGGTTAAGATCTTGGCAGCAGTAAATACCTGGTTATTCCAGAGAAAACTGGAGAGGAAACTTTAAGGAGTTACTGCCAGTTCCTAGAGCAGGACCTAGCTGAGCTCTGCTTTTTCTTTCACATACATTGATACAACTTTGGGTTGGCTCTAGCATGTATAACAGGGAGCATTCTCCAAAAACCATCTGGTCATTTCAGACAGTCTGAAAACACTATATTAAGCCTTTCTTTGCCCCTGGGGTTGTGGCATAGCACTGGTATATTGCAAGAATTTTCCAGAGGCAGCTTCAGGAAAATCTTGTTAGAGCAGGTGGTCTTGATGCCCCAAAGTGGCACGAAACTGTGTGAGACAAAGTCCTTCTTATGTTTTCACAGCATAGACTGCTCTTTGCATTGTGGACACAGCACACAGTCTGTGTCAAGTTTGCAGTGCTGTTTCTTCAGTGCAGGGTTTCAAGCTTGCAAAACATTTCTGGATGCTGTCAGCTGAAATTTGGATTCTGTAATGCCTTTGGCCAGGCTTGTATACACAGGGAAGATGTTTTTGGAGCTCAAAACACATGCGTGGAGCTCCACCAAGATGAATCAGCAGCTCAGGAAACTTAGTCTTAGTACATCTTTCTGAAGCCAATTTTTTTCTTTTTTTTCATCTTATTTCTTTTTAACAAGTACTGGCATAGTACTGAACTTTTTTCCAAAAACCAAATTCTTGCCCTGTCAAATCTTTGACCATTTCTGAACAAATTTATGGGATGGTCAGAAGAGCAGGGTTGCCATGGGTATGTTCTGACCAAAATGCAATACTGAACCTATAGTACAAAATATACAGAACATATTACAGCACCTTAACGAAGCACTGTGAATGCTCTCTACAGTATATGAGAGAAGGAACATTATAGGAGAAGCCTGTAATCATTGTCCTCTTAGCAAGCTCATAGAAATCAATTTTTATCTGGCTTACTAATAGGTATTGAACTGTACATAATCTTGTTAGGCACATTTGGGTATTAGAATAAGCGTGGTGTGGATGTGCTTCATTGCATCACCAGAAGTTAATTTTCTATGTATTTCAGCTAAACTGTCTCATGTTTTCACTAAAGGCAGGGATGGAGGAAGGAGGTCTATGTGCATTAATTTCCCACTTAACCAGTACTTGATTATTTCATGCCTTCACTGGGTTTATTATCCCCTGAAGGCAGAAATCTTTCTGACTGATGCTGCATTATGTTCCACAGTTATGCTTCCTACAAATCCAGAAATCCATTTCATATCCTCTTTAATATTGAATATTTGCAGGATATGAAATATTCTGTTGCTCTTCTGATGTTATTTCACAGCAGGAAAAATATGCAAGTGCGTTTAGGTATGGGAAAAGTACGGTTTTCACACTTAGGTCTGCTTTGATGGATAGGAGGATGGCATTTCTCCAGGGCAGGGGAAAACCAACCCCAAATATTTTTTGGAGCTTCATGCTTCAGCAGATTCTGCTATTCAGGGACAATGAATAGATGGAAATATGTTAATGGGAATGAATTAATGAATAATAGCAAAATATCTGTATTTCTGTAGCTGCACTGCCCTTACCTTGCAACACAGCTGCACGTGTTCTGTGAAAACTTTCATAAGCAGTTAGCTCTTATTTCAATTTTTGTATTTGCAGTAGTAGTAATTTCCAGGTGCCAGAGTCTTCTCCATTGGTTTGTGTTTCTAATGCTGTCTGTGTCACCTCAGTTGCTGCAGTATATGCATTAATAGAATAAGGTAACTATATTCTGGAACAAACAAGGTTGTGTGATCAGCTCCCTTCTGCTCCCTTCTCCATTCTCTTGTCCCAAAGTCTGAGGGTTTAATCTCTGATCATCCCACACAATTTCAAACTGAATGTCTTCCAGCAGCCGGATGGTCATTTCTTTGTCCTTATGTCATCACAGAATCCTTTAGGTGTGAAAGGCTGTGTTATCAACACAAACACTGATTTTTTGCCCTGCATCCACCCCTCAAAAATAAAAAAGTTTTCCCATCATAACAAACTAGATGTGAGAGAGAACAATTTAATAAAATGAAAGTTTCAGAGGGAAGGAGGAGTTGTGTTATTCTCTCAACTCCTATCTTGCTTATGGAATTTTCTTGTTTACAGAATCCAGTCAGTGAGAAAAAAACCAATCCAAAGTAAGTAGAGATCATAGGGTAGAACAAAAAAATATTAGTTCTAGATAGCAAATAGCCACAGTGCCATTTTTCTTGCTTTCATTAAATATTTCCTGCCCAAGAAAGGAGAAATTTAAATCTGTCAAAATCAGCAATTTTACTAAAAATGAATTGTTTTCCCCTCATGTCCCATGTTGCCTGTTTTCACTGCCAAATGACACATGCCAGTACATTCTAAATGATCTGGAAATAAAGAGAGATCACGGTTTTTCTACAGGAAATACTTGCTAACTTTCAAATGACACATTTTAAATATGGAAATTAATAATCCCAACAATGCCAGTAGAACGCATTCTTGCAAGACAAGCAACCCATCAGAGTGGGTGAATATTGAAATAAAACCTCTCTCAAAACTTAATGACTTCCAGAGAAAGTTGAGCCACGTGTCCTCCCAGAATCAGCAGACAAGTGAGCACTGAGTGGTGTGACCTGAGCTGGCACCTGCCTTTATTTTTATTCACAGAAGTGAGAAACCACTCAAAAGATAATCTATTCAAAAAATACACACAAGTGGATGAGCTCCTCTACCCACCTGACTGTGAATAGTCCAGTGTGCTGAATTCAAAGGGGAACTTCTGCATCTTCTGCCAAAACTGAAGTAAAAAACCACTACATTTTATGCTTTTAGCAAGACTTCTCAGATTAAGATAGAATACCCATAAACTCTGAGCAAACACTCAGCTGAGCAGCTGAGGTTCTTACCAAGTGTTTTCCTGTTACTGCCCATCATTTACCATTCTCTCCTTATCCCATCCTCTGAAAGGGAATTCTCTGAGGATAAAGCAGCTTGACTAATGAATATCAACAAACTAAAAGCCAATTGACACGTGCTCAAGTTTTCAGAATGATCTATAGTGATTTAATTTTAGGTGGCAATTTCCAGGAAAAGGTAGCATGTAATTTCAGGATAAAAATAGTGCTAAGTTCTTCCAGGAATTTTCAATCAACCTACAGTTTACAATTCCCTTTCCTATTAAAAAATCTTGGGAAGACTTACTTCATGTTACAGACACTTAAGTAATTCAGTTGGTAGAACATATCCATTTAATTCTGCTTTAAAGCTGAATAGCAATATTTTTCACACCTGTGCTTGCCTCTTTCCTGTGATATTCTCACATTCTTGGGGTTTTTTTCTGTGTATTCCTGCACCTGTGTGTGTCTTAGAACCATCCAGAAAAATGACCAGTATTTTATGAGAATGCAAAATACAGCTATGCTGAAGAGAATGATGTATTAGCTCATATTCCTGATTAAATCACTTACATGGCAAATAAAGACATTTGCCTCACTTGCATTTGTATGTCTGTTGTGGACCCTCACTGCTGTTCTATAAGTTTAGTTTTGACTTGTAGTGCTGCATTTAATTGAAAATTCATTGTACCATGGCTTGTGTTTCAGGCTAATTCAAGATATTGCCTACACTTCTTCTACATTAGAAGTTTTCAATATCCCACAGTGAAAATTCCTTGACTTGGTAATATCCTTCATAAAGTTCTTTGTAACTAAATTTTTATATAGTCTGATTTTGATTTAAAAAGTGATAAAAATATTCAAAAAAACTTTTAGCTGTGCCAAAGGAAAAAATATGAATGTTCTCATAAATGTTACATGAATTCTTGTATAGGTGAAAAGAAAAAGCACATAAAGAGGACAAAAATATAGTTTTAATAAAGGCTCCCTGCCATTCTCTCTTCATTTTTTCTCTCAAAGCTATCAAAAAATAGTTTGCAATGCTAAAATAACTGAAAAACTCAGAGTGCATTCAGAAGCTCCTACTTGGGCTGAAAATTTAGCACCCTGAGTAAAAATAGTTGAGCTCAAAAAAATGAATGTTTTTAGTGCCTAGGAACTCCCAGACTCAGTTTCCCAAGGATTACTTCCCACTTCCTATTTCTTGCTTTTTGGGATACCAAATGCTCTGGTAATAGAGTCATTCAAAATATTCTTGGAAAGAACTTAGTCCTGTTTGCATCTTCAGCTTTTTTCCTATTATATTTGCTACTACATAGATTTGTTCACTGATTTCTCTTTAAAGTCATTCAGTGTTAAGAATATTAAAGATACTGCATGAAAAGCAGTAAATATGTCATCCTTTAAGGACCGGATGTTTTTCTAATCCAGGTGCTGCATGTTTAGGTAACCTGACAAACAGATCTCATTAATTCAGTGGCAAGACTTCAGGTATGAACTGAAAATATTTTCATGTGGTTTCATGGACAGTTATGCAGATTATGTTGGGTTTTCCCCTTTAAATTATAGTGTGGACATGTAAGACAAAATGAGTCCTGGAGTGCACTGACTAGCACTAAGTTTGTCCATACCAAATTGTAATCATAGCATAGACAGAATGGTTCTTTAACATTTTGAGGGGTTTTATTAGCAGTGGACTCAGTACAAAGTTTTTGAGGTGAAGTGCAGCTAGAACACAACATGGAGAGTACAAATAACCTGAAGCAGGAGAGACACACCCCTAGGTTATTTCAGCTCAAATGGCATAAAACTGAGTAAAGCCATGATCAGTAGTTTTTAGAACGGACACACCTCTAATAACAGGCCATGCTAAATCTCTGTAGGACCTTTTCCAAAGTCAGCTTATCTGAAAGCTCTACCTTAAATCAGGCCTGCAAGTCTTAACAGAAGGCTTGAATAGATTTCCTTTTTCAGGAGGACTTTTCTATGAGGGTAGCTTATCCTCTATTGTCATGATCCTTAGCCCTTAATCTTGATTTAGGAAGTAATTTGGAATAGCTAAGTAGACCATGTGCTCTTCTGCTCAAGTTCAGAGTTTGTGTGAAACCAGTTGGGATTTTCAGCTGTATAATTTATCTGGTGGAGTGCCTATAAAAATATTATCAAAACAGGCTCATATTAGTGCCCTTAGCCAAAACCTTTCCAAAGAAAATCTTATTAGCCTGTCTGCTAACGAAGGAAGGCAAGCCATAAAGTGGAATCTCTCTTTCCAAGGCATTTGCTGCCTAAGAGCAGTAAGTTTGAGTCGTGGCTACTGGCTCTTGTGCCTAGCCATGTGCAGAGGTGGACCTGCACAGCGTGCTGTTCACTCACAGATCTACACTGCAGCTCACTTCTTTTCCCCCATGCCCTTTCTGTGAAGCAGTCATGGAGAGCAGAGCAAAGGAGACCATGTATTTTATCTATGTAGAGTTAGGTGTGATTTGAGTTCTGTAAGGACTTGTGGGGCTGCTGTAATGCTGGAGGGGATAACCAGCATGAAGGCTGTTAGAATGCCTTCTAGGGGAGTGTTGAGACATCAATCATAGCAGGACAGGATGCATTTAGCCAGGAAAACTAAGGTACCATCAACACTCAAAAAGTTTTTTGTTTATGATGACAGAAGATTGCCTTTGGGTTTCCCTCATGGCAAGTAATTATATGAAAATAGAAATTACTGCATGTTCAAGTGCCTTGCCAGTCTAGCTACATTAATTATACATTTGGGGTTTTTTTTCTTTTCTGTCACTGTTGCATTTAAGTGAATAAAACTTTGCTTATGTGATGAAGTCACAAAAGGAAGCAGGACACTGAGCACAGCATGTTGCTCACCCTCAGCCTACTCACTGGTGCAGCAAAGCTGTACAAGAGCTCTTCAGCTATTATTGAAACACTGGTGTGCTGTCAAAAACACTGCTTTGATCACAAAAGTCAAACCCAGCACCCTACGTGTTGTCCTGAAGAAAACTAACTCCCTCCCAACCACACAGTACAGCAAGACAGCAAAAATGTCTGTGCTGTGAGGAAACTTGGTGGTGATTTTCAGGTTTAACACCTAGTAGGTAAACCTGGGTACTTAGGGCTCCAGTTCTACAATAAGGATGAAAGACTGAGAGTAGGCTTTTCATTGTTGCTTTTAGAGGAAGAAGGGGGACTATTTTCACATGATCTCACAATTAATGCTTCCCCCTGATTGCCAGAACGACATTGCTGCAAACCATGGTCCTTTGTATCCTGGTTTGAACACTGTAGCAATCAATTCTACTGCAACTGCATCTTTTCTTCATTAAGTGTTGCAGAACTGTTTCCTCATGAGTATTCCCCAAAGGCATTTGCACACACTAATAAACTTCTTTTTCTTTTTTATGAGCTTCAACAATCTTACCCAGAGTATAGCTACTTTCTTACAGTCTTACAACTAAAAATTGTGGGAAAAAAAAATGTGAAAACAAATTGAAACTTCAAGCAAAATTGGAAATAACAAAGGCATGGTTTCTCACACTGGAGTTTAGAGAGAAGTAAGAGACACTAATGTTCCAGTGGTCATGATCACACCACCTTCAGCTTCTAAAAAGCTGCCCTCTTCTATTTAACACTATTCTTTATATTAAGGACCAGCTGTAAACCAGCTGGTTAAAATATCTCTTTAACTATTACAACAGCTGAAATTCATGAAAGTGATTTCTTTGTGCAGTTGCAATGAAATTGCTTCCACACAGTGTATGGGAATGGGTTAGTCTGAGGAAAATCTAAAAATATTGCTGACAGTTCAGAATTATGCAGCTTCTGCCTTTACTTCTGATAATACATTTCTTGTTGGTGTGAACAAGCAACATTCCGCCTTGGGCAACTTCCATCTTGCTTGGGCATTTCTTGCTTCTTAAAATACAGGTGTACTAAAAACTGTACCTCAAAGGTAGAATAATCTGTTTTGCAATAATGGGAAATTACCTGTGTAGTGAAGAATTGTGCATCCTGAGGAGTTCCCATTCAAAGCAGTTTGTAGGTTACCTGCACAGCAGGTCAGTGGCCAAGACAAAGTACTTCTTTGTGGTGATTCAACAATGACCAGCTTTCTTTCTCCTGACTGCCCCAAAAAAAAAAAAAAAAAAAAAAAAAAAAAAAAAAAAAAAAAAAAAGGAAAAATGGAAAAAATGGAACCCATGACTTCAGCAGCTCCCAAGCTCCCAGAGAGATGTTTACATGTTTGGGAAATCTTGATTTTGTTACCAAGTGCAGCACAGTCTTGTAAATCACTTCCAGGTGACAATTAACTTTTTTCTCCCTTTTTTCTGCTACCCAACATCCATTTTCAATCAATCTTGGTGAGTTTATGAATATATCGCAATGTGATTTCATCAGAGGTGCCTCTCATATGTTCCACTGTGGAGATGCTGCTACTTCCCAAAGTTTGTGGTTCACTTTTGAGGACACAAATAGAATCTCTCTTAGGATGTGGCAGAAACCAGGCTCAGAGCTGCTGTGGATGTAAACAAAACACAGCCAGTGTCTTCTGGCAAGAGGAGAGAGGCACTAAGAGGGTACAGGCATGGTAGATTTGCCAGGTTTCTGGGAGACCCAGCTTTCCAAGAAGAGGTGATTTTGTCCAGTGACTCAGTCTGGGCTTGTAGCAAGTGTCTTTTTCATGTCTGCATGTTGTCACTCCAAAATAAGGTCCCCTGTTAATACGCCCTTCATTAAGCTCTAAGGAAGACAGACTTTAATATTACCCTACTGCTTTCAGCAATTCCAAAATTCAAGTCATGTTATTTCTGTGTTAGATTGTTAAAACAATAAAAATATATTGTTTTCTAAAGTTATTTTTGTTTCAAAGTTGACTTTGAAACAGTCAGCCAATAGTGTATCCATATTATCCCTTTTGCAATACCAGGGACCCCGTAGTCGCTGTCCTGACATACTAGATTCTGTAACACTAAAGACTGATAGTATATAGCAATAAATGATTATTTTTAGAAATTTTTAGGGTTTTTAAGATTCATAGTATCATTTCTTTAGTCACCAGAAAAGTAATTCATGACTAGGAGTCTCATAATCAGAAACAAGTTACACCTGTAACTTGTAAGAGTAAATAAACTACATTGGATAAACTAAAATTTCTCTCTTGTCAAGATCAGCTTTTATAAAACAAAATGAGGCATTATAAGTGATTTAATGTGGACCTTCAACAATGTATTTTTTCATTTAGTATGTGAGAAAATGTTTAAAATACATAAGTAGTCAGATTAAATTAAAATTTTGACATTAGTTACAATCTAGAAAGAAAACAATAGGTCTGTCACAGTACATAAAAAACATTAGTGTACTTAGATTAAAAATGAGCATTTGTGTGCCTGCAGTAATAAAAATATCTTGATGGTTCCGTGATGAAGGTTTATCTCAGTGTATGTCTAAAATCCTTCAAAATCTTTTGCATGGAGTCTGGATAAGGATTTTTGCACTCTGTTGTTGTTTTAGTAGTGTTCTGGTGCACATTCTCAATATCATGTCACTCCTTTCAGTCAGTACTTTTTTCTTGTTGCCTCAGTTTTTTTAGTGCCTGTCCCTCCCCTCACCATCACCACCTCCCTTAGCAAATTCCTGTTGGCTTCTATGGGGCTGTGTATGCAACCCAGGAAAAGATGAGGATTTGAATAAAGTCCTTCAAGTCCTTTCTTGAGGCAGTTCAAATGACAAAGCCGCTTCATCAGGTATTTCACCATATTTACTGAACACTGCCTCACTGGACACTTTGATGCCCAATTAACCAGCAGTGCTGGGCTGCTTTAATGAGTGCTCAAGAGCTGGAATTGGCACCTAGCTTTGCAATGGAGCCAGCAGTTGGGGGAATCCTTCCTGGTGAATCCCTCCTGCTTTGAAGCCTTCCACTTATGCATAGTCAAAACCCTATTTGAAAAGTAATCTATTTTTTTATAGTTTAGCATAAGTAGGATGACTGTGCAGGTTGAGTGGGGATATTAAGTTAGATTCTTTACCTCACATTAATGTCATGCTGATGTCTTCCCTGGCATTAGTATTAACTGATAGAACTGACAAATAAGAATCTGTCCCTCTGTAAAAACAGTTCTGAGGCCCAACAACAAAATGCCATGGCCACAAGATGGCCTTCAAAACTGCCAGAGAAACTAGTAAGTCTGTTCAGAAAGCTACCAGCCACGTGTAAGTATTGTTTTTCCTGCTCTAAAAATTAATGTGATTATGTTTACCTCAGAGAATTAAAGACCTTCCACAAGGTCACTTTTTGTTTCTTCTTCCTCTTTCTTTTTTTTTTTTTTCTTGTAGAAGTGTCATCCTTTTCATGATGAATAGTACTAGGTCCTGCTACAAATATTTCTTGGAAAGATTCTTTGAGCCATCAAGTGCTATTTATCCAGAATAAATCCATCTGAGCTGGGCCCACAGAACTAAAAAATGAACATGTCCTGATAAAGATCGGATATATTCCTCTTACATTTGGAAACTGTCTTTTCAGTAACTCCAAAGTACAATAGCCATAGAGTCTGGGTCATTTGTCTGCCAGGTGCCAATACTAGGAATTTCAAAGTATTACAATATCAAGTTAACCTAGAAAAACACAAAGGAAATTTATTTTGATGGCTTCATTCTAGGCACACACTATAAAAGCATAGTCGGCATTAATCCATCTTATTCAGCATTTCTCAATGTTGACATGTGAGTAATAAGGAATACATGACCAGGTATTATCATGCTAGAACATGTAATGTGATATGAGCTCTCCTTATGTGTGCATTTCTCTGAAATTACTTAGGTGAGTTACCTGTGAAAATATAAATTCTTCTACTACAGTAACTCACAGCATAGAATTTGTAAGTTTTAAATACTGGGAAAATTCTAATACAAAGAATGGGAATTACAAATTTGTGCAAGCATAGAAGCTGACAGCAGTAGATATAAGGCAAAATATTGTACCCAGGGAGGTACCTTCATACTGCTCAGTATGTTTTGTGTAAAGAGAAGTGATGCTGTAAAAATACAGAAGATCTAAAGAAAACATAGTTATAAGAGGTGATGTTCTTGGAAAATACTGGGGTTTTTATAACTCAGCCTGCTTAAAAATAGAGATTAGAAGAAATTTTCTGTTTACTTCATGACAGCTGTTAATACTACTTCTCTGGAAACAAATAGAATACTTAGATAATTTTTTTACACATAGATAATTTTATTGAAAAGACTTATTATAAATTGCATTTAATTTCCAATTGGCTGCAGTGCTGAAGTTGATGAAAAAGTTTTCTAATAATGCCCAAAAGTAATCCTCTGTGGTGTAAGGATTCCATCCTGGTACACCGGGCTACTTTGGATCTTATTGCAGGACGGATTTTCTTTGTCTTTGACATGGTTATTGGCAAGGTATTTGTCCCTTGCAGACAATGGAGAATGCTTTTTATGGTGAAAATGGTAAATAGGCCTTAAACCAAGAAGAAGTCTTGGTTTAAGGAGTATTAGCATTTCATGGTTTCATTTTAGTGCCAGATTTTTAATTTCAGATGTTGATGATGCAGGCAACTTACTTCTGAAGAAGAAACATAACTCTTATGTCACCCTTATCAATGGCTATCCATGATCAGATGAGTAGTACTACCAAAAATACAACGTGTATAAACTCTGTGAATCCTGTTTAGGCTTTAGTTTATCCGTGTTAATACTCCAGTCTACCATTTTGTTCTGAATTGCATAATAGTATCCTTCCCTATCCTATTGGCAAGGTTCAGGAAATGCATATTGGTAGGCATACAGGAAGCCCCAAAAGATTCTGGAATATGTATAATAGCCTAAATAATAAAGGAACTTACTCTTGTAGACAACGTGTTGTATGGAAATAAGGTTGTGGATCAGTAGCCCAAGTTTTTCTCTCAGAAAATTGTGCTTGAGCTCATACATAGCTGCTCCAGGAACCCAGCAGTGTACAGCTGTCTTTTACCTAATGGTGATGAGAAGTTCTCCAGCCTTACCCCCCTCTCTGTTCTGAGGCAAACATATTCTAATGGTCTGAAACTTTAGTCGTGTATTTGTTGATGTGGCATCCACCAACAGCTGCACAAGAGTAGTAACGCTGTCTTTTCCATTAATGGCTTAATAAGGTATAAATGATATATGAATGCTGTCCTCACATGAAGTACTTTCTGAATAATTGTTTATAGAATTAACTAATTGCATATTATTAGTTTAGAGAGAGCCAACAAATAAGGAATGGTGCAATCATTTTGAGTTTGCTGCATTCCACCACATCAAACATTTGGTTTGTTTCAAGTCTTGTAACCCTAATTCTGGAACAAACCATAGTCTAGACTCCAGCTGTCATAAAACCTCTATAGTGGCATCCTCTGGTATGTTTTACACTTTAGTAGAGTTATCTTGTGTGCACCAAAACTTGGACTCTGGGGTACCATGATTCTAAGGAACCAAAACTATTGGTGTTGAGGGACGCAAAGAGATGAGAAAAGGCTGGTCTGTCTAAAGTTCCTTCTGGTGTTCTCTGCAAGGCTGCCACCGTAAATCAAGGTATCAATTTCTGGCTGTCAGTTTTGCTCCTTCAAATTCCAGTTGTGAAAAATGCTCATTTTCCACTCCTAGTTAGTGTTTTCACTTCCCAATGCAGTTCGGAGACTCTTGCACAAAATTTACATGAATTTCCCAAGTCAGGAGAGTTTTTGAGGCATTAACTGAGAGAATTAACCTTAAGGAAAGTATGCTGGAAATCTTTGTTGCATTGGGCTATCACTGCCACTTCTTGGTTATCACTTTGTTACTCCTCTGACTGTTTGAATGCAGATTTAGTTCAAACAAGGCAGAGGCACCACTTCTTGAGTACTAAATGTTAGTATGCTTCTTTACCTGCTTCAGGAATTTCACTGTCTGTCAGCACTGATCCTCACCAAGTTTCTTTTGGTTAGGTTAGTCAATATTTTTAGGATTGTCAAAAGATCAGAATGTTGAGAGGGAACACTTTTAAATGAAGTGAATGTGGTCATAGCTTTCACACCTCTTGTGACAGGAAGTCATAAAAGGAGTCATTGCTCTGACTGAGCAGCGCCACAGAGCACGTACCACTCTGGGAGATACCTACATCATCATTACCCTTTTCTTAGACTGTGACTGGTTATTAATGTAAACATTTCCTAAAAAGTCTGAGTAGTTAATGATTCAATCCAATGCAGGAACTGTCATTAATTTATTCCTTCTATAAAGTAGTGTGGCATCACAGTATTTGTTAGAAACATCCTATGCATGTTTGTAGGACAAACAGCGAAGAGAGATACCTGCAATTCCTACTGAAAGCTGGCCTAAAACTCTGCAGTTGATGCCAGTGTTACTAGAAAAAGTCATGGAACCAGAACAACCAATTTTTTATTTTTTTTTTTTCTTAAGACAGAATCTGAGTTTCTCTGAAATATTTAAGAAAGAGAAACAGGGTTAATATAATGTCAGCCACTGAGTTCTAAGTAATGAAAATTCATTTTGAAGTTTAGAATTATAGTCACTCTTAAAAACTTAGCCTTAAAGATTAAAAGAGCATGTAAGCCAACAGAAAACAATGTGCCAATGCCACAGGATAAACGCAGAAAGATCAGACACCTGTGTGTTGTATTTCAGTGTAAAGTTTTATAATAGAAGCACTTTCTGTGGGCTGGTTGTGATTTTGGAGATGTCCTTGTTCTGCAGAGATTCCAGAAGGGAGAGAATTAAGTCAACACTAGGTGCTTGGGGAATTGCTGGTTTGTTGATGGATATGTTTAGCCATTTTGATTTCCATTTACGGCGCTGTGGGATTTTGCCTCATAATGAAATTTGTGTTTGGTTTTCACTCATCATCCAAGACATAAAATCTTCAATTTTCCATGTAGACATAGATGAAAATAATAAAAGGCTAAAAATAAAGAGGATAGGCAATTAAGACCATGAGAAAGAAAGTGGGGAGAGATTTTTGAGTCGGGAGCAGAGTAAATATGAATTGTTTACTCTGAAAAAGCAGCTTGATGTTCTATAATTTTATTTATTAATCTTTCTTTTATTATAGTGTGATGATTGGATCTTTGGTTAGTGAAAACAAAGAGGAGTTTATTGATTTCATCATAACAAGAGTTATATACAATAACACGGAATCTGGCAAACAATATTCAGCATAGTGACCTAGAATTTCTTCGTACTCCTGAAGATAAAATCAAACCCTTGCTTTTCAATATACCTTGCCCTAAGTTAATTCTTTGTCATTTTGTGAACCAGCAATAATATCTTTTTGTTATTCAACTAGTCATAGAAGCACAGGTTTTTTTGAGCTGAAACCAGTAAGAATGAACATTTATAGAAACTAAGAAGCTCACCTTCTTGTAACTACAAAAAAAAAAAAAAAAAAAAAAAAGGCGCAATTTTGGCATTTCACCAATCCAGACCTAGAAGACATTCATTGTGTGAAAATTTGTAAACAATAAGATGTTTTTCAGGGCTTAATCCTTACCATCATCATAAGCTCTGATATGTGTTCAGCCTTTTTATTTGGAAATTTAGCTGGTAAATGTAGACAAAATGTTTTAGCAAAGTAATCTGGAACATGAGAGTCACAAGCCTTGAGCATCTGACAACACTGGAATAAGAATGGAAGGATTTTTCCTGATCAGGCAGATAAGTTTTCAGGTTTGTATCTTCCTTTTTCCTGTACCTGGGACATCTTCCCAGTTTGAAAATTCATGTCTGTTTTAGAAAGGTGCACTCCTATATGTAGCTGTTTACATGTAGAACAGGACTGGAGAAGGTCTCAGTCAGCAATTGCAGTTTGATTTTTTCATTCAGCTACTATGAATAAAGTGGATTAAATAATTCCTAAATGGATCAAACCTCCCTACCCCCTCAAAGATTATAAATCTTTATGAATTCTTACTCTTAAGTTGTTCATGGTAATTTGCACCTATTTTCTCATTATAACTATAAACTCTGCTTTAAACAGCTGTAGTTTTACTCTTTTTTTTCATGCCATTTAATGCATTTGATAAAATTCTAGATGGCAATCACACCTGTTCTAGTCTTTATTTTATCACATTGAACAGGTAACATTTTGTTTCACTGTGTGAGATAGTGTTTTTCTGTAATTCTAAAAATCTTTCAATCTGTTCTTACTTTTCTTAAACAAAAACAATCCACACTCTACCTGCTGAATATTAGGGGCAGTTTCCAACACTGTCAAGTGGTGTTGATCGTTCATCTTCCTACTGTGATTCCTATTGCATCCAGGTTTTAATCCTTTTATGATTTTAACTAATGGGATTATACTGATTATCCATGAAGTACACGAGTGTGTGTTTTCTTATACTTAGCTCGGTCCCATTTCTATTGTATCTGCTGTTGAGATATCAAATTTGATAGGTCACTTTCCTGCGTATTTGCTGAAAATACTTCCCACTTCAACTTGTTGAGCTCTATAGTTTGATTGGTATAAACATTATAAAAATGTTCCTCATAACTAACCATTTAGGGAGTCCTGTTTTTCCCTTCAACAGCAACAGTAGTTACATCCCATTTAGCCAAACTTCCCTTCTCAGAACTCATATCTGAAATCTAGGACAACTAGCAATATACTGGGGGACACAATATTGAGCACTTAAGCAGAATCTAAAAAAAAATTATTTAATTTCCTTTGCTTTTGAGTACCATTGTCTTATCATAGATACCCACTTCATCAGGTGTCATATAGCGTTGTGAGGTCTTTGTTCACTCTATCATATTTTCCAGTAAGAGTTTTAAAATATTCTCTCAAATGAGTCCTGAATCTCACATACTGCTGAGGTCAGACTGTAGGTATCTGTTGGAGCAATTGTTTTTCCATTTCATTATGCAAGAGTAATAGTCTAGGTTTGGAAATGTATTTTTGGTTTGTGTGTAATACAAAACTCAACAACTCTTTACTCATGCTGTTTAAAAAAAAAGCCATTTTTTGTGGCATTGCCATCATGCTGGGAAAATCCATGCAGCAGCTCTGGAAAAAATGTGGGGGTTTGTATTACATTTGTCATTTCTCATGTCAAATATTTAGTCTGTTGCTACCCCCCATATCATTCCATATGGACACACAATGCTGCCTGTTGATGTTTTAAATTTTTCTATATCTGGTTAGTCAACTGTTGCTCACAGAATGTGTATTTCTGATGTGAGGAAGCATAAGCAACCATTTCCAAAATCTCATGCAATTTAGAAAGGTAGACTTCAGTGGCTTATTTGTCCTTCTTTTCTCAAACATTAACATTGTTATATAAAGCATTGGTTTTGACACAAGTTTTGATAGAAATAATACAAGCAAGGGGTATGTTAAATGCAGGAATAAAAGGTACATTGCCTAACTGAGACTACAATAGAAAATAAATAAGCAAACCAACAACTCAGTCAGAGTTCTCTTCATTTACTTTTTGTGGATAGTGAGTTCTTGAAGCATCATGTTTGTTTTGTTTTTTTTTCCTGAACACAGAAGTCTATCAACTGTGAGAACCATTTTATTCATTGGGACTGGCATTTAGTCCACATTTTGTGGAACATGCTTATATCTGTAACACAAAAGAATTTTTTTCAAAAATGAATGATTGAAAGTTATAGTCTATTTCAGTGGAGCTTGTTGATCCCGGCTTGTTGGGATTGTTGTGCTGAGAAATGCATGAAAAAAAATGTTCTTAAAGCCATAAAATGCCGGCCAAAAAGCTTGATGTTTGGGTGGGTTTGGATGTGTATTTTGCTTTTGTTAAACGTTTGTTTCATATAAGTAAATGTGGCTCTACCCCCTGTTTTGGAAGTTTAGCTTTGCTGGAGAATATGTGAGATGGTTCTGATGTGGATCAGGACCAGCTGTATTAGTGCAACAATAAACACGGTCTTGCCACTTTCGAATAGCGTTATGCAGACTGTTGGTGAGTCATCTTCCATGTACAATGGGGGGAAGAGTAATTCTTTCCAGTGTAAAAAGTGAAATTCTGTGGTTTGAACAGTGCAATTCATGAGAATTTTAGCTCTTGTTTTGTAGAAATCAGTGGAATCCACAGGAGGAATACAGAGTTCTTCTTAGTGTAGCTGCTTTGTGTGGAAATATTTAGGACAGCTACAGATGACTCAGTGATTGGTGGAGGATTAGTGGTCATGAGCTGTAGCATCTTAAATCCCCTTGCAGATGATCCTATTTGGATTTTGAATATGCTTTAATTTGTGCTCATTAGCTTCACATAGCTAATTGAGTCTTTCCTGAACATGTCTGCATAAGCAAGTCCAGATGTTCTTTCAAAAGATCATGAGAAAATTTCTTTTAGAAGACTCTGAGAAATTCTTTATAGTCCTTGACGTGTTTGACACTATTATGCTGCAGTCATTCAATGCCCACATTAACCAGTCTTAATGACCAAGGCAAAATGAGGTTATTTCAAATAACAGCTCTGCCAATAACAAACAGCTTGTTTCACTCTATACATTTGTGAAACCTTTGTTCTTAATATTTCATTTTATCCTTTTTTTTTTCTTGTTGCTTTGCAATACTGATCAAGTTCGTGCATAACCCAGTATTATGAACTGTATATAAGCTTTGGCATATATTTTTGGGTGAGAAAAAATTATTTTGGTGATATTATTGAAAGGACAATTGGTCCTAAACTTGCTGCCTACTGATTCTAAATGTCAGTCATATATCAGAGGTCAGACAAAACTGGAGACAAAATGAGTCAAATAGAAACCAGATGCAGTATAGACATAGCCTGAAATCAACACTGACACTGTTGTTTGCAGAATTCTTCAGATCTCCTAACTGAGATGCAACCCAGCATGGGCTTAGATACCCAGTCAAATAGCATTTTGCATATTCTGAACCTTTTCTGAAACCTCTGCAAGGAGAAATGAGACTGGAGTAGTTCACAGATTTTAAACACATCTATAAAGCTTGCTATGGCAGGCACAGGATGGCAACATAAGCAAATACAGACATGAATCCTTTTGCCCTTGCCTGAAGTGGCTTTCAGAGCCTGGCTTTGGCCAGCAGATTTGGCCAGAAGCTGTCTGCTGCCAAGTGGTGCTGCTGCCAGGTGGTCTTCAGTCAGATACAGCATTCTGTTGATGCAGTTATAGGGCTTTTGTATTGGAGCTGGTTGCTGTCAGTGCTTACTGAAGTTAATATAATTTTTCTTTGATATTCACTTACCATACTGGCTCTGGAAACGCTCCCAGCATGCTATGAAATGGGGATAACATGATCACAATTTAAGGAATTCTTTTGATAATGAATTTTTCCAGCATGAAGCCAGATAATATCAAGGCTGTTATGTAAATATCAAGGCTGTTATGTAAATCAAGCTGTTACAAGACTTTGGTATTTTTCTAATATTTGTTAATTAAGGGAAGCAGGTTCTCTGTGTCTCTTTTGTCAAATGACTTAGTGGCACAGTATTTTTCTTATGACTGTAGGATGCAGGGACTTTTATAAATTCTATCACTGATGATTTGCACCAAATTTTTGCTTGAAATGGTTTAATAAATTGTAGTTTGGCTTGTTAGTCAGCTCCATGTTGGAAGTATGTGGTTCCTCCTTTTCCTGTGTTTCTTAGGAAGAGTCAAGAGTCATTTGCCTGGCTCCAATTTTGTTGAAAATATCAAATTTTGTCTTCTGTAGAAATGTTGCCTTTAACATCAAGCAAGCTATGGTTTTGGTCAAGAAATAAAGCAGCTACAAATTAGTCAAGTATTGGAGAAAGAGCAATTTCACCTTTAGTTTTTTTGTTTTTATTTTTTAATGCATCTAAATTTAAGTCATCCATCTGGCAATAGCCATTCAGAAGGAACAGCTGCCAAGATGGTAAACATTTAGAATTTGTTTGTATAAATGTGAAATGATGTTCTGCAGCCCTAAAATGAAAGCCAAGTTCAAGACTTCAAAGCCCAGGGTTTTACTGAGAAAACAGACCAACTATTCCTGTGGGCTTCCTGGAGAGCTGAAATCATAATGGGCTAAATAGAAGCAACATAAATAGCAAGAAACCCCAGTATTCCCCAAGGGATTGAATATGAGAATTAATATGGGGGAAAGAAATAAGAAGACTTGCATGCTATCTTTTTTCCTGTATACTTCCAGTATTTATCAGACAGGTAATTTTCAGCAGTCAGAAATAAAGACTAAGGGGTGCATAATTAAGACTTGCTAAAGACTTGCTAAAGAACAGTTACCTCAGTAAAGGGGGTTATGTTTAAGAGAATAAAGCTCATCAGCAATGCTGTAACTCATTGTAATCTATGAATGCACCCAGTGGGATTCTGAATTGTAGAGACACAGTCAAAACCAACCAAAATCCCACAGTACCTTGTAATGAGTTTTTATAGAAGAGCTGCCAAAATAAAGATCAGATTAAGAAAACTTCTGAAAGACTTCTGAAAAGAAATGTGAAATAAGGTGGTTAATGTGAAATGTAAACAACCTGGAATTGTAAACTGCTAGATTAAGGTAAGGATTTCATAAATGCTGTGATGAAAAAGTGGCATGTTCCACCTGCTCTGTAAACAAGCAGAAGGAGCTTAACTCTGAATCTAAAACTCATTAGGGAGATGGATTTAGGCAAAGACAAATGTCAGCAATGTTGAGACAGAAAAGCAAGTTAATAGTTGCATCGGCGGGCATTCTGCAAAGCCTTATCAGTGAGACAGAGAAAAATGATCTATAATCAGAGAGAAAGGTGGCTACAAATGGGCAGAGATTGACAGAGTGAAGACAGTGAGAAATGCATGAAGATTGAATAATATGTACCACATACAGGCAAAAAGAAAGGGAGAAGATTCCTTGATTTCACCACAATTATGATGCTGGGAAAGGGAAATGTAAGATGGGCAGTAAAAGTTATTAGAAACAGTAGTAATAAAAGGTGTTGTGAAAATTCTTAAAGATTCTAAAGAGAAAAAACAGGTGGCTACTAAATTCATGGCAAAGCTCTCACTAAAACCATTAGGACCAGGTCAGACTTTGGGGACAGAAAAGGAATGGAACAGCAGACAAATGGCAAGGAAGACAAAGAGGGGAATACCAAGACTCAACTGGGATGGTATTGAGTGTGTAAAAGGCTGAATTGCTATTAGCAGCTTATGCCTTCTGTGTCTGAAGGTAGCACGTGCTATGTGCTCACACCTTGCTCTAGAAAGATTTTTGCCCAGTCAAGATATCTTTTATCTTCTTGTAAGCTTACAGGATCTTAAATATGGATAATTTTTCAAAAAACTTTCAAGTAATGTTGATGTATTTCTGTGAAGCTGATATATATAGATAGATATAGGTATAGATATCTATGCTATAAAATTAAAGATCTATGAAGAATTATTCTGCTTGTTCTCATGAAAAACATGCATATTCCTAATAGAAAGCTGTTATTACCATTATCAGTTGGATATTTTAAAACCACATTATGATTTCATAGTCAGGAAAATATTTTAGTGATTAACTGTGGTTGTCTTTGCTAGGGAACACCTCGTTCATTCTGTCAGATACTCCCTTTCTGGCAGTGGAAAGGACTGCAAACACTTTCACATCCCAAATGGGCATATGGCTGGCTAGTGTGTTTTCCAGTAACTTTAGGGAATTCAGCTTCTTGCTTCAGACTTTCCCTTTTGATGTAATGGGCTGTCTGCAATGTGGTAACTGTATTGTATTTCTTTTTTTTCTGAATGGACACAGTTTTCCAAAAGTTCTCGAAAACACCTTCTAATTGTGCACTTACTGTAGGGGATGCATTCTCCAAGAAACAAAACAAAAAGATCACAGAGGAAAAAAAATATCATTTAAATATTTGGAGACATTTGAGGTGTTTCTTTTGTGCAGATTTGACATTGCAGTATTTTTTCCAAACTGATATTGTTCACTTATACTGGAATGCTGAGTTGTAGGAATCCATGCTGTGAGATCTTCAGGATGGTATTGTTATTTCAACTCTTGGGTTCTGTCTGTGCCAGCAGCAACTTTCACTCATGTAGGGTTCTGCACTTAAATTTTTATTTCTGTAAAGGTCTCCAAATATGGTATAGTATTATCCAGTCTCCTATGTCATCACCCACTTTTTCTTCTAAGACCTGGACTTGTACATTTTCAAGCCACAACAATGTGGTCCTAACTAATCTAATGACCTGGAGTCCTAAATATGGATGAAGTTAGAGAGGAAAATGTGTGTATTTGTGAATTTCCTTTTTAAATAAGGATGTAATTAATTTTTATTCCTATTTTAAAACATCCAGTTTTGGAACTAAGTGGTAGGTTTTTCTGAATTTTGAAAACCTTGAGGGATTAAATATAAATTTAAAGCCACTTTACCTCCAAAAAAACCATTGTTCCTCCTAAGCCACAAAATCTACATCGCTACATAAAATGCACAAATAGATTTTATGTCTGTTTCTTCACTGGGCTGGGCAGTGGACCACAGGAGAAGGTATTTACATCCACCAGAATGAACCTGATGCTCCACCCTCCACAGGGAGTAACAACATGAAAAGGTCATCTCTGGTGCTAACAGTCTGCTGGTTATGATTTGCCTAAATTGGATCTAGCCCAGTAATTGAAGGTCTGCAGAATTTCATCACTGTGGGAATGATAAGCATAAATAATTGACAAAGAGATTTCTTACGTGTGATTTCTTATGTTCGACTACAATGAGCAGATTTAAGCATGTTCTGATAACCATTGCAAATACGTTTAAAAACAGGAGAATTTAACTTTTTTTCCTCCAACATTCCTGTATAATGGAGAGGTCATTGAAGACTGATGCAACTGCAGCCTTTCTGTTTTGTGCAGACGCCAAATGATGGTGGTCAAGTGATGCCTGAGAACACAGTGGGAGGATGGAACACCTTTGCAGGACATGCCTTGGGTGGGATTTGGCACACTGGCTTTCATCTATAAGAACAGCCTGTGCAGAGAGGACTCTTGCCAATCAATCAGCTGTTTGCATTTTTAAACATGTTCTGAATCTCAGAAAACTGTTTTGTGAACCTCTTGTTTCAAACCACTACAAATTTGCCAAAACCAGAAAATACTTGCCTGAGGCCTTAGGATTTATGCCTGTGGGATTAAGCTTTGTAGTCGAGCAGTTCCTAAGCAGTGCCACAAAATGTTACAAAGGATCTGTTGGCAAGGTGCTTGCAGCTATTAAATCATTGTCTTCCTTTCAATGTGAGAGTACATGGAGTACAGTAATCCCATCCCAACAGTGATCTTTCCTGATTGTCCTGTCCATTCCTGATTCCCTGTATTACAGCTGTTCCTCTTGGGAGGCATTTCATGGTGAGTCAGCAGCAGCAGTGAAAGCAGATGGATTTTGTCTTTCAGATGCAAGAGACTTTGCAGCGGTTCTCATCAGAAACATAGAGAGAGAGACACCTAAAGTATCTTTATTTATTGGGGCTCAAATTATTTAGTATGATTTTATGGAAAAGTTTGTTAGATTTTAAAAAATACAGCTTCCTTTATACTGGCTGGTCATTCAGATGGAGTGGTGGCTTTCTAATGAGTAAATTAGTGAAAAGAAAATCTCTGAAACTCCTTAATGTAGCTCTTGCTTGAAGGCCAAAGCAAATTCTCCTTCTTTGAGGAACCATTCTGTCAAAATCATGTCACTTGTATGTACATGTAAAATATTTAACTACTATGTCTGGCATGGGTAGACAAAGTGAGCTTCAACTTTCTGTTTACCTACCTCTAAAATGAATAGTGTAGTTATATAAACCTCATCTGTAGAATATGATCAAAACCTGTCTGAAAATAACATTTTCTAAAAGGAAAAAGTTGCCTCAGTGTAACACTTCATGTCAAAATAGACTGACAAATATTCCTTACAAAGCAGCCAAAGGCAGGGAAACAAATTTTTAAACAAGTTTGCATATTACTCATACAATTTTAAAAAGGCTCTGTAAGTATGGGTCATTTAAAATTATACTTAAATATAGGAGTTTGTAACAATAACAAACCTAACAATAATCTTTCTACAGAACAATAATATATAATAACAAAAAAAAATTGGAGGGAGATATCAGAAGTAGAAAAGCTGAATTATGGAAGCAGGGAGAAACTAGAACAATTCACTCATGTACATTTGGCCACCACAGTGGTTGAGCAATATTATTTATTTGTGCTTTTTCACCATGGCAGTAGCTGAAGTTTTATCTCTTGACAATGCTTAAGCTGAATTCTGTGTACCTATGGATCCTCATGCAGCCTATCCATGCTTGCATGATATCCATGTCCCAGAATGAGGGAGGCCTCAATTTGATGCTGTGTGCAGACAGAGCTGCAGGACATTGTGCTTTTTTCTGACTATTTTTTTTTACATTTCTAAACAAATTTTGTAAAAGCAAAGCACATTTTTTATCCAAGCAAGGGATGTTATCTGGAACCAATGTTTTACAGGCATCAGCCAAAGTGAGGACAATTTTCCTTCTCTGTGATTGCAGAAGAAGATGAAGCATGCTCAAGCCAGCTGCAGTGTACTAGGCCAGTCTTTGGATTAAAAAAACGTGTGCTGTGACCCGGGCAGAGTCATCACGCAGCTGATACAGAACAACAAGTCATTCCTAGGAGCAGCTGCTACACCAAGCCAGGTTCTAACCCTTCCAGTGTCAGTGAGCCCTGTTAGGTCCTAATTAATTTAAAGAGATCTTATTATCTCAAAAAATGCAACCCTTCTCCTGAATAGCACTTTATTGTGCAGACTGCTTTGCAGTTCCCGGAGGTTTGGTCACCAGTAAAGCTCTTGTCTCCAAAACTGTGCTCTCACACCTACTCCCAGCAGAATGATCAGTTTAGTCCCACCAATCCTGTATGTGTGTATATAGTTTATACAGTGTGTTTCACATTTCAGTGGTAGTGCTGGCATAAATTTTGCCAAGAGGAGCCATCAGCTTTCCAAGAGTTTCCTATGCACGTCCCCAGTACATGCCAAGTTAAATGAGGTCCTGGTGAGGACACAAAGTGATTGGCAGCAGGGACAGTCAGGCAAGCATGGCGGGTGCAGGGCAGAGCCCTTCCCAGGCACAGAAGTTGTAGTTTCACAGGATCCTTTCTCAACTGCAGATGCAGCCAGTTCCTTTTATCTGCCCAGTCACATGCCTGTTATTAAATTATTGCCATCTGTTAGTTGGGAACTCCCTCTAGAAGCACAAAAGAGCCAACTACAGGGATATCTCACTTTAAAGAATTCTACTTTACGCTGCAGAGTGTGGTAACATATCAGTCTTGTATCACAACATAAATGGTATGGTAATAGCGGGAGCTGTTCAGAAAGGTGTTAATTTTCAAACTTCTGAATCAAATGGCTGACTTAATTCCAGTTTTCTCTAAAACAGTTCCATGACTGCCACAAAGCATCCAGACATGGTTTTTGTTAGGTTTTTATAGTTGTTTGGTTTTTTTGGTTGGCTAGTTGGTTGGTTTGGATTTTTTGTGGTGTGCTGTGCATGTGTAAAAACACAGAAAAAAAGTAAAATTAAGTTCAGGTCTTATGCAATTTGTTCTTAAGGAGGTTGGTAAACTATGTCTTTTATTCATGTCAGCTTCAGCACCTGAAACAATCAGGTAGTTTTGAATATCTTGGCAAGGTAGCCTTGACTTGTGTTTTCTGTTAAGCTTGACATGAAAAATTCTGTACTATATCTTACGGGCTTTTTATTAATTATTTTAAAGGCAAATAATAGAGCTTTGGATCAACTGGTCAGCTGTGTGGAATTACTCACAGTGCTCGCTGAACAGTTTACTGCTCTATCTGTATAGGCAAACATTGCATCTGTACCCATCTGTGACTCTCACTGCCTACTGGGAAGTTAGCTGAGGGATTTACCTTATGTAAACCTCTGGTGAGGATGCTACATTCTGTCTCTGCACATGAATGGCCCCATTTTCAGGACAAACCAAACTGATACATTGTAGGAATGAAGGATTTCTTTATCTCTCACTAAGAAAATTCTGAAGTGCTTCGAACTTTCCCTCCTTTGCAATGTTCTGCATAGTGGTAATATATCAGTATATCAGATATCAGTAACTGTTATTTATAATTTTAGTAACCATTATATTAGAGTATGTTTGTAGCCTTTTATGTAGGTTGTATATGAGATACAGTATAAATTGCCTCAATATTTTTTCCATCTTCTAGGTTTTTACTGTTATTTTTGAAATAGATATTTTTTATTAACTGTCGAGATGCTTCATCTTTGGAAGAGACTGAAAGGTGATGATCCATAGATGATGAGCAGTTTTGGCTTCCTATGTGTGAGGATGGGAAACTTTTTCCATTAATATAGTATTTAGTATTTTCTACTGAGTAAATGTCTTCTACTTTTAACTTGTTCACTTTTTATTTAATTTTTAAATTCCTCTTCCCTTCCTGTGCATTTTCATTCAAAGCTTTCTTCCTGTGACTCTCATCAAGTGTGACCTCATCAAGACATTGGAATTTCAAAATTTATCCATTCGTGTTAGTGAATTCTTCCAAAAAAAAAAAAAATTCTTAGTAAGGTGGAGTCCATTTTACTTAAATTACTTAGCTTGACCCAATTCTCTCCTGACCCATTTCTGTATTTCCTGAATTATTTCCATGGCTTTTGAAACCTGGGCAAATATTATTTAGAAAAGCGAAATTAAGGTGTTTTGATATAACTGTTATTAAACCAGTGAGGTTTGTTGTAGAAAACATACAAAGCTGGAGATGTAATTAAGCTCTTCTTCCGTCCAGCTCCCCCCCCCCATTCATGCACTGCTCAATGGAAACACATTCTGGCAAAGAGAAAAAGCTGTGGCTAAACAACATTAGTGGATGAGTCACTCAGAGAGAACTGGAAAGAAAGAAAGAAAAAAAAGCTCACAAGCCTCTGCTGCTTGATAAGAACAAAACTGGGTCCAGATGGTCCCTGTACATCTTCCCATACTTTCCTGAAGAAGAGAGCATAGAACCATCAAGGGCCATACTTCTCTTTCCCGTAGTTCACATTTTCTTGGTGCGACGGTGACTTTCAAGCACATGGGAACCCTCTTCAAAAGGCTTTGCACAGATTAAGATCAGTCAGGACATGCTGAGCACCGTGCTGCTTGCAGGGGTGTCAATAACACTTTAATAAGGATAATAACAACTATTTGGAACAGCAGTTCAATGACTAGTATGAATAACTGAAAATACAGGATTGAAAGAACTTCATTTCAGTGCCATGACTTTGCAGAGTCCACAACAGCTCCGGTTGCAGAGGATCCCTATGGGATCCTTGGCCAGATTCCAGGACAGATGGAGTCTCTGGAGTAATGACAATGAAGCAAACCCTAATAAGCGTGTGCAGGTTTAGTGTTTGAAATGTTTCTGTGTTCCGCAAGCTTTGGTGGGTTTTCACAAGAAATGTGAAATATTTTGGGCTATGCCCTGCCAAATTTCCACATTTTGTTCCTTAGTTTGGTGACATGAAAGGCTTTCAAAGAATAAGCATTATTCCTCTTTGCTTTGTTTTCAGAAGTGAAAGAAGCGTTTTGTCCAAGATTGTTCCTCATTATGCTTCCATACTAGTTTGAGAGAGTTTTGTTTTGGATGATTGCTACTTAAGTAGCTAGAACTGTACAAACTTCCAAAAGTGGAACTGTGTGCTGACACACCTGGTGCAGATGTGATCAGGATGATGTTACCATTATGGTCTGAGGTGTGTCTGTGTGTTTGTGAGCCCATGTCCAGGGCAGGACCTGTACTTCTGCATCAGCAGAAGTAAATTCATTGTGCTTTCCACTGTTACCTAGTCAGGAAATAGCCTTGATATAAGGATTAAAAAGTGTTCAAGAAACTGTGCAGTGCTATATGGATAATTCTAATTTATGTAAATTAGAGCTTCTGAGAGTGTTGGCTGATGGTTAAAACTCTGTTAAACAAGACCTTTCAAGTTTAACTCGCAGCTCTGAACAGCCATTGGCTGCTGTGGCCAGGCATCACTTGCCACCTATTAATCAATCCATTGAAACTCAGTGCAAAAGTGATGCAGGCTGGAATATACTTTCAAAGAGCAATCATGTTAGGAAGCACAATTTTTTGCAGAAGCCATTGTGTAAAAACAAGTGTAAATCACCTTTGAAGTAGTTTAAGCCAACAGGTTTGGGCCTGAAGTTCTTGGCTGAAACATTTCTTGCAGATTGGTATGACAAAGTGATTAGGTGTGGGCCAGTATGAAGTAAAACTGCTGGCAGCTGCTCTTTGAATTATCCTACTTTGACTGTAAGCTGAAAACTGATATTGTAAGTCACTCGTATAGCTCATCAGGAAAAATAAAAATAAGCCCTAACTAAGGGAAGGAGGGGATGTGAGCACAGCTGCCTGACCTTTGCCAGGGAATCTCCATAACACTTCTTTGCATTCACATCATGTTGTGGAAAGGTTTTCCACACCAGTCCCCGTGGGAACTGCCCCCTCTTCAGCTCTGCAAGGGAAGCAGGCAGAGCTGTGACCTGGGTGACTCTGGATGAGGGTTTGCAGCCAGCCCCTTGCTCACTCCTGCATTTTGTCCTAGCACAGGTGGAAAGAGTGTGGTTACTTCCCCAGAGCAGAGATCAGCCTGCAAATGTTCTCCAGTGGTCAGCACAGCTGGCTTCACTTTGGCAAAGGGCAGCACAATACTGCTGTGCATTGCTGGAACAGTTCTCATAGATTTTTCTTTGGCTTTAGTCAGGCCTCTCTTCAAAATGCAAAGCAAATACCACACAGACATAATCTGAAATGGGAGAAAATAGCCCTTAGATAGCCCTCCAGACAGCCCTTAGAAACTAAAGCATCAGTGTGACGAGCACCACAGAGGGAAATGTGTTTTGAACTGGCCTTTAAACCTGACTTCAGCTGAGGACATGAGAAGTTTTTTGTTGTTTTGTTTTAACTTGATAAAAGAAAAAACCTCAGCGTCAAAAGAGGTTTTTGTTTTTAAAAAGCTTGCTTGTTCTGTGAGGAAATCTGGAGGGAGAAAGAGTTTGAAAAACTGTCAAGAAAATGAAATATACTCATCTGATATTCATTGAGTTCATTTTGCGTTTTTATGGTGTTGATGTTTGTAGATTGGAGATGCTTGACAAAGCATTTATGCACAAAGAGTTTTTTACAAAAAATGTGACTCTCTACCACAACACAGCTGCATGAAAGAAAAATTAACTTAAATTAGCTTCATTTTCAGGTTAGTTTGGTTTGTTCTTGCTTGGAAAAATTCTACTGTGCTTTCTTGATTGCTTCCTTGGAGTTATCACACCATTACTATGCTTCCTTTGTCAAAAGGGTGACAATAGGAGAAATGGGCTCAACTTTTAAACTTCACAAGGTCAGCCAAACCCCAGAATTTGAAAATTCTTTCATGGTGGCTCAAAGGATAAAACAGCTGCTATGGAAGTGTTGTCATCATCCATTATTTGATCGCAGGATGAAATCAAAAACTTCTGATTTTTGTAGCCTTTTAGAGCACTGGTTCGAGTTCTTTTAGTGATGGTGGAATAATCAACAGAAAGAGTTGGAAGGTTTTTCATTTGAGATATTTAAAGAATGAAAGAAAAAAAAAAAAAGTTGGTTCAAGTATTGCTGAGAATAATCCAGCCCTCAATTTGGCTTCCTCCAGTAGTCCATCAATAACAATTAGTTCCCTGGTCAAGAGAGAGTGCATTTTGCATCCACTGGCTGCTTGTAATAGCTTCCAAAAGGGAAGCATAAGATGCAGAAATGCATTCTTTACATAGCACATATGCTGCTAAGAAACAGCACAATGTCATTAAAGTGAGTGGGGATTGCAAAATACCACAAGCAGCAAAATCTTCTCTTGCTTAAAATTCTTTCTGCAGAGCTCTGTTACAACACACTATAAATGATAGGAACACAATTTATGGGATGCAGATTTTTTATTTTATGAAATAAAAAATTAGAAACTATGAGTGACTTAAATGGAGTAATTTTGGTTTTATATAGAGCTAGGCATGGAGCACCCATGAGATCTGTTCACTCCGTGGATTGATGATGCTTTACTTGCAGCTGACAGACAGCACAGGGCTGACCTCACACAGCCTCTTCACATGTAAAATGCAAGGTTTATAAAGCTAGGTCAGTCTGACTCTTGGCTGCTGTGCTTCTACTCTCATCCTGATTTCCAAGAAATCCCTCCTCTGAGACTTCTCACAAGCTGGTTGCATGTTAAACTAGACTCACGCCTTGTCAGCAAGGATCCAGAGTTGAGAGGCAGCATAACCATGCAACCATGATCAGGACAGCCAGTCAGATGGATACAGCTGCCTGCAGATTCATGTCTCCTCTATGTGTCTGTGCCACTCAGTTTAGCTCTTTGATCCTATATCAGAATTAATCAGCTGGGATTAAAATAAATAGAAATTTTCAACTTTCGCAAAGAACCGTAAATGTAGGAGGGTAATGCCATTGCCTTCTGATTCAGACTTTGGCAGACCTCACAACCCTTCTGCGAGTGCTGAGGGGAGACACAGAGTGAAGGGAAAGCAGATGTAAAAATAAGTAAATAATACTAGAATGACAATCTTTAGACTAAATAGGAACACTGGTAAATACAATCTGTAGAAATGTCTTATGCAAGTTCATCAAACGACAGCGTACAAAAGTGATGGAATGGATTAGGTTTTCAAAATTTACCACTATCTAAGTTTGTAAAAATGGCCAAAGCATTTACAGCAACATGAATTTTTTAAAGGATGATCAAACTGGCCTAGCTTTGACAAAACTGAGAATTATGATACATTGACCTGGGGGAAAGTCTAATGGGAGTTTAGGAGAAAATAATGATTTCAAAACAGGCATACACAGGTCTTCTGAAAAAGATTCATAAATGACAGCTGGGGGAGGTATTATATAAGAACGAGTCCAAAATCCCATTTATTTGGCATGCAAGAAAGGAAAATAGTGCAAATGTAACAGGTCTGTGATAACTGTGGAAAGTCCCAGACCTTAAGTGAAAATAGAATTCTTGAACTGAGGAAGGGATGGAAGCAGGTAGCAACTCATTTAATTCAACTAAGAATAAAGATTTTTGCTGGTGATGATCAGTCATCTTTTCAGAACTATCTTTAAAAACCATGCTCTGGCCATTCTCCCTAAGCTAAAAGCAGCTGAAGTATCTTTGTGGTGAGCTCATTTCAGATAAAAAACCATTAGGAATGTTGCATTTTTCCAAAGAGCTGGTCTAACAAACACATTTGCATTAACAAGGTTCATATTAACATTATACATAAGTGCTGTGCAGGCATAAACCAGGGGAAAATGAGATGTTTACAATCCCTGTACCCATTTTATTTGTTGTGGTGCTTGTCTTTGGAATTCAAGCCTTCCTCCCCTCAGATTGTCCTCTTATTTTCTGCAGATATTTGGATATGCAGAAATCTTCTCATACTCATACAGTTGCAAATTGTTACCAAAAAAAAAATAAAATTGTGTAACTAGTAAAATTAACAATCACAGAGCATTAAATTTTTCATCAGGACACTACAGTATAACATTTTAAAGTCCAAGTCATCTATAATAGCCTTGGATGGAAAGAGGGGGGCCAGAAAAGCAGTATATGTGTTAAGAAAGGAATCTGAGTAGTTTGGCAAAACCAGAGACCAATCTTGCTCCCTCTAATCACAAAAGCTTATGAGAATGCAGCCAGTGATGCTTAGACATTCAGTGAAGGAAAAGAAAAATTAAATCCCAGCTGTCTACTGTGGTGCTGTGATACTGTGCCTGAATCACAAAAATCTCTGCAAGTATAAGAAGCAACCATAAGTTGATACATAAGTAGAATATATGATAGACATGAGCAGATATCCTGAGTGCAAAGATCTAACAGATGGTTTGTAGTTCTGTCCTACCTGGTGTGATTTCCATGGCTCTGAGTAATCCTCTGCAAGATGCTACATTGATATCCTTCTCCAGCACAGCCAGTTGGAATTTGAAAAAGAAAACCAAAACCCAACTCTACAGATGTTGGCATCCACAGTTACACTTTTAAATACAAACTATCCAGCCTTTTTTGTTATCTTTGTTTTAGTCTATTGGTTGCTCTATTTTTCTCTATTATAGTAAACAAGCGGTGCTTATTTTTAAACAGCTATAAAAATAGATAAGTCCTAAAATAGGTGGACCAAAACAAGGCTAAATGGGAATACTTGTTTAATACCGTCATGCATTCTAATTCTTATTTTCCACTAGGGGCTGTTCCACAAAAGAGTTTAGGGGCCATAATTGTTCCTATTAATACATGTTAATTGTAAAAATCTTCTTCATTTGAAAGGTTCTTCTGTAAAATATTAATGCTATGAGCAATGGCACTATTTTAAAAATACAAAATTAGAAGTATTTTGAATTATTTTGAGGTGTAGTTATACAGAATAACTATGTTAAAGTCCTGTCAGTTTTGGGTGACTTAACTTGATTTTAAAATGGGAAATGTACCTACAGTTTCTAAAAGAAAAAACCAAGCAGGAGGAGACATGGGATGGGATAAAAAAAAAAATAAAATGAAGCATTAATTTAACAATATCTCAACCTCATAAGGAAATACTGTTGTACCAGACATGCAGCTCTTCTGCAATATAAACTAAATATAATTTATCTGTCCATAAGGACTCAGTTTTTCTTTCTTTTACATCTAGTCTACTGCTTCACTGGGGCCATAATTTATTAATAAAAATTTATTTAAATGTTTTCATGAAGAAGCATTCACATGTAAAGGAGACTATCTGCCTTTTTAGGAGAGGAAGTTATTGCTTCTATCAATTTATTTTGTTCTAAAATCTAATTAATCTTCTTATAAGCTTTTTTCCTAAAAAGAAAATTTTTAGACCATATCATACTCTCCTGAGGTCAATGGAACTGACCCATTGGCCAATGTGGGTGATGGATTCCACCCTCATGTCTGAATTTAACTTTCAGTCATTTTGTGTAGCTATTGGATAAAATTTGTTTCAAAAATTATATCAGGGACCTCAGGTAAATTTAAGGTAAATTTGGAGACCATCAAGAGTGTTTAATAAAATTAATATTTTTGAAGGCATGTTTTTTGTTTAAGCATTAAAATAATAACTTAGAATTCTTGAGAAAAACAATTTCTGTGTCACGTGGCAAAGTACAAACACTGTTCAGAATTCATCTGCTTTCCTTTTAGAGATTAAAGTTCTCATGATCCACTGTGGCAGCAATCATAGCTTATAGAAAATTATGTAGATAAATACGTTTTCTTTGGATTTGAAGAAGAGCAAGTTCACTAAAGAAAAAAGAAAGCAATCACCAAGGAATTAGGAGTGCTTTTTCCTTTTTACTATGGGATCCAAACCTACTTAACTTAGAATTTATCTGGCAGGCCACCTAAGTTCTGTTCACACTTGTGGAAAGGAGATATTATATTTTGAAGTACGGGGAAAAAAGGGCAAAAACACAACATGCGGTTGAAAGCTTTGGTGTAAGTTTTAAATGAGGAGTGCACAATAGTTTCCTATGAAGTAAGAGTGTTTTGAGAGATTGAGAAGAGGGTGTGAATGTTAAACTTTAGAAAACAAGAGAAGGAACATCTCAACTGTAAAACCCCTAAGAATCACTGGGGAGAAAATGGAATGGAACTTGCTCCTCTCCAGTCTCTACTGTTGCATTTTCTTGGTTTCTGTGGGTAACATGATTAAAGTGGGACTTTTTTTCTGGTGGGCTACTTTGTATATTCCTTGCTTTTCTAAACTCTTTCCTTAAAACTTCATTTTAACCTAAGGAGCACGGCAAAAAAAAAAAAAAAAAAAAAAAAAAAAAAAAAAAAGAAGAAGTATAGACCAGGAATAAGTAGAGACCAGGGTAGAAGATAAGGAGATTTTTTTAAAAGAATTTTAGTATTAATGAGGAAAAAAAAGTGGAATTTGACAGAAAATAAATTAATAAAAAAAAATTCAATGAACCAACCTAAGAAAAGAAAGGCCAAAGCATGTGAACAGAAGGAAGACTGTCATCCACTGGAAAAAGGTTTCTAAAGAGAGAAACTGTGATTTAGCAAGTATAAATCCAAGCATGTTGTATTGTATCCCATCTGTTTATGTTGAAAGAAAAGCCAAGTAGCACTCAGATTCCTATCTCTAGGATCTTCAGAGCTCCAAAATGACAGCTGCTAACCATTATGCCACTGCAGTGAGTCACCCTCTTCACTTCATACCTATCTCTAACTACTTTGGATTCTTCAGATTTCATTCTGAATGAAGGAAAACACACCAGAAATTTAATTAGTTTTTATCTTAAAATAGTAAAGGTTTGCAATGCAGACTGAAAAAATGTCAAGTTCCCAGTGTACAGTGTGTCTTTAATATGTCTGTCCATATGTTTTTGCAGCTTCTAACAATTTTAAGCAGTGAGGCTCATTCAGATCAGACTCAAGATGAGTCTTAGGAGCTCAAGGTGCTTTCCCTTTGAGGTCTGCAGTTCTGTGAGAGGATATTCTGCTGTGAATATTACACCCTTTCCTTTCTCTCAAGTGTCAAATTATCTGCCTGCTGTGTGAGTCCTCGGCCCAAACATTTGTCTAACAAAATTAATGGTACAACTTTAAGGTAAGGAGTCTGTTTGAAAGATGCAGGCATGTAATTCTGATGGCTTTAATCAATTCTTTGCATGATATGCCAAAAAGTACATTAGGTGAGTCAGCATGTGCTTCACTTTTACATGGAAATGTAGATATACACTATTATAATCTGCAACTAATTTTTTTTTATCCCTTCATTTGGTACATAAATTTCATTCTGTATTTAATGCAGGGGAATTTGAAGTAATTGAATGTTCTTTCATCATTTTTCATGGTGTTTGCCATGCTTGTATACCAAATTTAGTTACTCTTTTCCACAAAGTCAATGTAAAGACTATTTCAACCGGGAAAATAAGAATTTTTACATATAACTAGGTCAAAAAATGACATCATGGAGCCCCATGTCTATAGTGTAAGTGGCAGGACAGAACCCTCTTTAGAGTGCCCACTGAAGGCAGTGGAACTGCAACTGAGGTAGATAACTATAGTGGAGTTAAACCAACATGTTTGCTCTGCTTGTTGCAATAGAAGAGAAACAGCAGAAAGAAGGATACCTGTGAGTTTTAGTGGGTTGTTTAATGTTACATTATTACAGAGAATCTTCTGATATGAATATTTTTATTTTTTTGTGAATGTTTTTTCCTTTTTTACTGTTAATGCTCTAAGCATTCTAGAAACACATGTAATGATTGATTATATATAAATTAACGAAAGTAGTGTCTTAGTGAATTAATTACTCTGTTAAATGTAGTAACAGGCAGTGTTTGAAATGGAAGTTGAGTACCGACTTCCATTCTGTCCAGCTATATATGCATGGCATGCAAGAAGGGCTACTAATAACATTTTATCATAGACAGTTTTTAATATGCTGAATTTATACTTTTTTATTTGCTTCCCAAAATATTCTTCTTAAAATTTCAGGAAAAAACAAACTGAAGGATGATAAACTTTTCACAGACTTTAATTGATAGTCATGGAAGTAAATTGCAGTGATCAAAACATTTACAATACAGCACAACAAGAAACAAGGTTTGGAAGGAATTATATAAAGTTGTATATAAACAAAGCTTTGGCAATGTCAAATCAAGAGGAGAGATTAATTTGATGGTCTTTAGTCTGTAGAATTCTTTATGCTTTTCTTGGAAGCAAGTCACACCAAGTATGAGAGATGGAAGTCAGAATAGTTGGAGTTATGATCTGATACAAAGTTTTATTATAATGGAAGCCTATTTTTCCCTGTTTGTTTTTTTTCTTTTTTTTTTTTTTAATCTTGAATATATTGTTTAGCTGTGACCCACTGGCCAAATATACAGTTTCTGCAAGAGTACAACAGGAGGGCGAGGTATCTTCTTGAATGAAATTAAAAGGCAACCTCCCACAAAAGGCAGATGGCTACCACTTAACCCACATTAGTTCAGTAAGTAAAAATTCAGAAATCTTAAGCTTGGTTAATTTTTATAATTAATAGTCTCTAAGGACATTCTGGGACATGCAGATTTCTGGAGTGACAGAGGATCCCCTACAGTTTATGTCTCATCCATAGACTGATTAGTTGCAGAAGGAGAAGTAAACACAGTTTAGGTTTGGAACTTCTGCCATCACTTTTTCATGTTTGCAGAAGCTGTCTGATGAAAGATAAACAGCCCTGAAGGAAGAAAAAATTCTTTTTACTGGGCCTTATAAGTTAGACCTCAAAAGGTAACAGCATACTTAACATTTGCTTGCCAATCCTTAAGGTTGGATTATAGGCTTACGTTAAAAAATATCTGCCAGGGAAGACTAAAGAATAATGTTACATCAAATATTTCCTTTGAAAATAACCTTGAGTGTTAAGAGGTTACACTTTAGTCATGAAAATGTAGCTCTTAGGTTTTATTTTCTAATTATTTCAAAGATAGCAGATTTTATGCAAAGATTCAGGACTGATCTAGGCAGGTCTTATCAGTTATGGACCTTTTTTGTTAACTTCTCAATTTCTGAGCATATAAATTAATTTTAGGATACCAGTGAGATGGGATTGATAGTCTCTTTGAGCTCCTGAGGGGCATTAGCACAGGGTTTTGCTGTGCAGGATTTGTTTTTCATACACTAAACTACCTAGATGTGACCAAATTGCTCATTATACTGTCTGCACCTTGGACAGTCACTGTGTTAAGCATTATTCAAATATAGAAATTTAATGCAAAAATCCTACGTCTTGAAGAGTTAGTTTCCTTTTGCTTGCTTAAGACAAAATGTAAGGACTTCATGAAATCAGTTTTAGCAACTTATGGATGACTATCTTTTTTTAGATAAGCAGAACTTTTAATATTAACACTGTTAAAATAGGCAGAGAAAGTAGAATAGAGTGCCTATAAGGGAAAAGTGGTATAAGATCTCTTTAAAGATATTTTTAATAGTAGTAATAAATTCACTAATTGGCCTATTTTATTGTGAACCTTGGAGAATTTTAGTTGGTTATTTTATCCATTCACTTACATTTATGAGCTGGGTTTCAGTAGGAAGTTTCATATATTGTTCACTGACCTATAGTTATGATGAAATATGGATTTGTAACTCGGGTGCTTCCCCACATCTGAGTTACTATCTCTCCTAAATAGTGTGGTATTGCCATTTTCTTACACATTTTCCGCAAACTTGCTGATAGGATGAGCCACCCAAATCTCTCCTGGTTATAATACTGATCCTTGCTATTTGTGGCACATGCTGTGCTTGAGATAATTCACAGCATCTACAGCCTCCAGGTGTAAAGAACCCTTGGTTAAATCCTTTCTTTCCCTCGTCTGGAAGGCCTGAAAAGGAAGGTCTGGCACATTGTACACATTGCTCACATTTGTTCATGGTTGAAGGTGATAAACTGTGGCAGGTTTTCATTCTTCAGAACAGTTTTGAACAGGCACTCAAATTTTTTAGCTTTCAGCTATTGTCCTTGGCATAAGGAGATTGAAAATCATTCCCCTTAGTTTAAATGAAGTAACTTTGATACTTGGTGGAAATGCTTGACCTCAGGGCTGCATTTCCTATGGCCTGAGTATAGCAGCTACACAATAGTTACTGAGTCTGAGAGGTGCCTGGTGTACTGGAGGACACTTGACACTGCCTGGTCCATACCCAGAAAAAATCCCTATTTTGTGCTACAGACCACTAAAATTTAGTGTTGTGGCATTTATGGAACTGTTCTGGGCCAACATCCCCTCCCAAAATTCCATGAATCTGTACTGCATGAAATAGAATGAAAATGGCAGTTATCTTAATTGATAGAGGACTTTGCCATGGTTTTGTTCCTATCTCACAGGGGCTCTGTGGGAGCCCTGATGTGCTGCAGGCTGGGAGTATGCTTTGGGGGCAGCTTAGAGTCAGACCTGTCACCTTCAGTAGAGGCAGGAGGTGGAGAGCAAGCAGCTGCTTTTAGGAGATGAGCACAACTGAAGATACCTCCAAATTCCTTGCTGGAAGTAATAAGAGTCTTTCATACCACAAAGACTCTCAGAGAGTCTTAACCACCTGTGGTGGTTGCTGTTTTACAGATGATATGCAGTGCCTTGAGGCTCAGGGAGCTTTAGGTGATGTCCAAAGAAATGATGAGTCCTTCTGTGCCTTCTGGAACAGCTGTGCTCCCAGCTGTGCGCATCTTAATGTTCATGCTGGGTTCTGTAGTCTAGCTTCTCAGAACTGTTTTGGAGTGTCATTTTCAAACCCTATTCCTCTTATATCTTTCATTATAGGAATGTTGATTCTCATACTTGAAAGTGGAAGCACAGAAATGTTATAAAATTCACTGAAAGTGAATTATTTTATGTTGCATATTGATGTCATGTTAGGCACAAATCCTCATGAATTAATTCAGATTTTCCAACTTTGCTTAAGGTCTTTTAGCTCGAGGAGACCTTGATTAAAGGCAGATTGAATCAAACCCAAATAATAGCAGAGGGTAGGGGTGGTGTTTACTTTGACTTTAATAGAGATGAAGTTCCAGTTTTATTCAAAGCCATGACTGGAAATACCTTAAACCCCACTATATGATGGTTATGCTGTAGAAGTTACAAGAGGTAATACAAACATTGCTAAACCCAGTCTCCTGCTGGATGTAAGGAATTTTACCTAACAAAACAAAAATTGATTTAGATTTTATCCTTTATAATTTCACTAATTTTCTCTTGTTTTTATTTTATCCATCATTATTATAAGCCTTTGGCAAAAGAAGCAAAACCAAAATAGTTTCCCACCCAAACTATTCAATGGTCTTGAGGCAAGGGAAAGGAAATAACCTTGTTGTTTGCATAATGATAGCAAAGGTTGCATGGGGTAACATACTTTTATCTCCAACATTATGACCAATATGTCACAGTACTGTTAGAAATACATACAAACAGCATTATTAGGGTCTTCCAATGAGGTGCACTTAGGTTAGGCATGCTGCAAAAGCCGTCTCTGTAACCCTTAAAAAACCTCAGTAATTTTCCATTCTTTTCCATAAAACATATTATGGGCATGGAATTCTGTTCATCTAAATGTGCAGCTTGACTCATTGAGTGAAAGTAATGTAAATGAAATCTGAATTACATCTGTGTTGTGTTATAATGAATAACGTCTGCTTGCTAAGACACTGAGTCAAGGACCTTGTTCTGTGGAAGGAAAATATTTGTGTATTGCACTGGAAAAGCTGACAGGCATACATCTGTGTGCTCTGCTTCACATGCTGAACACTAGCAATAATGCAAATTGTTGATTTGGCTAGCAGTAGGAAAAACATGGTTCGAGAATCAGACCACTTTCTGCGTGACTAATTTTGAGAAGAAAATGCAAAGTCTTGAGCGCTTTTTTTTTTCCAAGTCTGCTTATTTTGTCTTTCATATTTTGTATTACTTGTGGTATTAGCTTCAGTCTGGAATGTCTTAAGCAAAGTTCAACAAGTAAATCAACAGTTATTTTTAGCCAAGATAGATAACTGATTAGCAAAGCAGGATATGAAATAGGGTATTTAATATGGTCTGAATTTTTCATGTATGTGCTTGCAGCTTTAAATAAACACTTTAGCTTCCTGAACAAGCAATGTTTGTTACAGAGTTTGAGAGGCTTGTGTGATTTATATGAGGGCTGTTCAAAGCTCTCTAAATCTTTCTAATTTTGAATTTCACTGTGAGGTCAGCTCTGAATATGAACAAACTTTAAGCATGACAATGGATTTTAGGCTGTCGATGTCCAGTTGCGTAAAGCTATTTGAATATGCATAAGATTTCTTTCAGAGTAATATGATAATAACACATCAAAATTTCTAAAATGTCATCTCATAAATGTAAGCTGCTCTACCCCTTTTGGCTGTGCTATACGTATGGCCATATATAAAATACTAGTTTTAAAACTGCAGGCATTGTTTAGAAGACATATTTAGAAGCATGCAAAAATGTTGTAAACCTGTGTGACCATGTAACAGATGGAGATTCAATTAATTTTCCAGTGCTCACCTTAAAAGATAAGAGCTCTCTTTGAAATAGAAAGGAAATACTTATTCATTAGGAAGAGTTGCTTAGTAGCAAGCCTGCTGCTGTCAGGAGGTACTTTGGGGTACTGAATTCTGCTGGATCGCAGGACCACAGGACACGAAACCTTTACCATTTCAGCAAAACAGAAACACTGCCAGGGATTTAAACTGCTGCCCCTTCTCTTGGTGTAGACTCTCCTCAAGTGTTGCTCTAATGACTGTGCTGATATCTCAGGGTCATAAGCCTCAGAATTTAAGTATCATCTTAACTAGCTTAGCATAAAAGCTAGTAAGAAAGATCTTAGTAAAGGCAGTCTTCTGAGGCCAAAACTCTATTTAAAAAAATTAATAAAAAAATAAATATGTAAAGACTGAGTGGAAGTGCTGCCAGTTTTCACCTGGGAATCTTCTTGCTTGATATTACAGCTCCTTATGTACCTTATGCATTGCTTCCTTGCATGTCCAGAACTGTCTTTATCTGGATAGCTCAGAGCCTGTTTTCTACCCAGACTTGATTTTGCTCCAAGAACTAGACAGCTGAACAACTAAACAAAGGCAGCCCCGGTGCAGTGCGTGCTCTAGGAGCACATATACCACGTTCTTGGGAAGCTGGGAACTTTAAAACTGTAATAACTGTGGTAGTTTTAACGAGACCAGAAGAATTGCCTGGCACTATATGGAATACGTGTGCAGGACTACACGTACATTCTGTTGGGGAGCTCTTTTGACTTTTGTTTATGCAGGTTTATTTTTAAAAGCTCTAGGGAAGGCTCTGCTGTGTTAAGTAGAGTGTTGCAGATGAGCTTTCCATTTCCTTATCAGCCTGAAAGGACTCATGCCTTTGTTTCCCCAGGGAGACACTTTCACCACTGGCTGCCTTGGGCCTCTTCAGCACTTTTTGCTTTATACCAAATGCTCTTGGTTTAGTCCTGCTGATGTCTCCACAATTTTGCCATTTGTACAAGTAGGAAGACACCTTGGCTGAGAGAATAACATTCATTTGAATAAAATGGTTTTTTTCTATTTGTAGTCCTCTTTGCACAGTGGATATGAAAAAGTAATGTGTATATCAAACATTTATAGAAAACATTAAGTCACTGCAACATTTCCTTATGTAAATCATTATTTAAGATAGAAGCACTAAAAATTGTTAAGATACACCCATCTGGCATCTAAAATGGCAATAGACCAAATCAGTCTTAATAAAAGATAGAGCTTTGCAAAACACTTGAGTTTCTGAAAATTTGTTTGCTTTAAAATTAATATTGAAGTAATCCATATATATTGGAAACACTTCTTTTTTAAGTGATACTGCCATCCAGACTCAATTATGCTTTCTTTGCTGCAGCTATCAAGCTCTTAGACAAATTTTGTTTTTGCACTGTGCTGTTAGCCCAATATTGGCCTTATACTTTCAATGGACACTAATGAAATTCCATGAAATCTTTTATGAGTGTTTGAAGTAAAATTTATGTTAAAACAAGATTTGAAATTTTTAGGACTTTGGTTTCTACTTCAAGATGCAAACAATTTCATAGAGAGTTTTCCAGAGTGAGAGAAGTGACCTCTTGGTTCTTTTGTAGCTTATGTTATTTCACCTGAGTTCCAGCATAAATTCATTTACCTCAAGTAGTGCATTTTCTATTTCTATGGGGTTTTGTGGGTTTGGGGTTGTTTTGATGTTTTGGTTTTTGGGTTTTTTTTACCCAAATATTTTTTGTTCTAAAGTCTGTTAGGCAAGTCAAGTTGTGAGAAAAGAAAAAAAAAAACCTACAAAAACACTTATTTTTATGCATTAGCTTGGAAAAGATCTCTTCAGGGGCACAAAAGAAATTTCTTGTCTCTGCTTCTGGAACTGATAGTGATTTAAATTTCTTTAGGTTGGCCCATTATTTATTCCCCTTGAAATGAGGCCTCTCTGTGGAAAGTACATGTTTCAATGCTGCCATGTGGGACACCAAGAGTCATTCTTTTAATAAATCAGAAATATTTGTAATTTGTTTACATTTAAGTATTCCATAGCTTTCTACTTGGAACAAAAATTAATTTTACTAGATTTAAGCATGATTCAATATTACATAATGGTTTATAATGTCAGATGTAAAACAGGCAAAACTACCATTTAATTTAGATCACTGGCTATATTTCTTGGTGTTTCTGACTTTCTAAGTATCTTGGTTTCCTTCCCTCCTCTGCACTTTTCTTCATTTCTTCTCTTTCTCTTATCTATTTACACAATACGATGTTTAGAATTCAATTTTGTGTCAGTCGTTTTGTTCAACATTTTAAATTTTTGGCATGTATATTTCACATATTTGGACATTGAGATCAAGCTTCTCTCTTCTTTAGCTTCTCAATGCCATACAAGCTATTGCTTCTAGCATTTGAACAGATGTGTGCATCTGTTCTGTATTAGCCTATCTTTTCTCGATAATTAGTTGAGAAAGAAATAAAAGGACTTTGTATCACATCCTTTCAGTATTTCATTCTTCCTTTGGTGGCCAATTTGATTGAATAACATCCTAAGTACTCTGAGCTTATATCCACTCAAGAACAATTTAAAATTTTCTCAGAGAATCTATTGTGTTTGGTTGGGTTTTTTATAATATACACTAACAACTGTACTTTCTTTTAGTAGTCAGCCTTGCTTGGTATTACAATGAGACTTTGAAATCAGACTTTTTGATTTATGTTGGGTCTAGGGAGGCCCCATGAAATTCCTCTGAAGCATGATGGAAGATGACAAAGACAAAGCAACTAATTTTAAAATACTTGAGTGAAAATAGGCATCTGTGGTAAAAAAAGAATAGTCTGGGGTTCCAGCACTTAGAAAAGCCTAAATAAATACCACATATTTCGATTAGCATTTAATATTTTTCTGTATTTAGCCACCCCCATACACTCCAGTGTACATCAGAAGCAAGCATGAGGGGAAACGAGGCTGAAGCTACAGCTGCTGCTTTGATGTGCTTCCTCATGACAACATATTTATGTCAGTTCTGATGTTATGAGGCAGTTTTGTTCTTCCATGTGAGTGGAAACAGAGTGCCAGAGACAGATTTCAGCCTTCACAATGCCTTCCTGCCCAGAACCACTGTAATTTTCATTAAGTCTCTTTACTGCAAAGGAGAAGAGATTCGCTCCTTGTTTTCACCTTCACATGGAGTTCTGTGTTGTGAACTGAAAGTCTTGGTTCTTCTCTTCTTCACTGTGAGCTGAGTCACGGAGTTAAACATTCTCAAATTTGTATGGTAAGGAACTGAAATATAACACAAGTGTGAATCCTGGGGCTCGTGTCTACCTCTGCATGTGATTTCCCAGTCACTGCAACTTTTATTGCCTTTTTTGCCATTAAAAGTGACCATTGCAGAAGTACAGGAAAGCTCTGACATCAGCCAAGGATAACCATCACTTCTATTCTGTTTTTTTCAAACTTTCATGGTTATTGTGAGTGGAGAATGACAGAAACATTGGGCCAAGCAACCTAAATGTAAAAACCACACTTTGACAGCACACAGTTGTAATCTGGCAATCTGAGTCTCTGTAACTTGTTGGCCAGATGGGAGTGAGACAGGAAGAGCAGCACTTGCAGAATAGCAGTCACCCAGTGCTGTGCCAGAAGGAGAGAGCTACTAGGGCATGTACCTTCAAAGTTACACACCCAGAGTGCTCTGGATATGGTCAAGAGCCAGAAGAAATCTAAGTAGTGTTTGCTGAATCAACAAGAGGCAAGCTTCATGTCTTGCACAGTAGCCCTTCCTGCTTCCAAGTGGTCTGCACAGCACAATTCCTGAGAGACAGTGAAGAGTCACTGAGGGTATCCATGAATGATATAATTTTTGTAGCATTCAGGCAAGTATTTGGATTGACCAAGGTATTTTTTTAAGGGATCTGTGCTACAGGGGTCATGGAGAATACAGGTTTCTAGTTATCTCTTGGCGGTTTTTCCTTGTCTCCCTAAAAATGCAGCCATAATTTTTATGTTGCTCACTTCTTACTTACTAAAAATTACCAGACTCATAATGAGAAAACAGAAACACTCCTTGGTGACATTCCACTACAGGAGAAATGAAGTGCTCAAAGAAAATCCTTTGGAGGTCTTCTATCCTCTTAAATGATAGGCAAGATGCTCAGGAATGTAAAACTGCTCAGATCTTCAAAGGATCTGCAAAGATCTTCTATTCTCTTTTCTCTCATTATCACACTCTGTAAGTAATAGAATAAGCCACCATGAAGAGTGGAGTGGCTTTTAATAGGGTTTTTGTGGTTGTGGGGTTTTTAAGCAGAAATTAAAGACAAGGTTTCTTGAAGCATTATTTTGTCATTTAGGAAACTGCTTTCCAAATTTATGACAATCATAATTAATGGTTTTCTTAAAATACCTTCTCTCTCCTTGTACTACTTAAAATTATTGTGTCTCATGGCATGGATCTCTCTTAAATACTTAAATACAGTATATAATTTAAGCATGAGCCAAATCTCTGCAAATGCTATCAAATGTCTTGGACTTCTCTAACTAACTTTTCAAGTAACACATCCTGATTTACTGCTTTGCTGGAAACACAGCAAGGAACAATAGGACTAGAATTTTTTTCAGGAAGACCTTTTAACAAAAGTGGTGAAGCTCAGGTATTGACTGAGTATTTGTAGAATTTATAATCTCTCTTCAATATTTTCTTTCAAGCTGAAATCTGAATTTAGTTCCTTTGTTCATGTAACTGTCTTTTCATATACACAGCAACATTTGAGCAGGCATCAGATAAGACCAAAGTCTTGCCTCACAAAGTATGATTTTGAGAAAATCTTGTTCTCTTTGACATTTTCCATTCAAAAATTGAGTTGGAGAAGAATGAGAAGGGAAAATTTCTAGAGGGTGAGCAGTGAAGTTTCATTCCAGCACTGAAAGGTCTCCCAGATGAATACAGCAAACCAGACAGCCCAGTAGACACAAACTCTGGCCCATAACCTGCAGATAAATCTGGTTACACAGACAATTACCTCCACAGCCCGGTGATGTCAGTGGAAATCCATGCAGGGGTAAGGATTTGTGGGCAGACATTTGGCTCTGCTCAGGTTAGGGAAGCTGTTCAGGTATTCCATTTCTCTGTAAAGTGAGACGGATTCTTGCAGCCATTCCATACTTTTACAGTAGACCATGATTCAGTTCAAGCCACTAAGAGCTGCTGGCTGTCAGGCTAAGCTGGATGCTGCATTCATCCTTCACCTCTAGAAGTTAGTTCCATATCTTGGATAAGGGTATGAGTGGAAATAAGATTTTTTTTATCCTATTGTTATTTCCTTTTTCTTGCCACACAACAAAGCTTATTCACTTTTGCCCTGGGTTTGATCATTTGTGAGGACACATAAAAAAAGGTGAAATTGGACTTGTAACAGAGCTTCATGGGGCAGTTGACTATTTTGTAACTGAATCAAAACAATGATGCTGTAATTTTTGTACTTTCATAACAAAAATTCCATTCACAACTCAATTCTTTATGCCAGTTTATAAATGTTAAAGGCATCCTCTACGGATACTTTTCTATGATCCAGTCATCACTTAACAAAATACAGAAGAAATGTATTTTATTTATTTATTCCACAGTGTTGCTATTCCATACTTGGATACATATTTTGTAAGTATTTTTAGTTAGACAGTTCCTCTAATTGTCTCTACTTGCTTTCTCCTGTCCTGATGTCATGTGTGCTTGGCCAAAAAGTAACAGATGTCCCGTCCATTACAAATGTAAAAGACTGACTTGCTGAAGTCTTCAGTGGAAAAAAAAAGAAGTCTTCTGAATGGTTCAAACTTCCTGGTATCTTTTCCTTCACTCTATCTTTGCTTCTGTTTTCTTTCTTTAGACTTCTTTTTTCCTTAAAGTAATTTTTTACTCCCTATGTTCAGAATACTGTTTTGAAAGCTTTTTCTCTCAGAAATATAAGATAGTTTAGACTAACTTTTGATGGACCAAATGAAACAAAAGATTGCCTTAAATTTGGCTTGTTTCATTAGTATTTTATGAGTTCCATGGACAACACCCTAATTAGTTTTATGGTTTTCAGTTTCGAGTTTGCTAGGAGCAAAGCACGCAACTGAGAGGAAGCTGTAGCATCTATGTCTGTTGCTTTGCCTGACATTTTGGTTAGCACAGGTATCCCATTTAAAACCTGGTTCTTCCATTCTTCTAGTTCTAGCACAGATTTTTGGATGAATCATCAATTTATATCCTTTGAGATAGTACAGTAAGAATGTATCAATGTACACTGAAAGTCGGTGTAAGATCATGATGGCAGTTCCAGCCTTTCCACTTTGGCCTCTAAGAAAACATAGAAGGCTAGTGATGCTGCCAAGTTTCCAAATCATTATTAAATTATGCTTTTGAGTTCATTAATTTAAGCTATTATCTGGATTGCATAATAGTCAGAAGCACCCCACAGAAATTGAGGATAGTAGCTTTCTTGGAGCCCCAGTGCTGTGGCTAGAGCTGCTCATATCACAGCCTTGCAGTTCTGCATGAATGAGCCTATCAGGGGCTCTTGGCCTCCCCAGTAGGTATTTCCCTGCTTTATTCATTTTAAGAAATACTGACTCCTTGATTTTTGGCTATTACTTTTCTCTGGCACAGCTGAACTATTTTATAAGACACAAACCTTCCCACACTTCAGCTCACGTCTCTGGCAAGCCAGCAGTCCGTGTTCCTGTGAAGCCAGAATGTATGGATGGCAGCCATGCAGCTGACATAGCTTGATTTAAAAGACTGTAGTGGGAGAGAGTGAAGAAATGAGTCCTCCAAAACAGGAGGCTCTCGGAAGAAACTCTTGCTGCTGCTCATGACTGACCTTTCTGTTCAGTCTTTCTAGTCTCTGCATTTTGGCCTTCACAAAACATATTTCCCAAAAACCTTGGACTAAATGAAGAGGAAAACTTTTTTTCCTACTGTATACAAACTTTTCTCTCCAGATAAATTCCCTTCTCAATTTACCATTCAGAAATCCATAGGGTTTTGCTTCCTTTTTGCCACAACTTTTTTTTCTTGTTCAAATGCTTACCAGACTGGAACACCGGGGAAATCCTCAAGACTCTTAGACCATGTTATTTTCTGTGCATATTTGTAAATAAAAGCATAGACAGTTATGAATTTATCAATTACAATATGAATAGATTCTTGGGATTGTCCTGTGCAGAGACAGGAGTTGGACTTTGATGATCTTTGTGAGTCTCTTCCAACTCAGGATATTCCATGATTCTGTGACAGTTCTTGCAGTCCTTTCCTTAGCCTCCTTTTGTCGTGTCATTGGGATACACACTGAAGAATAATAAAGGAAGGAACACCTTTTACGGGTTAGACTGTGTGCAGGTATTTTGCTGCTGATTGTGTCATACCCAGAGAACAATGTCTGCAGGAGCTCAAAGGGATAACTGTCGTGATAATCTGTGTTGCAGTCCAGCATTGCTGCTCTTGCACACAAGAAGCAGAGTATTCCTGTAGACTGATTCTTCCTGCAGGTTTTGTCACTGATACATCTAACAAAATAATTAGTGAAACCACATCATTATATGAGTCCCATTTTTTCACTACACATTTTTTTTCTTTGCATGGAGATGTTCATATCCTAATAAACATTCAATTTAGAGTACTTAATTTAGAACATTACTTTAAACCTAATAGGTTATGTTAAATTTAGCCCAAATACATTGCGTGAAAATCCAGAAGGTACAGCTTTAGACTATATGTAGCACTTCTATGAAATATTGTCCTGACTTAACTGTGATTATTCAGGTATTCAAAATTAAGTACAAAAGCTTTGCTGAGCTAGGACCTTGTGTAAACATAATATCATTCTTACTTTTACAGAATTAGGGGGAAATATAGGAAAGCTGAACAAGACAAACTCAAACAAGGTATGTGCAGCTTCTCTGGTATGTTAATCTGAAGACAAAGAAAAAAAATCAGATGCAAGACCTGAGGAACTGTTATGATGCCTTGTCTGCATGGGACCCTGTATATTTTCTTTCCTGTAATGTTTTTGCAGTAACATAATCTTTTATTTACAATTTCAGAAGCCAAGGATCACATCTTCTGTAATTCATTAGACTCCTATGGCATTTTTTCCAAATTTTAGCCATAAAAATTTCCAATCTCATTTTCCAGTTTTGAGGAAAATAAGCATTTACTGTAGGTGATCTCAAAAAATGCAGAAGCATTGGTTTATGTAAACAAATTAGCCCTTTTGACAACCTTGGAAGAACAAGCAATCCTACCATTACACACCTCTTCGCTTTTAAGTTGCAATTAAGCAAATCCATGTGCCGACAGGTATCTGAGCATTATTATTCATTCAGCATTGTGAATTCTTGTTCTTTCTATATATACTAATTTCTAATTGGCCAAATGTAGAAAAATGCAGGTAAGGTGGTAATGGCTGACTTGTTTGAGATAAATCATCTTTTAGAGCCTGGGATGATTCTCTACTTACTTAAAATTGTGTAATATTTTTGGCATTAAGCATCATTTTGGTGTTGAAACATCTCAGAAAACAGCCACCTTATGCAGCTGAGCCTGAAAGGGAGAACTGAATTGAAACAAATAAGACTTGGATCTGAAATGTCCATATTCATTTATGAACACACTTTTTTAAAGGATGTATTACAGCTGAGGCAGTGCACAGACAGAAGGGATGATATGCCAGCTCTGTCCAGTATGAATGAAGTTTGCTGAAGCTTTAGCTTATGACTACACTGAAATTTAAATTTTGAGCAAGAAATGAAAAGTGAGGAAATATTTTGCAAGAATAGAATGAAAGGAATGTTTATATGATGTTGAAATACAAAGCCTGCAATAGCTTTGTTTCTTGATAGGTTTTCTTCTTAGAAAATTATTGTTTGTGTTGTGGTATTCTACTGAATGTGGCAGCTGATTCCTTTAAAGCCCAATTATTCACAACAACAAAAACAGAAACAGTACATTTCGTAAAATAAAATATTCTGGACATTCTAGTGATATTTTCCAAACTCATTCTGTTTATGCAACACATTCAAGCAGTCATGTGATCTTTAAAATCATACAGTCTTGTATTATAACTGTTATAAATTAATAAAAAAACAACGCTCAAAAAACAAGTCACAAAGAACAACTGAAAAAAATTCTATGACTCTGAAAAGAACAAGTTCAAGTATACTCCGCTTGAAATATTCTGGTCCTTCTCTGCTAATTTCTTGCCCAGCTGCCCCTGTTACTTTCAGTAAGTTCTAAGTTTATCTTAAAAATCAGAGGGTAATTCATGTTCCTGACACAATGATCAATCTTCTGTCGACAAAACAGTGACCATACATGTGACAAGCTGAACAATTTTGTGGGAAAAATGGGAAGGGACACATTCTGCTTCTCTCCAGGTCCATGTGTCTGAGCTCAGAGCAATTCCATGCCTGTGTCTCTCAGCTGGCAGAGCAGGTTTTGAGATCAAAATTTGGTTAGAGAACAACAATTTGAACAATGCTCCCCAGCCTCAAAAGCAAATCCTGGAGAAAGACTTTTGAGTGCTTTATGAAATAATAAGAATGAAAGAGATAAATAAGAAATGGTTCTGTGCTGCCTTGAGCTAGAGGGCATTGAATGAAACTAGCAAATGCCAATAACAAACTACACAAAAGGATTATTTCTTCACACAATACAATGAAATTCAAACTGCCAAGGCCCTGGGTCTTGCCATGGGATGCTCTGAATGCTGTTTGTATAGGTTCAGAATTTTCCCAGAAAACTTGCAAGGAAAATAAACAAAAATAAAAAGCAAAATCACTTCAATGGAAGACATTAAAACAGAAACACTGCTTGTTGTTTAGGATATCCCTTAGCTGTAAATTGCTAGAAGCAGTTTTACTCTGGGAGAGTATCAGTTTCTAATTGTCCTGCTCTAAGTCTCCTCCTGAGGAATCTGCTGTTGGTCACTGGTCAAACTAGAATTTGAGTCTAGCAGGGCCTTTAGTCTGATCCAGTACAGGGAAAAAAATATTCTTGTTCTAAGTGATGCATACCACATTTTGCAGCAAACTCCCTGATGCACAGTGCTTCATCAGTAAAAGGACAGTGTTAAGTGAAGTAAATTATGTTTCTGACCATTTAACACCTTCAATGAAAGAAAGAATGCGGGGTAAGGAGTAGTGACCCAGCTGCCAGATTAATTCATGCAGTGCTAAATAGCAACTGCTCGATACTTCTGTAGAACCATCTCTTAACATAATGCAATTATGTTCCTATGAGCTGGACACAGCACACCCCAAATTTACTAAGATGGTTTGTAAAGGAGAGGGACAGTTTTCTTATCTGTGACTTAGATTCCTTTGCTTCTTCATGAAATAAGGCCACACTGAGAGTGGTGGTCCATGTGTTAGTCCTAAATAGCTATAAATATTTATGAATCAGGTGTTTTCCCTTATAAATATCCAGGCATCTAGTATTGATGGCTTATTTAAATTTTACAAGTGTTGCAAATTTAATTTACAAGTGTTAATAATATCCCTGGGCAACTCTAGGACTACATGAAAATAAAAATAAATAATGAATAGTTATTATAACATAAAGCAGTCAATATTCTGGATGTCTGTCTGAAGCACAGTAAAGCAGTCCCTCTCATTATTGAGTTCTTACAGCTCAAATCAGTCTCACAACAGCAGATTATTTCAGGGAATACTGGGAGGGAAATATGGAGGGAATAAAGGAAATTATTTATATGCTGTATAGCATATGTAAGTATATAATGTAGTCAGTGTTTGTCTATGACTGCAGGAATAAAACATGCACTGAATTCATAGGTTTTGTTGGGCTTTATGTCCATCATGTTAATGGTGACAAGGGCAAGGCCAGAGTATTTAAAATGTTGCTGTTACCTGTGGGCTTAGGTAGGAATAGCACAGTATATTTTTTCACTATATAAATTATAGGAATTTGCAGAAACCAAAATATGTAAGAAACAGAATAAAACTGAAGTGCTTTCTCTTAGAGAAAAGAGGAGAGTAATTTTTAATGATGAATTTGTCTTCAGTACAGATATGAAGCAGTTTGCCTGCAGAGAAGCCAACAGCAGATGAAATCTGTAATGGAAACAGAGAGAGAGAGAGTGAGACACAGACCGCATAAATATTCACAGTATGTTATTTTTACTCATTCCAAAGTCTGTAATTCAGAAAAGATTTTCATCCTGTTCTTTCAATTTACCAAATAGACCCATTTCATGCCCTTTTTCTTTCTGTACAAGACTAAAGGGCTAATGATGGTTTGCCTTATTTGCTTTCTTTGTTTCTAATAAACTCTTTGGTTAAATGGTGTGCAGTTGAGAATATGGAAAGCTGCAATTTTCACAGTAGGGTGACCATGCTTCAAAAAGTACTTGAGCTGGTAGTAAGCTGCTCATAGGTCTTGTGCCCTTTGTTTTCTGAGTTAGTTAAGAATTCTGTTCTACTTTTTAACTAACTAACTGATTTTTAATTAACTACATTTTCTTTTAAAACTTTTTTCTAATCTGCATGAGAAGACCCCATACTGGCTATTTTTTGTAGTTTAAATCATGTCTGCATTTTAATATCAGGTCCATTTCTTTTGATCTTCAGATAAACCTTATGGCTATTTAGTACCAAGTTGGGACAACAGCTGTTTTTTTAAGGCAATGGGTTTTGCAAAGTCTGATATTCCCTTTGGATTATATATTCTTTTCTCGCATTGTCAAGTTATCTTCTCAACTTCACCTCTGGTTTAGTGTTGCTTAATACCCACATGAACTATAATCCTGCATGCAGTCAAGCATCAGAAGTGAAACAAGGTGTCTTCTTTCATTTTCTGTTGCTTCTGATACTCTGTTTAATGTTTTACATTATGGATTAGCTCATGTCTTTTTATCCCATCATGGAGAACTGGAAAATCAACACATGTAATAATTTGTAGCAATGTGTATTTACTTTTAATTCCTGTTCCTGGACTTCAAAGTGTGAGTATCTGTATGATTTTATAAACAACTCTTAGATCCTAAGTGATCATAAATAGTGCTGAGATTGTTTCTGGTATAAAACATACATTTACTAAAATATAAATTTCCAAAGTCCTACTAGAATTCCTTAACAATCCTTGTGAAGAACTACTCAAAGAAATTAACACAATTCAAGGAGTTATTTAGCAAAGTTGAGTTGTAATTATTTTTCCTGGCTTCTCCAGCACAGAACTTCACAAAAGGTTCAGTATAAAATCTAATGCTACCCACGCTGTCAGGAAATAAGTTTTCCCTTAGGTAGCATCCCACATCCCCTAAGAAAACATGTGGTCTAGGACCTACAATCCTTTAAGACCACATCATGTTGCCCTAAATTCATCAAAAGCAGCCTTAATTTAACTGTTCATATTTATAGGATACATGAGTTTGTAATGTAATCCTATTACTTTGAAATTCTGAACCTTGATTTCTCTATTAATATCTTTTAGAAATCTTTCAAGTTGTTTTGTTTCTTGCCAAAGTGAGCAGCAGCAGCAGCTCCTTTATGGTAGAGGGTCTGGAAGCCCCACTCTCAGTCTGTACAGAGAGTACGTGCACGCTGTGCATTGACATCCTCTGTAGATGCTCACAGCTGCACAACAGCCCCATCTGACAACACTGCCTTTACATAGGCATCTAAAAAAAAAAAAGAAAGGAAACCATTCATTGTCTCTGGTGAAGATTGCTGTCCTTGCCAGCAGCATGTAGACTTTTACTTTACAGTATCAAGGGAAAAAAAAGTATGACCTAGGAACAGTAAATGGCAATGCCTAGTAATGTATTCACTCCCTTCCAGTGAAATTATGTACAGAATGAACTCTAGCATGACCTAGTAGGTGTAGCTCTTTTCTTTGTACAGACTTCTCAGCGCTGTACCTCTATATTCAGTTCATATTTAAAGTGCTACATAAGGAGTTGAAAGTGGAAACAGATTTCAAGGATCCCATTTTAGCATATGGGAGAAACACTTACTAAGTTTGCTAAAAGCTGTTGTCAAAACAGCTCTCTGCTCTGGCCTGCCTGTAGAGAAGCTGCCTACTGCCCAGGCTGCTGTCAAATGCTGTGTCAACACCTCACAAGCCTGCATGGAGAATTATTTCTCTCTTTTACAAAAATTGTTCTTTTAGGTCACCCAGTTTACACATCTGTCAGTGCATGATTACGCACTGCAGTTTTTATTTATCTTTTTTAAATTTAATTTTAATTAAATTTAATTCTCTGCCTCCTGCCTTTTTGTGCTATGTACAAAGGGAAGAAGGATTTATCAGTTCAGTCAAAAATTTGGTGGAGAAATGCTCTCATTTGCAGATTTGTCATGTCTTGTTCATCTCAGTTACCATAAAGACTTGGAGATTTTGCATATTATCTTTTCATACTAAGACCACAACCAGCAATTTTGGCTTAAAATTACATTTGAAAAAAAGCAAGTTTTGAAGCTCATTCTTCAATTGTTCATCAGATTCATTTGCTTCAGAAATTGCATAGATCTAGGTATGGGAACAGAGTAAAATTGACACAAACTTTTGTTTCTCTTCTGTTTTTTCTTTTTTCCTTTTTTAAAAGCAGAGCTCTGCCTTTATTTACAACATCCCCAGTCTAAATCTTTTCTTCTGGTCTTCCAGAAGTCAAAAATTGTTATGATGAGGATCTGTGGGCCATCTCCCATGCTATCTAACTCCCGATTCAGCTCTTTCCCTGCACAAGGCCTGATGTTTCTCAGATTTTAACTGATTTACAATTATTTTGTTCCTGTCAGTGGAATCTTCATGAGATTCAGTCCTCAAAACTAGATTCCAAAACACCTTTCATCAGTGTAGCAAGGTACAAGGTAGTTAAGCATCTTCAGAAGATCTATCAGAGCTACCATAAAAGTGAGAGTTTGCTACTTAAAATCCTTTTGGGCATAAAGTTTCTGGACAACCAAAGAGAAATGTCTCTTCATGGTTGGATGTACATGGTAGGTCCAAAATTTCTGCTGCTGTGCTCACAAAATTGTAGAGGAAACACAAAGGCTTTCGTATATTAACATCTGCATAGACTTCCAGGGCCTGTTCTTTCTTCTTTCGTTCCTTTTAAAGCAATTGAAAAGAGACTGCTACTGTTCTGTTTCAAAATGTAGAAAATGCTGCTAGTTCTCTACATAACTGTTCAGGCTCTCTTTGGAGATTCTTCTTCTTACTTCAAGACTGAGGATATATGACCATAGAAACTGCACTTTTCTAGGTTTTGCTGTTTATCTGCCAAATCTCTTTCATAACACAGGGCCACATATTGTGTCCTAATAACATTTTATCTTTTATTTCAGGCCTCTTTAACTATTGAAAAAGCCTTGAAAAACAAAAAACAAAACAAAACAACAACAACAAAAAAAGCATAAATGAAATACTGTATAAAGCTACTGAAGTGAATATATTTTCTACACATTAGACGTCTTAAGATGTTTATGCTGAATTATACCTTGTACAAGGAAGTAATTGTTTATAACATACATAAGCACAGAATTTCCACAAACTGTTACATTGTCAATTTAGTTGCTTACAACCTCTCCTAATATTCAGTTCCAGCTTGCCTTGATTGTTAGGTCTTCATAAGAGCAAGGGAAATGGGCTTGACAAGAGAAACTAAGATGTATTAATTTCAAAATACTGTGTTTACCTTGAAAGATGTACTCAGAAATCAGGAGACTTAATTCTAATCATTCCACTGAATCAAGTAATTTTGAACTTTGTTCTGCTGATATATTTGTTATAATGATAAAAATACCTTCATTTTATATTTGAGAATGTACATAAATTTAGAACATGAAATTTCTAGTCTTTTTTTTTATTATTTGCTCTGGGGAAAAGACCAAATTGAAAATTCTAGTCTTTTTTTTTTTTTTTTAATTTGCTCTGGGGAAAAGACCAAGAGCTCTTCTGGATATGATTGCCTTAAAAAGAATACCCTATAACTGAAAAAAAACCCCAAAACCCAACCACAAGAAAACCCCACAGGGATCCACTCAGAAGCTGAAATATATGAAGTTTACTTAATAACATGTACTTATTGGTCATTATGGTATCAAAAGTTACTGACAGTTTATATGTTTTCTGGAGCTAAGAAGTCAACTGTTCATTTTTTCCCAGGCTTTTACACATCTCTTTGCTATCTAATCTAATGTCCACAATCCCACTGTAAACACAGACTGATGCAAAGTAAACACTGAAGCCTCAGTATCAGATAAACAGAAGACTGAAGATTCAAATTTTTCTCCACATAAGTCTTCCCAACTTAATTTACAGCAAACTTTCCATATGTATCAATTTTCAGGGGACTTTATAAACTTTACATAGTTTTCTTTGATGAAGTCTACAGTTTTCCTGACCATACAGAGCCTCCGATCATACTTTCTGTAGATGGCAATTTGGAAAGTAAAGGAGGTGCTGTGTACAATTAGAAAATATTTATTATTTAGAACAGAGGTCAGGAAGAAAATATCTTTCACTTTTCCCAGAAAAAGAATAAAAATGCTTTAAGACCAATGTCATAACTTCTGTGAGAGCTTTTGTATATGATATTTGTAAAATTTTTGTCCTCTCTGCCATTGAGATTTCCACAAAAGAGAGGAGAATTAGTGGGAATTTTTGTAGACATGCAGAAAAAGTTGTGTCTCAACATTGCTCCTTTGCCTCATTTTACAGAACTAGGGGGAAAAAAATCCTGTAATGTGGTTTTTAATGAGCTAGGTGAAGGTACTAGAAGAGTGTTTGATAAATAACTCTGAAGAGGAAGACAGTGGAATGTTTTGTAAGAAAAGAGATGTTTGGCCAGCTGAGGATTATAGTATTAGTAAAGACCAAAGTGATGAAGTGTGAAACCAAAAACTGAGGAGTTAAGACTAACTTTATGTCCAGATACTACTATGGGTGTTTCAGGGGAAGAAATAAATTTTTAAGCATAGTAAACAAAATAATCATTTCCTATTTGCTAGCAGAGACAGAAACTAATTTTGCAGATGCAATCTCGGGACCTGGTCACCTGGATTTTTTAATTCATTCATAAATTTCAGCCAGCAATAGTCTGAAATTTTCTAATTAGAAAATACCAGGGATATTTTTATTGAAAAGGCAGCAGGAAATGGTGCATTGATAATATTTTGCTTTATCTGTTACATTTCTCCTTGAGTTATCTGAATTAAAAATACAAAATAGGGCTGTTGAAGATGGAAATAAAAATGCAGGATAATGAAGAGGACAGAGGTGTAAACTCAGTCCAAAATGGAAAAGACAGATGTGGCCAGGACCAAGGATCTGCAATCCAAACATTCCAGAGAAATGAGTAACATCTTTTGCAAACACTCCCCAACACAATTAGTCTTTAGTTTTGTGTATTCCGATCATCAGAGGGATTTTCAAGCTGAGGAGACAAAAATATTTCCATCTAATGCAAATTCCTAACCTGCTTTCAACCTGATTTTGCTGCTCAGGGACTAATTAATCAATATATTAGTTTTAGATTTTTCAAAGAAACCAGTGTCCATTTATTGTAGAACATAAAGGTTTCTCCATGTTGCTCCATATGCCTTTGTCTGCAGCACCAAAAATACCACCTTATCCAGGTAAATTAGAATAATCCCTGAGTTTACACACATTATTTGTGCTCCTGATAAATTTATTTTAAAAATGTTGAACAAACTGCACTCCCTAGAAAAGGAATCTCTGGGCAGCATGTAGTCAATTTATTTGTCATAAATTAAAAAAAAAAAAAATCAAAGCAGCTTTTAATTAAACATGTGTCCTTCAAGAAGATCACATGGCAGACATGGCAGAAATTTGCTTACAAAGCTGGATTGGTAAAAGGTTGGCAGACAGATCAATACCTCTCTGCTTCTGCTGCAGCAACATCTAAAGTGGCTGCTCATTTTGTGGGTGGTTCTTTTGCTTTTCAAATTCTCATAGCTGAGACTCTGTCCAGACCCTGTCCTTCCCAAAGTACACAGAGATTGGGGAAAGGATAGCTAGCAACTGTGAAAATAACTTGGGACATCCAAATATGCTTTCCAAGGCAGTCATCTTATGAAACAGGCCAAATCTTGGGAAAGCAAGGGCAGTTTGTAATAAAATAAATTATATAAAACCATATTTATTTCAAGTGTATTAAGTATAAAAATACTCTTAAAGGCAGAAAGGCAAGTTACACCTTAAAGAAGTTGCACATTCATAAAAAGGATGGTTTGTGTCATTAAAAAAAGAGTGAGATTTTGTTTCAGATATGGCATTATAGGTTCAGGTCAATGAAGATTAAAATTTTAAAAATAAATTCTGGTCCAAGAGAATGTGCTAAAACCATAAAATTATATTAAAAGGCTCACATGATCTGCAGGAAAGTATAACTAACTGTTATTGCCCTGTGAATTAAGAAAATAAGATTTATCTGAAAATCAAATATGTCATTTTATCATTCTAAAAAATCAATGTAATTAAAAACTACTCATGATTTGCAAGGTGATTTTATTAAGATAATTTTTTTAAGCTCAAAATTTGCAAATCCCAAAGCTTCTGTTTGCACTAAGTGGCAAACGGTAAAGGTGAAGTGCATAAAGTGTTTTTTGTTGTAGGGGTTATCTCATTCCAGAGTGCATTCTGGAGCACAGATGCATCAGTCCTTATATTAACTTATTTCAGACAGAATACATTTTATTTATTAACGTGCCAAAATGTCTTGACTCCAGTTCAGTTCAATGGGTGGAGGTTGTCATGTGTAAAGAACATATGCTGTTCTGTTGTTGCTGGCTTTGCCTTGTGAGTTTGGAGACAGCAGACAGGAGCAGAGCTCCTCCAGCACGCTCCCACAGAGGCACTGATGGAGCAGAAAGCTCCAGGAGGGCTGGCAGGGCTAAGGTGTCAGCCTTTCTGAATTTCTTCTCTGTCCTCATGTGATCTGATGTTCCAGTTTTCTCCATTCACAGAGGCCCTGGCTCAAATGTCAACCTCTTGCCTGCAAAACTTCTTGGTCTGGTTCCTCCCAAAACCCAAGTCTCTCAGAATCCCAGCATCCCTTTTCCTGGTCACTCCAACAACGCCCATCCTACACACCTTGAGAGTCCCCCCCTTGAACAGGTGGCACTCTGTAAGTTTTTAGTTACCTGTCTAGACAGGTGATTATTTTGGTGGTTTTACGTTAATTCTGTTTGAAGGGAGAACAAAAACACAGAACTGCCCAGTTAACAGAGGTTAGATGGTAACCCATGGCAGACAAACATGCTTTCATAGAAATAGAGCTGGCTAAAGATAAAGATCACCGGTGAAAATATCCAAAATATTTGTAACAATGTGCAAGGGAACAATTTACAACATTTACTTTACGATATCACATGTGTGCAGATCATTTTACAGTACATCTGGCTTAAAAATTGAGGGGTCTGTAAGAACACAAGCATTTCTTACATCTGAAATTAATGATAAAAGAATGAAACTTGAGTAGCTAATTTAAATTTGACGTAATTGTCAAAGCAAAATAAAAAGAGAAATACTGTAAACTCTTTGGGGAACTGTTCTCTGTTTAAGCCACAAACTTACTTGCAGTGAAATTGCAGCACACAAAGAAGCACCGATTTAGCTTTCCTTAAATTTTTATTGTGTTAAGTAGTTTACAATAAAATCATTAGTGTGATGACTGTGAAACTCAGAAATGTTAAAAGAGCAAGCAGCTTCTAGCTCTTGATTCCCTGAAGATAACTGAGAGCCTGCAGGGTCAGCCAAGTAGTGGAAGCAGAGAGTTCTGCTTGTGCCTTGCTGGCTGGCTGTGGGGCTGCTTTATGGCTCCCTGGGGACAGGGGTGAGGGCTTTGGAGAGCAGGCTCTTCAGCTGCCACAGGTCTGAATAGCTCCTCTTCAGTCTCATTGTTGGGGCTTTTCCTTTTGTCCAACTGGACTCCAGATGATCCCAGTGCTCTCAGTTAACCAAATGATGTGTAAGTGGAATGAGAACTAGATCAGCAGCTGTAAAAAAAGAGAATGCAGCACGTAAAAATGGCTGGTAGATTCACCATCCAGGAGCCTTGAGAGCTGCAGGTGCTCACAGATTCTTCTCGTAAATAAGGCAATATGTATTGGGATCCACCTCATAGCAGCTGCTCTCTCCAGACAAATTGATAGTAATTTTTTAAAAAAATTTTTATTTTGTACTCATCAAGGCACAGTTCAGATGCATTTGAGCCTGGATTCCCAAGGACATCAAGCCAGCCTAGATATGGTTAGTGTAATTCTTGGGAAATCAAAAGTACTTCAATGATAAGGAGTGTGGGAAGTGTCTTTGCATTGGCATGATAAAGTTGTGATGCTGGTATGGTGTTTAACATATTCAAGTGTCTGGCTTACATGTTAATAACAAACATTGTTTCTCACACCCATTGCTGAAGTGGTAGAAATAACTCTACAGTGAAAGAATTTCTTGCATGTGCCATTTTTGCCTGACACTTTCACAGAAACAGAAAATAGAAAAAAAATCATGCTTGTTTATTCTTTCTTTCCACTACTCAGTTTATTAAAAAGACATTGGTTTGTCTATAAATATGTTTCCTATTTATTTTAACACTTGCATAATGAGCATCTATGTGTTTTGGAATTCTGATTTATTTTAAACAGAATCATCAAAGTTTCCTTTCTGCTTGAAACATATCAGAATGCCATACTTCAATATCAGTTCCAGAAAGAGCCAGATGCAGAAATTTCTGGGAAGGTTTAATAGTTTTTTCTCTTTGGAGGAGTCATTAGCTCTGCATGAACAGATTAAAGATTCCTTGCTCATTGTATTCCAAAATAGGAGAGCACTGGATCCAAAGAAAAAGTAGTGCACATTGTTAGATTGATAACTAGAAGTTATTCAAGGTCAAATTCTCTGAATTCTTATGGTTTGAATTATTTTTTACTCTTTGCTTAGCAGAAATTGCAGTCCACCCTTCTTGTGTACTTTCACGAGTGCCACATTAAAAGCATCCTATGAATATTTAAGCATTGCTGCTGACAGTTTTGTAGCTTTTCAAAGATACTGATGAGGTGAATTTTCCTGAAGGTCATTTGTTTGAAAACATGTTTCAATATGGGTTTAAAGATGAACTCTGGAAAGACACCTCATTTCAACTTTGAAAAGGTTTTAAAAATAATTAATAGAAAAGACCTGATTCTTCCCCCCTCCCATGTTAGCATATAGCAAGTGTTTGATTTATGTTAAGTGTTGATATATGTTGTTTGTTCACCTACATGACATTTTATTCTCAAGTTAATGAAAACATAATACGACAAAAATCCATTGCTGAAATTTTGCGTGCTCAATGTTTATCCATCTTTATTAGAAGTCTAAGGTAAAATTCACAAATACACTAAAATGATGGTGCCGTAAATTTGCCCTGAACACACAAATCTTGTGTTTTCTTTCTATCACAATATCATCTGCACTGAAGGGTAGGAAAACTCAGGCTTGCCTGTGACATAATTTGTGAGACTTTATTTTAAATGGAGGTCCTGACACTGAAAACTTTTTTGGTGATAACATCCCATGGCACCAATTTTTATTTCATACACATAAGTGTTACAAATTCTCACCAAATATATTGTGCAGCTTTCATTCTCTTGATGTTTCTTGAGGATGTATGGCCTTGCCCTTTGTTTTGTTGAAAAGCATGATGCCTTGGTGGCCAGGTGTGTGGCAGGAGGGGGTATCTGCTTCAACAGCAGCTGCTTACACAGAAAACAGCTCTGACTTTGAGGGTTGTGAGGATCTATCCCACTAGAAATTCATAAACTTTTCCATGATCTTCCTTTGTCCTTAATTTTAACAGTGGCATCCCACACACAGGCATTTCACTATTTTTCAGCAGGAGGTGACTGTTAAATATTACAAACTATATCATGTGACAACCTGTTGCAACACGTGTCAAATTTCCTGCTCCTTTTCCCACTAAAGTTTCAAGGCGCTGCTGTGCGTTCCTGGCACTGACACAGCAACCCTGAGCCCCCAGAGCCAGGCACTGCTCAGCTCTGCCTGCAAAGGGTGTACAAGAGGGAGCTGCAGGGCTATTCAAAAGGAAAGGATCTTTTATTCTCTTTTGCAATGTGGAACCAAGTAAATAGTCTTGTAAGTATGTTTTTCATACTTAATAACCTACAGGGCTCCTGGTTTGTATCATACCCGGGCTAACGTGCACACAAGCACCTACAGAAGGCAACTGTAAAACTTTATCCTGAGGTTGCCCCAGGCTAAAAGGCATTAGAACAGACACTGATGGGAAGCATCATGCATGTTCTGGCTTTTTCTGTTTTTTTTCCTAGAACAGCCTTTGTAAATCATGAAAACAGAAGGAATTGCATTTGCTGAGAAGAACAGGCATGGGGCAGAAAGTCATTTATCATTTGTATTGATATTTTTTGTATTAGTTAGTAAAATTGATAAGTTCATTGATCTATTTTGTACTGCAGTGCCCAATTTAATTTAGAACATGAACCCCAACAGCAGTGCAGTTCTCTGTAGCTTGTGCACATGCAAGATTTTAGAAATGTTAACCATTATAAGAATATTGATTAAAATTATCATCAGAAATTTGTTCTGTGCTGCACCTGTATTTAAGAAATATCTTTTTTTCCTTTCAGAAGTTCAGCTAAAAGTATAGAAGAGCTGAATCTGGGGATCTGCACTAGCTGAACAGTGACAAAGGACTAAACAATTTGCAGTGTAATACTGCAGAATGTTGTAATGTTTCATTCCCTGGTGGCATAATTCTGTTTCCGAATGTACCAAGAGTTTGATAGGAATGCCAGTTATATTTCTGAGGAATAATGGTGAGTGTCATCTGGCTGGTGAGGATAGAGTTTGAAGTACCTGACAATTCTCATAAACTGTAATTCCCAAGGACACTTGTGGCACTGGATCAGGACCAGTGCTCATGCTTATTCTGGTCAGGTATTTATTTTGTATTTTTATAAAATATTTTCTCATCCTTATGTTGTAGTTTCCTGTTTGATCAAGATAAGGATGGCACTTGATAAAGTTCTCAGACCTCTGTAGATGGTAAATGTGTGCAGTAACTGGTTATTTGAAATTTCATTGCTCTTCCAAAGGAAAAATATTTCCTTTCTGAGTAGTTAAAATGGTCATGGGTGATACCTTGGGAGCTGGAAAATTCATGGTATGCAGTGGTTTAGTCCAAAATGGCAAAATATGGAGACACACAGGAAGGCAGCTTATGGGAAACATAGTACAATAACAACCCTGACCTCCTGGCCTCTAGAAATTAGGAAGTGCAATTCCTAAATCAAAACCAGCATCAGAAGTTCTGGGAATGGAAACAGGCTTAATTCTCTGTAGTGCAAGGGACCCAAGCTCTCTGTAACAATGGGTCAGGATTTCAGTCCTCTGTACGTATGCGCTTGTTTCATGCATTCCCAAGAGCTGTGCGCTCCCTGGCCTTGGGAACGAGCGGAATCCAGTGGGGCAGATGCAGGGTCGGTGGCAGGGGACTGGCACTCTTTCCATGCTGGTGGGATGCAGAGTTGCCCTGCAGAAGGGGGATTTGTGTAGTCCTCTCTTCCCAGCAGGGGATCTCTTTGCAGTCAAGACTCTGCTTCTCTCCTGTAATGCCAACTGAACTGGTTGAATACTGCCATTCTGTAAACATCAGAAAAGAGTCACCCACACCAGATCTCTAACCTTGCAATAATTACTCATCAGGCATAGTGGCATTCACCAAGAGATTCTTTCTACTGCTCCTTCTTTTTATTTTCTGCATGCAAGATTTCTTCACTGGTGTGGGTCCTGGAGCTTGACTGATCTCTAGCAAGAGTTTGGTGGAGTATCCCTTTGAGGACAGAGATTCAGCTGGTCTGGGATGGGATGTGTCTTCATTTAAGGCATGCTCTCAGTTCTTTGCTCTCAAAATCATGACTATGGTATTCTTCTGTGATCACAGTGCTGGCCTTATAGTGTTGTTTTTCATTGTAATCATAACAGCCTATTCACTGTTCTGCCATTTGAAAAAAAAAAAAGACATTTTATACCATTCAAATAAGGATTTAATTAATTGGAGGAGGCACTTTTCTGAATTTTCCATGTGTGTAGAAAATGATGTGCTGAGAAGAATACATTCTTGTATTAGGAGTAAGAAGATTTCACACCTCAAAGCTGTTTATTGGAAAAAAGTTATATTGTTCCAATTAAAAAGCATGTTTCTCCTATTATATTTATTTCTATTTTCCATGAGACACAATTTTTACGAAAGGAGATAGAAAACATTCCTTTTCTTTAAGAAACAAAGAAAAAGGAGATCTTGTATGAGCCATAACAATTTTCTGATTCACAGAAAAATTTGAATCCAATTTACAAAAATTTAAAAATAATTATGTTATTACCACTCTTCATGGCACAGAGTCTGCAGGGATGAAAATGAATGAATTTTTGGTATTTTCATTTGGTTTTCCAGATGATTCTTCCTAACTATTGAACTTGGTCACCAGAGCCTACCACAACTTTCTTGTTACTACTTTGGGGGCAGGGGTGACTGGTGGGTTGTAATACTTTCCTATCTTTTCCTTTCCTATAATAGCCCAGACAGTCCTACTGACATACAGTTGATCTGTTTGAAATAGGGTTTTGTGTTCTGTAATATTAAGATAAAACCTGCAAGCCCGTGTAAAGCTTAACCATAAATCAGTTCAAATCAGTAGCATAGCTACATACCTATTTATATTTCTTTAATATCTTCTTTATATGCCATTACAATCGACGTTGTTGGTATAGACTTTGAGACTCTCGAATACCAGATGGTGATGTAATGTTCTTAGGACAGGATTCATCTTGAAAGGAAAGATGTTTTAAAAGCCGCCTTTGAAAAGCAGAACAGATCAACCCATATACCTAAATTAGGGTCCCACGTTGTTGCCCCATGCATGACGTGAGTTCATAAGTGGCAGTAGTTTCCAACAGCAGAGGTATAGTGGGCTCTGTGACAGGATACTGGAGTTAAAGCAGAGGAAAGAATGTGAGAAGGTCACAGATCAGGAAAAAATCCCATAAAATACACGCCGAGAGAATCCTCGCTGTCAGCCCTCTGCGCTGTCCACCCACCAGTGTGAGCAGCAGCAGGGCTGGCCCCAGTGTGGTACACTTCCCCTCTTTCCAGAAAAGCAGCTGGATGCTGTTTCTCCTTTCTAGGAAATCAGTGTGCACTTTGGGACATGTGGAACACTTACAGTCCAGCAGAGAACGTCATACCTGCCTTATACCATCAAAACTGGGCTGACTCTATTCCTGCTATTTCTTTTCTTTTGAAAAACTGGGATTTCATTTTTAGTGGAAGACTCTTGTATTGTAATGGTCTCTGACCTTCTTGTACATCTCCAGTGGCCTTCATTTAGAAAAGGTTGTGGTTTTTTTCAAGATTTCCTTTTTTTTTGGCCTTGGTAATTTTTTTTTTTGCTTCCCAGCCCATTAATGTTGAACAGATCAAGAGTTAAAACACTTAATCCTGTGTTCTTCTCTTTTCTGTTTTTCATAATGGATGAGTCATAGTACGGATGGCCTTTTGTTATTCTTTAGTAAATTCAAACAAGATTATTTATTCCCTCATTAGAAAAACAATAAATCAGCAAACAGAAAAATGTGAAACAATTACTCTAAAAGATATTTGCCATATTTTATTAATTTGTTTTTTGGGTTTTGTTTTTTGTTTTTTTGGGGTTTTTTTTAATTTCAAAGGGATGACCAATAAAAAGTGCTTCTAAAATCTTCTGGATTGCTATTTCTGAAGCTTGGAATCTTTTGATGATGAGGTACCATAGGAACCAATAGCTGAAGTACAATAAACCTGGGCACTTCTGGGACCCACATTTGCTGTCTGGAGCAATGGTGATTTGAGCAGAGCCAACAAGTGGAAGTGATCTGCATGATGGACCTCCACTTTCTACACCAGCCCCAAGGTCAAAAGGATATCCTGCTTTTTATGATAATTAATTCTTGTACTTCTCTTCTGATGAATTTAACACATTTTTTTGTTACTTAGAGATATATCAAAATATTATTTCTTTTGTGATTGTATAAAATTAAGCATACACACAAATTCAGAGCCAAGTTTATTCTTAAATTTATAAATATTTTCTGCCATCCTATATTATCTTGATGTCCAACAACCACAAGCTGCAGAGCACAAAAGCCTTTATGAGACACTCTCCTGACAGAAAATCTTGTAGCCTTTTCATCAAATACTTCCTTAGGTGCACAGGACTGTGCTATTTCTTTAATAAGAGAAGAGCTGGGGTTTTTTCAGTTGCCAAGTGGAAATCTGGACTGGAGAGGAGAAGAAAGGATTCCTTTCAAAATAATTTTGACACCTCGGTGAAAAGGAGGAGCATTCTTACAAAGGCGTGGAGCCAAAGTTCTGAATTAACAGATTCCATCCCTGGAGACAGAGGAAGGTGCGTGCTCAGTACAGAGAAACCCCGCCCTGGCCATGGATGTCAAATTCCCCAGCACTCAGTACACCCAAAGGTCATTAAACTGCTTTGGCTTCTGTCCCTCCTGCTGGGAAGAGAAAATGCTGTGGGTGCTGTCTCTGCTTCACCCGTATGCAGTCATAATGTTGGCTCTGTCTTAAGAGCCTTCACAGCTGTGCTGTAACACAGTTAGTTCCCAACATGACTCAGATGAAGGATTTTATTTAATCTGCACAGGACTTTGGAAAAAAAAAAAAAAAGAGAATTTTAGTTGATGGAAACCTTGAGAATGTGCAAAGCTGGAAAAAGAGGACATGAGAACAAGAGGCTGGGTCTCAAAACTTGATTTCCCATTGTCTTAGAATAAAATATCTGTGAAAATGGAAAGATGGGAGAAGAATGAAACCATTTCATTGCTTTGGCTGCCTTCATTCCTGTAATAGTCCATTAGGGCATCAGTCATAGTTTGCATTGCTTCTAGCTCACAAACAGGAATTGTTGAGAATTATGTGGCTGTGTTTTGGGGTTTTTGTTGTTTAGTGGCTCTAGACTCAGTTTTTCTTGTAGGTTCTTTCCCCCACTGTGCTTTCTGTCACTGTTTGCACTATTCACAGTGCTTTATTTACAGAACTTCAGGAACTTTTAAAGCAACACTTATATAATTTACTGACTTAAGGACTGAATATTTGTCAGGGTGGATAAGAGGTCACTTGATATATATGTAAAAATAAATCTCTCATTTGTCTTTCTTAGGCAGAATGTCACTAACCACAACAGTCAAACAGGCACAAGGAATCCCAGATTGCATGAATATTCCAGCATTTGATTATTAGGTAGTTTTGATCTATACATCTTTTATGGTATCTACCATAGAGCACAATTACATTCAATAACTTATGAGCAATTGTTTCAGGTTCCTCCATCAAAGATGCACCAATTTTAATATGAGTACCTTTTCCAGTTTAGTCCAGATGCCTAGACATTGCACCTACAGGAAGATGAGTATTAAACAAGACCTACCTACCAAATAATCCAAAATTTCCTGCAAGACTCAAGAACCTGTTTTTTAGGGGGGCTGTTTCTGTGCAGAGGATATGAAAAAGAAGATTTTGAACACAAAGTGTGCAGAGGATTTTCAAGGAATGTTGCTGTGCCACAGCCTCCTCAGGATATATAAGTAAAATGGTGAATGCTACTCAAAAGAATTTGACTTAGGACAGTAAGTGGCAATTGCCAGAGAGTTTTACACTAGAGTTATGAAATCAATTCTACAACCACTGTTATGTGAAGGTAGCACTGATGAGGAATTTTTACATAGCTGAGCATTGATGTGCATTGTTCCTTGAACCACAGCAAATCCACTGCAGAATCCAAGTAAGGGTTTTTATTTGTATGGGATGCAATCATCAAGAGATATGGTTTATGCTTCTACACAGAAACCCAGGATTCATTTCTGTACAAATTCAAGCACACATGTTGATACTCCCATGGCTATGGCAAATAGTAGGTGTTATGGATAAATTTGGGTTCATAATCCAGCTATAGAATAGCATAATATTTAAGGTGGACAATTCAGAAAAGTTAGAATTTAAATTTTTCTCAGACAAGTGTTATAGTGTAAAAACTGAAGGTGAGCATTAGTGAAAATAAGGGAGTCACCAAGGGTGTACTTTTTTTAAAAGCTTAGATTTAAGAAATTTAGAGAAATGTTTATTGTCAAACTAGCTAAAAAAAATTTGCAGAACTCAATGTGAAATTGTCTTTAAGTCAAAGACCTTGAAGGAATTATTTTTCCTCAAATATGAACACTTACCAAGTAACAGTAATTAGGCCTCATTAAAATTAAACAATTAATGTGGCAAACACAGACATTGTTACAGAAAATTGACCTGCATGCCATCTTGATAACAGTTAATTCAGATTCATTCTCTTTCTATTGCTGAGAATGGTTTTTATTCAGGGTTTGATCTCTTTGTACATTTCTGTTGAAGAGATGCAAACAAATCCAGGTTCTTGGATTTTTTTCTTGTTCTATCTTATGCTCTAAGCATAACTCCAGAAGAGGAGAAAACCTTATACCCTTGCATATAAATGTGAAGCCTGTTGTATTATATTCTAGGATGGCTCAACAGGAGCTGGTTATCTGTTTGTTGAATGTAGCTACTTGAATGCTATAAACCAAATAACCTAACCTGTTAAGTGATATGATCCTGGGTATGAAAACCCAAACCTGCAGGAAATAGTTCTGCCAATGCATCAGAGACAGTATAGAGCATTGGGAGATCCAGGAAAAAAATGTGGTGTGTAATTCCTTTGGAATGGATCAAGGCATTCATACCTTGTAAACATTTAAGACACAGAAGAAATGCTCAGCATATGTTAAAAGCGGCATCAAATTATTTAAGAGCTCTTCACACTTGCTTCAACCTGCTCCACCTCAGGTGACCCCAGCAGAAGAGGGTGTTTCAGTTTAAGTGCAAATTTATTTCAGACAAATAGATTTTGCAATGAGATCCAGCACCTAGTAGATTAAACTTCAGGCTGCTCTTATTTTGTGATGCATACAGAGATAAGGAGCCCTTTTTTGGATGACAGTTCACCACACTCACAAATTATTGAGAGGAGAGACGGTTCCCTGGGTCACTGGAATCTCAGCAACACTTGAGAACAAATGAATGAGTGCTTCTGAAGGACATGACCTGGATCAGATTGATTGACTGAGAGCAGCAATTGGTTTGATCATTGTTTGAGCAGAGGTGTCCACTGTGGCAGCCTTCTGCATTCACTTTGGGGTCTTTTAAGGCTACATTCCCAGCAAAATTAGATTCATAACAAAACCTGCTCAAAACATCTGATTTTTGTGTTCTGATCTTATTCTCAGTGAAGTTTTTTTGTGTGGAATAAAGAAATAGCTAGGTTTAAAAGGCATTAGGAGTCTCAAGATTTCTTTTCTTTTTTTTTTTTTTTTGTCCTCTCTACCTTCTTGTTTGAGGAGCAAACATACAAAAAAAAATGTTCTGCATTCCTTTCAGATGTTGTAATGACAGCATCAAACTGAATTACTTGGAAATATATAGTTTGAGAGATTGATGCTTGTGATTTGTAATCTTGTTCTCTTCATAATTTGTTTTAATCTTTGCTTTCTCCCCAGGTAACACAAAATCACATTGTGAGGAAATGGTGAGAAAAGGCCTGGAAAAGAAATGTGATTTTCAGAACTTCCTTACCTTAACTCTGATTGTTCATTAGCAGAAATACCCAGGTTTGCTCCTCCACTTCTGGGATTCTTTCAGTCTGTGCAGCTACACCTCCACTTGCCTTTTATCTTTGTTAGGGAGCACTAAGAACTAAAAATCCTCTTGGGGTTTTACCCATTGACTCCTAATTAACACGAAAAAATGCTTTACCCCGGCTGCTTTGGCATGGGGCTTTCTTTTCAAGTGCATATATGTCACATAAAGTGCACACTAACTGTTCATATACAGTGTCAGCATGCATTCCATACGCACACAAAAGTTCCAGATGTGCTGTGTATCTTATTTAGTTGACTTTAGTCTTCTGTAAAGCCAAGAGAAATATTAATCATTCATTTACTGTTAGGGGATGGGTCTTCTTCTCATGTTTCAGTAAAGGGGGTGGAAAAGAAAAGTAAGCCAATTTTTTTCCTATTTAAGGCCAAAGCTGGGGAATGCTTGTGGCTGAGTTCTGTACATGGCCCGGTGCTGGAAGGGCAGGGAACAACCGATGTTGCTATTTTGAACAGATTTTTTTCTTCCCCCCCCATTTTTATTTTTGCACAGAGAGTCTCATGTCTAATATTTAGACATGATGAGCTCTGTGCAAAAAGTAACTTTGCTCATTCTTGCCGTGTTTCAACCCTCAGTTATTTTGGCACAACAAGTCGGTGAGTAATTCAAGCTTCTTATGATTTCATGTTTTTATTTTATTTTTATTTTTACCAATAATTTTAATAGCTTGTCAGAAGTGTGTATGCACGAATCTCACCAGAACACTTTTCCTTCACTAATTCTGCAGTCAGATATTTAATGGTGAAGCTGAAAGCTGCAGGGATTTGCAGTATCATCCCAAAGGTTTTTCTTTGCTTTGCTTTCTTTAAAGTTAGAAGGACTGTACAGTGCTGTCTGCCTTGGCTGCATTTGTTCTTGTTCTTACTTGTTTTCCTGCTACAGACACTGAGGAGATTCTAAGCTATTTCTTTTAACTCTTGGAATAACATTATAACTATTAGCTCCGTGCTGCTTGGAAGCAGCTTTTTTTCACAAGGAATAAGTCTTTGCTTCCAGCTATTTTATTTGGAGTTCTCCTTTGTACTTGTTTGTCTTACACTGGCAGCGTGGGGGTTTCTTTCAACAATTTGCGTGCAGAAAAAAAAAGTCTTAAAATTCTGAATGGTATTGTTGAAGGAGTTTTTTAAGAGTGATATATGAAAATATGTCAGCTTACAGAATTTTTACTTCGGCATAGAACAGGAGGGTGAATTAATTCCCTCAGCTGCAATAGTTTGAATCGGGCATCTGCAGGCTGTTTCAGCCTTTCATGAGACTGATTAGCAGTTGATGGTATGTGGAAGTCCATGTGAGTGTGTGTGTGCATGTTTACAGAGAGTAAGAACACCAAAAACCAACTGAACAAGGAATTCAGAGGGGAGAGAAGTACTTTGTATACAAGAATTCAACCTAGAATGAAGATAAGTGTGGTATGAGTATTTAAGTTAAACAGATGACATTCCACAAGTACAGCTGACCTTTTTTGGATGTGCTCAGTTCCTGCTTGCCAGATATTGTAAACCAGTCCTTCCTTAAGATAAAACACTTTTCTCTCTTGCAAATATGAAAGATCAGCAATGTATTTATTCCTACAGAGAGGCAAGGAATAACCTTACAATTAACTCAATAAGCGGCAGCCAAAGAAACTGTAGTGCTGTAAAGGAAAGCCAAATGTCTTAAAATCCCACCCTACACTACTCTGTATGTCACACATCTTGAAAAAATTACTTGAGCCAGTTCACAGCAAACCCATCTGTCTCACCATACCTGGACAGGGACCTCTGCCGAGGGGTGAGTGAGTCCACCAGGAGCAGCCTGTTGGCACTGGAGCGCTTGGAGCTCAGGAGGATCTGTGCATGAGCAGAGCAGACAACAGCCTCTGCAGCACCAGCCCCCCTCACCTAGCACAGACACAGGCTAAGCCTAAGTGTCTATTAAATAAAACTCCAACCAATGCATATATTCTGTAGAGAGTAAACAGAATTTACTGTGAACGGATCCTTTTCTGTTTCTGCTTTGCCGTATACAAACTCTCTCTCCAATAATGAGTAAAGATTATAAAATGCAGTGATTATAAAATTTGAGCAAATATGTGCTGTGAGTTTTCTCAGCAGCAGACAATATATATAGCGTTTATATTTAACATGCAGTAAGTGTTCTTTTATATACCTGTGTCTGTCATCAGAGGGATAAGCACTAAGAGAGAATCCAAAATAAAGAGAAGGAACATCAATTTTGTTTTTCTCCATAAACAAACCCCTCCTGAGTGCCAGGTCTCCTTCCCTCACTCTAGTCATATCCCTGGACATTTCCGAGGTGCAATATATATTTGACTTAATAAATAGTAAATTTTGGGTAGAAGAACAATATACAAATGAAGTGTGAATGAGTATTCTCATTTCTCTGCCACATTCCTGTTTCATGGTGTTGTAACATTTCCTTTCTGGGCTAACTTCCATACTATTTACAGGGATGAGGTTACACAGCGAGACTGATAAATCACTAGTTATCCCTTAAAAATTGGATTCTCTCCTCACTTTAGAATGTTTCTTTCCACACATTTGAATATGCTTTTCTCACAGAAAATAATAATTGAAGGAGGTTGATTATTCATATCACTAATTCATGTGCAGGGCAGGGAATGCACTGGGAAACCAAATTTTCCACAACTGAAAAGAGAATTTCCAGACATGCTGAAATGCTCTCTCTTGTCAAGAAAAATGTTTATATGGTTAATATCAAATGTAAGTCAATATAAAATTTTCCTTAGGAAAGCCTGCCAGGAGACAAGACTTGGCAAGATATTAAGGAAACTGCTCAGTATACACTGAGTTTAGGGTAGTCAGATGTACCCCTGGGCTATGTGTTTCTTTGTCTTGCTGTAGTAGCTTGGAATGGAGATTTGTGTACAGCCTCAGGCTAAACATCTTCTAGAGCTTGGGATCTGGATACTGTGCAGCAAGGAATATTCTGTGAACTCAAAAGCTGTATGTCCTTGTAATCCACCAGGATGTTTTTAGCCTGGAGGTAAAATCACCTTGACACAATCCAGGTTTACTGATGTGTGTCAGGGCTTTCCAGCCCTGCCCATATCCAAGAGAAGATGCCCCCTGATGGCTGACAGGACACAAAGCCAGCACTTCGGACACAGCAGATGATTCAGAGTCCAGCAATGTACATTGGGTTCCACCCTTTGAAGGCACCTTTACAGCCTGCATATTAAACTACTCAAAAGTGTAAGATATTAAGAATGATAAGTGTAAGATACTAAGAATGCTTCTTTAGGAAAGAAATCCATTCTCCACCCAAGCTGTGAAAGCATTTGCTAAGCCTTGCAGTCTGCATCATCCCATTTATCTTGAGTTTGTAGAGGCAATCAATGACAGCTACTTCCAGAAGACAGAATAAGTTTTAGCTAGCCAGACTGGAGGTATTTGGCAGTTTCCACTGCCTACAAAGGAAGCGCATCCACAGTGCCCTCACATCAGTGCCAAAAGGGAAGTCAGATGGATTTGGGCCTGTCTCAGCTGCATCTGTGATGCTTAAAGGACACCTCAGTGAGCCAGAGCAGGATACTTCTCCTAGGTACACCCCAGTCCTTGAGGAACTTCACTGAGGTCATTAGGAAAACTCTACTGCTCTGAAAGCAGTGTGGCAGCAATGCCAGAAACCCTTCAGTATTATTACAAGTAAGTTTTTGCTCTATATTAATTTAGTGTTTTCCTTGTAATGCAAGTATTATCTTGGATGTTTGGTCAGGAAACTCATTTCTGAGGTAATGGCTGAATGCTAAAATCTCTCTGACAAGACTTATTGTCCTTTCATATTACTTTCAGTTGCAAATTGCAGTTTTAAAATGATATATAACCATTACATGTAGGTTTCAAGAGGCAGCATGAAAATTACTTTTCCTGCTGAGCACCCATTTCTGATCCCAGAGAAAAGAATGATATTTTAGGAAAACTTGTAAACAGCTGATTTGGCCATTTTGCTTTCTTTTTTTCTTAACTGAGAAGGGTTGGATAGCATGTGAAGTGGATGGGTACTATACAGATGTAGTTTATTTGTGAGACTGCCAGACTGTCATGTTTAGCAGTTAGCTGTATGGAACACTGCACACATGTGCTCTTTGTTGATAAATTTCCAGTTTAAGGGTAATGCTAACAACAGAACTATCTCTCCTCAAAGGTTTTGGTAACTCAGAAAGGTTTCCCCCCAGGATTTTGACAGTAAAACCAGATGATGCACATCTGTGTGCCAAGAGAGAATTAACCATCGTAAGTAACCAGGACTATGCGAAGTAATGAAATATCTGGGGTCTACTCCTCTTCTTCCATTTTTCCTAGCTATTTTTTACCAAGCACATAGTAGACAAGGTTATGCTTAGGAAAATTGAAACATTCCTTTCTGGTCTGGAAAAATCATGCTAAATGAAAGCCTGGGGAATCCACCTCCTCCAAACATTATATATATGTTCTTGGAAATATGACAAATTTCATAAACACATTTTATATCACACACCCCTGGAACACATTAGCCTCAGGAAAATGAGACTATTATATAACCCTTTCATTATTTTCCAGATTTGTTTTTGACTTGAGACCAAATCACCAAATCTACACAGACTGATTTTTCTGAAAGAGGAGGTGGAGTTGGAAATATCCACTGCTTTGTTACAGGGGGAAGAGGCAGAGGTAGAAGGGTGTTGTTGCTGGCACAAACCTCACTGTTGATGCCTCAGTCAGAGTCATTATGTTTGCTCTCCTCTTAGTGCTGCAAATTACAAGCAGATCCTATTTCCTCTTCCAGCTTCTGCCAAAGTGTTGAGGTTTGAAATAAGCAGCCAGGTGTCACTTGCAAACTCTGCTGATGCCAGCCTTACACAACAGCTGGGGGAGAGTTGTAAATAATGCTGCTTTAAAAAAAAAAAAAAAAAAAAAAAAATTACCATCACTTTTTTGTTCCACAGGCTAGCTGAGAAACCAGACTGACACTGTTCCATTATTCATTGTCCCAGTTATGTGCTAGTGTTGTTCACACCTTGTTTTAATGAGAAATCTGCAGAAAATGGGACATATCTGCCCTCCTAATTGGAACAGCACAATGAGGGTTGGTAATGGAAGAGATGCAGAGCAGCATTTAGCATTTGAGGTTAAAAGCAACCTCCTCAGAGTTGAAAGGTTCAGCCTACCAGGAAGGGCAAACAATAACAAAGTGCACTTTCCCAGGCTAGCAGGCACCTGGAGCACTGTATCACTCTTGATGTTTCTGCAGTAGGTTCCTAGTCTGCTGAAGAGCACAAGCAACAGCTGCTGTAAGAGTTGCAATATTTAATTTGTTGGTTTGGAGTAATAACTTGTCAAAGCTCATAGAATTAGGTATTTGTGCAATGGTCATACCATTTGTACTGAAGATTATGCTGTCCTTTAGTCATGCCTGTTTAAGAAACTGGGCAAAAGATCTCAGTTGAGAAAAGGGAAATTGTTGGCAATGGCAAAGATATGTTGTTAACAAATAGGGGGTTTTATGGTCTTGAAGTAACTGGATTAGAATCCTACACCATTGCAGTTTGATATGATGAAGCACAGTTCAATTTATTATTTGCAGCACCAAAAAAAAAAAACAAACCAGACTTGAGAAAGGTATCATAAAATCTGTTGTGATTCAACATTGCTACTGTTAGCTCATTCTCCATGTTGTAGCCTGGTAAATTGTAGATTACATGACTTTAACATGGTTTAGAGTTCAGTATCTACCGCCAATTGCCTATAATTTTGAGACATTCTGATTTTGGGTTTTGGCAGATGATAAATAACCTTCAACCCTAAATGGAACAAAAAATTTTAGGGTCATCATTTACCTGCTGCAATACTTTGCCAGCCTACCACTGTTTCTATATATCCGTGGTGATACACCTTGTACAGAAGGAGAACTGGACACAGATGTGATTCCTGCTCCAGGCAGGGTACAAGTGTTATTTTACCTCTGTAACTTCAGGTCAGGCTGTTGAGGACAGTATGGCTGGGTGAAGAGCAGGCTGCAGCCCTGGCCCTCAGCCCATCTGCATCCCAGGGGATGCTGTGGATTCCTCCTTGAGAGCTGGCTCTCTGAAGCCTTGCTTGTCACAGCAGTGATGTCTCTGTGGCAGAGGTGCTGTGCGGTGGCTCGCTGCTGGCAGCTTCCCACAGCCTTGGTGACTGCTGCAGGACAATTATTTCCCTAGGGATTTTCTTCCACTCAGTCTTTTGATGCACAGGGTTCATGAAGCTTTCCGTTCTGTCCTCTCTGTGGCTTCCCTGACAGGAGATGTTTTGTCACTGGAAAAATCTGTAAGGAATTCCCACAGAATTTCCTGATTTTTCTCCATTCAAGACAGTCAGACTTTGCTTCAGGGAAATAAAATTTACATATTTATATGTAGTGGCCATGCCATTAATTTCTCACATAGCTTTGAGATTGTATTAAAAAAAAAAAATTCAAATATTAACCCTTGCATTGCTTCTGACTATGGTTAATCAAGAGAGAACCTCCAAGTAAAAAATTACAAATTACTGGGATCAGAACGTCTCTCCTGTAAGTACAAGAGAGACAGGGGGAGGTCTGCTAACTCTGTCTTAAATGCTGGAAATGTGCAAGGAGTAATGAGATCCACCATTGGCTGTAGAGTAGCTCATCTTTCACATATAGGTATAGTACGTTGTATTTTTCATTCATATTTTCAAGCAGTCATTACTTTTTCTCATCTTCTCTTTTATAGGAAAGGTTCTTTGAATTTTGATTAGAGGAAACTTAACCTACTTCCAACCACTGTTTCTCTTTATTTATTTTCACTTCAGAGCCAATCTTGTCTCTGAGTTTGCAAAGTGGAAGCCTCTGCCTGTTTCATGTCAACATGACAATGGAAAACATGATATAACCCCCTCCAACAACAACCATTTGTTGGCTTTAGTTTGGATAAACTTCAGCTCTGGGACTTCTGGCTTTGTTTAGTTTAGCAGAGGAGATTCCTTTCAGATTAGCTCAGAGACTACTTCCATTTTGCCCCATTTATGTCAAACCCTTCATTTAAACACAAACTATCAGAATGAGAATGAAAATGGTACCTCCTTTAACAATGTCTGCACATTTTTGTCTTGCTTTGATTCACATAAGTACTCCATGAAGAGATATCTGTCAGGAAGGAGAAAGCGTGCACCGGAATTTGAACAGGAAGAATGTGAGGGTAATGAAAATGTATGTATTTCAAGGCTGAATGTGTTTTTTGTTTTGAAAGGCTGGGCCTTCTCCTACAGCTAAAAGGGCACCCAAATGACTATCAAGAAATGAGGGATGTGACTTGTAGATTTAAGACTTTAGCAGAGTTTGGCCTTCAGCAAAATGCAAAGTTATCTGCAGCCACTGGAGACACATCCCTTTCTGCTGCTGGATTTATCTTTCAAGTCGCTGTGCATCCCACCCTGGAGGGTGGCTCAGGCACCTCTGCTCTCCCATCAGGTGAAACCTTTCCTCCTGAATGCAAACCTTTCTTGGGCTGCTTGGGCAGCTTCAGGCACTCCTTTATTCCCAACTCCAGTGCCGCAAAGGGCAGCAGAATTACAGGAATAACCCAGGCACGTTTTGCAGCAGTAGATAAGAAAGGATGATCTTTGTCTGGAAAGTACTTCCCACAGCAATTCAGCTCTGGCAGTTCTTGGAAAACTCCTGGACATAATCAGTTCCCACTGAAGCTCCCTGCAGTTCACGCCCAGTGACCAGTCGATGCATTAGAAGGCAGTCTGCAGCAAACATCTTTTTTTCTCTCTTCCTTCCCTTTGTGCTACTTCTCTTTTCCTTCTTTCCATTTTCTTTTAGGAAAATAAGCAAGAACAAAATTGCATCTTTTTTTTCAAACAGATGAGACAGAAATAATTGCTCATCCAAACAGAGTTAATGGGAAATATGGGAAGCATTGCTCATTGTTCCTTTGATGTTCACTGTAATTGCCACGCTGAGCATCAAAGGAGAATAAACTACATCCCCCATGCTTTCCTTCTGCTATAAGCAGCAAAAATAGGATTCATATTTTCTTGGAAAACACTTTTATGTTCATGAGAGCCTCTTTAAAAAAAAAAAAAAACCTACAGCTTCTCTGGTTTTGTTTTTTAATCTACTGTATGGTGTTTGCTTGTTTCCCTACAGAGCAGTAGTCATTCTGTGCCAGCTGTTTAAGAGAGGAATGTCTAGTGAAAGCAAACAATGGGCTGTGTAGTGGGAATTGCAAATCTTTTAAAAGAGTAATTGAAATCTGCTCAGACATTTTGAAGATTCTTTGCACAATATTCTAAGGCTGTTGGTGGCTTAGCTGTTGGCAGGGTGGTCCTCTTTGTAGCTCCCTCTTTTTTTGTATGAACAGAATAGCATTAATATGGAGGACTGGGGTGGGGGGAGAAAGAAGAGAGGTTTGCTAGTCCAACTGATTATTTCTGAGCAGCTGAAGAGAGAAATATTGTTGTAAATGTCTTTCAGTGAAGAATGAAAAAAGTGAATTGTACAGAGCCTTTTCATTTCTCAGGTGTTCTCTGGCTCCAACTCTTCCACTCATACCTTTTAAGGGCTGCAGCAGATAAACTGTGCTGGATCGGGTTGTGTCTGCTGCAGATGTTCCAGCCCTCCTGGGCTATGTGGTGCTGTTTATTCTCACCCTGTGCCAGCTGGGGCTATTGCTGCACTGAGCAGGGAGAGCTAAATGTGTGCCAGGCCTCAGGCAGCCACTTCAGTAGCAAGGCTGCTGACCCCTGATATTAATAAAAAGCCAGCTCTCTGCTTGCAGGCTCTTTGCTGCACCAAAAGTGTGAATTTTCACCTCACAAGGGAATTGGTTAGGAAGATCCGTAGGTCTTTGTGCTTGAAAAATGGTCAGGCGTAGAACTTGATATTTAAAAGTGTTTCCAAAATTAAGTTGTCTTTGGTACTCTGAGAAAACCCTTACAATACTTACTTTAGTAACCCTAGGAGGTTGACAATAAGAGCGTTGTATCCAGTGTACAAATAGCCATTTAATATCCTCTATGAGGCAGATTAAGAAGAATTTCAAATACTGCCATCCATATCCAACAAACTGTCCAAAATGGATGTGGGGTGAATTAGTACAAACTGGAATAAGGAGTGAATGAATACAAACTGTTTTGCAGATGAATCTAGGTTAATGATGCTCTATGCATTTAGAACCCCACCACAACCTTCTGAATTACAAATACCCTTAATTTATTGGCAACCAAAGATATGATTCTTTTCTTTAGACAGTATGCCAGAGCACTTTAATCCTTCACTGGAATATGAAATGCAAGAACCAAATCCTTCATTTACTTCCAACTTCTGAAATTACAGGGAAACCAATAAAATTGTGCAGGGACTTAGGCCAGCGCAGAATTTGCCCCCCTGCTGCTTTACTCATCTCAGATGTAAATCCATTATGGCTGTGGAGTTATATTGGGGTGACTTTGTCCAAGGTATCTGAAAATATAAATGATATTACCACATGTATTATACTGCCATTGTAACATTTCCCATCTGCTTCAGCCTCAGGAGAGAACCATTGAATCAGGCTGATCTCTTCCAAGGCAAACCACAGAAACAGCATTGCATAAATCTGTTCACTCTCTCACAGAGCTGAGGGAAAAGAGAGGTTCGTGTCCCACTTGAAATTTTAATTACCCACCAAAAATTGTTTTAATTACAAATTTAGACAATGCAAAACAAAAGTCATACATTTTTCCCCACACAGTGTTTAGGTGTTATCATGCCAGAAGCTTAAGGCATCGTTAATGAAGTAGTTATAGTTCAGTGTTTAAATGAGATTCTATGTGGACCAAACTTCAACAATTATCAATTTGCATTTGTTCCCTTTCTCTTATCAGATCAAAAGCTGAACCTCTCTCTCATGATGTTTTGGATCTGTCAGAGTGGTTGGAGAGTCTGGGAAGCCTGTGCACAATGACTTTTCCAGTTTTTTATTTATTCTTCCCAGGACAGACTTATTCAAGAGCTGTCTCAAAGAACCCTCCAATGTTATAAACTCTGCCTGGTCCTAGCTAAAATCAGGAATGCAGAAGTATGTTTTTGAGCTATACCTTGGGACTGATTTTTTTTTTCATTTTTTTAATTTGGCAAAATCTTGTGCTGTGTTTTAGTAAATTTTTCTCCTTAATTGATCCTAGTAACATTGAGCTTGAACTATTACTTTTCTTTAAGCAATTAGGTAAACTTCTTATGGAATACATTTGTAAGAGGTCAAGTGTTCAAAACTAGCATTACCTTGACACTTGGATTCTGACTCTAGAAGTCTTCATTGATTACCCAAGAAATGAGCAGGATGCATGTTTAAAGAAACTAACAAATCCATTAAAACATCAGAAATCATATCAGAACTTGAATTTATGTCCATTTTTGCTTAGACTAAGACACAAGTCTTTACGTAAGAATTTGGTATCATTCACTCTAACAATAATAAGTACATTAAAATCATATTTCTGCAGAGTAGTATTAGAATTTATGCCAGCACTACAACTAAATAGCCACAAATGAAATTCTTGCAGCCTGTTGCTTTTTTCTAGCATGGCACCACATGGCACAAAAGGTGATGGGCTAAAAAATATTGTTATGTAGGAACAGAGGGGATGGAAAAATCTCATAGGCATTTTACCAGTAATTGAAGAATAGCTGAAGTATGATGCAATGGTCCCTCTAAAAGGCTTTGACTGTGCTGAATTATGATGAAATGCCTTCTTGCTTTGTGTCCTGCTCTAATGCTAATATTACCCTTAGAAAAAGATTTGATCTGTCAGGCACTGAAGAGCTTCAGTTACCACCAGAATGATTAGAAGCTAACAGCTTTTAGGTCTGATTCAAAGCCCAGTAAAATCAAGGGAGGTTCTGATCAGGCAGTGGTTACCCTTAATCAGGGAGGAATTATCTGACTTCTGCAGCTTATGGCAAAACAAGGTTGATCTCTGCTAAAAAGACAGGAGCATAAATATAATCTAGTCTCAGAGTCATCTGTTGAGAGGTGACACTGGAAAGGAAATCCCAGAGTAACACCTCAATACAGATGGTCATGCAGGAATATCTTCGTCCCATGCAAAAAGCAGCTTGACCTATGATGTTGTCAAGGAATAGCTAAGAACAAAACAGGTATAACTGTCTCTTGAACGCAGCAGAAGTTTTTTCCTCAAAATTACTTTTATGAGTTCAGGAACAGACAGTCAACATTTCTTTGGGCAGCCTCAAGAAATGGGGGCTGAAAGAAGTAAGGTGATAGATATAGAGCAGACTGCCCCTTGTATGACTCAGCTCGAAATGACAGTTCTGCCAAAAAACAATCCTCCCCAACTCAACCAGCAAAGAAACCGCCCTGCACTTCGTTTGCTCATTGCCAGTTTTGAAACAAGCCAGTTCTTTTGACACGGTTTCTCATGCCAGACACCAGCTGAAGCAGGGAGGCTGTTGTGTAACAGCATCTCTGGTGGGATATCTCTGGTCATGATTTCCTTGCAGCACTGCTGTGGCAGGGTGAGCTTTGAAAGTTGTATAAAGAACATAACATAAATCCAGAGTGTCAGCATGTGTGCCCAAGTAGAGCAATTTGTGAAGCCTAAACCTCTGAAGATAAAACAGAAAAATTAGAGTTTTTTAATCACACTTTGAAAGATTTGGAAAAAAACCAATAATCTGCAGGGGAAATTGAGGCATTTTGTGTTTTACTTGGTAACATATATGCTTAGGATATATTCTAACCCATATATTTCTTAAAGTTTTTAAAGGCTGCAGAAAGATTGTGGCATTTGCAGCATATAAAGACGAATGAAGGGAACAAGGAATGAGCTGTTCAAAATGCAAGCACTTGTTTGTACCAGCGCAGGCCTGCTTTTTTCTTATTTATTTTGTAATCTGACATATAGACTGGGTGGGTCTTGAAGCAAGGACAGTTTGGCTGTGTGACACAAGGATCCTTTACCCGAGGATCCAGACTCTTCTGTACACTGCCAGTGAAACAGCACATGACTGCATCCTGCAACACCTTTGACAGACAAGTACAGTATTATACTTAAACAGCATTCCTTTAAGCAGCTTTCTCTTTCTTACTCTGCATCTGAGAAAAGGGCAAAACTGGGATGAGCGCACCAGCAGAACTGTTCCAACGCCAGCTTTCTTGGCAGACAAGCATCCTTAGAAGTAAGAAAGCTTCAGTCTTGTTCTGAAAGAACAGGATGTCCTTTTTGGTGTGAAACTTGGGAAGTCTGTGAACTATTATTTCATGCTCCTTTTCCATTCCACCTGATAGCAGCTCTTCCTTCTACAGCTCACAGAGCATGAAGGGATTTTTATGGTGGACCCACTCTGGGTCAACATTTAGGTATTTAGGTGATTAGGTCTGCATTTAGGTGTTTAATAAATGGAGGTTTCATTACCTCAAATCACATGTGGACAAGCCTTACAAAATATTTCATCAATACTATTAAACCTGAAAATATCCTAATAGGTGTGGATACCTAAATTGGCCCTTATGTCCTCATGCACTGTGTGAAATGGATTCAATTAATTAGCTGTTTAAGAAAATTCCAGCTGAGAGAATGTTTGAAGGCCTTGCCATTGAAAAACCCCAACTTGTTAAACCATTTCTTTTCCTTTTTTTCCACCTTTTTTCCTGAGTCCTGTGACCCAGACAGGGTTTGAGCCCTTTCGAGTACTCAGCACTGACCGGACATGCCAACAAACCAGGCCATCCCTGCTCCTCCAGCCAATTCATTCATTATGAGTCTGCCTGTTTCCATTACTAATGATGGGATGGAACGAGTGTGTTTGGGTTTCTTGTAAACATCATCCTAATACCAGACAGGGAGCCCAAACCATTTGCCTCGAGGTAGATGCTATGGCATTCTTTTCTGCTCAGGAAATGGAAAGCAGCATTGCTGCACATGCTGGGGTGGATTCCTCCACCTACTCCAGTAGGGGAGAATGATAGCGTTTGTATTGAAAATAGACAACATATCTTCCTTCTACTTTATGCTTTGCTTAAACAATGTACCAGACAGTGCTGGGGTATGCAATTAACACATGTATTTACTACAGAAGAAATGTAAAACAATTTTTGAAGTACTCATCCTGCAAAGGAAATGACCAAAACTAGGTCAGCGTGAGGAAGCACAGGTTTTGTACAGTTAAAAGAGTAACACAAATGTTCTTCTTAACTTCATCAGATCCTGTCAAAGTCAGAGGCAAGGCCTTCTTCATCTTGGTGCTGTAGCCTTTACCAGATTCACTTTGAATACAGCAGAAGTTGTTTGTTTGACTCATTGTGTTTGTGATCAGGTTCTCACAGACCAAAGTTCCTCAGTTTTGCTTCCCAGGCCATCAGCAGGCAGCTGCTGGAAGATCATGAGTCACTCGTGTGTGGACTATTGCCCTCTCTGAAGCAGAACCAGACAAGTTCAAGATGTTTTTTAATTTCTAACCCTTTAGTCACATCTCTGTAAATGGGATGTGTGACTCTGCTACTAATGCAATAGCTGGACATTGCCTTTGTCCAAAGTGGAAAAGCCTGTGGTTTTTGAGGATACTATTAGGAAATTTTTTCCTTTTGCCATAAAATTGTGGTTAAGTCATGATCATGGTGTTTGCACAAATGCAAAGCCAAAACCAACTACAGAGCAGGTCAGATTCTCATGTGATAACGACTTACCCTTCACATCACTGGGATTGGGATTACGTCCTGTATGACATCTGTCATCTTTCAGGCCATATGACAATGGCCATCTGTGTTTTCTCTTGCACACATTTGGGCTCTCCTAGGTACCCCACTTATAGGTCCTTTGGAACTAAATTGTGATTTTCCTTTCAGCTTTCAATATTGGTCTACTTATGGACAGCTGCCAGTCTTCCTAGAATAGGAAATAATTCAAAACCAACATACGATAATTATTGTCCTGCCTTTTTTTTTTATTTTATTCACTATTTAGGCTGGCCCAGGGAAGTGCTTCACACAGCAAAACCTATAACAACATGAGTGCTCAGTAAACAGCGTAATTCCAAATTAATTCAGGCTTTCAAATATTAAACTTTTATAACAGTGCACTAGAGATTGACAGGGCTTCCAGCAAGGCATTGCAGTAAGTGGCACAGAAGTGAAGTGCTGTATAGCCATCACGCGTAGGGCTTTGGGAGGAAGAATAAGATTGTTCATTGCCATAGACAAATACTGTTGAGATCTAATGTTTCTTAAATCTCAGGGTAATGAGTATGTTTAGGAATCAATAAGAAAAGCTGGCTAAGGCAAGTATGTGGCTGTTATCCCACAAGTCTAGAAGCGGACAAGTCAGCTTTTTTACAACCTCATTATTTCTACATGTTACTCACCAGTGCTTTAGCATAAATCAGCTTTCCAAAGGATTTTGGAACTAACAGTTAATCTTTATGAGCAATGCAAAATGCATTATGTCATAACATGCTGACACACAGATCTACATCTGAGCACAGAGGGGGTGTCTTTAACACCCTAAGTCTTCCCAGATGTATGTTTCCTTTGGAAATCTATTTAATACTTTCATTCTGCCAAAGGCCACAGCAGTTTTCGTTGCAGGTCTCCTAGCTTATTTCTTAATTCGTTCAACAATGTCCAGAAAGTTAGAAGCAAATATGTATATCATTATATCCATATGTCTTCCCCATTTTTGTCCTCTTCCTGTTAAATGATGCCATCTACTGTAGCATAACTGAATGACAAGCTTGTAAAAATGCAGTGAAATCTCCTTTATTTCCTTAATAATGTAAAATTATCAGTCATTGTGGCATATTTTAAATTTCCATGTTTTTTATTGATATTGTTGAATAATATATGTCAGGTGAGTGTTCACCATGTGAAAAATTGGAGGAAAGACTTTGCTTCTGTCTTGAAAACAGAATCTTTATTAACTAGCAGTGAAAAACAGGGGAAAGATAGCCTTTTCCTGCTCCTCATTGGAGCTGTCCTCTTTGCTGTAAGGCAGAAAGATTACATCTCTGAAAATAAGAAAACCATAAAACAAATCAATGAAAAAGAAGTAAGAGTTATGAAAAAGTTGGCATAGGAATGTTCAAATTTTTGGATATGAATTTCCTAGCAAATAAGGACCTTGTTGTTTTAAACACATAGTTAAAAAAAATATGTGGTTTTGAAAGGCTAAGAAAGTGATATTGGGAGTTGGAAATCAGAATGTTACAATTAATGAAACACATCTTCTGGGTACAGAAAAGTATGTCTGCTATGCATCTCTTTATATGTATATTCAATTAATATAACTGTATATATAAGTGCAAATAGTAACAGTATTAGGTTCTTTTAGGTCCATACTATGGTATTTTTATTTAACAATTATGACTTGCCCTAGAAAAAAGGAATTTCTCCCCTTCCTTGTTATAGTTCCAAATGAAAAGAGCATTTTGACCTGTGGAGCTGGTAGGTGCTCAAGCAGAGTGATAGCTGAGTAGGCCATTGCTCTGGGTGACATGGATCTGTGCCCATTCCAGGATGGAACCACTCCTTCAGGATGCCTTACAGGCTCTAACCTTCGCAGCAACTCTGCTGAGGCTCTGCCTCCCACAGCGTGCAGCTTTCGAGGGCTTCACATGTGCAACCAGCCATTTATGATTTGGTTTTTCTCTTGAGTTACTTCAGGGGCTGTAAAGATTTCATTCATAATCCTTCACTTCTACTGTTCAGCCTTCCTGTTTGTCAGGAAACATTTGTCATTAGCCTTGTCAAGACTGGGCAGCCTGTTTTTTCCCAAAGTGCCCACAACAAGATCCTGGTTTGTGAAAAGGAGGAAAATGTTTCTTGCAGAAACAGTCAGAACCTAACTAAGGAGAGAATCCTGGGATCCACAGATATGGTTCTGTGGGGTGAGAACTGGGAAGGCAAGCAACATTTTTAGAAACTAGCTCTAGCTTGGCAGATTAAGGAAGGAGGTCTAGACCCTGTTCAGAGGTAGACATTGTTAGGTCCTTTGAAGCAGCATCCTCTGATGCCATAACCCTGTGACATGTGGGTGTGAGGAAGAGGCTGTCCTGCAAATGAGCCGTTCCTCTCCATCTCTCTTGTGCAGAATATGAAGTTTCTAGAGAGGCCCAAAAGGGGCAGAAAAGGAAAATCTGAGTTTCTAAGTGATAGAGAATGTCTGAGGGGAGCGAGTTTTCATATGCTGTTGGAAGGTTTTCCATGTAAAAAGTTTTTATTTTGTCAAAGGAAGGTAAAATACTGGATCCCAGCTTGATATGGGCAAAGAAAAAAATATTTGCTTGAAAATGTCTGGAAAGGGTTTTTGAAGCTTTGTTGTTCTAATCAAGATAGTGGTCAAAATCAGCTCTTAAACATAAGGAGTGCCAGCCTTAACAAGTCAACATTTTCCTATTTGCTTCTTTTATAATTAAAGTGCAAAAATAACACAAGATGGTGTGCATGGACATGGACAGCCTGTAGTAGGATTGAAAGTGGGAAAATAAACCCTCCTCTCCCATGGAGTGCTCTGCCCCAAGATCTGCACTCTGGCTCGCCCCTTGGGGAGCCAAGATTTTATTCCCCATTGCCCTTCCAGGGCTTGTAGGAGATAATGAATTTCATGGGTGAAATAGAGGAAATGTCATGTCAGTGTGACCAAGCAAAACAAGCTGAGTGAGAAAGTGGGAAGGGAGCAGGGGCAACCTAAGCTCAGTTGAGCATATGGCAATAAAGAGGGGGAACTGCTCAGATACAAAATAAAAGGATTTGCAGAAGATGAAAAGGGAAGTTACATGTTATGGGAAAGGTGAAATGCAGAGGAAGCATGAGAAGAGAGGAAACACATCTAAGTGTGCACACTGCCAAAGAACATTGGTGTGGAATGGGAATACACACCCACAAATACAGAGAGGAATAAAAAGGAAAAAGAGAGACCAGGTTGCTAATGCAGTGGTGGAAAGATAAAAACAGAGATTAAAGATGCAGGGAGGAAAAAATAAAGGGGACTGCATAACCCATAGGAACAAACTGCAATAAATTTGGGCTCAGTCTCATACTAGATAATTGTGGCCATTATGATTTGATGATATTCAGAAATTTCTGCCTGGAGCCAGTGTCAATTTTAATGTCAGAGATTTGAATTACATCTTTTGCCATTTTGTTTTTCTTTTTGAAGGGTGGTGTATAGTAGGTAAATTACCCTCATATTAAAGTTTTAAGAATGATGTAGGCACAAAAATAGCTCTTTCTCCAGAATGTTGTTTTTATAAACTGAATTATTTTTAATTATCCATGAAAGAAAATCTTATTAAATTATTCATGACATTCAGTGATACTTATGTTTTCAATCTAAGACTTCTAATAACATCTACAAAACTTAAAATGAGCTTGTAAAACTCAAATTAGATGCTCTTAGTGTTATTTTATATTGGGTTCTTAATTGACCTGACTTTCTGGATCATGTTTTTCTAAGAAAATACCAACCCAAAATTTAATGTGTCAAGGCAGATTTTGTCAGCCTTTTCATATTCATAGACTTTAACAAGTTTGATCAGTAAAACAGCTGCTGAAGGAATTCACAAAGCCATGAAAATCACAGACGAACAATCTTTTTTTCTGAAAAAAAAGACACTTGTAACATTTAAGCAGGCCAGCTGATACAATAATTGCAAATCATTTGGGCAATTCATGTGAGCATTCTTTCAGATCTGTCGCATACGCTGGCTTCCAAAAAACTCTTAGAAACCCCTTGGTGGCAGCTATTAATGCAAGATGCTGGAGACAGGGGTTGGTGCTGGACAGATGGCTTATTCCACATCCATGTGCAAGTGCTCCTGTTGGCACACGGGGCCAGTGGCACTCTTGCTGGAGAGCTTAGACACGTTTACTCTTTAGCCGCAGCAGAGAATTCGATTGTCAATTAGGCAGCAACTCAGTCTGACACTAAAATTATTCAAGGCAGAAGATTATCCGAGATTTAATTGGGCTTTGGCTCAGCTCCAGGAGGTTTTCACTGATGTCTGTTTATAAACTCAGAGCAGACTCTGCAATTAATGTAACAGATCCCCCAGTGCCTGAAGAGCAGCATTTAGCCTTTTACTTCACATGTATGAACCAGGAAACTAAACAAACTATCCAACAGCTTTCATGTTACTCATTTGTAATTTGGAAAACACATTTGAAATAATATCCAACACAATTTTGTTTCTCTTTCCAGTCACAGGATGTACCCATCTTGGGCAGGAGTATGCTGACAGGGATGTTTGGAAACCAGAGCCATGCCAAATCTGCGTGTGCGACTCGGGATCTGTTCTCTGCGATGACATCATCTGTGATGATCAGGAGCTGGACTGCCCCAACCCAGAGATCCCTTTTGGAGAGTGCTGTCCAGTCTGTCCACAAACAACAACACCGCCTCCAAGAGTAAGTTTATTCTTACTGTTGTTTCTTTGGTCTTGCTGCCTTCTTGATGCATGTCAACCTCAATTCATTTTGGCTTAGATGTTCTTAAATGCTTTTCTTTTCAATGCCACTTTCTGAATTTAGGTAAATACTTAGGAAGGACAATGAAGCTGATATTAAGTCTTCCAACTCAGTTTTGTGTAGACAATGGGTACCAAAATAGTAGAAAAGGACAGAGGGCAGCAACTAGGCATTACATTTTTCATTTTATGGAAAAGCATAGGAATAATGCAAACACCTTATTTTTGACTTCATACTCAATCCATATCCATGAAAATAATGCCGAAACAGAGTCAAAGAAAATTAGAGACCTTTCATAGCATTTCTGAGTCTGCATTATCAACTCAGTTCTACGTCATCACAGAGTGAATTTCCTTTTGCAGGCTTATTGCTGACTTAATGCCCTGTAAAGGAAAGGTGATTATACTGTACATACCTAATTTATCACCATCATTTTATAGTCAACAACATTATACAAACCAGTTGCAGCAACTTAGCCTCAGGAAAATCAAGAATGATAGTACATGCCAAGCCTCCTTCCTAAGTCTTTCAGTGAGTGAGCCAGCTATACTGAGCTTTCAGCTTATCTGAACATTTCACCAGTGTTAAAGATCTGTGAGGTTCTGGTAAAGTACCCAGGTTGCCACAGACACATTAAAAATCCTTATCTAGAAAATAAGAGGGTGAAAAAGATGTGAGGAAGAGAGAGAAGATGCATTTCTGCAGCTCTACAGCTCATCTGTTTACACATGGAATGTCACCCACAGATATGTCACACACAGATGTCAGCTGGTCTTATTTGCACCTCACTAGCAGTACTCCACTGCTCCCAGGATCCCCTGAGCTGTTTCACTGAACATGTTGAGAGGTGGAAATGAGTGATATAGACCAGCATGCTGGAGATTTAGGTACATCTCCCTGTCTTTGTTTAGAGACTCTTCAGTTCTGGAGTTCCTGATAATGAAAAACATGTGAATTCTTCCCTCCGCCTCTCTCTTTGATGTAGGAGATTGGTCAGGCCATTGGAAGCTGTCCTGATGACCTTGGGTGGTGTATAGGGAAATGCCATCTTGAAAGATCCAAGATCGTTTCAGCTGAATGTTCTTTGCTACTGAAGGTAGCAGCTGAACACAAAAATTGAAAATCCAGGTAGTAACATGTAACTGAATTATTAATTGAAAAATAAATAAACTGCAGCAGTAGATATGAGAATTTAAAATTAGTTCATTTTAGCTCGTTTAGCTCATTAGCTCAAGGACACAAGAAAACTCACAGCATTCCACAGTGGAATTCTGTCCTCATTGCACTCAATGGCAAAGCTCTACTGACTTCATTAGTGCCATGTTTTTGCCTCTAGGGTAGGTGTAATTCTATGAATGATCCAAGCAATAGTAGATTGACTGACCAAAAACCCTACAGCTTTTAAATATACTGAATAAGCATTAATGGAATTCATGTGAGAAAAACGATATCAAATGTTTAAGCATTTTGCTCTTTTTTATGTGTGCAATTTTTTTGTTTTATTTTGATTCTCTTTTTTTATTTAATTACCTTTTCTTTCTTTTTTTTCTTTTTTTTTTTTTTTTTTTGGTAGACTCCTGGAGTAGTCAGCCGAGGCCCCAAGGGAGACCCCGTAAGTGCAGCATTTTTTTTTTTCCCCCTAAGGAAAGGACCCCATTCTTCTAGTGCTATATATCCCCTTCAAGCTGGCAAGATATCCTGCTTTCATTGATGTCTGAACTGTCTGCAGCAAGACTGTACCATATAGTTATTTTGAAGTAGAACTTTAGTTTCAACAACGCTCTCAAAAATTTAAACTGAAAGAACACAGAGTTTAGTCCAAACTGTATCACATTTGTTATGTTTTGTTATATTTCTTTACAGAAGGAGGGAAAAAAGTCATTAAAACTCTACTAGCAGTAATAATTTCAGATTCAGGAACTGAACTGCTAGATATTTCTGATGTGTTTGATTATATATGAGTTGTATAAGGTTCCATTAACCAAGTGTTTCCATGTGTGAATTTTGTCTGTGTTCCCTGAATGTTTGGTTGTGGCCTTGTATAGGAGAGGTTTCCCACCCCAAGCCTTGGTTACAAATGGAAAGGTTTGTCCCTCAATGTCCTTGCAGTTGGAGGAAAGTGACAACATCTGTGTCCGCTCTGTTTGTGCATTTGCAGGGTTCTCCTGGAGTTCCAGGCAGAAATGGTCCCCCTGGCCCACCAGGACAGCCAGGGAGCCCTGGAGCTCCTGGCCCCCCTGGAATCTGCCAGTCGTGTCCCAGTATAAGTGGAGGTGTAAGTCATTGTTATCTTCAGCTTCTACCTTGGTGCTCATAGCCATGCAAAGCAATGCTATAGGCACCTATCCCTTGCACCTTCCCAGGTGCTTTGCTTTCTGTGGCATCCATCCCATTTGTGCCTTTGGAAAACAGAGATGGGTGGCGGGTGAGGTTTTGCTGTTGTTTTGGGGGTTTGTCCATAAAATTTCTCTGGAGTGCAATCAAATCTCCATCTTACCTTATTTTTTAAAACTTTGGGGGCAGATCTGCTGGAGGACTTTGGTAACTCAGAAATAATCAGATCACAAAGAATGTGATGGAGGACCTCCCCATAAGCTTAATAGTTCTGGAAGTCTCCTACTTTCCTGTATTTCATCAATTCATGTTTAATAACAGAACATTCCAAGGAGACTAGACTGAAGCACTGCTCCTCTGATGGCAGGGAAGTGCCATGCGAGTACTATTTGTCATGGTGCCTCTTTATTTCTGGCTCACTGAATGCTCACTGAAGTCACTTCAGAAGAGCTGGGCACATCCAGCAAGAAGCTGATTGTAACTGAAGTTTATTAGCACTGAGCCCCAGGCAGTGCTTTGTTACAGGGTGACATTTTCATCCACGCAGGCCACCAAGCCCAGGTTTACAAGATGGGATTTCTTTAGCACAAAGCTGATAAAAATTGTATGTTAAAACAATTGTTACTTTTGAATACACTGATTATAACTTCCATATACGCTTCCCACTCCTAGGTAAGCCAGGAAGTGAGGAAAGATGTCTTGTTTTTATTTAATCCTGAAAGGGATTGCCTCTGCAGGACTGAGCTGTTGGTCAGTTTACCAGTCCCAGTGGGCACCAGTGACACTGGTTTGGGGTTTGGAGAGGCAAACACAGGAGAGAAAACAGGCTGAATTAGCCTCCCATTCCAACCCCGTATCAAAGATGCGCTGTTGGATCCTGACAGGAGCACAGGAGTCTTGCACCTGGTCAGTACAGGAGCTGGATCCACAGTGCTTTGGGGGAACAGGCAGAACACTGCATGTGTTCAACCCTTCCTGCTCAACCACCTGTGGGCCATTAAGGCATCACTGCACTAATGCCACATCATTTGACTGCTCATGTGAAATGAGTCATTTGTTAGGCACAGGTAAAAGAAATCAGGAAAATGATAATAATAAACAGCTGTGCTCTTTAGTGCAACAGAAAATATTTCATCAACTTCCTTGAGTGAGAGCTCAGTCCAACAGAAAAGAGACAGACAAGATGGGGAGAGAAGCTAAGAAGGAGTCAAACCAGAGTAAAAGGAGAGAGAAAGGTAATTTTTTGGTTCAGCTGAGGCCCAGCTGTCAAGAAGAAAAATGGATGTGCCCAGCCTAGGGAGCTAATGTCACCATGACCTCAGAAGTAAGACACTGGCTGGGCTTCTCTTATGTAAATATATGGCAGCTATAGGTCAAGCTAGTACTGCTCAGCAGATACAAATGAGTTATTTTCATGCATTTGCCATACCACTGTAAAAAAATACTTATTTGGTTTGTAGCAATCACATTTTTTTCTTTTTTTCTTTTTTCTTCTCTCTCTTTTTTTCTTTATTTCTTTTATAGAGTTTTTCTCCACAGTATGACTCCTATGATGTGAAGGCTGGTGGAGCTGGTATCGGGTACCCACAACCCATTGTAAGATGATAAAGCTTTTTTTCTGTCCTTTCTTCTTTTTAAAGAACACATTTTCTGTTCATAGATTATAGCTTGGATGTGTATGTATTCTGGTTTTAATCTAACAACATAAGTTTTCATTTAATTATTGTCTGCAAGTTGAATGTGATGTAAGGCACCAGCTTGTTCAGCAACACTGCTCTAGAAAGTAGCTATAGATCATCTGGATTTTTTTTGGTTTTCACTTTATTTCTTCAGTTTCTTACCTTCCTTTTCCTGATCTCTGTCTGTGATTCACCTTCTTACACTACCTAAACATTTTTTCCTTTCTGTCTCACGTACATTCCTTATTTATCTGCTTGATATTCTTCCACTAATTTCTTCCCTTCCTTCCCACAATTTTTACCTCTTCCACTGTCTTTAATCTTCCTTCACTTACTCAGTATAATTTGTCTTTACTGAGTATGATATTCCACACGTGCTAACTTTTCCACAATTCAAACTTGCCTGATAACAAGTGAGTAAACCCTTCTTATAAACTTAATTAATTCCAAAACTCAAAATATTTTCAATTTTTCTTTTTACAATTACCATTTTTTTACCCACAGCTACTCAGACTGTGTAGTAAGGATGCTGTATTTGCCTGCTAGACCTGGTCCAAGATTTTCAGGTTTTTAAGTGAGAAAAAGCAAGGATGTTCTCAAAGAATTGTACCTGAGCTATGCTTCATTGCTTCATGTGTAATATAAATCTGAATGTTGCACCTCATGATTCTCCTTCTAGGCACTGGGATTTAGAGATATTCAACATGAAGTGTTCTTGATTCAGGCAATCTGCTACATAGAGGGTGTGGTGAATTGCTGCTACTGGAAATTGGCTGTGCTTCATTAAGCATAATCACTATTTTCAGCCCAATTCTGCATAACATCATTTGGGTATCACATGTTGTAGCATAGTAAGGCAGTTCCAAGAAAATGGAGGGAGGAGAGGAGAGGAAGTCCATTCAATCATCTTGTGAAATAAGGTTTACTAATCACAACAGCTCTTTTTCCTGAAATATAGTCATCATTTTCTCACATTTATTTTAATCTATTTCTACCTCCTTCATTTGCTAATATGATCATCCATGCATTTTTCTTCAACCATCCACTTTTGTCCTTGTTTATTCATTGATTCGTATTCACTCCTCACAGTTTTTACCCACAGCTGTCATACCATCTACAGTCTGCTACGTGGTGTCTTAACATGGGATGTGCTGAAGCAGGCAGATAACAGAGGCACCTTCAGTTAACTACTGTGGTTAACTCCTCTCTATTTTGGCTTTTTTCCTGGAAGTGATTAGTGATTTCTTGTGCTCTGACTCCTGGACTCGAGTTAAAAAACCCCCACCAAACTACTTTATGGAGCACCCTAGCACATCTTCAGGGTTGCCTGTATATTTTCAGGTCCTAAGGGCTTTTATATTGCATCATAGCATACATGACCTCAATGTAAGTGCCAGCAGTTACAGGCAGATGTGGCTGAAATCACTAGAGCTAAATAACATTTATAATTTTCATTACATGAACTAATTTCTTTATTATTTTATAAATTTATCACATTTCAATTTAAATACTCCTAATTAATAAATATCCAAACTGAAATAATTTGGAATATTAGCAAAACAATAATATAGTATCAACATGGGCTGTGTGTGGTTACCATGCCTGGTATGTCCTCAATCACACATCTCTCCACTGCTGCATTCATTCCCATGGCTTTACACCACTTGTAGACTGGTTTTGTGCTTTACATCACAGTTCCTCTTCACTTACCCATGTAACCTCCACATATTGTCTTTGTCTCTTTCCACCAGTGCACATTCTCTAACTGGAGGATGCTCATCCAGATGTTCAAATTCTGGAGATTCTAGCAGCAAGCACACCCTAACTATGAGTTTATATCCTCAGTGTGTAACTTGAAAAAGATTATATTTCATTTGTTTATAGCCATATAATTGGTTGATGGTTATTGATGAGTTGATGGCTTTAATTCTGGTTGGATCTATAGCTACTTTATACCAAATGAGTTCTAACAATTAACAGGGACTGCTCATTGTATTCACACATCAGAGGCAGCCCCATTTCCCAAATCCTCACAGCTCTGCCTATAGCTGTACTTCGGTCCCAGAAAATAGCAAATATTAAGATGTCTCAGTTTTTTAGTCAAAAGACAACTGTGAACCAATATTATTTATTTTTGTAATATAGTAGGGTACTGTCCTATACATGCCAGTTTAGTACAGCAATACTGATAATCTTGTATTATGAAAATTCGGTTCATAAAATTGTAATACATGACTAGTTCTGACTCAATATCTCAATATCCCATGAAAGACATTCCATGCAATATTAACTATGGAATGTTCTGTCAGTACTGCAGCACACAGTGGTCCTCATATCATCCATATATGTGATTCTGTTGGCTGTAGGACACGCATGAAGAGTTTATTTTAAAAAAGTTTTCTTTTAAAGAACCCCCTATAGCTGCAGTAGACCACTGTGCTAACTTATGTTTTCTGTTTTGCAGTATCAAGTGCTTTTGTGGTTGTTGCTACAAGAAGTAGAAATATTGAGGTTTTGATTAGTCCAGACCTCATTTTTTTCTTATGGCTTAGTACTGTTAAAGTTCAGACAATATTTGACAGGTGAAAATGTTTGCCTTACTGACTATAGTAAAAGTATGGCCTTAATTCAGTGTATCTCTAGGTCATGAGGAGTCTCTAGTGTTGGCCCAATTAAGCTCAGTTACATGGAAGAGAAGCTGACACTCATTTTCTCTGTCTAATCAATTCAGTTCTGCTTTCTCTTCTTCCCCTTCAGGCAACTGAAAAGCAGGGTTCTGAACATCCCCCTGGGGTCTAGAGAAGGGCAGTAGTGACTCAAAAAATGAAAAGCTGCAGCTCTGAAAATACCTTGGGAGTATTTTAGCCAAGTCTGCAAGGAGCAACCCAGTGAAGCCTTTTCTGAAGGGACAACTAGAAAATTTATTTCTTCAGCACTGTGTGAATATACTGCTGCTTCCTTTTTACTGCACCAAGTGCAGGTCACTGAGGATTTTTCTCTGAACTAATTATGTAAAAGTTTGTTTCACAGTTATTCATGGCTACTGCAACTATATTAAGCTTCATAGCTATATTACATTAATGTAACTACTGTTTTTTAATCTGTGCTGTAGAGTGGCTTTCCAGGACCCCCCGGCCCCAGTGGCCCCCCTGGCCCACCTGGTCATGCAGGTCCCCCTGTAAGTAACATTAATCTTCTCGTAATCATCTTGTGTTCTTTTATATGAGCTCCTCCTTTCCCTGTCATAAATATTAAGTACCTTTTCAACTGATAAAACTGGATACTATGCTGAAGAGTTTTATGCATAAATGTCATCTTGGGCTGTACCATCACCAAGTCTCAAGCTGAGTTCAATATACTCTGCTGGCTTAAATCTTTGTGTCCCCCTTGAGATTTCTGCAAGTCCATGGGGTGTCAGTCAACACTATTTGAAGACGTGCCACTGCCTGACATCCTGTTGACATTCCCAAATGTCTATCCTTACAAAATATTAACAGGAGGTAAAGTGGGATACACACTCAGTGAACACACCAAGGGTCTGAGTTTTTCAACATCCATCTCCTTTTAGAGGAGCAGATTAATTCTGTTTCCATGGAGGCATGTTCTACCTGTTTCTGGTAATTTCACCTTTGGTCATTTGTTGACCAATCTGACTATATTTTTCTTGACAGTTATGAGATTATAAATATAACTGCACCATGGAATGGTGCATGTAGCTGCTCACATCTTGACTGAGTTTTTTGCTGCATTCCAGGGCTCTGCTGGATACCAGGGCTCCCCTGGAGAACCAGGACAACCTGGCCCTCCCGTATGTACCCATTCAGCATTGCTGTGTATGCTAAAGACATGGCCTTAAAAGCATGAATCTGTGTCACCTCTGCAGTGAATGGAAATTTTGCAGTTTATCCTACTTTTTTATTACGATGCATGTCAAATGTACAAGTATTTATGATGCTTAATACATTTGTAGCTTGAAAAAGACTTAATAGTTGTTATTATTTTAGTTAATAATAATTACTTTTCTACAGGGACCTCCAGGTCCTGTTGGAATGATAGGCCCAGTTGGTCCACCAGGAAAAGATGTAAGTTCACTATTATTCATCCCGTTATTGACAAATAGGAAGAAAAAATTCATTAAGTTACAAGACCAGAGAGGACATTGATGTTATTGCATTTGACAATTTTTATTGTCTCCCTATTTCTCCATTTGACAACATGGTTTTGAGAAAGTAAATTTATCTTACATAAGGTCTAATTGTCCATTCCTTAAAAGGTTCAATTTTAGCAGGCAATTTGATTGATTTAAAATATATATATATATAAGCATGAAATATGCTATTTGGTGCAAAATAAATTAGCAGTTATAAAGAAAATCAAACAGTAGTGGTAGCTTTCTGCTCCCTTAAAATCTTACTATGGGACTTAGAGCCATTGACACCATTGTCTGTGGCACAGCTGGGAGTCCTGAACAGGTGGAGTACCAGGCAAGGTGCAAACATCTACAGCTTGTGTCCATTTGAGTGTTTTACTAAGAAAAATAAGTTTTCTGGGACCATCTCTTGCTAAAGGTTGTCTTGAAGTAACTTAGAAATTAGCTAGAATCTTGTTAAAGGCTGAGTTTATAAATCCTGGCAGTTGTTTTCCAGAAGGCAGTGACAGAGTGAACTGTCACTCTGAGAGGATTTGCCACCACTTTCTTTGGTGGAAGTTTTACCTGCTTGTTCTAACTCACCTTGTTCTACCACAACTGGTGCTTTGCCAGTAAGTCAAGCAATAACAAAACACTAAAAAAATTTTTCTTTCAACAGGGAGAACCAGGAAGACCAGGCAGGAATGGAGATCGTGGAATCCCTGGATTACCGGTATGGAAAATCTCCCAATAACAATGCTCTTCTAATCATAGGTTTTGTTTTCCCATATCAAGTTAGTCAGTGAACATGACACACAGGGAACATTGGTTTGTGTTCTTCATACAATAAGTACATGATTTATTAATCTTTCTATATTTATGTGTTAAGGGTCACAAAGGACACCCTGGAATGCCTGGGATGCCTGGGATGAAAGGCCAACGAGTAAGTATTGAGTATATTGATTATAGCTGAGTCTGTTACTCTCCGGGAATGATGGTGTTGCACAGTTGTGATCTTCCAGTCATCATTTCCAAGACTGAATCATAGAATTAAAGTTAATTTCTGCACAATGTCATCTGAACTTCCATAGCAAAGATACAAGTTTGTACTGGTGCCTCAGTTGTAGATCTCTAATGCCAAGAAGGGTTCCAACAGCTGATAGCACTCATTATTGAAAATATGTCTTTTTTGGGAGCTTAATATTTTGCCAAGAGGAATCAAGTTTTCCAGAATGCAGTAGGAATACAATTCACAGATATGGTTTTACTTTCCCACAGGGTTTTGATGGAAAAGATGGTGCCAAAGGTGACAGTGGTGCTCCTGGTCCAAAGGTAAAAATCTAAAGTGTGATTTTTCTAAGTAGGTAATGACCCCATTATTTGTTGTATAGCTGTGCTTTGCATCTTAAACAATTATAAAAATACACTAAACATTAAAGAAACCCATTTAATACCTCCATGAAAAGAATGCAAATCATTCCAAAGGAGTTAGGCATTCAGAATCACATCATGTCCCAGTTTTCCAGCCACAATAAACAAGAGATACCAAAATGAAGGGACAAGTCTTGGTCATCTGACTTTCCTGCATAGTATTTTGAAAGCTTTTGTGGTTGAGTCTTTTGAGTCTTTCTGATTTTTATTTCCTGTTTAATTTTTGATTTGACACTTGTTTACGCTTCTCAGAACTCAGTTCATGCTGAGGACACCCAGCGCCCCACAGAAAGGGATAGCAAATTTGGCTTTTTTCTGTGTCTCTTCCCCTTGAATAAACCAAAAAATGTTCTCACCAAAGTTCTTTTTTTTTTTCCTCTGTAACAGGGTGAAACTGGTCTTCCTGGAGTAAATGGAGCACCAGGCCAACCGGTAAATATGTGCATCCTGGAGTGTTTAAATGTTAACAGAGTTGTTCCTCATCCTTTTAACTGTAATTACCACATGCAGTGGACCATAGTGAGTTATACAAATAAGAGCAATGTCTCTTTGCTCAGCCATCTGATTTTGGAAGCCATTTAATTCATTTTTACATGTTTTCTAGGGACCAAGAGGTCCAGCTGGAGAAAGAGGAAGACCGGGGAATCCCGGTGGCCCTGTAAGTAATTGCAGACTTTGTTCTTATCCAGAGGCAGCACATATTTGGATTCATTATGCTGAGAATTCCCTACTTCCTTAAAGCAGTTGCAATGCAAAGGAGTAAAACACTATATAGCATCTGAAAAAATCTCACATGAAAACTTTTCAGTCCCCAATTAAAGATGTAACTCTTCTAACATGTTCACCATTTCACTTTTTGAAATGAATAGACTACACATTGAGGAAGAGCTCAGTTTCAACATAAGCTTAGGTTTGGCAAAGAGAAGTAGGGAGGAGGAGTGGAAGCAAAGAGTGGCAGGGGACGGTAGAGAGAGGGAAAAAATGCAATTTCAGAAGTAACTTGTGGGAAATGATAAAATTCCCCTTTGACAGGTTAGAGGGTACATCTCTCGCTCTGAAGGAATTCTTAGTTCACAGCATTCAACAAGCAGTTTACAGCCAGCCCCTTGTTTGTGCAGACACTGCATAACCTGAGCAGAGGATCTGGTCTAATATGGCTGCAAGACAGGCAACAGGGTTTAAGTCATCAGTGTTCATCAGGTCTTTGGAGTGAAATTTAGCCTTTTATGTGAATCAGAAGTAACTGTTACTTTGAAGTACACATCTATTGCAATCTTACTTATTCACACAGACAATGCTTTGTAGCTGTTATTTCCTTAAGAAATTTAATAGGAATGTATTTTTACATCTTCCTGCCACAGTGCAAGTCACGTAAAGTGTTGGATATTCCTTCACAAAATATTTAATTAATTATTACCATGGAATTTCTTATTTAAGGAATCCTTGGGTCTTAGTCAACTAAGTGGGAAAGAACAGACCCAAAAATATGGTCTCTGTGTCATGGACATGAAAGGATGTGGGTTTTGTGTCCATGGTAGTGCTCTGTATCTAATACCTCTCTTCTTTCTGTAGGGTGCCCATGGTAAAGATGGATCTCCAGGAGCAGCAGGCCCACCTGTAAGGCAACTTTGGCTTTCAGTATTTGTGTTGCTTTAGTCTAATTACTTCTAGCAGATGTTCTGCAGTGCCAACAAACCCAAAACTGGGGTGCACTGGTTCAAGAATTAGCATTATATTCAACTGTGTTTCAATTGTGTCTATTTAATTGTGTTGGTTAATATACTTAAAGAACACAGGGCAATAGGAGAGTTTTAACACATATCAGGAAATGCAAAAATCCAAACCCAGATTATTCTCAGAGAACTATAGATGGATGGAATTGCTACACTTTATGAAGATCAAATTTTGAATGATCTTATCAAATAAGTTGTTCAGCTGTCTGGAGTTGGCTAATATTTTTCTTTCCTATCTGCCTAGAAACCCGAGCATGTCCACTTGTGTGTGTAACAGCTGTATGGGCTTTCTTTTCTCCTTCATTTTTTATAATTAGAACAAATTTTGAAAGTTTTTTATAACTTAATCTCCCTAATGATAGATTTCATGTTTTTAAATTTAAAACACAGAAATTCAGCTGAACATGTAAAAGTCAGGATAACTAAGATGTAGGTGTGATATTTTAGGACTAGCCAAATATCATCTTTAACAGCATGATTTATATTTGCTATGTTCCAGGTGTTTCCTTACTCAGAGAAAAATCCCATAATCAGACTCCCTTTTTTAACTTAAGATTAATTCCATATGGCTTTTACCTTTTGCATTAATAGTATTTCTTTCACTTTTAAGGGTCCCCCAGGTCCCCCTGGAACTGCAGGATTTCCAGGCTCTCCAGGTTTTAAGGTATTCAACTAAAGACACATAACTAGGTGGGATTTGGTCCTTTCTCTAGTTACACAGCTGATGTCACTCTACATCATTATTTTATGAGCCCTCCTTTTCCTGGCTGCTATTACACTGTTTGCAAGCCTAGAACCGATGTGCTATATGCAGCATGAGACAAACCCAATCCTCATCACCTTCATGAATGATCACAACAAAACACCACTAAGTGGTAGAAACCATTCATTTAATGCTGGTTGCCCTGGAGATGACTAAAATGCCTTCATTTTCTCATTTTACTGTTTTTTTCCCTAGGGTGAAGCTGGTCCTCCTGGTCCTGCTGGTGTTAGTGGTAGTCCTGGAGAGAGGGGAGAACCTGGTCCTCAGGGTAATGCCGGGCCACCTGGGCCTCAGGTACATCAATAACACTTGGCACCTGAGACAATAACTGTGTCACCTGCTCTTCACAGAGCCCTTTGTTCTGGTCCTGGGTTAGATGCATTGGTAATTGAGATATTTATTTTTCCAGGGTCCTCCTGGAAGAGCTGGAAGCCCTGGCAACAAGGGTGAAATGGTGGGTACTTTCCACATCTGTGCCATTGCTGCACTCTGTTGGTGAGGCTCACTGGACTGGGGAGAGTCCATCAATGCCTTTCTCTCTTCATCTCTGTTGTTTTCTCTCTGCAGGGACCTTCTGGTATTCCTGGTGCTCCTGGTCTGCCAGGAGGCCGTGGTCTTCCAGGTCCTCCAGGTGCAAGTGGAAACCCTGGGGCAAAAGGCAGTCCGGTGAGTTACTAATTGTATTTACACTGGTTGTACCAACAAATAGAGTGGAAGCCTGATACCATTAAAAAATACCATTGATCTTCTCCTATTCACTAGAAATAGTCTAATAAATTATTTTATAATGAAAATAGGCAATTATTTTTATAAGTATATAGCATATTTTGTTTCATACTTATAGGTATTGCTATATAAAGATTATACATAAATATGGTGATAATACCTAATTGCTTTCCTAAATTATCTACCAATTCAGATACAGCAAAGATACTGCTTGTGTAAATTGGCTACATCAGACAAAATCTGTTGTTTTACAATCTTATTTTTACTGGATTTAGTTCCCAAGGGCTGAGTCCACAGTCCTCTAAACCCCAAGAGTTGTGCCTGGTCTTTCACTGTCACTTACCCCAGCAGGCCCTTTCCTTACAGCCTTACACCACATGTAGCTCTCTGTCAGAGAAAATATTCAATATTCAGGGGCTTTCAACAAAAGACTCAATGATGTCTGAAATAGCTCAGCAACAGACACCAAATTTTACTCAATGGTCTTTAAGATTGTATCACTTCTTTACTGCATTTTTAAGGAGTCCCATGTCTTCTACTTACAGGTTCAGTCCATGCATGCTGATCCCTTTGCAGAATGATTAATAAAAATAAAGGAGTCAATAATTTGAAATATTATGTCTACTTCCTAGTATTTCAGTATATCTAGTAGCTCCAGAATGATGCCCAGCTGCAACCCATAATTTTAATGGGATTTTCTACTTTTTAGGGAGACCCTGGTAAGGATGGTGCAAAAGGAGATCCAGGCCCAAAAGGCGAGCGCGTAAGTGATTTCAAAATGTGTCCAGAGACTTCTTTCAAGGAAGTCTGAACCCTGAATCTTTCCATACAAAACCTGTACTGTTTTTTTGGAAACTTCTAACTCACTGATGGGCTTGGTTTCTGTTGTTGCCAGGGTGAAAACGGCACCCCAGGTGCTCCTGGACCTCCTGGTGAGGAAGGGAAAAGAGGTGCAAACGGAGAACCCGGGCAGAACGGAGTACCTGGTACCCCTGGAGAAAGGGTGAGCTGTGGTGCATGACCTTTTGAGCCAAGACAGAAAATTCTGTATTTTCTGAAAGAGACAGAAAATTCTGAAGTTCAAAACACTTCCAGGAGAAATTTGGCTCCATATATCTTTTCAGCAAATTCCAGATGTGAAACTGAGTTACAAAACTGGGGAGAATTCTTATCTAGTTTCTCCTCTGAATTGCAGCTCTTGGATCTATCTCAGTTGGAAAAAAAAAATTAATTTCTTTCAGTTTTTGATATAGAAGAGGCAGTGATCTTATATATCTGGAAGTTTTACCACAAGATTTTTGCTAAGAAGCAATCATAGACTATAAAAACTACAAGGGGTACTTGTAGTTTTCAAAATTCCTTCTCAGTTAACAAAAATAAACAACCAAAAGAATTTCTGCTCTGGAAAGTGAGATTGATGTAAATTCATCTACATTCAAGATATGTCTTTATGTCAACCTCTCTGTTGTTAATACACCTTCAATTGTCACAATAATATTGTCACAATGTCATCTATGTTATAATATTTCAACTGCTATCAGGTTTATTGGCTACTATATTAAATAATTTTCCAAAAATTTAATAATTCTCACAGAGAAATCCACAAATTGTTTTATTCAACAAAATAAATAGCAACACCATAATAAATTTTAGATTTCTGTTCCCATCAGAAACAAAGGAAATTGTGCTGATCTATTTATAAGTCCTAACAATAATTGATTGCAGTATTTGCTGAAGCTATGAGGAAACCAAAGATGCATAATGAACTAATCAATCACACTAAACATATAAAGGGGGCTGCAAAATGAAATTTATAATTCAAATTTCTTTTATAAAGATAGTATCAAATAAATATTAAAATAGCAGAGCTCTTCTCAGTATTGAATTAGAGGAAAATAATTGTCAATACTGGAAATGATTTTTGTTTTTTATAGTACTTTAGAAAACTCATAAGTAGTGATGCAGGGCTAGCTAAAAATAGAGGGGGACAGGCTATAATTTCAACAGGAGCACTACAGTCAAAGGCAAAATAGTCTGCAGTCCTTCTTACTAGAGTGAAATGTCACTTTTTTTTTCCCCATTTATTTTCAAAATGATAAGTCTAATGGTAGATAGTTTAGAGGAAAACCCAGTTGCTATTATGTGTGTCATACTGCCTGTGATCCATAGTTTGTTTTTTGTCCGGCAGGGCTCCCCTGGCTTCCGTGGCTTACCCGGTAGCAATGGACTTCCAGGCGAAAAGGTATAAATCCTCCTCCAAAAGAGTCCTCCAACTCTTGGAGAATCCATGTGAATCTGGATGGACGATTTCAGATTCAATAGAGTGCTGATTCCCCTGCTGAGAATCTCCACATCTCTTCCCAGGGCCCTGCAGGTGAGCGTGGCAGCCCAGGTCCCCCTGGCCCCAGCGGACCTGCAGGAGAGCGCGGACAAGACGGAGGCCCAGGTCTTCCTGGAATGAGAGTAAGACAGGACATCTCTGAGAAAATGAGACAAACTCTGTTAGAGATGACTCATCTGAGCTGATGTCATAGACAAGTCCAACCAGAAATCCTTTCTAGGAGTTCCTTTAGGCAGTAGTGGCATCCATTCATGGTGGGACAAGTAATGGAACAGAGTCACAGGGCATTCCCAGGAAACTGCCACAGCGGAGTCAGGAGGCTTTGGGAGGCTCCCAGAGCATGCCGGGCCCTGCCATGAGAAATGCCTCTAATATGAGTTAGCATTGGGTGATTTTCTGCATTAGCTCTTTGCATTTCAGCAAATTCTAACATTAGGTATTTATGGGTTTTATTTAAATATGTTTATATTTCAGTTATTATGTAAATAGACTTAAATGTTTAAATAATTAAATTAGAAATTAATTTAAGTATTTCAATATACATGAGTATTATATTTTTGGCTTATTTGTAATTAGAGCAAATAAGCTGTTGGTCAGTTTTTTACAGTACATATCAGCAAGATTTCAGAGATGGCCTATTGTGTAGACAACATCTAAGCTGGATGTTCTAAGTTCTACATGGAACAACATTCTGGTAGCTCTACTAAGATTTAACAACTCCTAACAACAAATATATTGGCATTCAAAAGCCCAGCTGCAGGCCTCTAGGAGCTAAACAAGATTTTATTGGCAAGGAAAGAGAACTATTTAAAATACAACAAAAATAATATTTAGAAATCTCAACAAGTTAATGAAAAAGTGTTGCACATTGTGTTGCTTTCAGGTAGAGGTGTGTAGTCAGAATTGTTGAATTCCTTTTTTTTCATCTAAATATAAATTTTCTTCCCATATAATGAAAGGAAATTTTTGTGCTAGTTGATTAATATCTGGTGTCTTGCTTATATACAACTCTCAGAAAAAAACAAAAAACCCATAATGACAGAATTTGTTTGCTTTCTCCAATTTTCCCCCTTCATGGGCTGAGGGAAATGGGAAGAATTTTATTTTTTATTAAAGAGAATGATAATAAGCAATAGTTTTTATATATTTATATTCATTAATTGAAACTTCATTATGTACATTCGAAACTGAAATATAACACTCTTTTTTTTCTTCAATTTGCAGGGCTTGCCCGGAATTCCAGGAAGCCCTGGAAGCGATGGGAAGCCTGGCCCTCCCGTACGTACATTGGGCAAATATTTTATCCCAGTCCCACTACTGGCCCAACCCTATCCTCATCCCACAGTATCCACATGACAGGTTGTTATCACAGCCAGATTAATTCCCTCCTGTCTGCTTGATTTAACTTCCAGAGCACTTTTTATGCTGCAACATTGTAAGAGCAGCCTGCAAGCTCTGTCATTTGGTACTGTGCAAAATACAGAGTAGATGGGCCACAGCTGCAGCACAAAACACTTAATGAGTTTTGAACAGTGTCTCCCCCTCACTCAATGTTGAATGTGTCCTGGGAATTGCTTTATTTCACCTCATATGATGCCACGTCTTCCTTTCCTTTCTGCTTATCCCAGGGCAATCAGGGTGAATCTGGACGCTCTGGCCCTCCTGGCCCTCCAGGCCCACGGGGCCAGCCAGGTGTGATGGGCTTCCCTGGTCCTAAGGGTAATGAGGTGAGTGGGATTTCTCCTCTTCTGTGCTGATGCCCGATGAGTCAAATGTTAAACTAAATTGCTCCATCGTGGGGCTATCTCACGCTGCTGCTTTAGACAATTGTCCACTGACCAGAAACAAGTATTTCAAATGTAGTCTTTCTTTTTTGTAAGGGTGCACCAGGCAAGAATGGAGAAAGAGGCCCTGGCGGACCACCTGGACCACCTGTAAGTTTTGCTAATATTTTATTTGATAATGACATAATAATAACTTGATGAGTCTTACAAAACTGGCATCACTCTCTAACCGTAGCCTAATTTTGTCTTTGAATAGGGTCTTGCTGGGAAGAATGGTGATGTTGGCCTTCCAGGTCCTCCAGGACCTACTGTAAGTGTGGTGGGCCCATCCGAGGCAATGATCAGGGGTCTGGCAGCTACAGAAAGACACTGGGAATTTAGCAGAAGGAAAACATTTTTAATGATATAAAGAAATCTCCTTTTATGAAGACAAATAAAAGAGCACTTCTTTGTCATTGTTTTAATAAATGAATATTTAAAACTTTGGTGGGAGAAACCTGAGTCAGGTATGCCTGGTGTAGATTGAAATGAAAAGTCAATTTAGAGCTCTTGGTCTTTTCAAGCAGAAGTGTTTTGTTGCTCCCTTTAATGTTTATGGCATTTCAAACTCCTACCAAGTTCAAATGTGTCTGCTGAATCTGAGAGTTGGAGTGAAAAGAGCAAATACCACAACACCAACATACATTGGTTTTTGAGCTTGTGCAGTGTCATCATCAGGTCACAGTAAGGAGGTGTAGGTTAGAGGTGGTGAGGAGGTGTTCAAATATTGAAGTATTCTCAGGAAAGTTCATGGATTCTCTTCCTCATTTGTTTGATTCTAGGGTGCTTCTGGGGAGAGAGGAGAACCAGGACCAGCAGGCCCACCTGGCCTCCAGGTGCTGTGTGTTTATTGTTTTCTGATTCTTTTTAATAGACTAACACAAATACACAAAATTTGGAAAAAAAAAAAGTATTTGAACATTTATATTGGAGTGCAAGATATTGTATCTTGAATAGAATATAACAGATCAACCACTTGACAAAAGTTACAAGGAATGGGTTGGCCACACTTCTTTGAATCTGAAGATGGAAAATGCATAACTTATCTCTGTACCATGGATAATGCTGTTCCTTCATGTAGGGATTGCCTGGTGGACCAGGACCAGCTGGAGAGAATGGAAAACCTGGAGAACCAGTAAGTAGTATATCCCTTTTTTTTTTTTGTTTTTTTTTGTTTTTTTTTTTAAGTAACAAAAAATTAATGAGAAGTTCTTCCTAAATTTAAATTATATTTCTAAATTCAGACAGCTCTCAGCTCTCCTCAGAGCAGCAAAGTCTGATTTGTGGAATAATAGGGGAGAGAAACAGGATGACAATCACAATGCAGATGTACTAAGTAAAGTTCATGGCTAACTTACATTTATTTTCTTATAACTAGGGACCAAAAGGTGACATTGGAGGACCTGGATTCCCAGGCCCTAAGGTAAATAATAAAGCAAATTTTGTAATGGCCTAAAAGACTTAACAAAATATGAGCCTGAAAACAAAGAATAACACATTTTTTATCACAGGGTGAAAATGGTATCCCAGGAGAACGTGGTGCACAGGGTCCTCCAGGACCTCCTGGAACAAGAGGCGGACCAGGTCCTGCTGGCACAGAAGGTGCCAAGGTACTCACAGAATTTCTTCCTTTTCTGCTGTTCTGCTACCATTTGGGTTAATTTTGGGTTTTTCTAACTATTTTTTTTACTCCTTAGGGTCCTCCTGGCCCACCTGGTCCCCCTGGAGGCACAGGACTGCCAGGCTTACAGGGAATGCCAGGAGAAAGAGGCGCTTCTGGAAGCCCTGGACCAAAAGGGGAGAGGGTAACACACACACACTTTTGATTTTATGTGGATTTGATGCTAGTATCCCACAAGGCACTGGGTTTATCCACATCTTCACTTTGGCCTGATATCAGAGGTGCAGACTGTGTAGCAGTACTCTTGATTTAACAGGGGGATGTGGGTCCTAGATGTTGAAAACTATGTGGTTTTCCCCTCAGTTTAATACATGTAGATATTTTGCTGCCCTGGGTCTCTTGGGGGATGAGTACAGAAAAACAGCTCTAATGAATCTGATTAATGATGAGAATAGCTCATACCATGGGCAGACAGTTTGGCCTGGACTTCATTTTGAATCAATTTGGGGTTTTTTTCTCATCAAAGAATGTAGTATTTGATGCTGAATACTGGGCAAAATATCATCGCCAGTTTCTTTAAGGAAACCTGGCTACTGTGAGACCCTCAGTATGAGATCCTTACCCCCATTTAAGCTCATCTCCTCATGCTTCCTTTTTGCTCATGGTTTTTATGTCTTGAACTTCCCAGGGAGAACCTGGTGGTAAAGGTGCTGACGGCCTTCCCGGTGCAAGGGGAGAGAGAGTGAGTATTTAAACATCCAAGAGTTAATCCATCAGCTTTACACAGCCAGCTCTTAGAACAGGAGCAACACCACAGTGAATAATACTGTCTACAACAGCTATAGTTGTAATCTCATTATGTTTCATTCCAGTAGTGCAAAACTGGATTTGTAAATTAAATTAGCCCTAATATTGTTTTTTGTGATTACCACTCCTGGGGTAAATGTAATGGAATTTTTTAGAGAAAGACTGTAGTTGACTGGGACAATGTTTTAGTGGGAAAGAAACCACATTAAAGAGAAAATCTATGTGACTGATGTTATAATGAATCACAAAAAGACATCAATAGTAAATATTCTCATACAGAATATTCCTATAGGTTACTAAATATGATATATTTATACATCTATATAGCAAATACACATAAAACAGACACTTGGAAATATATATATATCTATCAAATCACTACCTGCAGGCAGTATAATGATGAAAGTAATGAGGGATGACAAATATACAAATGCAGCTTGGCTGAGTTGGAGGAAATATTAAAAAATTATTTCAGACTATAAGGTACACGTTAAATTTTCAAGAAAGAAATAAGTCAAGGAGCTAGTCAGGAGATGCTGAAGAAATGTGGATCAACTATGTAACTGAAAATTAGGGCAACAGGTCACTTTTATTGTATACCAGTGAAAGAGACCTATTAATTTCAGGTGGTTTTGGATAAAGCTTGGATGGTGGGGGGAAAAAAAAAAGGACTCACTCAGTTGGAGATCTCTCACACTGCAAAATGGTGTGATTTCAGAGCATCACTCCAAAACGTGGTGTGCAAATGCACTTCGGCACTTGCTTCATTTAAGTATGTTTGGCAATTTGTTTACACTGAAACCTAAATACTATTGATCAAAACAGAAGAGTTAACATTGTCATATTTTGATACAAAACACATCATTTTCTCATTTTCCAATTGTTTAGGGCAACGTAGGTCCCATTGGCCCTCCCGGTCCTGCTGGCCCACCTGGAGATAAGGTAAAGCCTCCTCACAGTGGGGTTTGTACTGTGAAGAGTCCCAGGGGTGGCTGTCTCAGGGGAAGAAGGCAAACACCCTGTGACCATCCCTGTGCCTTGTTCCCTGCAGGGAGAGACTGGCCCAGCAGGTGCCCCTGGCCCGATGGGTTCCCGTGGAGGTCCTGTAAGTGACAGAACTTTTCTTCCTGTGTAACTTCACCATGGCTCCTCTTGCCTGCTGTAGGCATCAGTGCTGCACCAAACCTGTCAGCAATACATGTGCCTTGGGTTGTAAATTAACCAAGCACTTTCAGCTCCTGTTGACTCTTGGAATTCATAAGTGCTAAAGGCTTCAGAAAATCAGGGCTTTTAACATTGCAAAGAGGGTCAGAGGGCTGTGGTGACAGGGCAAGGCAGAAGTGTGAGCAACAGTCACGTCCATCTGGATTTAAAGTTAAGTAAACTTTCAAAAATACTCTTTTTTTGTATTTGTTTTTTATATTTAACACTCTGGGATCTCAGTTGAACACCATGAATTGTGCTCAGGGCTCATACAGGTGTAGCTGAGTTAAGTTTACCACATTTTAGACAATTATCAGGTAATTCCTGAACAGTTGTGTTTAGTACATTGGAGCAAAAGTTGTTTTGGATCAGATGTTTGGGGTTTTTCCACCAAGGGCTGATAAGACAAAGAAACTTCAGCAGCCTTAACAGCAGTATTCTCTAACTTTTAAAGTGAAGTTTGTCTTTCTAACATCTTCCATTGCTGACATGTGGTTTTCCACAGGGTGAACGAGGAGAACAAGGTCTCCCTGGGCCTGCTGGCTTCCCTGGAGCCCCAGTAAGTGTCTGCACTACTGTTCCTGTATTCAGGCACACATAGAGCAACATGGCTTTGTCCTTTTCCTCCTGCACTGGTAGGGCACTAGAGTTCAACTGCATTCACACTCAATTTAATATTTAAATTCCCTTCAGACAAGTACTTGGATAGCATTTCTTGTCACAGTATCTTCTGCTTTTTTGAGTGGTAATATAACACTATAATTTTTCTACAGGGTCAAAATGGGGAACCTGGTGGGAAAGGAGAAAGAGGCCCTCCTGGTGCAAGAGGAGAGGCCGGACCCCCTGGAGCAGCTGGTCCACAGGGCGGCCCTGGTGCCCCAGTAAGTGTTTGCTCTTCCTTCTGTGTTTCCAAGAGGTTTCTTCAGCCCTCCCTCAGCCTCAGTGGGCCCAAGTGCAGGGAGATGAACTGCCTAAAACTTATTGACACTTCCTATAATTTTAATCTTTATCAAATCCTTTGCTTTATCTGCTTCCTTCCATGTAGGGTCCACCTGGTCCCCAAGGAATAAAAGGAGACCGTGGATCTCCTGGTGGGCCTGTGAGTATCTCTCCAACTTAGTCACTACTAAATGCCTCTATTTATTATAACAAATGTGACGTCAACGAACAATAAGAACTTCAGTGACTATAGCATTGGCAGTTCAAAGTGTTCTAGAAGGAGTAGTTAAAGTAGAAGTTTTTAGTGATCTGGATTACATTGATTTTTATATAAGTAAGGTGCCAAAATAGCTTTTGACACAATGACCCAAAACTGTAAAATGGCTTATCTCAACAGTTATTAAATTTATTTGCCATCTTTGCCAACTATCTCAAAACCCATTAACTCAAGTTTGAGGAGAATATGTGACCTCCTCTTGCAAAAAAAAAAAAAAAAAAAGACTTTTTGTTCCATTTCAGGACATTTAATTCAGGTTTCAAACAAAACATTACTATAATTTAAACTCTGCAGGTGTGTAAAAATCAATTTGTTCCTGTTTTCCAGTCTTCAGGAAATAACAAGTATTGATCTCCTCTAGGGTGCTGCTGGTTTCCCTGGTGCTCGAGGTCTACCCGGTCCCCCTGGTAACAATGTAAGTTGTTTTATCCACCCCTTTTTTTTAGTCTTACTTTGTGGATACATTTAGACATATATTAATATATTATGCAAAAACATTCTGAATATGATGGTTGTACTTCAGGAAAAAAAAAACTTCCTCCCTATGGTATGGAATAGAAAGTAGGATTTTAATTAAGGTACCATTAGAGTCAATGCAATTCTTTCCATTCATGGGCTCAGCTAAGACTTTAATGAAAGACATTTCATTCTGCACATGTCCAAGACACCATATTAAAGGCACATGGCAGGAGTGATTCAAGAAAGGGCCTGCAGCCTATTTCCAGTTTCTGTGGTAGAGCCATGAGTAAGGAATGTGTACCCTGTATTGGATGCATTACAGGCACTGGGCATCCAAAATGTGCAAGTGTATATCCAGGCAGCAGGGATCAAAAATACCAGCTGTGAAAGTGATACATGGAAGGATTCTCTTACCACACCAGATCAGATTTGGGTGCACAGGGCTGGACCCTAAATCTGCCTTCAGGCAGTGACTCAGGTCTGGCTGGCTTTCGTGAGACCAATGCCAGTACATGTGTGCAGCTCACTCTTTCTTTCCTTCTTAAAACTCTTTTCAGGGTAGTCCAGGTCCCCCTGGTAATGCAGGCCCTGCAGGCAAGGATGGGCCTCCTGGACCCCCTGGTAGTTCTGGTGCTCCTGGAGGTCCAGGACCTGCTGGAATCAGAGGTGAGCCTGGCGCACCAGGAGAAAAAGGACCCCCAGGAGCCCGAGGAGAAAGGGTAAGTGTCCCTTCAGCCAGGGTCTGTTCCACCAGGAGATAGGGATTCTGTCTGTCCAGAACAAGCTACCAAGAATGTTAAAGATATTCCCAGTGACTGAAGTGACCTTTTCTCAAACAGGGGGCACCAGGTGAGCCAGGTCCTCAAGGCATCGTTGGCGGCCGGGGGAACACGGGTCTGCCAGGCCTGCGTGGCCCCAGCGGCCCACCCGGGATGGCAGGGGCCAAGGTGAGAGCCCTTCACTGCAGCTACAGCCTCAACCCAACACAACCCCGACCCAGCTGCTGAAATTAGCCTAGAGAGGCAAAAAGTGCTAAAAATAGCTTAGAGACACAAAAAGTAATGAATGTACTGGGGGTGTTGGGGGGTTTCATGCTTTCTAGTTCAGAGATGAGATAATTTACAGTTATTTGTGTTTACATGCATAAGATCAGGCTTTAAAATGTCTGATATTCAGCTGCTGTGGGATGCAAAGTTTTCTTTCAGATTATATTATATATATTATATATCCAGATTATATTATATATATTATATATCCATATATATATTAGCCACTTCACACACTTTGGGAGGGTCATGAGGAGGAGACTGTAACCTCTCCTGGGTACAAGATCCAAGTCATATTCTCACCTACCACTGGCTATTTACCCTTGCTTAATTCTCAATATATTTCTTGCTTAAATAGTATGACCCAAATAGAAAAGTACCCTCACCTCCCTTCAGAAAAGATGGGGTGAGGCTTGGTTTGTATTTTATCACTAATATAGTGATAAACCAGCATTTTTTGGTTAACAGCTTTGGCCATTGTTTTTTGGGCACATAAGAAGAGACATACCTGTTTATTATTTCTTAGTTGTCAGTTAACATTCAATGGCCTTCCATGAATATTACCAGCAATGAAAAGAAACAATTTTGGCCAAGTTTTTATCTCTTGTTTTGTGTATTCACAACCAGGAAAGCCACATTGGCCCATCACTTCATTAGGTCTCCTTCAAAATCCCTGCATAGTTAATAAGATGTAAAATACACTGGTATCTCCTAAGATCATTATCTGCAATGGAATCCTTTCTCTTTTTGTTCAGGGTGAAGATGGTAAACCAGGCAGCAATGGTATCCCAGGAGAACGCGGTGCTCCTGGTCCCCAGGGTCCTATTGGACAGAGAGGCTTACCTGGAGAGCCTGGCAGAGATGTGAGTGGATGGGGTTTCCCTGCTAGCTTGTGAGTTACAAATGGGAGCTTCTGGGGGAAAATATGCTTTAAGGTTCACAAGGCAGGGGCGTGGGCAGATTCTGCCCTCCAGTAAGGTGTAGTCTCCCCTCCCTGCCATCCCCTTCTCAGCCTGCAGACATCGTCTGTCTCGCCTGGAACTGCACTGCCTACAACATAATGCAAGTCTTACAGGTCTTTTAGGAGCCACTCCACCTCCAGGAACTCTTCCCTCTTGAAAACTCTTTCTTTGATGAGCATTGTTCAAGCTTACTGGGAAACAAGCTGTCTACTGGTCATGCAGTTTGTGACCAAACTGTGCCACTCTGTTTTGCAGGGTAACCCTGGCTCGGATGGCTTGCCTGGACGTGATGGATCGCCAGGAGGCAAAGTAAGAAATCACCAGTGTCCTTAGACTGCCCAATAGATGAGACAAGAACTACATGGCAATATATGTAATCTGTATGCTGTGTAATCTGTTTCTTGAACCTCCTGGGCTCCATAAAACATGACAATTATTACAGGGTGACCGTGGTGAAAGTGGCTCTCCTGGCCCTCCAGGACCCCCTGGCCACCCTGGTCCCGCAGGTAATGCTGGTGCACCTGGAAAATCTGGGGAAAGAGGATTTCAGGTAAGACCAGAGTAAATGGGTTACTGTTTATTTGCACACCCTTCCTACGCAAAGTCCATTTCATGCAGGAATAGAGAGGAAGTTTTGAAGAGTTTGTTACTGTCAGAGTTTCTTGATGTTAAGGACCAGTTCTATAAGAATATCCAGGGGCAAGACATCTCGGAGTTTATGTTCGGACAACGTTTAGAAATTAAGCTCAAAATTCATGTACTCTGTAGGATGCCAAAAAGCACATCATCCCACCAGGCCCTGTTGTAATTTCCATCCCATCTGGTGCTCATGCAGCACAAGCAATGTGTTATTTATTTAAACTAAGGGAGTAACTTTGGAAGCCCTCAAGTTATTTCTCAGGAGTGCTGACACCAGCAAAGTGAGCACTGAGCACCTCACTGAGAGAGGGAAGAAGGGCTGTAGTGCCTGTACAGATCAGTGCCTACAGGCAGCCGAGGAAGGCTGACATTGGCACAAAAATGGCCTGGCCAGGATTATTGCTGAATCCAGTGTGTGTGGAGCTTCCCCTTGTTTCCCAGCACCTGCTGGCTGTGAACATGCAGCTCATCTGGAAATAAAGAGGTGGGCTAAGCAGTTCCAAGTGATCCACACCTTCTCATTCTTACCATGTCACAGGGTCCACCTGGCCCTCCTGGCTCTACTGGTCCTGCTGGTGCTCGTGGTCCTGCTGTAAGTCATATCTAAAGTATTTGTGATGTCATCCATTCACTATTTCCTGTTACATGGCAATGCTCTTATCTCCTATCTTCCTTTTATTGCAAATCTACCCTTACAGGGTCCTCAAGGTCCTCGTGGTGATAAAGGTGAACCTGGTGAACGGGGCAGCAATGGCATAAAGGGTCACAGAGGGTTTCCTGGTACCCCTGGTCTCCCTGGTCCTCCTGTGAGTATTTTGCATTGGGTTGGGAATTGCAGCTGATCTTAGTTTCTGTGCTTAGGCTCCAGGTACCTAATTAACCTTAGCTAATTTGATGGGAATCTAGGAAAATTTGTCAGATGTTTCAAAAGCCAGATTCCCTGAATCAACCTGACATAAGCATAACTAAAGATCCAGAGGAAGCTGTTAGGAAGTAAAGATGGGTTTGCTATAACCTTTTCAATAAAAACTTCTTACATATTCATTTAATCAGGCTGTTCCTGATTTAATTAGGAAAGAAAGAAGTAGGGGTTGGAGTGCCTATGTCTGTTAGAAATCTATCCTAGATAGAAAACTAAAGCTACTCAGAGTCCAAATGCTTCTCTTCTGCCATGTATTTTTTGTAGAAAGTAATACTGGGGCAAAATGGGCAGGAAATTGTAAACTACTGAATTTTACATGAACATGAATTACCATTTGACCATAGCTAAGAGAATTAAAGGGCAAGAGTAGACAGGCATGCCATAGGCTTTTATGACCAGTAAAGGTTTAAGAAGGGATTTATTCCAAAAAAATCTACAAATACCCCTTGTGATACAACTGAGAATCAAGAAACCAAAGCTCACTCAATTAACACACCAAAGATAGCACCAGTACCAACCTATTCAACAAGACAATAGAACCTGGAGTCTAACATAGCACATGAGGAAAAAAAATTATAAATTCTCATTTGATGATAGATAACTTTTAAACAAATGGCTTAGTTCTTTGCAGTGCACACACAGAATGAATTTGTAAATGTATTTGAAATCATCAATGTTTGTCAAATTATTTAAAAAACATTACTGCTAGCATTATTAAAACTGCAGCATTTTGGCTATAGCTACATATTTTTATGAATATTAGAGTTCATCCAAAGCTCATTGGTGTCAGTTGGCTTTCTTGGGTTTTGGATAGCACATCTCTATATGGAGAACATTCAATACTTTTTTCTGATTAAAGAATGGCCACCATTCTCTCATGTCTGACATAACCTTTTTATCAGGATGTGTTTTGTATAATCTTGAAGACATGTTCAATGTCTTTATTTAAGGCACATGCAGGTAATTGCAATATATTACCAGGAGGTGTACGACTGACTTTTCCTTTTTTCTAGGGTCCCCTGGGTCCACAAGGTGCAATTGGAGGTCCAGGAGCTTCAGGTGCAAGGGTAAGGAAACGTCCTTACTTAGCCTAACTGCAAGAAAAATTCAGACTGTTTAGTTAATATATACCTAGATACAGACATAAATTTTAATTGGCCATCTTAACAGACAGCAGCTGCAGAAAGAAAAAACACCTGATAAATCATACAGAAATATTTGAAATACCTCACCAAGTATTTCTGAATTATCTGATAAACCATTTTGACCATATTGTTTGTGTTCTTCATTGTTCTAGGGTCCCCCAGGCCCAGCTGGGCCGCCTGGAAAAGATGGCACCAGTGGCTACCCGGGTCCAATTGGCCCTCCCGGCCCCCGCGGTACCAGAGGCGAAAGCGGCCCTGCTGTAAGTAAATGGTGCAAAATTGCACAAGCAAATCTTTGGGAATATTCATGAAATATAGGATGCTCAACTCTAAATAGCTCCCTTGGAAACTCCCTATTCCAATGGACAAGATTTGTGGCAGGAGGTTTTCAAGCTGCCAAGGCTAAATCCAGAACCGTGCAGCTCATTTGCAGTTTGGTGTAACTATTGGTGCACTAACACTATGTGTTAGTCTCAGCTGATCACTGACTTTTCTGCATGCAATGGAATCTCCTCCTGGCTGTGGAGCACAGGCTCCCTTTGGGTCTGGGAAGCCATGGAATGGGGTTCCTAGACTGCTCTAGACAGGCCAGAGCTGCAAAGGTGTCACTATCACAGTCACCTGCTAAAGCCAAGAAAAGGTCATTCTCTGGATTTTAGTGGAAAGAGTTCCTTCTCAAAGCCCAGACATAAAGATGGTCAAACGTGACAAAATGAGGGGGGAAAAAATACCATTTTAAGAAAATAAAGACCTGGAAAATAGATTAAACAGATGTTTATACATCTGTTTAATTAAGGACTAAGTAAACTACATATTTGTGTAAGAATTCTCTATTTTTTAAGACTAGGTCCCACACAGACTTTTAGTTCTAACCTGTTCACTATTTTTTTAGGGTCCACCAGGGCAGCCTGGTCTTCCTGGTCCTTCTGGACCTCCTGGCCCATGTTGTGGTGGTGGTGTAGCTGCCCTGGGTGCTGGTGAGAAAGGTCCAGTTTCCTATGGGTATGAATATCGAGATGAACCCAAGGAAAACGATATCAATCTGGGTGACATCATCTCTTCAATGAAATCAATTAACAACCAGATTGAAAACATCATTAGTCCTGATGGGTCCCGGAAGAATCCAGCTCGTAACTGCCGAGACCTGAAATTCTGCCATCCCGAGCTCAAGAGTGGTATGTGTAGATTTTATTTTCATCTATGGTGGCAGGTCTTGGACATTGTTTTGGTTTTTTGGTTTTTCTAACTTGAGAATTTAAATGCGGACATCTCCCATGTGAGGGTTTTTTTTTTTTAAACAAATGTCATGAAAAAGATTATAAATGTAAAAACAATTTTAAACATTAATTAACTATGCATTTACACAGAATATATATTTGACTTCAACTCCACTTATTGTATCCTTAGAAGTGAACATATGTTTAAACAATTTTAGGGAAAACAAAACCATTACAAGTTCTAAATTCATTTCAAATTTCATTCCCCTTACACAATTCACTTTTCATATCATCTTCTTTTCTGTGGCACCTCTTCTGTCAAAATTAATGTTTCCTGATTTGGCTCAGAAATCTGGCATAGAAATAAGGTTTACCATCATGCAGTCAGATTCTTCTCCAAATATACTAAACCCCTTAACATTTTCCCTTATCTCTAGGAGAGTACTGGGTTGATCCTAACCAAGGCTGCAAGATGGATGCTATTAAAGTCTACTGCAATATGGAAACTGGTGAGACCTGCCTCAATGCTAACCCCAGGACTGTGCCAAGGAAAAACTGGTGGACCAGTGCAAACAGTGGAAAGAAACACATTTGGTTTGGAGAGTCCATGAATGGAGGCTTCCAGGTGAGAAATGAGCACAGTTAACAGCCCAGATTGTGCATGCTAAAACATACACAACACACTAAAAATAATTCTGAAATTATTGTGAATTAGCCAATTAGTATGTGAAAAAATCCTGATGTGGACTGACCCTAGACACGATTGAACACTCTGCCTGTGTTGGTACTCTGCAGTTCAGCTATGGAGATCCTGAGCTCCCAGAGGATGTCTCTGAAGTTCAGCTGGCCTTCCTGCGCATCCTCTCCAGCCGTGCCTCCCAGAACATCACCTACCACTGCAAGAACAGCATTGCCTACATGGACCACGACAGTGGGAATGTTAAAAAAGCTCTGAAACTCATGAGCTCTACAGAAAGTGAGATCAAGGCTGAAGGAAACAGCAAATTCACATATGCTGTTCTGGAAGATGGCTGCACTGTAAGTAAACAAGAAATTAGTGCTGTAGTTAATAAATAATTCCCTCTAGAGGAGTAGACCCATAATAGAGGAAGAGAGAGCTTTGCATGGCCTGGGTAAGGAAAGGACACAGCTACAGCTAATAGGGGGAACCCAGATTCTGTACACCAGAAGTGCAATTCCTGTAGCAACTGTAGGAAGTGAGGTGCACTTCCATTTAAATCTGTGCTTTACAGATATCTCCTTGCTTTAGAGTCACTGTCAGGGAAGTCACAGTCACCAATTTTCATCCATCCCCTGTCAACTCTAGAACTAGTCATACCAAAGCAAGGCTGGCTGGTTGAAGCCATGGGCTGTGGTTATGGAAGGGGCACATTTTGCAGATCCTGCATTGCTTCCCTGCAGCTGAAAGTACTGGAGGGGAGCAGGAACATCCCTGAGCATGCTGGCATGCCAACACCTGCAGCCTTTTCAGTAACAAATGGACAACACCAACGCAGTCCACGAGTTCTCCCTCCTGGGGTCATTTCCACAGACACGGCAAGCAGTGCAGAGGGTTTGTTATTGCAGAAATAGGAAATCTGAAATCTGATATCCTGTGGGGTGACCGCCATGTAGACCAGCTCTTGTGTCTCTGACAATTTTTTCCTTTCTCTTCAACTTCACAGAAACACACTGGTGAGTGGGGTAAAACAGTTTTCGAATACAGGACGCGCAAGACCATGAGGCTGCCGGTGGTTGATATTGCACCATTCGATATTGGTGGTCCTGATCAGGAATTTGGCGTGGACATTGGCCCAGTCTGCTTCTTATAAATCAAAGATCCTGCTTTTTCTGAAACCCCAGCAAACAGATTCACACTCCAACTGTTCTCCTTTGTTTCAGCCTTGTCAGCTAGTACAGGTGCCCATCTGTATCCCAGTTATTTATTAACAAAATTTCTGGGGGAAAAATCAATTTGATATCAAGGGTTTTTTTTTTTTTTTTTTTTTTTTGCTATTACACAAAGTACAGTAAAAATGCTTTTTTTTTGCTCTATTTTTTTACCGAATTCCATCTTCAAAACAAGTCTCCGTGGTGCTATAATAAAACTTCAACACTTAATAAAACAACACTGTGTTCTATTAGTTGAATGTTAGCCAATTTACAAAGCACTGATTGCTCCCAGTACCAAAGTTTACCCTTCTTTCAAGATGCAGTCCATAAAGCTAGAACGACCTCCCTGTTTCAACTACCTCAACATGGACAGAAACTGGGATGTGTCTAATGAGTCAAACCAAAAATCAATCAATTCAATCAAAATGCATTGGACCCAGTGGTCAATTCCGGGGATTCATTTGGTACAAAATTGTTTATTTCTGTACTGATTAGCTGTGAAAGGTACAGTTTATCTTAAGAGTTTAATACCTTAATGTCAGTAGTCACCATAATTTCATTGTTGGATTGTATTCTGTTGTCAAAGGTGCTTCTCTACTTTCCTGTCATTGCTGGTCAAGACCACTAAAATTAGGGAAGTGTAAAAGACTAATATGATGGTGCTAATCTATTTTTCACTCCTAACTCTGCAAGTCAGGGTTATTGACTTGCTCAAAAAACAATTTTAAATGTCTCCTGTCAAAGATCGTCATTGGCATGTCATAGTTGAGAATTTTCTCCCTTCACTCTGTAAAAGTCAATAAAGATGCAAAATTATGAATTTTTTCTGTCACGTTAACACATTTATAGTGTTGAAGATTAACCATCTTTGTAAGCTTTTATATGGTTGTTGGTCTATTCCTTACAGAGACACATAATAAAATATCTTAATAAAATTTCTTGTTGTTTCATAAAACTGACTTCCTTTTTAATTTTACCTTTTGTGCCTTTGTTCAAACAAATGTACAAGGCAGGACACAACTCTGGTACCACTATGATTTTTCAAAGATCAGTTCCTCTGTTTGAAGGAAGCCCTGATTCTCCTAAGGGATGCAGTTTATGTTGTACTAGCATGAAATTTTCTCTTTCTTGCTTTTTCTACTGCTCTGCATCCAGCGGCTCACATTTGCAAGCACAGGGAGTTTCAGATGTGACAGCATCACCCAAAGCAGGGCCCAATGCACCAAGGCAGGTGAGATTGGAGGAAATAGAAGATTTCAGCCTTCCCTAATCCAAGAAACTTGCCTCAGTGTGAATAACCAGGCAGTCACAGGGGGCAGCTTAAATAAAGGGTTTAAGGCTCTCACAGGGCAGGCCAGAAGCACCAGCAGTTTACAAAACTTTTTGTGGCCAATGGAGCTGTACAACTCAGTCATCCCCAGATCTTAGCAAAAATTTAAGGAGCAACAGTGACCACAGTAACATTTAAGGAGCAACAATGGGTTGGCAGTGCCTAAGCTTGAGGCCAGAAGAAGGAACTAAACAGCACCAAGGAGCCTGGGCCAGGAAAGCTCTCCCACAGTCAAATGCTGAAAGATGCCACTCAGCCTTTCCCATGCAGCAAAGTCCAGAGCCTGTCCCTACATCATTATTGCACAGCCCAGGGCCATTAAAGATACTCTACAACAAGATCAGGTAACAAAAATTAGGGATTAAAAAAAAAATCAAATTCTTAAAAGTTCTCATTGACAATATGGATTATGCATCCTCAGAGAATACTTTCTGATTAGCCCAAGACAAGCAGGAGAAATGAACAAAGAAATGCTGTTTTTTAAGACATCTCACCAGATTTGGGACTGAGCCAAGGCACTGCAAATTTGGACATGATGACACAGAAGGAAAACAGTGAGGCTCTGGGGAGACCCAAACAGCACAAATGCAGCATCACCACGGGCACGACTGTACTTAATGCAACATATAACAACAGTGCCAACAATTCATAAAAAGTACTGGCTCTTGCAGGAACCCTCCTCATTTGCTGGTGAAAATAAACTACTGTTTACAGAAAATACAAGTTACATGTACAAAATAATACTAATCTGACATCAATTACATGGTAGGAAGCCTTTGATTGATTGGTGTTTTATAAAAGCAGCTGGTAAGAATGCTGGCTGGTGGAAAAAATGCATTGGAAACACCTGTTCTTAATTCCCATGGCAGAAGGAAACAGCCTTTGCAGTGCCCAGTGCTACTGGGGCTGGCTGGGTGGCTGGGAACAATGACTCAACCCTAAAACTCAAGGTTTGGGGGCTGCTTTCTGAAGCACACACACTCATCAAGTCTTCAGTTAATAATATCTACTAATGAAAGTTGATTTTCTGAAACATTTGTAGAAAACACAAAGAAATAACCAAGACAGACCAGCACAAAACATTTACTTGGTATAAAAGCCTTCATTTTTTTTTCAGAGCCACTAACTGGGCTACCATGGCTGTCACATATCTGTACTTTTATATCACCACATTAGTATTTGGGCCAAACAAGAAAAAATCAACAGTAACAAGCACAAATATACAAAAACAAAACTCCCCCCCAAACAAAAAAAAAAACCAAAAACAAACAAAAAAAAAAACCCCAACAAACCCTGCTCAAAAAAGCTCAAAAAATACCCCAGCAAAAAAATACAACCTACCAACCCCTGCCTCCACCCCCCCCCTCCAAACATGCAAACAAACTAAACCCTGCCAAAAAACAGTTGCCTGAATCACACCAAGAAAGTATCACTGGTTTAGGTTTCAATATTGCCTTGAAACTTCACCTTTCCAATTACTTACAGCTCATCACCTGAAGGTGCAGCTCATTTGCAGGATGCCAGAGCTTTTTCTTCTGTTGGAGTCCTTGGCATGGGGACTATTTCAATATCTCATTTCTGCACTTTTTAAATTGAGATTATGTTTAAAACACTCCAAAACATGGCAGAAATGCAGCAAACACTTCTCCAGCAGAAGGGCTTTGCTATCTAATTAGACCCTACTTGTAAACAAATTATAAACACCTGTGATTTATTGGCTTCTGCAAAAAGCAGATTTCTTTTGCTGTTCCTAAAGATATTGTCCAATTCCTCACAGGACTGACAACGGCTTCACAAAAAAGCTGGTCTGTTGTTCGAGGTGTTCCCTTTGTGCACACAAATTCTCCCTTGGGGCAGGGTTTAACACGGGTGGTTCTCAGCTGTAATTCATCACAGTCTTCATGTTTCTTTCATATTTATTTCATACATTAAGAAGCATTACCTCTGATTTTAACACAGGCTGAATTTCTGAATAGCCTGACAGCAGGTAAAACAGGCAGGCTAAAAACAGTCTAAATGTTCTGGTACTCAGACAGCAATTCTGCCCAAACAGGCTCCTTGTGGACATTCTGAACTCTGCAGCACCTGACTGAAATCACTCCCTTCAACAAAACCTTTAAACTCCCAGCAGGCAAACTGTGGTGCACTGGACACAACAATCCAAGTTTATGTATTTCTTTCTAGCATAAACACACTGTTTGGATAACATCTATGGATTCCCAGTTTCTCTGGCATTTTCTATTTCAGCTATTGAATTGCTGATTGTTACCCTTTGTCATGATTTTTAAACTATAATACCAACATTGTCTGTGATATTTGCATACTTGCAGGGAATCTTTTTCCCTTCATTAGCATTTCTACATTTTCATTTAGTTTAGCTTCTCCTTTTGCAAATGTTTTACTCTCTGTCTTCCTGGAACCCTCTCTCAGCAGGACCAACTGCCTTGTGAATGTTAAGCCTCCAGTATAGCCTCAAGTTCCTGAAAAATTAATTAAAATAACCATAGATTATGAGTCTAATAGCTACTGTGCTCAGTCTCAGGCAGCTAAAGGGGAGCAAAGAAACCTAGGGGCCCTCACTCTACAGCAGGAGAAAAAAATCATAGTTTTTTGCTCTTAATCCATCTTTAGACTTTTTACTTGCTTCCACAGAGATACAAACCCGTAAAAATGTAAATTTTTCTTCACAGTTAGTCTAAAACTGAGACGCATAAATCCAAAATTTTGGGTTATACAAAGCCTCTGACCCAGAGAGGGCTGAAGCCATGAATTCCCTGTTTACTTCCCTTATTTTTTAAGCCTCCAGAACTGCTCAATATAAGCTGATCTAGATGAAAACACAAACAGCTGCTTTCAAGCATTTAAATTTCAAGCTGTCTTGGAGAAAAGAAGAAAATATTGTAGTCCACATAGTTGAAAGAGAGGCATGAAGCAGAATGAGAGGCAGGAAAAAACAAGGAAAGAAGCTGCCCACACAGTAATAAGACTGATACAAGGAATCTCTAATTTTGATCTACAGCTTCTCCTTCTGTTACACCAGCTGATCTCATTTACTTCACAGCACCATATTCCCATGGTTCTCTGAGAGAAAAGAAACAAGAGGAAAAAGCCTTTCCTCAAGGAGTTTTTCAGGACTTATCAATGACTTTAAAATATCACTAATTTAGCCTTTAATATTACCTTGGAACTTTGCCTTTCCAGTTAACTGCAAGCTGCCATCTCAGGGTGGAGCTCTTTTGTAGGACAGCAGAGCCTTTCTTCCAGTGAACGTGGATATCCTGTTGTCTGTGGCACAGGGACTACTGCAACATCCCATTTCCTTGGTTTTTTACAAAAATTATGTGTAAAAAACCCCTAGAACATGACAACAATCCAGCCAGCCCTTGTCTAAGTGAAAAACTTTGCTACCTGATTAGGCCCTAATTGCAAACAAATTGTACACACCTGTAACAGTGGGTCACACCCTCAGCTTCCCCTGGGAGACAGGCAAGGCTTCTCCATGGCCTCCAGGGCTGGCAGCTGTTTTAAACCCCTCCAAGTCCCCTCTCCCACCAGTAATTTGTCACCTAAAGCCAGGGAAGGATAAAGCAGCACTTAGAGTGGGCTCATGATGGTTTCTGGGCTTGAGCAGCTGCTAGGAATTTCTTCTGGAAGGTGGCAAAGTGTCAATAACTTTCCCTCATAAAACAAAATAAATCAACTTTTAAATAATAATTGGGTGCAATGTGCAACCCTTCTTTTGTTGTGGTTTCAGCTAAACAGTATTAAGCCTCCATTTGCAGGCAGCAACCTGGAGGCAGCAACCTGTCTACAAGAATTTTGAATTAATAAAGGAGAAAGTTCTCCCCAACATGCTATGGCTGTCCTGATAGCTTCACCAGGAAAATCTAAGGTTCAGTATTCCTTGTCAGGTGCATGTTATTCACACAGACTGGAAAAGGTGTCCTTTTGGAGGACTGATTATTTATGGCAATAAGACAGCATTACTGTAGTCATTAAATTAGAATATGTTTCTTAATACAGATTTCATACTCATTTCAACCAAGACCAAAAGCCTGATAGCTCAATGAAATATCCAATTCTTTGCACCAGAAAAGAAGCTGGGTTTGGCAAACTCCATATTTAAACCAAGTGTCTCTCTTCTAGAAATGTGAGTAATGAGATACATAATGCAAAAATCTTAAGCTACAGTAGCATATGAATTTTTTTATCATGATATAACATTTTAATTCAACATGTGCTTGTAATCATATGTCCTTAACTATATCTTGTTATGATTAAAAAAAATCTGTAGATACTTCTGTTTAAAGTACTAGAACAGAAAGATATTTTGCAGGTTTTAGGATTTGGGAGATGAAGAGACACTATCTATGTTTTTGCCTACCTGTTTATTGGGAGGAAGCAAAAACTAGCTCACACTACACTGAGGGATTGCTGTTCCAGGAGGGTGAAGTCCACCAGAACAAAATCCTGGCGAGTCTTGTCTTCCCAACTGCTCTTCATCCCACAATAGCTCCACCCTAGAGCGTTGTCTAGAAAGACTGACTGTAACCCACCCTGCTGCCTCCCCATCACAGCAGCCCCTCTGGCTTGAGCTGACTCCTGAGAAAGCCACTGATCATCTTTTCTTCTTTTTTTCTTTTTTTTTTTTTTTTTTTATTTTTAACCCTGAAGTCTTATCTGGCAAATCTATCCTTATCCAAACTTTCACTTCTTTCAGTACATCCCTTAGCCATGGACTAGATTAAAATTTAAGTTTTGTCATTGAGTGTTGAGTCCACATCCACTGAGAAGCAGTCAATGAAAGGTCACTCCTAGATGCACTGGAGATGTGCTTTCTGTGGGTTTTTGTCAATATTCCTATTGCAACTTGCATTTCAGTTTCACTCCATTTGTTATAACATCAATTCAACAAATAAAGTTGTTCACTGTATTTGTTTTCTTCAAGGTACCTGGAAAAGTCTGTTCACTCTTCATTTTGGGTGCATCTGTAGAGCAGGGATCAAACTCCTAGCAGGAAATGGTTGACCTGGTATATGTCAGCTGCAACAAAGTTAAATTTTCATCCCAGTACTGCCTTGGGATTTGGGATGACAATCTTGCTGCAAAGTGAGCAGCGCTTACATTGAGGCCTTGTCAGCTTCTTACACTGCCCTGCCAGCAGGGCACAGGGAGCACAGGGAGCTGGGAGGTGACAGCCAGGACAGCTGATCTCAGCTGGTCCAAGGGACATTCCAGACCATGTGGAGTCATCCTCACACATAAATCTGTGGTGGAAGCTGGCCAGGGGCCACTTCTCAGGAGCTGGCTGGTTATAGGTCACTGGGGGGTGAGCAACTGCATTCTATGCAATTGTTTTTTATGTTTGAATTCTTTTGTTATTATCATTATTTTCTTTTCATCTTCTGTCATCCAATTAATCTTGTATTTTCTAAACTTTTTAACCCCCCAATTCTCCTCTCTGCCCCACTGAAGGGGTGAGGAATAGGCAAGTGCCTGTCTGGTGTTTGGGGGCTGGGTTAAACCCCAGCAATATGGCAGAAGGAAATGTTCAGACTTTCTCTGATTTTTGTGTGGAATCACACAGCTTGTTCCTCAGAGGGAGGAGACTCCTGAATTACAGTGATGGCTCCTGCAGTCATCAGCATCTTCTGTCATTGTCATGTTCCTTTGTGGCAGGGAAGATCATACCATACCAAACATGCAGAAATATTTCACCCAATTTCCTGAATTGTAGTTATGTTCTTTTGTTATACTTGTTTGGCTCTGTATCAGATGCTTTTCACTCAGTTGACCGAGGCCAGAAATCAGTTCTGTGATGCTTTGGCAGATGTGAATTTGCTTGGTTGTTTTTTTCTTTTTCTCTGCACAAACATTCCTGAATAAGGCTGCAGCCTTTTCTGGAGGATGGACAGTAGTATCTCAATCAAGGAACAAATTACTAATTTTGCAGTAGAAACATTTGGTAGCGCACCACTCTCTGATACTGAGAACACAACAAAACTTAAGCCAGAGCTTATAGAAAAATGGCTTCTAACTCAACCCGCAAGGAAATGAGAATGAGCACAAAATAAACATGGGGGAGGGAGTTAAAAATGGGCTCTTTATCATCCTGCTCGAAGTAGTGTTGCCTGATACCTGTGTACTTTTCCAGACCTTCTCCCAGCAAAGGATAAAACATGTAATGCCAAGAGCACAGTAGAGAGATCAGCAGTCAAGCTCTCTGGTGTTGTGCAATACCATAAAACTTCTCAGTTTTAATATTTGCACCACTCTGCTCAGGCCATTGGCTCTCATATTGTGCCCTTTCTCTTCTGGCTTTTAGAAAAAGCAAAAACTGCTTTTTTCTCTTTTACTGATCCTGAAGATATTGTCCAGTAATTGCCTCACAGGAATGAGCAGCAAATTCACAATAAAATTTGTCCATAGGTCTACAGCTTCTAAGGCATTTCTATTTCAGCTATTGAACTCCTGATTTAGTTTTACCTTTTGTCATGATTTTTGAACCCATCTATTGATCTAATTTTTACCTTGTTATCTCTGTGGTATTTGCATACTTGCAGGGAATCTTTTTTCCTTCATTAGCTTTTCTACATTTCCATTTAGTTTTTCTTTTCCTTTGGCAATTGTTTTACTCTTTCTGGAATCCTCTCTCAGTGAGAAAAACTGCCCAGTGAGCATTAGACCTTCAGCATAGCCTGCATTTCCTGAAAAAGTAATTAAAATATCTATCAATTATCTGAGTTAAGTTTACCAGCTCAGTTACTATGCTCAGTCTCAGGCAGTTATAGGAGATAAAAGAAAGCCACAGGGGCTTTTATTCTATAACAATAAGAAAAACAGTTCTTTTTGCTCTTAAACTGTCTTTAGACTCTTCACTTGCCTTTGCAAAGAAAAATCTTCCATTTTCTTGCTGTTTTGTGGGATTTGGCTGTGCTGTTTCTAGCTGTAATGCCATGACATTTTCTTTCTTAGATTTCTGTGTTGCTTGGTACCTTCTTTTACTGCATGGTACTGCTGGTGCTCTCCAGAACATTTTTAGTGCTGAAAACTTCAAGCTGGTTATTTATCATAGCCACAAGGAAGCTAGCAGAAGGCAGGGAAGGAGTCTGGGAATTTAGTTTCTAGATGAGTTTTTAATGAATGGTTGCCAAAGAAATATTGCACTACTGCTTTTAGGAAACCAAGAGGTTTCTGTCAATGCTGGCAGTCCTGGGATTTGTTTCTCCCTGAGGACAGGTTAGTTAAGAAAAACAGAACCAACTCTTGTAACTCAAATTTGATTTAAATGCAGTGTCTGATACTGTATTATTGTAATCACTCTATATTATTTTAATAACTCTGAAGTACCTTTTTTCTACCATTTTTGAAGCTATTTGTCACTAAGGCAGAACTTCATGCTGCTTCATAAACTAAAAATTATTAGCTCATTCATGAAATTAAAGCTGTATTACATGAGGCTATGCCATTTTCCTGGACAAGAAAATGCCCGCCCCACTCACACTTTTTTTGTTTTCTCCTTCCTAATATCATTCTACAGTACTTTGAGGAATGCAGAAACAGGGAAAGAGTTGCAGTATCTATGTATGCTCTAAACAGAGTCAAGAGAAAAGCAACCACTTGCACAGACTCCTCAGTTAACTACCTGAGAGCTTGCACTTCAGAGCAGATTTGCCTTTAGTGCTTCTCCAGCCCTGGTTTTTACAGAATATTACCTCAGATGGCTCTCTAGTTACAGCTCTTGTTCAGTGTTCAAAGCACCTGGCTGGGGAAATACTGCACACTTCATACGGAGATAGAGATGCAAAGAGACACTTGAAAAGAAAAGAAAAGGTATTTTTCATAATCAAATAATCTTCTCCTTCAACAACCTTACAAACTACTTATACCAAACATGGATTGTAATACTTGATTAAAATTAGAGATTAAAACTAATTACAAACATAAACCTATCCTCCAAATGTTATTTATTTTGTGCATCTGGATAAATGTGCTGTAGAGATATGACCACAGCCTCCTCTGCTTGAACATACTGCAGCAAGCCTCTACACTGCAGCTTGAAATTAACATTATCTAAAAGTTCTCTAGGAGTCAGTATGGTAAGTTAACCCATGAGTCACATATTTAAAGAAATTATTTCATGCCAGTAAGAAAGAAATCATAAAATTCCTGCATGGGCAGTAAAAGCAAACAGATAACATCAGCATGAACCTGTCAACTTCCCAGCCCTCACCTCATTTGGGCAATCTAGAAACCTGCAAAGGCACTGCCCCTTCAGAAGGGGGAAAGGGAAGTTCTTGCCTGCTTCACTATAAGTGCAACTTTATGTCTTGTCCAGAAACTGTCTCCTCTCAGTGTTAACTCCCATTGTCACTAGGAATTGGCCAAATCACATTTCAATCTTGAATAAAAATTCTCTCTGGAGTCTCAAACAATATTATTTATGTAGATATTCTAGGCCTGCTGATTTCCTTCATAAAACTGACACAGAAGATACTTCACAAATACTCCTGTCTTCAAAATATTTCATAATGCCTTGCAAATGATTTATGCAAACATCAACCAAACAACAATTAAGTACTTCTATTTTTAATTTCCTGGGAATGAACTGATATGGAATGAACACACTGGAAGGAGTTTTACAAAAAGGAAACCACTTACATAGCGAGAAGCATGTATTTAATTAAATGCTTTGCAAAGATACATGAATAAAGCTATGTGCATGACTTTCTTTAGGGAGAGCCCCAGCTGTTTATTTATTTATTTTTTAAGGAACAAACAAAAAAAACCCGTGGAGAGCACAGATGCAGTAAAGAAACAAAAAAACCTAAGTAAGTTTGTACCCACATGCTTTACAAAATAAAGCATGTTGGAGGTACAAAACATTCTATATACTGAATGACCAACAAATAAATGCACTGTAACATTGTTCTCTCAAACACTGTAATCCTAACAGCTAAGCTCTGAACATGACATTGACAGTAGGCATCTTTATTTCATCAGCCTTCTAGAGAGTCATTTAGCACCATCACTTTGTTGTTTTTGTTTTTTTTTTTGCCCTGCCTTTCTCCTATCTTGAAATAACAACAGAAGCATAGCACCTTTTAATACCTAAAAGAAAACCAGGAATATTAATTGCATCCCAACTTCCAGAGATGAGGTAGCTCATGCTAAGAAATGATGGAACTTTCCTGCCTTGACAACTCAAGGCCAGCAAGTCAAATTACTGGTGATGCACGTCTGGATGTCAGCTAAAACCAAGGAATTTCTAAACTTTCTTTATTAGCAATTGGTCTGGTATACATGTGAATGGTCTGCAACACACAGAAATTGGCACCATATATAAGACACCTGTATAATTTGATACGTAATGGCTTCTTAGATGGGCTAATACTGGAAAATCAACAAGTATTGGGTTTAAGACATATTCTGAAGATTAAGGATAATTTAATGGAATTACACAGATACATTGTGAGAAGTGAAATCTAGCCTTAAAAGTTAAGATATGGGACACCCCTACTGAAAACTCGTATTTACCCCAGTAATGTTTTTACTTGATAAATTAACCATGGCTATGGATCACTCTTCTGAGCAGACTTACATAGAAAAGTGCAAGAAAAACAATGCCAAATTAAGATGGTCTTGTCGGAAGAGATTTTCTTCTACAAAAGACATAGATTTCTGTGAATGGCAACCACAGGAACACAAATTGGGGTAGAGGGAGCAGGTAGGATTGAAATACAGCCAACAGTTTACAAAAGTGCTCTACTTTTCTGTTATTCAGTAACATCAAAGCAAAAGAAATAATCATTAGAGCTTTTACATAGTTCCACATTAAATCTATCTATTTTGAATACCTGGAAATGTCAAAATAATTTGAAAAAAAACTGAGGAAAAGGATTCATATTACTTTTAGGAGGTTGCATCAATCCTCTTAAAATTGTACCAAACAGTTGGTTTCAATCATTGAAAACAGAAGGTTTGTAAGCAAAATAAATATTCAAAAGGAGGCCGGGCATTTAGAAAGAGCTGTATATACAATGCTGATCCAATATCAGCCATTACTTCAAGAGTCTCAGGATTAACTTCAATCAGTCTAAGTTCATGTTTAATTGCTGCTGTTGCTGGGTAGTGTGTTATACTCCCCCCTTGCTCTTACACAAAGCAAACTGGCCCAATTTCAATTCCAAATTCCTGGTCGGTACTGCCAATGTCCACGGGTGCAATATCGATGATCGGTAAGCGTGCCACGTTCTGCGTTCTGTACTCAAAAACAGTCTTGCCCACGTTCCCATTACGTTTCTGGGGGGAAAAAAATTAAAAATTAGGCCAGGGCTCATGTCAAAACCAGCCTGAAGTGCAGCTGGTGAGTCAGTTGTCTGATTGTTCAGGGGGGTGTCACTGCATCTTTGCTGAGTAACACCCTGAGCAATACTGTCTGCACTACACCTGGGTTATTATGAAATGTCTCTAATGAGCAGATCAGATCTATCAGACTGACACATCAGGGCTGATTTTTCTCTTATGCTATGAAATTTTTCTCTACATGTTCATAATATGTGCCTTCACCCATAATTGTGGGCTTACTTTAAAGCACAGAGAGTACTTAACTTTTTTCAGGTGCAAAACTAGATTTAGAAATATTTGCCAGTATGTTGGTCTTGGCTGAAACTGCTCTTGAACATGAAAAATCTACTACTTGCGGGTTTCTGTGCCCACCATGAACTTTTAGGGAGAGTTTTCCTTTCCAGCTCAGACATAGTACCAGTAAGTTTCCTCCTCAGTATTGCTGCAATAATCTTGACCATCTGGCAGACAAAAGTTTACCAGTTTGTGTGATTCCACTCAGAGCTAAACAAGTACTGGGAAATGCAAAATGCAGAGATATGTATTTCAGAATGCTCGTTAAGAAGGAATATGCGTATAGCCACTAAATAGTGCAGACTTTTATTATGTGAAGCTAGAATTATAGCAAAATCCCTGTTTGATCAGTTATGTCCACAATTCATTACAAAAATCCTGCAGAACTTTAATTACTTCCTTGTGTGGGTGGTTTTTTTTCTAAATCAAGAGAGAAGGGAAAAGGTACAAAAGTCCTTTTGGGCAAAACCCCCAAACTTACAGAGCAGCTGTCATGCAGAACAGTGTATCTGAAGCGGCTGTTTCCCTCTGCCTTGATCTCCAGGTCATTGGCCCCTTTCAGAATCACAGCTTTCTTCAAGTTCTTCGTCTGGTCATCCATGTAGCCAACACTGTTTTTGCAAAGGTAGGTGATGTTCTGAGAAGCTTCCTTGGACAGGAGGCGCAGGAATGTCATCTGAGTGACAGCTGTATCCCCGTACACAAACTTTGGAGATAAAGAAATAGATCAATTAACAGGACACTGAAATTAGGAGTTGGTGAATTTAGAAACATCTGCCATTATTGTCATCTTTCAGACATGACTAGGAGGAGCCCTATTACATAAAATCTAAGGGTGGTTTCTTTTTTAATTTACTGCCAGTTCAGGACAAAAAAACTTAGACATTCTGTAGCAGGGAGAATTTTGAACATAATTCTCTGCAACTGCACAAGTCAGAGGAAGTTTGGCCTCCACAGATATGCCAAGCTTTGGAATGAATTCTGCCTCACTTCTGAAATAATATGAAATAATGCATCACATATGAAATAATGCATCAGAGCAACCTTGAAGCAGGTAGAAACATCAAGCACAGAAAACTCTTTTACAATGCACCTGATATAATGCAAATTTATTAACTTGCTTTCTGTAGGGTTTGTATTGTATTTAGAAGCAGAACAAAGTTTGACTATATGGGCCTTATAAACAAACAAAGTTTTCATATGGGCCTTATAAACTAATTGATTTGCACACGAGTTTGACAAATGTTTCACAAAGTGTCAGTGTTTCTATAAAAAAAAAGCAATTTTTCTACAAGACAAATTCTAAAATTACTGACTTTTTTTTTTTTTACCTTGTTCATGCAGGTTCCATTTTATTCATGTTTTATGAATCATTGCAACACATAAAACAACAGTCAAGAATGACTAAAAGTTTATACATTTCACTGAAACCAGTGAAGAGAACATCTTATTCATTGGTACTGTCATAATGTATAAAGTGTGGTACCTCTGTTTAGTAATCTTGGACACATTTATTATTTAGAATCCATAAGGAGTGCACTTGACTATTAGATGGCTCTGACAAGTGTTTCAAGAATATTGAAACACTCTTTTTTAGTATTCCTGAAGATAATTTATTCCTCCAAAGAGTAGATGCCTTACAAACCCCTCTGTGTAGCTCTGCAGGCATCTAAACATCAACTGGGATGTGTTGGGTCATGGCAAGACTTCCTGAATTTAGTAATAAATGAAAGCATCTCCAAAAAGCAATCAATATCACATCTGTTCTCAGCTGTTAAAGTTCTGAACTGTTTTCAGTAATCCAGTTGATAGCAAGCATTATTTTTCACACACCAAATACTGAATTTAAAGATAATAACACTCTATGAAATAACATTTGAAGATATTCTCTGTGGTTTTGATAAACTTGGAATAAAAATGGCAAAAACTAGTTAATAAATTATATACTTCACAAAAGGTAAACTTTTTTTATTTGTCAGGATCATTAAACCCAATCTTAGAAGTTACCATAGAGGAAAAACCCAGCAGAAAGGTGAGTGAAATTTTATCTGCCTAGGGACTAATGGATTCATCATGGATCAACCTGATCATATGATAGCAATATACTTTCATTCAAAAACAAATTTATAAAGTAAGTTTTGTAATTTTTAGCAGTATAGAGTTTTCTGAAACTGAAGGGAAGATTAGAATTCAGTTAAAACAGCAGGGATCTGGATTATGTATCAGGGTAGAAGTACAGTTGTTTAAGGACAAAACAGAGATTTAGAAAAAGACTGATAGAGAAGCTGATGTTTTTGTCCAGCAGTGGTCTGCTTTAGCCAATCCTGCATTAGATGCACTTGCATTCAGCTTTTTCCTACTTACTTCCTGTCTTTATTATACAATACTAACAATCAATTGGCTATAAGCCAGTCAATCACCAACTATAATGTTGTGACTGTAGCAGAACCTGCTCAGAGCAGCAGATGACGTTCAAAACCACAAGGCAACAAGCTTCACAAAAGCCAATTCTTAGGAGTGACTGTATTTATTTACCTGTGATCCCCTGTTCATATCAAGGCCATACCAAATAGGCTTTAAGTCAGAGGACTTGCTGGCCCACCACGTTTTGCGGGGCACAGTGGATGGATTGGCAGAAATGCAGGTCTCCCCAGTTTCCATGTTGCAGTACACTTTTATAGCATCTTCAACACATCCTTGGTTAGGATCAATCCAATATTCACCTACAAAGAACATAAAACGTGACTCTGTTATATTACAAAGATGTGGAAACCCAGGGCACCAGGAATATATTTCTGTCTGCTCTGGGGTGTCCTGACCCCCAGGGGAGCACTGACTTTGACCCTCATTCATGGAGAAAGTTTTCTAGGCTTCAAGATAGACTAGAATCAACAAAAGTGTAAAATAGGTTATAAAGAGTAGTGTACGTGTATCACTTGGTGAGAAACTTAGGTTTTGGAATTTTTTGTATGTTGTGGATGGAAGCAAGATGGAGGGCACAGGATGTTGTCCTGGGTTTCTTCTTCATGCTTCTTCTTCCTTCTTCTTCATGGGTTTGGGTGGCATTTTGTAATTAGGCAGAAAAGTTCACATTGCAGGCTCTTTGGGATCAGATATTGGTTAAAAGGGAAAATAATCTAGGCGTCACTTCTTAATTGGATAGCTTAGTATTAAAAGACCTTGTAACAAGAGATTGTTAGCCATTTTGTGCCTTCTAATGAAGAGCTGCCAAACTCACAGTAGTGAGACTGTTTTACTGATAAGAAATAATAAACACTTGAGTCCAAACATGAACTACTGTCTCAATGCCTTCAATCCAGACACAGAAAAACCGACGACTGGAACCCCCACGCAAAGATTTTTGAAACAACTGGGAAGACATAAGCACAATTATGTTGCAGCAGTGCAAAGCAGTGCCCAAGGCCATGCTGGACATGAGGCAGCCTCAGAGGGCCCAGAACAGAGGTGTGAACACTCACCGCTCCTCTTGGAGGGGTGGCACAGCTTCAGGTCATCACAGGTCCGTGCTGGGTGCTTCTTGGAGCCATCGGGGCTGCGCATGGTCTCGATCTGGCTGCTCAGGGACTTCAGCGTGGCGTGGACTCCTGGGTCTGTTTTATTGTGGTCATCAGGGGCTGCTTCATCTTCAGTGAACTCTGGTAGTGGATCGGCCATGGCATCATCGTAGTGTCCCATGATGTCACCAATGGCAGCGGTGAGGTGGCCTGGAGGCCCTGGAGGGCCAGGAGGACCAGGCTCACCTGGTGGGCCCTAAGGTTCAAAACAAAAAGGCAACAGAGGTCCAGTAGAGTAATTATTATGCCAAATGATAGCAAAGTCTGCCACCAAAAAAAAACCCCCAAAACTCTGGGGCCAGTCACTCTAAAGCACAGGGAAAAATTCAGATATAAAGAATTCACCTTTCAAAATCTGCATGTGAGGTATTATTCACTCTGTTCATGTCCTCTTTGACTCCCTTAATGCCTTGCTTGACTTTTTCTTACTTCTGATTTTAAAATTAGTAGCTGGAAAAAGTCTCCAAGGAATGCCCTCATTCTCTTTGTTAAACCTGTCCCTCCTTGTTCAGATCCCTTCCTAATAACTTTATTTCTTAAAATTCCTGCTTTCCATAAGTTGCCTCAGAATCATTTTCCTGGATGGAAAATTTGGCACTAGAAACATATTCATATTTATCCAGTGGAGTGCTGAGCTCTCTGGCCACAGAACTCCGGTCTTTCTGTGGGACAGAATCTACATCATCCTTACTAGGAAGAGCAGGTGTTTTCCTGACTAAGTAAATTCTTCCAAATTGTGGGTTGGGAGGTCCTTCTGTCACCATGAACCAGGACACATGAGAAGATGTCTGTTAATAAGCATATCTCACCCTGCCAGCCCTTCTCTGGCAACACAAAGTCCATAATGCACCTCCAGGTGAATTTTGATGCTCTGCTGCACCAGGTGGTCGATCAGAACTGGCCTTTCCTTTGAGAGTCATTACTTCAGAACTCGGCCCAGCATGAAGGCCAGCTGGGCTCAGTGTTACAGTTTGGGCAGTTTATTTGGAGTGAAGGACCTCCCTAACACATGGCACAGGGGAGGAGGGTGCTGCCAGTCAGGCAGGTGGCTGTGCTCACTCTCTGGGACTGCCGGCTTTGAGCCACTGCTGGCCTGTGCTTGGGCCTGAGGGTTTAGGGCCCAAGTGGCCAAACAGCCGTGTTGGACCACAGATCCTGCAGGATCCAGTAAGCCACCTGCAGAACTACATCCAGGTCAGCCTAAGGAGAGCACAGGTGGATGAGGCTGGGGTCATCCCAGCTTCAGAAGATGAAAATGAGTAAGAAATTAACCCTTTCCATACAGTTATCCAGGATGTTTGTTGGAGAAACTACCACATTTTATCATTTGTCTTGAGCTCATAGATGTTCAAGAAAATAATGTGATGGACTATAAAAAAGAATCTGATTATTTGAAGATAACCTTTTCCCCCATATTACCATCAATTTACCTCAGGTCCAGCTTCTCCCACAGTCCCTCTAACACCAGGAGGCCCAATTGGCCCGAGTGGACCAGGACTTCCATCTTTTCCAGAAGGACCAACTGGACCTGGAGGACCCTAGAAAATATAGGAGACAGATGGAATGTCTTTTAGCATTTAATAACAAAGTTTTACAAAACAGCCCATTATAAGAAATATCTTGTCAGGAAGCAATCTGATTACTTGTGCCTATTACCAAACTTTTTAAAATCACCTCTTTTCTTCTTCTGTAAAAGTAAGAATGCAGTTTAAAAGCTGCTCTTCTCAACTGAATCATCTCAGATAATATAACTTGTCTCACTGTCTATCTTCTTCCTTAACCATTTAGTTGGGATCAGTTCCAGATTCCAGATGCTGTACAGACTGCAGTAGCTTCTGTACACCCTCAGACACAGGCTCAGAGGTAGATGTAGATACCTCCCTTGGATGTTCCCAAGGGACAGTATTTCTCCTTTGTTTTTGGGTTAATGACACACATGGGGGATGAGTGGCAGAGCTGCCACATGCATGGCTTTGTATCAGCTGCAGCAAAAGTGTTTGTAAAAAGAGACTGCAACCCTGTAGTCATTCTGAGCCAACATTTTTATCTACAAAAAAACTGCACTCATGACAAAGCTTTATTATATTAAACAAGGTGATGTCTCAGCAAAAGATATTAGGGTAATGACCACATGATATCAAGGTCAATAAAAGTCATTGAAATACAAGTGATGCAGAAATAGACATCTGAGTAAGAAAAAAAATCATAAACCCCAAACAAGAAAAACCTTAAAAGTTATACTCACCCGTGGACCAAATGGGCCTGGAATGCCAGGGCTGCCCTGTTCACCAATTGGACCCTAAACAGAAGAAATTATCATATCATTGTGCTATTTACAGCATATTGCTTTAGTTTTAAGGTATTAGTGTGTGATACACACAATTTGGTATGAACAGGATTAAAAAGTACATAAATAATGGGTGGTACCTTTATCTAATCCCTTAGTAACTAATAAAATTTACTGGTGCTTGGCTGTAAAGCTGTTTCTCTAGAAAAGCCCTGGTTTCAAGGTATTTAGAACCAGAGTGGCTTACAAAAGAGTAAATGATAGCACTGTCACCAAGTGAAAAGGTAATTTGGGTGTCAGACTTTTTGTTGCTGCTGTTCCTGTGCATTGAAACTTCCAACGTTTTCACAGCACCAGTGAACAAATGTTAAATTTAAAAAAAAAAATACACCCAAACAAAAAAACAAAAAAGTTTTCCATGATATTTCCATTCAATTGACAAGAAAATCACAAAGTTCTTGAAAATATTAGCAGAAGATGCTCTCACAGTCCTTTTGGGATGGATTTTGCACTGGATTTGTTGACTCTAATGAATTCAAAAACTGCCAAAAAGCATTTTTCACTCTAAACTGCTTATCTCAAACTACCAGCTTTTGTGACCATCTTGTGCTGACAGGTCATTAGCTGTAAGGGATTTGCCTTGCAAAGAGAACAAGAATAGAACACACATCTTGCAACAACAGGTTTACCTCATCAGACAAAAGTATTTTAAAATTGCATTAAAAATATTAGCAAGTACAGACACCAGGCCACTCAAACATCTTGTGGGGAAAAAATAACTAATTTGCTTTTTTTCCACTTTAAATAACTATGTTCCTGATATACCATTTAAGTACCAAGCAAATAAAATTATAGTAAAAGCAGAACAACTTACAGGAGGGCCAGGAAGGCCTTGAAGTCCAGTGAAACCCCTGTGTCCCTTCTGGCCCCTATCACCTCGATCTCCATTGTCACCTTTGTCACCACGAGGTCCTTGGGGACCCTGTAAATATCAATGACGAAATGTAAAATTCTGAACTGGGAAAAAAACTCCAACCTCAAAACTCCCTCATTTAATTTTAGACACTGCACTCAGAGCTCCTTCCCTTTTAAAGCCAGAAAGATTATGATGTTGAGGCAGCTCCAAGAAACTTAATTTTTTACCAAAGAATAAGTAAATAATTACAGAAAACTGTGCTGTGCTTAAATACAGATGCAGCAAATTTACTTTACTTAGCTACATAATACAGTAAAAAACCCATGGAACTGTACTAATGACAAATAATTTAGAAAACCATTTTTTTTAATATTAATGTATTTCTTACTGTATATGGCAGATGATTTTTTTTAATGAGATTGAAATATTAAGGATCTCTCACAGACTCATTATGATAAAGCCTATTTTCAGTATGAAATCCTCCAGGCTGCATCTTTACTTCTCACAACTTCTTTCACCTTCATTAGGATTAAAGTACAATGGAAGTTACATTCCCTAACTACAGACAACAACATCCTGGCAGCACAAACACCTTGTTCCCATTACTGTCACAATTTCATTGTTAGTTTTGATAATTGCAGACTTCTTACACTAATTCAAGTATCATTGCAAAACGTGGCTGCTGTTTTCAATTCCATATTTCTCAGCCCAAATTACATGCTAAATTTCTCAATGCCAGATTCCAAATAGTTTATCTATGGCATCATTATCACTAACTACTCAATAAACTTTACTGTCTCTCAAATGACATCTGCTTAGGGACAGGATAACATTGTTTTGAATTTCCCAAGTTTGCAATTAATTTTCTGTTCCAGGCTTGGATTGTAAAAGACTTATGTAACATAAAAAAAGAGGAGTTTTGTTTATTTTCCTTTTCAGACTGAAGCTGGAAGATCATGAGTTGAATTTAGGCCTTTTAATGGGAACAGGTGATTTTGTTGTATTTCTGCCATTTTTATCTAAAAACATCCCTTTTTGCTAAGTATTCATTTCCCTACCCCTTATTTAGACCAGACTCCAGCCATTTGCCAGCTCAGGTCCTACCATTATCCAGACAGCAATATGCTCCAAATAAAGAGGCTTCCAAAGCACTACTGGAGTATCCAAATACAAATATCCAAATCTGTGCAGCTTTGCAGCTCAGAACTACCTGCACCCACTTGCAGCCAGAACACAAGGTGAAGCCTTGCTTGGCATTCTCATTTGGGCTGAATTCCTCACACACTTTCCTCAGTGGTATCTTAGACAAAACCACAGTGACCATGGGCAACTTACAGGCAAACCTCTCTTTCCTGCACGGCCTGGGGGACCCATGGGACCTCGAGAACCCTACAAAGATTGCATACGGAAAAAATGTGAGGCAATGCATGAACACCATACACAATATAAGTTTTTGATAAACTAAGTATTTTTTTAAAAAGCATCACTTACAGTTTCACCTCTTTGACCTGCATCTCCTGGAGGGCCAACAGGACCAGGAGTTCCTGGACCTCCTGGAGAACCTGGTAAGCCTGCAGGGCCAGGTTCACCACGATCACCCTGCAAAGCAGAATTTCAACTGTTTATCTGAAGAGGATTGGTCTAGACCAATGTAACAAAACTGTAGCACTGCCAGTCTATTTTTGAGCAATTGCAACCTACAAAGATATTCCTGCTGCAAGAACTCAAGTCTGAGTTTGTGGCAGCAGATGTTCTTAGCCTCTTAGCCAGGCATCCTCAGCTTTGAGAAGTACTATATTCAAAGCTGGGATACACTTTCAGAACAAGCTCTCCATCCAGGTTAACTGAATGAAAAGAAAATCTACAATAAGTCAAGAATAAAATGGGGATTTGCAGAAGAAAATTAAGAAAAGCATATATTCTTACACGTTCTCCAACAGCTCCATCTCGTCCAGGAGTACCATCATTACCAGCAGGTCCCTGGAGTTACAGAATAAAAATAGAGCTATTGATTAACTCTGTAATCCTGCATTTCTAGAAGAATTATAAAGCTGTTCTCCACCTCTGACTTCAAGTCAAGGAGAATGACCATGTTTTTTTTTGCATGCTACAATGCTGTAATACTTACTTCTGGACCAGCTTCACCTACAGGCCCAGTGGCACCTGACTGGCCAATAGGTCCTGGGGGACCTTTGTCACCAGGTGGCCCTGTGGGACCTTGCTTTCCTGGAGTCCCCTAAAAAAAGATGACAAATATCATATAAAAATTTTAATCACAAAACAAAGAAAGCACTAAAAACCTGCTGCCTGCCAAACTACTACTGTCAGACTGAAATATCATCTACATTTGTGAATGAAAAAACCCCTGATATTTAAAGAAAATGTTCTTACATAACTTGAATATGTATTTAATATACTTTGTATTTTTAAGAAGTTACTGATAAATCAGTAAGTCTGATGTCATTATCTGCAATAGGTATGGTGGTTTAGATTTCAGAAAAATATAATGAAGTTTGAAATAATTAACATGACTTTTCTGTCTCAACACCAAGAAACCTTGTTAGCCTAGAAAAATTTCTGGCCAACTTTAGCTATAAAGTGACTTCATGGATCCAGTGGTAATGACAGATCCTTCATATCAATCCTTTTACTAATGGATTTAATACTTTTTAATTGCTTGATGTACTGGATCATGAGGCTATCCAACAAATATCTATAAATCCTACATGAATGCAAAAATGCAAAGAGAGCTCAAGTGGCAATTAGGAAGGCTGTAGTTCACAATTTATGAAACAGTGCTTGCAGAGTTTTTACTCACATTCAAGAAACCTTTGGGTAGATAAATGAGTGTGAGGTTGTTTTTTTCAGGGATCAAGTATTAAGTCAAATAGGAGCATGGAAAGAGTCATAAAGTTCTGGAATGGCCTTCCCGGGGAGGTGGTGGAATCATCATCCCTGGATGTGTTTAAAAAAGACTGGATGTGACACTCAGTGCCATGGTTTAGTCGAGGTATTAGGGCATGGGTTGGACTCAATGATCTTTAAGGTGTCTTACAACCTAGTCGTTCTGTAAATTTTAGACAAAAGCCTTAATGCTATTATTCACTTACTCTTAATTCAGGTTCAGACTTTCCATTATGGCAGAAACAAAAAGGAAGTAAACCTCATGCATTTACAAAATATTAAGTTCTTTACTATCTTTCTCTATTCACTCCTGCAACTGGAGTTTTCCAACTTTCTCCTCATGCTAAGGAGCACTACACTGCAAATCCCACACAGAAATTCCCAGGCCGGTGGCACATGGCCTGGTGGTCACTTACTGCAGGCCCTGGCAGCCCAGGCATGCCTCTCTCCCCTCGCTGTCCTGGCATTCCAACAATTCCTCTCTGACCAGTAGTTCCTGCTGGGCCAGGGGGGCCATCTGGGCCCTGAAATCCACAGAGGAGAAAGCAATGTCACTGTTATGTCAGCAGTAACAAACAAAGAGAGTGAGCCTGGAGCTGGTGGAGGGACAATCAAGGGACGTACCGGCTGCCCATCATCCCCCGGGTCACCCTTGTCCCCAGGGCCACCAGGAGGCCCAGTTGGCCCTCGATCTCCCACACGGCCATGAGAACCAGGATCACCACGAAGACCTGGGGGACCTTCTTTTCCTGGTTCACCAATAGGCCCAGCAGGCCCTGGGGCTCCCTAAAAAAATGAAAACACCTCATTACATTGTACCCTTTTCTGACCAGGACAATAAAATTCTAAGGACTGTGTTTCAATTAACTATAAATGCATGCTCTGAGGCTAACATATGTGAATGAGCTAAAAGCTATCATCTCTTTTATGATCAAATAAATGAAATTAAATAAATGTCAAACAATGTCCAAGTTCCATCCATCTCCTCCCCCCAGTTTTCAATTCCAAACTCACTCATTTAAAAGACACTTTTTTTTATTTCTCTCTTTTTTGGGTTTTTTCTTTCACCTCATGTATATAACCACTGCTAGAAAACTCACCCTTGCCCATTCTTTCTAACACCACCAAGCTAAAGTTCATATCCAAACTTTTCATTTCCATGGTACAAATTAGTGTTTCAACAGACCTTTGTTCATTTCTCAAATACTTGTAAAATACTCCACGTGTGTATTAAGTTTTCCATAAACTTCACATTTGATAACCTTACAATGACTGCAAGTTGTTTTTTTCATCATAACATTAACAGGCATATGAAGCATGACACAGTTCTCTGTGTGGAGGTCAAGTCTCAACTTGATCAACAGCTAGTATTTTTTTATAGTGCTGAAAATGTTTAAACAGATTTTGTGTTTGAGGGTTTGAGTTTATTTTAATGGAACTTATAACCAACTCCACCAATGAGAGAACCCAGCAGAGGCTCTTTCTTTTCCAAAAACTGTTGTAATTTCAATCACCACTAAAAGGACAAAAAGTAAAATATAGAGGAAAATATAAATTGGAATTTTTTTATTCCTCCAAGCAATCAAGTCGTTGAAGCAATTTGAGCAGCAATTTGAAAGATTAATTAACCCAATGGAAAGGTTTGGACCAGTATCAGGAATTGGACCAAGCTGAAGACTAATGAGCTTTATTTAATGACGCAAACAATCAGTCACAGAAGTGAGTGCTGATAAACTGTTCTCTTCAATAGCATCAGGCCATAAACACTGGTTCACCTTTCTTTCTTTATTTAACCTTCAGATTCTTGGTGACCATTTTATAAAACATACCCACTAGGAAAATGATAACCAACTTACAGTAGGTCCTGGGGGCCCCACTCTTCCAGCAGATCCCGGAAATCCAGTAGCACCCTAAAAAAAGCTCCTTTTTAATGCCATCTTTATCAAAAGAAACACAGCACTAGTTACCTCAAATGTTCTTGGCTGAATTAGTGGGCAAATTATATTTACATACTGAAAAAACAAGCTGAGATAAGGAATAATACACACATTACATAAAACTTCTGTATTAGATTATCTGCAGTCAGGTCTCCACACATAATATCTACTTACAGGTGGACCCTGAGTTCCTCTACCACCTTTCAGACCAGGAACACCTGGAGGGCCCTAAAAGGAAAGGAGAAAGAGAGGGATGATAGTGAGCACCCAGAACTTTTTTAAATTACCAAGATCAGCCTATGTCACTGGTTCTGAGAGGATTTTATTTGTACTTACTGGGGGACCATGAGACCCAGAAAGACCCTGTGGTCCTGGAGATCCAGCATCTCCTTTCTGTCCAGGTTCTCCAGGTTCACCTTTCACACCAGGCTGACCATCAGGGCCCTATAAGAAAAATTATTTAGAAGAAACATCAGGGCAGGCAACACCAAATCTTTCCTAACAAAATAATTCTGTAGAGAACTTTTAAAAGGGTAAAAATGAAAATACCAGGGGTAAAAATCAGTCCAGGAAACACTGTATTTGTTTAATGATTCAGCACGGTCATTAGAAGACCACACATGACATTTTCTAAACATTCTCTGAAGCCAGTATTTCCATTTTAAATATTTTACTTATCTAGCTCACAATTTTCTTCTCTTTAGATTTTCTATTTTCCTCAGCTGCTACAAAACAAACATTGCCTTTTCTAGGCTTTTTTTCCCATCAAGGGAAGCAGGTGCAAGACCGTGAAAGGGATCCTGAAACAGGATATTTAGGCTGTGGGAAAGCTGAGGGTATTCCAGTCCATCTGGTCCATCACCTCATTCCAGCCTTCACTACTCATGGCACAAATCTTTGCTACCTTCAGTAGACACATTTTAACTTCCCCCATTTTAATCTCAGAGGAGCAACATAACATACTAATGAAAATATGAGATCTGGTGAACAATTACATAATCTTAACAAGAAAACCACTTTTCAACTGTCCAGGATGCTTATTGGCTCTTTCCTTCACTTGATATACTGATGAGAGAAAGAAACAGCTCTTTTTGCAGCAAAAATGTGATTCCCAATCCAGAACACCACAATATTATTCATAATGAAGGAAATGAAGTGTGTCAGAGCATGAGGAAAGGAAACTCGTTAGTGTTCCAAAACACATACCGGGGGACCAGCAAAACCAACAGCACCAGTTGGGCCATTTTCTCCTCGGGAACCCTGGGCAGAAAAATTGAAATAACTGTATTTAAAAAATATCATTCTATAGATATTATCAGTTCCAGCTCAATATATCAGAAAGGATGTTAACTCTTTACTGTTGTAAGTGTCACTATACTTTTGCTCTATTAATCAGAATCAAATGATCTTGTAATCATAAAATAAAGGATGTTAGCTACGATGTTAAAAGCAGCTATGTGTTCAAGACTATATTAAGCTTTCAGAATTCACAGATGGAAAGCACAGGTGAGTATTAAAACAGCATTAGGAGAAATTCTGGTCACAACCCACCCCTTCCAGGGAGGGCTAAAGAGCACACACTTCATTCAACCTACCACTCCAATCACAGTGGGGAAAAAACACAGTAGTTCAAAGATGTACTCTTCTATAAGGTCACAACAGGCTTTGACTGAGCTTTCCACTCAACATTTGCTTGGAAAAGAAGTAGCTGGAGGTTGCCAACTCCAGCACTCCCTAAAAGGGTGGAAGCTGCTCCAAGTTATACTGGAAATAAGAGTGTTCTGATTTATGACAGGGACATAATCAATTTCAAGCAGTATGAAGGATCTAGAAGGGCTGAGCCTCTAATTCCCTAATTGAAGTCAACCCTTAAAATACTTCAAATCACTAATAGATGGAAGATGACAAGAGTTACATAACTGGATGAACTAAGCATTACCTCTGCGCTTTGCCCGTTAAATATTTGTTTATGTGCAGTGGTATCTGCTAGGGGCAAGCTTTTAAAAGCATTGACACAATTACAAGTGGTGGCATCGTTTCAGGAGTGAGGTAAGTGAGGGTGACTCTCTAAAGTTTGCCCTAAAACAAGTGTAAGTCACAGGAAGAAAATCTGGTAATACTTTTGCAAGTGCACAGCAACAAGTCAGTACTTCACTCTTGGCTACAGAGAAAGGGAAAGAAAAAGGAGAAAATTTATCAGCAAATAAAAAAAATGCTTGGAGTTTGGATCAGCATTAGGTATTATTAACTTATACCAGACAAAAGAAAAAAAAAAAAAAGCATGTTTACTCACAGGGTTTCCACGAGAACCAGGAGGACCAACTAGCCCTCGAGGACCTGGTTCACCCTTAAAATAAAATGAAATAATTTTATTTCCCAAGTAACTAACTTGTTTGGTCATTAAAATACTAATAAAGTCTGATAATATTTAGAAACTTCAGTAGGGAAAGGAATAAACATCTGTTTACCTTCTCACCAGTGGGACCTGCTGGACCCATTGGGCCTATTGGACCAGGGAGACCCTTTTGAACAAATTAAGATAAAAGGAAGTTAGAAAAGTGATGCTTCAAAAATAAAGTTTATAACTTCTCATATGTTACCTTTTTCCCTTTATCCTTTTTTATTCCTATTATATTTCGCTTTTTCCTCATATATTACCTATTTACCCTTTCTGTTCCTTTGAATTCTTTACTTTGTCTCTGGAAACTTATTTTATCATCTTTATCTAAAATTGACTTGCATTTCCTCTCCCAATAACCAAACTCCCCACAAAAGATCTGCTTTCCTTCATTCTCTCTTTCTTCTCTAAGTTCATCATCTGGTCTATGCAGTATCATGAATAAGGCCAATGATATAAAAAACCAAAAGCCGCAGCTTTATTTTACTCTCACAAAAAGGAATCAAGTAATTTTTCCCCACTTGCACAGAGCTCTCTTTCTTTTATACTTTTAAAATTATTTTTTAAGTATCCATCATTTTTTCTGCAGATTCATTTAGATTTCACAAACTACTCAAAAATGTCCCTTATCTCTTCATAAGGCAGGCAAATAGGTTGCAAACTCTCTATCCAAACCCACCAACTCCACATAATGATCCTTTAGCCCACCATTACTTCACCTGTTCATTAACTCCCATAAGCTCTAAACATCCCTTACAATGAATAAGTACAGCTCTGTATCTTTGGTTAATGTTTGATTTAGATAACCAATTCCAGCTCACAGATAATAACTTTATTAGAGCTTCTATATAGTAGGGTTTTTCAAAAAAATGTTTCCTCTTTAACAATAAATGTAGTCTAGGACAGGATCCTTGTATTTTCACTGTACCTCAGATTTCCAAATGCTTAGCAGTGAGTACTCCAACTGGTTTGTAAAACCCAAGAATTTCAGATATATTCTCAATTCATGTAAAAAGTAACTCAAATAACATCTGGGAAGGAAAAATGGTCAGTGCATACAAAGAAAACCCAGTGCAATTGAGATTGTTGGACAGTTGGTCTGTGCAGCAGAGTATGTGCAATGTGTCTTGAACACATCTTGAGCAGACCAAAGATTTTATTAATGCAATGGAGATTCAAAACTTTCTAGAAGCACCAGCAACTTACTGCTTATGTGAAGCTTAGTACATTTACAGGAATTTTCACCTGTGAAATTTAGGACAGATTGTGGGCAACTCAATGGAGACAAGGAGGAGGAGTCTTAGTCCAAGACTGAGAGCTGGAAGGTTTGCTTTTTGCCTATTCATCTCTGCCTGTTCATTTGTTCATATTTTTTACCATAGTCAACTCAGACGAATCCCACATCAACTGTGAATCCTTTCCACTGAGCTCTTAACCTGCATTACTGATGATACCAAACAGGGGCTTGGAATACAGACACCCCAAAACTTTTTGCACGGCAGTCTTGAAAAACTTGAACATTTGGAGGGTGAGGCAATGACTGTAAAAGCATTACATACCATGATAACACTGCATAGTGTTTAACTCCACAAGCTGAGTGCCCTAGCACAGTAAACAAACTGTGTGTGAACAGTAGGTCTAAAGAGAAGGACAGATTTACTTACTCTTGCCCCATCGTTGCCAGCTGTACCTTCAGCACCTTTCTCACCTACGCCACCCTATGGAAAACACCCAGAAAGTCCCAGTTATGGCACTGAATGCTGAGCAGGTCATACCTTGGAATAACTGCAGAGTTAAGGGACAGGTCATGCTACTCAGGAGGACAGCAATAAACACACTTACTCTATCACCCTTAGGGCCAGGTGTGCCAGCAATCCCTCTCTCTCCAGGCATGCCCTGAAGGCCTGGTGGTCCTGGATCTCCAGGTGTCCCACTAGGGCCTGGGCTTCCCTGGAACAAAAAACAAGTTGTTGCCTATTCATCTGGGAAGCATCTTTGTCTCCAGGCTGCAGAACATGTTGTGCCTGTGTTGAAGTCTCTGGGGTACAGTTTTAAGTAATAATTTTATCTGAAATTTGGACTTTATTTACATCCAAATACTTTTCTTTTCCCATCGTGTTACTCAGGAAGTTCAACTGTAATACCGTAGTTCTTCCAAATACATTAATATTTAATCAGTGCATACTGGAGATGAAAACAGCCAAAAAGAGAAGCTTGAGAATCATTCTGCCTTGACCTTGATGTCACACAGATTTAGTATAGAAGCTAGGTACAGCTAGAAGTTTCCAGGGGCAGAGATGCTTATGTCTATTACAGGTCTCACAAAACTAGAGGCACTCCCTGCTTGACCTGACTTTGCTGGCCTGGTCACACCCACAGCAGGTGCATGCATGCAGGCATGAAGCTTTCAGCATTTTCTTTTAACTGCTCAGCCCTGCCAAGTGTCTTTGTGTAAACTGGCATGGCTCTTACAACATTGCTAGAAGGTTTTCTGCAAGTCAGAAAATGGTTTTGCCCAATTCTACTGTGAATTCTCAACATTTAAGTATGTTACAAGTTTTTAATATTGTTATAATCAGAATTGTGTATCCTTCCTTATACAACAGAGATGCCTTTCATATTTATAATATAAAATCTCTCTCTTATGTTCACTCAAATGAGCAGAATTACACATCACATCACTGCAGCAATGCAAATCTCTACTTAGTTTACCTTTGGGCCATCAGGACCATGACCTCCAGCCATACCCTTTTCACCCTGGATTCCTGAGGCACCTGGTTCTCCCCTTTCCCCTGGATTGCCACGTTCTCCCTACAAAATGGAAGATTATAATTTATTTACAAGGCAGGATAGAATTCTGGTATCCTAAATACACCATAAGCGCAGTAGAGCCTGTGAACAAATTCTAGGAGAACTGATTAAATAAAAAATAGCTTTATGCTTTTGCTGTTAGAGGTGGAGGAAATATGTTGCTCGGCAAACTAAAAACTCTTATTTCACAGCATAAACCAAATAATTTAGCAGCTAGTACTCAACACCACTTCAGAAGCTACAAAATTATTAAAGATGGTAGATTTTACAGAAACTATCTTAAAACATATCCATATTTATGCCCATTTTGTTGGTGGGGAAAAAGGTCAAATACTGACTTTAGCTGTTAAAGTCCATGTTACGCACCAATTTCTAACCTCAGGGAACTGTTATGAATATTTAAACTCTGAAAGAAAACACTTACCCTGGGGCCCAATGGACCAACAGCTCCAGGATCTCCAGGCACACCCTAAGAACAAAATTCACCATTAGAATGAAATCATTATTCATAACTTTATAGTTATGGAAATTAGAGACAAACATTTTTATTTCCAAAGTACTGTGAATGTAGATGGCCAGTTCTAAATCCTATCTGTCAATGACAAGAGGTGATAGTCCAGCTCTGTCCAAGAACACAGATTATCGCAATTATTTTATGCCAAAGCAGTTTTTAGACAGCCTGCAGACTACATCAGTCAGTAAGTATTTTGAAACAGAGTGGGAAATTCAATTAAAGAAGAAAACATAAAACTACTTTATAAATTGTGTTCTTTTTAATGTTATGTTACACATACATTACCTGATCACCTGGCTTTCCTCCCTCACCTGGAGGACCTGGTGGCCCAGGCAAGCCCTGCAAAAAGTAAATAAAATGGTCACTAACATGATAGAAAGTTATGTAAATCCAGACTTAACTAGGACACCAAGATCATGAATGTTGCAGTACACTCAGAACAAGAACACACTCTCAAGAGGTCCCCAAGGGAAAGAGTTAAATGAATATTGAACCAAAGTGTTTCCCCCTCTCTAAATGAGATGGCAGCCCTTCCTTAAAATTTGCAGGACATCTCAGCCCTAAAAGTAAATTTCTCTATAAACAGATATTGATTTAATTAATACTTCATTATTAAGACAATTATTTTGCTACACATTTGGAACATTTTTGGAAAATCTTCAAAGTAAAACTGATTGACATCAAAGGTCCTCTCAAGAGATACAGAGCTGGTGTTTAATAAGCCTTTGCCAGTTTGGTTTAGTGCACAGCTGATATGAAAGTTATGGATCATTAATTATTCTGAACATCCTTGCCTTAGTTCTGAAGTTATATTATGCATCACTTGATTGAATTTCTCCAATTTAAGTTGATAAAGACATGGCTGTTTATTTTTAATTAAAAAAAAATAAAAATGAATGCACATACCTGAAACCCTGTAGGACCTGGAGGGCCTTGTTCTCCTCTTTCTCCTGCCAGACCCTACACAAAAGGAAGTAATAAGTAAACAGAACAGGAATATAAGCAGGCTCCACAATTTTTTCTTTTCTCTGACTATGCATATGTTTAATTAGATATTTATTTGCTAGACTTTTTTACTTATCCCAGGACAAGATGGCCTATATAAAAGAAGTAATAACAGTGTATCATTCCTTTAAAATCCTTCCCCTAAAGGTTCTTTGGTAACAGGAAAACACTCAGTTCCATTAAAACCAAGAAAGATGGCAAAATTAACTACAATAATTTTTTACTCCTTGCATAATTTTTTGTAATGGTTAGAAAAAGGAATTAGATTAATACTATATATATTTTAATACAAAGCTAGAAATTTTTCTAGGACAATTTTTCTTTAAATGTTTTTGGAATTTTTTGCTTGGAATCAGCAACTGGCATGAAGGTTGATAATAGAGGCCAAAAGAGGAGTGAGTGGATAGAATACCAGGCAGGCAGAGAGGTAAAAACTGACTTACTGGTGGGCCAACAGGACCAGAAGGGCCAACTTCACCATCTTTACCAGGGGCTCCCTACATTAAAATGACAGGGGAAGAAATCTTGTGTAATGAACACACATAACAGAAAAGCACCATTTTCCATAATCACTGCAAATAGCAGCCACACTCACTCTCTGTCCTGGGACTCCTGCATTGCCTGCTTCTCCAGGCTTTCCAGGATCACCCTAAATTGCAGAAATAAAAATGACCAGGTTTAGATATTTTTCACCCATAAAATATACAGAAATGGTTCAAGTCAAAAAGGGATTGCCATACTCACACTACTACCCTTTGGCCCAGGAAGGCCCATGCTGCCTGGCTGACCTCTGATTCCTATGGAACCTGCTGGACCTGGACGTCCATCTTCCCCAGGAGCACCCTGCAGAGATAAAGCATTTTCCACATTAAAGTCTAAATATATTTATTCATATGAATTTATTAATCCCAAGAAAATGCTTGTATATACAAAGAAAATAACATTAACCTGGCTTGGGCTTCACTTATCAGTCAAAATGTCTTTACAGAAGATGTAACGATAGCCACACTGCTGGATTTAACCAAATGCTATGCAATTATTAGAACTGAAACATGTACAAATAATTTATTGTGTCCTTAAAGCAACAACTAGGAAAATATTTAGTTCAGACATTTAACAATGATGCAGCAGCAATTTTGAAGTTAGGAATGTAAAGTGAACTATCAAAAGAGAAGATGAGCTTTAATAAAGAAAGAAAACTCAAGTTAATAAAAGCAATTTCAGTTAGGTGGGACCTTTGAATTATTGTGACATTAACTGAAAAGACTAATTTTTGTCACTTACCAAGGGGCCAAGCTTTCCTTCAGGGCCTTGAACACCTGGATTTCCTGTCAAACCCTAAAAGCAGAAATAGTATTGGTGTTAAGTCTATAATTCTATAACAATCAAGAAACATTAAAAAATCCCAAAGAAATGCCTGATTACTGCTGTAGCACAAAGTTCTCCATGTTAAATGTCTTCATCCTTGTAGTCATTTTACAGTTTCATCCCTCACTATCTTTGATTTTTCTTCTTCCTTTTCTTTCTTGCTTTACACCTCTTGAGCTTCTCACAGGCTCATCTTTATTTCTGCCATGATCTATATCACATTTTACTGCTCTCTTTATCCCCATTTTCTGATATTTTGAATTGTCCTCCAATAATTTCCCTGAAAAAAAAATCTCTAGGTGATATGTACCACTCAATCGTCTATGTTATCAATAACCAAGTCAATGAAGGTTGGCCTTCAATCCATGTTACCTGTGGCAACTGTGCTTTACAAACACATGCCTTCATTTGCATCAGCTGTTCTCAATCAGGGCTATTTCTCCTTTTGCTAAGACAAAATCTGTGCTTCCCACCATCAGCAGGAAGTAAAGACAGGTCTTTTGGCCTTCAGCTCCACTGAAACCAGTCTGCCCCTGCAAAACAGCTTCTGAATTCCCCAACATTCACTGCTGCCTTGGAAAAATGAAAGGTACCACGGTTTATAGGGTACTGCTCTCAGTCCCTTACCCTTGCACCTGGAAGGCCAGGCTCACCAGGACGTCCAGGATCTCCCTGACCTCCTTTAGGTCCAGAAGATCCTGCTGGACCACGTTCTCCTTGGGCTCCCTAGAAAGACACCAGTGAGCTACTAGTTAATACCAGAACAGTGACAGCAGGAGCAGGTGAAATAAAACCAGTATCTTCTATTGAGGACCTAGTTTTGCAAACAAAGTTACAAATCATTAATAGTTTTACTATTATTAGTTTGCTAATTATTACATTTTCTCCCCAAAATTATTACTTAAAAGATTCTCCTCCTTAAAGCAAGTTGATATAAGCACTTTAGAATCCCTGTATTTTTAGGAAGTAGGAATTTACAGAAGTACTAGACAAATGCCCACGTGAGTCACTTCCCTGGAAGTGTTAGAGCAGTTAGGAAAGCCAGATAAACCCATCTTTTAAGGGACATGTCTAGAAAATCACACCACACACAAAGAATAGGCAATTTTTCACAGAGCCCCCTCCTACACAGCAATACATAAAGCAATACAGGAGTAGAACAGGTCAATCCCTTATTGTTCAAAACAAGGAAGCTTTAAGCCAGTGACAAGCAAGCAAAGCTGAACATCATGGGAACTGAAAGTGACTTTTCCCAAAAAATTTTTGTCACAAAACATTCAGATCCCTTTTTAGCATTTGTAAATTGGATCTGCCTGTTTGCCCAGAAGCAGACATTTTTAATGGAACACTTCCTATTTGTATGTGTGAATGTATGAAGATTTAACAAACTACACCATAAAAGATGGACACTTTAATTTAATTTACCTTTGGTCCAGGCAAGCCATCAGAACCTGGAAAACCACGATTACCAGGAGCACCCTAGGAAAAGCAGTAGGTATGAGACAATTATCTTAATTCTTACACAGCTTATCACAAATAAAGGACCAGATTTATGGATTGAAGATTCATTTAATTTCCTTACAATTTTCTTACTTCAGTACTTTAACTTGGGGAGTGGGGTTATGACTTAAAAATGGTAAAAACATCAGTGTCTCATTCATGCATGCTGGACAGCTCCTTCTGTGTGAACAACCTCATTGAAAGCAAAGATGAACAGTTGTGCAGGTGTAGGAAAAAGTCTGCAATGACCTTGTCCTATCTCCATCCTTTCTCCTACCATACTATCCTGGGCACTGAATCTCCACATAAAAGTATCCAGTGTAAAAAAATAACACACAGTAGTAACCACTGCTAGGAAATGAAAGTTTGACTACACCCACAATCAAGCTGTAAGAACATCCACGGGTACGTCAAAAGGTTTTTCAGCTTAGCAGTGCATCTCTTAAGACATATTATTCCTGTAGATTTCTTACCCTCTCTCCAACAGGACCTGGTGGACCTACTGACCCTGGATCACCTCGAGGACCTCTTTTCCCTTCTTCACCTATGGGGCCAATGGGACCCTGGGGACCTTGTGGGCCCTAGTGAGAATAAGAAATTATTTTAGAAAATGTTTTTAAGCTCACCATTTCTCAGGCATATTGAAACAGCCTGTCTTCTGGACACTATAAACATTTTTCCAAATTAAGGAGAAAAAAAATAGTTAGGTCTTGGATCAGTTAAAGATAACAGCTTTTCAGCATCTGCTTTTCTCTTTTACAAGGTTTATAAGCTAATAAACTGTAATTCTGCAGTTGGGCTGGACACTGCTTCTTATAATCACCCACAATAATTTGTACTTTGTGAAGCTGCAAAGGAGTCAAAATTCAGTGAGGCTAATAGAAATTTTCAAAGGAGAAGACAGTGGTAAAGAAACTATTACTTCACCTCTATATTTTTGTTAGTTAATACATGATTATTTAACTGGTGATAAAGAAAAGCTGAAGATTGGTTGATAAACCAACTCAAACTCTGCAGTTGGTTTTCTCCCAAAAGTTATATGGTTATAAGTCTCTGTGTTTCCTTTTCATCTTAAAAAGTATATGGAGACTTACAGGTTCACCTTTGGGTCCTGCTTCTCCCTTGAAACCCGGGACACCAGGGTCTCCCTGAAAACAAACACATGAATAGCACCAGTAAAGTTACGTGTGCATAAACCACTTCATCATTTTGTATTATGCCATGAAACAAACATTTCCTAGTTTGTTCACTAACTTTAGGCAGTATAATAGGATGCTTATAATGGTTTGTCTTTACCCTTATCATGCTTGTTTATTATTAAGTTATCAAGACAAAAACCTAAATAAATTTCTTTTCCGAGGTTTATAAAGACACACTTCTTTTTCAAAGAAATAGTGGTATTTTGGATACACAGCAGATTCACAGGATCTGAATATGCTACTGCTGAATTTAAAGGAAGCCCACTGCTAACCCCTGCTTCAGTTCCATGGAGTGACACGTGCCAGGCACTACAACTCCCAAAAGGACAAAGACCCCATTACCGGCTGGCCTCGAATCCCGGGGGGGCCGGTGCTGCCCTGTGGTCCTGGGGAACCAGGGGGGCCTGATAATCCAGGGGGGCCTCCAGTGCCTGGAGATCCCTACAAATACAAACAGTAAGCACAGTAAGGAAACACAACCAAAACAAGGAAATAAAAGAAATTAACTTACACAATTTCTTCAACAGACTACTACTACAGGAACTAGGACTACTTACAGTAGGGCCCTTTGCACCAGGGGAACCATCTGTCCCTTCAGCACCCTAAAGATAAAGTACCAGTCATTAAAAGTCATTTTAATGAGATGGGCATCAATGACAAAAGCAGAAGATAGTTATTTTATCCACTTTACAAGACCAGAAAATAAAGGCTATTAAATAAATATAGCAACATATGCAAATGCTATAAACAGCAATAAAGCATGCAAGTTAATGTGATTTTTAATGTCGAATATCTTATGTTTAAGCTTAAGTTTTACAGTACTTTGAGGATTGTGTAATTTTCAGTTTTCCAATTTGTAATAAAAAGACAAAGAGTTATTGTCAATAAAATTAGCACAAATGAATGAGACATATTTTCTTTCGGAAAAAAAGGTAACTTGAGTAAAACCCCCCATAAACAGGTGAACATGCACATGTTGAGCACTGAGGGACTCAATCCAATGTACTTACAGGAAGACCTTGTGACCCAGCTGGGCCCTGAGGACCCGTTTCACCTCTTTGTCCTTGAGGACCTTCAGGACCTCGAGGACCTGTTGGACCTGCTTCACCCTAGGATTCCACATGAGAAAACAACTTCAGATTATTTTGCTCTAAAATGCAGCACTATAAAGTAATTCAAGAGGAATACTGAGCTTGTAACAGAAAACAAATTAATGTTTGAAATAGTTTATTATCCTTAAAATGCAATTTTGCTTACCTTATTTTGCTTCTATTAGTTCTAGGTGAATGCGAACATTAAAAGTATAGACAGGATTTTTTCTCAATGTATACAAGACAAGGAAACTCTGCAGAAAAGCAGCACTATCCAGGAGTCCAAATAAGATCAAGAACTATTCCAATTTTATGTCATCTAATGATCAAACTGGAAGGTAGCTTCTCCTTTTCAAAAGCTCCATCATGTGACAGCTTTTTTAAACATTTCCTTAGATAAAAATCTGCTGAGCCACACTAAAACATTTTATGACATGCAATACAAGGGCTATCATTTAACTGTACACTCCTCTTGTCTAGACTGTACTTTTTCCAAGAAAGGTTGGAGCAGATGATCCTAGAGGTCCCCTTGTATCCTGCTATTCCATGACTCTATGATTAAGTTGATACTGTTATTAAGACTTGTTTCCAAACACTGTCATGAATCTTGCCAACTTCACAACAACACAAAAACATCTGCTGATTTTGGCTACCTGACCAAATGAGTTTCTTCTTGTATAACATCTTCTAACCATGTTTTAGGAGTGTAAAGGGACAAAGAGGAGCAGCTGGATGCAGGCATGTATAAGAAGTATAAGGAAGCTGTATGAATTGTCTTTTCTATCTCTGAAGACACTGGCTCAAGGCTAAGAAGCAAAACAAAACAAAAAAAACCAAAAAAACCAACAACAAAAAAAGGCACTTTCTTGCAAAGCAAGAGAGGGAAGTGCTACAAAGACAGTGCTACAGCAAATGAAAGTTTTTCATTTCACAGCCCAATCACTTCAAGCCACAAAAGGTAGCACCTGTAATTTGCTCTGTTGTGATGAACTGCACACATCTGTTGGGGTTCAAGCATTTCCCCCTTATCAGTCTAGATCATCTGAAAAAGTTTTATTGGCCAAAACTAGAAGTTTCAGCACAAGAAGGTCCTGCCTTCATATTGTCTTCGACTTGCCCTCACAACCTCACTTCTATTCTGGACAAAATTCCTGAAGCACAGAATGGCAGTCATCTTATAATCCCCCCCTGGCACGAGTGAAAGGGAAAGCAAGGTATCTTAATAGTGGTGAATTTCAATTGCTTCATTTGGCTTTGGTTTTATCTTGTGTCTGAAGGTCTTGACTAAGTGTGATTTCACAGCAGCTCCTGGGGATCTGTACACGTCAGTCTGAACTCTGTGCAGTTAGTACACATTTTTAGTTGTGTGATCTTAGACATTTTAAAAAGACACTTTCTTTTTTTTTTTTTTTTTTTTACCTTTATGCCAGGAATACCAGGAAAACCTGGAGATCCAGTTATACCAAGTGGGCCCTAGAAAGACAGACACAAAGCTGTAATTCAGTGGTTTAGATCACACAGATTAGTATCTCATCACTGGGTAAATGTGGGTCTAGAAATACCTGTATTTTTTAGTCATAAAACATTTGATTATAACAAAACCAAAATAACTATAAATATCAGGTTTTTAAGTGATACATATACATTTTATGGAATTATGCTGCAGTTCTTTAATAATGTGTTTGCTGACTTCAGCAAAGCTACAGCTCTTGATTCAGCTATTAATGCCTGAATTGCAATGTACACAATTCATAGTGAACAATTATGGAATTAAGATTCCTAAATTCACTGAAAAATTCATTTGCAAGCTGTAAAACACAGACCTTGTATCAAAATTTCAGGGCTAGAGAGACAAAGATGTTTCCATTTCCATAAGGTCTTTTGTGCTGTACAGGACATTCAAGATAATTTTCTACTGTATTCCAAAGGCTTGGGAGGGCGGCACACAGTGGTTATTAATACTCACTGCAACACTGGTCCCAGATAATTCCTCTTTATCTTTTCCTGATTTTCTGTCTTTTTGTTAAATATTATTCATGCTGAGAAAAAATGTTCTATGTAACAAAGCTCTCCTGACAAAGTTAATCAGAGCAATCTGTCCCACTGTGCATTAATTACAGACAACATTTCTGCCATGACCTTGCACTGGGTTTCTACAGAACTGATGTAACAGTTCACCAAGTATATGTTTGAAAACCTATGTCCCAGTTTATTGGATCACAAATAATGTCTGCCAAATCTCTCTCGTTGCAGGAAGAGTTCCAGGATTAGGCTGTACCACTGCACTGACCCAAATAACAACACATTTCATTAACTCTTTCTCTGCTGGGAAACACGTGCATTGAGGATGAATATCTACCTTGTGACACTTCAGGTTCAGCTGAGCTCACATTTTATGCCAAAGAAAAATTACAAGCTTCATGTAAAACCTCACAACTTGCCACCCAGCTTCTTTTAACTTTATGGTTTGTTTTAAATACCAAAAAAAAAAAAAAAATTCTTTGTTTGCAAGTTTCTCCTAACAACCTACCTTTCCTTCATGATAAAATAATACACTAAATAATTGATTTTTGTAGCTTTTAGGTGCTTACACTCATCTTTTGAGCTTGTATTACAGTTAATTATTTCTTAATGAAGTGTTTAATAAAACAGTGTTCATTAAGATGACACAGGTAAATCAATTTTTCTCAGAACTTTATCAAGTAAATAAAGAGCATGAACAGAATGAAATTCTAACTGCAAGCAGGTGTGGTTTAGGGTTTTGAGGGAGGTTTTTTTGTGCAGTGCTTTTGGTGTGCTTGGTTGTTGGGTTTTGTGTTTGGTTTTTGATTTTTATTAAGGTGATCACAAAATGGTAAATGCTGACAATATCAGTGGGTAGAAGCTGTTACCCATATCCTATAAGTGATGCTTTCAGAAAAAAAGCAAACATAAATACCACAATTTTAAAGTGGAAGTTGGCTTTGCACAAATAGAAAACCATCACCAGTTTTCACATGCAAAAGCAACACAAAATTAACTCTGTGTGTGAGAATAATCCCTGACTCATGTGAATGCATACAAATGTATTTTGGAAATGCAGTAAGACTGGACTGCAGGATCAAAAGAAACATCCTTTGCTACACTGACAGTCTGAGTGTAAACAGCCATGTCTTCCTCTTGCAGCCCTGCTGCCATGGTGGGAGAACTTCAACAGCCCTGCAAGCCGGGCTTTCTCAGCTTGGCAGACATTCAGACACAGGTCTCCATCCTGCAGTTCAAAAAGTGACTGTCCTTAATTAAAAGGCCCGTTTACACATTTGCTAATGGAACAATTGCAGGGAGCAAGTTGTGCTATCTTCTTGCTGACAGCAAGCCTCATTTGCCAGCTTTGCATGTGAGGGAAGATAACATGCAATCATGAACTGCTTTAGATTGCAGTGCATGCACTTGAGGCACTTTCCTCCCTGCCATATGGGCTCCGTAAGAGCAGCAGAGCATCACCTCCCCAGGAGAGGCTATGGCCAACTCCTCTGCAAATTAAAACCTTTAGATGAAGTAAACTATAGAGGAAAATTTTGCAGAGGGCAGCACTAAAACTAAAACAAGTACAACTAGGAATCAGTCTCAGATAATTAATTCCAGATGCACTTGACTGATACCAGCAACTGCCAACATTTTTTTTTTCTGGTAGTGTCAAAAGGCTAGTGGAAATACAGAGTGAAAAAGTGGGTGATTGAGAACCAATCACTTACCATTGGGCCTGGCTTCCCAGGCATACCATGCTGGCCACGTCCACCCTAGACACAAAAATAGAAAATACAGAGTATTTGTAAGAACTCTACCTATTTTTTAATTATTTACTGTCAGCATGTGTGATAAAACTAAGGTATACTAAGGTGATTGAAGAAATGCTGGATTGCACATTCCTCCAAACACTGGAATGGAAAACTTCTGGAAGAAATTATGCTCCCATTTGAGTTAATGGATTTTTCTATTTTCAGAAAGGACAATATTTTGAGAGTGCCATTGTATGGGGCACATGACACAAGTGGATCATATAAAAGTCATGGAGAGATATGTCAGAAAAACAGTACTTGACACTGGATGCAAAAGCAGCAGGATGAAAGTTCTAATTCAAATATGATCTCATGTCAAGGATAATCCCTGTTTTTGCTGAGAATCAAAATATTTTTAAGAAGATAGCCTTATGATCTGAAATTAAATTTTTAGATTTCATCTAAATTGAAATCTGAATTGAAAGACTTAACCTTAACTTTCATTTTAAACCTTGTTCCAGACAAACTGAAACATTATTTCCTGTTCAGTAATTTTTCCTGAAAACAACCTCTCACAAGAAATCCAACAGAAACACAGAAGACATTTTTATATCCCAGAAAACATACTGTGAGGATATTTGGACTCATGGGCAGCTCTTCTATGAGAAGTTACCATACAGTTACCACTTTCATTTTAAACTGTTTTCAACTTTTAAAATTTATGGTACAGATGTCACCCCACAAAACTGTTCAGCCCTGTAGCAGGACTCACAACATAAGTGACTAGCAAGTCACATGAACTAACACTTTCAGGCTCAGGGATTTAAATTGAAGTGAATAAGAGAGGAATTACAAGAGAGAAGGAAGATTCTACTTACAGGGGCACCCTGTGGTCCAATTCGTCCTCTTTCTCCTGGCATTCCCCTAGGTCCCTTGAAGAAAGAGCAAAAAGTGCATTATTCAGGAGATCATCATGTCAGAATAAAAAAAAAAAGGGTTGGTTTTTTTTTTCACCCCTGCAGGATAACTTATCTTGTCCTATAGCAGAAAAGAAGTAGCAGCTCATAAAAATCCTTACAGCTTCACAGGCTTGCCAGTGGAAATTTAATAAACTGTAATTTCTGGTTTTCCATTCCAACAGTATTTCCAGTTCTAAACACATTAGAATAAATTCTTTACATACTTACCCATGACAATAATGCAACTTCTTTCACTAAATCTCATTCACAAATTAGATTCCACTTCAGGGATATTACATTCTACACACAACATAGTTCTTCACAGAGAGATGCCATTATCTGATATCAGAAAGAGGCTTTACCTCCAGGAGCACTGCTGAGAGTAAATTTTTGTCATGTAACACTATTCATGCATACTTAGTTGTCCAAAACCACATGTGAATGAAAAATATTCTTAAAAAAAAGTTTCTCCATTTCACTTCCAGTTCATGTATATTTACTCCCACTGTAACCTCCAAAACTCTCTGTCCATGGTTTTCTCAACCAGTTCATTCCTGATCTAAATTACACCAGTTCTACCTCAGAACAACCCAAGTCAGTTTTTCTCATGTTGAAATCACTCCAAACGTGGCATCAACATGTAAAAAAGAAAACACTATCACCCTACACTTACATGAGCTGGGAAACCATCACCACACCTACAGCCAAGTCTCTGCTGAGCCTTCTGACTTATCACTATTACCTATGTCTGTGAATGGAGGGGAAGAACAGCTTAAAGTGGACCAAATTCACTTTCAGAGTAATAGAAAACAAGCCTTCATGAAGAGAAAGTTCAGCTCCATAAACTCAAATGCAGATATCAAAGCCCTGCAATTCCCACTGGCAGTAGTATTTACAATCACTTCTGCAACACCCAATGCATGTGACACTCACTAGAGGACCTGTTGGACCCATGGCTCCAGTCGGTCCGGACTCTCCCTAGAAAAGGAAAGGAAATTATTAGAGAAATGGGTGAAAAGAAAATTGAGTCACATCTCACCTCTGTGCTCTGTGCTTATGTTGGACCTCAGGGGCAGATTTGCACAGGTACCTGTGTGCATCACACATGGCAAGGACACTGCTCCCCACTCTGATGGAAATGCCATGTTTATGTGTTCTCAGGGTTTATGTGCTGTCTGCCAAGACTGCTGAAAGTGGTAGGCAATCTTGGGAAAGCAATATTTTCTTACACAAACTCTCCTTAACTACTAATCTCACATTTAAATTTAGATTTTGGAAGATTCACTTCATTTACTACGTTTTTAATCTAAAGGAATAGTTCTCTCCCACATTCAATTATCACCTACGCCAGGCCAAAAATGCTTCAGCATCAGCACTGATGAAAGTGGAAAAGCCTGAAACAAGTGTTCTATTCTCTTTTAAAATATCTTTTAAGCTATCTTGAAAGGACCGTCTCCAGCTGGCTATCCTGTGTTACCACTGTTTTGATCTGAAGCAGTAAGAGTGGTGCAGTGCCAATGGAGATCAAAAATTCTGAGAATAAACTAATAAAATGGTCAGTTTGATTATAATACATTCCCTCTCCAATGCCTGTTTCTTTTAAGCCAATCACAATTTGAAAGAGGAGGGTCAGGTTTTAGTTATGCATTGCTTTATTTGATTATATTTAAAAATGTTCAACTTGATCCCGTAGAGCCAACAAGAACCACGAACAGTCCAAGTGGAGAACTGCAAGATGTGCACGGGCCCTTTGTTAACAGACTCTGCTGTTCAGTATTACACACATGTCACAAATGGAGCACTCAGCTCACCCAGTGATCCCTCACAGGCCTAAAGCAGCTCCAGCTGCAGCTAGGATTGGCACTTTTGGATTCTTTGCCCCATATAAAGGACAGAGAGGGTACAAAGCTGTCAAAAGATCTCCTGCATTTCAACATTTTGGTATTACACAAAACATGCTTAATCATTTATTTGTTTTGGCCATAGAAATACCTTTGCTCCAGCTGCTCCAATTTCACCTTTTGGACCATCAAGTCCTTTCAATCCCTGTAAGTTATAAAAATACAAAGAAATTGTATTTATATACGTACACACAGAGAATACTCCCACTATTATTGTTAAAGTAACTTGATATTGAAGTATTAAGAATGGATCTGAGGTGGTAAGAGTAAGAAAAGAAAAAAAATAAAGAAGAAAAAAACAGATGGAATAAAGTTTTTAAACATTTCCTAAATGGAAACCATTTGTACAAGGTACATTTCCCTGGATTTGGTTTCCTTTTTAAAACAAAAAAGTTTTTTAAAAAAATCCTAAAACAACAAGGAAGAGGCTCTGAGCCATAGGAAACCAATTTATTCCTCCCTGAAGTAAAATTCTGGCCAGAAAACTTGGTAATTTGTAATCACTCCATGTTGCAAACATATCCACCTCTCAAGTTCCCCACCCTAATGCAAGACTTGCCAACAAAGTGAGAGAACTGTCAGGTTTGCGCCTCCTGAAGCTTGGCAGGGCTCATGCAAGCTCCTTCCAGATTCCCAGAACATTTGAAATAGAGTAAAAAAGCACTGGAGCATGTAATACAAAGGTCAGCTTAAAGGGGAATAGCACTGATTCTCTGCAAGGCCCTCTTTCTCACAAATGCCAGTATTTCTGCTACAGCTGCCTCGTCTGTAGTGTAGGCAAATTCTGCACAGATGCAAAGAAAAATCTTCATTCTGAAACTGCCAGGAAGTGTCATATCTATATCAGAGGGAAAACCTTGTCTCTTACCCGGTGACCCTTGAGACCTGGGAGACCAGGAGCACCAGGAAAGCCTCGAGGGCCCTAGGTAGGAAAAACGAGAAAAAACAAATATAATCCTGATTCTGCAGATAAACCCAGCAATCATTGTACTAACAGGGATAAGGGCAGCAACAATACTAATATTGCTAACACTCTTTCATCTTCATCATAGTGAGGAACAGCATTTGAGCAGCTCACAGATGATACAGCCTTGAATTGATTCCCAGCATTATTCACATTTTTACTGACATTAAAAGCTTTATCATTTATATTGTTGTGTGATCAAAGTTTAAGTTTCAGCAAAAGTAATGAAATAAGATGAGTGGCAGGTCAAGTTTTGAGGGTTAATATGGGCAAATATTAGTTAAGCTGAGATCAAAATTCAGAACAAACACTTAAAATTAACTAGAAACTCAGACCTGCAAACTGTACCTGTTCTTTCAGAATATGTCAGTCCAGAAACATGATAAACAACTGCTACCAAAACACATTTAGCAATTAAATCAAAGCTCTCTTGCACTTAGCTTCCTACCAAGTTTCTCTGGAGGGCTAACAGAAGTGTCTTGTTTCAGAATATTGGCAATATGAATTTAGAACTGAAATCTCAGATAAGAACAGTTATCATCTCAGCAACAAAACACTGACCTGGAGCCTAGGAGTGAGCTAAGACAGGGACTTCAGATACTGAATGGCAGAACTTTCCACTCATAATTAAAAGCAATACTGATGAGTCACATCAGGATGAAGCAATAAGGAACCAGTATCATATGATGACATATGATTACTTTGCTTAAATTTAAATAATCATGCTCTTACTGGAGATCCTGGAAATCCAGGCTCACCGGATTGTCCTGGTCTACCAGGTTCACCCTAAGGAAAGAGAAAAAAAAAAGGATCACATTAAAACAGGAGACTTGAAAATGGACTTTTTGTATCATTCTTCCACTCAAACAAATGAGGACATTCACACCAGCATTATGCATCCTCTCTTTGCTGTAACAATGTCAATGACATAAATCAACTGCATATGTGCCTAGCAAATGTGCATTATGCACATTAACTCACAAAGGGTTTTTAACCAAGAACTGGGAAAACTGAGTGTTGAGTCCACAATATATCCCAGTCATCAGGAGATGGTGCTGCCACCTGGTTTTCCTGGGAATTAATGAGTCAACCTCCTGTCATCTTCAGACAGAGCATCAAACTGCTGTTATTTCCCACTGGAACAGCAATTTTAAACCGCATTTTTGCTTGTGACTCTCCTTCTGTTTAAAAGTTTTAATACATGTATAATTTCATTCTAGGACAGTAACTATTTTCTGTGTGTTGCAATAGGAAAAATAATATGGTGAAACAAAACAAGTATATTTTGAAGAAGAGTCAAAGCCTACCAGAGTCACAGCCAAATATTCCTTTACATGCATCAGCCAGTTCAAATACACCCAGAACGCCAGGATGCAGGAATATGAAAGGCTTCAGAAAAATAGTTTCAGGGCAGAGAGAAGGCAAAATGCTTCACAAATGCAATTAACAACGCCCAAACAAAGGAAATGCGGGAAGTTCTTAGAGCACTGTCAAGATTTGACTTCCCTGCACTGAGAGTTAACTGTTGCCAAGGATTCTTAAAAGTCCTTGTACAGTTTAATGGGCAGGTAGCTGTTACATAATTAATTTCTATACTAAAATGGCATCTGCAGTTTTCTAACTAATTTCCAAGTTAAAAATTACAGTTCAGATGGATTTAGTGTGATTTACAAACAACTAATATACACCCACCAGTAAGGTCTTGGGCTACTGTTGAGCAGTACATATACACCCATATAATATATATAAAACATACATTTTACATACATGTAGGCATACATAGAAAAAGAAAAAAAATCAGTTAGGAGCATAAACAATTATAATTTTTTTAAAAAATCAAATACTAAAATCTTATCCAGACACACGTGTATGCTGCCATTACAGCTCTTCTAACCCAACATGCAATCCCAAAAGAGAGGAGATGCCTCCAAGTGACTCCCTGTGATTTATTTTTATGTTTGATTTCAAGAAAGATTATCTCAGTTAAGAACTTACTGAGGCAAGAAATAGAGATGGTGCTAGACTTTAGGTATGATGATGTCACGTAAGGAAAAGAAAGGAGGGGTTGGGAAACAGTTGCCAAGATTCACAGTTGTGATGCTGGATTTAATGAGGAGAACAATTACAAAGGAAAGCAGACAATAGTAGTTAGAACAGGCACATCTGTTGGTTAGTCACTGCCTCACAGATGCCAATGTTTGTTTTATTAAAAATAAAACAAGATACAAAGAATAACAAACTTACATCTTCACCAGGTTTGCCTGGAGGTCCCTCTGGTCCACGAGAACCAACTGGCCCCTAAGAAATTAACATATTTGTTGAGAAGTCAGTTTAGCCATCACTTAAATATCTATTTACTCCATTTCAAAGTCTGGTTTTACAAAAACAGATGTAGAAAAAGGAAGATTTGATGCCTCAGCACATTTGCTCAGTTTTGTGCTGCTCTTTCTAACCATCCTGACCCTAGAAAACCTGCATTATAGTAGAAGAAAATACAGGATGGATTCTTTAGGAAAAAACCCCAAAACATTAAAAATCACAGTTGCTGTTTGCTTCAAATCTCTGGCTCTTGTTTTTACTTTTGAATCATTTTGTTGCCTCAAAAAAATATTCTCAACATCCTTTTTGTAAGTTACACTATCAGGTATGGTTTTACTAGTGCCTAACCATTCTCAGGCCTGTGCTGGAAAAGTGAGAATGATTGTTTCTAATATAATCATTGCTATTCACATTTAAAACGACTCAAATTCACTGATCCATGACAACACACTTTGAACACCACATCTCTTCACTGAAGTTACTTAATAGTTTCAGCTGAAACAACATGACAAAAAATCTGTTCTGAAATTAAAAAGTATAGCATATTTTCAATTCTGTTGTAGAAATGTTTGCATTTATTGGTCTTACCATAGGTCCTGGATCTCCAGGTTCACCAGGTGGGCCTGTGGGACCAGCACCACCCTAAAATTAACCAAAGATTAATGCAGTTACAAATTCCAAAAGCAATTAGAAAGATATAATTTAAAATCCATGACCAGGAAAATCACAGCCTATGGCTGAGAGTCTGCATTCTAATTCAGAACCAGTTCACATTTCCATAGGAGTGAAAGTTGGATACTAAAACCCCTCAAGCTGTAGATAAATCCTGTGCCATACAGAAACCCCCCTGGAAACTTAACACCATGCCAATACTGAAACAAGAACAGTCTCCATTTTCATTGCTGCTCACTCATTAAAAAATGAGTTGGGTTAAAACCCAGTTAAAGATCTAATAAACTGTTCTTTTGGAGCCAATTTCTGTGCATAGAGTCCATCTGGAGCAGAGTCCTTGTTTAAATTCCCTTCTGGATGTAGGTGCACTCAGCCACAAGTCACTGAGGATGGACACTGCCCCAGAGATGCACAAACCCCTCTCACCACGAGCTCTGCCTTCAGATCTGGCCAATTTAATCCCCTCAGGTGAAGCACTCACTTGTTTTCCTTGGAGACCCTGAGGACCTCTTGGACCCACTGGACCCTGTTGAACACACAATTTGTTACACATTGGAAAACAACCTTTCCTGTGTAAGATTCACCCTACAAAGGGCAAAATGGTCTGATAGTGACCACCAGCATTTCTACAGTCTGAAAGGTTTCTACTCAGAAAACTGGCATTATGAAACACAAACAGATGCTGAATAAAATCTTCAAAGTCCAAAAGCCAGGAGTGTAATTTCATTAGCAGCTGAAAATATGGACTTGGCTGCTTCTTCCAACCTCACAATCTCTGGAATCACAATAACCAAACTGCTTGTCTAGCTCCATGAAAAAAATGTGGTAACAAAATAAGAGTTGGGGGGAATAGTCTTCACTTGAAGGGAATGTCATTTCTCAGATAAATCTCATAATGGAATCAATGACAAAAGAAATTAATCTTCTTGTTCTCAGTCAAGCTGAAAAGCAGTAATGAAAGGACGTGTTTAAATGTATCATACAAACCACCAAAAGAGCTTTCCAAATCATTGTGGTTAGTTACACAAAAGTTAGATTGTCCCTTAGAAAGTGTCATGGAACTTTCAGGAACAATCTCAAACCTAATTGTAACTTGTAACACGAAATATTATTATCTTATTTGAAAGTAATTATCTTGGTTCTAGGAATGCAAAAATACCTATAACAGACAACCATTCATTTTGACAGAAATTCAAGACTTATGTATTTTAAAATTCAATAATTGTTTTACTAATTTTTAAAAAGCAAATGTAGAAGAGTTATCAATGGGCCACTGAAAAAAAAAAAAGCTAATGAACATTAGAAACAAAACACTCTTTCAGCTGTCAGTTACCCAGTTTACAAGAGAATGAAAAAAAGAATGTCACATAACATGACAAAAAGTGAGTACCAACTGACTTTAGCAGACTTTGTGTAACACCATAGATATATTAATATTAAATTTAAACATATTTGAGACTGATAACAGAAGAGGCAGTACAAGAGATGTGACACCTTGAGAAAAACTGAGTGAAAGGATTAAGCAAAATAATGAAAGCAACAAAGTAGGACAGACTTGTGGAACAAATCATTTTATGTTCAGAAAGCAAATTCACTGAAGTGAGACATTCATCAAAAAGTTCTTTGAAGAAATCACTGCAAAAGTTAGTCCTAAGTTGAAGTATCAAATTATCTTGGGAACCCTTCATATGGCATTGGAACTGATTATGAAGGCTACTAGTAGGGACTTTGATAAACTCACAGGCAGTACAATCACTAAAGGATGGTTTTCTTCAGAATGAATGTTAAAAATATCAGTAAAGAGGGTAGCAGTGTTTCCAAGTTATCAAATGTGAAGAGAGGTATTATTAATAAACAACCCCAAGAGTTCCAGAAGAGATAACTTAGGGTAGTGAAACAGCTCTCACAGACAGCAGAAAGTTTCAGTGTCACCATTAAGTCCCCAATGCACTCAAAGTAAAGAGCATATCTAAATAGTGAGAGATTCCAGTGCAAAAAGGAGAGACAGGAAGTCTGTCTTGAAACAACAAAGCATAGATTTGAGTTAAGAGCTGTTTTTGAAAGTATTTTTTTTTAATTACTACCAAAAAAACCTTGATTTGATGTCACATGTGAAAAGATGTTACATATTTGTTTATTCTGCTTTGTGTTATACCTGACAACTTTCAGTCACTCTGCATTGACTCAAGAGGAGCTAGTTTTTAATCCTGTACCTTACCATTAGTAGCTGCTATATTCAGAAGGACAGATGGATAGAGGTGGGAGAAGAAGCTGTCATTTAAAAGAAAAACACTTTTTTCCCCAGGTACTGTGCAAAACTCTACTAGAATATACTGTACATCCAGGTTCTAGAGGCACAGGAAGCTGTAGAGGATGAATTGCCTTTTGGGTTTTGGACGTGCACTCTACTTCCAGCCTCTCTTACAGTACAGGGCTAATGTGGTCTTACCACTGCACCAGGCATCAGTCCCATCTGACTACCAAGTCCAGACTTCTCATCCAGTCCTGCCATCTGAGCTGAAAAGGGCTGGAAAAATAAGATGGGTGATTTTAGCTGTAAGTCATGGTGATGGTTTGTAAGGCAAAAATCCATGCAATCACATCTTCATCATTTACCTTGCTTTTGCAGTGATAACAGCACAATCCTTGGTTTAAACACTAAACCAAAATGTGTCTCTCCTGTAAATTTGAGGTGTTTAACACTTCAAAGACCACATGAATACATTATATGCTTATTATTCTATTTCCACTTTAATATTAAACAAGTATAAAATGACCAAAAAAGAGGAAAGCCTCCCACTAAATTAATTACGTTTTTTCATGATTTACAAATCTAGACCAAAACTGCCGTATTCCTTCATGTCTTCTAAGTCTTCGTTTTTTTTTCACTTATCATGCTTCAAGTTCAGAAACATCTTAAGATAAATGGAAATGTAACTGATTTCATGATGACAAATTTGAATTTTTATGCATCTTGCCCTTATCCAGCAAAGCTGAAAGCCACTGCTGTTCGTATCAATTAACAGAGACCAATGAGCTAGAGAAACTTCAGTGCCCTCCTTCTTATGCAAGGATATAGTTGAAATCAACAGTTTTATTTTGCTTCATTCAGAGCCAGAGCCTCATTCATAGCAGGCCAGAGCTTACAGAGGCTGAAAACAAGCAACAGCTCAAACACAGATTCAAATCTCCCAACATTTACAGTTGGTTCCTCATTAGATTGGCCCCCAAACACATTTTCTAAAGGCTGGAGATTGCCTTTAGAGGTCAGAGACAGGAATACAAGCAAAAAATGTCTTAGATTTCCAGCCACACCTTTCTTCCATATTTTCTGTGGAATTCTATGTAGGATAACAGCCTAGCATCCATTATGGTGCTTCTGTGATTCTAAGAGATTCCTGTGTGCTGAAGATATTTACTTGGGCTGAGCCTGCTGGATTCAGAACTGTCGGAAAATGTGTCTAGATCATGAAATGCTGCCCAAATTTGCAAGCTTTTGGCCTAACATGAATATTGTAGATTTTTGTCACTGTAGCTATTGTTTTCAGTAACATCTCAGGAACAATGGAATGAGAAATCATAACAGGTGTCCAAACAGCAATAAATGTGTAACTGAATACACTTGACAAATTCAAATATTTAATTATCAACCATAATTAGTAGCCAATAGAAGGAGGAGGATAAAAAAGTTTTGCAGAATACCTTGTCTGTATCTATAAGGCTGGTTAGCATTGCTTTCACAAACAATTTCTGTCTTCTCAGTGTTTGAATACTTCCAGCAAGAAGTATTATCAACTATATTTTAGTTTCTCTCATTAGTTATTTATAATTCGCTTATCTTAATTTTCACTTTTCTATATTCCTAATTTGGTGCACTCATTTCCTCTGTACTATTGCTCACATCCCTTGGCTGGTGGAAGTAAAAGAACCCTTGTGGTGATTCTAGATTGGGGCAGTTTGGCTTTGCTAGATGCTGTGAAAGGTGCATCCCAGGTTTCTCACACTGAACTTGTCCCAGTTTTTGGCAGAATGTGCAGTGCCACTAGCTGCTGCCCCTCATGACTGGGAGACAGGAAGTGTGGGCACAGCATTCCATGGTCATGGAAAGTCACTGTTTATGCAAATAAATATCATGTGGATCTGGTCCAACACCCCACATGGAGCTAGAGCAAATGTAAAACTTACCCTGCTTATTCCATCTGGTCCTGGGTGAGTGGGATGCCCTGGAGGACCAGGGTCACCAGGCTGGCCAGGGATACCAGGTTCCCCATCAATCCCTTGAGGACCACGAGGACCCTATTAAAAAAAGTCAGGAATGCCAGCATTTTGCAAAGGTATTCACTGAAATAATTTTAACTGGCAAACACATGCCTTTTGGGATAAATCTGCATTTCTGCAGAAACATCTTCAAACAAACAACATCCCTAAAGCTCTGTTCCCACCTTCAGATCGGAAGCACTGAGTGAAATTAATCATGAATCCAATACTTAAGTAAACTGCAGTAATTTCTATCACAGACTTTAATAGAAACTCAGGGTTCCAATTATTCCATACTAGAGTATACCATTCCTGAAAAACTCTTTGGCTTTGCACACTGTATAGAATGAAGTTAATTCACTTCTAAAATGAATACAGGTCAGATAAGTGTAAATATACATGGAGGCTTAGGAAACACAGCCTACTTGACATCATGAATGGTTTAGCCAGTTCATAGCACTGTTGAATTCTCAACACAGTTATAATACCAGAAGTGCAGGGAAAGTTACCTGGTGTTAAAGTCACCTCTAGGTAGTATTTACAGAATAGGTCAGAGCCCATCCTGTGGCTCTCATTTTAACATGTCTCCCACTTTTAATTCCTAAACTGCACTCAACTCATATAAGAACTAAAATTAAATACGGAGGCAGCTAATAAAACATTAGTTGAACAAAATGAGTACTAATGGGACCAATACAGACACACTTCAATCATAAATACAGACTTTAAAGTGCTTGTTACTACTTTTCTTCATTAGAATAAAATGCCTGACCAAGGCAAGGAAATGTTTTAGACTATGTAATGAGCTCTTCCATTTTAAGGATCCTTAAACATAAAATTTTAGAAGCCTGGCTCACTGAGTCATCTTTTCAAACACAATTAACAGACAGTTTGCTGGGATTTCCATGAGGTGATGGCTGTGTCTGCAACACATTTCAGGGGAATTTATGTCTGAAGTGGTATGGTTTGAACTAGTATGGCTCACAGAAGGAGCAGTGAATAGATGGTATTCTGAACAAATGAGAAGGTCTGTGCATGTTGGATGGAAGAGAAGGTTTCAGCACATAACTTCATTCTTAAATATATCAGTTATAAACACAAGTACACACTGCCAAACCTAAAAGTGCTTACAGTCCACAGGAGGAAAAGAATGAGATACCTTATTTGTTTGTTCTCAAAACAAAAAGAAAACAAAGCTAAGCATTAGAGAAAAAAAAAAACCACAAAATGATAGCTGGCTATAAAACATTTGGCAAGTCTATGTCTTTGCCAATTTTCAATACCCACACAAGACACCTTAACAAAATCTAAGAAAGAAAAAGGTCTTTTTAAAATTCTTTTTTAGAAAAGGACCTACTTTTTAATCACCAAGGCTCAAGGTGCTTCAAGAGCAAAAATGCAACTGCATACCTCAATACCAAAAAGTCATCAAAATGCATGTTTGTATTTGTAGGTATATTTGTGGTATATAACCAATCTGGTGGGTTTTCAATAAAATATTGAATACAATTTATTTCTTTTACAGCATTTATAGGTTTATATGTATAGAAAAAAGCCCTTTCATTTTTCACCAGTTCAAGGTCAGTAAGGTTTAGGAAAAAAAGAAAAAAAAAGAAGAAGAGGAAAAAGGAGGAAAAAACATTCTCACAAGTGCCACGAGGTGGCACCCTTTAAACACAACTTTCTCATTCTGGCCCACTGCTGCTGGTCAGGAAACAATTAAAGGTTTTGCCTATAATAAAATCAAAGGAAAAAGCAGCTCACGGTAGGACACTCCCAAATTTCTATTTACTTAAACTGCTACTGTAAGTAAAATTGAGTGTAAATCCACATGGAAAGAAAAACATATGAATGGTTCTGAGGATGTCCAAGTTTATTTTCTGTCCTCAAAAGACCATTTGTTAACAACTAAAATATCATCATGGTCCAAAACTCCCCCTCGCTAGATGCATTCTGAAAATGCAGCCATACTATTCCCTAGTTGTCTCTCACTGTTACACTAACAAAGAATCTGGTGTAAAACATATGCTAATACTACCGAATTCATTTTATATCCAAGGGTCCTGCTTTTGTAAAAGGTGGAGACACACAGCAAGGTTGAGTTCTTTCTGCTCACTAGTCAGCAGGAGCCTGACTTTAAAGAACAAAAAACAATCTGAAGAAATAAATAAACAGCTTGGAAATGTGTTTAGTGCATTAGTAACATCCTCAGTCAGTAATGTATTTATCCAGATTAATTTTACAAGGGCAGTCTGTACAAGATTATCTGCTCCATAAGGGTTTTGGTTTTTTTCATAATATAAACTGCAGGTGTGAGCTAACACTTCTTTTCCACAAGTAAAAATAAACCCCCTGCACTAGCAGTCAGTGTGTCTCTGAGAGCAGTGCTCTTGGTCTCAGACCCACAGCCTGGCATAGACACAGCTCATCAGAACCTCTGATGGAACATTTGCAAAGGAGCTGACTGCTTCTCAATCCCTTGTTATTCCTTGAAAGCAGAATAATAACCTGTGTCAAAGGACTCAAAGCCATTTACAGCCTTTTGGGATTTTAGGTGCTTGTGGAACCACTCTGTAGAGACACATGGGATGCATGGCAGGGAATCAGAATTTATTTAGCATCTCATTGGCAATATTGCACATTGTAGGAGAGCACTTCAGACACAGTCTCACTCTGAGAACACAAGATCTCTCTGTGTACCCCAAGACTCACGCACAACGACTCCCAGAGCTCTATTAAGCATTTTGATACTCATTCTTCTGACAAATTTCTTCTGGAGATCTGAAGAGCAGCAATGGCTTGGCAAGCATCTCAAAGAGACTGCACACTTCCTGCACTGCTTTAACAACGTCATTACCATCTACAGAGAACAGGCACACACTGGAAACAGGGCAAGGGAGTCTGGGTTATGCCTAACCTCAGTATTGGCTTGCTCTCTCCTGAGGGGTAGGAAAATATCCACATTGAAATTACAATGATTTGACTCTCAAATCTGCTTTTAGCAGCTTCTGCCCTTCAACCTAGCTTTTTAAAAAGGAACATGTCATCTGGGGTATTTTCAAGCACTCCTTTTTGGCCTTTCTGTGGTTCTCCACACACAGACACCGAAATTCCCTCATGAAGTCTTTATTTCCACTGAGCAATCCTGGTTACATTATTCACCAGCATACCAAAAAATGTAGTCACATATTAACTCCTGCTAACTTCTGAGCTTTGTCTTTTCTGCAGTGCTCTGAGCCACACAGCTCACACTGCATCTGCTGCAGTGACAGCAGTCACCAGCAAACAGCCATCGAGTTCTAATCAAGGGAACGTGATGTTCTAGTTCTGTCTGAGAATGTTTGTTGAGAAAGTATGGCTTTGGTGGAATTACTGCTAAACCTCTGTCCATTTCTCAAAATATTCAGGTTTCAATCTACCCCAGCAGTGATGAAGTACAAATGTTTTGCTCTTTGTTAGCTGATTCCTGGAAAATACGAGGACAGTTTTGGTAACTCTAGAAGACATAGAGACAGTTTAAAACCATTTAATCTTTTGAGGTTGCTTCAGGTACTTTATGTCTGAGCTATTTAATAACTTACAGGTCTTCCCTTTGGTCCTCGTTCTCCTCGTGGACCTTGTGAGCCTGGAGGTCCCTAAAAGAAAGACCAGAAATATTAAGTCTCTTTAAAACTACCTAATGATTAATACAGCTCTTCAAATATGAAATCCAATGCTTATTTGAAAATTAATTTCTGGGATTTTTTCTACATCACCATGAAGACAACAGCTATAATAACTAAGTATTTAATATTTCTTCTCAACTGGACATTGCCTGAAAGGAATAAAACCATGATGCAGAGATCTACAAAATCTTAATCTCTCATGTGCTGCACAGGTTAATCCAGCAAAGATTTTCTGAATGCTGGGTTTGAGACACCCTCCCTGCAAGTCCAGGACTGCCCTGTGCTCAGCCACAGCCCAAAGCATCCTACAGCTCCTCCTACCCCTGCTTGGTCCATGCTGGAGAGGCATTCCCCAGCATCCACCCGGCACTAAGAGCCTCAGATGTCCATGTGCTACAATCCATTCACTCAGGCACAGGCTGACTTGACACTGGGAAAAACATCCCATCATATTCTTGTCTCCTCAAAGCCAGTGGCTCTGCAGATAGCACCCACTGAGGCATGGAAGAATCCTCCTTCACATCATCCTCCCAATACAAACCAGGCATGGCAGGAAGTGGCAGATGCCTCATTAGAGAAGCAGAAGATCAAAAAGTACTCACGGCTGGTCCCGGGCGGCCTCGTATGCCTGAAACCTAGAGCAGGGAACATAAATTAAAGTCACCACATGTCATGGCTGCATCGGTCCTGACTGCTCTACAGAAAATCAGTTATTGAAAAGCAAATAGCAAGGCAGGACACTAAAGTACCAAGCAAGTTAAAAGTCTTTTTAGAGAAAAGTGGAAAAAAGCAGTAAATATTTCCACTGGTTAACTTTTTCTAGCCTTTTTATTAGCAATGTGAGCAAAATCTTAGAAATATCAATGCTCCTCTAAAAAAGATGAAATTAATAAGTGAATTATAATTATTTAGGCTCAAATTATTGGTTACTTAAATCTGTTTGTCTTCACAGTAGAAAGGAATAAATAGAGAATGAGATTTTATTTCACCTCTTTCTGGATACTAAGTTACCAATTACACTTCTACAAAAATCTAACCATAAAGATTATGGCAGAAGGACTAAGAACTAAAAGGAATGTCTAATGTTACATATGTGAAACAGCATACTTAATTCTATTCCTTTCATTCCTAGGCTGTAAGGTTTTGTTGTATTTGCTTCATTACTGAAATTCTGCACTAACACATGCACTTCTAGGGTGTGCTGATGGATGAAGAAAATACTGACTTACAGGTGGCACTATTCCAGGTTCTCCTTTTTGTCCCTATACGAAAAAGATACCAAAACATCAGATGCCAGAAAAGAAGTGCAAGTACAATTACCAGTACCAGTTTCACCAATACCATCCCTGTACTGTGACAGAAGTAAGGCTTCCTTAAAAATACAAGACTAAATTAAAGTACCTGTGGCAAATAATCCATATTATTTTAATGACTATGGACACTGATTAAATTAAGGCTATAAATTAACATTAACCTCTAGCTGCATAACATACTGTCTGAAAGAAGAATTAAACTTAAAAAAAAAATGAAACTTTTCTGTTAGAACTACTAGAAAGTGCTAGAAAATACATTGGAGCTCTGTTGCTGGATGATTTGATTCATGTGAAATACAGAGCCTAGAGCAGCATTTAGATTCCATATCTTCAAGATACTAAATTAAAATATGTATCATCAAATCCATGGATATAGAACTCCATCTGCAGCCTAGGGACAGGTTATGGTACAATGATATTGCATAGCTTCAGAGTGAAGGACAACAGCAATTGACAATTGACTTTTCTTTGAGCTGAATGTGTTGACAATGATTACATCAAATAACTGGGTTTAGACCTACCAGTGATAACTGTTTTTTTAAGGAAAAAAAGGAGTTTGCAAAGATAAAAAATGTTCTGCCTTGCTTATGAAATAATAAATAATAAGATGGGTACAATGCATTTACTTCCATAAACTACCTCTGCAGAGAGAGTACTCCATTTTGGTGAGTGCATGTACTTGATCACCTAAAAGTTATTTCAATTATTTCTGCAGTTGCTTACTATCTTAGAAGCCTATTTATGCCTTTTCATTTCTTCTGAAAGAGCAGGTCTTCCCTTCATTTAACTGTACACAATGAGAGAAGCTGCCCACAGAACCGTGGCTCTGGGCAAGGACACAGGATTCCAGTGCCACCTCCTGCCCACTGGGCAGCTCAGCCTCAGCACAAAAACCAGCTGCAAGCTTTAACAGTTCAGCACCTACTGACAGAATGGTCCCTTCCCTCAGCCTGTGGCACTGCTAGAGGTGACACAACCAAACTACTCCAACTGGAATTCCTTTGATGTAGACAGCAGAGGTTTTCAGCCAGGGGATTCTCTATATTAAGATCAGGATTTCTGCCTGCATCCCAATGTTTTTTTCATGTGGACTGCAATCTCCTTAGCCACCAAGGAAGGCCAAGAGAATGAACTGCATGTTTTTAACAGAGATTATGTGTATCTTTTGTGATATGCTTCAAGGAGATGCATGGGAGTCTTTTAAGAGTAGTAATACATTTAAAAAGAATAAAGGAAATCTTACCTTTCTTCCTCTACCTATGATAAAGGACAAAAGAAGAAAAGAGAAGAAATTAGTGATTTTGCTCTGATAGACAGAATACAGTAAGAGTTGAGTGAAGGTGTTGCAGCTAGAGCCACCCCTGATCCTGGAGGCAGAGGGGATGGTGCATTTCCTACAGGGAGCTGGGAGAGCTCCCAGGGACACACATACTCCCTGGTTCAGGTGTGAGGAATCACAACACTGTGAAAAAATGTCCTCTAATTCTCAGCCTTTTTCCTGATTGCACAGAGTAACAAAAAACACTTTGGGAAAGCAGGGAAAGCAATTCTCAGATTGTCAGATGCTGGCCTAATGACTGACAGAAAGTCAAGGGAAGCTTTACTACTGGCTCCAACAATAACTGTTGATGGATCCACAACATATTACATGGTATTCTTCAGAAGACAGAGTTCACAGAGGGACTTTTGGCCTTTTCTTTTTTTTTTTTTTGTAGAAAGCACCTGCACTACCATGGGTGTGCATTCAGAGCCATATAGCCACACTCATGCCCACAAAAATCCTTCAGAAGAATATTTTATAAATGCCTCGAATAACAATAAGGAATTTGGGAATGTATCCACACTGCTTTTATATTTGCTGGGTGTACCCTGCTGGTGTTGGCCCAATGGCTCCCAAACCAGAGCAGGATGCACCATCTATTTATTAATGCTCACCACATCTTGCTCCACTGCTCAATTACAATAGTCCCTGCTTTTGTCTTTATCTCTGCTTTGTTCAATATTAAGCTGATCAACAGCAATTATATCTCCTGAAAAAATTAATTATTATGCACTGAATGTAGCTCTAATAATTCAATACACAGTGTTATGTAGCTTTAATTTCAAGGTGAACAATTCTCTTTTAGGAAAATGAAGGGGGGATTCCTTTATCCAAGTCTCTCCAGGAAGAAAAGACTTAATCTTTAAGGTACATAATAGAAAATATGCAAATAGAGAGTCCATAATGCTTCATGCTTCTTTTATATCTCACAAAAGGATGTTTCCACTTTGGGGAAACATTTTACATTTACTCAGTTTACATTTATTAGAGGGTCTCTGAATTGAGCATTTGAAAGAATGCACTTATTTTATACAGTTATGTATTCAATATATATATATATACCTTAATATGTTTATTATATATACTTATCTTTCAGTTTCAGATGAACCACAAAAAGAAGGCAGAAAACAACCTCCTCAAAATATCAAGACAGGTTTCAGATCAACCTTTTAGCTGTAAAGCCATTTGAACTTATATGAGACTCAGTCCAAAGCAAACTGTTTTGAGTCAGCTATGGGGCAGCCCAAGAGGGATGATAACAGCAAAGTATGTACTATTTTCAGACTTAAATTTTCACCATAAAAATAGCATTAGGAACTTCAGAACCACAAGGTTCCTAGTTCTTTGGGCTGTATCTCCTTTCAAACTAGAAAAGGCTCTTACCTATGGTGGGGTCAAAGTCCCGTGGTGTATGGGGACACACAGGACAGCACTCTCCTGGGGGCACCTGGGGGTTCTCACACTCCAGCAAGTCTTGACACTGGATTTCATCGCAAAGAATAGCTCCATTGTCACAGACACAGATTTGGCACGGTGAGGGCTTCCAAATATCCCTGTTCAGGTACATCTGTCCATTCTGAGTGCAGGCTATTTCTTCACCATCTTCTCCTGGGACAGAGAAGAGAATATACAACACATTTTCCAACCTTGAAATCAAAGTAATGGGACTGGACAAGGAAAAAGCACATCTGGAGATGAGAAGCAGCATCATATACACAGAGAAAACAACACACCAGCATAGCTCAAGCTGATGTTAAGGACTTTTAAGAGACGTGTCTTTTTTCTTTTACCACCTTACTTCTTGATCAGAAAGAAGTAAAACAGAGTCCCCAATTTCCCCACACTATCAAAGGAACTTTGCCTCATGAGTCTTTGGATGTCATTCTGCTCAGTGGGGTGTCATCTCTGCCCTGAGGAATTCCTGCCAATTCCCGGCTCTGTGTAAGTGCTGAGCACAGCACATTGCAGAGATCCGACTGGGGACAAGAACCTGTGACTTCTGTCTGGAACAGCACAGGCTGCCTGCTCCCTGCTGGCCTATGCAGCCAGATGGGACAGGGCTCAACAGACCCAGCAGCAGTTGGGGGAAAGAAAAAAGAAAAAAACCACATCCCATTTATTGGGTGAGGTTTATTTATTGGTGTGGGAGAATATCAGCACTGAGAATCAATTCTTCCAAACAGGACAGCCAGCCTCTGTCCAGAGGCAGCAGCAGCAGAACCCACTGCAGTGGTACTTGCAGCAGAGTCTCCAGCTGAGTAACAAGAGGCTCCTCACATGATTCATGTCCAGTTTTTATAATCTGGCCGTGGCCCCACATGATTAACCCAATATACAAACAATATTGCCATGGATATATCTTAACTACGTACAAAATACCCCTTAGATATTTTAACCATATATGAAAGACCATCCTTTGTCACCATTTATACAGGACCAGTATGGACTGACTATATGCATACATCCTCTCTATGTATTTATTCACACAATCACACTTACATTTGTACTGTTTTACCATATATAAGTTTTTGCCTTTGTTTTATTCCTACTTTGTAACCAAACACACTGGATATGTTTGGATTTTTTTTTAATCATGAGGTGAGTATATCTCAGTATCTTCTTCTAAAATTAAAATATATCTGAGAAAGAGTTCAAAAAAACAAGTAATGTAGAAAGTTTTCCTTGTGTATCCAACATTTCACAGAATGCCCTAGCAGCAATAAAGGACTTTTTCATTTTGTCCTAATGAATATTTCATCCCCTAAAGGAGCAAGCAGCTGCAAAAGAACTGTCCCCAAGCTGTCCACAGACCATGTGTCACAACTTGCAAACCAAGAAGGCCAGTGCCAAGACAGTGTCTGAGTCACACATGGCAAAGCTGTCACTCACAGTTGAAAAATTATTCTCCTGACCCCTGAGATGCTGCAGAGAAGACTGATCTTACATGGGTGGGAGCTCCATCTGACCACAGAAATCCCTCCTATCCAAAATATCTTTGAAATTGGACAATCCAGTTAAAACCACTACTGAAAGTTCCCAAACACATCTAATTTCTAACTGATACAAAACTGGGAGTAGAGTCAATTATATACACAGGACACATCTGCCTAATCAAACATCATAACCATTGTTTGTTTAAGCAAACCTGTTACTAGTGTAAAAATTAACAGCTCTAAGCACAAAGACATTTTCATTGTTCCATACATTTCTGTCCTAATTTAAACCAGATGTAAACCGAAAATTACAAAGCAATAAATATGAGCAGATTTGGAATTTCAGCTTTGTGCCTCATCTCAAGCCCAGTTACTCCATCAAAGTCAAAGCTTGAAGAAAGGGAGCAGATGTGCCATTAACTGTTGCCTGCCATCACTAACAGCTTTTTAACACAAACTCAAATTGAAATTTTCACCAGATCAGCTCCTCTTCAATTGCTTTATCACACCAACAGAGTAAATGACTCGAAGAGGTGCTGCAGAAGCTCAGGAGGAAATGTTTTCAGTGTGAAGTAAAGACGTCAACCAAGTGTGCTGTACAGTCCATTTATGACACTGTGAGAATCATTTTCCAAACTGCAGATCGTATTTTGGAAACCACTCTTCTCATTTCTCCCTTGTGAGCATGACATAATGCACTGTCTGACATATTTAGCCTTTTCCCCCCAGATGTCTGGCATATGGTCTATGTCTTCTTTAACGTATCACCCACAGAACTCGTTGTGCTGTTCGAAAGAGCAACAGTTTGCATAAATGAAATTTCTAAGTTATTGAGCCCAAAGTCAGCATTCTGTCATAACTTCAAATAAACCACATAGCAACTGCTTTGGCAAATCAGAGCTGAGCCAGATGGTGACTAGCTTCTGCCTGGGTCCTGCTCAGCGGCTGGAAAAGAGGCAGACAAAGGCAGGGGGAAAAGCACATACCAACTTCTGAAAGCTACTAAGAAGTCTGCTTCCCTATCAGATTGCAGATATGATGACAATGGAAAAAAAAAATTTCTTTTTTTTAAATCCTAAACCAAAAGAAAAAAAACCTAGCACCTCGTAATTTTGTCAGAAAACAAAACAATACATCTTTTTATTACATTCAGTGCTCCTAGGGGCTGTTTTCTGCTGTGACTGCATTACACTGAAAGAGTAACCTGGAAAGGGCAGCTGTTTCAAAGCCAGCTCATTTCACAAGAACATTTTGACATTCTATTCCCAGGCCCGAATTGCAGGCATGTTATCCAGCTACACCCAGAGCAGCAAAGGCAGCAAAGGAAATCATTCTACCATTTCCTCTCTGGCTTGGAAATTTGCAGGTTTGTTTTAATCACAGAGACCAAGTTACAAACTCTTTATAGATCACATGTTCTTTCTACCTCTACAGGTGAAACATAAGGTGCTGAGTGGCTTGAGAAGCAGCTTTGGAAATTTTTAATGAGGCAAAAGGATCTGCTAGGCCATTAAACAATTCCTTTCTTACCAATAAAAAAGTACAACTCTAGTTGGTAACGGACCTGACTAAAGAACAGGATTCAAACCCACTGAATCTCAAAGCAGTCTGCAAATATAAAAGGCAAGGTAAGAGAGGCACCCAATGATACACTTAAGACTCATTCATCCATGAGTTTACACAACAACCAACCTTCAGAAAGAGGATTTCAATGCAAAGCACAGCAGGTAAAATGCAATTTTTTTTCTGCTGTATGTGTTGGAGTAGGGTTCAGCTTTAAAGATGTAATTTATCAGCAGTCAAACTGCCAATTACAGCTAAATTACCAGATCCTCAGACACAGAAACTATCAGCAGCAGCTCAGAAGTGAAATCACACCAGGCACTGCCATACCCAGTTTGGTGTCACCACTGAAGCTGCGCTAATTAGTGGCAGGGGAGGAAGAGGACAGGGGTCCCAACATGCCATGCCAGCCGCTAGATGGCTGTCACTGTCCATCAGTCATCACGAGCAAGTGTCAAAGGTCGTGCACAGACCAGGTGTGTAAGGCCTCCTGTGCTTGGCTGCTTGTGCTGAGCTTGTTTTCATTTCAGGTACATCTCTCTCAAGGTTAATTCTCAAGCCAACAGCAAGAAAAGAATGTGCACAGACGCGGTGTGTAAGGCCTCCTCTGCTTTGGGATGCCTGTGCTGAGCTTGTTTTCATTTCAAGGTACATCTCTCTCAAGGTTAATTCTCAAGCCAACAGCAAGAAAAGAATTTTAGAAGACAGCATATGAAATCATTTCAATTTTTCACCGCATCATTTTGAAAGCAACACCTGAAAATTTACTGCTGCGTCATTTGTTGTTAAAAGTTACTTACTTCACATTATTGTGCCTATATTGCTTTCTTTGATGCCTGATTTTCATCTTGCATATGGAAAAAGGAAAGTAAAGCCTGGACATGGAATCAAGCAGAACAAATAGAAAGAAAGAAAGACAGGCAGAAAGACAGACAGAAAGAGGGAAAATGACACCACAAAAATGTGCACCATAAAAAGTAGAAGCAGTGAACCACCACTACCACGGCTGAGGTGATGGCAGGTATAGGAACGACAGGAATACATCTTTCAATGACCTACTTGAAGAAAATAAATGGCCCAAGCAAAACCTGCATATATGAGTGTTTTCTGCAGACATGAACAGCATTGAGTCATAGATGAAACAACTAGGAAAAGAAAAGGATTTGGCATCAAAGCAGCTCCATTTCATCACATTTTTACTGGTCCTACCAAATGTGCTAATCAAAGGAATCTAGAGGCTGACAGACCTACAGTGGTAGAGAACACAGTCTAACAAAAGCAAAAAAGATGATGACTGGTACTGAAAGCAGTCTGCCAGTTATAGGCTTTCTTCTGCCAGGATGGGCTTCTTGATGCATAGTGTAACCAAAGTCCAAATCTTTTGCATTGTTTAACATAAAAAGACTGGAACAGAAGGGGTACAGTTATTTAATGAAAAAGGGTTGGAAATAAAACTGCTTGCACAGGGGTCTTCTCATCTTCTCTTTGTCATCCTCATACTAGTTTGTGAAAAGCATAGGGAAATATAAGATTACACAGATACAGTGGTTTTAAAGTTTAAAAAGCTAGAAAATGAAAAGCTGAGTTTTGAGATATGAATTACAAAAGTTAAGCCTGCTGACTCACAAATCAGAAGTGCAGAAGTAAATCAACATGAAAGACAATACATGCTAACAACCATTCTGCAGATGCTGTGCATGTGTACAGCTGCCAGGACAGGGACAAGAGGAGCTTGGGCTTAATAATGTTTGACTGTCAGCCTGCTGCAACAGCCATGTAGGGCTTGATCCAGATCCCATTGAATCAATGGGAAAAAACTTTTACTCCTATAAGAATCATAATTTTTTTTTTTTAATTTTGGTGTTTTTTACTGAGTAGTAATCAAGTGTTATCATTCATAATACTAATAGATATAATTTATAATACTAATATAAATAATTACTGGGACTTGCAAATTATAATGTAAACATCAATTATTCCGAAAATCAGTTTTCAAGAGTGCTGAGAAGTACAAAACATATTTTGCATTTGTTGCACAGAAACAATTCTTGTTAATAATGATTAACAGAAAGAATTTACCTAAGTACTTTACAGTCACATACATGAGGATGAACCTGGAATACTTTACTGATAAAAGACTCAATTGATGCGCAATTTTGCCAGTTTTGTGCACATAAGCATTTAGGAAGAGAAGGGAATTCCAAGTTACTGCCCCACCTCCCTTGTAAAAAATGTGGGTAAGAACAAACCCCTTGCATTAAACTTATGGGAATGTGCACAGGCACAAAGTTTAAAACACAAACCTGTAAGAAACCAGATTTTATCAGAACTTTTTCTTAGGAAAAGAGGTGGGGGAGAGCTAATCCATCCTTCAGAGTTCCTGCTTAAAAAAATCCTAGGGCATAATTTGCTAAGTTGACAATTAATAAGCCTTTTTAACAGCATTCCACAGAATAAAAGGTGTTGAATTCTTTAAAGTCCAAGTGAGTTTTAATGTGACTGAGGAGCTCAACTCTCTAGTCAAGGAGCTGCAAGACTTCAGAAGTAGAAAAGTTCCAGGGTATTCTCTTAAGTAATGTAGATAATTTTAAAATATGTATTTTCAGCTGGAAAATTACAGGCTCAGCTGCTTTCTCTGCAGAAACCACAAGTATCATTAAGTATGAATAAATACTGTGAAGCAGTAGGTGCAAATCAGCTCCCAAGAATACACTTAACTAATTGTTGGAATTGCTGTGACCATCAATGAAGCCTTCCTAAACCCATACACTGCATCTGGCTGGGAGGGAGTTCACCCTCGGATATTTACCAAATAAGAAAACCCAAAAAAAAAAAAAAAAGCTCTAAGCAGTAGTCACAAGCAGAAAGCAACAGCAGAACAATATACCCTGTCTTGGGAGAAGAAATAATGTCTCAGGTAAAGGGCTCCCTTAGTGTGACCAGGCAGATAAGGTTTGTTTCTTCCAGCAAATAAATAAACACATCTATAAATGAATAAATAAATAAATAGATCTGTTTCCGCTCAGCATTGTGATTTAGGGGGAAACTGAATAGGAAAAACTATGCTTCGGATACATTCTAAAACCTCCAAATTAATTGTAAACCAGTATCTGAAGTATGCAACTGTTTCTACACTTACTTGGATGGAATCAATACTACCCTACAATTGGTTTGGTGGTCCCTATTTCCCCTTTTTCTCACTGGTTCATGAATTTATGTCTCCATCAGGGCAAAGAGAAGTTCTGCTTGCCTTTTTATGGATGTTTCGTTTCCAACACAGAACAATCAAGAACAATGTTTTTATTACAAGATCCAACACATGCTGAATACAAAGGCAGAAAATACTGGGATCCCTTCCAGTGAAAAGGCTTTCTCTCACCAGTCCCACAGCATTATCCAATGTTTATTATACTATTCAATTCCCTAAAAGCAAATCATGGTGTTGTATCTACATCATAACCTCACTGGTCCTGAGCTGCTGAACAAGACTCAAACCTTGTTGAGTCAATGCTCCAGACAAGGCAGGAAACTGCCGAAGCAGCCTTGCTCAAAGTTTAGTCAGACTGGTCCTTTCCTTTTGGTTATCCCAGTCTTGGACGTGTCTATTTCAAAAGCACTCAGTTAAACAAACTCATTAGAGTTATCCCATCAACAAGGTTAGATGTAAATATGTTTAACTTTGTTTTTCTCTGTTTTTACTTCAGCTCACAAGTAGGCTGGCTGGACACACTGCTGGGTGCCTGCAGGAGAAGAGGGTGAAGGAGGCAGCTGAAGTGCCTGATATGCCAGCAGTGCTTATACAAGTACTCTTGGATGACTACATTCAAGCCTCCAGCATACAGTGGGAAATAAAATTACTTCCAAATGTCCAAGGCTACACAGAGACTGTCATGGGGAGGCATTCAGGGCATGCCTGAGAAAACACTTCTGCAGATTTCAGCAGTTGGAGCAAATCAGTCAAAAGGCAGTCAGTAGCAGGGTCCCTGGTATCTGCTGGAGCCTACAGGGCCACAAACGCTCTGCTTGGACTTTGTCATGCAAGGTAGTTAAAGTCAGTTCAGCTACTGCTGAGTCAGTGCAGAAAAAGCCTAAACAAAGTGCTTATCATGGGCAATTATTATGTTTATTATCTCAAAAGAGGCTTGAGGCAACAGAGATCATTCCATTTTATACGCAAAATGCTGGAGCACATTCTTGACTATGGGATGACATTTTTAAGAGGAATCACTTCATTTGCATGAAGACAGGCTGGTCCCAGAGAAACATCAGATTCTTTTGGTGGGGAGCTCACAAACAGAACACACAGCAAACACGTTTCAGGCAGTGGAGGCAGGGCCTGGTCTTGGCACTGCTGAATGTGCACAAGTTCAGCAACGCAGGAATTGTCTTTAAAACTAAAACAAAACTAAACCTGCAAATTAGCACATTGCCCAGAATGTAAGAGGTTGAAACCTTCTGAAAACAAACACACCTCAACAGTGGAAATCCTGCCCAACTTGCTGCTACTGGAAATTTAAGCAAATGTGATCAGGACATAATGAACTGCACATAATATTTCTAAACTTAAGTCTAAAATAGCAAGATTACACTAAAAATGTAATATTATTCTACAGTCTATTTTGGCTCCCTTTCTGGAATCCATAAATGTTTGATTTTGGTCTTTCCAAAAGGCAGACTTGGACCGCTGCAATTTAGTAAAAATAATGCATTTTGGCTGTGAAGAAAATTCTGTCAGCTACTTCCTGTGCCATTATCAGTGAGACACAATTTCCACTCACAGCCCATTTGGAATCTTGCAATAAATCTAGGGACAATTCACAAGAAACCACCCTGGCTGTCCAGTCAGCCAGAAACCTATGGCCCAAGGAACAAGCCACGCAGGGTAAGGTTGCACTGTGTCAGCCAGGTACTGAAATAACCATCTCTTGGTGTTCCCTGTGGAATGTCACCATCATCTAGCTACCAGCTGGACTCAGCATTGCCAGCTATTACTCTGTGAACTCAGTAGTCCCACCATCCGAAATAACCATCTCTTGGCGTTCCCAGCACTGATCCCTGCGGAATGTCACCATGATCTAGCCACCAGCTGGACTCAGCATTGCCAGCTATTACTCTGTGAACTCAGTAGTCCCACCAGTTCATCATTCACCTTGTTAGCCACCTGTTCAGTACCATACTGAGTACTTCCCCAGTTTGTCCATGGGTGCTATGGGAGATGGTGTCAGAAGTGTTGCTGAATCAAAAGTAAACAGTGGCTTCACTTGTGCACCAAGCCAATCATCTCATAGAAGGCAATGAGATTTAACCAATTCAGTGGAAAGGAGGAAATGCATTAAATAAATAGCCCCTAGCTCTGTCTGCTCTTCTCTGTACCCATCTATTCCAAATCTTACAAGTTCCACTGTTCCAGTTTCACATGTGCTCTAACACTCAGAGTCTAACTAGTAAAAGAATGAACTGCAAAATAACTGGTTTGCCTTCCTTGTTTTGCAGGATTTAGCTCTTTTGAAGTCACACAAAATGCATATGGATGTATTTTTGTATTATATCTAAGAGAAACACTTGCTGCTGCCCAAACACCCTCATTCTTTGAAGCCATACACATCAAAGTTCAACAGCAACCTATCATTACACATGCCTTTTCCACAAATCTATTCTACATTGTGGCTTGCAAAATGGACTCCTGTAATCCCCTAAATGCATCCTTGCTGGCTAATATCACCCTGTTTTTCAACTAAAAATAAAGATTTGTAATTAGCAAGAAAACTCAGTTCCATAATTAAAAATCCTTGCATTCCAACAGGCTCAGCATTTCAAACTGAAGTGAAAATTACCCAGTGTTTGGGTGGAGTAGGAAGGTATTGCTGGAAAGCTGTACTCATAATATGCTGTTTGTACAGCAAAGCCATTCATTTGCTGAAATTCTGGGCCTCCATGAAAGTAAGAAAGAAGAATAGTAAGCAAAAAATCTGCAAAAATTTCAGGAACAAAGCCTCTGGTTTCTTTTCTGCCACCATTACCTTTGCCACAGTTCAGACAGCTCAGTCAGCGACTTCTGGTTCCAAGTTGACATGGAACAGACTTTGGCAGCCCTCAGGGCACCATGGCTGCTTTCTGCACAGCATCAGAGAGGAAGGTTCTAAAAGAGCAGCCTAGTTTTCAAGTGTAATCCTGAATATAATGACACACATGTACATGAGGAAGAGACAGGGATTTAGATGTGTCTCATGCCCAAGAGAGAGTTAAACTTATTTATTACTTACAGATATAGCAGCAATAAGCAGTTTCCTCCTTTCAGTGTGTAAAAGGAACAATGCTAGTAAGTAACAAGTGAGTAGGGCTCAGCTCATTTCAATAAAGGTCTGGGATAAAAAAACTTAAGACTGAATATAAAAGCAAGACAATTAGCATTGTTCAGGAATTTTTCTACAACGTGGGTTGTGGGTTTTTTGAGGGTTGAGAGAGCATTTCTTTACTGAAATACCAAGGACAGTCCTTTTATTAGCTACATAACTTGAAAACCTTTTCTTTCATTCTCGGGATGTTTGAAATCACCTATTTCAGTCAAAAAAAACCCACTGGGATTTGCTAGAGGTAACCTCACACCAATAAAAGCCTTGTAAAAAAATCTAAGCCAAGCTGCGGAAAAATGTTTTCACTGACCTGACCCAATTCCATCTTTTTCATCATTTCTGAGTCATGAGACCTTTTCAAGGTTGCCCCAACTCATCCAGGCTGGCAAGGGAAAACTCATTTAAGAGCAACTTCCCCTCTAGCACAGGCTGGTGATTGTACAATGCAACAAGGATGACTTCAAGCAGACTCATATTTGCAGACCAACATACTTTAAATCCCACTGGAGGAAGAACAGAGCTAGGTCAGGTGAAGAACGTCCTCATTCCATTTTCAGAATGCTACATAATTTCATTACATTTAAGAAGGAATTTTAAGCAAGATCCACTTTCTTATTTTGCCTTTATGTAACAGTGAAAAATGGCAACATTAACTTTGTAAGAAAAATCCTACAAAAGAAGAACTACAGGTATCTTTGTCACCTGGAGACTCTGTGTTATGGTATGATGCACTGGATAAAATTACATATTTTTATTTCCATTTAATTTTTAACTTGTCTTTGGTACTGTCCCAATTCTTGGTCGATACAAATGTTTATAAAAAGAAAAAAAGAGAGAAAAGAAAAAGGTCAGCAAAGAAGACATACTATCCACCCTGTCATTTAGATGCATAGCAGTGATAAATGGATACATACCAGCCATTACTTAGCTCTGCTGCAGGATTATGGTTTCTGGGACAGAGGAAATGAAAGGCTTTTCTGCAGGCTCTCCTGCTCCTAATCATTGGACATCATTCCATACTTCAGGCAGGAAGCATTATGAACTTTGTCAGGCAAATAATCCATACTAAAAAGTTTGGAATTAATTAAAATTCAAGTAGGGATGCCTAGTTTAAAACAAACCAGCCGTCATCACCTCCAGCTACTGTTTGCTTTGAACATAATCTATTTAGTATTTCCCTTACTTCCTCCTTTCAAAACTACTTCATCATTTTTCAGATCTTTTTAATTTTACCCTACTACTGTTTCTTTGATATTAGCCTTTAAAAGCCCAAGGAGGCAGCATCCTAGTTACAATAACATTTTCTTTCCAAAGCAAAGCACTCCAAATACTGACATCTTGTTGCACCACTTAATTCCCAAAGCAGAGCTAAGACCTGAAATTAGGTTGATGTAAATGCATAAAATACAAAAGAGAAAATAAAGCATTTCTATAAAAGAATGGAAACCTATGTGTGGTTGAGAGAAGCATCCACGTTTAATGGATGCAACTCACACTTCTAGGGAACAATCCAGGGTATGTGGGCACTCTGGTGTGACTATGTCCCATTGCTGGTATCAAAACTTGGCCTTCACTGCACTCAGTAGCCAGTATAATCCATACAGGGAACCCTGACATAAAACTGGGTTATAATATAACCAAATATTGGGCTCTGAAGTGGAAATCACCAGCTGGAAGCCAGGAATCCTGCACAGCACCTTTGATCCAGTGGAACAGTGGAAGTCTCTTAGTTTAACCATCTCCAAAGTTACATGATAGTAAGTAAAACAAATATATGCTTTTTCCTTAGAGAAAAGGTTTCAAGAAAGAATTTGGCAGAAAGTCACCTGAAAACCAGCTTTTTTTTTTACTTAAGTCTTCAGTGCTATTAAATGATAAACCTTTGTGGACAGAGCTAATGGCATCAAAAGGTACTTATTAATGTCAGTGGGCTTTAATCCCATGTAAAGCATTGTTGTGTTACATTTCGAGGCACTGAAATTTCATGATGCATCATATCAACTCCTTATAAACACCTTTCAGCATAGTTTGTTGTTTTCTTATCTCTAATGCAGGGGATCATTAGAAATTATTGTCTGTTACAAGAAATGCATCTCAAATTGCATCTTTCACACAACATTTAAGACTGCAATACAAACAACAAATAACTTGTTTGAATCTTACAGTTCAGGACTTTCATAAAGAACATAAAAGTCCACCTTAGGGCCCTGTGGGCTCTGTTTGCACAGGGAATTATTGCTGGCTTTGCATTAAAACATTGTGATTGAAACAGCAGTTTGGCATACAAACACAATGCAAGTCCCTTCACCAAATCTATGCAATATTTTTTTAATCACTCCCTGGAGAAGCTCAAATAATGTTTTGCTTGGTTCAGATAAACTCCAGCTTATCACAAGCTCATCAGAGTCTTTGGTGGTCTTATTTTTCCTCAAAAAAGTACCCTCATTTCCTATCTTTCTAGGTTCTTACATATTTTCATTTTCTGAACCACAAACCCCTTCCACTTCAACTTTTCCATTCAAACCCCAAATTCTTTCTTTGAAACCTTTTCCATAATGAAAACCTATATATTGGCCTTGCTTCACCACCTCACACATCTGAGTGTTACACCAAAAAGGCACTTTAACATTACAATTCCTCATTCAAGAGCTGCTCAACAAGACTTTTTAGGTATTGATAATTCTGAAAGAAGAAGTACACCATGACACCTTAAATAGACAATTGTTTGACTGCTTTTTACTGTGAATTTAGAAATATTAATCCAGTTCAGCAAAGCACTGAATATGTTGGAATACACTCTAGGTAACAGTAAAGACCAATGCTTGTTATCATCAAAGGACAGAAGTGAGATCATTATCTTGGTTCTTCAAAGCCTGTAAGATATTTATATTCAAGTCCTTTAAGTGGTGGCTTTATTGCCTGGGTCACTTCTTGCATTGTATTGTAAAGCAAAACTGGAACATCTCTGCAAATTAATGTGTTTTCTTCTACCTGATACTGCAATTCAATTAATCAGTCAAGGATGTTATACTTCAGACTTAACAGAGCTTTTGAAACAAATCTGATCTTTTAGCTCCTTTAGAACTTTACATTCACCAAGGGTACCACCAAAACTACTCATTTTTCTTGAAGAAAAAGGCTGGAAATATGTTGCATTCACAGCTAATTTGAAGAGCCAGCTCTGAGAAAGCTGTAGCTGCTCCAGTTAACACCAGCTGAAGATTTTGACTTTCACTTCCTTGATCAGGAGCTGTTTTTCACATAGATACCTACCTACTGGACAATTCCCAAAGGATTAGAAATAGCTGGCATCTATCCATAAAGAGGTTTGTGACAATCTCCAGAACACAGTGTCCAATTTCTAGATTTATCTACACTAGTGAAGAAATGCAAGATTGCCAAGGCCCTGCCTCACTAACTCCTTCTCCACTGGTGGTCTGGGCTAACACAGCCTCATGCAGCTACTGCCAACAATCTTTTCTGCAAATCAGGCTAAACATGTCATCACTATATTATATTATCACTAATCCTACCAGGTTGGTAGGCTTGGAATCAAATTCATTAAAGAGTTGTTATAATCAAACAAATTTTCTCAAATAAAATGCTCTGCAGGGCCTAAGAAGTGACAATTTCAGCCCACTGAAGATGCACCCCAGTGCTCAAGACAGAGCACTCTGAGGGAGGAGTGTCCCACGGTGGAGCTAAAACACATGAGAGAGACACAACCGATCTGCACAAAGGCAGAGGCAAGATATGAGCGAGGATTGTATCGTAGGTGCAGCAAGACCGAGCTCTGCATCTCATCCCAGGCAGAACTGCCTCACCTGCATGCTGCACCCAGACCTCCCAAACACTCAGTGAACAGCCAGTGCTCCAAAACAGCTTTACACCAGCCCTCAGGTACAAGGTAACTTCTGCCTTAAGGAGAGCAGTGATGGAAAAGTGAAGTGCTGACACAACAAACATCTCCTTGGGGGAGGGCTTTCTGCCTGGCTCCTTTCAAAACTTCACGTGAGAGTTCAGGCTTTCAGTAATGTTGCAACATATACTAGATTCATGTAATAAAACAAATTGATACTCTTAGACCACCCACAAGCAGCAGGCCTTCAGCACTGAGTTGATATCATCATATGAATTAAGTCTTCTCTACTTCTATTCACCAGGGCTTTATTCAATTTCTAAGTAAAATCCTTCAAAGCGTGTGCTCTCCTAACCTCTACCTGTTGTCATGAATCCTTCTTTTACACATGATAAAACAACACATAGAAGTGCATTAAGTGAGCAAGACCAGACAAATTCTCACACGCTAAATACACAGAATTTGTGTGAAGAGCTAGAGTTGCACTGAGGTTAATAGATCAACATTCTCGCTGACAGACTCTCCCACTGTTTACCACTGCCCTTCAGCACAGTCACCTCTGCACCGGTTTTAAACAATAAACTGCAGCAATTTTAAAACCCACAGAATGAGACATATGTCTAAGTGTGGTCCTCTGTCTTGTATCCCTGAAGAACTACTAAAACAGATTAACTAGGAGAATATTAAAGGAATATGGCTTTTTGCCTCTGGCAATGAAATAAACACGCATAAATCAGTATCAAAAGGGAAAACCATCCTTCATAAAGCTCCTCCTTATCATGTCCATAACTGCACCCCTTTATATTAAGGGAGCAAAATATTTTTGTAGTGATAAGTTTGACAAGAAAAGATAATAAGCAGCTTATTGGAAACAGATGGTTTGCACTGCTATGCTATAGATAAAGTCATGTCAGCATTTCCATAAAAGGCCTCCCTGTTTCCAGCAGTTTCCAGCTGGCAGGCAACATTTCTACCTCAATGAGCAAGATAAAATCACAGGAATAACCTGGAAAAAGCAGGGGAAGAGTAATCCTTGAGCTAGCATTGGAAAAGAGAGAGGAGAGGTGTTTTGGGGGCAGCCTGGGAGGGGGTGTGAGGGTATCCCAGCAGATTCCTGACAGAAAGGAGTGGCTGTGCATGGTCATACCTCAGCCAGCTCGGGTGGCAGTTCAGGCCCTGCTGCAGTGACCTCACCGACACAGAGCCCAAACCACAGCATCCCTGTCCTGTCCAGGGTGCACAAGCACTGTGCCATCTATGCCCAGACATGCAGATACAATATATCTTTTAAGAATAGTCCTCAACCAAGGATAAGACCTGTTAGAAACCTAAAATAATGCAGATAAGACAGCTATTTGGGTTAGCCCTAAAAAAAATCCCAGTAAAAATCTCTGGCTAATGGATGAGCCAGCACAGATTTCATTACTGCTGAAACAAAACCCAAGCTAACAAGTCACACTCAGATACATTTTAGAAAATGTTAGTTCAGCTTTGCTGAACTTCCCAAAAGCATTGACTGCTTTGATCTAGAACTGATGATTACCCGGGATAATTTAATGTATTTTCACTAACTTTATCTATTGAAAATCAATGATTTTGAAGACATTTGTAAAAAATAAATCTAACAATGTGCCTCTTACTGTGTTCTAGATCCAACCCAGAATTTAATGATATAGTTTATACCCCCTTAATTTAACAATTACAAAAACGATTTTTAGGAATAATAAATTAGGATCAGGCTCCTCTTTGTACATTTACAATTCACATTGACTAGCTCTCTGCTCTTCTGCTAGAAACTTTGGAATATTTGAATATCCTCCTATATCTGGATCACAAATCCTTTCTTGACAAGGAATTTGCTCACTGCTTGACAGGGGAGTTTTTGACAGGGTTTATTTGTGGTTGGAGGGCTGTTTTGATTTTCTTACTGTTGTAGAAGGCACTGAAAATGAATAATAAACACTGTCAACATGACAGATTAAATTTGTATCAGATGCCATGAGCTATTGCATTTACTCTCATATGTAAAAAGTGCAACAAAGGTTGCACCCACATAAAGCTAGGTAATAGCTTTACATATTTACGTAAATATTAAATTATATATTATGCAAATTATATACATGGCGGTATGTAATTTGTAATTCTTCTTGTAATTCCCCCAAGGCAATTTTCAAAAAAATTGAAGACTGTTGCTTTTTGGGGTTGGCTGGGTTTTGTTGTTTTTTTTTTTTAATTTTGAGTGAATGACCGATGTAGCTGAGTATTGAGCTCTGTGACATTTCAGCAGGGGTATAGCCTCCTCTGCAATTCTGAATCCATAAATGCAAACACAAGTAATTGATTTAAATTTGTGTTTGGTTTGGGGTGCGTGGAGAATCCTCCCTGTGGATGTACTGTAGGACAAACAGGGAAAAGCTTACTTTCAAGATCAGAAGCACCCCACTGTCCACACCTGATAAACTGCTATATTACATAGAAATCACTCCAATTTTGTTTTAATACAATACTCACCAATTTAGAAATCTAGTAATATAAAACCAGAACAATGTAATTTACTGGTTTTCTGATTTTTTTTTTCCTATCAAGAGCAAATACCAGAAGTCAGTCTGACTAGTTCTCGAAATACATTATGCCAAAACATAGATTTCTTTGGGTACTATGAAGTATACCTTCCTTTTTGTAAATTATCCAATCATATTTTAGAAGATAGTTACTCAACAAAGCTGCATCAAAAAGTTTCTGGGATGCAAAATATCCTTTCAGTGTACTAGAAGAACAATGCAAGTTACATACTCCCAAGTTCCACGTGTTTGGCTGCAACATTTTAACAAATACATTGTGTTCGAAGAAAACCTCACTCTGAGGCATTCCTTGGATATCAGCACTTGAAGAATATAAACAGCTTTGTTGTTTCAGGGCCCCTTATACTCTTGATATTAAGCAGAGCAGTGCAGTTGACACTCCATACAGTCTATAAATCAAATATAACAACTTACACAAGCACATAGCTCACAGGCTGCTTGTACTTCAGAGTCTTGCCAACGAAATAGAAAGGTGACTGCTGAGTGAGGTACAGTTGAGGCATTAATAAAGGACTAATCATAAATAAGAAATGTCCATTCTAATAACCTTGGCTAGTTGCTGAGTGTCTGGCCATTGAAACAGGCTAAAAGTCTTAGTATTCTTTAGGTTTGAGTACAAAACCCAGAAATACCTGCACTTCTTAGTTTCTATTCGATCATCAGAAAATACACAACCTCTAAATATAAAATATCACTTGATAATAATGGTTGCAAATGAACAAACTGAAATTATTACATTATAAAAATAACTCTTAGACACCACCATTTATTGATTTTATTATATAAGCAGTCAAATTTATTGAAAGCTTTGGTTTGGTATAGATCACCTCTGTACAATCTCAGGTACACCTGCAGAAATCACGTTCTCCATCATGACCTTACAGCACTTGGTAATTACAATTCAAGATCTGATTCAAACAATATTTCAATTTATGCTGCTAATCTAATCTAATCTTTTCTTAATTATTATGTTAGTAGGCCACTCACTGCTCATTTTTAAAGAAATATTAGATATGCAATTAGAGCTCAGCATATCAATTGGATTCTGAACATATTAAATTATTTCTCTCAAAAACAATTTAAATTCTGTATAATTTCTTAGTGTGTTTTCTTATTATCCAGAATGTAATTTACTTGAGACTCGTGCCTCATTGCACTTAGTTTAGCAGCAGTTCCTGGACTCTTACAACTGGAAAGGAATTTATTTGTACTAGAGCTGATCTCTGAGACCTTCCCACAGATCCAGGTAAATATCACTGAAGCCCAAACACTAAATCTCACTGTAAGAGGCAGAGCAACCTCCCAGGTTATAATGGGATCCATTATCCCTGGCCACTATTAGAGAATAACCACATTGTCGTCAGCCTTCAAAAAAACCCCAAAACAATGATAGGACAAAATTTCAAGTCCATGTGAATAATGATAAAATGTAAAAATTTCAAACTCCAAGTAACAGAAATCACTGCTGAGCTTTAGTGCCAATGCACTAAAGAATAATAAAGATTCTGTCCTGTTAGAAAATTAGAGTGGGGATACCAGACAGGGCCTTTCAGTCTGCATCTCTGAAACCCCAAGACTTCCAGCATGCAAGCAGACATGACATTAGACCACACCAGACACACTAGACCCCACTGATATTATCCAGAAACACAAATGGGAGCCAAGTATCCACAAGAACCTCCCAGAGAGACCACATTCTGCAGCTAGATAGGTGAGGAGCCACCAAAAAACTAAAAGGTACCTTTAACAATTCTGGAAGAACTAGGATAATGAGGCACACATTTTTCAATAGTGATGTAATCAATAAAAACAAAGAATAATGAGCTCGAGGGTAAAGTGGTGAGAGGGAATGAAGTATGAGATAAAAGAGTCAGATAATGGATGGTCTAACAATTACTTTCACCTCCAAATGCAAGAACCCAGTGAATAATCTTTCAGAAATTTAACAAAGTGCTACAGAAATTTCTGGTTTATACAGACCCATATTTACATTTGGAAAATATGATTTATTTTTACTCCAAACTATATAAATTTATAGGATAATTATTGGTGCTATGGAATAAGTAGTTCACTCAAATACTTAGGAAGAATTATTCTTTAAATACTGGAGAAAAGTTCTGGGATTAAACCCATGGCTTACAGATGAACATCATACTGCCTTCTTCACAGTGATGAAATTCCCTCTTCAGCACTTGCTGACCACTTATGTTTAAAAGTAGTAAATGCACAAGGACCCCCAACCTTTTGTATCCACTGTGTATGTATATATATATTTTTTTTTTATCTCTATTATCATCCATAGAACTGAGCAATGTTTGTTCCATGTTTGCTTTTTGAAACTCCAGTTCCAACGTGAAGTCACCATACATAGCCCAGACACTAAGCAGTTATTCAAACAGCACGAGGTTTAGCCTTAACACATCTGTGTTATAATGCTCCTTTCAATAGGTGGGAACTTTCCCATCTCCACAAATAGGAAATTATTTCAGCTCAATGCCAAAGATGCCATCTCAGATAATAAAACAGGGAAGCAAAACTTCCTCACTTAATCACAATGGCCTGTGAGAACACATGGTGCAGGATTTGAAATCCAGGTAAGGTTTGGGGATGTTGAAAAGAGTCATTCCTGAGCAATTTCATAACCAGTGATTTCTACAAATTTCTTAGCACACAGGGCAACATGGGATACCCAACCTGAGCCTGATTTACTGTGCCTAGCAAAGCAGCCCTAAGTGATAAATTCCATCTCTTGCTGAGTCAATTAGAGAGTAGCAGGAGGGTATTTAAGATCTGTGGAGGAGATTCTGCCTGCCCAGGCAGATGCAGTTTCTCCATGGACATCTCCAAACACACCTGCACTCTGATCGTAGGGTGAGCTCAAGCCTGGGGCAGTTCCAGCACAGAACAGGGCTGGAATGGCACAAAGCCAGCAGGATGCTGAGCCCCAGACTGCAGCAAGCCAGCAGCTCCTCTGGGAGCTGCCTGCATGCCCAGGCCAATGGAACAGTTTGGAGAGTTAGCATACTAGGCTTTATGAAGTAACCAGTCTCTAATCACTAAATCAGACTGATTTTCCTACTAGAGATGCTTATTGCCACTTTGGTATGTAAAAGCTTTCGTGTAAACTGGGTATTTTCAACAAACTGTTTCCATGTAAACTGGGTATTTTCAACAAAACTGACATTTTTTAGATTGTCATCATATGCTCTGCAGGATGCCTTCATCTCCAACAGCATGAGTCAATAAAACTGAAATACTGACATCTACTTTCATAAAATGCAGAAACCAAAACATTGACCTGACCCTCTGAGAATGTCAGCTCTCACAAAACAGTCCAAAAGCAACTTGACAAAAATGAGAGGTAACTAATGATTTCTTCAATACCAAGAAAAGCATATTGTCCTTTGAAATTGATGCACTGTTGCCTGTGCTGCAATAACAGACAAGCCTCTTTCTAAATCAAACCCAAAAATTTGCCTTAATTATCCTTCAATGATTCTCATTCTTCATGAAGATCTGCTCTAAAAGCTTTAAAACTGATTCTTCTAACAAAGCATTTCTGAAAAGTACCTAGACTTAGACTAGTTTAAACTACCATAACTGTGTTTGTTTAAGGTAAGATTAACTCAATTAACACCTTTAGACTTCTATTCAATTATTGCAGATGTATTTCTTGGCTCTCAAATCCCAAGTGGTTCAAAACCACCTGTACAGTTATTCTTTCATTTTCCTTCAGTGGATGACTGGTAAACTTCCGATCAATACCTTCAACAAGCACTTTCACATAAATTTCCATCCTCACAGAAGTCTTGCTAAACCCAAGAGACAAAAGAGCTTCTGTGCAACATTTTATATCTATTTTTATGCCACAGGAGATCATTTTTCTAGGCTGAAAATGGTAGTTTCCTGCCAGATCCACCCACTCATACTGTAGCTTCTCATGGTGAACATTTCAAAATACCCAGAGGAGGAACTCTGGCTTAACACAGATCAAAGAACTTTACCTAAAAGGAACATTGATCAACGTTTTGCAACCTGAAGTTCCAGTACCCATCAATCTTCTGCATCGGCTCTTTACCTTAACGCACTTGAAAATTGCCCTCCATTTTCCCAATGAAAATTGCAGACCATTACTGATGCTTAGTCTTTGATTTTCTCTTTCAATTTTTTGTCCATTTTCCTTGCTCTCTCTGTCAATTTAGATTGCTTCAGTTGCCCCATCATTAAGTGTAATAAATAAATCTAGAAAAATTCTACTACATTAACAAATTATTTAGAGCAAAATTTAAGAAGTTGACTACAGCAAACAACAACTACCTTTTTTGTCTGTCTCTCTGTGTGTGTGTGTGTGTGTGTGTGTGAAGGAGCTTGAAATACCACTTTGAAAAACACTTACCCCATGACACAAGCAACTTTTATGTTATAGGAATCCCTCCACAGAAATTACCCACAACTTAGGGTCAAAAAGGAGGCAGCACCTATCAGATTTTTCTGAACTGCAAACAGGTGGTGAGGGCTTAAAATTTAAACACATTCCTCAAACTTCCTCTGTCTACAGCACATAGCATATTTTAAATGGTTTACTCAATTTATTTGCAGTCTTCATGTCTGTTGTAAGCATAATGAATACATGCTGAGATATCCAACAACAACAAACCAATCATCACTTGCCAGAACAACTTCAAAGCTCTGAGACATGTAGTGAAAATCAAAACGATGCTGCAGGAATTTATTTTCCAGACTCTTCTATTTAGAGCTTACTAGCAGCTCTGCCTTTTAAGTGTTCTGTCTCATATGGTGAGAAGAAATATGTCCTGCTGCTATTTACTTATCTTCTGGCACTGGCTGCTAATCGCAGCCAGGCTGTGATTCCGGTATTTCATCTCTAGGACTGCAGTCAATCCTACTTCAGGGAACAGGAGACTCAAACCTCTTGCACCCCTTTCCATTGCTGGATGGTCTGGAAACCTGGAGCAGATACACCCCTGTACCTAACAAGCACATTGCTCAGGATCTATTTTATTCGTTAAGGAAATGACCTCAACTGCTTTTAAAAAGTACTTTCATACATCTGTCAATAATGGTAAACAGCATAAAGTAACATGGGATTTCTTCTTCTCTTCCTATTTTAATCTAAACCAAGAATTATCTCACATTTACAAAGAAATTATTAAAATATGGATTTTTTTAAAACCAGAATTTTTTAACAACCCAAAAGAATAATTTGTGTTGGCAAGACAAAATCTAAAATACTGACACAGTGGATTATTTAACTGTTTACCAAAAGACACCTACATGGCAGGATGTGCAGAATCTCTTCTACAAACTTGTTCACTTTAAGTACCACCATACAACGAGTTTACAATGTACAATGCTGTCCTCAGGTGAAGGTTCTGTTCAGGAGGAATCTGTGTCAGAGTTTTCATTTTTCTTTCCATGAATTAAAATCCCTCACAAAATTTTTCTTTGTGACTTATGCATTACATTATTTTCTAATATCCTGCTCTGTGTAGGATAGCATATATAATAAATGGAAAACAGACACGATCACTTTGGGATTTCATTCATTCTGAATTTTTTATGGATTTATATGCATGAAATTTCCTTCTGTCTTTCAAATAGGCCAGTCTGGAAACATACCAGATTCAACTTACTGTATTTAACAGACATTTCATTCATGTTCTCACCAGTTAAAGAAAGGGATACCATAACAATATAGGAGGCCAGGATCAAATCAGGATGGTAGGACCGTATTTTTTTTAAATTTAATTTGAGAGAAGGCATCAATATATTTGTATTAGGAATATATTATATTACTGTAAATAGTTTTTTTATCCTATCTATTTTCTGTTTATCCAAGTGTAGCAATACAAAGAGGCATCAAAGACAGAAAACTTGCCAACAAGAAAGACAACAAAGGTGGATTGGGGGCCATTCCTGGAAAAGACTTCTTTTTTCCTGTGTTTGGATGGTGTCGCTATCATGGCTATCATTTCTAGCAATACTCAATTCAAATACATTTCTTAATATAATCAAGCAAATGTCCTTCCAATCACTTTTCCATTGCAACTTCTACAGTCTTATAAATGTGTCTACCAAACTTAAATTCACAAAATCACTCATATAGCTCTGTGAGCTACAAGCAAATACAACTGTTTGCTTATCAAATTCGGAGCATATTAAATACACACATTAAATTGCATATGAAACAGGAAAAATACATTTAAACCCATATTATTTAAATAGTTCCTTAAATATATTTCCAAATGGATTTAATGTAACCATTGTTAATGTCCAGAGGTCCCCTAAGATAACTACAGCTGTGTATGAAGTGCATAAAATGCAAATGCATCTGTGTGTCCTGGCTGAAACCAGGTGTCCTGACATTCCAAACCTGGACCCTGACCAGACGACATCAGAGCTCACTTCTCAGTCAGCCCCTGACACTTCTTCCCAAAAAAACCCAGGGCATAAAAGCAAACAAACCAGGCAGATTGTGGAAATTTCCCCCTTTTCCAACAGGGAACTGAGATGAATACAGCAGATGCATCTCAGCCCCTCGCTGTAAAGAAAGCCAGAGGAAAAGGCGATGTGTTGTTTGCAGATTTAAAACGCTCTGCAGTACACTGCACTCCCAACATTTTTCAGGGCCCACATATTAAAAACTGCTAAAAAGCCATTATCCCAGTGATCAGCTGCTCTTAGCAAATATCTGTGGGTTTTCCTTTTCTGCAGTCACTGCACCCCTGCCCCCTGCAGTTCACATATATTTTGTACTTGGAGAACTAAATAAATATGGAAGAGTGATAAGGGAAAATTCCTGACAGTGATAATTACTAACCCAAGCATGGGAAAAAAAAATCTAAATTTCATGTGTCTTTATGACTGATTACATCCCACCATACTACAAAAGAACTAAAGCACATTTTCCAGTATTTTGGTACATATGGGAAACTGAGATATAGCCAGGAAGGCCATTTCAAACGGAAATAGTTTCAGTCTTCCAGAGTTCAGAAAACTATTGAATTTTTTAAAAATATCTCCTAAATCCCAAGGCAGATTAAATCCAGAAAATGTGGAATACAAATCAGTCTGAAGGCCCAGGTTAGCTTGATGAGATTCATTTTCAGTCCTTGGCCAGAGTTTATTTCCTTTCCCATTTACACTCAACAAATCACTGCTTGTGCATTTTTTCCTCTCTATTTCAGGCTATCACCCTGGCTTACTCAAAATAAAGAAAAAGTCTGGTCTAGCCAACAGTACCTGAAATGATGCCATTCATGGCAAGAGAAAAGCATAACCTGGCAGACATGCACCACTGGGCTAAGTCCTAAGTCAGCTCCTTGCTTGGCACTGATTTTTTTTAGTCTCAAATACATCACATCACCAAAGAGGAGTTTATAGGGAATGTAGTTCATGGCCTGGATGGTGAGAGGACACCATTTTCATGGCATGGCATTAACCAACATCTACTTTATAAAGCAAAGAGGTCATAGTAAATGGATAAGAATTCCAGAGACCTGTAGGAATGCTAGAGTATGAACACCCCAGCAGCTCCAACAAGGCTTTAATGAAGTACACCCAGCGTTTGCTCAGTGTGGTGACTGCATGTTCATCACACAGTATGTCTGGGACATGCAGAGCAGGCACTCGTGGAGCATTTTCCTTTCAGTAAAGCAAAGCCCCCTGGTTTCTTTCCTGTTAAATTTCAACTGCTTCTGGTTTTCATTTCTAAAAATGTTCTTCATATGTAAAATGCCTACCTTTTCTGACACATGGCACTCACTGACACAGAATCATACATGTTACTACCCATAGAGCTTACTTACAACAATAAGTCCATGATGGCAAAATTCCCACAAAAGGTCCCTTGCTAACACACTAGGTCTTTTTATAAAGAGCACTTTCCTATACAAGTAATTCTCCTCCCTAGAGATGATGAAATAGCACAACTGAATATCACATCAGCTCCCTCACGTTTTTTCAGCTCAAACAAGATGTGTGGATAGATATATATATATATGTATGTATATGTATATTAAAAACCAATGTAGACTTTATACATAGCTTGCACTAAGGGACAAACCAATATATTGGTAGTAATTATAATAAAAGTAGATAGGTGAATAAAAGGGGATGTAGGTAATAATTGTGTCTCTTTATACTGGTTTAGAGACCACTACAGATTTCTCCTCTGACGACACATTATTTCACATAACCAGAAGAGCATTCAAGAAGCCCAACACCACCAAACACAGCATTCAACCCACAAGCTGAAAACTTCCAAGCCCTTTGAGGCAAATCAGTATCAGACCCCTACTTATATGTGGATTTAATTGTTACATAAAGGATGGCAGGTTTTATCAATTACCATCAGAAATCATTGTTCCATTGCTTACTTACAGGAGCCTCACACCTGAGAATAATTTCCTAGAGTCTAGTTAGACAAAAATCTATTAGAGCATCCCTTTCTTTCTCACACACACAAAAATTAAACTACGGTGCAGTCCGAAATTGCTTTTTTGGAGAGTGTTTCAGACCGGTTATTTTTAAACACTTGAACCTTATTTCTTAGCTGTCATTTACCTCTGAAGCCAGGTCAGTATCATCTTTTCTTAGAGACAGCGAACAGCTTCAGAAATTTCTAAGAGCAATGGTACAAAAACAACATTTAGAAACTTTACACCATATTGTAACACCAAGTTTTAGTTTGGTTAGATACTTCCAGGTATAGCAAATACTTGCATTATATGTTCTAATTCCTTCCTATTTTGAGTAAATATATATCTGCATAATTCCAAATGACAAATAAAGTGTAAATTAAAAATAAAAAGCAAAAGTTTTAGAAGCTTCATTTAAAAGCATGCAAAGGAAGTCTTTAAAACACAAAGTAACTTTTAAAAAAAGGAAAAAAGCATGGAGGGACAACTAAAAACCTAAACCAGTGGTGAAGACAACCAAAACCTAATCTTACTTTAATTTTTTTTAATATGACTCATGATTTCATAAGTTTTGCATTGGAAATACTGACACATTTCTGTTCCAGCAATTCCTTTAGAAGTGTGTAGTCAGGACTGCACCCCCTTTCTTACCAAATCACAGCATGTTCTGTCCCTTGAATTTCAGTTCCATTCATTCCCTAAAATATTCCTTCATCATCCCCTAAAGTTCTCTATTGTCCTTCCAGAAAGGAAAGAAATAACTGGCACTCTCTCTCTCACTATCTGGGCTTCCAGGTTTCAGACCAGTCCTGCCCTAGTTATGTTCCTTACCTGGTATGATTGCAGTTGCTTGGAAAAGAATAAATATAGACTAAGATAACTATTACTATGAAAAAAATCTTTATAAATATAAATTTGGGTTCTTATAATGAAATTGAAATATCTGTTTTAATTTTTCCTTTGTTGGACTTTTTTTTTTCACAGTAGAAGAACTAGCATTAGAACGTGCACTGTAAAATCCCAATGGAGACAAGGTCAACCACCACTGGAGTAACTATATCACACAGTTACCGTACAGCAAAATCCGGGCTGGTTTTCCACATTGGCATGAGTAAATGCACATTAATTATCTAGTGGTGAAAACACATCTTCTTGGCACTGAGGACAAAACTATCTTTTTGTTCACTTTGGCACAAAATCAGTTTTCAAATATATTTCATCTGATAGTATTGAAACAGTTCACAGATTTATCTAGAATGCACAAACTCTCATTTTGGTGGCCGATATGAAGCCAGAAGCACCCTTGGTGTTGATTATTAATATACGTGATGTTTAATTATTTAATTATCAATCTACCTTCTAACCATTAAAGCACTGCAGTTTTAGGCAGCTGAAGCTAAATGGACAGAAGACATCTATAAAATCAGACTCACTACCACACAGATTTATTCCTGATTTTTCTGTTTTAGACACACAGAATCAGAGAAGAGTATCAATCTACAAATATATAAATTAAGGAAAAATAAAAGTGTAATTCTTCCCGGATAAGCATATGTTTGCACCTTTTACCTTAAACCCAGTGGGGTCCCACACAAAGCTGAATTCCAGAAAAAGGTCATTTCAATTTTGCAAATGTCAGGCAAAATTATGGACAGGTTCTGCTAAGGTGACATTAAGATGTTTCTGAATTATAAGTTGTCCCTCATCAAAACTGTACCCTTAACTCTGTGATTCCTAACACACAGGAATGCTCTTCTTTGGCTTTTTTGTCTCAACCTTCTAAAAAAAAGACCTTTGCTATGTTCCCACAGCTGTAGCCCAACCCACTGACACGTTTTATGCAAGAAAAAAAATGCGCCAAGCAAACGGCAACCAATCCCTTCCATACCTGGTGATGGTGGTAAAGGACACCGAGTACCCAGCCCTTGCACAGAACACTGCAGTGACCTGACTGCACGTGTGAACAAGCCCCAGGGAACACCAGACACATCAGCCTGCTCTGCTGCTGTCACACTCAGACACAGATTTCATACAGAGCAGTCAGTGCAAGAACTGCACGTCTGTCTGCTCATCTCCCCTGCACATAAACAGGACACATCCTCCCACTTCGGCTGCATTTGATCTATTGTTTCTGAGAGGTTGCAGTCTTTTACACAAAAAAAATTACAAGCTTAATAATGTCATTTCTGGCACCAAATGTACTGTTCAGTCATGGTTTAGACTTTTAGCAGCTAACTTTTCATAGAATTAAAGATCTTAATGAGTGACACAGCATTATCTGTATTTTAGTTTCATGACATTTACCTCATCTATTATCAGCATCAGAATGTTCTTTCTTTTTGTTTAGTTCTAGTTTTCCATTTCAAAATGCTTTATTAGTAACCAAGTTTTAATTAACTGCACATGCATTTCCCCAGTTTTCAAGAAAAGCATTATACGTATCAGACACATCTAATCATTTTCCAACTCCTACCTTTGCTCCTACATCCTCCTCCCACAAACCATCTGCAGAGTCATGCAAAACAATGTAAAGCAACCCACAGCTAATAAATTCCCATTTAGTCAGCATCAGAGCATCAGGCATTCATCATATGCATTGATTGAAAAACACTGAAGGGGACACTGGTTTTCTGCATTATCAAGCACTTTGAACTTAGTTTACCTTCCATCTTGTAGAAAACAACTCAATTATAAATAAAATGGAGCTCAGGTATTTTGCTGTAAAATCCTTTCCAGGTCATGAGAACAGAGAAAGCTTAATGATGAGTCCTGGTCTGCTGCCAGTCGCATGTTTCATATCAGGTTCTGGCAGGTCTGCACAACTCACAATCAATCTTCCTCAAACTGAAATCCTGACATATCAGATATTTATTTATGCTATTTATATAAGGGAAAGCTATTGCATTTACTTTCTGCTTGACATACATCCTCCCACAGCTGAGCTCAGGATTCCTGCTCCTGCCCTGGATTCCCTTACCTAGTTCTCCTGATGCACCCCTGACTTCCCTCGATGTCTGTGTGTCACTGAGAACCTTGCTGTGGGCTGCATTTCTCATGACCTGCTATGCAACTTGCCACTGATTCACTATCACCCTCTCAATACAGACTTGGCACAGGTGAGTATTAATGTGTGTGCTGGTTTTACTCTGTAATTGCACCATCGTTATCAGTTATCCAATTTTACACTCAGATCAAAAGTACAGGTAAAATATGTTTCACTCAAAAAGATCCTTGGCATTTTGTAAGATCCAAAATACCACATTACATGAATTAGTAATTTAAATCTGGCTATTAATTACCCTCCAGAAAACAACTGCAGGTTTGCACTAGACAAAAATAACGTCTGAATATTACTTCAAGTACAAATACCTATCTAAACAGTGCAGAAGAAAAACTTCCACAGGCACACATACATCAATCTATTTGTCTTGATTCAGTTGCTTCAATATGGGTCCTCTAGTAGTATTTTGGACACCAAGGTGTGGACAACCTCTAAGTAGGCCTAGCAGATAACAAATACTACTTTTCAAAGTGTGTGTGCATCCAGCAGGCTGTCACGTGGCTTCACCAGCAGGTTGGGTCATGCTGGGATGTTCAGGATTGCAGCTGGCACTGGTCTGCAAGCTTCATGCTACTTTTGAATAACCTACACACAGGGCTGGGAGATTTTTAATATTTGTAAAATAACCTGTGTTTTGGTTTGACTCAACTCCAGTTTCAGTTTGCACATGTCTGGCTTTGCAAAAACCTGATATTTGAATTCAAATACTATCTTTAGGTAATCTTCCAGTTGCAAAATTATTTAGAGCCTTAAACCATCATTTGTTTTTACTTGTATTATGAACATGAAAATAATTTACCAGATAGTTATTTTGCATAATTAACATGAACCATTTGATGTAAATTTTAATGAAATTGGAAATATTTTTCTGGTATGTCATGCCTTCCAGAGAAAAAGCAGAGTATGTTGGCTAATTCTGAAGTCCTTAAAACATTTGATGTGGCATGACAAATAATGGAACCAGGGACACAATTTGCACACATCCTGCCTAAAACTACTAATGCTAATTGTTCTCAGATAACTCTTTTGAAATTTATTTTTTTCCTGATGATTTCTTCTTCTGTTCATTGAATGAATTCATAAAAGAGAGGCTTTGTGAAGTGTCCTGTACAATCTCCTCCTAAGATCAGGATCCTGTACTTGTATTGGAAAAATTCTGTACCATGCATCCATTATGTATACACTCTAAAGTATTTCAAATGTGCAGATATTATTTGAGCATGCTACCTTTTTATTTATTATTAATATTAGAGAAAATTATTAATAAATTTACAATATAAGGGGATCTTTTTCCATTGTAGCATGAAACAGCAATTTGAAGACGACATTTAGTTTACATAAAATATTTTGAAACTTAATTATTTCTGTCAAAGGATAGTAAATACTTTGAAGTTGCAAAAAAACCCCTTTAGGTTATATAATATTACTTTGTTCTTATATTATAGTTGAGGAATGCGTAGTATTTGAAAGTATTTGTCCCTTGTTTGTGGTTGTTCAGCTGGAAAGGCTTCTTTTATTGCTGTTTTCTAATGAAATGATGCACAACCACCACTCGACCTGAAGTAAAAAGGGCAAATAAATTGCTTCTTTCAAAAACTCACGCCTACATGTCTCCCAATTTAGAACACTGAAATCTTTACCTCTCCAAAATAGTAGGCCCATTCACCCTGAGATACTGTGAGGACAGCTACTCATCAAGTACATTCCTTCCTCTTTTTTTTTTCTTTTGGCAGGCCAACTAGAGGTCACTTTGTAGAAATTTGACCTTAGTCTGCACTAAGCTGGAAAGATAAACTCAATTTCTTTTCATCTAGAATCTATTTAACACCTGATTTGTCTAAAAAAATAGCTTTTATAAAATTTTAAAGCATTTTCAATATCAGACTGAAAACTATTGCTCAGTTTAGTTGCTTCTCCATAATAATAATAATGATGATTTTGGTGTTAATGTTATGATGGGAGTTGGACTCCACAGTCCTGGCAGGTCCTAACACAAGATATTCTATGATGCTGTAATCATTTCACCATTGCTTGCCTAATCACACATCGTGAGAAGTCATGTAGTTCTGTTTCCTGGAAAGAAATTTGTTCCCAGAATTTTACAGAATTTTTATCTGCCTCTCTGGTTATGTCATAAAAGTAGTCAAGAGAACTGCACTTAATTTCACCTTATTTTGAAGGACAAGAATATAAATTTGCTGAGTATATTTTGCTAATATTTTTAAGTACTTTAGAGATATTTTTTTTTAAATGAAGTATCTCTTACTTAGAAATACAGCTACATCACATGCAACATTAATAACACTGGTATTGAAAGGACAATTCAACCACCTACCTTTAGTCCACTGGAAAAAAAAGAAAAATCTGGGTTTTTTTCTGAGATGCTCCACAAATATCTGGATTTTTTTTTTTTTCAGTTCTATTAGAAAGTGATTACCCCCTGCTCTTCACAGCCAAAAGTCTCTGTTATACAATGCACGTCCTATTTTGTCACCCTGAACAAACTACATTTTGATCCTGACAGAAGACAACAACCAAGCAAAGGTACCATTTCAGCCTGATTTCATCTCATGAGCAGTTATCAAATGCAAATAAAGCTGTCCAGTTCACATGGTTTTGGTACCTTTCCTCACAGGAATACTTTTACAAGGACATTCCATCTTCTGGCATGATTGTTTCAAATGAAAAAATGGCTTCTGGCTGCCTCAAAGATGCTGAAGTTGACTCTAGGTGGAAACCTACATTTTCACGCACGGACACTCCCAGGTGGGTTTTTAAACTTTTTAGGTGCGCTTTTTTAACAGATTTTACTCTCAAACACTACACAGAAACTTCTGCTTATTTTTTTTACTCTATAAACTTTACCATTAGTCCCCTCCATAACTAAGAGAAATATGATTTCTCCACATTAAACATTTGTCAAATGAAAAGAGGATCAACTGCTATAGACAGTTACTTACACTACTTTCATCATAACCAAAGAGCCCTTACAATGGGATAACACAACTTTTGTTGCTTTTGTTTTAATTATGCATTTATGCAGACCCTCCAGAAATACAAGCCAGAACTGGCAGTGTTTATTCCATACACTGGAGTGACAAACATACTTACAGTCAGAAATGTTTCCAAATGAAGAGCTACACTTTTAACTCATTTATAAACATACAGAAAGTAATTTTTTAAAGGGCCTTGCCACCATTACACACACAGGAGAGATAATTGTTAACACAGTACAAGGGTTTCATCTCAGGTACCTCAGAGTGCAATACCTGGATCGCTGGAAAAGCAACAGCTGCAGTGTAATACAGGGAAAGGCAATTATGGAAACCAATGTGATGCCAAGTAACTAAACATTATCAAATAAGTTCTCCGGCCAACTATAGGAGAGACTTTAATCCATAGCTATAAAAATAAACACCCCAGCCCACAAAGATTAACAGTATTTCCTGCCTTTCTGCACTGGCTACAAAATATTTTGATTGCACTTCTGTCAGGATCTAATTGAAGTACAGAAAATGCTTGTCAGAATGGAATTTTAGAAAGCTGATGTCAGTGTCATATTTCATACTTCCATTTTCCCAAGCTATGCTTATCAACTAGGGGGTAAAAAGAGGGAAGAGAATTATTTAGAGAAACAAAGAATCATATCTCACGCCATTATAATTAGTCATTAAATACAAAAGCATGTCAAGCCATTATTTTTTTTTAATGTAAGTTTTCTTGATTATTTTCATTGTGGAACACAAGGCATATTATTAACCAATACACAATATTAAACAATTACTTAAGTTCAACCACATTGCTTACTAAGTTCTGGGACAATTCCAGAGAACACTAAGTAGCACAGAAATTTAAGATCTTTAAAAAAACCCCAGAAAATCACTAAATTTTAATTGAAATCTGTGCTGATTTAGCACAAGGCTGAAAGACAGATATACTTTCCTTTTCCCCTTTTGTTTCCTCTCCCAGTTCTCCCCAACAATCCACTGTGCTTTGTGATGCTGCAAAGAAACCAGTGAAACAACAAATGTCTCCTCTCAACATGGGGCTCAACTCTTCCCCCACCTGAGTTTCACAGCTTGTGAATTCTCTGGCTCCATGTACATTTTTCTTGTTTACGTAATTTTTGAATCAAGTCAGCATACTGGAAACATCCATAGCAGTGCTGCAGCAAGGACAGAGATCTTCCTGGCTCTAAGGACAGCTGTTACAGATGTTGTGGAAGAGATGAGGGGTGCTTATCTCACTGTATTAAGGACTACTCACACAGGGACATCAGTTAAGAAATTCTCCTATTGTAAAAAGCCTGACTTCTAAGTACATTTTCGTCTAGTAATTCAGTTTTTTTAATTAAAAAAGCTTAATTTTTCAGAACAAGTTAAATTTGTTTTACACTATTTTCTGCCTCTTTGTTGAAAATACAGTTTGACCAGAAGAGAAAGAAATTTTAAAGCATAAGTTTTTCCTAAACATTTCCTTAAAAATTGGGGGAAAAAATAAATAATATCCCACTATGCCAACATTCACAACGTCTTGCTTTTCTTTCTAAGTGATACACTCTAATATTCATTGATCAAGATAATCAATGCTTTTCTTACTTTTGCCCAACATATGCACACACCGATTTGTTTACACACACTTCAGCATTTGCCTCAGCCTATTAAGAAGAGCTCTGTAGCAATCAGGACATTTCTGTATTTCCAGATTACATGATCTCAAGAACTTCAAATGTTCACTTATCTGGATATTAATCTTATCAGCTGCTTTTCTTCCTGAATTAACATACAGAAAAGAACAACATGGACATAATTTGCCTAATTTTATTCATTTCAGTGGACCACAAGTTTGATGATATCCCAATGCTTTATTTAAATAACAAAACATTTCAGGGAGGAGGAGACAAACAAGCCTCCTGCAGTTATGTTTAGGTAGTACTATTAGTAGTTTTACTAATATCACAGAATCTAAGGCAACACTTGCAGTCCTAACAAGGACTTGCCCAACTCCTGAGGGACCAGGCAAAAAGATCTGCTCCTCTTTTAAGACACGTACAATTGTATCAGTGAAAATACTGTGTTATCTACTTCTGAGCAGGAATTAACACACTGAATCCTGTCTGTTTCCTTCCCGTGCAACATCACATGGCACCTGAAATGACACCCACTGGTCACTCAATACAAGGACATACCAGGGCCCAACTTCTCACCCAGGAGGGAAGAAAAGCTATGTTTCATGTTCTCCAATTAGGAAAAAGAACTGTGAATCTCAGTAACAACATCACAACAGCTGAATGAGGCCCTAATCCAAACCTTAATTTGGGCTTTTCAGGGCTGTGTTGGATGAGAACCCAAGAAGTAGCCAACGACAGCTTGTTACATTTTCAGTTGTTTTTCCAGTTTAGAAGTGTGTGTGCATTGTGGGAGTTTCTCCTAACCCCAAATTACAGCCTGGAGGTTAGGAAATGTTTCCAAATTTATGCATGTCCTTTACATGCAAGGTAAGCTTAGTAAGGATAAGAATTTCATTGTGTGACTGCTAACTATGATCTGCATTAGCTGTACACAGCACAACAAACACCACAACAGGAACTCATCAGTTTTTAATACATTCCAATTTTACAGACAATGGGGCAAAACACAGAACATGGGGCACCCCTGGTCTCTGGATTATCTTGCAGACCTTTAGCTGGCGTAAATTATTCCACTGAAGTAATAGTAGCACTGTAATTTACACCAGATGAAGACCTACTCCAAGATCTGCCTCTTCCAAACAGAAATGTCAGGAGAGTAAGTCAAATGATCTGACTTGACAGTACATTTTTTTTCATGCATAAATAACCAAAGTATGAAATTGCAATCAAAGGAAAAATATACTGCAAAATTATTTGGTGTTGAAAACCAACCCCAGAGAATCCACTGCAGATGTGACCTTGGTTCAGCACTGCTCAAACAAGCCTTTCAGAGGCATCCTGGGTGGGACTTGGCTGCCAACACAGCACCTTGAAACCCAGAAAACCCAGACTGGTGCTGGGTTTTCTTTGGGGGATTAGGGGATTGGGTTTTTAGTGTGAGGTTTGTGGTTGGGGTTTTTTGAGGCCATAAGGTCCGGAGACAACTGCTGTCCTGCGGAAGCATCTTGGTCCAATCTCCCTGACTAATGTGTACTGAGGATCCCATTTGTATACCTCCATCTACCCAAGCATGGCAGTAGCCAACAGTCCTTGAGTTTAGTGCCAAAAATAATGTTAGTGTATTTCCTCTTAGCGAAGTCAGAAGAACAATCATCTAGAAAGAACCATGGAGACAGAACCAGGACAGAAATTAGATATCACACCAGCCTCTCCCCAAAATTAATACTCTACCATAAATGCCAAATTATAACTTAATGTTACCACAATTCAAGTATGGCCTTTGACAGTAGTTTAATTGCTGGAAAATTTCTATCCAGTCTCAGTGGCTAAGAATATAAGTTCTAAACAATTTTTTCTAAAGAAACCAAGACAATCTTAAACTGACAGTTTAAGATCATGAAAGTTAAACACAGCCTATTCCCTTGTCCACTGGCAAAATGAATGAAAGCAGACCCCTCTATTAATTGGGATTTTAATCATAGTTATGCTCAGATAAGAATTTGCACTCGAAATCTGAGACTTGAAGCACACAGGGAAATGTCTGCAGCATGCATCAATGACCTTTTGTAACTGAGTTCTGGTATTGAAACAGGACTTTTCAAATGTCCCAGCATGATCAGTTCTAGGGGCTTGGTCCAGATCCAAAACTCTGGACTTGTTTAATAAGGAGATTCCAGGCAGCCCACAGCTGACCCTGGGCAGCCACACTGGAGCTCCAGTTTGCTGACGTGGACACGCTCTGTGCTGGGGACTGAGTAGGTCCAGATGCTCCTTCTCTCTTCGGAAAGGAAATTATAGTCTATAGAAGAGGAGCTTGGCACAGCCAGCTTTCTAAACTAGGAAATTTCATGATCTGTTGGAATATATTAAAATGTACATTTTTAACTCCAACAGAGACATAGCTTGTCTCTGGAACAAATGCTTGATAGGAGCAGAGTTAGAGGGCTAAGAGAATGCAAGGGACTGGGTGATTTCAGTACCCCTAAGCTAAGGCAGTTGGCAAACATGGGTATGGCTTACTGCTTTTTTGCCTTTTTTGTTATGAATTGTATGGATAATTGATGGCAGGTTGCCTAGAGCCTGGGATAGGCCTCCTTCATGAAAGCTGAAGTAAATAAATGGTAGGTTTCGCTTATTTCACTGGTTTTGTGTGAAATTCAGGAATTACAAAAACTGGCTTGGCATTTAAATGTACCAGCCTAAAAGAAGGGAGCAGGCTCATCACACACAGTGGCAGCCTGGATGTCACCTCAGGATCAGCTCATGGGTCTCAGCACCGACATCAGGCCCAACCTCTTCTGGTGAAAGGGAGAAATTTCCAAGCAATTTTCAAAAGACCACTTTGCTTATATCAAACTCTGAATTTACACTACATACTGCAGACCAGAGGAAAAACAAATAAAACATGTGAAACAATAAAAAGCATGTGAACAAATAAAACCTGGGAGCTGCATGATAAAAAGAAAAAAAAAGTTTCACTCATCATTTTCTCAGCCAAAATTTTTCTTGTACAAATAAACCTGTAAATATCAGATTCAAATAAAGTGTTTATCATCTCAGTTACACACAGAATCTGCACAGGTGGCTCTCCTTCAAACAATCTCAGTGAATAGTATTTTCACTACATTAACATATCTAAGGTTGGTAGTTCAGTGCCAAGCATATCACAATCAAATTTCCACTTCACAATCACCTTGGTTGTGAAAATAAAACTTCACTGTTAAAAACATTAACTCGAAATTAATCACTTTCATGCTGATCTATAGAGACAAACAATGAAAGTGTACATGTTTATTCTGTTTTTCCAATGTAGGAATCAACTCAGAATCATAATTAGGATCAGCAGCCAAGCACTGGTTTTCCGTTTGTTTCACTAATGGGAATTGATACATATTAAAGAAACTAGTTCTCCCTTTTTACCCTCAAAGTAATTAATTTACAACAAAACCAAATTTGGAGTGAATGATATGTGTTTCTTTCATGGCACAGAACTGAGGGAAGGCACAGCATGAGGGAAGGCATAACTAACCATGCATTTCCCATAACTGCTATCTAATTTCAACTTAACTGCACTGTAAGCTCTATAAAATTCCTCCATGAAGTAAATTTTCTGTGCACACCTCATTGCTCTGGCTGCCTGGATTTATGTAATTGAGAAACGTTTGAGGTCAATATGGAAAAAGGCCTCATTGATCACTGGCAAACTTTCTCTGAAAACAATACACTCCGAGGAGCCCAGTGCTAAAGGCACAAAGACAGAAGAGCCAACTGGTAAGGTACAAAACCTGTGACTGCTTTATTCAGAACATAATTACCCTTGAGAATCTCTCAAGGGCAATAAATTAAATCCCAGATGCACACCTGGAAATAAACACTGAAAGCACAGAATAGCACTGATGTCAGTCATCAACCTGGTAACAGAAGCATCTTCTTTCAAACAGGACACAAAACGTCTAACAGTCTTTTGCAAAACATCCTCCTGCAGCTGAGCTACACAGCTGAATATTCCTGGCATTTTAGTGTCAAGCCTGAGAGACCAGGAGAGCTTATACTACTGCCTCAGAAGTGCACTACACAGGAGCCAAGCTATGCTTCACACAGGCTCCAGAACTGGCTTTACAAACATACTCCCTTTCAATCAGGCCTCAAAAGCACCTGATGTCCTGGAACCATCTTCTCTAACATTAACTTCTTAGGAACATAGGTAACACCTTAAGCTGAGTGGAAAACTTTCCTACACAATAACTGATTAATTTCAGGCAATTGCTGAACTATTCACATGTTAGGAAAAGAAAGAATTCAAATGCCCAATGACTCAGAGAATATTCCTTAATCAGAAATGCAAAGTTGGGTTTGGATCAAAAAGAGCTGCAATATGTTTCAGTTTTTTCTGTTCTCTGTTCTATTTTTATACTCTTATGCAGACTGCATAACATATAGACCAGTCTGTTCAAGGCATCAAATTTTTCCTTTTTATTAGAAAAGGAATATTCATGTCCCGACCAAATAGTCCACATTAGAGTCCATAGTACTTACATTTCTTTCTGCAGAAAGTTTCTCTGAGTAAACACAGTCTAAAGCCCTGGTGCAGCACATGCCATGAGCTTTAGTCACATATGACGTGCCAGAAATTTCACAGGCCACAAAAACCTGCATTTTGCAAGCATGTCAGACTCTTCCTCATAGAGCTCTGAGTGTGCTAACACAGGTACTGGAAAACTCATTATGTATTTAGTTGGACTAAAAGGAGAATATTACCCTTCAGGCACTTTGCATGAAGACAATCTCATTTCCAAAACCAGATCGGTCTGGTTGCAGCCTCCTACAAGTTTCCCACAGGATGGGAATTTAAAAGGAAAAAAAACAAACCAACCAACAAGAAAAGTAGTGTAAGCTACAACAGCAAAAAAGGTATTTTGAGGAAATACTTTGTGTTCTTTAGTAGTACATCCATCATTAGGGATAATATTTAGGTCTGCAATTTCTTGCAGCCTCAAATCTCCTACTGGGCTACAAAAAATGTATAGCAGAGAATGGCACACGCCTACATCACCCTCAGGGTCAGGGGCTATGTTTAGTTCATTAAGACTTGAAAGAAACATTTTAGATGCCTGAAGATATTGTGCTGCATTGCACAAAAATATAATTGCTGTAACTGCCTCTGTAATAACCTACAAGTTACACAGCAGATGTTTTTTCTTTTTCATATCTGTATTCCTGAAACATTGTCATTCTATTCCTAATCAAACTGAAGATAAGTTTTTCAGTGTGACAGAGGCTATTATCAGCCAGAACCACCTGCAATTTTTTTTAAATTAAATTTGCTTTAACCAGGCTTGTCCTATACCATTTGTTGATGTCTTCTCAGAGAAGGCAAGCAGCACAAGAAGCATTGTTTTAACAGAACGCACAAAGGGAAAGAGAAGCTTCTTCTGCATTAGCGCTGAAATCCCTTGTCAAATCTTCATCTTCATTATGCTAAATAACTCCAGGATGAAGGAGAAGAAAAAAAAAAAAAAAAACCTCTGCCCATCCCCCAAAAATCTAACAAACTTATACCACCCTGTGAAAAAATCTTGCCTTGTGCCTCCTGAGACAAATACAGAAAGAACCAGGCCAGAGCTAGATCTAGCTTCAAACTTCACAGTTTGTTAGATATCAAAAGGGGCCATAATAATTAGCTATTTGTCTTGCTTGATTCGGACAAAATGTCCTAAAGCTCACTCTGCCATTTCAATAAATAGTTATAATCCAAGACAAAAGGAAAAGCCAGAGGATCAGTGCGCTGGTATTTACATCTCATTGTGAGCTGCATTCCATTGTATAAACAAGTTACTTAGAATTTTCTAAGTCATGCAAACGTCAAGGAGGAATTTCAGTCTCTCAGCCTCCGGAAGGGAGGAGATTTAAGGGGAAAAAAAATAAAAATAAAAAGAAAGCAAGCGAGAGAGAAAGTACATGCACACAAGACTATGAGTTTTTTAGCCATCTCATGAAGAACTAAAATGCACTTTGGGGTAAAAAAATAATTCCGATTTTTTGATTTTGGTGACTGGAAGCATAAGGTGGCAGTTATGACAAACTAAAAACTAACTTCAGTAGAAGCATATCATTTTGCTAAAGAAGCACTAGATCTGTGCTTTCAAAGTAAACAACTCAAAGTCAGAAGATGAACCACTCCATTAATGCTAGCCAGACTCAGATTTATAAGATTATGCTGGGAGATAACAGGCATCCATTAAAACCAGACCTTTTTTTCTTGTGTGAGGGTAGAAAGCAAAGGACAAACTGGGTAAAGGTCTTTATACATGAGCTCAGCACAGCCTATACCTCTACTGCAATACCCTACAGTAAGTGCTGCACAGTGGCTCCCAGCTGTGTCCAAGAGCAAAGCCCAGAGGGCATCATTTGATGAAGCTACACATTTCCAGGAACTATTCTCCTGCATCCTAAGATCACCCCAGTTAATTTGACTATGGGTGCTTACTAAGTCTGGGTAACAATACTATTTAAGAGTGCATGCTTTCACTCCAACTCATATTTCAATCCAAGACCAGCTTTAGCTCAAAAGCAGTGCAATATTTCAGCTATATTTGCAGACTCCTTTTCAGAAGTTTAAACATTCAACCAACAGGGTAAGTAGACTTAAAAAATAAATAAATAAATAAATAAAAATAAATAAAAAAAAGCAGCCCAGTCAGAATGCCTTACTCCTTTTCTCAAGAGAACTCTACTTGGCAGGTAGGACCAAGGATGTAACTTGGGCTTTGAACGCAGGGATGTGCATGCAGTCGTGAAGAGCAGCAGCAGAGTTGTGCTCTCGCCCCTGGCATTTTGAAATTGCAAGCATGTCAGGAATTGCCCAGGTGTGATTCCAGCCCCAGTAAAAGAAAGGCAGGGTACTGTCACACCAGGAAGTTTCCTCTCATGTCATTGAGTCAACACTGACTCACATTTCTAGGACTCAGACTAAGCCACAGCTGTATCCTGTTAGAAAACAGGACCATAGGAGCATCCCCTTTCCAGGCAGTCACATTCCCTTCTGCTATCATCACTCCAGCCTAGGGGTCCCAAAGCATTCTTCCAGACAGAGCTAGAGATCAGGATGTTAGAAGTGCCAAGTCACTCTCCTGACTAAGGCATGCTGAATTCTGTCCCAAACTTAAGCCCTTACTGAATCTCTTGCAGCTAAATGTAAAATTTAGCAGGAGTTCTTCTATTATATTAAGCATTATTAGGCACATAAATCATCTTGAGAACCCCAAAAGCCTTAACTTCCATGGTCTTTTGAACATGTGTATCTGAGATGATGCAAGAACCTTTGATATGTCAGATTTGAGCATAAAGCAAACTCAAACCAAAACCACCAAGATTCCCTTGGTTTCCAGTGAAACCAGAAACTGGGCTGTGTTTCTGTACTGATGTTTACTGATGGCAGGAAGCCAAATCACATGAATTTGTGCAAAAATGTCAGTATAACTGATAAAAGTTATTTAGGATAGCTATTCCATTTAAGACAACTCACTGCTGCATCATTTTACCTAATCAAATCTTACTTCAGCTTAAAAGACCCTGAAGCTTGCTGCCCTCTTTTAAAAGAAAAACTGAAATAATTAAAATTTTCATTGATTAAGGAGAAAATAAAATAAAGATATAAGTTGTCTCATTACAATAAATAAGACCATTCAGGTGCCTCAAGTTAGGTTCTAAGCTACTCTCCTGAAAGGGAGACTTAAATTACCAAATATTTACTTTCCATGTTCATTACATTCAAACACAAAAAATAAACTGCCTGTAAAATAGATAAATTCCATACTGCAGAGGTTTCCTAGGAAACCAGGAAAGGCTCAAAGAAACAGAGAACAGCTGGAGGAAAAAAAAAAAAAAGCCAACCCCAAGAACTAAGTGTTCCATAGCCTCATTTTAAAAACCATGAGAATTATATCACTAACATTAAAGCATTGCCTTTCACACCGCTTGGCTCTGGCACTCTTCATAAGGGCAAACATGCACAGCCTAAAGAGATCAAGATTTAGCTCTTCTCTCCCCATCATCTCACCTTGCTCTTCTCTCCAAAAAAACAAACCAAACCAAGAAGTGTGTTTTTGCTAAAATGTGGTAAAGCTGTAGAGTGTTGGTGTGTACACTGAAAAGGACAGCCAGCCCCAGAGAGGTGCCTACTGAAACCTTACAGCAAGCAGGTGATTCACTAGCCAGAGATTTCTTTGCTGAGGAGCCAGATTCCACTTCTGAAACCAGCCAGCTATTCAACATGAAAATCCATGCCATTCCAGAAATGTATTATTAGCACAATGACTCAGTATGTATATTACAGTAGTACCCTAAGGCTTCGTTTGATATCAAGGATGCTTTGTGCTCTGCACTGCACAAAATCATAGGAAGGCCCTTTACAGTGAAAATATAAAATCAAAGCATGCTAAAGTTATTCAAGCTTACTGTCCAGGTTTAGATGGAATTTTCTATCATAACAGGAAGAAAAAAAAAAAAAAAAGGGAAAAGGGTAACTTAACTAACCTCATTCCTATTTTTCTAAGTTCACAAATTCATAGGAAGGCCTATATATTTTCACTTTACAGTGAAAATATAAAATCAAAGCATGCTAAAGTTATTCAAGCTTACTGTCCAGGTTTAGATGGAATTTTCTATCATAGCAGGAAGAAAAAAAAAAAAAGGGTAAAGGATAACTTAACTAACCTCATTCCTAATTTTCGAAGTAGGCTCCCAGCACTCTGCCAGACACTGCTATAACTCCAATATTCAGTGTGGTGACAGCAGCCATACTGTCATGTTGGCTCTTCCTTCCCCACATGGCTCCATTTTCCGTGTTCTGCTTTGCTTGTCACCAGGCTCAATGCCTCTGACATCAGGTTCTTCCCTTCCTTTGTTGCCGCCAAAGAGTGTTCCAGTCCTTTCTGCCTCTTGCCAAAGCAAGCACTAAACATCTGGAAATCATCCTCCATGACTTTCACCAGTGAGGTGCATCTGCCTTGCACTGTAGTTCCCATACAGAAGACACCACAGTCACATATATACGTAAAATGCCCTACAAAAATCTAACACACTATATATTAAACCACCTCAATCTTTACCATGCAGTAAGTTACAAACATGTTATTTTCTTCAAAGATGTGAGCATATATACTGGGGATCTTCACAGACCACAACACTCCTGATTCCAGAGAGTTCTAAAGTACAGATATTTACTCTTAGAATTGCGTTCTCTTCCTCACATATGAAATCTTTTTAGTATTAGAAACCAACAGGTTTTCAATGCATGCATTATGCGTGCTGGTTTGGGAATTTTAAGGGTAAAAGAAGTCACTCCAATGGAAAATTAATACAGAGGAAAAGAGATACCACTTTTTGCCTGTGCCTCTGAAGGAGTGGAAAATGCAAGCTATTTCCACCCTTTTCCACAGCCCAAAGTCACAACAGGACAATGACCCCTCGGTTGTATGCTCGGAGCTGGGGACTCCTCGAGAGGTCCGAGCCCCATCACACTCCCAACCCCCTTCTGAAAGTTCCTGCCTCTTGCTTCTCTTCCTCTTCTATTCTCAGAACTTTGGACATGCTGAGGATTATTCAGAAGAATTTAAGGAAGCCTCCAGGAGCCTTTGAGAAGTGAGATAACCCAGCTACTCAATGGTATCTTTCCTACTAAGGGGCTCATCACTGATATAAGCAAGAAAGCCAAAAAGAGATCATACTTGGTTAAAAAAACCCAAAACTTTATTAGGTTATTGATTATATCACTTGTCAACAATAATTCATAATCTGGATGAAATAAATTCAGGGTAACTTGATTATTCTGAAATAGCATAGATGGTTTAAAGATGACTAAATCATTCTCAGCATTTGGAAAATGAGACACTCCAGCTGAAGGAAAAAACTCCTACTTTGAAGTAGACAGAAAATAAGTCATAAATAACTGTCATAGGATAGCAATCACTTTGGCAATTCAGCACATTTTTATTAGATCTGAAGATCTGACAAAACCTTGTAAAGAAAGTATATGTGAAAAGCTGAGTGTAAAACAGCTTCTGTTCGCTGCTTCTGCTTTAATTTTTTCCTTAAATATTTTTTCTTGATCTGCTGGGATGTTTATTCTGACAGGAGACATGAGATTTCAGACTAGAAAGTGATTTAATATAAAGCTTGTCTATGATTTCTTGAAAGAGAGAGACCTGCTTTAAACAAAATGCTCCCTCAGCATAACTTCTGAGTACCTATGATAATACAGCTGGCCCAAGACAGTTCTCCTCAAATGAGGAACAGTTTCCTTCTGGCTTGTAGCTGGATTTTCATTATCATTTTAATGTGAAGCAATAATCTTGGAGCATCTGGGCCAGGACAAACTCACAAATTGGCAGAAGGCAGGTTTAGATTAGATACTAGAAAGAAATTCTCTCCTGTGGGTTCGATGAAGCCCTGGAACAGGCTGCTAAGAGAAGCTGTGCCTGCCCCATCCATGGAAGTGTCCAAGGCCAGGTTCGATGGGGCTGGGAGCAAGCTGGTGTAATGGAAAATGTCCCCACTCATGGCAGGGGGTGAAATGGGATGGGCTTCAAGGTCCCTTCCAACCCGAACAGTTCTGTGATGACTCTTCTTTTATCTCCCTCAATCTCTTCCTACCCTACACTGCCATTATGCCCATAATCCTGAACTTCAGGTGGTCAGCTTGCTGAAGGATGCTGGCAAGCACTTAACGAGCAAAGAATATTTGGAGAAGATACTGTATGGACCTTCTCTGCCAGACATCTACTGCTCAGCAGGGAGCAGACCCCAGGGACACAGTTTACTCTTCTGTTCGTACTCTAAATGAGTTCATGTCCAAAGCTCTGAATTCCTGCCAGCAGTATCAGAGTCGCTGTTTGTGTTTCTATTCAGCCACATTATCCAAAGAACAAGGGCACAAAGATTCAAATTAATTCTTTAGTCCTCCCATGCTACTGCTGCACAGTCCAAAGGCTATAAATGAAAAGTAGTGAAGACACAAATCACCATGAAAGCTTTTCAGTATGTAAACAACTTCATTATATCAGTCTCCCAGCTATACTGCTCATACAGAGCAGCAGAAAAATGCAAATTCTCCAAAGCTCCAAACAAGTTTCAGCTGGCAGCAGATGGCCAAGGAACAACCTCAGGACAGCTCTCCAAAGACAAGACCTATCTTCAGCCACAGATACAAACAGAATCCCGAGGGTCTGCATGAATAGAAGCTCCCTGAACAGGGAGCATCCCACCACTGGCTCTCTGACAATCATTCTTAGTCTTCATGCTTATATAACACATGACCTTTCTGCAGCAAATGTGGGTGGGATAGTGGAATAATGGAATTGTTTCTCACTGCAAGAATAAAAGGCAGCACAGCAGGCTATGAAAAATGTATGTTGCTTACTAAGAAGAGATAATTGTAAGCAACGGTTTGGATATTTTAATTACTACAGCATCAAGGCTTTATCATCATTCAAAGCTTCCAGCACATTATTGTTTTCATAATTATAAATCAAATTGTAAAATAACCATTTATATTAAAATAATTGTGTTACTTCCTATAGTCAGTACCACTGGTTTATCCTTTCTTGTAGTTCAGGAACAGCACTAACTTTTCAAACTCCTCTAAATTTAAGCTAGGAAAAGCACAGAATCACAGAACAATCCATGATCAAAAAACAGTATCTAGAGAAACGGTATTATTTCTACATACACAATGCACTGATTACATAAAAGACATAAATAATACATCATGCCACCCCCTGGGGTATCTCTGTTCCTCTAAGTGTTACATGACTGTCATAGATAAGAGCCATTTTTCTCCAGCTTGAAAGTACCTGATTTCCCATTTTATACAATGGAAAGAAATACATTTTCTTCATTAAACTTGGAATTAATGCATCCTACTTTCCAGCTCAAATCATACCTGACCCTCTGCACGTGACAGCCTCACCAGGGCATTCAAGGACAGTTGAACAAGGTGGGTCTGTTGCAGCTTGAGATTTCAGGCAGTGCAACAATCCTTCCTCGTGCTCTGAAAGTTCAAACTCCAAGAAGCCTTTGTCAAAAACTGAAATTCCAAGTTAATCTGATTAATTTATTCATTTTACATTAAAAGATGCTTGGGTTTGCCTTGTTGGTTATATAAAGAATGGGGGGTTTGTCTACACAATAAACCGAAGTGCAAGTCCAGTCTCTCTTCCCTGACCCAACTGAGAATCCACTGGATTAACACTTTGATTTATTCTTTCTAAGAATAATTTCTGAGAAAATTCTATCAGGACTCTACACACAAAAATGTGCAGGGTCACAATGATAAACATAAGTGAAACAGTGCACATATAAGGATAGATCACATGCCTCCAGCTGGAATTTCGACTATTTTTTATTACTTTGTTATTTCTTGGCACTGAGTTTGTTGCCTTCCTCTGTATATGGAAAAATAGTTGTATACAGGCCATGAACATCTGCTCAGTTTTTTTAAAGGATTATATTGTTGCATGAAGATCTGCCCTTGCAGTTCCTGCTTCCCTGCACATACACACAAGAATCTGTGTTTCTTTTCTGAAAAAACACCAAAAACCAAGTTAAGTGGTCAGTTGACCACATTTAATTCTAACCACAGAAAAATTGTAACTTACAGTGTACCCAAATAGTAAACATAACTTCAACACCAGAGTTGTTCCTAAGCAGGGATTCCTAGGAGCATTTATCATCAGTCAAGGGATTTGGTAGATTATTTTTTTCTGAAAATTTCTAAAGCGTTAGCAAGTTAAAAAAGACATATTTTTAACAATTTACATTTAACTATTGTTAAATAGGACCAATCCTGTATGTTTTGCATGAGCAAATCAAGCTGATAGAATGTTTTCACACTGAAACAAACTGCAAGGATGAAAAGACCTCACCAAGAAATAAAGACTGAGCATGTTAAAACATGAGTCATGAAATGACCATTCAGTTTCTATGGCAATAATCCATATTTGTAAATATCAGGAAGGAAAAATGCCTGCACTAACAAACACAGCATGCAATTATTCTTCAATCACAATGTATTTTCCTAAAAAACTACAAGTTAATGTAGATAGTTCAACATGACCCTCAATTTTATGTATTCCATAATTTTGAGCAAAGTTTTGCTCAGGCTGAACAGAAGAAGTCCCCTCGAGGAGTCTTCTTGTAGAAATTTCTGTGTAGAGTATCTTTCCCACACTTTTACAGTCAGGAAAATCAACCCCAAATTTTCTAATTCAATTAGTTAGTCCCCACAGAATTATGATTCCCGTTTGTTTAGAGTTATATTAATTCCTATTTTTTAATTATTTACTATACTTAAACCCCCAAACACATGTGCAGGTTTTCTCACTAAGAAAGCAGAGGTACAGACATAAGAAAGCAGAAGTATGGACATAATCTGGGGATCTGGAACTTTTGGGGGGAAAAATGAATCAATATAGCATAATCAGGGGATTATCATTTACATTTACATACATAACCAGGTACAGCCAGCATGGGTTTATGAAAAGCAGGTCTTGCTTGACCAACCTGATCTTCTTTTATGACAAGGTGGCTCACTTACGGGATGAGGAAAAGGCTGGGATGTTGTCTACCTGGAACTTAGTAAAGCTTTGGTCACTGTTTTCCATGGCATTCTTCTGGAGAAATTGGCTGCTCATGGCTTGGATGGGTGCACTCTCCACTGGGTAAAAAACTGCCTGGATGGCCAAGCCCTAAGACTGGTGGTGAATGGAGTTAAATCCAGTTGGTATCTGATCACCAGTGGTGTTCCCCAGAGCTCAGTACAAGGCCCAGTTCTGTTCAGTATCTTTGCCAATGATCTGCACGAGGGGATCACAGCAAGTTCACAGCCAGCACCAAGCTGAGCTGGAGTATCAATATACTGAAGCAGTGCTGTGCAAACAGTTGGGTTCAATGATCTTAAGGGTCTTTTCCAACCTAAATAATTCTGTAATTCTAAGTTCTATTGGATCCTCACTAAAATTGTGACAATTGTAAAAACAGGGCTGCTTTTCCTCTTTCATATAGAATCATACAGTGTCATTCTCCTTAGGAGCTGTGAGGACTCTTTACACAGATGAAAGACCCATAAAATCCAAAGTATTTGGCACAAATACTCAATAATTCTTTCACTTTCTCATAGCTACAGACGACTTTCACTTGTCACCTTATTCCCAACACTTGTCCCATTATGGGGACTGTGCAATGTAACAAGGTCTTATCTCCCTAAAGATAGTATCAGTGAGAAGATAATGGACACAGCTAATAGCCCCCATTGCAGCAGCTGAACTGTTTTTGTCTCCAAAGTCAGTCAACTCTCCTGTCTCCTTTGCATGGTTTCCAGACAAAATGAAAGACCTTGAGAATTCAAAAAAGGCAAAGAGGATTATTAATCTAAACAGAAAAATGACCATTTATTGTTTTTCCTTGTTCACAAATTAGATATTTTTAAATCAGCATCAGGGCTCACACTGATCTCAGCTGAAGGAGAGTTGACACCACAAGAGGTGGACAGGAAATTATTACAAAGGTACATTGCAAAAACTTATGACAACCGAAGGCAAGTATAGGATTGAAGAGAAAACACACTAAAGGTGTATTTCTAATTTGTTTTTAAAAACCTGTTACACTCCCAAGGGGACAAGAAAGGATCCCAGAAGCACATCCTGCTTCTACTAGTAGTTCCATCTATCCCAAGCCCTAGGAAAGGAGGAAAGATCATAGAGTTGTGTGGAAAACCCCGTACCAAAAGTTCAGAGTTTTCAGGTATTCAGTGGTTAAACAGCACAAAATTTCAGTCACCTCCCGGGCACTTTCTGATCCTGTTGCATTTCTGAACTAGACCAGGTTCCTACAAAGAAATTAAAACCAGGATCTTCCAGTCCTTCTAGGATTTTGCAGCTCTGACCTTATTGATAAATAACTTTTAAACAGTCCGTCTCAAAATGACCAATTTTGCTGTAATAGGTTTGGAAGTGTCTGGTTTTCACATTTTTACATACATTTTAAGGACGTGCGCCATGGAGCACTACTAGCCAAGTGCTCTTGAGCAGAACAGATCAATCTGGAAGGGTTTCAAGAGAAAAAAAAATTAATAAAGAAACTGGCATTATTTAAAAGCACAGGAATGGTAAGTGACAAAAAGTTAAGCAGTATGTTTAATTTGAAGAAGTATCATAGATCTTTCACTAAGATATTTTAACCACTTTATATGCTTTATTATATTCAATTTATCTATCAATACCAATCCCCCTTATGATAAATTCCGTAACATACTACCACAAAAGCTATTTCTGCCACTGTGTCTAAAGTTGACAAGCAGCATTCAATCCTTATTTTTTCTAGGATTGTCATGAAAAATGGCTGGTACAACTGGTTTACATCCCTTCTGAAAGTTGGATAGATTTTCTAATCTACACTTCCTGAAGTGCCCTTCTTGCTTCCCAGATACCTCTAATATTTGCTTATCTGGTAGTGCCTATATTCAAGTAGTACATAAGTGAAGGAGAAATAAAGCAGCTCTACAGACAAATTCACTTGCAGTAAAATACAATGTTGACTGATGTTAGACCTCTACACAAATATCAAACCCAAGACAAACTAAGGGTAAAACCTGTCCACTCTTCAGCATTTGTAGGCTTCAGTCAGGAACTAAATGAAAGGTGAAATCCCTTTCTTATGCAATTAAACCAGACCAATGTGTAGAATGCACCCTACTTCTATCTTCACCAACCCTCACATCACACTAAAATAGGTTTGGATTTGGTTTCCTTTTAATATAATGAACATTGGAAAAAGGTCTGTATAGTAGACAAAAGACATTAATTCTCAAACAGGAAGATGAGTAAGTGATGTAAGTGTAAACAGATGTCACTAATTTATTACAACATATTTTGCCCTCTGATTTACCACGTACCTCTCAGTTGCCTCAGCCAGCAGCACATGGGAAATACATCCCAGAACTTGTTGCTACACTACTGGCTTATACCATCATTTCCATAATTCCAACAATCTAGTAAATGACATGTAATAACTCCACAGAAAACTCATATAAATTTTGATTTTTTTTTAAATAGGCAAAAAGCTATAATTTTTATTAAATGGACACCAAAAATGAAGTCAGTATTTTCACAAGTGTTTTGTTCGGTATTACATGTAACTGAAAAATGCATAATACGTGCCTCCCTTTATGGCAAGTATATGAATTACACTCACAAATTTATATAAAGCGCCCCCTCTATGGGACTTCTTACACACTGTGCACGGGCAGGACAGTCTCATTTTGCTTTGTAGAACAAAAGTTTCAGAAATATTGCACTGGTTTATTCATCAGGCTTTGACTCCTCCTCACTTATGCAATCCAGCGTATTACCAGAGAAGTTCCGTTACAAGAAAAAGTAGGCTCTTAAAAATACACGATAAAGTAAGTGCAAACTGCATTGTAGGGTACATCCTACAATGTGCTGGAATGCCCTACAAAGCGACTTTGTAGGGCATAATTTCGAAAAGAAGCCAGTGTTACATATAAGAAGCTAGGAAGTACGCTCCGGAGTACAATAGCTCCAGACTATCCCACAGCCAGCCTGCTCACATTTCAGGAAATCAACACAGATCACCACATCCATCCCGACTGATGAAAGAGACCAGTCACTACTCCTGACCATCAGTGTCTCTCTGGCAGGCATTGAAATGATACTAAACACGAAGGGCTACCAAGCAGCCGCCGTCAGTGCAGGTCGGGGGGTGAGGCTCGCAGCTCGCCAGCGCTCCTGCCCGCTCGGAGCTTGCCCCGCGCCGCCAGCCCCCGGCCGAGGGGAGGCTCTGTGCCATCCTCGGCGTCAGGCAGCCCCTCCGCAAGAGCCTGGGGGAAAACGAGCCGGAGAAGGAAAGAAAGGAAAATGAAAAGGAGGAGGGGGGAGGGGTGGAAAAAAAGGGGAGAATCCACGTTTCTGCATTTCTCTAAAACAAAGAATGTGAGAAAGCCGATGTAGTTCAGCGCAAACGACTCCACCCTGCGAGGCTTCGGTGTTTACTCTCCCAGCTCGCTTGCCCAGCTGTCCTCCAGCCGCGTCCCAAGCCCTTTCTTTTGTTGGGAACTTCCCAGCGGCCGCAGCCCCGCCGGGACGGGGGGCTCAGCCCGAGCGCCCCGCGGCAGCACTTGGCCTTTGACCGCCCCTCCCGCTCTGTGCCCGCAGCGAGCGCGGCAAACCTCGGTCTTCCGCTCAAAAACCCAAAGCGCAAAGCCCTCTCTGCCTCCTTCTCAATATGTGAAAGCAATGCTCTCGTATCCTAGGTTTTCCACTCCACTTACTAGCCAAATCACACAATAAACACACTGCATGCAAAGAGGGGGGATTATGGTAATTGTTTTAGAGGTAGAGAGAAACTCACCACCTTCATACTCTTCCACTTCTTGCGCTTTTATGGTTACAAATCGGCCTAATAAAGCAGCGAGGATGAAAAAAGTTCTCGTTTGTACCAAGACTGCCATCATGCCTAGATATTAGACATGTATCCTCCCTGGGCAGCAAAAAGTGCAGAATCGTAAGGTTATTTTAGCACCATGAAGCCAGCTGAGGAGTCGTTCTGCCTTTCCGCATCAGTTCCAGGACAAAGTCTGCGAGCCCTCTTTTCAGCACCAGCTCCAGCGCAGTCTGCAAACACTCCTTTCAGGGGATGCAGCTTTAAATAGGAAGAATGCTGCCTCCACTTTCTTCCTGCCCCTTTTCAGCTCGTTCAGGCTCCTAACCATCCACTCCCTGCCAAGCAACAGTCTGATTGATGGTAAATAACCGAATCAGAGCTGGCTTCACTCTTCCTTGAACTTTTCTCTTTACGAGCACACTTGCGGGATACTTTCCTGCTGCTGTGCAGCGCATGTGCTTTTCCAGGATCCTTTAGTAAGCAAGCAAAAGCAGAGTTTTAAGAAGCTGTCAGGAAGAGAAAGCTCTGCCTTTACCACACCCAGCGCACGCTTCCTGGAAATGGAGGGTATAGCCCCATTTGGAGCCGATTCCCTTATTAGGAACTCGGTCGCTTCCAGCGCGCCAGAGGAGGATTTCCTCCTCTCCCCTGATAACTGCCCCCTGCCTCGCTGTGTTATCAAACGGGACTCCAGTCCCTGCAGAGAGGCTCACAGAGCTAAAATAAGGCAGCTTGCTTCAGGAACTTGCAAATAAGCCCCCTTCACTCAAAGGGAAATAATCATTCTCAAATGAATTCTTTTGCTGAATAATCTTTCCTCAAATGCCTACCTGCTCTATATTTACTGTCCTACCAGCTGGGAAGACTGTTGGAAATCACCGGAAGATGCTCTACACTTTTAATACCAGAATGCCCGTTCAAACTAACCAAATACCTGCTTTTCTCCAGGGCTCTCTGCCCCTGTTCCCTGACAAGCCTACCTAAGCCCCAGCCTAGTATTTAGCCCTTAACAATGTGCCTTAATTAGCATTCTAGCGTGAGCACTAAGCAAATCTCTCTTTTGTGGATCACTTGCAACTGGGAGTAGAATGTTAAATTTCTTTCTTCCCACAGTGTTTATGGTCTGCTGAAAGGAAGCTCAGTCACTAATCCCCTCATTAGCTAAGAATGGGGTCATCTATACCTGCTGCAGGGAAATACAGATTCATCTGCAGGAAGGTTTTCTGTGTTCAGCTATTTCAGCTGGAGAACAATCCTATTTGAAGTAAATATCTTCACCTGGATTCGTACAGATTGGGAACTCCCTGACTAATCACAGGATGATTTACCCCCTCAGTGATGCAGAATCCTAAAGCCTATGAAGTTTTCTTCTGTCTCTTCAAAGGACCAGAATGCCCAGAAGAAGAAAGGTAACCCAGAAAATGGCACAGCACTGCAATGCTACATCAAACCTACTCAAACAGCAAAACCAGATGACCATAAAAATACACTGAAAGAGAACAACATCAAAGTTCCCTGCTCTCTTGCACCAAGCTGTCTTGACACTTTTTTTTTTTTTTTTCCTGAGGTATTCAAAGATACCTTCTGTGATTTCACTCCTAGGACAGATTCCTACAGTGATATCTATAGGTTCCCCTTCATATCTAATTCTGCTTTGGTCCCACCAACAAGTTATGACACATAACTAAAACAGATGAACAACAGAATAGAAAAGGATACACATTGAATCCATCCCCTTATGCCTTCTTATAAATACTTCCTTTTATCATGGTTCTGCATTTAGAGATGGTTTCAGTTTTATTACAAGCATCATATGGAATCATTAAGTCTATAATTTTTCATTTAAACAAATTCACTTCCAGGTCTAAGCTATTTGATAGCATTCCATTGGACATGAGTGAGAGAAAATCTTCAGGTAGCGCCACTGTGAGTAGAGTCAGACCAAGTAATTAAGAGTGGGCAGATAAATAATTCCAAGTATGCTCAGTGTCACTTCTCCCTTCTTCCTCTCAATAGGGGAGAAGCCAACATTGCATAGAATAATATTGTATATTTATACAGCAACTTGTCTCCAAGGTTTTTTTACTTTTTCCATAGATTTTAGAATTCTGTAAGAACAGAGGAATGTGGAATTTCACAAATTAGCCCAAGGTCATGGATTCACTAGTAAAGCCTTTTTTGGAGCTCATTTTTCTTCTGTGCCAAGGAAAACTTACACAAGAAGAAAATTCTTTGGGAGGAGAATCCTGGGCCCCAACTCCTGGAGCAGATTCTTCCCCAATCCACCTTCATTGTTACACATCCAGCTTGCAGTAGATAACCATACCTAATTTAGTAGACAGAGACACTGCAGAAGCCGTAGGACTGAATCCTCTTTGTCTAGTCCATCTCAGTAGAGAAATAAATGTGGAAAAGCAGGAAACAAAACCAGGCTCTTTCCACCAGCAGGAGACACTTTGAATTCAGGATTGCCTCAGCTACCAATTTGTGGCTGATTACTTACAGGAGATGAAAAAGTGATATGACATGATTAAAAAAATCACTTTCTAATAGAATCACAGAATAGTTATGGTTGTAAAGAACATTTACAGGTCATCTAGTCCAAGCCTCCTGCAACAAGGAGGGACATCTTCAAATAGACCAGACTTCTCAGAGCTCTGTCCAGCCTGACATTGGAGGTTTCCAGATGTGGGGCATCCACCACCTCTCTGGGACTCCTTTTCCAGTATTTCATCAATCTCATCATAAAATTCTTCTTTATACCTAGTCTGAATCTACATTCTTTTTGTTTAAAGCCATTACTCCTTGTCCAATTGCAACAGGCCCTGCCAAAATGGGTGTCCCCACCTTTCTGACAGAACCCCTTCAGGTATTGGCAGGATACTATAAGGTCTCCCCAGAGCCTTTTCCAGGTTGAACAACCCCAACTCCTCCAGCCTGTCTTCACAGGAGAGGTGTTTCATGCTTCACATCAGAGCAGCCTTCATGTTTTAAGAATATTTATTTTACAGGAAGGGAAACAACATCACAAGAGCAAATCTTCACACAGAAGCAGTGTGTACTCAGTGATAAGCTCTAAAAAGTCTCGGTGAAATGAGAGCTCCCCAAAGCTAGGACACTCCTAGAAATGTCAAGACACGATACTCTGAAAAAAACATATAACTAAATACTCCCTATTATCCTGTTTGCTGCTATTACCTACTTTTAGCCAGTAAGTCAGTACTGTAAGTTATCTGACCTAAAAGTCACATGTAAAAATCAAAATTACTCAAAAGTCAAAGCACGTTGTGAGTGATAGATGGGGCTAGGGAATACTCTTATGTAATTGTGAGGATGCAGAAATACATTAAAATATAATTCACACACCTAAACCTTTCAAAATCTGAAAGTCAGGTCAGAAAAACCCAATTAGCAGCTTCAGATGCATCTGAGCATGCATACATATGAGCAATTAAAATTCAATATCCATGAGGGTCTCTCCAGTGTAGTTTAATAGCCTCTCACACCTTTCATACTGTTACAAACAGTGTGACAGTGCTCCTGTTCTAAACTAGTCTGTGCCAAGCTGATAGAAAGTATCTTTACATAAATGTGTGAGCCATCTGCTACATATGAGAACCTGCACCAGTGTTTTAGATCAATATGAAATCCGTGGATTCATGGAAACTGGGAATAAACTCTAGCTGAATTCAAAGGCTATCTGCTCAAAGTCAAGCAAGATTTTCAAAAGCAGTGCGGTTTCACCAAAGGGAGCTCACGCCAATGTGAGAGTTGCCATCAAGTTTTATGTAGGCAGTTAAACCCACAGTAAGTGCTGTTTGAAATTTCCACCTTGTATAACTTCTTCGATCACACACTTAGCTTAAAAAAAAAAGCAGGAAATTTCCACACCATATATTTAACTTGCAAAAATATAGTCCACATAAAATGCTTGTCCTTTCTTGGAATTACCATTAAAATGAACATGACTGAAATAATATATGAGAGGAAAATAGTTCTACCTTTGAAGTGTGTTCACTTTGCACTTTTAAGACCATTGCTGCATGAGGAATCACTTTCTCCATTTTATACAGGTCTTTCACATAGTAAAAGGAGAGAAAATTCTATTTAAAATGAGAAAATGTAATAGGAAACTACAGAAAAGGACAAGAATGAAAACAGAGGGATATTACACTACTTTTCAATCATATTTTAAATGGACTAGATTCTAAAATGTACAGCCTCAAAATCGTAATCTTCCTGCAGATAAATACACCCAAAAAAACTAATATCAGCTAGAGATTTAAACAATGCTAAATCAGTAACACTGCTGCCTAGTTGCAGAAGAATATTCCCATCAACCTTTGTGTTGGAAAGTTTAATAAATTAAGTCCTAACAGAGGAAAGATATCTTTCTTGGATATATTTCTTTGCTGTGGTGTTTCAGTTTCTCTTTAATTTTGGGACATAGGATGATAATTTGCTTTAAAACTGCTAGTGGGGAGTCTTGGGTTATGTCAGTCACCATAAATAGGCTTTTGCTATGAGGAACTACAAACCCAGTAAGTTCAATAAGTTATTGGCATTGGCAGCCTTTCCTTTAGAATGTCTCAATTAAATTAAACTCAACATTAGTCTAAGCAAAAAAAGTCAAGGAATTAATTAGGGAAGTAATTAGGGAAAGTCTTGCATGAAGTCCTCTGAAAATTATACTTATTCTTTACCTAGAACAGGAAAAACAGCATCATTATTTTATTCTTTATTACAAATTCATTGTCAAGCTGGCTTTTGTCTGCCTAAGAACTTAAACTGATTAAGTGTGAACATAAAAGGATCACAGCAAGCTACCCACTTAAGTGGCAAGGGTATGTGCTAATCTGTAATTCAAATGGGTCCCAGCTGATGGCCTTCACTGTTTTTCCTAATATTTAATTAATTTACCTGATGACCCTGAGATAGCTTATTCTGTTCTTTTTCACTGACTGAAAGTCCCTGCAAAAGGAGTAAAATACCTATCCAACAAGCATATTCATAAGTCCAATAATTTTTCTGACCTAGGGAATCACTTAAACCAATGGGACTGTAAAGAAAGAATTTGGCCAAAAGTTTATTTTTAACCCTATTCTCTTGTGGGCATAGGCTTGTTGTAAGATGCTGAGGCTCAGGATTACTTAATCACCACCATTAAACTTTATCCACAGTTTTAAAATAGTATTATTTAATTTTCATTCTTCCATTTTAAAATTCATGTCCAAGACTATGCAGAACTATTTTGTCTTAACATAGATTTCAGACCACTGAACTGTGCTTTAATATGCTCAGTGCAGCCCCAAGCACAAAATGAGCTCTTTGGTAACTTGTCATGTCCTAGTATAACACATGTCTTCAAGAAAAAAAACACTGTATCTGTCTTTGAGAGTTTAAATTGTGTAAACTAAGGACATGATTAAAATCTTATGTGTTGATTTCATCCATGGTTGTTCAAGTTTTATATCTGTTGCTGTTTATTTAAACAGGTGTGAATTTTAATTTAAAATTTAAATTACTGCAAGTTTCACATACTCAGAAATATTACAGAATTTATTCTCACAATGTAAGAAGCATCAATGACCCACTGAAAGAATAGGAAGATTATGTGGAGCTCAATTAAACTCATTGCCCATGCTCCTATCTAAAGTCCCATGCAGATAGAACCCTACAGTCACCAGCATTTACATGCTAGATGTAAACCTAAGAGTGTGTGTCCTCAACTATCAAAAGCAAAACAGTCATATTAGCACAGCATGCTTCCTGGGCCTGTGTTCAGCTCTCCTGTCTTTATAATTTTTCCAGTCTGGCCAAGAAAAGAGCCCATGGTTTCCATTTTGGTCTCATGGACTAACATCCCAGTGGCCACTACCAGGCTGGCCATTAGTAAATCACCCTTTGGGAATTTACTAGTATGTATAGCAAATACCCCAGCCAATTGTTTTCCCTATCATTACACTTTTATTTTTAAAGCATTGATGTTCAGCCTTAGAATTGAATTGTAGAACACCTGAAGCTGATGGAGTCATCAGCTGAAACCTGGGGAACAAAACATTAAAGTTTTAGCAACATTCTTACCAACCATAACATGAGCAAGAAGTTCAGAATGCAGTCCTACAAACCACATTGCTCCCAAGTTACATCTGATTTCCTAGCAAAATAAAAATAGTCACAAGCCTGTACACACTACATGCCAATTAACAGAGCTACAGTCCTACAGATGTGACTGGAGAATGGCTAAAGCAGTTCCAGAAGGGACTTTAGAATCACTGAGCCAGTCACAGAACACATATGTTAAAATTAATCTTAGAGAAAAGTACATACATAATGCTCCAAGGAAAATTAGTTATGGATCAAGCTCTATAGACAAAGTTTCCAAGTTAGATAAACCCCAAGGTAACCAAAGGCACTGGAACGTGTGTGAGCTCAAGCTGAGACTTTGTCAGCAATTGCTCTGGGCCTGAGCCTGCTGCCTGCAGGGAGCTACGGGGGAGCCACGCTGGGTGGCCTGCAGAAGGGAGTGTCCTGAGCAGATGGGGAACTGTGCAAGCCAAAAGTGGAGACAGGTCCAAGGAGGGTCTTCCCTCACAGGGAAAAGGCCACTCAAATAGGGAATATATTTTCCCCCCTAAAACCCCACATTTATTACTACATCCATATGAAACAAAGTGCCTGTGACTTTACACACATTATAAAGTAGGACTGAAGGGATCCATTTACACAGGATATTGTTTCCCATGTAAAAAAAAACCTTAGCAGATGTTTTGTGAATGTTCAGTATCTATAGACACATTTGGACAACATTCTCAGGCACATGATGGGATTCTTGGGGTGTGCTGTGCTTGGCCATGAGTTGGACTCGATGATTATGATGGGTCCTTTCCAACTCAACATATTCTATGATATAATGCCCTATATTAAATTTACTTTTTCAGAAAAAGCCCAATTTTAAACATGTTGGTTTTTGTCCTGGATACCTGAAGTGCCTTTGATTCCACTTACTTGCCATTTAAAAGTGGGAAAGGCCTCAGCCACATTGACAAAAGGAACTTAGCTTGCTCAGCGTCTTGCTGGAATTGCTCAGCTTTCAATAAGGTAACCTTCTTAAAATACATTATTCAATCTTTTTAATTAGTAAGAAGTAACAGATTTAATAATTTTGGGGCAGGCATTTTTGACACCACTCAAAGCAGCAGACACAGGGGTGAAAGATTGCCCCTGTTGAAGTTAGCAAAAATGTTTCAGCTGCTGAATTAATGTATTCTCTTGCCATGGAAGCTTCCACCCCTTTTTTACCCATCCTTTCATAACTCTGTTAATACATAAATTTTAATCTTCTTTAAAGGATTGGAATAGTCGAGATGATCCTTTTAGATTCTTTTGAGCACTATTTTTCTTCTGGCAAGAAAATGTAATTTATAGAAAGGCTATCTTTTTTCTTAAAGTGACTCCTCTTCTATAAAATAGGATCTACATCTATCAGGTGGTAAGATCTGATAAAGGGAAAACTAGGGCATTTATAAAACCCAATTTAAAAGCAATTTAAAAAATCATGAAAAATAAAACTGGTCATATTTTTCGTATTTTCCATGTTGACGTGGACATTCCCTATTTCTTTGTTTTAAGCAGACAGGGAAAAACTGTGCCAACATGGACAAAATTATGGATAATTAATAAATGAAAGGGAAATAGCAACAGCAGTGGAAGGCTGTAATAGATGAAAAGGAGGAAAAAAGGAGTCAGAATTTGTGTAGGTCAGGGATATAAGATTTGAATTTATGCATCAGATTCACACAAAGCTGAAACAAGAAAAAATTCTGTAACAGAGTTATAGTTCTAGCACTGGGGGTGTTGGTGTCACTACTAGAACTATAAGCCCAGGACATTAAATAAATGTCAGTACAGCTGTGTCTAGGTTCAATTAGAGAATGCAAAAGAGGTTTATTCTGCCTGCTTTACTTTTCCATTTCCTTTCCATGCTGTCTTCTTTCCAATATTTTTTAGCTTTTATGAGCCTTATTGCACTAAGATTCTGTGAATGCATGTGTGGAAAACATTTTGGACTGCCTTTAAACATTAAGTGGTAATTGAAAACATGGTTTACTCAGAAACAATTCATCAAGTTTGCATTTAATTTTTGCTGTGAAAAAAATGTGCAAACTGAGCCCTTTTAGAAAACTTTTTAAAATTTTTATTTCAGTGCAGAGCTCTTTATGAGATAGGCTTATTTTCAAAGTTATGACCCATCACCAAGTGGATTTTCATCTGGTTAATGGGCTGAAGCAGATTGTAGAAGAGAACATCTACTCTCCATACTCACTGATATGCTTTATTTTGCCTCGACTGATTGCTTTCATGATGTAGTTCAGGAAATCAGCCTCTTACTCTTATTACTTTTTAAAGATTGATAGCTTAGATGAGCCTCAGTCATTTTAGAAAATAGTTATTAAAACTTAAAGATGGTTGTACATTTCCACAATAGCATAACTTACTTGTTTCTCAAAAATCCCCCTACCCTAAGATCCTCATGGCAGGCAAAAACTTCTATGCAAAAACTTCTTATACCTCTTGTTATGTTATTTCTGGCAGCAGCTGAAATGCTTAAACCTGATGGCCCTGCAGCACATGGACACAACCTCACCTTGTAACCCTGGATCCAGCGATGGGGTGGTTTGAAATGTACCCAGAGATAGGTAAGAGCCACAGCAGGTAACTGGACTGCTCCTTTTCCCCTCAGTTAATACCTGTTTGCTTTCTGGAAAAGATTGAGGGTTCTTGTTAGAAATCAAGGATTTGCATAAATTATTCATATTCAGGTACTTTAAAAGTACCAGACCATGTCAAATATACTCTCCTTCAAATCTGCTGGGACATTAAATTACACCCACATTACCTCAGAAGGCAAATCAAATCTGACCACTGCTACACAGAGCAAAGCCCACACAAACTGAGCCACGTGTGAAAAAGCCCTGCACAAAATGTGGGCAAACCCCAGAGATCTCTCTCACCATGCTTATTTCCATCAGTTAAAGTGCTTTTCATATGGGTCCCTAACCAAACCCAGGCCGGTGGGAAACTACCCATGTAGAAAATCACCCATGCAGTGCAGCCCCCACTCACTGAGCATCCCACTGCTCAGGGACACAGCCCTGGCACTGCAGGGCACTCTTCACATGGGCAGTAGGAAGACAGATTTGTAATATTCTCTGTCCACTTCATTCCATGTCCACTATTTTATATTTCTAATTGTCACATGTATTCAAAATCTATTGGACTAGGCTTTTTTTTTTTTTAACTTAATCCAAGCAGAAGCACATCCATAAAACTAAGTATAGGTATGATTAATTGCAACTTTTATTTCTTGTAATCAGGCTGGTTGATTATTGATATCTCATATTGCGTTATCATTTTGATCATGATATTCCTGCCAATCATTCAGGGTACTTTCAGAAGGATTGTTTGGCTTTGTGACCATTATATTGTCTCTAAAATACACTCCCAATCACATCTTTAGGAAGAAGAGAGACCTGAATAGGAAGTACTTGATGTTCCACGGACTTTAGGATACTGGAAATTAAATGTTTGATTGTAATTGGCTATTTTTATCCTTATACTTAAACATCTCATACACTAGGTAGAAAACATAGATGAAAATGCTCATTCAATTTCTTCTGTGTACTTCCAACGTTCAGAAATGCACTAACTCTCCTATGAAGAGCAAAGTTTAAATTGCATGAAGGATAATTTCAAGAAGGATAAAATATGTGGTTTAGTGTTAAAAGTTCTTATTCTTTGCAGCTAGAATGCAAGTTTTAACTATCTGCTATTATCAATTCATATAACATTTTTTATTATAACTGACAAAGGTTGCAATAGAAAATGTCTCTTCATATACAATTTTAATGAAACAAAGAATTTTCAGATTTTTCCATCTGTGTCTTGGAACTCTTTTTCGAATTACACCTAAGAATAAGAGACTTGTGTGAAATTCTAGCCCTACTCTTCTAAGAATACAGGAAAAGTTTTAATAGAAAATCTTGACCTAATTTATTTACATTCAGGAAGCCTGTGACAATGTCCCTCTGAAGAGAAAGCAAACACATGTCAGAGGTAAAGTCCTGTCAGGAACTTGGCAATGATCCCAGTCTTACCTGCAAGACACCCTCAGGAATTGCCAAAAATCTCACAAGCCCCTCTGAAGCCACAGGGCTCCATGCAGATGTTAAGGATATAGCAAACTCTTAAAAAGTCATCAGCATTTAGTCAAATATCCCTAGGGCTTAGACAGTCTTCAGGACCCAGTTTATTTAATATATCTTCTCTTTTTGTTTTTTTTAGTCTTTTTTAATACTTAGATTGAGGCTTGTACACCAGCCCTTCTGAATAATCTTGTGAGGTTTCTAATGTGTAGAAAATAGAAAGGGGGGGGAAGTTACTCCTAACCTCTCCTCAGTGCCACAGATCTTTTAAAATACTATTTATTCCCATGAAGGGCAATTTTTAGGACCCTGAAAAATCACTCAAATTGTAGAATAATGCCATTTCCAGTGGTGGGGAGATCAATAGACCACAAAGAGCTCATTGCACTACAGCTTCAGGATCAGTACTAGAAGAAACTCAGCCCACTGACCTGCTAAAGCATGTTCTGGAATAGGATTTCCACCAAAGGAAAGCAAAGAAAATCAACTTGCCTGACACCAGCATAATAACAAAATACAGATTCTGGCAGAAGAACCCAACAAAGTAGTCGGAGCCTTTTACACTCTCTGTGGATATCAATTTTGTTATGACAATCTTGCAATAGCTATTTGAATATTTGCTGCTAGACCTATAACAAGGAATTTTAAAAGCCCACAATTTTGTATATAGGCTCCAACAGACCATCAGAAGACCAAGCTGAACCTAACACTCACATAGACTAGAGGAAGTACTTAGTTAGAGTGGTACACAGACAAATATTTTCTTTGGCAGAGAACAGGTCTCTATAAACAGGAACATGGTCGAATCATGCACTTTTTGCAGGAACTAAAGTATTCAAACTCCAAAAAAAAGTCACTACCCAAAGTTATATAGGAAGGAAAAGAGCAGCTAAATAATCATAGTGTTATTCCTTTATTTTCATGAAGCTGGATCCTTTTCAACAGCATACCCCCTTCAGTGCTATTGTAAGATTTTAAAACTCTGTATGTTGTGCCCAAAGAACTATTAGATTCTACAATAGTAGATGCTTCAGTAAATCCTTCAATTCATCTAAAGGCTGTTTGAAATTGTTTATTTTCAAGCTTTATTTAGTGTCACAATTACACAGTCATGATTCAAATCAGCTCTAAATGCCCTGAACGCAGAGGTCAGCCAATGTCAGAAAACTCAAAGCCAAATGCAGTTTTTATAATGATGGTGAGAAATTAGTCAAAGAAACTGCAGAAACCATTATTTTAAGTGCTATTGAAACTTAACTCTCTGATATTTACCAGCCTTCATGGAAATTCTCCATTATCAATAAGAAGGATATACCAAAAGTAGTTCTGTCTTTTGTTCACTCACATTTACACAGGGGCTACTGGGAGGCTCTAATCCTGTAGCTTGGCTTGTCTAAAATACTCCTCTCTAAACATATATGTGCCCAATACTTATCCTGACAAGAGTGCTCTAAAGGTTTTGTTCCTGTTTTTATTCAAAAGTGAATCTATCCATATTATTGAGGACAGACGAAACTGAAGTTTGATCTGCTTCTTTAGCAAACATTCATGATCTACACCAGGCCTATGGAACTTAGTCCTTCTCCAAGTTATCTCTGTTGGTCCTGAAATTCTACAAATTTACCTATTTCCTCCATCTCTGAAAGAAGATTTATGTCTAAGGCACTTTATTAGTTTGTGATTTAACAAACTAGTAAACAATTCATGTAAACAATTCATGTAAATATTACTTTTTCACATTTGAACTGATGAATGTGGAATTTCTGCGAAACGACCCCTCTAAGGATGTAATGTTACATTCAATTTTATAATTAAATGTATTTTATATACCCAAATTATATACCCAAACTTAACGAGTAATTACAGAACTTGTTTGGGGAAATCAGGTGAAATCAGCACAGTCCTTCATCTATGCAATCCCCTGTTTCCCATTGTAGAAATGAGGAAGGGTTTCAATGGCTAACTGGAGATAAATATTTTTGTAAGAAAGCCAGGCATGAAAATTCAGTCACTAGTACTCAAACAAAAAATTAAATACTTTGAAATCGCAAGGTCATCCATGCACCTGTGTAAGTCTCATTAAACTTAACTGACATTTTATACATTTGTTGAGAGCAAAACACTCTCCTACAGCTGCAGATCTTTTGAATGACTCCTCATTTTCATGGCTTTTATGACTGTAGGTCAGATTATAATTTAAAATTGCAAAAGCCATAGTATGTTTCAACAGACTAATCAACTTTTTTGGCTTTGGCTTTGTGTTAGCTTAGTCTTAGCTCTGGGAGCTGGATCTGGGGCAGCTGTGGCTCACAGCGGTGCAGCTCCTCCCATTGTCCCCGCACGGCCAGGGGACAGCAAGGGACTCAGCCTGGCAGCCCGACACATGCCAGTCCAAAGGAGAGCACATCCAAGTGACTCGGCCTCCTGTTCTCCGAGCTTTCCCACTCCTCAGAAAGAGACCTGGGCATGAGGAGAGCTGCTGGTGTCTGCTCCCAGTGATGAAATTCCAGAAGGGCTCATGCAGCAGCTCTGGGGATTGGACACAATTCATCCCTTGTTTGGCGGGGTCCTGTTTCCACAGGACCCATTTCCACCTCTCGCTAGGGTTCCAAATACATCCCTTTAAATTGCTATGAAAGCTGCTAGGGCTTTAAAAGCAGATCAGGGCTAGGGCAGAGCCAAACAGAGAACCAAAACTGTTTCAAACCAGCTCAAAAGCCGAAAACCAAAAACTGCTCCAGAGACAGTTCTGTGCAAGCTTCATGCAAGTGCCCAACTGAGGACATTCAAAGGCCTGCAAATTCCAAGAAACACAATTCTGGCCAATTAAGAGAGCTGAAAAACATGAAATAAATCATCTGACTTTAAAATCCCATCTTCTTCAAGCAGCAGACATGCCTGAGATTTCCCCTTTCCATCAGATGGCCAAGCATGCTCCCACCAGGCTATCCCTCAGCAGCTGGCTCTCTCCTTTACACAGCCCTGCTTCATCTGAGTCCCTAACCAAAAGTCTGACTCACTTCACAGTGCTGTCCCAAAAGATATTTTTATTTCCCAGCTTTGTAATTCTCTCTCAGATGTTAATCTATTTGCTCCTCCCTCCTCCTCCCACATAAGAACTTTAAAGTCTTTTTTTCCCAGCCAGGCTAATAAAATAATAAAGCAAGCAAAGAGATTGTGAGCTAAAGCATTTTGGAACCAAAGAATTTATAATGTATCAAAAATTAACTTCCTCTGTATTTCTGTAGCAATGCACTGTTAAAAGTGGGGTTTTTTTGGTCTCAGAGCAAAGTTGCCCATAAAATGCAGAGGAAAATTGGAAATTCAGTGTTATGCTAAGGAATACCTCACTTTCCCCTGAACAATGAGGTTAGTGCAGCTGTGCAGTCATCCACCAAGAATCCCTCTTACTGGAACATAAAAGCTGTCTTTTATTCAAAAATTCCCTGCTGAATTTTTAAGTTCTAGTGAGACATGAGACATCCAGGACTGATTTGGGGAGTGCTCAAATTTACTTAATAATAGGAGGGCTGAAAGAAAATAATTCTTATTTAAACTTTTTTTACAAGTATTGAGATTTAATTTAGTTTAACAGAAACATAATATCATGTTAGACTAGTTATAACTATTCTCAGGTTTTGGCTATAGAAAGCAAAATTACATCAGCAAATCAATCCCTGATGATGAGTCACATTTCAGTCTGTTTTCACTTAATTAGATTTTTTTTTTTTACGTATGTAGGGTTTAGGAAAAACAATGCAGACAACTATTGCAACTGGAAAATTATTAAAAGGCAAAATGAAGAGGTTCTGACTCGATGGCTGAGGTATTCCTGACTCCAAGAAAGTTCTGAAGAAGTAACCTTTTTAATTTGCAGAAATAATAAGTCTTTTGAGAGGATGCCCAAAATATTTGTCAAAAGTAACACATGGTCTACTACTTGCCTAGAAAAGGAAAGCCTATTTTAAATTAACCTGGCAGATGTATATTACATGAAAAGAAAAAGCGTGAAACAGAATTAAAAACCTGAGAATAAGTAAACAGGAGAGATAACTACATCCTGCTTTCCATTTTTGCAATTGCTTTTTATTAACATCCAGTGAAGAGATGGTTCCACAGTAAAGGAACATGGATTAAAATGCAAGGTGTTAATAATGGCTAAAAATGAGACCTTAAAGTTTATTCATCTTTGGACTACGTACAAAAGATAAGAGAAAAATAATACTTTTTGAAAGCAACTGAAGTAATTACAAACCTGTTGCCTTGTACTTTGACTTTTGTAGAGGGAAATGATATCTCACTTAAAAATTCTTCAACTGCACCCAGATGAACATGTCACTCTGAGATGCATCATACCTCAAAGACTATGACACAGAGGCTGTTGCTGAACTGAGAGATTCCATGGGCACTTCAAGCATTAAACCAAAGTGACTTGGCATAAAGATTACATTGCTTAAATACAAGGTTGCATGCAACTCCTAAGGTGAGAGATGTGTTTTATGTGGACACTCCTTGTGCTAGGCTGCCCTCCTTTAAAAATAGATGTTGTAAGATGTCCTATTTCTCTTCAAGTACAGGTAATGAGAAAAATTCTGTATTTGGGGCATGGCACACTTTTACCTACTCAAAATTAGATTAGAAAAGATTTGCATACTTGGGCCAATTCCGTAACTTGCTTTATAACACTGTGCAATGGTATTTTTCCATGCAATGGTGTTTATTCCCTAATTGTTTTCATCCTTTATTCTCATGCTTCAGTACCTGTGCCTTGGGTTCAGGATAAAAGTATTCCAACTTCACACACACACAGACAAATCAGTAAGTAGATCGGCTAGGAAAATGGGCATGGATTTTTGTTTTTCTGCCCACAGCTGAAAATAGCAATAATCACATAATAATAGCCACAATAAAGTTTGACTTAGATGGAGCCAGTGTCCATAACAATCCTCAGGTTTTTAAAATTTATGCAGTTACCACGTGTAGACAGCTCCTAGCATAACACAAAATTGGAAAATCTGAAATTAACAAATTAGCAAAGGGAAAGACAGCAATAACAACTGCAGAAGTTGCAGATGGTATGTTGGAAACCAGTGGAAAATCCACATTATGGGATGTCATGACAGGTCACAAGATGCAGATATAGATGCAGTATCAGCAATGCCTTGACTAAAGATTGCCAAAGTCAACAGATGAGAGTTTCATCAGTTTGCCTATGTGAAAAACTTGAAATACTGAATTTGCCTGATAAATGAAGATGATGGTCCAGAAGTGAATACAGACCATCACACTAAAAAATTACCCAACAAGGCAAAGTTAAAAGAACAGGCCAACAGTAGGAAAAACTGGAGCTAGGACCGTTCATTACATTAGGTACACTATCATTCCTGAGTGGGCAAGCTCAAAATGTAAAAACAGTATTGTGGGATAACTAGCAGTATTGATTGCACGTCTTGAAATAGGGGGAAAAAAAACTCTGGCCACATGCCATTCTTTATAAAAATGACTCCTGTCCTCAATACTGTTCAGTGCTTCTACTGCATTTACTTTTGTAGAAGCAATTCACTTTTATTTGAGCTAGGGATGGAAGAAGACTTGGAGTCAAAAGATTCAGCACCCAAATCCCATTCCTTGGTAATCAGATAAAGGCCATAGGCATTAAGGACGACATCTGAGACAAATGTTAAGTAAAAGAATAAGCAGAAAGGTACAGAGAAGAGAGACAAGAAAATGATGAAATTCATTTTTGTGCCCAAAAGCATCCATGTGTCCATGTAATATTCATAGTCCCAGAGCTGGAAGGAATGACCAGATTGTTGATCTCAGAGTGCATCAGCATGCAGGGGAACAGTGCTGAGATGTGCCTGTTCTGGAGGCTACAATTTGTAAGTGTTCTACACCAGAAGCAAAAAGCAAATTCTTAATTCCTTCTCTGAGCCAATGTTTTGGCTCTTACCCAGGACTGTGCCCATGTCCTGGCAGCTCTGCCATACAGAAACAAAATGAGCTGTACGTTACAAAGGGAGCAGGTAACTGAGGGATAATAAGGGCACTTGAATTAAAGGAAACTCCTTGAATAAGCTTATTGGGCCTCAATGCATTTCACCAAAGCACTGGGAATACCTGATGGTGAATACCTATCCAGCCTGACAGGAACATGCTACATCCCTGCTGGCAATTCCCACAGGAGTGGGCAGCCACAGCTGTCCGACAGGGATGTAAGCAGAGGGAACAGAGACACTGAGACCTCCGTGCTGCTATTGCTTCTTTCCTGCTCCAAGAGCCTACATACCAGATCCAGCCAGAAGAAAAGGGGTTAAGAATCAGAAAGCAGCTACAGTGCCAGGAGCACGTGGGCTGCTGGCGGAAAAGTAGAAGAGCAGTCATGTTTCAGACACAGAATGTCACAGCTTTACCTCAAGTATCACTCTGTAGAAACACAGAGAGTAAAAGCTTCCCATAAAACATAAAAAAGTGGTTTCCACATTAATGGTGATACTTTTCATTTCCAGAAAAGACCAAAGAACCAAGATACAGTTTCCCTTAAATGCAAAAATTTAAATTAGTAATTTATAAAAGCAAAGCAGAAACACACATATCATATTAGAATATTTTTCTGTTTGTTCAAACTTTATTTCAATTCTTCAGCCTCTATTTAAAAGGTTTTACTGCATCTCTCTGAACACAAGTAACTTTTAACTTCCAGTAGTGAATTTACTGACCTTGAAGTAATGATTTATGCATCATTTCCTGCATTGCCAGCATCTGTGGATGCTCTCAAGTGAACAGGGAACACACAGGTTGAGAAACTGTATAAAACAAGCAACTGACTTTTTACTTTGGAAGTCTTTCCACTCAGTTGCCTGCTATTTCAATGATTTTCAGTCATTGCAAGTCTAATAAATAGTGAACAAAACTCTTTCAGGCAGGCCTCAGTTTTACTTCATGGTATCCTAGTGTGAAAGGAAAAATGCAATGTGATGATAGTCTTGCCCTTTAAAACCAGTGATGAACAATCCAGCCCTGCCACCATCATATAACAGGGTGTAATGTGGGCTGCTCTTCCATCAGCACACCCAACTTCTGTGCAGAATTTCCCTATGGACACTTGCTTTTTATGTTTGTCCTTTTGCTAGATGTGTCACCTGAGTGGCACAAACAGGGACAGCAATTATGAAGGGCATTTCCAGACAGAGAAATCTATCTGCCTGTCATGTAAATACAAAATGTAGCAATTGTGCAACACTGTTTTCTACAGTGACATTTCACTAAATTTGTGTCCTGTTGTTTGCAACATGAAATAATTCTGTAAAAACAGATGTCATTTCTCTTTCTTGAAAATCTCTGTAATGGATTTCTAATATACAGTACTTATATTTATCTATATATTATTTGTATTTTTACAGATATTTTTCATTGTATCATCTTGTTCCCAGTTATTATTAATTGTTAGTAAATAGACTGTCACTTCAATCACCTTATTTTTAATCTGGAAGCCAACTGGCTTTTCTATAGTTCTGATCTTCATATGAATTTGATTTTTACCCATCACTGACTGATTATGTTAAAAATCTATGCTTCCAAGGAAAACTTTGTCCAAGTTACACAGGTTGAACAAGTTTGATTCTCTGATGGAAATTTTTTCCAACCTATGCTTATAGAAGAGATGCCTTTTCACATGTGCAGCCATGCATAATAAAAGGAAACAGCTGTGTGCCCTCTAACAGGAGACTCTAAACGATCAAATATTGGCATTTCAGAGCAGACAGTAGGAGGTGATCCTCTGACTGCAGTGGTGCAGTGGATCTTAAACCATGCCATTTAAGAGCTAGCCTGGGGCCAATGCCAAGCTGCCACTGACATCCTCAGGGATCACAGCTGGATTTTCATTGCAGGGAAAGCACAAACTGCCTATTCCACTTACTGCTAGATGGGTTGCCAAAATTTTGACTCTATTTTTGAGGTACCTACATTTCTTGGGAAGTCTGACTGCCCTGAATTCTTAACATGAAGCTCCAAGACAAGTGCAAGTGGACATCTTCATTTCAGTGTACAAAAAAGGCATTATGGAGTTTCATGTGTTTTTACAATTACATGGATTAGCAGCTTTCAGTCCCCAAAATAGCTGCATCTGTCATCATTTATGTTCCTACCAAAGTAGTCTGGTATTCCAGAGTGGTTAAGCTTCCCCACAACTATGTTCAAGTGAAGGAAATGAAAAAGAAAAATATGAGGAAAGAACCACCTCATTTTGAATATGTGCAGGCCCAGACGTTCCAAAATATCCTTTTTTTCTATAAAGAACAGTTCACTTGTCTTACCTTTCTAATATGTTTTCAAGAAACAGTGCAGATGGTACTTTTTGAAATCTACTGGTTTAGAAATGTAAATTTCTAAGATTTATAAATATGGTTTACACCTTATAGTAAAGAAGTAGTAGTTTTTTTCTATAGTATAGAAAAAAACCCAGGGCATTTAGTAATAGGACAAAGGGAGATGGATTCAAACTGAAAGAGAGCAAGTTTAGCTTAGATATTTGGAAGAAATTACTTACTGTGAGGGTGGTGAGGCCCTGGCTGTAGATGATGCCCCATCCTTGAAAGTGTTCAAGGCCTGGTTGGATGGAGCTTGGAGCAGCCTGGGATGGGGAAGGTGTCCCTGCCCATGGAGAGGAGTTGGAACAAGATGACATTTAAGGTCCCTTCCAACCCAAACCATTCTATGATTCTGTGAAAAAAGAAATTGGAATAGGTTCTTTCTCACATACCTCTTGACTTTAAAAGTACCTACAACACTTTAAACTAGGCGTGGAAGTCATATTTCATTGCCTAATTAATAAAATACCTTTGCTGAGCAAACATTGGCAAGAGATCAACCTCATACACATCTTTAACAAGCAAATTGGTATAAACACTAGATTATGTGTCCAAAGTCTCAATACTGTTAAAAAATTCATTCAAAATTTTGAAACCTGAACCTAAAGGGAAATACTTCACTATGACCAGAATGAAAAGTTGAGAACAAACTTCTGGGAACAGCCCCTTTCTCTGGAGGAGCTGGAAAACCTTGTCCTGCTGCAAGAAGGAAGTAAAGCAGAGTCACCTCCTGCCTGTCAGCTGCCACAAACTGGACATATTCTGCTGAATGTTTCTCCTATGCTGCTTCTGGAGCAGACTTTTCTGGGCGCTTGCAACAATTTCTCCAAAATAAGGGAGCATCTCTCCACCTTCACGGCATCTGTCATCAAATTCCCTAAAACTCCTCTCCCTCCAATATTTTTTTTTATGACTACTTTTATCAGCACAGATCAACCATAAACAACTCACTTAACAGACCACTGCAGCATTGGAATTTCCCATTTTTAATTCTCCATTTGAGCAAGACATTTGTGTTACAATGTTAGCTCACTGTTCTCTTGGCTATTAATAACATTGTACTCCATATAACAAAAAGTTAATTGCAATCTCAAAGCAGTCATGAAACCATTCAAGAGTTTAACTAAAAATCATCTTACAAAGTGACATTTTGGTGTGGTTAATGATAGAAAAATTGTTAGCTCTCATTAAAAAAACAGATCTCTGCAGAATAATTTGCAGAGACACAGAAAATATATAATTTAATTTCTGTCTCTAAAACACCTACAGAACTTCACAGCTACTGTTTTGCCTAATTACCAATGCCAACAAAGTAAAATTACATTACAATTATTTGTTTCAAGCTCTCTTTTGAGAACAATCTTCTCTATCCAAGCAGCAATGAATTCATACTGCATTTCCCAGCCAGTATAAGGAGCTTAGTGTAGAAATTAAGGATATCTTCATGTAGAGTAGAAAATGAAAAACTCTTGCTTTTCCCAAAGCCATTGTTAATGCATTTTGAAGATTGCATTTTACCCTTTGCGAACACACACAGCTTTGCTCTCCAAGATGAAATCTCACTAGCGCCACCGGAATAAGTACAGTTACCAATCTGCGAGACCAGCACAAGCAAGAAAATGAGGTCTGTTAGGGCCAAGTGTTTCACATTAAACACTGCTGGCATGAAATCTAATGTCTCCAATGTTCATTTCCTTTAAGAAAGGGGCAGGATGTGACTCAACAGAAAGCATAAGTCATTTAACTCTGCATTGAAGCACTTTGCGTTTCTAGTTTGAGTCTAAAAAACATTAGAGGAGCAGACTAAGAACAGATCTTAAATTAAGTATTAATAGTAGCCCCTTGACAGCAAAATGTGGCCCATTTAAAGTGTTCGCCATTGTTTAAAATATATATAGGCTGTGAGTCTTCAGTGCTTGTGGACCTGTTGCCATTTCAGGGTGCTAAGAGTGAACTTCATTCACCAAGCACTGAATTCTGCACAAACCTGTTTCAAGCCCTGCATTTTGACAGAATAATATGCCAAAAAACATTTGAGCAATCCTGAAAACCATTGAACTTGCTAAATATAGATCACTCTAAATTTAACACATCAGAAACACACCTAAAACTGCAACTTAAAAGTCAACTGCACAGCAATATAGTATGTGATAGTAAAATCATAGGGCAAATATGACACATCATGTCTAGAGTTCCCCAGGGGACTTGCATATGAACATTGAACCCTGTTTGCTTCAAATAAGAAATGACCCATCATTCTGTAAAAATTTCCAGTGTATCCTGAGTAACCTAAGTATCCTGCTCAAAATGCAACCTTTCTACTGTGGCAGCTGTTTTTGTCTAAAACATTGTAATTTCAGCATTGCTTCAGATAATGACTGCCTTTCACTTGCATCTGACTACCACTTACATCATTACAGACAAGGCCAGTAGTTGCTGGTCTGATGATTCACCATCAGCCATGGTTTTCCACTGTAAAAAATGAACACTGTAGCCAGTCAAGAGGGAAGATGCACTTATGATAGTGTTAAGAGTAGCAGAAGTGTCAAAGAATTGCAAATTTTATTCAATCTTTTCACAGTAAATATGTGGCCTGTATGCTATCATGGTGTCTGCAGCTGTCAAATGGCAGCCTATTTACCTGCACTGCAAAGAAGTCACCAGCAACCTGAATGAATTTTTAAGGTCATGAATTTTTAAAGCTATACTATTAAATGAATTTGCTCTATTTTGTAAAAGCTACCCTCTTTGTACACACTAGCTTGACTTTTCATCTCTCATAACCCTGCCCAATATTACTTTACTTTGATTTTCTAAGTTACCGGTATTATTTATCCTGATTGTGTTAAAATAAATGTCAGCTTATTTAGGTGCCTAAATAAAGTAATTCTGGGGAGAAAAGGGGACCAGAGGGTTTATAAAGAAACATAAATATTTTGACTGGTAGGCTTGTGACTCAAATGTAGTTGACTCCAACAATGACAGGTAGTTAAATTGTGGGATTACTACATAGGCAACCTATGGTTTCAAAATTATTTTCTAGTGAACAAGTGTTATTAGTACATAAACTGACATAGCTATCCATCAAAAGATGCCCTGGAGGCTGAAACATGCTTTAAAGTTGTCTGTCTGAATTAGGGTAAGTAAATTAACAGCTTGATCTATACCTGTTCAAACTGAGTCTGTTCTCATAAAAGATAAATTTTACTTTTTAGTATTATCAACATGACATATCTCACAAGTATTATGTCTGGTTAAATTACAAAAAAGAATAAAATCTGAGGCCTTACTGTCCTGACAGAATCTCCTTAATTCCCAACTATTTTGCTTAATATGCTGCCCAATTAGAATTTTCCATTCATGAAATTCACTCACTCTACATGAATATATACACTCGACACACACATATCTAGACACACGTATAGAATCCATACAAACAGAATGAAATATGAGGGCAGCATCTAACAGGGAAATGCTTACAACCTCCTGATCCCTTAAGTGTGTCTATGGCTAAACAAAAACTTTAGCAGCCACAAAAATTCCACCTCTGTAGCAAAGACCATCACTGTGGTACCAGTCATTTACAAAACTGCTCACCTGGTGATTTCCATGGCAATAACTGTTCAGACAAAATTCCGGGAAATAAGAGGAATCGTATCTGCAAATGAGGGAGGGAGAAGATCCACTGAGCCACACAGTGCCATCATCTAGCAAACCACCACAGTACACAGCTCCCTGAACATTCATTGCCTGTGTCATGTCCTCCTGTATTTTCACATTAAGTTTTAAATGCATTAATTTTCTGCCAAGACCCTGATACACAGCCTGCTACATTCTCACAAAACCTGGAGATTAAACTGATAGATTTTAGAATTCTTTTTTTTTCATACTTTTACTCTGTGATTGTTGATTAGAGGATAGCCTTGTATGCTTTTTCCTTCCCTTCACCAGAAAATTGTGTTTCAGAATGCAAATTCAATCTGTGTATTCTTCATACTCATTTTACTAGACATTCAGAATGGAAGCCATCCACTCAATATTTCACCAATAGTTCTACTGCATTAGAAGACTGACAGCTTCTCTGGGTTTATTGTTGAACTATCACAATATGTTTTTTATCAGCAATATGATAAAATACAAAAAAGAGAATAGACTCACATTCTCATATTCCAAATACATTTTAGAGTAATTTAAGACTCCTTGGCTGTTAGAAGTTTTCAAATACAAATCCCAGGAAAATTCCTTTCACTCACTTTCCTCAAGGAGTAACTAAAGGTGTACAAATATAGGAGTGGCAAATTCCAGAGGAACTTCAAATAGACTTTCTATTTAATCATATTTATCATAAGATGGTACTAATCCTTCCTTGGGGCCATGTATTTTAAAGCTATATTTGGATACTGAGAAATTTTTGCTTGCAGGGAATGTAAACTATCATTGGCCTGATTTTTAATTTAAAGTGATTTTAAAACTTGCCTGCTTCCATACCCACTTGGATGGATTCTGACATAAGCCTGAAACATCTTATTTCCCAGTAGGAAAAAAAAAAAAAGAAATTATTTAAGCTTTCAGGCATCTCTTGAGTGAGAACTCTCAGCATAATCCAAGGGTGAAATCCTATCACTGTGAAAAATCCTACTTGCATTTGATATGCCCAGATTTTTAACTACTGTCCATTTCTCTGACACTGACAAGAGTTTATAAATAATTGATTTCTGCAGGAGTCTATCAACAATTAACATAAGTCTGGGGCTAGGGTACAAAAATACATACTGAATAACCCTTTTATTATCAAGGAAATATTAAATTACCATAATTACTTCTTATTTTCATCCTGTTGTAAAATTGATTATCAACATACATCTATGCCAGAAGCACATATGCCAAAGAAATGTGTTTGCAAATTTGACTGCCGAAGAGCAATTGCTTTCTTAAACCTTGGGGAAATGGGAAAACAAATATTGAAAACTAGAGATAAGGAACTTCATTTCCCCTCAATCCAACTACAAATAATGTAGAAGCAGCAGCATGGCAATGGTTCTACAATTGTTATTTTTCTGTAACACTAGAAACATACATTCAAATAGCAATATTAAATATACTTTCAGTATCAAATAAAGATGTTTGTTACTTATTTTGGAGTCAGAAAACACCTGCATATACCATATACATAACACTAATGCTCAGGGTAAATTGACTTAATTTCTCATTTGCAGACAGCAAAAATGAAAAGGCAACACAACTGTTGGCCCAGGATGTTCATTGTGTCAGACTAACACTGCCTTGTGCCACTGTCTGCAAATGTCCTTCAAATCAGGAGCCTCTGTTGAACTGCATCTCTTTTTACGAAAAAAAACATTTTCCTTCCTGGGAGGCTGTTGTATAGTTTCTTTCTTATTGTCTCTTTTTCAAAGGAGCCAGTTTTGAATAAGCAAAGACAAGATGCAAGGCTGGAAAAGATGCTCAGTCACATCCTGCTAAAGACACTTGTCTTAGTTTGTCCATGACAAGCAATGTAGATTTCCTGTAGGTAAAACTACAATGACTGCTTCTTTTTGAAGCATGTCTTCTAAAAGTCAAAGTCAGCTGCAAAACCTAAATCCTACATTTGCATGGAGAGAGAAGTTTCCCTCCTTCCAGTATCCTCAGGCTGAGAGATGCCAGGCCTTCTCTGCTTTCCCTCACAGAGATTGCCAGCTCCTATAATAGTACTTCATTTTGCACTTGATACTTCTAGACATTGCTACAAAAGAAATTTCTGCCAATTTCCTCTTAAAGTATTGAACTTGATAGAGAGTAAAAAAAAAATTCTTTAAAGCCAAAATCATTCTCAGAGATGAGGAAAAAAAAGAACATAATTTGGCATTTCAGAAAATTTGGTGGGGGTCAAACAACGAAGCCATTTAGCGCACAACAATGAGAAGCTGCTGTGTTATCACAACCAGAGGATTATTCAGATATAGGCATGAAGACACTTAAACTGTGCATACTGCAAGTACTTGTGCACAAGAGAGAGTCTGCAGTGGGTGGATGCTTTATTTAGGCAGGAGTTACCCATCTGGAACTGCGGGAGGGAGCTGGCAGATCGAGCTCTGGAGTTCCCTGCTGGAATCTGGCCAGGGCACTGCTGTAACCAACCCCTCTCTTCTGAAACGCAAATGGAGAACTTGCATGTCATATGCTAAAGCTGTTAAAGAGCACTGAGCAACCAGAGGCTGATTCCTTCTGCTTTGTTCTTTACAGACCTATTTCTACCTGTTGGAGGTTTGTGTAAAACTCCCACCTCTAAGACAACAGCTTGATAAACTGCTTCTGTACAAGTATGAAGAACAGTAAGGACACAATGCAGTTTTGATTCTGGTTTTTAGATTGGAATAACCTAAAAATCTTTTCACAACCATATGGTAAGTCTCAATACTACTTTTAAATAATAAAAATCCCACTGAATTAATATTTCGTTAAAACTCTGAAGAATCATTATTCCAAAGGGCCTGCACTTCTAATCTTAGAAACTAATTTAAAATAAAAATCAAAATTGAAGGTGCAATATATTTTTCCAAATTAAATATCCTCCACCAAGTGGTTTCATGGTATACAAATAAAGAGGAACAGCTAGTACATAAAGCAGGAAACATTTCATAAAAGGAAAGCACTTTGAAATTCACTCAGGCTTTGTTCCTTTCGGGCTTTGCTCGTGTGCACTCCTAAGCAGAGAGCAGAGACATAGGGGACACGGTTTCCTTCTGTTATCCTGCCTTTTCATGGGCAAGTCAAGTGAAGGGCTGTTCAGCCTGGAATCCAGACAGAGAGAACTTCTCTGCAAATTCCTGTTGTAGCCAAAGCATAGCATAACTGCTGCCACCTCTACTGCTCAGACACATCCTCTGTTTCACACAGAAACTATTTGGAAAAGATGAGAGAGTTTTCAGTAGGAGCAGGGAACTTTTTTTCATTCATTGGAGACTAAACACAGACCTTTTGGAACTCAGCTTTGACACTGGATGAAAGTAATAGCTGCAATCATAAAGCCTAGCTATTCTTTCAGCTCACATGGAAAACTTGTACAAAGCAAATGGTTATTTCGTGAGCTTCTCAGATTGGAGCAAAAGGCATGTCATGAGTGGCTGTTAGCCTGGAGAAAGTGCTTGCTTTCTCCTTTAGCTGCTAAGCAGAGGTTATGTAATAAGATACACTCCTCCAGAAATGTGTTTCCCTGCTCACAGAACCTGAAACCTCTGGCTTGCTCTAATATATTGCATTTTTCTGCCTTCTGCTTTTCAGCCAGAGAAGATAATCTATCCAATCACATAGGAAAACAACATCTCAGTGGAGAAAATGTCCCCCTCAATGTAAATTATGCAGACATGCAGTAAACTTCTCTCCATCCAAGCCCTCTCTGTGTTACGCTGTCTGGAGCAGCTTCCCATCCTCACACTGGCCCTGCCTGCCTCAGCCACCAGGCAGGCCTTTATTGGGACACCAGCCATTCTTTTTCTCAGCACAGTAACACTGCAATTCATGATTCTTTAAGGAAAAAGGAATAGAAAAAGCTGTACATTAAAGCCCAAAATACACTGGAAAAGAGAAATAAGCCATAGCTCACTGACCACAGAGACAAATTACTTTGCTTGGGAAAACTGCTGAGACAGTGGCCTCAGCTGCCTGGGGCAAGTGGAATATTCAGTAATCATCTCAGCTGGCACAGTTCACACAGAATTTTAAGGAAACACAAGCCAACAGTTCACTTTTCTTTAAGAGCTACAAGGGAAATTGCAGTGGACTTAAATTCAATTCAGGAGCAGCTCAGACAACATGAAGCTAAGAATAATAATCTTATCAGCTACTTCCAGACAAGACACATCTTTTATTTATACTAAAAATGCAATTGAGAAACCAAAGTTTTAGACCAAACTAAACACTTCTCAGTGTTGTTACAAGAAGTGACATCCCTGGGCACAGATGGAAGTTTGCAGCTTGAGCTGGCCACAAACCGCTTGCAGATGCTATTTTACACACCCACCTGTAATGTCCCTATTGTGAAAGCACTTCCATATAAAAAGCAAGGCATTTCCAACCTACATAAAAGCTCTCTCTAAAGAAAGTGCCCTTGGGACAGTGTTTGGTAACAGTTTAAGTCCAAATATTTTCTGGACTGCAAACTCCATTAGTATTAATGAAAAAATGTATCTAAAGCATGAAACACAGATGCATTTCAATTCTATGCATATATTTAAATATGATATTTATATACTATTTCATAAAACCCCACAATAGTTAGGACATTTAATCTGTAGTATGCTGCTTAGATGAATAATTTATCCTCACATGCTTAGAATACCCGTACCTCTGACTTTATAAATATCTTAACTTTATGCCCTTTGTGGCATGTCTCCTGCTAGATCACATCCCTATATGTATTTTGTTAACTGCTGCACATCTACAGTCACTGAAGAGTTAAGTCTGATGGCATAGAAAATATTTTATAAGTAAGAAAGCCTTTATAGTGTGCTGTTCATGTTGCAGGAACTCTACAAATTGCTTCCAGACAGTGCTATTTTTATAATGCCATCACAAAAGCAAATCCTATCCTACCCATTCATGACCTGAGTGCAGCTTTAGATGAAAAGTTCATGTGTCATAAATCAATCTTTGCCCAACCTGCTTGAATAGAAGTTGAATAGAAGTTCAGATAAAGCATTAAGGAGGTCAGGACAGGAATTGTCAAAGTCCTCTCCAGTCCTCACTTTTAAACTTCCCTCCTACTTTCTGTGGGAACCATTCATCTTAATTTCTGGAGGTTTTTGTTTTTCATTTTTTTCCTCAGTAAGTCAATTAGAAGGTGAGCAGCAGTTGCAAAAACAAAACCAAAAGGTTCTGACAGCTATCAGTGATCAGAAGTAAAAGGGAAGAGTAGCAAGAGAGGACCAGGCAGGCAGACACTGCAAATGTTTTTGCTGTTCCTGTTACGATTCCTGCGTTACTGTTTTACTTGGTCTGACATGACTGAATTTTCCTAAAGTAATTTTCCAGACCTGCATGGGGCCTTGAAGTTTCCCCTCTGTCAGTAATACACAGGACTTGTGCACAGGAATAACCTGGAACTACTGCCAAGACCCAGCAGAAGGAGAGCCATACCTACAGTATTAATTTCTGCCATATAGTTTCCACTGCATAATTCATAGACAGGTCTTTGTCTTTCATACCAAAGCAATGCTCCATCAGCTTTTTACAGACTGAAGGAAAAGTGTCCTTTTACTCATCTCTGGGGTATCTCTGGAAACATGAGCCAGGGCAAAGTGCCAGGCATCAGAAATCCCTGAGACCACTGCCCATATGGTTTTCAATGCATTACATCAAAGGCACTTAATTCCCAGCTGAACTCTGAGAGTTAGATTACTAATACATAGAATATAAGAAGGGAACTAGAGTAATTCACAAGTGCATTTTAAAAAATTTTCTTCTGATGACTGTAAAGTTAGTTGTCAGCAAATGTCACCCAGGAAGCAATAAGCAGCTCAAGGTGACAACAGTTCCCATGCCACTGCCAAGAAAGGGTGTGAAGTAAGCACTGCTTCTTTGGGATTTGGCATTGTGTTCACCACTGCATTCGCCTCTCCACCTTTCCAATTTTACAGTGTTCTTGTCCTACAGGCATGGAGTATTTATAATACTTTTTCACCCCCTCTAGAATATATATTAAATTTCACTTTTCCAAGAATGTTCAGGGAAATAGTCTGTTCACACTTTAACCCACTGTGAAAACAAAACCCTTAATAAAGGCAAATTTTTTTGTTTGTCAGCCTAATCTAAAAAGAACAGAGTTTTATGAAGTACATTCTGTTGGCTTATATGTTTATTAAACTGGGGGAATGCATGATTCAGTCACTTTGAGTTTTGCATTAAAAATAGCATATCATGGGTTTACAACACTATAGAACCTCAGGTTTGAGCTGGTTTTGGGTTGGGTTTTTTGGGGGTGTGGGGTGCATGCATTTATTTGTTTCTTTAAACTACAGAACACTGATAGCAGCAACTCAGTTGGTCTGGAATTTTGTTGTTGCTTAGGTTTTTTTGGCTGTTGCTCTCTTTACAAATTCTCTCATAATTTTTCATCAGTGTAATTCTTAAAATATTTCCTTCACCCCATTTTATTAATAATTTTCACAAACAGTGATTTTAGAAGCCACAAATTAAGCTGCTTTCTGAACGTTCCAGTCATTGCACAAGCTTGCAGGGAGCCATGCAGCCTATTCCCAATACTCAAATGTACTCTGGGAAGTTTTCAAAGAATAGGAGTTCAGTGTTCAACTACAGCTGAATTTGAATGGGAATACCTCACCATACAGTTGAGAAAGTTTTCCTCATATAAAACTCAGTAGAATTCAGAAGTGCTTTAGAAAGAAGTCATCCAGTTAAAACAGCAAAACTTTAATTTTTTTAAAATAAAATTTCCCAAAACCAAAAAATCATGTTTTATATGACTTTTCAATAAAACATTATGTGAGAGAATGTGCAAATGATGGTCTAACAAATATGGAGGAAATGTAGAAAAAAACCCCTACTTTATTTTTCTTTGAAGATAACAAAGTTTCTCTTCTCCTTTTCCATTTATTATTTGGTCTTAACGTCCAATGTCTCTTTTTTCACAAGCCTCTTCTCTTTTCTCCTCTGCTACATAACTTAGTAAAGAGTCCAAACTACCTGATGAGAATCACAGCTAAGAAAAAAACCCACACATCTGTGCAGCATGGAAGAGCATCAAACCTGCAGGGACTTACTGCAATGCTTTAAGTGCCTATTAAGTTCCTATGAGAGGAGAGACAAAAAAAACATGGTATCGAACTTTATGAGCATAAAATTTAGATTTTTTTTTTCTCTACTTCATAGAACTAGAGAAAAAATTAATACAGTTTTAACTCTGCAAGTTTTCTAGCAGGTAGTAATTGCAAGGAGCATGTTACTAAGACTGGTGTTACAAATGAGACTTTCACATTCTGGCCAGTTTTAAATTATAGTTTTTCTGGAAGCCGTAAGAACCAAAGCGTGGATTCACTGAAGCAGCTGGGCTCAAGTGAAGTTGCTACCATTCTTTAATCATTCCAGGGAGCATCTCTGTCACAAAGCCAGGAAGCCAAAGCAGAATTCAAGATGTTAAGACATCAGACTTCAAAGGCTAATGCAAACAATTTGTGCAAGCTTTACTGTTTTCCAAATTAATAAAACACAATCAGATATTGCTCATATAAAATACCCAATTATGTCTTTATAACTTAAAAAACTCTATATAAACAAGATTGTCATTTTGATCCAAAATATCCCACCTGTAAAATCAGTTTTGTTGGGTAAATGCAGTTCAGTGACACCACACAGGCCTGCACAAAGAAACTCAAAGAGGCATTTTAGACAACCCTTCAAAAACTGGTCACATTTTTGGTGACACAAATGCTGGCACACACAAAAAATTTCAACTAGTTACTGATTTTACAGTTTTTACCAATGATCCCTTAGCATTCTAAATACTGGATGATTTACCAGCCCCAGAGGCACAGGGAATTTACCTGTGAGATTTTGAGTGTCACATGTCTAATTCATAAACTTCAGCAATTGGCCTGCAAAACCCTGTTCTTAAAATCTTTAACAGAAAACAATAAAAATTCCACTCCTCAAGATTTATCACAGCAGTAAACTGGCATCTTGGAAGATTTCTGTTGGTTCTAATAAAGATAGACAAGGTCAGAACTGATATTTTCAGTTATCTGGACTTGGTGGCAACACCACCCACATTATTCTACATTTCTGGAATCTAGAGGATTTGGTAATTTTTACCAAGTGGTCAAGTCCTATCACGTAAGTAGAAATCCCAACAAAAAAAGGTATAATTTTGCAGAAAAGTGTCTTTATAGTTATTTCAAAAAGATAAAAATAAATGTTTTGGCAATTTCTATTACTGCTCTAGTTAATATCTATAATTTATTTTTTTTTTTTAGAAATCATATGAGGGCAATGTTTGAAACTGGTGAGAGATACTCACTCTGTCACCAATAAGCTCTATGAGGGCAAACATCAGAAAAATCTGGTTCACTCATATATATATATATTTTCAGGTGAGGATTTTTTGGATTCTGGGGGGGCAGGATTTGATGTGGAATTGTGGTTTGTTGGGGTTTTTTGTTGCTGCTGTTTTCAAAGCAAGTGAAATACATTAAAAATGAAGCTACCTGAATCATTTCTCTGGAACACGAAGAGATCAACTCCTCCACTTGGCAGTTGATTCATTTTGTTTTTTCCTTTAACATTTTGCATGTGTAGAAGTCCAGGTCAAAGACAGTGCATTCAAGGGTTACTTGCTCAAGCTCTTTGTGAAGGCTGCAATTCACCTACCTTGACCCTCCAGCTGACACAGCTGCATTCTACTGGAGAAGGTTTCTCCTGGCTGCTTGTGGAAAAGCTCCTACATTGGCGCTTTTTTTCAACTCCACCTAGTACACCTGGTTTGTGAATTAACCTCTCAGCAACCTGGATGATTCAGAGCTGTCATTAAAATTTACTTTTGCTAACAAGTGAACACCTATTTCTTGGCTGCTGTGAAAAATAATCACAGAAATGTAATCAGCTGCAGATGTAAAGCCAGCTCTTTAATTAACATTTTGCAATTATTGGTTGCTACACCTTTTCAAAGCTGTCTTTTCTCAGCAGTTAATTATTCTTAAAAAAGACACACCTTTCAGGCATACGTTTGCTAAGACATTACCCTATTTGAAAAAAAAAAAAAACCAATCTCTCAAGTAACCTCTACTGTTCAAAAAGGACAAATTTTACAAGGGTGGGGTTTAGGATGGAAAGCTCCATTTAATAGTGGAACACATGAAATGCAATGCTGGCTGTTATAATGAAATGCAGGTTTATGTTTTTAATCTAACATTCAGATCTTTATTTTTAAGTGCCTTTGAGAGCTGTTTTTACTTGAGATCAGTGACTCTTCTCTTTCACCCACCACATGGAAGTGAAAGTTGGAAGAATGCAGTAGGTACTGTAAATACAGAAAGGTGTCAGTCCCTTGGATTCAGCTCTGTGAAGCCATAGAGCAGTATTTTGTTAAATGAATTAAAGCAGGTAATTTTAACTGGAAAAGTGGGGGGGGGGGGGGCGGGGAAGCCAAATTAATATTAGCCATGTAAGGCAGGTAACCCTTTACAGAAATTGAGCTCTAGCCATTCCAGAAGCTAGTAATATTAGGCATCATTAACTCAGCCTCAATAAAATCATTTCTACTGCATGGTATGCTGGAGTCTTAAACATTTTAAGAATATAATAAGAATCACAAAATATTTCTGCAACTTACTGCATACAATCTCTCCTTCAGAGTAAAGATCCCATCACTCAAATCCAATAGTTTTCATCAAAATAGATCTTTCTTGTCAAGTAGATCAAATCTGCTGATAAAAATTTCCAGTTACAACATTGTATTTTAAAAATTACATTTTATTTTCAAACAACTGAGCCTTTCCCTCTGTAATGACTGTTTTATAAACATGTTTATGCATACATGACAACTTTCAGGACTTGGATCAGGAGACCAGCTCCTTTTACATCAGACAATAAATCCATCGTTGTGATTGCTAAACTTTGTCACAGCAGATGGATATTGTGTTTTATATGGAATGTGGTAGGATCTTAAATCGGGCTTAATTTGACAGGATTTTTTCTGCAATATGGACTGGACAGCCCAGAAACTGAGGCTGGGCACTAAAACCCAAACCTGACATCAGTGGAACCCCAGGCACAGCCTGACTACCCACACAGACCCAGGCAGGTTCTCTGCAAGAGCAGGGGACTGGTACAGCCTGAACAACCACACTCATGCTGTGTTCAAAACCTGAACAAAACTGAAATTGATACTGCTCACTTTACAAACTCTTTCAGGGGGAGCAGAAAAAAAGCATTCAAAACCAGCATTTTGTTGGCTGTTTAAATGTCTTTTAGATCTGCCAGACATGTGATGTGAATCTTAATATGAATAAATTCTTCCAATAACCTGGGTTTAATCATCCCATGATTCTAAATCTCAGGTTGCTTGTCTGACAAAGTGTGACACTTATGATAAATTCCCAAAACTAGAAAAATACAAAGAAAATTATAGATTTTCATAGTTTATGAAATATTACAACATTCAGTTTTACTTCTTACAAGAAATCATGCTGTTTGATAGAGTGAATTACAAGGTATTGTAAACTGAGGTAGAGTTTACGGAAGCTCTGAAAAAAACTCTGTTGATGTACTGATGTTGATGGAAGACAAAGCTGTCTTAAAGAAGCAAATTGCTGAAATCCATTACCTCTCCAAAATGTGGGGAGCCAATACTGATGCCATGGTTTCCTAGTTACAGAAACCAGCTCGTGGTGAACCCACAGCCCCCAAGGTCTCATTATCTGTGCTAAGGGAGTACATGTAATGGAAAATTATTTTCTGTAACTGGTTTTCAATGAAGGGTTATTAGTGGAATTGCTGTACGAGAACTAAATCTCAGACTAAGGTCTGCCATATTCCTGGTAGGTTTTTGTACCTTTAAAAATCTTATATCCTGGCTGCATACTTTACTTGGGTTGTCCATTTCTGCAAACAGATGAGTAACTTCCCACAGTGCAGCACAGAGGTTTTGTCAACACATTGTTCCACGTATCAGCGTGGCCAGATTTCTTTTCCAAAATACAATCTGTGCAAACGGGTAAATGAAATGAGGCCGAGCATGGCAGCAATCTGTGGAGTGCCAGAAGAAGGTCACACTGCTGGCACACAGAGCCAAGGGCCAGCCAGGAGATGCCCGCCTGGCTTGCGCAGCGCTCGACCTCAGAAGCTCATGGCAGGGAAAAGAAAATGAACTGCCACGTGAAGAAGCTAGTAAGAGGCACAGATTTAGTCAGCTAATTGAATGCATGCTAAATAGAATTCCCTTATGTTCTTAGGGCCGAAGTGCAGGAAAAAACACTGTTCTGCAACTGAAGTGAATGGAAAAATGCTAAGAAAGCCAGGATTGGACAAGACTTGTGAGTCACTTCAGAGCTATCCAAAGGCATACAGAGGTCGGCACTCGCTAGAACGTGGGCTGAAACAGCCACTGATTTATTTTCCAAGAATCCCAATAAGAGGCACTCTCAGGGGAGCACAAGACAAGAGACTCTGCCATGATTGCAGCTACAAAGATGACTACAGTTCAGAAATGCTGGCAAACTTGTGAGGCTACAGTAGAAAGTCAAACTGTACTCTGAAAGTTCTGAGAATGCAAGCAGGAAGAGCAGGAAGCAAGACATTACAGTGGCATAACTGCTAGGAGAACTTGGGATTAGTGAATGAGTTTATTGATTTATTCATATGCATTCTTATCAAAGAAAAGATCAAGGTTTCACGTTTGGGACTCCTATTTTATGATTAAGTGTTACTAGACAGCTTTGGACATCCCTCTCTGAATTACAGGGCAGTAGGTACTCCTTGTTAGGAAGGAATATAGGTAGTTACATTTACTGCTGTACTCAGAATTCAGCTCCCCTCCTTCATTCCACAGAAGTGATGAATTCCAATTACCATTTTCAGACTAGAGAAAAAGACAGACACGTAGGACTACTTGATGAAATGAAAAATTTAGAAGATAAAATTTCATATAAGCCATCCTTTTTGCTTTGGGTTATGGAACAGTCTGAACTAGGTTAAATGTAAGAATTAATAGTTCTCTTATTATTAATTTTAAATCAATTTCTGAAATCTACCTCTAAGGCACTAGATGATTTAATTTAATTACATAAACTGCAATTAAACTAAAACACAGAACCTTGGCTAGCTACTACTTTCCTCTTCCATAATCTAAAGTAGAAACATTTATCTGCCTGGCAGAGACATTTTATTTACCAGTATCCCGAGACGTCACCAAGTCCAAGCTGACTCTGAGTAAGGCCTGTAAACTCCCTGGTCTTTGAGCCTCAGCAAGATGACTTTATGTGCAGCTCAGCCACATTAGTAACAGGGAGATACAGCTCTGGCAGCTCTAATTGTATCTGCAGCACATGGAACTACACGTTAAGGAAACTCTGACAGAAACTGGGCAGAAATAGTAGAAATTACCTTATATGACATCATAAAGCACAGGCCTCATATAAAATTAAATGTATAAAAGCCATAGTTTTAAATGAGGAATTGAGAAAGGCAATGGAAATGTAGCATGTCAATTTTTTGATTTATGAACGATTAAAGGCTGGAGACAAAACTGCAATTTGGGTGCTGCAAACTAAAGACTTAGAGACGTGATCAAGTCTGTAATTCTATGAAGTCATCTTTTGTCAGCTGATTTTGTCACAATCCTGTCTGCCCCAAATTCATCTTGGGCGTTATTTGCAATATCAAAACTCAATTTTGTTCAACACATGGGTTATTTACCTGCTTTATAACCTTTAAGTAGGATGAACAAGAACCAGGATTGACTTTCCTTTCTTTGAAACCTTCTGTTCTCAGTAGCATTTTTCCAGTGCTGCTGAAGGGAGGGCTGGACCATAGCAGCCACACTAAAGGTCACTGAGCTGTGATTGAGAACTTCCCTGGGGTCTCCACTGCTCCACAGACTGCTCTCTCTGCTTGACTCAGATGCCCAGATTGTCACTGATGAAAGTTCTTATTCAGAGGTAAGAAAAATAAAATTAAATCAAAGTTATGACTAGGGTGTCTATCCTCCCATCACTTAAAATCTTCATGTTTAACCATTGAAGCAGAGGTGATGTTTTGCAGCCAGAACCTTTTTCCTCTGTATGATAACTTATGTCACCATCCCCTAATATTTTTCATGGTGTATGTATTTTAAATGGGGAAAGTAATAACAAAATTGTATAAAATCACTGTGCCAGATGTCGATGTAGTTGAAGAGGAATCCCAAAGATATAAGACTGGAAGCCACAGTCCATCTAGGAAGCCAACCTGGAAAATATGACTAGTGCTGTGGGTAATGCTGGAGTTTGAACATCTTTATTTTCTTCCGGAAATGAAAAAACTCACACCCTGGAATTTTTTAAAGCTACATATATCAATGCATGGTCTGAAAATGCTGTGAGATTTTACATGATATTTTCTGTCTGCTTTTTAAACTAACCTCACTTTGAGTGTAGACATGACCCTTCATTTTTGTCTAGAAAAGATGACTAATAGGATTCTAGTTAGAAATGTGCTGTTTTAAATATATTATCCTGTGCTTTGCATCAACTGTCTACACCAAGATGGGAAATACTAATCATTGTAGCAGTCTGCCACACACAAATAGATTAATTTAACAGATGTGTGATTTAAGTGAAACTCTGAGCTCATGATGAAAAATTTGGAGTAAATCCAGTACAAGGAAAATAAAGCACAGAACTTATCAAAGGAAGAAATGTGAGAAAGAATTGTGCTAAACATTCTTCTTATTCTTGCTTTCTTAGGAGGACACCATGCTGGGCAAGCTTGGGAAAGGAGGAGATCTGTCTGCTCTCCGAGGAAAAAATGGGGAAGAAGAGATTCATCAGCCCTCCCCCCTGGAAAGCTGAGTCCTGCTCAGTCATTACTTGCACACAAGAAGAGAAGGAGTTTGCTTAAAAATCCTAGACAATGGCTCAGTGCCTACAAAGAGGCATTCTTCTGTCTGACTTCCACTGCTCGTTAGATTTATGATCTGAGACTAGATCACTTTGCATGAAAGTCAAAAGGATATTATTTTCTAACTTGATGCAAAAAACTACAGAAAGAGATAGAAAGTTCTTAAACTTCAACAGGATTTGGATCTGTGTCACTGAATTAGAAGATGACAACTTTTTTCCCCTGGATAAAACACATAAAATCCACAGAAATGAAAGCTCATCAGTTTTTCAGTAGATCAAGATAAAAATCCTTAAAGAAGACAATTCTTTTTAGCACTCAAAATATTACTTCATCTCTCAAAACATTATTAGCATACCATTTCCATAACTTCAGTTGGTCTTACTACCACCAAGCAGGAAAATTTCAGTAAATAGAGTATTTAATTTGCAGTCTTACTACATAGCTAGAAATACACTGACAGGTTGTAATTCTTCAAGAATTATAAACTACAATATATGCCGTGGGTACTTTTTGGCTTCAACGTATTTCTAAAAGAGACCAGTATTTCCATTTATTAACCAAGTTATTACAGCTTTAACATATTTTAAATTACTCCTGTCAGAATATATTCAAACAACTGATGACTTAATTTTATTTTGTGGAAGGCCTTAGAAGTACCAGACAAAGTTTATGTTGCAACAGCATTATGGTGAGAACAGGAAAGTGTAAGAGAGGAGTGTAACAGGTGGGACTGCAAATCACAGACAGAACTAAAAAGTAACAAGCAGATAGGATAACTAAGCAATATAAAATTATAAATAATGTCCTGGCTAAATACTATTGTGTATTTGAGGTACCTACAGGTTGACAGGAATTATAAAGATGGCCCCAAGGAAGGGTTGGGGTTTGGGGCAGCGGTAAGGGGTTTCTTTTTGTCAGGATAGTTTATGAAACAGTATATGAAATACAACTTTTAAATGGACAATACAAATATCCAGATCATTTCTTACTCATAGCTGCATATTCCAACCTAGAAACTCATTTGGAAAAGGGAGAGTCAGAGAAAACACCTTTACTGATTAGAAGTGAATTAAATTAGTGCTGTGAAATGGAGTACAGGTAGGATTAATTTGGAGGCAAACATCCCAGAAGTAGCCTCTATAACTGATAAAACAGTTTGTACTTTCCTTGCAGAAATACAGGCTTTTGGGTGCAAGACAAATTGAGCTGCCATTGAGGTGAGTTTGAAAAAGGTAGGCAGCAATGTCCAGAACATGATATAGAGTTATTCTGCCTTGCCCGTTTGTTTGTTGAGCTTGGTCTCCCCCAGGTCTTCCCCTCCCCCGAAAAAAAAAAGGACAGAAATCTTGGTATTTGCCAAAAAAAGCCCAAGTTTGTAGGAATCATCACTGCTAAAAAGCACAGAGAAGAGACCTGATATAAATAGTCACATAAAAGGTTAAAGTCTATTGTTAGTCACTATCTCCTTTTAGAGGATGTGAGCATCAAATAGCACCTGATAATACATCAATATTTTCTGAAGTTCAAGTGTTCTCTTTCTTTCATGTCTTTTTGCTCTGTGTTCAGATCCTGGGGTATGGCATGGTGGGGAGTACCTTCTATTCTCAATTAGGAATAAGTTGGGGGTTTTTTTCATATATTTTATACCCTAATTTACAAATATGAATTAGAATTTTTCCAACAAAAATATAAATCAGCAAAGCATGTATGCTAGGGTATATGGAGATCTTATTTTTGATATCCATTATCCTGCTTTTTCAAGGTAACATGAAAAAGACAGATAAGAATGAAATACATTTCTAGCTAAGACCATTTGCTTATTTCTATTCCAAATCTAACCTAGGAGAATAACAGGAAATTTCCAGTTCATTCCTATGTTCTCTTAAAATTTAATCTATTTCAACTCTGTGGTCTAGATATGTTCTCATACTTTCTCTTGTTTTTTTCCAGTAATTTATTCTAATACAAACATTAGTTCAGCATTCCTTTCAATTAGAGCAACGTTCCAATTCTCTCACAGTCAGTATTCTCTCTTACCAAAGAGATTTCTTTTTTCAGTACTACTAAGCTGAAGTTACTGGTTTGCTTTTCTTCACCTTCTCCCTCCTCTGAGGACCTAATGCAAAGTGCAATTGTATAAGTTAATAGTCGAAAATATCAATATGATAGTGGCAATAGCAGAAAAATTTATCAAGATGCATATCAATTGCATTAAATCTTAAGTACTTAGCTGATCTATATAACCAAGGTACTGCTTGCTGTATTCCCCTCAGTGATCAGAGATGAACAAGAACCTCTTGAGGCAATCCAAGTCACAGGAAGGTTTTACTTTGGTTCACTAAAATGACTTCAAAACAGATTTGTTTACTCTCCTCAAAACTGAGGGTGTCAGTCAAGAAACAGCATCCCTAACCCTGAACTCTGACTCTCTACTATGTAGGAATGCCATCCTTTACTAGCAGTGCTGGCCAAACACTGGCACAAGGTTTCACATCCCTGTGGCCGTTAAAAGCAAAGCCATCCAGCATCTTCTTCCATTACACAGAGGAACTTCTCCCTGGCAAAGTTATGTCAAAAGCTCTTTCAGCCCATAGATCACAACAAGCCAAGAATTCTCTACAGTCCTCCCAAAGATGAAACACAGAACCTGACCCAGAAATCAGATTCAGTCACTGGCCTCAAAATATCTGCCTTGCTAGCTTATCCAATCTCTTTGTCCCACATACACAAACTTTAATGGGTTGAGTTGGCATCATTTGTGTCATTCATTACATCATGGACTATTATTCACTTCCAATAATGACCATTTATTTCTTTAAGTTATGAGGCATCTTGGTAAAGCTAATACATTTATGTTAGTCTGCTCTTTGTAATCAGTGTCTAGTAAAAATAATTTGCCTGTAAACAATTAGCACAACGTAAATGCAAAATCTGTGAAGATTTCCACAGGCTGCACTTGCAGTATAGTTACAGCAGCTGGAGGTAAAATACAACTAGAACTGGCTGTATAGCAACAGTTCATATTAACTGAGCAAAATGGCTGTTATTTTGTTGATACAATTTATCAAATCACTTTTTTCAGCAGTGATTTTATTTTTTTAAAGAATCCCTTATTCAGAAGGCAGCTCTCATGTCTAATTCAGTGCAGGCAATGGCTCCTCACAAGCAGGCTCTCAGCACCCAGCCTGTTGAGGCACTTGCAGCCCCTGGGCGGAGCGGGGCACACAGACGCGCCCGGCGCTGTGCCCGCTTAGCGCAGACCAACACTGACATCTGGTGCCAGCAGAGCCACCTTACACGGGGACAAAGGTCTCACTTGACACCTCACTGAGGAGGTCGTTTGATGCTAAGATAAATCAGCATCTCCCATTCAGCACCAAACCACAGCAGAGTCTGACTACAGGGAAAAGAAATGAAACAGTAAAAATGCCATGGACATACTTAAGCTAGGAGAAGAAAGCGAGAGAACATTAATAATATTTTTTCTGTAATGCACTTTTTCCAAAATGTTGCTATTGGCTGTCATATCACAAGATAATTGTAGCTGCTGCTAAAACAGAGGTCCCCATTTTTGTGAGAACAGCATTAAAATAATCTGTGCCAGGGTGAGCAGAGCTTGCACACTAGAAAAAGCACAAGTGTTTCATTCTGAAAGCAAGGGCTTCGATTGTGGCTGGCATGAGCTTACCTTGCTTGAACGGCTACAACCACTACATGCCCTATTTTGTGGGCAGGAGAATTCCTCTGTGCCAGCACTTTTTGGCTACTTGCCCAGAACAAATTGTCCCTCAGCAATGGAGCATTGAGTCCAGTCTGTATCAATGAGTCTAGCACAGGCAGGGTTTGGGGTGCAATCTTCACATGCACACGTAATGTCCATCTCCTTGTAGGCCACAAATATCAGACAGGCTGACACACCAGAGAGGATGATCCCAATGCTATTTAAAATCATTTCCAAGAATTATGAAGAACCAATTACAACAGAGTATGACTGTCTTACTGAGTAAGAAACTAAGATTTTACACTGCCCTTAGTTCTGCTACCAGTTGCTACCTCAAATACATCTGTGCGAGATGCACAAACCTGCCCCAAATATAAGCCAACCTCACTATTCTCTCATGAAAGTAGCCAACACAGAACTATTTCCAAAGTGTAGCTGTTCCATACAGCAAAATACTTTGCAACATGCCCTTGTTCCCATAAGGCACTCTGCAGCCAGCAAACTCTTGTAATAATGTTATTTGCAAGCACAGACTTGGAAAAAAATGGCTTTTTATTATTGCATCTTTGTGCCAGTGCAGACAGCATCCTGACTTACCAGATGTTTCTTATTTCTTTTCTCTAAACTGCACTTTGGTATTTCTAGAATTGAAGGTTTCAGACAAAGAGGTTTCTGTTACCTTAAGAAATCCAGTTTAACACTGCCTCAAAAATCTGTGATTACACGAATAAAGCTTGATTGAGAGAAACACACCAAGCCTCCATCCAAAGACAGCATTTTGAATAACTTTTGAAACCCCTTGTTTAAAAAACATGGAAACAGCAATAAACTCTGGAAGTTCCATGAATGGAAAAGCACTCGTTTTATGAAGTTTTGAGGTTTTGGAACACAGAGTTGTGCTTGTGTTTTCTCTTCAGTTTCATTTTTGTCTTTGTTTTTTATTTTATAATTGAGACAGTCAAAAATACTGAAATCCCAGAACCATATAGGGGACTATATTTCATAGGGAAAAACACTATTCAGGATTTCGAGTGCATGTGCAAGGAAGGAGGTGCAATAGCATGACAAATAAAATGAAGTATGCTTTGCCTGATCAGTGCAGAGTGTTGCTGATTAGTTTTAATTTCATCTTAATTAATGTTTCAAGACCTTTATTTAAGTTCCACAGCTACTTCAGCAGATGCATGGCCAAGGTTTGTGATTTTCCTGCTTGCAGGAGATGCCAGGACATTTCAGTTCCCTGATCCCCAACAAGCAGCAGCTTCCGCTCTAAGGAAATATGAGCGAATATAGAAGGCACGCAGTTTATAGCACCTTATTTTACTGACTGCTTTTGCCACTACAAGAATTGCACTTAAATTATGGATGGTCTCTAAGCCCTACATTAGGATTGTGTATTACTTTTGAAAAATAACTGTAAACCAAAGAATGTGGAAAACAAGGTGAAACTCTCCTTTTCTAGATAATAGATAAGATGGAAGGAACTCACTGGGGGAGGGGAATTAAAGCACAGTAGCAGACAGTTGGGCAAGAAACAATGGCAAATAAAGTCCCCACATCAGTTTACAATTTAAAATCATGTTACATTGCAGAAAAGACTGTCCGTTTTTATTTTCTGTCTCACTTCCGGATTTTCATCATCAGACTAACAGCTTATTCAACCGGAATGGATTTTTTTTTTCTTATTTACTGGCATGCAATACCAACAGCAGTTTGGGGTTGCTGCTTTACAGGTTGGCTTACTACAGAATATTGCAGTTGCACACTCAGTGCCAAAAGAAAGTTCATCTTTTTGAATTATACCTTTACTAACTGATAATTGACCTCTATATCTTTTCATCTTGTACTAAGTATGGCCAAAGAGAAACCAGGTTCCCTGTGATACAACCTACAGGCACAGGGAAACCAAGACTCCCTACAATTTCAAAACTCAACATTATTGCATGACAATAATAATGCCTTGAACTACAAATTCACATTTGTTTTTGTATTTCTGCAATACAACATTTATATTTTTATTCTGCCAGTATGTATGAAAATTCAGGACCCATGATTATACAATTTTTGATTTGATCAGTCTCACTGTAATAAATAGTTCCTTGTCTGATGTAAAACTTCAGCGTAGTTATTTCTGACTTCTTCAAGCTCTCAGTCATGCTCCTTTCTCTTTCTCCTTTTCCCACTCTTTCCAAAGTTAGGACAAGGGATTTCCTGGCATGTTCTTAAAAACCCGGGTCTCTGGAAAACAACTGTAAGGACTAGGGAGGGGTGGGCATTGTCCCACAGGCACCTCTAGAACATCCTCAGTTTTGGGGCCCGTTAGAGCCTAGTACCACATGGTTTTCAGGTTTCAAATAAACCAACTAGAAGAAAAAAAAAAACGGTTTCTACAACAAGAGCTAAGAATTCAATACATTCTAAATTGATTCCTGTGTACAACGTCAGCAAGTGTCTGTCTTTGAAGAATTTCCATTAAAAGAAGCTGTCCAAGCTTATTTCTGCTCCCAGCCCTTCTCATCACAGTAACTGTAACACACATTCAACCATCAGAAAAACATTTGTTCACTCATCTTGTATCTCCTCCTTAGTCTGCTACAAAAGAGCCTGTTCTTTTACCAATAGCAATTTACACAAAATGTTTGACCTTTCCTATCCAGCACAGCTTGGAACACCACGCTGGCAGTCTCTGATCCCCCTGCACTGGCTGCTCTCCCGGATGCAGCAAGCACCTCACCAGCAGCTCCAGGAAAGGTGACAGCCATGGGATGGCCCCAGGACCTGCAGTCTGCACCAGGATGGGTTTGTTCCAGGGCAAAGGCACAATGCCAGAGTGAAAAGTTTGCCCTTCCTAGCAGTCACTGGCACGAAGGCCTGGCCAAGGAAAGGTTTGAGTTTCCACTACCGTCAACCAGAACCCTTTCTCAGGCACTGTGAAAGCAAGACAGGGATTGCTGCTCCCTCTGCAGTCTCTACAGTGGGACAGCTGACTTCTGAATAACAGATTATTAAACAAGACACATAGGTAGAATCTAGAAAAGTTTCTAGGAAAAATAATTATCTTACTGAGACCAACTTCAGTCTACTGTGCTTATTTTTTAGTCATTTTTACTAATTTCAGTCAAGCCTGGTATCAATATAAACAATGCAATTGTTAGTCTTCCATTGCTTTCACTGGGATATGATTTTAAGTCAGTGCTGAGATGTAGCACTCGGTGTCGACTGTTCCACACACTAATGCATGGGAAAACGCACACATGTTAATTTCTCAGCAATGGATGGGTTTTACAGCAACACAGCTCCAGCTGGACATAGAGAAAGGCAGTTCCCAGACCCCAAGGAGTGACTGGAGTCTGCTTTCAAACCCACCCTGTATGCATTCACAGAAGCCTCAAGCTGGGTTATGACTCTGCCTGGAGTTTGTGCTCTGGGCACCCAGGAACCTCAGCCAAATGTGGAAGTCTGGAACATCCTATGATACCATGAGGATCATAAAGAACAGCCAAACTCCAACCCAGTCACACCACCTTCAGAAGCTGCCTGTATGCAGAGAAATTGTTCTTGCACTTCTACTACCTACCTCTATCACCCACCTTGCTCAGCACTACTTATAAGTTAGATACTCAACATTTTTTCCTAGATCTCTGCTGATTCCTTAGCCACCATGCAACAGCAATAAATTTTGGCTGCTTACCCAAAACAAATCCTAAAACCACAGATATGTGCCTCCAAAACCTTGTCTCAACAGACCATGCATTCTCTAATGCACACCTGCTCAAGGGTATTTGTTACAAGTGCATATAAATCTACAGAATTACCAGGCAAAACCAAATCTGCTGCCCTTGCAAGCTTCTTACCCTGAAGTCAAACACACACCATGCCTGACAATGTAAAATATTTCCTTTTTTAACAGCACCTTTATGTTTACAACAAAGGTAGGGGTTTTCCTACTTATAATCAAATAAAAATAATTCCTCACGGGTGCTTCAAGTAGTTTGGGAAACGTAATAGCATGAAGTCTTTTCTTGTTACTTTCCATGAAATAGGTGGGGTGATGGTGGCCATTGCTGATAGCAATGGAAAACTCATCTGCTGTGCAGGAGGTGCACTGAGTATTAGACTGCATGGTCAGGATGAAAGTCTGGAGTGTATCCGTGCCTGGAAAGCTTTATTACATCCATGTGAACATAGTGACATGCACAGAATACTTAGGGCTGTCCTAAGCTTGCCTTCCTAGACAGTCAGAGAAAGTATTTCTGTCCTTCCTTCCCACTTTACAGCTGCCCTTTCTGAAAAAAAACACATTTCTGGCATATTTCAAGAAGTCAGACATGTAAGACTAGATTTTCTGCCACAATTCATGCATTCTTCCTGCTTTTCTCCCTGACATTTGACACGGCAGCCTGAAAAAAACTACCCAAGTTTCATGTGGTATTTGTTGCAGATTATAAAATTCTAGTAAACAATGGATTTTTTTTCCTTATTTGAACCATGTGTGTTCTACTCTGTGATCTACCACAGATGGTATTTTCTTGTTACATAGATGTAGTATCCTCTACTGTTAAGGAGTTATATGTTTTATGAGGGAACAATACAATACCATTGTATTCAAGCAAACATTTTTAAAAGCAACTTGAAGGGTAGTTTATAAATTATAGGGAAGCACAAAGCTACCTGGCATTGATGTGCACACAGAAGGGCCACAAAGGACAACAGAAAATTGACTGTTTCAAGTGAAGGCCAGACAAGTTCAGCTCCTGATTATTTTTGAGCATATTAAACATTCCTAAGTATTCTGTTCCATTTCTATCTCCACATTAATTACCAGCCTGTTGATTATTTCTTTGTTTTCAGTTTAGAGCTTGCAAAAAACTGATATAAAGCCATATCCTTTAACACCTGTAAAAATACTGCAATTAATGGATGCCTATGAAAGTGGGTCAGAACAGAATATTTGAACATAGATAAAAGATATTTCCTTTGGCCATGATAGAATTTTTTATTAGATACATATTTGAGGTCCTTTATTCAAATCCTGTAAAGAGTTTGAAATAGACTTCAAACTAAAAATTGGTCAGCTGGGTATTAGGAGATCTATGTGGTTCCTCTCATGTAGGATAAATGAGTGGAGAGATATTTCAGAGGTACTCCTTGGAAGCTATTGTTAAAAATGGGTTTGATTTACAAATATAAAAGGAAAGACTTTTGAGAATTGGATTACATTTCTGTGGCCATCAGATATTAGAAAGCTCTGCCTACTACAATAGCAGTTACCACAAATGTGTTTTGAGGGAATCTGTAAGGTATTGTGTCTCTGTAAGGGCTCTCAAATCCAATGTGCAACACAGGCACATACACATTTGATAGCTTTCTATAGCCAGGGCATTTCTACTTTTTCATACAATAGAATCTCATCTTCTCTCCATAATTTCCAGGGAATTCACTAGATAGACAACAATGCATATATCAGTTCAAAAAATATTATTCATTGTTGAGAAAATACCTATTGATATGATTCATACATCTTCATTTTTCTATTTGGCCCTGCCATAGACTTAAGTCCTATTAATTACTGATCTTGTTGGACTAGAGTTCTCAAAACTGAACTCCTACTACATTTCATCTCCAGAGATGATTTCTTAGTGCAATTAATGTTTCAATAATTTATCTGTCTGAAATGGCTTACTTTGAAACAGGTAAGAATTTCCAAAAGCAGAAACCAAGGCTTTGCCAGTAGGTTTTGTCATGGAAAATTCTATCGTGACAGCGCTACGTGTTATTTCATACTCAGAAAGAGCCATAAGCACATCCAGATGGAAAGATGTACTAAAAGTCTCCTATTATTTTCCTTTCTCTTAAAGCATTTATTGTGGTGGCAGTTTAGCATTCAGTTCCCCAGAAATTCTGGTGGTAAATCTATTTTTGTGAGGAAATGGTGCTTTGATACACTCATGTAAAGTGCCAGCAATTCTCAGCTCAGTTGCAGATTCATCATAAGCAGGGGTAGAAAAGTTGTGCTAACACCAAGCATACAATAAAACTGCTTAGTAAATCCTCAGACTTGGAATTAAACTCGTAACACAGCTAAGGGAGACAGGAGAGAAGGTGATATGTGTAGAAAAATAAGCATGTCTGCAAAGCATAGGCTAGTGCTGGCATAATAAAGATAGATTTATAGGAGGACAGACATAATCCCATGAACATGCCTACCACTGATCCTGAAAGGAACTTTCTTATATGCTTGAAATCAATGGGTAAATAAAGTTCTTACTGATTTACAAAGCAGGGGCAGCTGCTATGCCATACACTTGGTCAATGCAGTTCCAAGGAATATCAATGAAGCTCAAAGGTTAGTTTCAGAGTATTTTTGTTTGACTGGCAAGAGTTTGAAATGTTTCCTGGATCTCTATTTGCGGATCAAAACCAGTTGGACATAATCTCTGGAATATCTACTACACTTTGCCCAGGTTTATTCTCCTTTTGCAGTTTTATATCTCCTATTAAGTGGGAAAAAACCCTCAACTTTTCATTCCCTTGCAACAAAGCTTTTCCAAATTTTGTCTTGCTGTACCTCAAACCTACCTAAATGATTTGTGAAGCAACCCTGAAACAGAGAGAAACTGCCTTAGTAGTAAGGTAAAGCAACCCTAGCTTGAAAACAAATCCTCCACAGAGCCAGAAACTGGATAATAGAATAGAAAGAAAAATTACTCTGTAGCAGCCCATTAAAGAGGTTCAAAAGTTTGTTTCATTTTATTGTCTTGGAAAGTTGCTGGTACGTATCCAACCAAGTTTTGCTTGTATGTATGCAAAGCTGATAAAGTTAAATCTACAGCGTGTGAATACTTAAACTGTTGAAAGATTGCAAACTCCAGGGTCCATCAGGCTCCAAACATCTTTTTCACATGTGCACAATTAGTTTTATTTTGGGAAGGGAAAAAAAAGTAACAAAAAAAGAATGAAAGCCAGAGACAATCGTACATAGCCTTGTTCTTTAACTAGCAAAAACACACTAAGGAAGACAAAACACAAAATGTACCCTGGACCCTAGAATCCTACACTTCCCAAGAAAGCAGGCTACGACTCAAAGCATATAGCTCCCAAGTCTGACTTGAAAGAGACCCTTGAATGCTGGTTCTAAATGAACAAATAGCTCAATTACTAACTTAAGCTAATTTTTGCATGCCTGATCCCTTACAAACCGGTGACAACATTGAGATTCACATTTGTATTGAGAGTTTTGCTGGAACCAGAAGTGGGATTACAAAGCCAGAAGTAGGGTTTTAGCTGTAATGTGTATTTTGCCACTGAATACACTGTGGATGGAAAGAGCCGTAATAAATAGCACAGAATGTTCCAAAGGCTGGTGAGATGAAAAATGTTGGTTTTTGGTTTTTTATCCTGCTTGGACTAAGCTTTGTAAGCACAGACAAAAATGTGAGCAAGTCACAGTTGATTCAGATATAAGTAAATTTCAACTCCAAACTCAAATGGAAAGGGGTTTTATGGAATGCCTTGGTCACTTTTAGTCTTAATTCTGAAGCTAAAGCAACAACAACAGATCACAGTAGGACAGATCACATTCAGAACTAAGATGCCATTTGATAATTATCCTGCAAAATAATTTAAATTTTAGAACTGAAAAAAAAAAACTCCAGAATTCCTGAAAAAGAGTTCAGATAGCTCCAGACTGAGAAAGAGGGGGAGAGGTTGCCAGTTGTCCTACATCAGTACTTTCAGATATGCAAGAAACCAAGTCTTCAATACTTGGAATTTATTTCCAGCTCTACAACCCTCACTCTCATTTTCATTACCTGATTGCATCATCTGAGATGCCACAGATTTCCCAAAGCTCTTTAAAGAGGCTTAACAAATAAATTCACCAGGACTTCTTTCAAAGACAAAGCAGACTGACAATAAATAATGCCTCATGCTGCAGAGAGTGATTTTTAAAAATAAAATATTAACATATAATTGGTATTCATATGTAAATAAAAACTACATTAACAAGAAAAAACTCGGATTATGTATTGCTGCCTCTGCTTTGCAGTCGTTTCTAAAGCAGGAACTGTAACTAGAAGATTAGAGGAGTTATGGAAAAACTGATCTCTCAATTGAAAAAAAAAATCCACTGGCTTATTTTAGAAATTATTTAACTGGCAGTTGCTACACTTGGCCTTTTATCTGTTCCACAGCATAAACTCTGACAGTCTAACACACTCTTTCTTTCTTTCACTGCTGGCTAATGAAAGTGTGCATTTTCCAGTGACTGTGTAATTCTGTTTTGGACTGATGTCATGGCTGCCACTCCAGCAGACCCATTAAAAATAAAAAACATACACACCTAGAACTTGAGCTGTTACCCAAACCAGAAATTTGTGATTGCAGAGGCAAGCTACACCACCTTATAAATGGATTTTGATGTATGGCATCTGTTTTACTGAGAAATGCTGTAGATTCCAAAGCATGCACAGTTTAGGAGCATTTAAAATCCAGAAAAAAAAAATAACTGGATGAGGAAAATGTCTGCTCCATTTGAAGTCACTGTAACACTAGATTAAAAAGTGAGAAGACCATTGCTTGGAGAAAAAAAAAAAAAAAAAAAAAAAAAAATATATAACTGGATGAGGAAAATGTCTGCTCCGTTTGACGTCACTTTAACACTAGATTAAAAAGTGAGAAGACCATTGCTTGGAGAAAAAAAAAAAAAAGAAAGAAAAAAAAAAGGGTTAATTAAGACAAGGTGGGACTGAAATACAGGAGAAAATTCAGTGTTCCTTCAAAATGGAATCTCTTGCAGAATGCTGCACCATGGGGAAGAAAGTTTTAAAAACTTACCCTTGATGATACTGATCAGAAGACATGTTGCAAATAATCCATTTTCATGCACAAAATACACATTTCACAGCACATACACAATTGAGAAGACATGAACAGAAATTATTCAAAGGCATGCTTTGGCAAATGCTTAATGAATATGCTTTCTTCCCCTTAACTTAAAAAAACAAGCCATAGACATGAGGGTTTACACTTTGTCACAGTGAGGCCAGAGAACAGATAAATACAGAAGAGCTTTACTTTGGATTTACAGATCATAAAGTCAGTAGAATTTCCAAAAAGGGAGATCATATACATGGTACTAAAATGTCATCAAAAGCAGTTGCTGGAAGAATTCTAGAAAAAACATTCATTAAGGCTATTTCTGTCAATATCTTGCCCAAACATACGGAAGCCTGGACAACTGTGCTTTGAACTCAGGTGATGGTAGCTAAGCAACGTAGTTGTAAATGGCAGAAAAATCAGCAGGGTTAACTATCTCTTTTTTCTCAAAATGTACAGTACACCAGGTCAAGTGAAAGTAAATGACAGGTTAAAGAAAAATGCAGCAGTCACCCTGACACGGCCAGCTAACAGGTCAAACAGTCACTGATAACTTCAAAGCAGACTGTTATGTGTATTGAACAAGGCACTCTAATGAACAATCAAAAGAAATAGAGATCTTGGCGGGGGTGGGGGGAGGGGGGGAATCTATCAACTCATCTTTGGTTTTCTTAATAAAAATACAAAATATTTATGGCTGAAGTGCATTGTATAAACAAATCAACCTATCTGTAAGTCAACTTCCTAACAAAAGTTTTCTCAAGTGTTTTGAAACATACCAACCTAATTATCTTACAGTAGAAGCTTGCCACATACTTTTCTTCTCATTCATCTCAAACATGTTATGAAAAAATAATATTCAAGACAGTAGTGAAAATTTGTGTTTTCTTACAGCCACATACAGAAGGAATTTGCTTTAAACTACTTTAATGATGCATGTGACAGCAGCAGAATAGTCAGAAGATATCCAAACCAGCAAGAACAGCTGATTTCCTACCTCTGGCTGTACCTGTCCTTGGGGACAGAGGGATTGGTATAATACTTTAGCTGTGCCTGCTTAGCAGCACACCAGCCTCAGCCAACAGCAGGTGCCAGGAGACATATGCAGGTCAAACATATACTGGTATTTTCCCACTAGAACTGGTCTCTGTAGAGGACTTTCAATCACCCAGCCTTATGCAAATATGACAGAAAACAGTTACATGCACAACCATATTTTGGATTCTGTATTTTATCCTGAGAGCCTTGAACAAAGACTAATTTAATTATTAGCTTTAAAAAGTCATTCTTAAATGCAAAATAAGACACATCTGTTTTCATTTCTTTTTAGTTCATATCTCATAAATACAAACCAATGCTGTTCATTCAGGTATCTAGTACTTACACACCCCTTTTAAAATGCCACATTTTCATAAAACAATGTAGGGGATTAAGATAAAAGTATCCCACTACTGACCAAAGCAAGGTGGAAGCAAGAATGAAAAATATTTGTGTTAATAGCATTTTGCTGGAAAATCACAAACCTCTCTACAAAAATTAAAAGGTTTGGTGCTCATACAGAGTCTGTGAAATGCCAATGGCTCGTGAAGAGGGCAGCGAAACATGAAGTAAAGCAACACCATAAGGATCCTGTGCTGCTTCTCCTCAAGTTTCTCTTCTGGGTGTGTACCTGCAAGCATAGCCCATAAAACTGCCTTTAGAACTGAACTAGTCTGAAGTTTGCAACATACAAATGATTTTGTTTCAGTGTACCTCCTGAATCCACTTACTATAGCACTACTGTTGTCATCCTGAAAGGAAAATTCCAGTCCAGAGTACTGCAGTTTCTGCCATCCCCACCTTTTGTGGCATCACTGGTAGCAAGCTCAGCCTGGATCAAAATTTACATTGCTAACTGCTGTACAGTGCAATGAATTCAAAAGAGCTATGTGGGGGAATCCACAATACTTATAAGTAACAAACCCCTACAAGAAAGGTGAACATAAAAAAGCCAAAAGTGAACACAGATATATATTTCTCTATTTGCAATCCTAAATTTTAAAACCTGGTTCTCAGAATAAGTGGATCACGTAACCCAGGAAGATGGGTGGCTAAAAAAAAAATCCCAGAATTAGGAAGACAAGTATCTCTTGACATGGCATTATGTTAAGCCCTTGGAAGATGCTGGCTCTGACCTGCTCAGTGTAGGAAGGTATTCTGTAGGTGCCTGAATTATTCCAAAGGAAAGATTTTACCTTCTTTTCAAATAGGCCCACAGAAATAAACATACAACAATCAAATTCTCTCCCTACTGCTACACTCACACCTCTTTGAGTAGGAATACAAGTCTTCTCTTTTTCTTACTAAATGTTGATATACTATTTTGATTAATTACTTGTCAGGGATTTGTTTGGCTGTCTAACAAAATGAGGGAAGGATTTTTCCGCTATAACTTGAAAAAAAAAGTTATTCCTTTTCAGCAGATGAATTATGTCTCTGCTTTCCTCTGAAGAACTGGCTTTGGAATGGGTTTAGGCAACACCTTAAAAATAACATGGGCTGGATACTTCTTTTACTCTCTGGGAGGGTCAGTTCTAAGTAAACACTGGAAAGAAAATCTGTCTGTTTTGATGCTCAAAAATAACTAAACTGAAAATATTAAAGAACAGTTTATAAATTCAGGTAATCTATGTGTAGAATACTGGTAAGTGAGAAGTTTCACCACAAGGAGAATATGGGATATGCAAAGACAGATGTAGGTAAGAAACCCCCTGACAGAATGAATACATGTTGATAACTATACACATTAACCAGTGTAGCTCTAGACTGCCAGTGTTTTGTTCATGTCAAAATTCTACCTGCAAGGTAGATGTAGCAGAATGGTGCTTCTTTTCAATCCACAAGCAGAATACCTTCTCTGTCATTTTGCTCATTAATGAAGATGCTGGTCTCAGCTGTCTGCAGACCTTGGCAATACCCTCTGCAGGTGGTGTTTAATGACCTCTGTCTCCTCTTTGCAGGTCTGCTGCAAGAGAATGCTCCAGTTCTGACACTGGCACCGGGACTTCCTCAGCTCTGAGGGTACAGAGGTACACTCACATTCAACAAGTCAGCATAGAAGGCTCCAGCTATGAAAATTGCTCTCAAAGAATAGAATGGCCTCAGTATCATGATTAAAATCACTTTAAAAACACATTGCAAGCTACCATCTCACTGCACATCTAATTAGTCTCAAGCAAATATGTAGTCTCAAGCCATATGGGTTCCAGATAAAATTCTAATTTAATACAAGAATGAGTTCCACATGAAATAATTTAAACTGAGTAACAAAAGTGCTCATCAAAATGACACTTTTACATCAGAAATGAAGATGCAGTTTCCAAGTCCACTTACAGTTTGATCTTCACACTTTCAAACTTGCTTGACATGCTCAGTTTTATAAACTTCTTTATACAAAGCCATTTTAGAGATAAAATTCAACTGCATTCTTTTTCCACTGCATAATTCTCATCAAATAGATTTCCAGCACTTCCATTTCTAATGGAATGACCTAATGAAAGCATCTGAAAACAGATGCTTTTCAAATTATCCTTGAACCAAAAGAGCTGGTTTCCTCCAGACTGCATGATGTTCCAAGTTCTAAAAAAGATTATCACCAAGCTCCCCTCAGGTAAGTTCACTTCACTCTATGCATGTTGCATAATCCACAAGAAATATAGAAATGAACCTCTATAAACGTCCTTCTGTTCTCCTGTTCAAGCTAAACAGAGCTTAAGTACTGAAGCAATTTGTCCATTTTGATGGAATTGTAATGTGATTGCATGCAATTCTGTGATTATTCTGGGCAAACTGTAAAGTTAGATGTTCATACTTGGTGCTGTATTAAGACTGCTAGTGAAAAACCTTCAGGAGGGATACAAAGCCCCTGATAAAAAAGGCCTCTCTTTTTGCTGCCACAATGAGTTCATTTTGTTATTTTGTGAAAGATCAGGCTGGCAGTTTTCCCTCTTTAAAAGGTCTCTTCTTTGAGACTATATGTAATTTTATGGCTAATGAAATGGGAGAGGGTGGTGAAAACCAGGATCTCTGATTTCACCCACACAGCACACACGGCCAGCAGCACAGCATCTCTTCAGCTGGCTCCTCACATTTCCAAAACTCTAGGCTAGTGACCATCCACAAAAAAAGTCAAATGAAAGTAATTCAGTTTCATGCCCTTCTAAGTCCTTTCTACTTCTGCTGGTCCTCCACGACAAACACAAGTACAAACTGCTCCTTGATGTGCTGTTGACATTCCATAAATATCTCTTCTGTCTCTCCATCTAAGTCTTCTCAGATCCTTTCATATGGGACACAAAGGGAAAGACACTCCTCTTTGCTAAGTCTGAAGGTTTCAATGTGGGAACTTGCCTTCTCAAACTAATTATAGTTCACAACATTCAGCTTTGAACATTGTCTTTCCTTCTTTTCTACAAATTCCTGGTGTGCTTAACAAGTCAAAAAAGCTGTAACATCACACTGAGATTTGTTCCCTCACTTAATATATGCTCTGTTCACTTACTGCCTTTTCAACATTGTTGAAAGAAAAACTTGTTATTTCTATTTTCACACTACCTTGCTTCTTTGTCATGACTGTCCTGTACTGCCTCCTGTATTTTTTATACATGCCTCCTGCTTCTTTTGCTGCTGGAAAATTCAGCTGTCCTCTAGCTTTCAAAGTCACACAAAAACAAAAAACTAATCCATTAAAAAAATTTTTCCTCTGTCCTTGAAGAGGTCCTTTTTCATTCCCCTGTTCCTAAAATTAATGTGCCTCTTAGGAATCAAGCATAAAAGCTTAAATGCATTTGAAGAAAAATCTTGATACATGTGAAAAGCTATCTTTCAGCTTGAAATTATGAAGCAAAATTATTATTCCATATGTATCCATAAATAAAAAATGAAATTAAAGCTTCAGTGATTTTGTTTCAAGATTATTCCAGTTTAGTTTCATGTGACTGTGTTTTTGACATCAGAGCATCCTGGGTCAAAGGAAGGTCTACACTGAAAGACTGTTTAATCTGAAGTCAGACAAAGTAAGCATAAAACATTTATTTCCCTTGGACTTCCCAGGCAGCAAATAGCCTAGCTTACAATTGAAGTGCAGATAGCATTTTGCAGAGAAAAATATTTTTGAATATTGAACTTTCATATTTATTCCATTCTATTTTGCCTTACGTGTCAGTTTCTTCCACACACCCATATCTCAACCACAGCTCCTGCACAAACCCATAAGAGACTTACACACACAACACAGGGCATAAGCAGGTGAGAAATCTTTCTTACAACATCAACACATGAAGCCCAGGAAGAGAAAAACAAGGAAGATGACACAACAAAGCAGCTGCTGCCAGAAACCCACCCAGAAAGGCCAGCTAGGAAGGTGTGCTAGTGGGGAACAAAACATTTCTTGTTCCAACATCATAAAATGCCCAGAAATCACCTTGCATCAGTTAACATTCAACTGGCTTCAAGTAACACAAAACAGGAAGAACCTGCAGCATTGCCCATGGAAATAGTTTATAAATACAACAGTATGAGAGTTCTTGTGCTTGTGGGCTCTTAGTAATAAATGACAGCAACAAGTAAAAGCAAACCACAGAACATTTTGCTGAAACCATTTAATATGGTTTTCTCTAACACTGTTTGCTTTTTTTTTTCCATCTAAATTGAAAATTCATAATCCACAAAGTTAAAACTGGCCCCGTGGGCCTGAAGGACACCCAGTCAAACAAAATGCAGAGGTAAGCAAATTCCAGCAATTGCCATAAGGCTGACTGAAGCCTGGCTCTCTAGAATTGCACAGGAAACCTTTGTTGTATTTGGCAGCCGCTCTCTTGTGGGGCTCTCAGAATTTTTTTTTTTTTTTTTGGTCTACAGAACTTATTGCTCAACAGAAGAAAATTTAGCCAAAAAAGTCAGTCGCTGATACGTTTGCTATTTCACTTTGACAGCCGAGATTATTTTGAATATTTCAAAAGCTGCACATCCTTTAAGACAGGATTACTTAACCTGCAAACTATAACCTTTGCTCCTGCTCCTCAGCCCTGATAATTACTGAGTAGCACAGACTCCACAGAAGTAATCAACTAGCTAATAATCTGTTTTATACAGAGCCTGAGTGCTTATCAAACTCTGCCTTGCCAACCAAATTCTGCAGTTCCTCCTATACCATCATGTAAGAGACCAAACATTTCCAACGGCTTTGTCTCCTCCATGCAGGAGTGCCTGGAAGCACTGAAGTAACAAAATACTCAGTCTCTGTGGGAAGGGAGAGTCTAAAATTGCTCAACAGCCTGTCTGCTGGCTGACAAAAGAGAAGATTTTCATGGCTCTGGCAGGGGCTCTGTCCAGCCTTTCACAGCCAATAACCATGAGTTCTCCTAAATTATGATACCTGCAAGTTTCAGGGAAGAATGGAGGCCAAATATTTACCCACAAATGTCAAATACAATCTTATTTATTCACCCCTGAGATGGGAAATACCTGTGTGGTATGTCAATCTGACTGATAGATGTGGGCACATGGCAGGATCTTGCTGAAATTAAAGGGCATTAGCTCCCTAGACACCTACCTATAATGGCAGCAAAACAGCAGGACACACCATACACCAGCCTGTGGACTGTGCTGGGGACTTTTCTTCAGAGACAGAGGAAATTTCTAGGGCGTGGCAGTTTATTTACCTCTGATACTGATCAAGAAACTAGTGAAAGATTTGAAATTTGGAAGAAAGCAATTTGAAAATGAAAAAGAATAGTATGTTAAGCAGGGAAAGTATAGCAGTAACACACTAAGCTTCACCAAAAAATCCCCACCTGAAACACATTTAACGGATTTACTGCAGTTTACAAGCAGAATAGCACAGAAGACAGTGAAAGGCAATTGTGAATCTAGAAGTGAAACTACACAGAGCATATCACAAGAATTTATATGAATTACCTTCAAAGAGAGTACAATAGAACTTGAAGTAAAATCTGCCACAGAAACCGTAATAGCTTCAGTATGTGTTCACTTACCCACAGCAACCCGTGACTTAAATACATAGCTAAGATAGGAGGAGGCATTTACATGAAAGGAAAAAAAGAAATGGAACCAAGACAAATAAGCAAATGATTGCAACCAAAAACACTTTGGGTAAGTATTTAGAAGAACAGGTATCTCAGTAAGATTCTCTCTCATAGAAATAACAAGTATGGACACCTAAGGTAATCCGATTAAGGTTGCTTTTACCACAATATACAAAGAATTTAAATTGGCATAAACTTGCAAAGGTGCCCTAAAACAATGCAACCTAAGGTGCTTATTCATAAAAAGACTTATTAGGCCAACAGAAAGAGAGCAAAACTATACTTAAGCATAATTTGGTACAGAAGACTGATTTAGTGTTCATGAACAATACTAAAGTAATCCAAACAAATGCTTCCATTGCATAGAGCATTTTATCTCACCTCCATTTAATTAACTACAAACTGTATCTAACACCTGGTGAACTCCACCACTTCTGTGACTTCTAAAAGTAGGACTGTTTAACAGCATTCACTCCAGAGGAACCAAAAGCATGGTTTGTAGCAACCTCAGGTTCTTGCTACAAGAATGCACTTCAGGGATAGCATGAAGCAAGTCCAGAAGTTCATGGAACTGCTCATGCTGGGATCCTTCAATAAGACCTGCCATCATTTGAAGACAGCAAAGACATGGCTACTGCTGCCCTCAAAAACATCCTTATTAGTTTACTGGAGCAATACCTTCCTTCTAAGCCACAAAATCAGCTGCAGTTCAATACTATGAGCTCTCACTCTGCCAGTGCCCTCCAAGGGCACAGTGTGGATCTGAAGCATGCTGTGCCAGTCGAACATGCAGCCTTAAAAAAAAAAAAAATGCCCTAATGAAAGCTAAAGAACATTAGCAACATGAATTATGTTAACAATTCCTAAAGGCAACATGAGCCCAAACCCAAAGGCAATCCTCACTCCACCAGCTACCAAGTCCCAATAAACTTCAGGAAAAGGCATGTAAAGGATGTAACAGATGTGCATACCATTTTAGAAGATCCTTAGGTAGAATTGGTACCTGTGGATTAAGAATGTCAAGAGCAGGCATGCAGCACTGCAAGTAAGCAGCCGTGTGTGGGTTAGGGAAGACAGAATTTGGAGGGTATAATGCCTAAACCACACTTCACACAACCTGTTACTTGTATGCAAGCTAGGAGATGATCTCCTGTTAATTTATTCTTGTCAGTTCAAGAGGCCTTACAATACAAAGCTGTTCCATGATGTCTGGCTGTTTCTAGCAGTTACAAAGCCCCAGCTCAGAACACATCTTGGTTTATGTTGGTTTTTCCTGTTAGCTAAAGCAGCAGCATTTACCCAGACTACTAAAAACATTGTGCATTAAAAGACACCACACAACTCTGAAATAAACAGCACATTTGGACTTGCTCTCCCCTCCAAAATCCTTCTTTCAGTAGAAATCATGGTAACAACCATTTGGCAACAAAACAGTTTTCCCTGCTATGAAACGCAATACAACTATTAAAAAAAAAAAAAAATGCACTCTGCAGCTGCTGCAAGAGAAAAATCCAAACCTTAACAACAGGCATCTGGACTTGGTGCTTGGAAATAATTTGGGAAATGAATTTTACCTCAGTTTGAACACACTTATAAGCTAGAGTTCTGTTGGCATCGTTTATCTCAGAGGAGACATTTGAACAGTAAAGGGCACCCACCCTTTAGAATCAGCCCCTTTGTGTCCAACAGATGCCAAAAGTGCCAAGGCATTGGTGCAAAATGCAGGGGAAAAGTAGAGGGTACATTTCTTGTAAGAAATAGATGTATTTTATTGTAAGAAATAGAAGCAAAAAACAAGTAACCCTGCTAGCTGCAGTATCAGAAAAGGGAAAGTGGATATTTACTTGACCTGTTATATTACATTACTTAGGACACCCACCAGTTCTGAAGTATCACTAAGTCTGATCTATGAACCCTTGAGGCTCCTCTTAAAGTTCTCTGAGAGAAGAAGGTAACTACCATTAAAGACAACCACCTCCAGTAAGGAATGTTTTAGAGTTTATTAGAACCACAAGGAAAAAAGAAGAGTCTATGCTGGCTTGATTAATTCCTTCTTGAAAAGTAGGGGCGTGGTTATCCTGATGAACTAATGCATTAAAAGCACATTGTTTCCATGAGTTCAAAGATTTTGCAATGAGACTTTTCCCAAAGACACTAAAAGCTGCACCAAGACCCCAGTCTCTTAGGCCAGCTTTCAGCCCGTCACTGGCCATGCAGTCCCAGCTGGCATGCAATCCAGTGCTGGCCCCTGCTCTTGCTGGCTTCAAGAACAGGACAGGATTTTTTAAAACAGGGTGATTATCAGTAGTAGGAATTAACACAAGTTGAGAAGAGAACAGTAAAGCTTGTATGTCCTGCTTTGTTGTTGGAAACACTTACAGCAAGAGAACACTGTTTACACACAGTAATGCATGGTTACAGCTGGTTTGTATCAGAGAAGAGGCTGTGAACATTTGCTAGACTACAGGCATAAAGCTTTTAAAAGACAGAGAGTCTCTCCTTTTAAACCAGAATCTTTTTGTAACTATCGCAGCACTTACCTAGCAGCTTTGTTCCCTAGCTGAACAAAGCTTTGTCTCCCCTGCTACCAGTAAGGAAAAAAAAATATTTAAAGATTTGGAACAGTGGACACTAAGGATTCAGCAGCTGCTTGATGTAAGTAAGATTGCGACCTATTTTAGCTCTGCTCCCCTTAAACTATCCTTGCTTACTGACAGCCACAGCTTAAAGAACAGACCCGTGAAGGAAGACCTCCATATACAATAAGATATACTTAGAGTATGTCTGTCTTTTTAGGGCAGAGTCTTTGCACTGAACAGTTTCAGTTCAGAAGGAAGTCAGAGGTGTAGGCTCTGTTTTGCTTCTCAGGTTATCTTTTGAATACTCAGTAGCTGTTTCAGCTGTTATGAGTTGCTCCATTTGCATTTTTGTGGAAAGAAAAAGGTATCCAGCAGTAGCCATTGCCTTATTGATAAAGTAACTTAAGTCTTTAAGTGTCACAGCTAATTAGGAAATACTTATTATCATTTATTTCAGAGCTTCTTTTCTTTACCATAGTGAATAGAGAAGATACACCAGAATATAAAATCAGCATCACACCTCTACACCTGGCTGGTATCAATAAGCAGTTAACAGTGATGGGATTTGACTGGCATTGCCATGACAGATGTGTACAAGACATCATCTCTGCTTTTCAATGAGGAAAACGTGCTGCAAAATGCACATGGACCAACTGTCTCTACTTTGCCTGTTGGGGTAACCTAGAAGACCCTTGGCACTTGATCTAGCAGGCACTCGTTTCTCCAGTTGAAACCCTGACTGTTCAGTGACTGCCTTGGTGTAAGGCACACACAGATGCAGAAAATGCATTTGGTGCACAGCTGGTACCAAGCACCACCTGGGACAGCACATACACGGGACCATACAGAGCTCCCATAGCAAGGCTCAAAGACTCTTCACAACCTGGATACAAAAGCACAGTTGTGCTAGCACGAAGGCCAGTTGGTACCACATCTCCACAAAATGCCCTTTCCAAAGGGAAAGACACAACCCCATGAATAAAGAAAAGGTCAAATATATCCACACCACCTCAAGGTGGGCTTCTGCTGTCATATGTTACAGTGTTTTTTCTATTCTAACTACTTGAAATGGTCAGAATGCAAATCCTATTCCCTTTTTACCATTAACAAAAAAAAAAAAAAAAAAAGAATGAATGGGAAGAGATTTCAGTGGCATTCATGTTGTCAAATTCTCACATGAAACATCCATTTTATTTACTTGCAAGGCTTCTCACTGTGTCATTACCTCCTTACTAGGTAACTGATATCTCCTTACCTTAAAATGTTGGTAACAAAAATTCCAAACAGCTCTATCATCAAACTAAATGCACCTCATTAATTATTGGCCAACATTCTCAGAGTACTTAAAGAACTTGTAGAATCAAACTAGTATGGGATGACATTATAATCAAGAACTCTGTAGTATTAAACAGCCTTACTATCTTCAAAAGAAAAAAGTACCTTAAAAATGAACTATTTAAACTAAACTGAAACTATACTATTTACTCTTTCACAATTTATCAGACACCAAAACACACAGACGTGAAATAATTTTATAGACCAACTTCAGAATCACTATCAAGATTCAAATTTCCATTTATCAAGTTTGTCTCTACTCATTCTCACCATATGCTCAGTCCCTCTATTTAGAGACATTTCAAAACAAAACTTTGAAAAAGTGATTGCAGTGTTTACATTTGTTTTGCCATCACCTGTTGAGCGCTGCTAAGGAAACAGCGTCACACAACAGAGTGCCTCCAAGGCGCCTCCCTTTGACAGCAGCGGATTCAATCGGAAAGCACCCGAGTGCTGTCTATGGCAGGGCTGGGTCAGAACAGAGAGCTCTGAGGGGCACCACGCCTTTGGCGAGCTCCTCTTTTCGGGGGTTCTGCACTTCCAGCACGGAGTCGTTCACGTTGCAGTCGTTCTTCCAGCACCCTCTAGTGACGGCGGCTTTGACTCGTTACTATAATGAGTTACTAGTGTAAATTCCCTCTCTCCATAAGCCGTGCCTCCCCCTCCCCGCTGATCTCCTTCCCACGCCACCAGCCTTCCCGCCGCATACTCCGTTCTCATCTCTGTCACGTTAACTTTTCTTTCGGCACAGGAGATGTTAATTTTTATGTACCACAAAGAAAACAGTGTAATTTCCCTTCAAATAAATACGTCCCCCGCACTGAAGTCAAAATATGAGCATATTGTCTTTGTGTTAAGTTTACTTAGGCAAATTAGTAATCATTTATTTGAGTCAGTCACATCACCTTCTAAACAAAGGCATTATTAAACAAGCAGTCTTTCTTATCCCTGATTTCCTTAGAGAAGACTTCAAGGCATTTATTCCAGAACCCTCTTTGCACCACAAGCTGGTTGAGAAGGGCACAAAATGGAAGACAAAAAGGCATTCTAGACCAGCGGCGGAGTTTACAAAGAGAACAGATTTTGAAATGCACCAGATCCATTGTCCCTTGCTGAAATGCTGACCAGCCAGCATCCCAGTGTGAAAGCAGAGTGTGGGGAGGATTGATCACAGCTCCCAGGCTCCAGACAGGGATACAGAGCTGGATATTCTATTCGGGAGCAAGGCTGGGATCAAAGAGGGTACAGGAAAGTAAGACACCTGCTGAAAACCAAGTCAAATATAAATGCAGTTAGCATTTTAAATCAGATATCTGCCCTGTGTTGTGCTAGTGACTTATGAACTGCAGTGGTACTGTAGTGCACCATGCCTCTCCTTAAGGACAGTCATTCTGCTTCCTTGAAGTCACAACAATGGTTTTTGCTCTTAATCACTCTCACACCGTATTATTCACATGCAATTTCACAAGTGCTGGGACAGTTCAGAAACTTACAGACTAGGCAGAGTACATAAACCTAACTGGTAACACTTGTTTAGAAAGAACTCACCTCTTGGCCTGGAAGGATTTCCATCTACGTTGGTAACATATTAAAAGTTATTCTATTTTTATTTACAACGTTAAAAAGAGATGTCTCAGAACTACAGCTGCATTCTCTCCAACTAGCTAACCTGTAATTACTTACACAATCACACAGTGAATTCTAAATGCAAACAAATCTTTGGCCAGTGCTATCTGCTATGATTTATGAATTATTTACTCAATTCATTGCAATACATTTCTTCAAAAATTTGCAAAGATACACCTTCTAGTAATTACAATTACATTCTATTGATTAATTCCTCCTAAACAACCATCAACTGAATACACTAGAATCCTTACTGAATCAAGTCACTACTTTGGGAAAGACAAAAGCACCTTTCTGCAGACAAACCTATGAATTTTGTATACTGGAAATGTAAATTTAAACAAATAAATTAGAAAAAGTATACAAGGCCACCACTTCAAACAAATAAAATCAAACAACAGGTTAGATTAGTTTTGCTCCTTTCTCCATTGAATAACTCAAACCAGATATTTTCAGTATCTCCTAATAGCTCAACTTCCAAAAACCGGTACAGACAAGTTTTGGTTCTTTATACACCTGTGCATCAAACCACACTTAAAATATAGGTTATGACAACAAACTAAAAGGCTGAATGCATCTAAAAGAAAATGGTTTTGTTTTTTTTTAAACACACTCTGTGTGTGTTTATTATTTATTAATAATTCCATATTATATATTATCATTTACAATTATTATTCATTTTTTCCTAACAAATTTATGGCAACCATTTTAACTTTGAATACAAAAGTCTTTTAAACTCTGTCCATAGTGACCCAATTAATTCACAGAAATGTTCTATATTTAGAATATCACTACTTAAAACTTTGGGCAGCATTACTTGGAACAATTACACAGAGCATCTACATTTGAAAAAACCCTGTATATAATAACTAACAAGTGAAATTGATAATGAAATCACATGAATTGTGGCTGCATGACTGGGGTTTCTGCTGCAGTGTGGGAAGGAAAATCCAATTAATTGTGCTGCTGGAAGGAGAGAAAGCCAGTGCTGAGAGCAGTGACTGTGCTGTGGGAGAACAGTGCTCTGCACTGCTGCTGGCACTATTTGGTTTGCTTTATCACCCTGTGCTCCTGCCCTGGGATATGTGTTTGGGGGTAGTCTTGATCTTTACATAGTTTATCAGCTTCAAAGCTTAGGGCAGATTTCCTAAAATGATAAAAATAAACGTGCATCACAAAAACATAGGCATTAAGATGCACAAGGTTTAATTATTGCCCTTATCAAGGGGAAGGATAAACATGCCAAGTTCCTGTGTTTTAACAAGACTTGACTACATTTAGACCTGACAAAAGAGTCCTAGTCACCTAATAACGTGCATTAAAGGGACTGGCTTTTCCCCCCTTTGACAGAACTCTGGCTTTACTGAGTGCCTGTGGCTCAGGATCCGCACACGATACGCTGTCCCATACAGGAGGAGCACTAGCTTGCATCTGCCTTTGAGTCTAAAATATCCACCAGAATGAGAGCACGACAAAGCTGTTGCACCCAGCTGCAATTTAGGCAGCACTCGTAAATTGTGCTCTCAGCTCCGGAGAGAGTGCAACGCTCAATTGTCAAAGCACCTGAGATTGGCAGCCGGGTTTCTGGGTGTGCTGTGCTCTCTCACACCCCCCCGCAGCTCCCTATGGCCACAATTCTGCACAGTGTGTGCTACTGTCCCTGCACAATCCTCACTTAACCTGCCAGCTAGGATTCAGTCAGCAGGGAAGAAAAGGACACGATCACAACTACCCGCTCATAACGCACCTGTCCCTGCTCCCGTCTGTGAAGTGCGGCTGTTTAAAAACCAATTACAGGCATACCAGAGATACCTTCAACCGCGTGAACAGCCGCCAAAACGACACAGCTGTGCAAAAACTGCAATTGCAATTCCGGAGCAGCGCTGAAGGGCGCAGACACCATAAATCACTGTGTACTCCAGACATTCGCAGTGCCTCTGACAGAGGTTTTCCTCCAGATACGAGAACACGATGTGCTCAGTAACTCGGCAAACCCACAGCTCGTCCAAGCCGGCGAACAAGGGGGGTTTTAGCAAAGCTTACCCATCGGTTTCCTCTGTTCAGCCTTTCTGCCCACTTAAACAAGGGAGTTTACGCATTTTTCTCCTCAGACGGGCTCAATTCCAGACCCCAGGCAGAGGACTTGCCTTTGCAGGGCCCTGCCAGCCCGTCCCACACGCGGAGTGCCGGCGGGGGCGACAGCGGCACAGCCCCTCAGGGGCCAGCGCAGCCCTGGCCAGCGCTCCTGCCGCCTTTCATCCTGGGAATGGCTGCAGAGAGCAGCCGGGAGAGGTTTCGGACGAAAACCCTGGTAGTGAGCACGGGCAACATGCCCACAAGCTCCACAACTCCCCACACTCACAGGCGCTCCGAGAGGCGCTAGGCAGGGGCACTAATGAAGGGCGGAGCGCCCGTACAAACCACCTGTGGCCAGGTGAGGGGCGGGCTCTGCTCCCAGGAAACCGGCGGGAGGACAGCGGAGGTTCAGGTCGAACATTAAGAATTTCTTCAGAGAAGGTGGTTGTCAGGAGCTGCCCAGGGAGGCGGCAGCTCCCGGAGGTGCTTAGGGACAGTCTGGATGCGGGAGGTGGACGAGGCGGCTTCGGGGCCGCTCCCCTCCTGCGCCGCTCCAGTGTCTCCGTGAGGGGGCGCGCGTGCAGCCCGCCCGCAGCACGCGGCGGCGGCGGGGCCAATCAGCGCGGGGCGGGGCGGGGCCGGCGCGCGGGTGGCGGCGGGACAAGATGGTGTCGCCGGGCGCTCTCCGCGTGGTGCGATGCGGCGGCGGCGGCCAGCGCGGCGCCAGGGCCGTGTTCTCCGCCGACTCCAAGCAAGTGGGCCGGGGGACCGGGGCTGCCGCGCTCGGGGGAGGCTCCTGAGCCCCGAGCCGGGCTCTGCCCGCCGGTGTCCCCGCGGCCTGCGGCTGCCGCGGGGCGCCCGGGCCCCTTGGGCCGGGGTAACAGCGTTTCCCCCCTGCAGGTACCTGCTGTACGCCTCGGGGGACTTCGTGAAGGTGCACAGCGTGAACACCGAGGAGACCCTGGGGCTCCTGTGCGGCCACGCCGACCTGGTGACCGGCATCCAGCTCAACCCGCACAACCACATGCAGGTTTGCCGGGGCAGGGCCGGCTGGGGTGGCCGGGCTGTGTCACCCTATGTGCCGCCGCGGGGGCTGTCCCGGGCTGGCTGCAGGTTGGGAAGGGGCTGCGGGTGCTAAGGGCATCGTCGAGATGGTGTTTGGCTGAAATCTGGCAAGAAGGGTAGAGCTATGTCGGTTTCCTACAAACACGAACGTGAAATGTCACGTGGATTACGCTCTATGAATGGAATGACAACAAAAGGGAAATACAACAAAATTTCCCGTTGAAAATTGATTGAAAGAGTAAAAGAAGCGTGTGAGATCAGAAATACTGTGCTTGGTGTTCGCCCTTCTGTATCTGCTGGTAGTGGTGCAGATGTGACTAAATCCCTGTAACTTGCCCAGTGGCTCCCTCTGCCCCCAGCCTGCCTTCCCTGCTCCTAGTTTGTTTGGGTTTTTTTGGTGTCTGGATAGAAACAAGAGTTATTTTCCAAGAGGGACTGATCTGCATATTAGCTGTGCAAAACTAGATTTTCACATGGTGGGTATCTGTGCATTCACTCTTTGTGACAATGTACATTTCAAACTACAGTAATAGTGTTGTGTTTGCACTTTATTTGAAGGCATCACAGAGATGTCTCTGTATTTTTTATTATTCAGTTACCTGGAATTATGGCTGTGATTTTATGTAGAATCTGGCTTTGATATATTGCTATTACTTATATAGTTGTTTGTGGTTTTTTATCTTCAGCTCTATTCTTCCTCTCTTGATGGCACCATTAAGCTGTGGGACTTCATGGATGGCATTCCCATTAAAGTATGTAGAGTTATTCCTGTTAAGAGCATGTGAAAAATGGGCACAAATCAGTCTGAGATGGGTTGTTCTACTATGAACACAACCTAAAACCCATCTAATTATGGCAGTAAGAGAATGTGTGGTGATGATAATGATGCAGATCCTTTTGGGGAAGAAGGTGGGAGATGTACTGATGTACTGACTTTGCTACCTGCTGCAGTTTTGAGTCCAGGGTGGCAGTTTGGGATACACCAATAGGAATTGATCCAATGGCTTGATAATGTGGGCTGCTTACTCTTGCTCACATTTTCTGATAAATACACACCTCTGAGTGTGCCTTCTGCTTTGTATTAGGGATAACGTATCCTGAGGCTTTTCAGTAAATCTGATGTCTCATACTTTATTAGTACTGTTTTAACATTTGTGTCTGTTTATGATAAAGATGTATTTGCCTTAGAACTGAGAATTTTAATTAATACATGAACTTTTCTTTAAGACATGATTTCCTTATTTTAAAGATGTACACACAAATGTAGTAACTGTTGATTTCCTTCTCTTTTTTTTCTTCAGACTTTCACCGTAGGATCCAAACTTCTGGCACTGTACACGCTTGCTAGTGCTGAGGACTCAGTGTTTGTTGTCATTCCAAAGGAGGGTGAACGAGGTACAGTACAGGCAGCATCATCCATGTCATCTCAGTCATTCTGTGTCTGTGCTGCTGTTCCAGTGGTGTGCTGCAAGAATGGGCTTTAATATGCTAATTGTGAAATATTTTTTAAATCCTGTTGCAGATGGGTATAGTCCTGCATTTTGCACCTCCTTTATTCTCGTTCTGCTCCATCTATCATTCCAATATTTGTCTAGAAGAGTGCTTGTCTTTGCTTTTGAAGCATATACTGCATAGATGTGGTCTCATAGATGCAGTTCACCTTTGATCAGTGCTCACCAGGGTACAGGTTGTACTACTGAAGTTGGGTACGAGTGCTGGGGATTATTCTCCCACCTTAGGCAGTAACCTTAGGCATTTATTACCATAAACAGACTCCTATTCACAGCATGCCTAGGTGTTTTTTAATGGGATTTTGTCTGCAATAAATACATCTTGGCCTTACTGTGTACTATAATATATTGCTACTTCAGAGCAAGAGGAAATGCTATGCAGCTTCCCTTGGATTCTTCAGCTTACACTTGCAGTGATACCCACTGTCTGGTCCTCGTTCTTCAGTACTACTGTTGGTTTCAGACAGATTTTTTCCTTTGGTCAGATACATTCCAGCTGGTCTCAGTTAAGCTGGCAAAAGGAGCAGGCCAAGATCTGGAAGGCAAGGAGCTCTCAGTGGTTCTGGATGGTGTGGATGCATCAACGAAGCAAATTGCTTTTGGAAGAGAAGTATGTTTGCCTCTGGGTTTTTTTCTTCTCTGGGTCTTGGTTGGTTGGGCTTTTTTTTTTTTTTTTTCTCTTAAATGAACTCTGTGCTGTTTATGCCTTTATACAAAGCACAGCAGTACTGAAACAAAACTGGAAGTAAATGAATCAGTGTAAGGACTATAATACTTTTTTTATTATTACAAAAGCGAAACTTTGATACTTATAATGGGAAAGTATTTACTCAACATCAACGTATATGTTGTCTCCAGAGTAAAGTATTTTGTAGTGAAATGTCCTTTATTTTTTTCTTGTGTGAAAATATAATTTGTATGTCATAAATGGCTTTACTTTAACAGGATTCATATGTGGTATCAGTGAAGGATCTGAATCTCCAAGTTTATTTTTTTAAACGGAAATTGTTGAACAGGTAAGAATAAGAATGAAAATGTCAGGTGCTCATCCAGTCTGATATATCTTAAATGGTCTTTAACTCGTGATGTGTGCACACATGGTCTCATACTTTGTTTTCTGCTGGAGGGGATGTAGTCACTATATGAGAAGCTTCCTGTAGAAGTGAACAGATCAGTGGCAGTGGTACCTTACCTTTGCAGCTCAGGAATGTATTTTTTTCAGTTAAATACTTGGGTTGATGCTGACCTGAAACAAGTGACATAGTTTGGGCAGCACCCAGGCTGGGAGGGAAGCAGAGAAAAGGAGAGGGAGAGAAAGACAAAAGCAACAACTCTTTCACCTTGATTGAAGGTGAAGAATTAAGGAAATCAAGAGGAAAATAAGTCTGTCACTGTTTTTGAGAGTGCATATAACCATAACAACTTGAAAATACTTAATTTTTCTAATCAGAATTATTTTTGATGTGCACTAGCTGATCCTTTTGAAGATTTGTTGTAGAAAAACCAACCTAACTCTTACAATTAAAGTTCCTTTTTTCACTTTTGCAGGTTTTCTTTAAATACAGCGAAGACAAAAGGAGACAATCGCTTCAGTTGTGTTGTGTGCCATCCTACGGAGGATTGCATTGCAACTGGCCATGCTGATGGAAAGATTCGCCTCTGGTATGTGCAGTGTGGTTAACTCTGTATCCCATTAACTCCTCTGACTGTAGGAATTAAGTCAAATCTGAGCAAAGCAGTCTAATTTGTCCCTGGCATTGCCATTTTCGGAAGTCAGAATGAGCAGTGAACCTGCAATGCTGACAGTGTACATGTCAATTGGAAAAAATGCCTATGTTAAGTTATGCTGCATTAAATCTAAACTTGGGTGCAAAAGGTAATGTAAGAACAGCTGAAATAACTCTTTATGGGCAAGTAGAGTCCTAAAGAGAGCACATCAGTGGAATACATGATTAAAAGCATTACATGGTTAAGTTGCTTCCAGGGCTGAGTGCCTTGGTATATCTAAGATGTGAGGTGTGGACCAGGTGGCTTCTGAAAACCTGTAGTGTGGTTCCTTCCCTCCTCCTTGAGCATAGGATAAACTAGTTTAGAAGTTAGAGGACAGGATGATATATTGGATTCAATTCAGTATTTCCTTTGGTTTACTCTGTTGTTGATGTTGTGAATAAAGAATCGTTTTGTTCCTCTCCACACAGGAGGAATTTCCACGACAGGAAAGCATACACATATTCCGCACTGCACTGGCATCATGATATTGTCATGGATCTGGCTTATTCTCTGGAGGGTGAGTAAAAGAAAAATAAAAAACAAAACAAAGCAATAAAAAACAACCTACCAAAAAATCCCCAAATCTCCATCAAACAAACAAAACCTTCTCAAATTTGAAGTGTTGCAGCAGACAAAGAAGAATCTATAGAAGCTCCAAGTTTGTCTGCTTACTAACAAGTTAGTTTCTAGAATTTTAACTCTATCCAGGAAGGATCTGAAATAAAAACTAAAGGAGGTTTTTATATGCATTTTGATTGGCATTTGTCATGTCAAATATCTGCCTCTTGTTGTAGAAGGAAAAATCTAACCCCTTCTCTCACCTCTTCTCCCTCACCTCTGCTCTTCCTCCTCTTCCGTTTCATTAATGTTACTGATGAGTTCTTGCCAGTCTTACTTGCATCCAAATAAAACAAGTCAGTCTTGTTGTCTGAGCTCAAACCTGCTGTCAGAAATACTACACTTCTATCTGAATTGTGTGATCTGAACTATTCCTAAGGTATTTCTTACTGCAAAGTACTTTTCACAGGAGAAAAATTCAGCCATATCCCAACACAAATAACCAGCTGATTCAGAAAGTGATGGGATCTACTATTCCCAAAGCATTGCTTAAATTTCACTGTAGACACAAGTTCCTGTTACTTAATCCAAGTTTCTCTAGCAATTTAACAGGAGATAAAGAGAAGCATGTCTATCTGTATTGGCTTGGTATTATTGTTTACTTGTGAAAGTTTAAAAAGTTTTGAGAAACTCATGTCTGTCTGTCATTGTAAAGACACAGGCTGCTGATTTTATTTCTTTTTAAGCAAAACCTTTTAACTGTATTTTGTTGCTGGAAAAGGAACCAGGTTGCTGAGTGGTGGAGTTGAATCTGTTCTAGTCCAGTGGCACAATGAGTCTTCATGCCAGAAGGATTTCCTGCCTCGGTTGGGGTCTCCTATCGAGTCCATCTCCATGTCCTCTGATGGTGTTCTCTGCTGCACCCTGCACACAGACAACAGTAAGCCAAAACACATCCGAGTATCACTTCAATGAAAATGCAAATCTGTATGAGCTTTATTTTGTTGATTCTGGATGAATTAACTAAGAACAGCATAAAATTTCATTAGTGCTCTGAAAAAAACAGATTCTTGTTCTTTTGCTCTTTGATCAGTTCTGTGAATTTGCTTGGTGACTGCTGTAACTTGGCTTTCCACCTTGGTGTCATAAACTGGGAAAAGATACATTTACAGTACAGATGGTTACAGTTCTTTCCCACCAAGAGTTGTGTGCCTTTTGCAAGACTTGGTCTTTGCTTTCTCTTTCAGGAATTACAATAATCAACAGCAACCTAAGGTTTTCCAGAAGTATTCAAGGGCTAATCAAAAGTAAGTGCAGTAAAATTTGTCTTCCACTTAGAGGATGGAATGTGTCACTTGACAGCTTTGGTCATTTGTCATCTGAATTTTGTTTCCAGGTAGGGATATCAAGACTGGCCTAGTGGTTGATCCTAGAACCAAAGCTTTGGTCCTGAATGGAGAGCCAGGCCACTTGCAGTTCTATTCCCTCCAGAGTGACCAGCAGTTGTTCAGTGTAAGTTGGATTGACTTATACCAAAACTTTAACTTACTCTCAAGTAACTCGTGCATCAGGATTTGAAGACTTAATATGGCAAAAGGGAAAAAAACCTTGCTGGTATTCCCACAAGGCTGGATTCCAGGCTGACATGTTCTTTATTTATCTCTGACTTCACGTGCTAAGCAAATCTAAATATTGATACTGAAAAAAGTACTTTAAAACAGTGTGCTGTCTTCTTAAATGTCAAAAATTTGTAGGTAAAACACCTTCAAATTATTTTGCATTCTTTCCTACACTTTGCGTCACTGTGGAATGCACATGCTCTAATTGTGCTTTCCCCTCACTTCTTCATGCCACAGCCCAGTCAGGTCTAACTGGAGCCCTCAGAACACCCTTCCTCTGTGGTTTCATCAGTGGTATCTCTTCCAGCTCTGTCTGAATTTGAAATCCACTGTGGCCTTGCTTTGCAGCTGGACATTGTGCAGCGGCAGTACATCCACCAGGAGGGCCTGAAGCAGTCGGACCTGGTGAAGGTCGCGTTCAGCGCTTGGGGCACCTGGCTGGCCACGGTGGAGGAGAGTGAAGAAGTGACTGACCCCGAGCTACAGCTGAAGCTGTGGTTCTACAGTGAAGAAACACAAAGGTAATGGTAACAGCTGGCCTTCCAGCTGTCAGTCACACAAATCCCTGCACAGACATTGTCTTGCAAAAGCAGGGTTTTTCCAGATCTGGGAAGTTACCATGCACACTGCAGCATCTGCAGCAGAGCAGAGTTGCACTGGATACACACAGGAAATAATTGCTCTGGATCTATTTTACATACAGTAATCAGAGAGTTGTAACCATGGGACTTAAATTCACCTGACAGAATGGGTCATACAGTTTGCCCTCCTCTGTGTAATCCATCATTAATTGATTAGTTCTTCGCCAGAAGGTTCAGAAGATTGTAATTTTATTGTTGGTCTTTGTCTTTAGCTAACATATGCATCTGGTTAATAGTCTTTCCCTAATTTTCCTATTTTAAAAAATTACATTTTGACTACAAATTATTTTCTTAAAGCAGCAAGGGAAAAGAAGGCTACTACACAGATGAACCACATGACTGATTTCTTTTAAGTACTGGAAAGACTGCCCAGGGTTCAGGCTGAGTATTTGAGAGATGCTTGCCTACTGATAATTTTTGGTGCTGGGCTACTGTATGGAAGCCATTAGGGAAACCTGATCTTTTAATGCATTTAGCTGTCTTATTTAGAAATTTCTTTTGACTGCTCTTCTCCCTGCCCATTCCAGAATCACCCTGAACTCAAGACTTCCCCAGGTTCCAAATTAAATAGAATGGCAAGCTTCTGTTTTCTTTTCCTCTAGCTTTGCACTGAACACCAGAGTAAACACACCCCATGACAACCACATCACAGACATGTGCTTTCGTGACATGGATGAACTGGGAGATGACTCTCTCATACTGGTAACAACTGGCAGAGACTGTGTGTTTAAAGTCTGGGTGATGGTGGAAGACTCTGATCCAGAAGGTAAGCACGGCCAGAATATAACTTACTTTTACTTGCACCTTGTAACCTAGAACCATAAGAATAACCTGAGTTGAAAAGGACCTACAATGACATTTGAAGTCATGCAGTAGGAATTAAGACCCTACTTTCATTTGCTTAGTTCCCTGCATTGATCTGCTTCTGCTGCTGCATGAAGTACTGTGTTCTCCTGAGCATCCTGTGATGGAGTTCTGCCATAATTCCGCAGTATTAGTTTGGTATGCAGCTTCCTGATATAGCCAAAAACCTTGGCAAGCTGCTGCACAAGGGAGTGGCAGCCTGTGTTCATCGGTTAAAGAACTGTTTGTGGGAACGATTTTTCCATGCTAAGAAAATGCATTTTTGTCAGTCCTCTGGGTCGGCTTTTCATTTGAGACTCCTGCTCAAAGGAACAGGATACAGAAATGTGTTACTCTGTTTCAGCTTAGTGTAAAATAATAGCATTTCTGCAATTCAACATATCCACCACTTCGGAGTTCACTTTTTGAACATCCTTCCTTTCCCTTAGGTACTTGAACATCATAGAATGGGTATTTAGGTATTTCTAAGATACTTTTAATAACCAAGTTTAACCTCTTGAGAGACATGCTGATGTTCACCTCTTTCAAACAGACCATCTGTGTATGTTTATTGATTGCTCTGTATGCCTTTGGACATGAAATACAAAAGATTTCCAACACATTAATGTCCTTTTACTTCAGTGTTTTTACAGTGGTAATAACACGCTTATGGCACACTTAAGTGAAGTGACACTTCCTGCCACTTGGCTGTCTTGTCATTTCATGTTCCTAAGTAGCTGTGATAGTGGTCTTGCTGAACTGCTTGCAGTTTAGTAATCAAACTGTTAGTCTTTTCATGGGCAGGTGAGAACATGTTCAGAAGTACTTTGGAGCTACTAGGGTTTCTATTTGGCAGACTTTGCCAGACTTTCTCTTTCCAAGCTCTTTGTCCCTCATCTGTGGCTGCTGATGAGAAGAAAGACAAAACCTTGTGTCATTTACTGTATCAGTAGTAATCTTCCCTGTGGTATCTGAAAAAGTGTTTGGTTTTGCTTTTTTTCATAAATTATTCTGAGACTAAATTATACCTTAACTTAATGAGCAGCTACTTTGATCTTGAGTGTAGTGTCAGTTGGGGATGAAACTTAATGGAACTTAATTTTTTTTTTCTCCTTCCACAAAATAGTTTTGTATCTGCTGACTGGCCTCATCAGGGTGTTTGTATTTTAAGTGACTGCAGGGTTCTGTTTCATGGCATATGTGAAAGTACCAATTAGTGGTGACTGCTGTGGTGTATTTGCCCAGTGGGGCAGAGTAGGAATGCTCAGGTACAAAGGCTTGACATGCTGCAGCTTCTCTGCAGCAAATACTACTTTAGCAAAGAGCTCCTCAGTTGAGTTAACTGTTATGTGTTAATTGCAGCAGGTCTCTTGCTGGGCCCCTAGATGGTGCCATGCAGTTGGAAGTATTCAAATGCTTCTGGCTTCCTTTTTTTATCTTTTCTTTTCTCTCTTTTTTGTTTTGTTTTGTTTTGGTTTTTTTTAATCATCAAGCCTTTTAATCATCAACTTGTAGCCATTATATAAAGGGTAACTTAGTGTAGAGTGATTTTCCCTTTTTTTCCTCATCCTACTCAAATGTTGCAAAAGCATGCTGTAGGAATTATTTTATACTGGGAAATGTATGTTAATGTGGTAAGTACATCACTTCTCTCCAGTTTATTTTCTGGTAACTGTTCGCAGTGGGAAAGGTGTCCAAACAGAATGCAGTGGCAGGTGAGCCAACAGAAGGAAGCATGCTGGTGGGTCACTTGGTGATGCTCAAATCCTCTGTAAATGAACCATGGGCTATGCTGGACTCAAATGCAAGCTGTGTTCAGATTTTGAGCAATGCTCCTGTGTTCTTGCTAGAGTTATGACAGAACAATTTTTCCAGAACAATAAGTGTTGGATCTACTCGAGAATCATTTTACCTGACCTCTGCCTCTGTGAGAGCACAGTTAATGGAGCTGGCAGCTAAGTATGAATATTGTACCATGTCAGTCTCAAGGTTCACTGTTCAGATGCAAAACTGAGGACAAATGAAAACCCTGCCAGCTGTTTCTCATATTAGAACTGGGCAGATTCTCTGTACTCTTCAAAAACTGTGAAAGAAAACTGCCTTGCCTTGAGCCTATTTTGCAGTAATAATTGAATTCTTCTTTCTTCGTGTGTGGACTTGAATTAACTGGCTTGTTCATTCAATGCAGCACACCAGAGTGTGAGCTGGAGCTGTGACTTCGTAGGCAGCTACCACAACTACCAAGCTACGAACTGCTGCTTCTCAGAAGATGGCTCTCTGCTTGCTGTTAGCTTTGAAGAAACTGTCACTCTATGGGATTCACTTACTTGGGATCTTAAGTGTACGTTTTGCCATCCACCTGGAAATATAAGGTACATTTTTCATCTGCTCTTTCATGTCTCATTTGAACTCTCAGAAAAGAAGGAATCAATTCATAGCAGTCCAAGACCTTGTAGATGTTCATAAACATATACACATAAACATTGAATTTATCAGTCTTAAATTCACATATAGAAAAGACTAAAATGGCTTTAAGGTGTTGGTTAAAAATAAGATTGAGCATGCAGTTCCTTCTTACTTGCTTATGTCTCTTGTACCTCCCATCCTTAAATCTGTATCATGGAGCACACAAGTAGTGTGTTGATAGCACTTCTCTTTTTCCCCATTAATCCAGGGGTGGGTGAATCAAAGTCCTGGAAAATGCAAACAGTTGATTCTTTATTTGTGTATGCATGCATGCAAATGGAAATGATATCAATAAACCATAAAGGCATGACGACCTTACCTGTACTACGAAATACACATCTTGATCCTCTGTAACCTCTGTCCAAAAATCCATGTTTTCCTGGCATACTATCCCAGCAATGCTCCATTATATGCTGTCATGATAAAAGACATCAACATTGTGTGGTCACAATATTTTAAAGACTCTTGACACAAAGAATCATAGCAGCATACAGAAGTTTCTCCCTTCCATGTGTTCTGTGTATGTTTGTAAGCGGTTTTTTTGGGTTTTTTTTTTTCTGTGATGAAATCTGTTTTATGTTGGTCCTCTAAGATTAGAAATTGAGAAATGTTATTCTGAAACTGGTGTGGAGGAAAATTGTGGGAGGCACGTGAGCCCAGCTTGGCCACCAGCTTGGTGCAGTGGCAAGCTTTTCCCAGGCCAGCTGCTTCCTCTTATAACCTTTACTGTTTGTTATATTAAAAGGAAATAAATTCCTCTAGGAATAGAATGAATTACTGTATTACTTGCATAATTTCAAAGGGCTATGCTTTAATTTACAAATTCTGTCCTTTATTAGGTTTTTTGAAAATCTTTTATCATTAGAAGTCCCAAGGCTGTTCTGTTATTCTCAAACAAGAGACTGAGAAATTAAATCACATGCTTTCTTCAACTGGGGTAGCTTATAATTACCCTTATTTAACAGCTTCTCTTGTTCTAGTTCCTAAACAATAATAGAACTTCTTTAATTATTAAATTATTTTCCAATCCCAGTGTGAATACTTACAGTTATGTGTGGGTTTATAATTTATTTTAGAGTTTTAAATCCCTCCTTTATATAGGAATGCTATAGAAACGTGTAATCCTTACACATTTACGCACACTTTAAATTATCAGACTTATCTGAGAGTTGTATGTGGAGTTTCATGCCACTAGAGGTGAATGTGAAAAGCAAACTTTGGATTTAGATACCAAAACTAAATCATAACTAAATGTTTTTTGTGACTTGTGAGTAATTGCTACATAGAAAAACAAAGATGAACTCTGAAGGTGACTAATTTGTTTTGACTTTTTACTTCTGTAGGAACATCTGCTTTGGGAGACTAACATGTTCCAAGTACCTTATTGGTGCCACTGATTATGGCTTTCTGTGTTGCTGGAACCTGCTCACTTGTGCATGTAAGATCAGCTTGAATGTGTGCTAGAGCAATTTATTACTTGAAATTACTGTTAAACCTTGAAATAATTCTAGTTCAATTCCAGATTTAACACACTACAAAATGCCCTGTGGAAATGGGGTTATTTTCATGCTTAGGATAATATCCTGTCCATGTGCATGTGCTTTGTGTGTGCAGAATAAATCTTGGGTTAGGTGAATGATTACCCACTAATAGGTAGTATTTCTTACACTTGTGTAGGAGTTGGTAGCATTTGTGTGTTTTTATTCACCAGGGAATCAGTGGAGCTGCCTCTTCCAGCAGCTAAGGCCCTGTGTGGTGTTTGTTTGACCTTTTGTTTGGCTCCTTTTCACCTCTGGCTCTTGCTGTGCTTGCTTTTCAGTGGAGTGGAGTGCCCACCTCAATGTCGTAGTTCTGCAGGCTGATCCCCTTTCTGAACATATTGCTGCAGTCTCATGGCTCTCCAAAGAGTCCAGCTGTAAGTACAAAGCCTTCTTTCACAAGTCATAATCAGCAGAATTTAAAACTGGGGAAGCACAATTTCTAGAAAAGGTTTGCTTAGAATTCAGACCATGAAAGCTGGAGAGAGACTTCAGTGTGTGCTTGCACCTGTGGAAACTGAGCCATATCTTACAGCAGCATTCAAACAAAGTGTGTTACCTTTTCTTCCAGCAGGTAGTTTCAGGTACAGGATATATCTCAGGATTAACCACACTTTCTGGGTGAGGGTCTCAAACGTTCTTGACCCTCTCTTGTAAATGCAGAACCGTGCAGCTACATTTTAGAGCTCTGACATTAAATTAAGATAACTCTTCCTACAGAAATGTTAATTTTCAAGTGTGTTCTCTGGACTGGAGTAGTGTGAAAGGTCCCTTCTATTATTGAGTAAAGTTATCCAGTTATAGTCCTGTGAACTGGTGCTTGGAGGCAATCCTGTCCAGCCTTCCTGGCTGTGATACACAGGGCTTTGACAGCTGGCCAGGAGCATAAGAATTTCCTGATTTAAAAAGAAGATATTTTTGGTTTTGCAGTGTTTGTGTTTAAACCAAGTGAGCCACGGCCAATCTACATCCAGAGAAATCTTTGTCAAGAAAAGATCCTGCTTGCTGCCTTTGTTCCAAGAGATGAACCTGAAATGATAACCTCAGAGAAATACCTTTGGCTAAGACAATCCCAACTATTTTTTCTTACAGATACACAAGTAAGGAATAGTAATTCATTGGTGGTTCATGGGGAAAAACTGTTTTCTTTAAAATGGATTGATAGGAATTCAGAGTTCTGCTTATGAGCATAGGAGTTCCTTTTTTGATTTTACATAGTTGTAAACTGTGCTTTGTTGAAACTGCCAAAACAGCCTAAGATCAAAATTATTTACTGGTTTTCTGCTATTCTTGTGAATAGTTTTATGCTGCTTCATTGAGACAAGGCACTAGATAACATGGGAACATTGGCTATGCTGTTTAACTTAAACAAGTATCTAGAAGCTGTATGGATTACTGCTGATTATTCAAATGTTCCATGTGATATTCAGTTTCCCTGCAATTTCTGGATGGGGGGTGTGGGGGTTTTTTGTTTGTTTTCCCAAAAAGTCTATAGAACCTCTAGGTCCATCCTTTCTTCTCTTCAATTTCTTTACAAAATAAAAGAGGAAGAGGTGGTTTTGCCTCTTCCACTTGACTGATAAAACTTTTGGGCCAGTTGGAAGCTTCTGTAGGCAAGCTGTGGAAACATAGAAAGCAGTTTCACATATGATAACTGTGCTACACCCTTCTGTATTTTAGGAGCTAATGACACTTAGCACAAAGTCACTGGAAGAAAGGCTCACACCATCAAGCAAACAGGTATCTCTCATAGAAGTTCTGACTGAGATGGGCAGGGCAGTTCAAAATTCTGATGGTTATTTTGTCATACTGAAATTCCCTTTTGTCATGAAAATGCTCACCAGATCTTACCTGGAGTCACAGGCACTTAGCTGAAGGGATAGTAATCTTGATTTGCTTATTTTTTGACAAGAAGTGCTGTTTGTAACTTATTTTTTTTAAGTATCAGTGAGCTGCTCTCCATTTCCCCTGGGGGGAAAAAACCTAATACTTTTCTAAAAGATTCAGCTTTCACAAATTAAGCAAAATGTTTGAGTAAGCTCTTTCCTTATGTTGGTTTCTGTAACGCTTGGAACCTTGAGTGTGGTCTGAACTGTGCTTTCTAATGGAGATGAGCAGTTGTCAGTCACTTGTGACTTACCTGTGAGAAGTAGTTCCAGCATTCCAATATGTATTTCTGTGGACTGGTAGTCTGGGAAATTGGATTTTTTTTTTTTTAATTCATTTTGAAAAAGTTAAAATTGTAGCAGCAGCATTTGATTATTTGCTTGGTTAGATAACTTAGATCAAAGTAGAAGTTAGTATCTTTCCAATACAAAATGCTGTGGGACTATGGGCATGAGCAATCCATTTCTTTGGAGAGTGGGGAAATAATTTGGTGTTCAGATTAATGTATATTGATGCAGGACAATGCCAAAAGTCAAGGTGCTATGTTTTGCTTCCCATTACATAATTGAATCTCTCTGCAGATGATGCTGGAGATAAATGATCTTCTGGTTGTGTAGAATCAGAAAAACCCATCCTTTGGTTTTCTGGCACATGCACCACCTTCCGTGCTTGGAAGTTAATAGGTAGATCAGCAAACTAAAATGTAGTGTTCCTGGGGCCAGATTCTGGAGAGTTTTGTAACTGTCTGTGCAGGATTCTCTTCAGACACCTGACAGAGACTGAGTACGAAGAACCACATAGCTCAGTTGAGTTACATTTGAGTGTAGCCTTTTCTCAGTTGGGTTTCTTCTGAATTTTGGTAACTTAAAAGGAGATGGAACTTAGATTTGTGACACTAAAATTGTACTTACATTTTTTCAAGCTGGCAGTAGAAGAAAGTCTTCCTGTGACACCATTTAGTGTGCTGCTGGGAAAGCACAGACGTCAGCAAGCACAGGAGGATATAGACCTTGGAAAACCAGTTGTTCATACCAAGCAGGAGCAAGCTTCACCTGCTGTCAAAGAGGTAGGGGTAATTACAGTAAATGTACAAGCAAAATCACAACAAACAAAGCCCTTCATAAAGCTTCTGTTTTATCTTTGCAGCTTTTGCACACTCCAGCACACGTTTTGCCATCTGCTTCCTTCCTCTGCACTATATTTATTAACTCATTGCTCATCTCCAAAGAGAACAAAAGGTAAGAAAAGTTCAAGGACTCTCCTTAGTTATCCAAGTTATTTTAAATTATGTACATCTTTGCTCAAAGTGTAAAAGCAGTTTTTTAACACTCTTAATCTATTCAGTAAGTTAGTAGATTACTTCATTGTGGTAATGGTCTGCTGTTTAGTGTATTGGCTCTTTTGTTGCTGTTATTTTTGCTGGGTTTTGCATAATGTACTCATACACAAAACAATTCATTTTACACTCAAATGTTCTCTATGAATTAAACCTTATTCCAGGAATTTAATGGCTTTTTAGTGCTACTTTTGGTTAAGTATTAGAATTTCAACTTTATTTGAAATTACTATGACTTGCTGCATAGCTTTTGGTTTCAGTTTCTAGATGCACCAGTAAATTAGGAGCTTGATCTTAGGAATTTGTTTAGAACTTTAGAATTAAGCTACAAAATACAAGTGTATACTGTAAGCACATCTAAGTTTGGCTTACAGTGCATTAATGCCAATTTAATAGAGTAGTTTGATGGGTACATAAAATTGTAGCTTTCTCCTTTGGGATCAAAGGAATGCAGGCACAGGGATTATGACAATGGTTTGCATTAGGATTAATATCTTGTCATTTACACTGAAGCCAGTTCAGTGAAAGCATTTTTGTGCCATCTATTCATTAAAGTGCTTCATTAAACTCTGCCAGGCCAGGATGAAAACCTGTCCTTGCAATCAGGTGTTGGTGTGGATTTGCCAGACAGACGAGCGGGTGGTTCACCAGGGCCAGAGCTCCTGCGTGTGCTCTGGCTGCTGCCACGTTGTGCTGGCCACTGCTGCAAGATCTCTGACTGCATGGCACAACAAAACATCCACAGACCAGTGGCAGAAGTCTAATACATGGGAACTTGCATCTAGTTTCAGTCCTGAAGAATGTGAGAGTTCAGTGACCTGCGTAAATATTTGCACTTGCAGAGCTTGTACTTTGGCAGTGGTGACTAGCGTGGCTGTGCATTTAAAGGCACATGTAATTGTCAGCATTGGGCCCTTGAAGATTGACCACAGTTTATCACTATATAGTGTATATATTTTACAGTGGATGTATTATTAACATTAAATGCTTCTATTTTCCTTGGCAACATGATACTACTGTGTGCTTCTCCATTTATATTTTGTGAGTAATGAATAGTTTATGTTAGAACAGATGATTTTTAGAAGACCAGTACTGTTTTGCCATGAGGTTCACTCCTAAGTTAGGAGTAAATATTAGGAATGTTAGGAGTGAAAGTTAGATCAGGAATATTTATACAACAGACACTTGAATTAATACTATTAATTAATGCATTTTAAATTGCAACAATTCCATATATTTCATTGGAGTTGTGCTTTCTACTTCGTTCTACTTTCTACAGGCTTAAAACTCTTGAACTCAGAAGGGAACAGCCACTTTAAACATCTCTCTATGTTTAGAGGGGAAAAAAAACAAACAACCAAAGAATTTTTTTCTTTCCTAGTAATGCTCTAGGTATTGCAGCAGTTTTTAAGACCAAGTGACCCTTTTCAGATTTGAAAGAGAAGAATGTCCTTCTTAAATACTGTCTCATCTAGCAGTATATCCAATGTTTCTGATCCTGTAGAACTGCAGTGTTGTAACATTTGTCATAATGCTGACCTGCCTGCTCTGCAGTTACCTACTATATTTCAAGGAAGAAAGCTATTTTAAGTTTACTTAGAGGAGAGCTATTTGAAAAATTGCTTGAAATTGAGATGGCAAGAGAAGTATAGTAGGTAGACTGAAAGGAAAAAGTAGACTGAAATGAAAAAAAAAATCTTGTTTGCTTAGTTGTTTGCATGATACTTCTCCCCATAGTACTGTAGTATGTGAGAGTACCTATTAATTGGGTTGTTTCCAACCATCTTCCAGTGCTGAAGAAGTTGCTGATGAAGTAGAAATGGAAAGTGAAAAAGCAGAGGATGATTCAGATGAGGAAGATGTCACAGCAATGGAACAAGAAGATACAAGCCACATGGAATTATTAGGAGAGATGACATGTAAACTGTCTAAATCCCAGGAAAAGGAGCTACGAAAAATAAGAAAAATGGACTACAGTTGGTTATCAGCCTTCTAAACAGACATCTTACTTTTTTTATACTGCAAGCTGAAGCTTTGTGGATTAAATACTCTTAAAAAAAATTTCAGGTCCTCTTGCCAAAAATTTTATCAGCTTCTCTTTCCACAGGAACGCAGAACTAGGGGGAGCGATTAAAGTTTCGAAAAGCTGTTTCTGCTCCTAGTTTATTACTGATTCTCCTGTGACCTTAGAAAATGCTTAACCTGGTTTGGGGGCTCCCCCGCCTTGCAAGTGTATTTAAAAGGCTAATAGCAAAACTGAGTTCATTATCTGGCTTGTGCTCAGTTAGCAAAGTGACAGCTCAGCTGCTGAAAATCTGGGTTACTGCTGCCAAAGCAGCAGCAGCAAATGCCTTCAGTTGGTGACAGAGCTTAGCTCAAGGTGTGGCAGGGGAAGTCAGGGTGGTTCTTGGTGCTGTACACAGGTAAGTAACAAGTCTCCTCCCCAGGAGTTCCTCTCCAGCTGTTGAGACAGATGAGAAGTGGTTTAGCATGCCTGGTTAGAGAATATGGATATTAATTTTTTGTGGAGGTCACAGAGTATGGAGATTCTCAGGTGGAGGATGCACAGTGTGTCAGAGCACTATGAAACCTTCCCAGATATCAAGACAATTGCATCCTGTAGGAGATGCATCAGTTTATGCAACAGCCAGTTTAACAGGCTTGTAATGCATCAGCTGCACTTCCTATGTGTCACTTAACTCTACACAGCAGAGTGTAGAATTGGTTTGAAGTGCTGAATTTGAAGGCCTAAGTGTGAATGCAATGTCTGTGGTGCTGCAGTGTGAAGGCAAGCACATGCAAATGGCACAGGTCACTAAAAGCTCAGAAGAAACAATATTTTGCTAAAACTATTCAGAGTAAAAATGATGGAACAAGAACAATCCAACATTCAGTGAAACCTGAGTTCTCCCTACTCTGCCTTTCCAACAAAGTGGAGGACCCTTTGCTTCCTCTCCTGTGTTAACACCAGATAGTAGGAGGCAGTTATTGGCAACACTTTTTAACTTTTTTGGGGGAAATTATACAACAACAGGGAAAATCTGTCACTTCTACCCATGTATAGAAATACTGAAATTCATCCTTAGGCATCAAGGAAAGCAGCTCAGAATCATTTTCCTAGCAGATTTCTCTCTCCCATTTTAAGATAAAGGCAGCGTTTGCTCTCTTGGTGTGCTGGCAGGTCCATCATCAGCTGCCACAGGGTTAAACAGGTCCAGGCTGCAGCCAGGGAGGAATGGATGTTGTAGCCACACCCAAAAATGTGGCACAACAGTGGCCTGCACATTTAAGGAATGAGGTACTTTGGATGTTGGGCCTGCCATGGTGATGCTGTGGGGGGAGTCTTAAACCCTGGGAGATGGAAATACTGCCATGGAGACAGGAGCACTGAAAAGAGCTGTTAAAAACAATTCCACCAATAGGTGTGAATGCTGGGGGAGGGTGGGGGGGGGAAGCCAAAAATTAGTTTAAAACTTATTATTGTAAAAAATTACCTTTTAATTCTGTAAATTCACTATCGTGGATGTCAAAACATGAATGTGAGGATATGAAGATACTTCAGAAGGCATTGGTATGTCTGCCATGCAACTTGAATTGAGTGATGATAGTCCCTTGCGCATTATATTTCCTTCCAATCAGACATGAATGTGAAAAATAGTAAATTGATCCAGTTTGAGACTAAACCAGCCAGGGTTAACTTAGTCCCATGGCAGCAAGGTCCTTCTGCATCTCCTCGTACAGTAAAGTCAGGCACCACAGCTCTTCAGACTACCACTACTTACGACTGTGGCATTTTCCTCTATCATAGATTATTTACTAGGACTAGCATTACTGAGAATTTTAAGGAAAGATTTTCATAATTAGCCATTTTGCTTTCCTGTTCAGGCCTTGGTATGCAGAAAAATAATATTTTAAGACCTGTAAAAGTTTTTCAAAGTTAGTTTGCCTGTAAGTTCATGACTCTTTTTCCTGTCACACAGGGAGAGAAGGAAAATATACCCTATCAACAACTCTGGACAGTTTTCTGCTTTTGCATTTTTCTCCCTTTGTATAACAGCTTTTTAGATAACCTCAGATGTAGCTGAAGCAAAAAAAACACCACTGCCCAAATGTTAGCAATTTTTGTTTCCATCCCTCTTACCTGCAGAGCTGAAACTGATACAACCTTTTCATAACCTTGGAACCAGTGGATTTTTCCCTAAATGAAAAGTTTCAACAGAACAAATAGGGAAAATTATTTAAGGCCATAACTGACAAATGACAGGTTTTGAAAACTCAGAAACATTAAGAAAGTATAGGAAAATAAAAAGTAAACAGATTCCCCCTCCAAAATATGCACCATACTAGGAAAGGCACACTGAAAGGTTTTTGTATTTTTTCTTAATAAACATCAGACTTCAGCTCTGGGAAAAACAAGTGTGAGTTGAGCAGAGATCTATATTCGTGTTGTTGCAAAAGTGCTGCTTCAAAGCCTGGGGGTGTGTCACTGTGTCAGCAACATTTAAGTGTGGCTTTAAAGGAGGAAACCTTAATATCTGTTCATGTGGGGCTTTTTAAATTCACATGAAAGTCAAGTGCTTTCCTGAAAGCCAAGCTGGCATGAGCAAGAGACAATTCACGTGCAAGTCAGCATCTGGAGGTGCAGTTCAGTTCTGTGTTCAGGCAGAAGTGCATTGTGTTAGAAATCTTCATGAAGATGCAGCTTTTAAATTTAAATCTTTTGTCATTACTGACTTGGTTTTGCTTTTTCCCAGCAGACTGAAGGTACTGGGATAACAGAGGGCCCTCACTTTGTAGATCTCTCTGTGTTTTCTGCTCAAGAAGGAAATACATTTCTGGTTACAGTTTTACTACAGTTAATAGGCACATTCTTGACCAACCTTTTACAAAATGTCTTCTGACTGATTCTGCAATTACAACAATGAAGAATACAGAGGGAGGGCTACTACTGATTTGTCTGTGGCTGCTTTGGAATGCTTTAGTTTTAAAACTGTTCTCTGCTGTTCCTTCATTTTTTTCCTTTTTTTTATATTTTTTTTCAATCTTGTGTATCTCAGTAGCCATAATTCGTCTCTGTATTTACTATGATGCCCTAAGTGAAACCTTAATTTGATATTTTAGCTTCTGTTTCTTCTAAAGGCTACTCTACGAGATTTTATTATTCTTTTATAGAAAGATTTGACACAAAAGACCATAGAGAAGTAGATTAAGTTCAATCTCATTATTCAGTTACATGATAAATACAACAGGTAAGAAAACACCTCTGCAAAGTGTAGAGGTCAGTGTTCAGTACCTGTGTGTGCCCTGTACACCACAGCAGGACAGCAGTTTCCACAGAAGCAGTCACAGCTTTATTTAGGCTGAGGGACAGAACACACAAGGGTGGCAGGTGCCTAGAAGGGGACTTGTTTACTTCCCAAATTTACCACTCAGACAAGTGGTTGGATAAACATGAGAGCCTGAATTTCCAGCATCTATGGCAAGCATTACAAAAAATAAATATACAGAGAAGGACTTTTGGAGCACATCATGGCAATGGGCTTTGACTGAGGGGCTGCTCTAAATGCTGAAGAGGTGACCAGTCGTTTTAGTCCATTTGTTCCAGTCAAGTGTAGTTGCACAGAGACTGAAAATCACTGCTCTTCACTGGCATTTTGTGAGGCCCAAACCAGTTATTAGTTAACAGCATGTCCAACATGTGTCCTGTCCTTGGTGGGCAGACTTGGTAGGAAAGCCATGAGAAAGAGCAGTAGTTGCTATGGATTTTTGAGTTCAAGAACAGGGAGAAAAAAGCCCCTCAAATTGTGCCGCATGTTTTAGGATCACCTGGATCTTTGTACTTCAGCCTAACAATCATTGTCTGTCTGGCCTTGGGGAGGCTTTTTCAGATACCTCAGTGTGCCAAATCCCAGTCTGCAGTGAGCCTTCTAAAGCACATGCTAACAGCCAGAATTAGAACCAGCAGAGAATAGGACAGAGGAAAACAACAACAGCTTCAAATAAACTCAGAGAAACCTGAACAGACCTTCTGCCCCATAGCATAGGAACTGAGGTATATTTATTCTTGACAGATATTTGTCTAATTTTGCAAACCTCTGATGAAAGCCATTCTATGGTATGGAATCTGTTCAGTGCTTACCTATTCTGACAGTTTTTCCTAATAAAAGTAATCTTCCTTTCCTGCAAAATTTCTCTGCCATTCTTCAATAAGAATCTGAAGAAAAAATGAAAGCATGCTGTTCTATTTCCTTTAAATAAACTATCATCCCTTTTAGCTTTTATTTTTGCTTTTCCCTGGGCCTTTGCAACACCAGAACTGTCCTTGAGCCCTTCTTTGGGCTGACTGCTTACAGGTCAAATACTGTTCTGACTAATGTATCATTTCAAGGGCAAAACTTGTCAGGGTCATTTACTACATTTCTGGATAGTTCTAAAGCCTGTTCTTTCTCTGTTCTGGCTTGTACTCCTTGCTGATTACCTTTAGTATCTGAGTCTTCCTGGTGATGGCAGAAGCAAAGGCAGTAATTTGTGCATCAGCTAACACCCCAGTGCTTCACAGCAAACCCCTCTCCCAGTGCAGAATCCCTGCAGAGCACTGGTTTCTGTGGATAGCCCAGTTCAGACTGAACAGGGCAGGTTTAGCTCTGGCCTCTGCACAGCATTTCCTTGATGAGTTAAGTAGTAGGCTGTAATGATGTAAACTGGAGTTTAGCCAGGGCAGCAAGGTCATTCCTCTCTAAGGTTGCAAAAGACATTTAAATAATACTCTGAACAGCTCTGCATTTTAACTACTTCACTAACATATAGGGGTGAGCTTGTCACAGTGGAGTCTCTTCATAAGATAAAATCATTGTCAGAGGACAGAAATCATGAACAATATTTGTGTTTGTACTGTAAAGCCAGCTCAGGATGAGATTCCTACTCTTCAGAAATCACTGACAAAGCACCCTTTCACTTTATAGTCCAGGGTCACAAAGTCACCTTGCCAACAACGAGGTAAAGTACCAAATCTTAAAACTGCTACAAGCAGTAGTTCTGTGTGTGGTTTGAAAGTGAATGTAGCCCAAACTTCTTACAAAGAATTTCTTGTTAATATTGTTGGTAATAGAGGGAACTAAGCCCTTTAGGTAAATACCATAATGTGGCTGTAAGGAAAGTTACCACACAGCTCTGGAACCTGTGTATCAGCAGTTCCTCAGGCTGTGGGTTTCTCAAATGCTTTGAACACATGTGTGGCCACCATGGAAAGAAGCATTCCCACCTCCCAGCTAACATCTGCTGTCTGCTGCTGCACCTCCTGTGCCAACACAAGCGTCCATTGCCTTTGTGGGGAACTGGCTGGGGGAAAAAATCTGAGTATAACAAAACCAGATAATACATGAATAAATAGTTTAAGATGTTCCCAGAACTTTAGTTCCACTGAGAACAAGGCAGGACTTTTCTTCAAGAGGTTTCTCTATGCTCAGAACATGAAGTTTTAATGCCATACACCCAAACCTCACTCGTTTGTCCCAGAGCCTGTCCCTTGTGCTAGGAGAGCTGCCACCACACCTAGAGCATTCCCAAGAGATGTTTGCTTGGTGTGACAACAAGCACAGCTCTCATACAGCAACTCCTGCTTTCCCCTTACACTCTCTTCCTCCTCTCCCACAATAACAGGTAAATAAACAAATAAAGCAGTGGCCAGCAGTTCAAAGAAAATACTTTTAGACTGATGGCATTAAACTGCTGAGGGTGATTATTCTATTAGCTTCTAACATGAAAACTGTTAAATTGTGAGCTTTTTAACATGTAAGGAAATTTCATGATTGGAGCCAAGACCTTTGTCTTCTGTTGATCTTTCCAGATGCAGCTGTGTAACTAAGAATTAGGCTTATCATTCAAGAACAGACACTGCAGCCATCAACTCATCTAATTTCTTCATGAGAGCAGCAACAAAGGAGTAGGTAGAAGGTAGTGCCCAGAAAAGAGTTTTTACCAGTTTTTCAAAATGGCTCTCTCATACTGCTAGCTCCTTTATTTTAAACTAGCTCAATTATCCCAGCCATAAAGCTGGTTATCACTGTTATTGATGCCTCAACTTATGTTTGTTTGAAGTGCTTAGTTTATTTTATTTTTAGATTCAAGACTATGATCAAAGCTTTGAATATCTTGCCTATTTCATTTCCTTTAGTGACCAAAGGAGTTTTCATTTCTTCCTCAAACCAGTGAAACAAGCCAACAAACAAAGAAACTCTCCAACATTATCTGAGTTATCTCTTTCATTTTTAGTCACTGACTTTAAAAATAATAAAGTAACTTGGCTCTCTCATAAAGTTTGCTAGTCAAAAGCAACATATAATTTTCACCAAAGTCAGACACTTTTGTAATGAAAGGTTTTGTTCAGGCTAAGTTTCCCCTGTCCTTTGAGCTTCCTTTGCCCTACTCTTCTCTTACTTGCAGTCCTAGCTCTTCTGTGGAAGAAATACAGAGAAAGCAGGGACATCTTTCACAGTTCTCTTCCTTTTCCACTTTGAAAATGAAGTTTAACATAGCATGAAGCTCCTCTTATTCATTAAAATTAATGTTAAGATAAGTTCTCAGTATGAAAGACAACTGAATCCTGCCCCAGAAGGAGGATCAGAGGGGTTTTGACACCTTGGGCTGTTGCCCTGGTGCAGGCAGGAGCACAGGGACTGTTGGGATCACGGCTGCAAACACAGTGAAAAGCAAGTCCCAGGACACATCACTTTATCCTCCTGGTTTTTCTTGTGAGCTGCAGATTGCTCTGTTTCCCCTATCACTTCAAAGAAGGAAAAGTACCAAAAATATAAACACTAAAAAACAGTGCATGAGCTCTTAGTACAAAGAGACTATTTAAACCCTGAAATATCCCATCCTGAAAAGAGCCCTTTTTCACCTGGCATAGTGCAAATGAAAACTGGATTTCTGAGAACTATCACATCTGTAGGAAAGAAAATTTTTCATAGTGCTTGCTCCATCAGTCTGTACAGTATGTTATTTCTGGACTGCATATTCTGTTAGTAGGCTCAGGATACAGAGACAGTTTATCTTTCCTTTTCTGTGAAATCTAATAGCTGATCTCAAGGATTAAGTGGAAAGAAAAACTCACATCAGTTGCAAAATAAATACCCACTTCTAAATCAACAGGTTAAATGAAGCCAGAAAACCACCCTGAATGCCCATCAGTGCAAATCACCTGGAAGCCATAAATAACAGCTTTCCAATTAACCAGCAAAGAATGTTCCAATAAACATTTCAACTTGGAATAATGCAATGTAAGTAGAACCACTTACAAAATAATTAAAGATAGGCTGAGATATACAAAGAGTGGAGATTTCCAGCTGCCCCTCCCAGCTCAGAGGTAAATCAAGCCACTTACACAGTTCAGGTAAAACAATTCAGTAGATCCTGTAGAAATGCTGCAAAGATCTCTCTTATAGATAGATAAATATAATACAACCATGACTCAGACCTCAACTCAGAGACGGATACCAATGCAAACACAAACATGTCAATAAAGGAGAGCTTCCTATTTACATTCCAAAAATTTCAGAAGTGCTTAAATAGCTTTCCAGACTAACTACAACTGTGTGATGTATAACATGGAAATCCTGCATCTAGAGAAATAAATTTGAAGCATGCTTAGTTCTTTGTTAAGAGAGAATGAATCCACAGAGACTCACAGGTGCTGCTCAGGTTGCAAGAGTGGTGTCAGCAAGCAAAGGAACAGCAAAGGGGAAGAGGCTAAAAACCACTCATTCCTTAAAGCTTTAGGAGAAAGAAACCCCAAGAAGTTCTATGCACAGAATAATGTTGATAATTTCCCCCATAATTTTTTGGGTTTGGGTTTGGTTTGATCTCTGATGACAACTTTTCATCTACCTGGAGCATTCACGTCCCTTTTCCGTATCAATCTTCTGGTGCCGAGCCAAAGACTCCTCTTCACTGGGATGTTCATGGAGACTCTCTCCTCTTAGCAACTGCTCATCTCAATTAACTCCCTGCAGTGCAACTTTCCTGCAAAACTGACCAAAGGGTTCAAAAGTTATTTGGGAGGGGAGCGGGGCTGAGGGAGACACACACAGAGAAACTGCAGGAAGTTTCACTTTTCTCACGGAACCAAGGTAGAAATCAATTCTCTCCTTTTGTACAACTCCCTCCTGGGCAGTCATGCCAAGTGGGAGAGGCAGCTGCTGAGCCTTTTCCCTGAACTCACACACTGGGCCGCCTGCAGTACCACGGAGGCAAGAGGGTCCAGATGATCACACACAAATGCACAGGGACAAGAATCTCACATTAAGACCCTGCTGATCTATTGACTTAAAATATATTCCAAAAAATGAAATCTAACAAATTCAGTCTAGGTCATTGTTCTAAATAAGAACAATTAGGAAAGTACAGAAAGGAGGCTTCCTGCAGGTATGGACTTGAAAGATTACTAAAATTTCCTAAGTGTTTTATTACAGTAATTAGTGAAAAGGTGTCCAACCAGAGATGACCCAAAAACTGCATGTGCAACACAGCAGGTCACACCACAGAGAACAACAGATTAAGTTTGACTTGGGGCAACAGTTAGGTTTGACTCTGGGTTTTACTCTAACCTTTGATTTTTTTATTTTTGTAGAAGATGTTTTTTTGCTTTAATTTTTATTCTCGTGATTATCAATTGGAGGTTTATAGAACTGATATTCATTTCCAGTAGATTTACTGAAGTCTTATTCTGTAAGAGTTTTCTGTCGCATCTGTTGTTCTTACTTTCATCTGTTTTGATCTCTGTTGTTTTAATTACCATCGCACTACTTTGCTCCAAATTCAGAGGACCTAGAGCCTTATACCAACACAATTTTTTCTTTTTAAAAAAAAAAAAAAAAAAAAAAAAAAAAAAAAAAAAGTTTTAATTACCATCTTACTACTTTGCTCCAAATTCACAGGACCTAGAGCCTTACACCAACACAATTTTTTCTTAAAAAAAAAAAAATCAAAGTTTTAGAGAGAAGGAAAATACAGATGACATCTGGAAACTGTTTTGCTTCTGTTTTGATTTCCACATGTAATCAGGCTCTGGGCATCACGTGTGTGGTTCTCCTAGGTGAGGTGCAGTTTGCCCAGGCAAAGCCCTGGCAGGAATAGTGAATTTTGCTGTTTCCAATCCTGCACACTTCTCCCATTCCCACGGAATCAAACAGAAACAGAGACAGAAGGGTTCACAGCTGCTTGGTATCCAGCCTGAAATGTGGAACAAGCCATTGTGCTCAAGTTAATGGGCTAAATATTCATGACAAGAAAGCAGACCTAAGCAAGGCAAGCAGGCTGCCTTCATTAAGGAATCTAAAACAATGTGGCTGTTTCTGACATATTTTTTTAAAAAATTCAAGAATTACAAGGAAACCACATCTAGATTAGTGCAAATGTGGTTGTCATAAAAATGAGGTTTAAAATATTAACAGCTTAACAGAACGCAGAAAACTAAAACTTTTAATGAATTACTGGTTATAACTTTTTTCTCCATAGGAAAAAAAATCTGTCTGCTTAACAATAGGGATTAGGTTAATTTTCCTAACATTTTAGTGAAATAATCACTTTAATTGTCATTTTGCTTTAAGTTACATAATAATTACAGGCTCAGATCTATAGAACTCAGTAAGAATGAAATCAGCAGGGTTCCAGGGAAATGATCTCGGGATCTTTAGGTATTGCTATTTCTCAAGAAACTAGAAGAATAAGAAATACCATAGCAAACATTCAATTCAAAACTATAAATTGAAAAGCCTGCCTTTTTATTAGATCCAGTCAACACTAATTATTTCTAAAGTAAAATCTGAGTGGTACAAAGCAGCTTTTTTTTTTTTTATCCTGTATTCATTTTCCAAATTCAACTTGACTATTCATTAATGAGATCACGCTGCAAAGAATGAAACGTGAACCAAGCCATTGTGCAAGTTTGCTAATCCTGTATTTACTTTTTGCCCACAAAAAGGTTAGGTTTTCATGTTCATAAAGGAAAATTAATGTAAATGAAAGAAATATCTGTTTAAGGGAAGAAAAACTAGAGTAACAGAAATCTGGAAAAATGAACAATTCAGAAATGCTGAAGTGCCCTCTTACAAGGTTGTTACTGAGAGAGATTCAAAAAAAGGGGCATTTCCAGGGCTATTTTCTGTAAAACAACAGGGAAATAGGGCTACAACGTGCATATTGCAGATCAGAGGGGTTGAAAGGTACTGGAAAATACCAGGCTAGTCCAAGTTTTTAGAGGGAAAAAGGTTATCACTGCTTCTTTAGACTAGGTAAAGTCTGCCTTGTGGTACTAGGGGGTCTGCTGTCTAAACAGAGCACAAACATCCTCTGGGGAAAGGGGGCTGTGTGTGGGCACTGGCACTAGCAGAGATGAGAGGCAGCACCAGGTTTGTTGGGGCTGGTAAGGCCAAATATATATTCCAGATATGACACACTGCAAATATACTTGTCTCTTTTCTTGGCACACTGATGGAGACAAAATCCATCTTAAAAGGCATTACTGGCAGCTCAGGTTTATGAATTTTATGGCTTGGAGGGTTACAAACCAGAAGGCAACAGCATCAGAAAAAAACAACCAAAACCCAGGCTGATTTCCCATCCACCCTCATGCTCCCAATTCTAAGAGCAATAATATTTGTCATTTGAGATTATGGGATTTAGAGAAATGGGGTTTGTTAACTCAAAGTGTTTCATTCGCTGAGTTTGGAAGTCCCTTGTGCGTGGGGTAAAAACCAAACAACCCTACAAACTAGCTGTGTTTGCATTTAAACAAACATTAATTGATTGAAGTAATGAGTAACCTCAAAAAATGCTTTGGAAAGTTCACAGCATCCTTCAAATGTTTGTAGACTATTAGAAATTAACTAATTTAATTTTTCATGTACTCTTTTGCTACAGCTGTATCTAGAAGCAAGAGGTGGAAGGCACACCACGCTTGTGTGTAATGGTTAGAAATAAAAGAAGTATGAGTTAAATACTCTGAAAGGTTTTCTTGGCAGTAAATCTACCTTCAGCCTCCAGTGTCCAGAGGACACAGCACTGTTACACTTCTGCTCTTTAACAGAGGGGAAACACTGCAGCAGAAGCCTGGCAAGTGGGTCTGGCTTGTTCTGTTCCTGCTCCTCCTGCAAATGCCCTGACACATCCCACAGGTGTGGGAGTGGGTGTTGGGATTTACAGGTGGGAGAAAGGATGTTGGGATTTACAGGTAGGAGAGAGGATGTTGGGATTTACAGGTGTGAGAGAGGATGCTGGGATTTACAGCATGTTCTCTTCAGAGGCAATGGCCAGACCAACCTGAGAGCTTAGGGAAGCTCTGCAGGGCTGGCCAGAGCTCCCAGAACCCTGGGAAGGAAACACAGCACCCATCACTCATGCAGTACAGTACCAGGGCTGTCCTCAACCAGGGGAAATGAAAAAAGGGGAAGGTAGAACTCATTTTAGATACATGTAGTACCCCTTTGAAGGAATTTGACATGTCAATGGTATATTCCATAAAACAGGAAAGAATTTCTTTCTTTCTCAAGTATCACTCTTGTGCTGACAGATATTACTGCCTGGACAGATTTTTCTAGCCACTTGTTCCATTCAATTCTTTCAATGGTATCTATTGCTGCCCTCTGAAAGCAGCTGGTTACTTTGAAAGAGGAAACACAACTTTTGGGACTGTTTGGTTTTTAATTTATCTACTAAGACATTACTAGAAAACTGTCTGCTCTTTATTTACACTAAATTTCATACCTGTAATTAAACTATATTCCTATAATACTTGAGCTAATTATTTCTGAGTTTTTTCTGCAGAAATCATAATCAATGTAAAATGATCCTTTGAGCACCCCATAAATACAATAGAGGGTGATGTTCCATAGCAAAGAATGTATTTCCTTCAGTATTTTGCCCTGTCTTTAGTTTAAGCAATATCAACTCCCAGCTGGGAGGCAGCCATAGAAATCAGGAACTCTCTGCAATGCATCAACATGCTCAGAAACCACTGAGCTGGTGGCAGCCAAGTCCAAAGCATGTACCTCACTAATTAATACCACATTTGTGGATTGTACACTGATGTGCTGAATAAGTTCCACTGCTATTCAGAAAATAAAGTGGGTAATCAGAACCAGATGATGTACACAGAAAATTTCTTATTTCCTTAGTTTAATTTTTCTAAAACAATAGGGCGGACAGTACTACTTAAAAGGATAAAAAGAGGCAAATCTAATCAAAGTTAGCTTGCAATAATGGTAGTTCAGTGCACTAAATATCTGCCCCCAGATCAAGCCCTGACTGTGCCTACATAAAGCTGCATGTGCAGGGAAGGTAGAGCAGCAGAGCAAGGACACTGTTAATTAACCAAATCCAGTCAGAGAAAATGTTCACTTTGCCAGACATGTTGTTCCTACAATACCAGATGCAGTTTTAGTGCATTGATTTTTACTAGTCCAAGTAAGATCTGGATTTTTCTCAGTCTCTCTGTGTTCAGAACTTCAATAGCACTAAAGCTACAAATTATAAGACTCAATGCATGAGTTCAAGCACAGAAAGTTAGTCTAATTCAATTTACTGGGACAATTCAGATGCATTAGAAATTACTTACATACACATCTGCAAAAATCAGAGACTTCTAGATCCTTTCAGAGGGTAGGAGAGGAGACAGAAATTTCATGTCAACAAGGTAGGCACCACAGCTGCTCAACCAGCTTCTGGTTTTCCAACACCACATAAGGTGAAGGGGTTCCAAAAGATGAAGCAGATGCTACTGGTGTATAAAACTTGATGATATTCTTTGTCTCCCCAAAGACCTGAGCTCCTAGATCTACCAAAAGAAAAGCTAATTGGACAGCAGTTCAGCTGCCTGTGCCTACAGCCACATCCAAGACTACAAACAAATACTGCTGAAGCCCATGAGGTCAATCAGATGGAGAAGCTGGGCAGAGAGGACCCTTGTGCAGAGAAAAAGCCTCAGCTGAACAAACAGCAACTTGATCTTCCTTGGTTCATGCCTGTAGCATGTAATAACAGCCCAAGGTAATCAGGCATGTAATTATATTTGCACTTTATATCTGCTAAGGTTGCGTGGCTTAGAAGACTTTACAGCTTTGGAATACCAGTGCATATTCTCTAGATGCCTTCTTACATTTTCCATGATAAACATGTCCCTCTCTCTGCAAGCATATGGGATGGAGCTTTCTCAGAGTCATGGCAGGTATAGGTTATGGCAGCTATAGGTCACCTCATGTCCCTGGGCTGCACTGTCTCCAAGTTACACACACATTTCCCAACACAGCAGGAGCTGTTGTCTGCTGCAGGCGCTCCTGACAAGGAGCTGAGGCTTGTAAAGGCAGGGAGGTTCAAACCTTTCAATTCTAAGAGAGAAATGATATCACACATCCACAAACCTGAAAGGGAGGCTGCCACCAAAAGGATGAGGACTCTTGCTCCATGGCATTGAAATAATGTATGGTTTGATATAAACTTTCTGCTTCCTTAGGGAAGTTGGCACAAGATGTCACTGCAATATTTCAGTGGTCAGGGAATTAATGAATCATAAATTATGAACAATTGGGAAAAAAACCCCAACTCCTTGAAAAGCCTTAGCCTGTGTTAGAGACTTACTAAAGACTTGTTTCCTGGGATTATTTGAGTAACTATCTGCGTTACCACACAACTTAAGGATTCTCTGCTGGAGAATTAAGGATCATGTTAAGAAACTTGTTCTGTGTATCATATGGTTGAAAAGCTTTTAAACCTACAGCCTTTTAAAAAATATAGAGGAAAAAAAAAAAAAAGCTGTTCTGTATGAATGTAAAGGATTAGGAAAATCTTCTACTGGGTTACAAAGACCTCTTACTGCATATCCAGCTGGAGGCACCAGTGCTTGAAAGAGTAGCAGTGCCTCCAAGCACACTGGTGGTGTTTAAATACATAGGGTTTGCTTCCACTTCTGCAGAAACTAAAACAATCCAAATTAATAATCAAAACCTTCCATAGTAGATAAAGAGTGGTAGATTCAAATTGTCATATAAAATGAGACAGTTTTGAGGCCATATATCCCAAAGACTAAAGGTAAAATCATGATCCATAACTACTGAGAATGCTGATCTTGCATGGGACAATAATGTTGCTGTGGAAAGTATACCAATGCAGTTTCATTTAATCTTTTCCAGTTTTTAATTTCTCACACATGGCTTTTAAATTCATATTTTGCCATGTGAAATACCTTGTCTTTTAGTAAATGAAAGCTAAACAACATGCCAAACTTTGCCTTAATTCTAAGAACATATTCTCCAGATCAAAATCATATGATTTCAGGGTCATTTTTATTCCTTAACCATTACTCGTGGTCATTGAACCAGTCACAGCTGCCAGCAGTACCTAAAGTGGTGAGAAAGCTGACACAGCACAGAAGCTGTGGCTTGGATTGCTTAGAAAAGAGGATCTTTCATGCTTAGCAATCCTCACTTGTGCAGGGAAAGGACAGTTTGACAAACCACAAAAAGCAAAACAACTATTGAGTAATGTGCAGTCTTCATTTTAGTGCTCCCCTGTCCCATTTTGACATGGATTTTTCTTCAGTTTTTCCATTAAGTTTTCTTACCTCACTTATTTAATTATTTTGCTAAAGAATTAATCACAGCAGTTAAAGTAAGGGATGGCTCTGTTATTTCAGTGGAATATACTCCCACAAAGGCCTCTGGAGCCACAGAAAGGACCACAACAAGAAACACAGACAGCCCTTAATGATTTACTTCCTACAAAGCACACCTTGTGCCATGTGGCCTCATCCTGCAGGAGCAGTCTATAAAAGCAACTTTTGTCTAGGATAAAATCAACTTAAAAAAAAACAAACCAGTGTAAAATAAGTGACAGAAAGCATGAAGTGGGCATTTTACTGAGTGTTTTTTATCTTCAATTTGTGATGTGTGGTAACTGTATGACTAAGGAAAAAATATACTTTTTTAAATTTAAAAAATGTACCTGTACCAAGGATCTTCCACCATGTTTGAATTCCAAAGATGAAAGACATTCAGAGATTAACAACATATACATGTCTCAAACTGCACTTGGCTAAATTAATCACAAAAGTAGCTTGAGAGTGTCTGAGGCCAATACAAAACAGGAAAAGTATTTCCTTCCTCCAGCTCCCCAGAGCTGGCTTTCTTCATGGGACAACATGTATTTCATAGGGCTGGGTGTGGAATTAGCTCTCCTGCCCTCAGCAACACCATGTAGCCATCCTGACCCAAAACCCATTCTGAAAGAGAAAAAAAAGGAAAAAAAAAAAAAAAAAGGCAGAGCATGCAAATTCACCCTGTCCACCAGTGAAGGAGAATAAGGGAATGATGATTTCCACTGGGCTCTAGTTGTTAGAAACAATTTAAATGTTCAAATTTTTCTGTCCCTTACTGTGGAAATTAGCCCTCAGATAGAGCCACTGAGGAGTGACACCTGGGAGAACTGGACTGTGCAATGGGGTTAATGGAAAATTTGTTATTCCCCTTGCATTTGACCCCAGCAAGTCTTTTAGTCTGAAAAAACAAGTCAGTCTGAAGGCAGGCAGAGATGTCTAAGGCAATTGAAGACAGAAGGAAGCACAGTGTTTAAACTGGACTACTTAGAGACTCCACTTTTATTTCTCTTCTCTAAACACCTCTCTTGGCCTGGAAAGAAATTGATCTTGCTACAGAATCAAGAATCTGTAAGTACAAAAAGAAAACATGGATGTTTAAAGTAAAACTATAAAATAGAAATGTTAACAGCACTGAGTTACAAAGAGGTAGATGCTAAAAAGAAATCTTCATTTGTTGGTCCTGACTGGGATTTTACCTGAGATGGAGGTTTGGGGCTGAGGAGAGAGAATTCCCTGTTCTGAGAGGAGCCTTTGCCCATCTCAGTCACACAAGCAGGAAGACAAAGTTATTTATCTGTGAGAGCTGATAGCCCTGATCTGCCTGTTACTGGTGTAACAGTGGCCTGGACAGCAAAACACTTCTGCTGCCTCAGCTCCTGACCACAAGGAGTATAGAAGAAAATTATTTTTGCCTTAGTTTTGTTCTTGGATATATTCAGGACCTAATTCCATTTAAAAACCATCAAGTCTAAAGAGCCCTTTATAAAAGGCAAATGTAACACTGAAAACCAGCTGCACTTGTCCTAGGGAGGCAAACAGCTTCCAGAAAGGAGTACAGACACAAGGGATCAAACCGGTGGTTTAGTGTAAATTCATTACAGAAATTTAATCTTTCCACAAAGCAAAAACAGTCACTTCATACGAATTTTGGATGGAGCATGAATTCCAAAAGCAAAATGTTCACAACCAGCCTTCTGCAAATAATGTGCAGAAACAGCAATTTCACAGACAGAACTAAGAGTCCCACAGTACAGGAGGGCCACTGTCACCACAGTGACAAACTGCACACAGTTACAGCAAGGGGTCCCAGACAAGGCTTCCAGCTGTTCTATGATCCAACCAGCACAAATAAAATAATATTACAGTCCCCATTTTTGTACTAGTTAACACTGAACTATACTTTTGAGGAAGAAGCAAATTGTCTAACATGTGGGTCAAAAACTTTGGGTTATCTACATTCAAGAGCTGTCTCTGTTGATAGAGTTTTACAGTAAAAATATTGATTTTTTTAGTATGAGTAATCCCATTTTTACTTTTAATTAATTTTCCAAGTATTCTAATTGTATCATAAGGGGAATGGCAAACAACCTGTTCAGACAGCAGTTTAGTCCATTAAATAAAAGACAACAGGCTTGGGGGTTTTTTTTCAAAACTGACTCATAGGAACAAAACAAGCAGCAAAAAGGGTCCTGAGAGGCAAAAGTAAAAAATGTAGGATTAGATCACCCAGACACTTCAACTGAAACACTTGGAGATACATCAGACCATAATCACACTGCAATTACACAGCAATTTAGGTGTAGAGATGTCTGCTTTTACAATTCCCTGCAAAAGAAGAAGGAATTGGCAATAATTCTTCTTCTGAAACAGCAAACCATCTTTTCTTTCTGGCAAGCAGCTGAATTATTAATGTTTGTAAAGTATGTCAAGATCTATCAATAGAAAGTGTACCAGGAACAGAAAACACATCACCACCCATGTGTTACAGAGACCTCCCTTAACTTCACTCCTTTGAAATCCAGCTTGAATTAACAGCTACATAAAACTTTGATGTAAAGCAAATAATTGTTCTGCTTAAAATACAAGCTGGTTTTGTGCTTTGAAGATGTGTGGCAGTAAAGAGAGGGAAGTCACAAATGATTTCCATGGGAAACATATGACTCCACTGCACTCCTATCGTTGCTCAGACATCTACTCCTGGGTCTTCTGATTACACTGTGAAAGGATGTGAAACCTCAGAAGTATTATTTCTTGTATATTTTTACATGTCATGAGCACAATGAATCTGCTTGCTCCCAGGGGCAAATCATAGAGCATGCTTATTGCTAGAATCAGAAAGATCAAAACCTGAGTTTAGTGCAATTAAAATAGACTATTTACAGCAAAGGTTTCCTTTTTGAAGGAACTTCCCTTCTAAAATATCAAATTTTTTTGCACTTGTAGAGTATATGCTTACACGAGGTTGCACCTTTATGCACAGTGCACTTATTGTGGTTTGGGTACTAAAGTGCAAAAGCTGATCAAGCATAACCCATTTCCCTCTGAACATGGAGGTCTTCACCAGAGAGAACCACCAGACTCACCTGAGAAACCCACATTCCCTGTTTGCAGAGGCACAGGTATTTTCAGGAGTAATGAAAAAAAATTGCATTTCTGATGCTGTAGTAAAACAAATTGAGTGAAAAATAACTTCCATACACCAAAAGGCAGAGAAAAGGCCTAAATTTAGCAGATGACAGGTAAGAAAATTTGTTCTTACAGCTTTGTAGGCAAACAGAATAGGATTTTACATACCTCACTGGATTTTTGTGCTGTTCTAGTTCATTTTACACCACTCACCTCTCAAAGTGTCCAAACATCTTTGCAACATCCTCTTGCTCAGAGCCTCTTGGCAATCCACAGCCATTCCACAGTTGCTGCCTGCCATCCCTGCCATTCTGGCAAGCGTCTGCATCATGTAAAAATTACTTTTGGCCCAAAATACCATTTCTACAAAATAAATTTTTAATCAAAATTTCATTTGAGAATCTCTTCTTATCCTAGAATCTGAAGTTACTTGAAACTAATATTATTCATATTTATGACTCATTAAATATTGACCTTCCCTTTTAAGTTGGTCTGGTTTGGCTTTAATTTTTAAGGTTCTCTTAGGAAAAAAAGTGATTCCTCTGAAAGAGTGCAAACAAGAGGTAGGGGTTCATTCTAGACTACACGCAAGGTGAAAGAGTGCATTAGTTCTTTTCAAGGGCAAAAATAGAGATCATGTGAGGAATGTGCCAACTTTCCATAAATAGCCAATGGAGAGCAGTTCAAGTTCCTAATTGCATTTCTGTTTTTCCAAGGACAGGGGAAAGAGAAGGATTTCAAGGAAATGAAACTCTCCAAGTACAAGTATCAGCATAATTATGTTTGCAATATCTGAAAAACATGAGTTTTTCTTTCTAAGGACAGAAAGAACATGTTCTAACAAGTGACCCTGAGGTAAAGGGCACCAGATAGATTTTCTGGTTCACTCAGAACTGATGTTTTGGAGTTGAAAGATCCTCACATAAAAGGCACAGTAGACTCTCCTGATGCTGTATGGGCACTGGAGCAGGCTGTTCAGTGGCTAATGCAGACTTGCTATTCCCAGCCTTGGAAAAAGCAGATTAATCTGCTCTCCAGCACCATCTTCCTTATCAGTGGCTGCATGGAAGACATTTATTTCATGGCTGAAGCTCACTGTGTAAATTAAGCATTGACCTGGCACACTGATGGTGTTTTACATTGCTGACCTCATAACCACATCTTTTCAATGTGCACAGAAATGTTTTAGTGGGCCCTGCATCTCTCTTTAAGGAAGTATTTCCACTACTTTGTCAGTAAATTAGTATTCAAAGCCTAACAAAGTATAGTCAAGACCACTGATTTTCTTTCAAAATTAGCTTAAGCTTTTCCAGTCATAGTCGCTAAGACAGGACTGAGCCTGTGTCACACTGTGTTTAGAGGTGCAGTGTGCCAGGGAGAATGGAGGGGAAATGGGGATGGTGTGGGCAGGAGCTCTGAGACATTTCTTAACAAACCCCTTTAAAGTGCTACCTCTTATGTGGAAATTCAGGGGAGAAAAAAGCTCAAGCTTGGATATCAAGATAAAGATGTCCAGCAGGTCTGAATTTCAAAGTAACCTTTAAAGGTGGCTGGCTCCCAGTTCATAGAGGGCCTTTGTATTCACTCTTTTTGAGGGCAGGACAGCTGAAATTTCTACCTTGGTAGTAGTTTTTAGGTAGAAGTTACCAGAATCCAACAATTTTCTGTTGTTTTTCTGCAAAGGATGACGAAAAACAACAATTTGTTCTCAAAACATGAGAGCTTCTTTTACAGTATTGGTTATTGCAGAAAATTTTTCTTGTGTCCACTCCTACACATCAGCCAGTGAACAGGACCCAGACTGTTTAGAAAACTTAGATTTTTCACTTGAAGTCTCTCAACTTAAACTGTGCCGTTTTCCTGGCTTTTGTTTAACTCAGGAAACAGAGCCAATAAGGAGCCAGTCTCTCAAATTGTGCAGCTTTCCTGGCTTTTGTTTAACTCAGGAAACAGAGCCAATAAGGAGCACTGTTACAGGCAAAGGGAGAATTCATCATTTGAGTTGGAGTGCCACAAAGCTTAAATCATTCTAGTGATTGAAAATAAGAATAAACTTCTAGAAAATGAACTTGCAACAAATATTAAAATCCTAGCAAGCAGATTATAACTATTTTACCTCAAAGCAACAAATTGCTTCCTACTTAAGGTGATACTTTATTGTGTTCTGTAAGAGCAGTTTTGTGACATGATAATAAGAATTCAGGTTTGTGATACTTAATGCAATTCAAAATATGTATTAGTGGTAATAAACCTGTCTGAGAATAGAAAGCACACATTTCCTGATCCTGTGAGAAGAATTTGTAATCTGCAGTCAGAAAAGTGGACTGCTACTCTGTGCTCAGCTGTAATTGTCATACTGATAAAACTTTACCAGTAAGACACACAAGGATTTTAGTTCCTTCTCCCACCTAAAGGTAATAGTCCATGCAGGGAATCTGTATAAAGTGCTTGATGCAATAGTTTAAAATGAAAGTTTACTTGAAAAAAATCAAGATTTAGGCCTCAAATCAATAGACTTACCACGTTTGCAGTGTTCAACCTTTAAGTTTATATACTTCTAATTCTAATAATAAACATTTTCAGAATCCAAAAATGAAGTCAAGTGGTAAAGGCAATATTTTTTTAATCTTTGAAATGCTGGAAGATCATGTACAGATTTTCCCCCATGTTCATTAAACACTGTTTAACGTGTTTACACCACATCCAAGTGAAGTGATTTCAGTGCTTACACCAAAGGGTGTTTGATTTTGCAGGCATCCAGAACCACTGGCATGTACAGTTTGAGTAACAGGATGTTTCACACTGAAGAAAAAAGCTAAAGCAGGTAAAAGCAAGGCACATCTCCATCCAGAAGCACAGTGTGTGTTGGTAAGGGACTTCTTTACAAGGAGATTAAAAAGGCTGTCACCACCTAGGAATTTCCTGAGCACCTTTGCTAAAAGAATCTGAAACCACTGCAAGATACTGTAAAATAATTACTTTAATCAGTGTTTCTGTATAATTGAAGGACCTGTTTGAAGTGTTTGAAGCTTCCAGACAAATTTCAATGCTTAAAGAATTTCTCAAGGAGCAAACACAGCAGTTTTGAGAGCACAGTTGTAGTTTTTTTTCCCCATTAAAAAAAGATTTGGATACAATGTCAAATGTCCTCCATCAGCTTCTCAGAGCCTAAAGCAGGGAGATGTTCAACACAGCTGTGGCAGAGCTCCAGCAGTGGTAGGAGGAAAGCTTTGTCCTGCCTGCCAAGAATGTCAGGCAGGAGATGGAGAGCAGCGAGCTGAACTTTGCCTTACATAGTGGCTGACAAGGCCAGAGGTCTGCACAGCTTTCATATTTTCATTTGGCTTTACTTGCTTACAGAACTGCTAGCTCTGTGGGAATCCAGGGGGAAAAAAGCTTTCATTGTAAGTAACTAATTCATACCGTGCTAAGCCTGTAGTCAGAGGTCAGCTTTCACTCTGGTACCCAGCTACTACAGAATACTTTTAACATACCTTCTCAAAAAGACTTCCCACACACACCACATATTGCCTGACAGGGTGGATTTATTCATCTCTTAACCTAAAGAGCCCTGATTTGTCAGAAACACACAAGAGAAAACCTCACATGACATGTCCCATATTTGTATTTCACTGGTGAAGTTTTTTAATCTTGCTCATGAACAGCTAAGGGAACATGGGAGCCCCCAAACCTTCAACAGCCATTTTCTTGTTACCTTTACTAAAGGACAACTTATGTATTCTTAGAAGAGTTTTATTTTGTTAAAAATTTTCTTGGTTTGTTGCTATTCTGGTGCCTTGATGTGACATAACACTCATTTTTTCCACTTCATTTTCATAAACCTTTTACCCCTCTAAAATACAAATGAGTGGGCTGGGGCTATTGCAGTAAGGAAGTTTTGGTGGGAATTTGGTTTAAATTACAGAACAGCTTCAAACAAAATACACAGATTTTCCTCTTCACTGTAGTAAAGAGAAACAAGCAACTAAGTTGTCTGGGGTCTGACATTTCATAACATTTTAATGTTCTGCTTTGCAGAGTTACTCTTTATTAGAGATAACTTTGTATAAGGCTCAGTATTTTGTCTTTCCCAAAAATACATTTTGGAGCATGTGTTCTTCTGTTGTTAATTTTTGTTGGTCTTGCCAACATCTAAGTGCTTGAGACTGAGTAGAGCCATGTGTTTGGGATGTTTTTCACCTAGCCAAAAGTCTCTTTTCCCCAGCTCAGTCACTGAATCAATATCTTGTTCTGACTAATGGACGCTTCACATTAGTTCCAGATCATGGACTGAAGCTGCAAAGGCATTTTGGTGCCTGACTCCCACGTGAACAACAGGAATCCCACCCTCCACTGAGACCTGTGCTGATTATTTTTCACCTTTTCAGCGAGCACTGCACTATCAGGTCAGATTCTTTCCACCTCTCATTCTCAGCCCCTCCCTGCAGAGGAAATACCATGAAATGTTTTTCCACAGGAACATGTTTGATTTCACAGATACTGGAAGTTGCCCATACAGGCTCCTTTCCTCTCCATGCCCCAAGGAATGGGGTGAACATGCCAAGGGGCATCAGATTTTTTTACCCTGTTGCCTGAAAACTGTGAAGAAACCAGGAAAGCTGAGTTATGGAACAAGCAGGCTTCTGTAGCAAGGAGGCCAAAGGGTTTTCCCCCAGTGCAACACCAAATCAGGATTCTTCCCAGGGATGGTCCTTCACATGCTATGAGCCAGTGACCACTGAGATGGCAAAGTTAGTAAAACGAATATGGTTCAGAATCGACCCTGCCATGGTTATATTTCATGGATTTCAGGTATCTTTAATTCAAATTAAACATCTAACAAGAATTAAAGTTTGTTAAAGAGTGCCACAGATAATTCTATACAGCAGGAACACCTTTAGTGATCACTTTAGTATCCATTTGACTGAGTTCTCTCACTATATTGTATAACCCAATGTTTTCCCATACTGACTAATGAGTGATGCATTAATGGAATTACTATATAACCACAGATAAAGGAAGAAAGGAAAACCATTACTAAGAAACATGTGATACCATGAGTCTTAAAATACTCTTGAGATAGGTCTGAACTACTTGCTGGCTAAGAAACTGCTGAATCATGCCCTCAGACTCATACCAAAAATAGCATTGCATTTGGCAAAGCACATACAAGCTATTAATGTTCCCTATTGTTCCAACCTGCTGATTAGCTGCTAGTCACAAAGGATGATAAAGCATTCTCTTATCTTTTCTGTCTCCTTAAGAGAATAGCAAATATGTTTTCTCTTACAGTAATTCTCCCTTTCACAATATCAGCTTTTAACAGAAAGTTCCCAAAACCTTTTCAAAGCATTCTGTGAACTCTCTGCATTTAACACACCTCAGAACAGGTGTGCCTTCTTACCTAGAATTGATGGGTAGCAGATGTCACTCATCTCCCAGCTGTGAGACTCCTCCCTGATGAGACTGATTTTTTCAGTACATGATCTGTACGTTATTTCTTAGAACTAAGGGGAGAAAAGAACATTTCTTGGTCATTTAAAGACTGCATTAATATGAGGAAAATTATTCTCTCTGAGATCTAGGAAAAAGTGACTGCTTAATGCCCTTAATGAGGAGGGAAGGGTTTTAAAAAGTTGAGTTGAAAAGCTCCAGCTGGAGTTAATTATGTTCTCTAAGAGGCTTTGTAATTACTGTGTTTCCTGGCCTTCAGCATCACCTAGGTGAAAGGACAGACAAGAGTTGCCTTCTGAGCTTCTCTGTGTGCCTCATCACCTCTCCCTTATTCCTGCTGGCCTGGTGTGACAGAGCCCTAGACTGAAGTCCTGGGTTTATCAGCAGCAAGGGTGCCGTGCAGGCTGCTGGGCTGGACTTGGACACATCTGTTTGAGGTGGCTGGACACCTCTCTTCCAGCAGCACAAGTGCCACCTTGTTTCCTGCTCCTGTGCCAGTGTGCAGGGCCCCTCACTGTGGCCCCTGCTGTCAGCCTCACCCTGGGACTGCTAAGGATAGGGATAGAGATAAGGGAAGGAATAAGTCAGGTAGAGCAGCTTCTCATCAGAAGTGCCAGGGGATAGGCAACGCAAAATTGTAGAGGGCAGAATAAGAAGGGAAGAAATATTTTCTCAGTTTGAGAGTGCTACTTCCCACCTCTCTGGCTGACTTAACCTCTCCACAGTGGCTGACTGCCATCCACGTAGTATCTGATCATTTCAAACATCTTTGTGTTTTTAAGAAAAACAGAAATTGTATTACCCTTTAACCGTCTGCTCTGTTACCTTTACCCAAGAGTTTGGGTATCACATAAAGAAATGTTCTCATGCCTTTTTTAATACAGGAAGGGTAAGAAAAACATCTGTGGTGCCACAGTGACTTGAAGTTGCAGCTCTTGCACTTTATCTGTAACTTACCTAACATTATGTAAATTTTCTTGCAAATAAAATCCGTCTTTGAAAAGCAAAATAATCTCTAAGCAGGAATAGTGGGTGGCCCAGCTCACAATAGTGGGAGGGCAGTTCACTCAGAAAGCAGAGGGTGGTGTTTCCAGAGTTTCCTTTACGGAACTGGATCTTGTGGCAGGCTGGGCACATGGGGTCTGCTGAAGAGACAGGCTGAGTTAATTTGCTGCTTTAGCAAAGCTGCTGTATTCACATGGCATAGGGGGTTATAGGTACTCTGTGCCACATATTTCTGCTATACAGAATGAACCCTCAACACATGATAATCACAGTTAACTTGGTGCTATGTATTTCTCACAAGTTCATGAGTAACTCATTGAACTCTTCAGCACAGCTCTAACTAGGTAATTCCTCTTAGTCTCTGCTTGACAGGGTGCTCTTTCTGCTGAAATCCCCAAACACATTTTGCTTTGTGATCTTAGTCTTTTAGATTTCAACAGCAAGTAACTGAGATGTTCATAATCCAGAAATGGTGATGCCCTGCAGTCACTGAGCCTGAGACACAACCAACCTGTAACAATTAGCTTTCAGTCAGTGTCAGTAGGATGGTACACAACTCTCTCAGACAAGGTGACTTCAGAGGCAGCAGGAGGATCTAGAGGCAATTTACTGCAGGGGACCAAGTGACGCTTCAGAGTAAGGGACCAGGGAAAGATGGGAATGTTCATGGAATAAATTGAAGGTCTGAAGGGTGCAGCGATTTAAATGAGTAAAGGAGAGGTAATCCCATGAAACCAGTAATCCTTAATCTGCAGCATGTCCTGTGTCACACACTCCTGCTGGGCTGCTGCACTTCCTTCTTCCTTTTATCATCCCAGTCTCCCATGCCTCTCTTTTTATCAGTCTTACTTTGCTTCTCTGTGAAACCCAGCCAGAACTGTCTTGCTCACTTCAAACTAATGCTTGTACTTCAGCCTCCAGGACTGGCTTACTTTCCCCATCCTGTTGGTTTGTGATTGTAGCCAAACTTCTGGCATAATTTGTTTAGCATGATGTAACTTAAGAATCACTGAGTCATCCTCAAGCACATCTAATAATGCCTTGTATCACTTCCTCAGGATGGTCTTGAGAAACTGGTCTTTCCCTCTTTATTAACAGTGTTATTCGCAGATGTAAGCAAAGTTAGCTGAATAAAAATGCACTGTAGGAATTAATACAGTACAATTGATACTGACTGAAGGGAGGTACTGAAATGAGATATTCCTCACTATTTTGTTGCTTAAACTTTTACCCAGTAACAGTCTTCACAAGCAGCAATATATAATTACTAAATAATTTTTAATGTATCTAACAAGAAGCAGGAAAGCATACTAATATCCTCCAATTCTGAAGTATTAGCAAAGAGGATTAGATTTTTAATTTTTTGTTACTGATTTTGTCTTTTAATAAAGAGAAATAGAAGACCAAAATGGTAATAATCATTCTCTGACTATGTATTTTTGTTAATTCAGTACAACGTTTGCTTGTTGTCTTCTCCCAATGTGAATGTTCTTGGAATTTGTAATAGTGTACGGAGATCTCCACAGAATTACCTCAAGTTATGCTGAAGTATGATCCCAAGAAATGCTGCACACCTTAAGTGAACTACAGAAATAAACGTTGCTGTAGCCTTGGCCACCATGTTTGACACTAGGTCACAAGAGCAGTCCATGAAAACCACTGAGAACCCTGCTGGGTGCCCCCAGCTGGCTGCCCTCTTTATCCCTCTTTTCTGGTGTTAAATTTGTCACTGAATACAAAGTTATCTTCAGCAAATACGTGACGCACTGGAAATGTACAGACTGAGAAATCAGCACCTATCCTGAGCACACAGGCACAGCTCCATGGTGTGGAGCTCTGTGGATGTGGAGGAATGTGGCGAGGGTTGAGGAGAATGCTGACCTGTGCTTCAAATCCTTTGTGACATTTGAGAGGATTTGCCAGAAAGTGCTGAGGTTACTCACATGATCTTCTAGCACTTCTGTTTCCATGCTCTGACACTGATCTAATCTCTGTCCTCTGGGACCAAGTGGGAAATGCCAACTAGACAGTGGAGGCAACATGAAAAAGAAGTACAAAATCAGCCTGAAGTTACAGCTTTCTGCCAAACATCCAGCTGTCAGCCTTGGTCTCTTCTCTTTGCTCTGTTCCATTTAGCTAAGACAGCATTTAGATTTTATCACAGCTAAAGAGATAGAACAAAACTGTATATTCCTATATAGCCCTGAACTTCAACTGGTAACCTGTACTAAAAATCCAAGTAAATAAGCCATGTTACCATTTCCTTACTGAAAATTTATCCTCTGTTAGCAAAGCAGAACTGGATAAGAATTCATTATTTGTAGAGGGAGAAAATACCTAAGCAATCACCTTAAGAAAAGGAAAATCTCTCTTCTTTTCTAACATGGTTGCCTTTGGTGTGAAACCAAAGACTAAGCTTCCTCAGGTCTGATTTTGCTATTCACAAAGGCTGTTCCTCCTTGTGTCCACACAGTCATAAAAAAAAATAAAGAAAATAGAGGAAACAAACAGTGGGAGAACAGTTTCTTTTCTCTCTTTTGGCTAAGATGAGCCTAATGACACATGTTCAGGGGAAGGACTTGAAGGTGATGAGATGTATTTTGTTCTTTTGTAGCTACTGTGAATTTTGCATGGAGGCGATTGGCATCTGCCAGCATCAGGCACTAATCAGAACAAACAAACAAACAACAAAAAAAAAAGGAAACAAAAAAGCCAAAGCATGACTCTACTTCTTTGACAACTGAAAATCCCTGACAAGGCTATCCTTGGATAGAAAAGACATTAAAATTATAGTTAAAGCTCCTTTATGGATGCAAGAAAAAAATGGTTTTACAGTAAGATATAAGAGAAACATTGTCTTAAAATGAAGTAAATAGAGGCTTCCCAACACATACAAAGTTTCTCAGTATTCCAGAGGGGGAAGAAACTTTTCAAAAGACATTCAGGAGTTGTTCTTATACAAAACCTTTCTCCCTGGAGAAGCATTTAATTTTTTTTATTTTTTTTACATTCCTTTGATGGGCATACACTACCAGAGCTATTTTGTATGTCTCCCTCCAAGAGCTCTTTGTATTCCAAGAGCCTCACTGTGTGCAGGGGCTGTAGGAGAGTTTCATGCCATCCATTCACTCCACAGATACCTTGAGATTATGCTCAAGGTATCTGTGGAGTGAAAATTGTGAAATTTGCAGTGGGTTTGTGCAAAGCAGCCATGTCTGTGCTTGGACAGCCCCTAAGGAAGCTCCACAGCCTGGATGGGCTTCTTGGTGTCTCTTTGGTCCCCAGCTGTGTCACAGTTTGCTCCCATCAGGCATGGCTAAACAATGCCAAGTTCAGTACAGGATGACAGGGAATAGTATATTGCAGTCAAGCAAATAAAGCCAAAACTGTCCCAAAGAATGGATTCTTTATCTTGATTGGTTATCTTTAGAAGATAAATGGACTGCATCACACTTCATACTGTAAACAGTAACTTGGACTGGCCTTACACCAATAGCAGCTGAACAAATATTTCTAACATGGACTTCTCCTCCTCCCTCTTTCCAAGCTGGACAGACCACATATTTGTATAACTCCCTGTCAGCTCTTACATGTGATGTGGCCTGCCAGTGGAAGGAAGCTCACAGAAATTAAGGAATTCACACATGGCATTTACTTTTTCAGCTGCCTGAGAACCAAACTGTGCTTTTCTAGAGGCTAGCCCAAAAAATACACTATCCCAATTCTCCAAGAGCTGCAGCTCTTACCTAAGTCAGCAGGGTATCAACAGCTAAAGGAGCCCAAAGAAGGAGGCTGGACAGGAGATGTACACATCAAATGCTGGCAGGCTCTGCACAGGAATATTATGTGAACATTCTGAGAAACAGTGAAGATTTGCTGTATTAGCGCTTGTGGTAATTGTGAAGTTTTGACAGTACTAAAAAACTACCCTTGAATTCTTGAAAAGTTTCCCAAACATTTTACTAAACCTGCAGAAGTACTTTTAATAGCAAATCCAGAAATTGCTTATAAACTGAAGGCGAACAGTAAGAATAGTCCACTGCCTCAGCAGCAGTACTAGAGGAAACACTGAACTGCAAGAACTGCAGAAATGCATCACATGCAATTGGATAAAAACAGAGCTGGGGAAGAATGGTACCAGCTCTTGAAGATTCAGGACTGGAAACACCACACCTTGCAGAGTTTCAAGTATGCTGTAATCTGACTTGGCTAATGCTCATCTTCTTGAGCAAGATTACTCATTATTTCCATCCTCTTTTACACAGGCAGGTATGGTTAGCACTTCACCTCAGTCTCTAAATGTCCTGAATTATTTCACTCATTTCACAGAATTACCGGGGTAATGGTTGGGTAAGGTTGGGACCCCTAGAAGTCCCTTGGTCCAGCCTCCTTGCTCAAGCAGGGTTCCCCAGAGTGCTTTACTCAGCACTTCCCAGAGCTCTGACTGCAGCTGTTACACTGTTCTGGCTTCTCTTTGGTTATCACTGCTATTCAAGACATATACAAAGGAAAAATTGGATGCAAGTCTCCATTTTTTTCAATTTCAAAGAGAATAGCATCCTGTATGATTCAACTAATGAAGCATGCACGCTACAGATCCCATTTCCATTTATTTTTCACATGTACCTATGTTTTCTCTTTGTTATGCTATAACCTCACTATTACTTTCCACAACTGGGGACGCTGTAGGCATTCCCTACCCAGTATTTGGGGAGTCAGTTGGTTGTGCCTAAATGTAGAGCCTTGCACTGAATTTCATCTTATTTTTTTCTGCACTACTTCATCAGGTTGTTACAGCGTACTGTTGGCAACAGACATACTGACATTTCAGACAGGACATATTTTTACCCACTTTTTTCCAAGGACACAGAACTTACTCAATCACACTGCTCTCTGCCACCTCCTTCACTTCCTGACAAACAGCTTTTGAACCACTTGGTTAATTCCATCCAAATGTGATGAAAGAGAAAGGTCTCAAAGTCTGACTTCAGCAGGTAGGCAGAGCAGAAGCCTGGGACTGTTTGGGTTCCCCAAGGTCTTTGGCAGAGCATAGGCCTGGCAGGTGCTGTTTGTCCTGTCAGCTGGTCCATCCCTCCCCCGGAGCGCTCACGGGCCCCGCGTACACGTGGCAGTGCCCGGGATGGGAGCACGGACCCGCTCTGCTCTGTGTGACTCCCCAGGATGGGAGCAGGGAGCACGGACCCGCTCTGCCATGTGTGACTGCCCAGGACCAGGGTGGGAGCACGGGCCCGCTCTGCTCTGTGGGACTGCCCAGGGTGGGAGCACGGGCCCGCTCTGCTCTGTGTCACTCCCCAGGATGGGAGCACGGACCCGCTCTGCTCTGTGTGACTGCCCATCACCAGGGTGGGAGCACGGACCCGCTCTGCTCTGTGTGACTGCCCAGCACCAGGGTGGGAGCACGGACCCGCTCTGCTCTGTGTGACTGCCCAGCACCAGGGTGGGAGCACGGACCCGCTCTGCTCTGTGTGACTGCCCATCACCAGGGTGGGAGCACGGACCCGCTCTGCTCTGTGTGACTGCCCAGGCCCAGGGTGGGAGCACGGACCCGCTCTGCTCTGTGTGACTGCCCAGGGTGGGAGCACGGACCCGCTCTGCCCTGCCCATAGACCAGGGGAGGGGCAGCGCTGCGGGACCACCTCGCGGAAGGGACAGGATGACACAAGGCAGGGGCAGGAGCTACAGCTACTGCAGCTGGCACGGGCCAGGACACGCAGAGAGAGAAACAAACCCACGCTTCGCTGGTGGTGCTGCTCAAGGCAGGACTCACATCAGACTCGAGTCCGCTGGCACTGGGAATATCTTGTTATATTGTCTCCCTCCCTCCTGACATGAACGATCACTTACCATGAAAAAGTTGGGATATTTTCTGAGCCACTCTTTAACACGTGTTTTGCTGTTGTGGGTGGAGTTTCTTGATCTTAATGGGTTATGCTTAGATATCTACTGTACCTTCTCTTTCCCTTATCAGCCAAACAAAGGGACTCAGAGTTTGTAAATGTAACTAACTTCCCTTCCATGTTATACGAAGGATTAAGAACTCTTACCTCTGCATGTGTGAAAACACATTGCTCCATCACCCTACACCAAGAGTAAAATGCACAGAGTTGCATGCTTCCCTTGTGACCACAAGAGAAATAAAGTTTAACTAGAAAGAAATATTGACCCACACAAGGACAAGCTGAAGTATTTTTAAAAGCATTATTGAGCAGCCTGCACTTTGTCCATACTGCCTGCAAGCCTTTAAGCAAATATCCTTGTTCAGTTTTTTTTGCCTTTCAGAGAAGCAAAATGGTGTCTTTTTAAAAGCAGAAGCTGAAGGCATAGTCTTATTCCAGGAATAAACTACTTTTTATTATACCATGAAGTTAAAGCACCCACAAGCAGAAAAGAAAATGTGTAACTACAGAGGGCAAGACAAAATAGAACTATTACTCTAACACTTACTACTAACTTCTCTAATCCTAAGTACTTGAGAAGGACATGAATGCAGAGTAGAGCACAATATGTTCCTGGAGAATCTGAAAGTAGGCCAGCCTTGAGGCAGACAGACAGGCATTACAACCTCCAGAGTGCTAGATTCAGAAAAGCTACGCCCACTAGTTGCACTCTTCCCTAGCAGAAACAGTCTTTACTCTGATTCCTAGGACATCCACCTAGGAATCCACCTTCTGTTACAGAAGCAAATACAGAAGGGACTGTAGTATTTTAAAATTACTAGATATGAACCTAGTTACTTCTTTGGAATTTCTGAGTTAGATTTCTCAACAAATAAACAAAACAGTTTAAAATGAAGGGTCTGAGTTCACTGTTTTTCATTTAAGAAGATTCAACTTTCATACCCCATTATCAGTGCTCACTTTATGAAAACACTTTTGAAAACAAAGGAAGTTAAATATTTCAGAGAGGAATACAATACAGAATATAGAATATACTTTGCCCTCCACAGGCAGGGCTGACATCTCAACTACCTGGTAAGCCAAGTAGTGCAACAAGCAAACAGTGGTAGGTATCTCCAATCATTTTACCTTTGGTTGCTGAGCAGTGAATTCCTCAGGGGCTTAAAAACCACAGAACTTGGCAAAATGTTTACAACTGAGTGGGAAAAAAAAAAAAAAACAACACAAAAAAAAGCAGTGAAACCATCAAATAGTAAATTGTGAAGGGACTTATAAACTACATTCTTTACCTATTAACTACACAATATCATTCACAAATATTTTTCTCTGTACTTTCATATTTACATGGGTGGATATGTATGCCTACATTTTCAAATCAGTATTCTAACACTTGTCAAAATTTTAAGTGGCAGTGAAGAAGGCAAACAACCATAGAGGTCTGTTTCTAGGAAGATCTTAGTTCAAAGAGGAATGAGTTCAGAGAGCTCCTAGTGAACCAATGCAACATCCTTGTAAAGGTCAATCCTTTGTGCATACATATCCTAAATACACAAAGCCAGAAGCAGTCCTATAGGAAACATTCTGGTTTTAGTATTCAAAAGTACTTGACTACTAAACTTTGACCACACCTATCCCCAGAGCTCTCACCTATAGGTTGCTGCTACAGAAGGCCATCATCCCAAGTTCAGTATGGTAAAGATACATGGCAAAGTAAAATAATTTGCTTTCTGTTGCTCAGCAGGCCAAGACACAAAACTGTTCTATTGCCAAATGCAAGATCCAGGCTGAGGTTGCAAGAACTTCATCTATTAACTTAGCACTGTGGATGGTAAATAAAAATCAATTCACCAAAGAGTAACAAGATAATTGAAAGATTCTGACATTTGTTATTTGCTTCCTCCTCAATACTCTTTGTTTGTGCTTCATGGCAGTTTCAGCCCATCACACAAAAAAAGCTTTCTACAAATGATCCATATTAAGTGTAGCATACCCAGATACCCACAAACTGAAAAATACAAGACAAATAAGTTTTTATGCAAATTTATTAATTAGCTTTAACAACAGTAATACATAAATCAATACTATGTCCAGCATAAGGTTGTATAATAAAATATTCTGGTAAGATTGATTTCTAGCGCGTACATTTTTAAGGGCAGTTTTCATCCAATTTGGACATTTTTTAAAAAAAAATAAATAAATACAAGGCCAAAAATGCTTACTTAATGAAAGTCCTGCTAAGTAAGACTTCAGGCTCCACACTGCTTCAAAGCACTACTGAGTACAGGTGTGTGCACACATCTTGGACTCACACACAAACAGGCTGTGCTCAAGCAGCATACATTTTTTTGACATCCAATGCAGACCAATACACACAAGTTTTCTAATTTAAGCCTCCTTGTTCCTCTTCAAACTAGCATTCACTTTTCTGTTTTAGGATTGTCTTGCCTTCCAGCTGTGATGTGCACATATGAATCCTAACCACATCATGTTTACCAAATTCAAAGCTCCAGTCCTCTCCTAATAGTACTGCACTATCTAGTGGAACTATTTATGAAACAAATTGCTGCTCAAATTAAACAAGACTAAATTGTTCTTGGAGAAAGGGCAAAAAAAAAAAAAAAGCCTTCGGAAACAGGCAGGAACATGGCATGCTCCCAGCTCTATCATGTTTTTGGAGCTTTCTAGACTTGAGAAATACATCCTCTCTGGGATGGCTGGTGCTTAGTGCTACAGCATTACATTTGAGGCACCCTGGGTTCTGTGCACTGCAGACAGCACAAAAAAAAAAGCTGCATTTTCAGCTTTGTTTCCCTGATGGCCAATGAGTCCAAGGTATACAGTGGCATTCAGATGTTTTTCAAAGTGCAGTGTAGAGGCATTCACTGACATTTGGACTACATTTATTTATATTTAACAAAATTAAAATCTGGTCCCAATTTAAATTATATACACATGAGAAAATATATTTGGCAAATCAGAGCTATTTTAGTTACAAGTGTAATTATCATATACCACATAAAGCTATCCTTTGGACATATTTACTCTACAAATCTAGATAAGCTTGTTTTATTTGTCTTCTGACAAATTCTGCTGATGGCAAAATTCCCTTAAGTTACACTCAGGATTGAGTCACAAATTTTAAACCTACTCTAAATTACATATTTTACTTTATTATATCAAAACAAAACCCAAATGCTTGGTCAAAGTATAAACACTTATAAACCTAGTGAAAACATCCCTGAGAAGCTTTCAGCAACATAGAGTAATTATTAGGTTTGGTCCATTAGAGGAGAAAAATCATTACATCCAGTTATTGAAAACTATGGGCTACAAGTGCATTGGTTTTATACTGGATTCCCAGTCATTCCATTTCACACCTCTTACAAAACACTGTATCTGAGACTAAAGCCACTAGAGGTTCTTTACATACTTTGATGGATAATGTAATTGTTACAAAATTTGTGATGACTGGCCTTGATTCAGCCCTGGTGTAACGCCTTTAATTTCAATGGAGTTCACACACTTACATTCCAGGGTTGAGTCTGGCAACATACATGACTGTCAAGGACAGAACCTAAAATTAAAAAAACCCTTAAAAGTTACAGAGGATACTTTTGACAAGTTGCTGACATTATGTTTTCACATACTACTTATTCTGCAAACAAATATTTTACCAGTAATTAAATTTAGAAGTCAGACTGCCAAGCCATAAGAAAACTCAGAACACCACCAGGTTCAACTCTACTGAGAAAGCAAAGTGCATAGCTTCCACAAAAGTGCACATTGGGTTAATGACTATGGAAATACTGTGTTAGTTCACATGCAGGGTAAAAAAAACCCAACAAAACTAACAAAAAAAATGCAAGAACTTATTGAACAGAGGGGATGTATCACTTTCATTGCTCTGAAGTTGCTTTTGAGGGCCTCTCAATCCATCATCTCATTGGTTTAGCAGTATTTTAGAACAAAGTCAAAATTCACATACACATCAGATAAATGCAAGTAATCCACCTTTTGCATGAAATATTAAGTATTTCTAAATGCAATTGTTTTCAGAAACCCCATTAAAGCCTGATATATTGGAAAATTAACTAAAGCTGCTTGTACTCTGAGGCAAAAACTAAGTTAGCACTAGAATTTATCTTTCTGTACCAGTACTCCTGACCTTAGCACTTTCTGCTACATTAAACCCGAGCAAACCTGCCATTTGCAATTTAAAAGCCATGCTTTGTAATAGTACATCAATAGCTTCTGCTAAATGAGGCTGTTTTACTCTAAGAAGTGCAACAAAAGTGTAATACAATATCTTGTACCTAACAGTATTCTAATTTGTAAGGAAACATGCAAAAAACCTGCAAAGGTGTTTCCATAAAGTTAAACCAAAACATAAAATACTATAAAGGTTTTGGGGAAAAAAAGTCTGTTTATTAGAAGAATCCAAAAAGGATCATAGAATATTGTGAGTTTGGTGGTCCTTGTGGGTCCCCTCTAAGTCCAATGTTTAGAGAGGATGTTTATACCAGTTTAAGAATAAAGGTGAGCAGAACTGTTCATAGTAAAGGAATATTGGAGAAAAACTCCAAACAATCAAATACTGTATAAAAAGTGATTCTGAAGTAACTAAAAAGAAGGTCAAGACTACATTTTACTCAATGGACACAAGAATTGTTCAAAATACATGGTAAATTGAGTATGTATAACCACTTAACCACACTGTGGGGGCCACCCATGGAACTTGAACAGTATTTTTTGTGATCAAACACCAGACTAGTGGGGAACCTTTGATACTGCAGCTGTCAAGAACCATCCCGGCTATACTCTGCCAAACAGGAAACATTTACAGGGTCACTACAAGATGAATTTTGTCTCATGGGCTTCCCCAAAGAGCTAAGTTATGCATTCAACTCTAGAGAAACACCTCAAACAGGGTCATAAAAGGAAGTATATGTGCTTAACCATGGTATTTGTGAAGCAAAGTTAGTAAAGAGAAGTGGATCCTTTCAGACAGTAGATGTATTACCAGGTGGTGAACTGTCAGGGGCTGCTTTGGGATCAGGAGTGTGACAAACAAAAAGTTGTTTTCCCAAGCTTTTTTGGGCAAATCTGAAGTACATTATGTGGCCCATTGCAACAAAAGACACAGAAATAAGCACCAATAAGCCAAAAGCTTCAGGGTTTGGGGCCAAGATGACCATGATGAAGTGCAGCAAGTCAAGAAGATAATTCATGGAGTTTTGGACACCGTTTATGATGCCTCTTTCAGATTCTATGACGTTTTCTTGGAGTAACTGTGTGACAGTCAAATCAAAGGACCAAAGGCCTATGGAGAGAGAAAACAGTTATCCATACTGCTGGGCTTCCCATGGCAAACACATCACTGGCATAATTCAATTCATCCTTCCAGGCACTCACTTCTACCAAAAATGCACAGCACAAGACATCCATTTGTTGACTAGAACTCATTTCACACTCACAGTCAAGAGCAATTTACATTCCTTTTACAAAAAATTTCACTAAACAATACATAAATTAACTTGACACATGAAGTTGCCCATCACATCCTATTTCATCATGACTATTGAGCCAATGTTTTACTCATCCTTTCCTTGTTTAAATAGCTGGCTTACAGCAATTTAGAGTGTATTCATGCTAGGTGCAATCACTAAAGTTCTGCACAAAAAACCACCAAACATCTTTTAAACTATGCAGAATACACAATAATTTCAGATGTGTGACATTGACTTCCATACTGGTTTAGTCTATTCATGACTCAGCTTTAAAAGCTTATCTTGCAAAAAAACTTAAATACATGTGAATTAAGTATTTTATTCCTCCAGAATTCAGCAAAAACTGCAGAAATTAAAGATAATGATTCTACAGATGACCACTGCTGTTCATTACATTTCTATATTTGACTGCCTATTCTGTTGACAGATACTAATATTATGCTAACCAACAATACCTCAAAAACTTAAGCTGTCATCCAAATCAAAGCTTCCCTTCTAAACACCAAGACAATTTAAATAAATTGATTAATTTAGTAAACTCTGAAATGTGAAGGTTTTCACAGCAGATGTGTTTGGTGCTGTTTCCTAGTAACAAGTGGTTTCACTTGGTTGGGTTGTGAACAAAAATAATTTAGAGATAAGCTTTCCAAAAAATACATTATAATCATCTCCAAATGTGGTAACTTTTCTCCATTAGTGACATAAAATATACATGGAGTTAGCACTGCAGTCTTTGTACTAGTGATATTATTGCAGGATGATTTCATTTTTATGTGAAGTACAATCAACTAGCCCCAGAAACAAGATATAACATTCCAGTTATTGCCTCTACTGCTAAAATCAATTGTATTTAATTGACAGGCACAGTAACTAATTTTTTTAGACTTAAAAGCAGATATTAAACCAAATTGTAATAGAGATGTAATACTTACCAACTCTAGCAGCAATGACTCCTGCAAACAGGAGACTAACAGAGATTAAAGGCACGGGCTCAGGACTCATCTCTGGGTCACTGTTAGCAGGAGCAATAGACCCGTTTAACAAGTTGGGCATTCCAGTTGCAAAAATCATTTCAGGTTCTGGAGATGCTATAGTAGGCAATGGCTCATTTTCAAACAGCCTGGCACTGATGTCAGCAAATGGAGAAACAGTCAAATCCATAGGACTTCCAGGCATAAACACAGAGATGGCACATAAGATCAGACAAGCAAACTGAGCAACTCCAGAAATAAGGCCCGTGCGAATGAGGCCACATTTGCGCCGAAGCCAAGTGAAAGCTACTGTTCCCAGGATTCCAGTGACTGCTGAGGCACCCATGAGGAGGCTTAGCACGGAGCCACTCAGTCCCTGAGTGTATGCATAGCCTGTAGTGATACAATCGAATCCCAGGACAGTCATATAGAGAAATGCAAGGCCCATGCCCGCAAGGAACACTGGCTGGTTGTAGTACGCAACCCATCCGTCCCGGAAGGTTATGAAAGGTTCGGCAATCCGGGCAGCGCAGCCGACTTCCTTCTCCTGCTGGGGCTCAAAGCCAACTACATCTTTCTCAATAATTAACTGCACTCCTTCAGCAGGCTTCATGTCACTCTCTGTAAACAGAAATGCAGCTGTCAGATACACTCCTGCCTGCAAAATCACGGTGTAAAGCAACAGATGACTGTTTGCCATAAGCTCGCTACTGCAGACGTGCATCAGTCAAACTCCACTGCCAAGCTCTCTTAATTACCTAAATTAAAAGCACTTAAAGCACTCTTAAATCCTACCTGGGGAGTAAGATCAAGTAAAGTTTATCCCTATCAGTTTAATTAATTAAACAGTGATAGGAAAAAGCACTGCCTGCTTCTAGACTTGTGACTGAATGCTCCAGCTCCACAGAGAAATTATTTGCTTAACGAATGCTAGCGTCAGTTGGCATTTTAATACAGCTTTGTATGCTTAAAAGCACTGACTGAAAAAAGGGCATACTTAAACATCTGTCAGTATCTCATGTCAAGGCTGAAGCCTGTCCAGAGTCAAAAGCTTTCAAAGCTTGACTTAGAGAAACCCCAAACAAACCAAAAACCTATGCATTTGTACAAGTCCATTTGTACTGCAATAAAGGAAAAAGGCACTTCCACTGATCATAAACAAACATCCAAAAATCACAGCGCCATTTACTCTAGTAAGGAGGATAGAAATTCCACAAATGTCTGGGTGCCTGAGCAGTGCTTTTACACTATTAAGTTCCGAACTAACTCCACATACAGCAAGTGAGACGCATGAAGCACTTCAGCAACTTTTAAAAGCAGAAGTCTTCTAACAACATCAGAACACTGCAACAGCAAAGATTAGTAAGTGTTTCCTACATATTGACATTGGCTAAATGCTTCATTCCTCAGAAGGATTTCAGAGCCGGTTCCAAAGCTGGGGAGCATTCTACACTCTCTTGTTCTCCAATACCCAACTGCCATCAGCCTGGTCCAACAGCTCACTGGAACAGCTGTTACCACCATGGATCTGATGGCTGGGAGGATAGATCTCTTCAGTAGTTTTAACAGCAGCTTTCTAACACCATATATTGAGACAAGATTGTTTGTTAGCATTTAAACAAAACCCAGGAATTCTTCATATTTCAAAAAAACCCTAAAATACCCAATAACAAAATCCAAACAAAACCCCATCACCTATATTACAGCTGGGGGGCCATAACATGAGCTTTCGGTAGTATTCATATACTACTACCTTAAAAATGGGGAAACACTTGAGCTTAGTATTTCAGCAGCTGACATTTCTACTACTTCACAATAAAACGTCTGCTTCTGAATTTAAATTTCTGATACTGAGTCTATCTAAAGTCACTTTAATATTAATTTTAGTGTTACTTATAGTAATAGCCACAGTCATCTACATTGCAAATCCCACTTGTACTGCTTGGCCAAGGAAGCAGAGCTGAGGGCCAAAAGTGTTTATTTTTTTCTCCACCATTTCCTGGAGCATGTAAAAATCATACCATCATGCCAGAATAGAAGTATGACCATCTATTCTAGAATCTCCTGAAAGCCTGTTAGTACTGTGTGTAAGCAGAGATGAGTTAGCAAGGAGTAGTCTTACAGAGGCTGTAGACACTACAGAGCCAAGGGCCTAGTCCAGCTTATCAGCTATAGTATAGATGGACAGGAGTATTCCTGATGATCAGCCTGAAGTTACAAGACAGACTTACTCTAAGGGTTAACAAAGAGAAGACAATTCATTGTTTGTCTGCATTTTATGGAATTCCTCAAAAAGCTGCACAAAGTGGTGTTGCTTAGATTAGAGTCTCTGGTATCTATACCCCAAACCTGAAATCTGCAAGCTAGGAGTAGAAAGCTATTTAGCCTCAAAGCAGTGCCTGTGGAAGACAAAAGTCAACATTTGGCTTGACTGATGCAATGAACATGCAGTGAATTTGAACAGTTACATTTATGTGTTTTCAATACCTTTCTTTACATTCAGCTGTTTCAGTTCCGATGCTTCCACTTTTGCAGATTTGTGAGCCAGAGTAGGGGTTTTCTGATAAACCTTCCAGAGCAGCAGATATTCCACACACATTGACATCAGATTCCAGCCAGAAATGAATCCACAGCCAATCATGGGGGAGCCAAATGTCATTATCTGACCAACAGCCATTGGGGCCAAGATATTGGTCAGCTGATCAATTCTTCTTATTGTGGCATTCATATCTGTCAGAAATTATTTGATGATGAAATTACTGGTGAACACTTACAGTGAAATATTCATTGACATAATTGAATTGCACATGTATGAAGGTAAAGCTACAAGTCTTGCTCCAATTGCAACTGGTTCCAGAATGAACTAGAGGGACCTTCAGACTGTTTCAATATTTAAGTTCACTGCAATCAACCAAGGTGTTTGTAAGCCAAAACCCTACTCCTGCCAGTTTTGGCTGCATAAGGTCTCCCAGGTTTAGCATGCTGGGTTTACAGTGGCAGCATAGTCCTGTTCATCGTGAGATCAGGTAAAACTGCTCATCATGAGATCACTTTTACACAGCACTGATACTGTGGACTCTGAGCTCTAGCCCTGTAACACTCAAAGCTACAGCTTCAGGAATCTCAGAAGGTGGAAATGTTTCTTGGGAAGATCATAATCTATCTCCCAGCATTGGAACACGTATTTCTTAGCCTCCTCCATTCACTTCTAATAACTGGTGGCCAAAGAACCACTGTGATAGCAGCAGAACTTTGAAATGGCTTTTACATTTCCTTGTGAAGTCACATTGGTTGATGGCAGCTGTAGGCATCCTTAGATCTTACTGAGCAAAGTCCTCACTCCTTTCTGGTCCTTTGATGTTTACAGTCAAAACAAGCAACCCATTCTCAGCACAAATGCATCTTTCATTCGCTGCTAGGGAATGCCTCACCCTCAATCTTATCTACTTTACTGTCATTAAACCATCTGGGTTCCTGTAAGCTTCCAATTAATAGTGCCATTCTTCCACTCCTACAAATTGCTAGGCAGTGGTTTCACACATGAGGCCCTTTTAGAGTCCTACTGTAAAACTAGAGCTTGTGAAGGCCAAGTGAAATTCTACATCAGTATGAAACTGCTTTATTGAATCTGTAGAGAATTAGTCCTCAAAGAAACATTTGGATTACTCAATTTCAAAGTCAATTCAAAGTTAACCTAGTTAACCCTCAGCCAAATAGTTAAGGGAGATACTTGCATAATATTTGGCTTTAAAAATTCCAACAACTAACCTTTTTTTGGGTTGAGCTATAATTCCACTCAGAAAAGGTACAAAGAATGAGTAGGAAAACTAATCAAGGGCAACAAAGGAGAAGTTAATTTTTTATTTCCCTATTCCACTGACTTGTATAACTAAGATGTTTTTTTGAGGAGAGGAAACAATGCAAAGATGGACAACAGTATTTGCTGCAAAGTCAGTGTCAGCACTTAACGTGTAAAAAAAAAAATTAAGAAGTTTCAATAGTCTCCAGGTCACAGCATGGTTACACCGAAAACAAGCCTGTTCAGCCTGGAAGGGATGCTTCAGATAAATCTGTTGAACAAAGCTGCTTAATCCAGTGGTTTTTATTCTCAATCAAGTCATAAGAGAAGTCATAAGAAAGCTCTTGCCTGATTTCTCAGTACAAATTGTAAGTGGTCATACAATTGTGCCTGAGCTCATGAAGCAGTCAAGAGGCAGGACTGACTCCCAGGCAGCAGCACTCTGCAGGTGTGGTCTGTACTTTATCTCCTGTGTCTATGTGGGACAGGGAGGGGGGAGATGATTTGCTGAGTAAGATCTGACACAAAGTTTTAATAGTTCTCATTAACCTAAGACTTTTACAGATAGCTGCTATTTTTCTACCTGTGATTCACATGTGTAAAGAAAGTTCACCTGTATTGCTACTCTACAAAAGGCATGACCTAGAAAGGCACTGCAAGGTCAAAATAAATGATTGAGGACAATTTGTAGACTGGGAAATAAAAGTATGACACTTAATGCATCTAAGAATTAGCCTTTCCTGGATGAAATGGGTAAATAACATTCGCTCATTGGAGATAAACATCAAGTAAAAATATGGAATACAGGATTGAAATTTCCAAAAGGACTCTGAACTTCATGGGCAATTCAGGCAGCTTTATACAAAATTAGAGCCCAGAAGCTGAAATGCTGTCTAAGCCTGAAGGTATCTCAACTATAGAGGTGAGCTATAGAGGTCTGGGTAATGTTAAACTGCTCTGTGCCTTGTTTGCAGTTCAGTATCAGTTCCTCTATCTGAGAGGGCTTAAGTCCCCTTATGGGGTTCATTCAGAGCCCATACAGCCTGACCAAACTCATGACAAAGAATGCTGCTTCCCACACTCTGTTACAATCAGAGGAGCAGCACAGCCAAAGACTGTTATACACCCTTAGGTGTAACTTGCCTCGTGCATCCTCAGTGGGAGTCCCAATCTCTCACATCCAAGAAGTCTCATGACTACCAAGCCGCAATAGGATATAAATGGAAATTAATTCTCTCTCCTTGTAGTACCAATGCCACTGTCCAAGTGCAGAGCACAGAGGGAGAAGAAAAAACATAATCTTTTGCCTAGGAAGTATTTTGTCTGTAGTCTATGCTCAAAAGTACCCACTGTCAAAGGAAAGCAGAGCTTCCAATTCCAACAGAAGGAAAGCTCATAGCTCTGAGTTAGACATCTAATGCTAGAGAAATGCAATGTTTCAAATGTGCCTGTATGCACAGTATTACCTAGTGGCAATTTCCTAATATACCCACTTAACTGTTCTGGACTCCATTCTCATGCATCTTTCTTTGATCCCTATGAGAGGAGCCCAGTTACGCAAGAGTTCTCTCCGTTTCATTCCAGGGACCTAAAAATAAAGTATTGCAACACTTGGCTTGTTCAGCAAGACTAGTTTTCCTAACAGAGCTGCAGCAGGACTAAGAGGAGGGCAAAACAAGTTTGGGGATGCCTAACTGAATTGTAATCACAACAGTAATTTGTGATCTCAGCAGCTGTAGTCCAGAGCAAGGAAGAGCAAAACAAAGGCTGCCATTTTACTTGACGTTTTCTCATAATATCTGGAATTCAAAGATGCACTGATCTCTGTAAAACTCTAGTCTTAAAACAAAAATAAAATCAAGCTTGGAAAGTAAGACATGCAAGGTATTATAAAGGCAATATATTTCACCTGCCAGTTTGCTTCTGTCTTCCCCTGCAACCACAACAATCCAGTCCCTCTGAATTGTGATCGCTGTGGCAGTGCTGGCCAAATTGGCAATATTTGCTATTGTGATAACCAGGATATAGCACAATGTCTAGAGAGATGAGGGGAAAGAGTTATAATGTGAGAAAACTGATAGACATCTCCACTTTCTACACAAGCAGAAAAGACTTCTATATTTGATTCCATACATTTCAGCATTATTCTTCACAAAACAAGATCAAGTCTACAATTCCTGGCAGAAAACAATCATCATCTCTATTTACCTAACAAGTGCAGTTCATTTGCCAGTTTTGGCTCCCAGAAACGTCTGTACAGATTAAAGAATTAAAGATGAAGATAAAAATTTATCCATCTCCCATGCCTCCCAAAGTTTCTTCACAAATTAATTTCTTATTAACAAGTTGAAGCACTCACAAGAAGCCATCCGTGGTATAATGTCAAGAGCTGTGTCTTAAACAAGAAGATAATCATCAGGATAACACCACACAGGATGACAGATGAATTCTGCACAATCAAGGATGTCTGAGCCACTGTTTTAAACCAAACAGAGAGCAACAGTTATGAAGATAAGAATGAGCTAACCATAGCTTTAAGGTGGACATAATTAAGGAACACACAGATTTATTAAATATCCTTGTTTCCCTACTCTCCCCCAAAACATAAGTGGCAAAAGTATACTTTACAGTAAATTCTGAGTCTTCCATTGTCTTAGAGAAACAAACTAATGTCTAATGTAACATTGTAGCTCTTGATTTGCACTCAGAGTAGGTCTTCTCTCAATCTAAGTCCCTGTTTAAATGTTGACAGTATGTTTCAAGTAGCAAAAACCTAGCTCAAGCCTCTAAAATTCATCTCCAACCTACCATGGAAGGAATACTATTTTGAAAATTTTTGGAAAGTAAAAATCCATTTGAAGAACTTGATCCCATTTTATTTTTAAAACAGACTAGGGCATATATACAATATGCTTAATACAAATGCAGTATGTTTAAACTTAAGTGAAACGTTTTTGTATCCAGACAAAAGACAACAAAAATACAAGTGTATGTTAATGTTTTATGTAAACAGGATTTGGTTTGTAGGCCTTAAAGTTACACAGTTTTTACCTTCAGTGTTTCCATACACATCACAGGGGTTTTTAGCCTGAGTAACAAACACATCATCACTTAAAACTGTTTTCCTCTTGCCTTTGAGTATCTCTGTATAACCATCACCACTCTGAGACCATCTGCCCTTCTTAGAAGAGATGAGCAAGCCCCATTCTCATATTGGGCTCTGTCAGCTTCACCTTTTTAACATGAATTTGGAAGGTAAATAACCTGCTCTAGGCATCTAACCTTTGAGCCTGGAGTTCTTGTCCACCCAGTCTCCAATAAGGGCTCCCAGGAGAAGCACTGATCCCGCCACGACCAGGCCATAGACCGCAGTCAGGAGCAAGCTGTTTCCATAAAGTTCAACCAGGAACACAGACACAGCAAAATGCCACATACGATCTCCCTTAAGAGTAGAGAACATACACAACATTACTGGTTGCTCTTTAGAGGTACACAGGTTCACTATTTTACTAAAGCTCTGTCAAAAGTCTGGACTAAAATAGAGGTTTGTCACATGTACAGAGGTGGTGAGGGGTTTTTGTGGTTGTTGGTTTCTTAGGAGGTTCATTGATTGATACATCCTGTCACCATTGATTTTATCCCAGTGTCATTAAGATCATCTATCCTAATCAAGTGGATCATTACAGTTTGTAATACCACAAATCCAAAAATCCAAGATATTTTCTATTAGTATATTACTGGACAAAGTCTGTCACCAGCCACATCCAACAAGCTTCAAAAAGCTTACACAAATTCCCCGGCACAGATCAAATATTAACAACAGATTTACCATCACTACTTAAATAACTTTTCAAGGCAGCAGCTTGCTCTTAGATGATCAAAGCTTAACTGCAGCTTTACAACACAAGAGTGAGTCAAGTGGAAACAAGCCATCATACAATTCTGGACAGATATAGGTAAATGTTAACTGAAGTTTCTAAAAATCAATGGACTTCAGCTGTTTTTAGTGTTCAGCACTGGCATATTACTCAGAGGAGTTAGAACAGGATATCTCATTTAACCTGCTGTAAACTCACTGCTGTTCAGCCTATTGCTAATTTAACCTAGTGCTTAAAATAAAACACATTCACGTCCTGATAACCACTTGCTACAGGTACAAAAAGGATGCCCAAATTGTTAAACACATCCAAGTGAAGTCATTTTCATTCTATTCAAAACATGCTTAGGTTTGCTAATAAATACATGGAGGTTTTTTTGTCACATCTCACTTAACTTTTGAACATATTGCAGCATTACATGACAGAAAATCCTTTCTGTAATCAGTAAAAAACCCAGATGAATAGAAATCATTCATACCACTCTGGGGCACACAGGTTGTTTAATAAGGGTCCCTAACATTAGTCTCCTACAAACCAAACATGAAACTGTTTTCTTCTGTTGCCTTATCTTAAGCAAATAGTTGCTATGTGATACAGCAAAGAGTACAAATTTCTAAGGACCTCAAATATTCAGAAGGGCTGGAGGAGGTGTAACATAAAAGAACTTTTAAAAATAAAAGCCAGCCACATCTAACTTACCATGTAACACAGCAATCAAAAGCTACAAAAAAACCATACTATTTGGAGGGTCAAAATAACTGCAAAGTGTGATTAGCCCTCAGTATATTATAGACACAAAAAGCACTTGCCTTTTAATGTTATTTGAGTTCACTGGAGTTTTCTGCAAACATTGTAACATGTAAACTTTGATACTTGTTTCCTTAAACACAGGCTGCAAAAAACTATACTCCAATCACGGAAAGAAAAAGTCCATGTTTTCGAATAAAAACCCCAGGGTATTTTGCAACTTTTTTTAACTAAATCCAATGACAAATGCTACTATAAGCATGATCATCTTGTGTCTCCTCTTATATATCATAAACAATTTTTCACTTAAGAGACACCTAAAGCCTTCTATAAATCTGTTCCACTTACATTCTGAGGTTAGTTAGTAGAAATATATATAAAATATCCCAGCAATGAATCCACAGGCATATAATTTCCTGATTCCAGCTTTCACTTAATATGACCTGAGATGCTACTTTATAAAATTTGACTTAAAATACCTGCAGGTGAATTAACCCAGATAACTGTTTATTGAGCTAGAAAAATTATCTGAAAAATACTTTTATATTAAGTTTGGGTTTTTTCTTTATGCACAGATGTTTCAGTTACTGGAGTGTGACAAAATGAAGGCATTTTTTGAAAAAAACCTATGCATATGCAAGTCAGTGCCAGTCACTACTGTTGGAGTGAAAAACTGAATCGCACTTCAAACTCATGAAAAGGTTCCTCTGACTCCAAAGATATCATGGTTTTGCTGTACACTTATCTGAGAGCCTGTGAACATTGTTCAACTGGATCCAACACATTTACCCAGAGTATTTTGATCAGGTCAACCCACAGAGAAAATTTTTGGGGAAACCACAGCTGTTACAACCAGAAAGTATGATTTCCTTTCAAGAATTAAAAATCAAAGAATAGATAAAGGAGAAGAACAATATTAGTGAGTCGCAGAGCTTTGTAGCAGGTATGTCATTTCAAGCTAAGAGCTACTGAAATCTGAACAACAAATATTGTTTTCAGAAACAGGCAGATCCTTGATTACATACACTTAGTCCCACTTTAAAATGTCTCAAAATGTAGTGTTTTGAACACTTGTAAATAGCTACAGCTGTTCAGTATCACTATCCTTTTAAAGACAGCTCCTCCCCTTCTGTAATTATAACTGCCCTTATAATTACCTTATACTGAATGTATACAATCCATGTCAGAACTGAAGCCAACAAGGTGAGGAATAGCCAGGCTACCACCTACTGACAGCCTCCTGAGGAGCACAGATAAGGCTGGGAAGTTGCAATCAGCTGAACTCCTGGCAAACATTAGACCCGACACCAACAAGGTGAAGCCAGTTCCATGCTGCTCCCTCTTTATTGCTGAGGATACACAGCAACAGCATAAGGTCTGAGACTCCAGTGCAGCATTGCTGGCCAGACTATTAAGATCCCTGAGGCCAGGCACACATTCAAATACTTGACTGAGCAAGGGCCCAACAGAGTCTAGACTTTGTTGAAGTCTGAACATTTCTGGAGATGTGACATGTTTAATAATTTACAGCTTCTCTTGGCATTTGGGAATGGCATAGTAACACAAACTTAATCAGCTCTCAATTACAGCAAAACCCCATTTCTCTTGGGTTTTGTGTTGTATACAGAGCCATTCTAAAACAAAGATGATCTACTACTTCGTGCTCCGAAGATTCAGGTATTCTGCTTCTGGTAGCAAAAACCTGCACATTACAGGAACACCAAAGCTTAGGAGATACAAAAGGTGAAGTCCCACACTCAGTTCTGTCAAAATAAGCTAATGCAGAATAACTTCTGTTATTTGAGCAGATTTGGTTGCGGTTTTTTTTGAGTCAAGCTTTTCAGCACAAAACCCAACAGGACCTGACCAGGTTACATGAATATTGCTAAAGACACATCCTGTAGTCTATCTAACTCTGCTTTGCCACCTTCAGTCAGGGACTCAGAACAAGCCCCCCACAGAGCTGTGAAGCACTCACTGGTCAGAGAGGAGTAAGCAGGGCTGGCCAAATTGCCAGTGAGGCACGTTGTGGGCATGACTGACAAAAACTGCAGCAGGCAATAAGCCCTGACCTCTGAAGGAGCAGTTTGGCTTGCTGCTTTTTAATACTAAAAACTGCCATAATATTGCATTTGTTTAAACAAACATTTGATACCACTCAAAGACTTCTTTCATTAAGAGAAACATCAGTACGACCTTTCAGGTTAGCGAAAGCAAGAAGCCCCGGAGTCAGGCATGAGCTGTTGTAACTGGAGATCAGCCATTCGTTCAACACATACATCAAACCAACCCCAATGTTCCAACACACAGAACACAGAAAGTGGGGGGAAACCTTCCATTTATTTTTGAACCAAGCCATTGTATGGAGACTTAAGATTGTGCTAAAATACACACATATTCTTAATTTTATTCTGTGGAACAGAATCAGACTGTCTATTTTTAGTGCATATCTTAAGGTAGCTTCTTTTTAGTATTCTTTAAGTGAGTAAATCTGGTATAGTAAGTTATATTAGCACAGAAGGAAATCATTTCAGGAGGCAAGTGATTTTACAGAGGACAACACCCGATGCTGTCAACAAGTTAGCTAGTGAGTGGTAGTACTGAGTTCATTGTAAACACTGAGCATTTCCCATTAGTAAATATGAGTCCTTTATATAAAATGCTGCAATGGGCTGTCTCTCATTCTGCTCCTCTATAAGGAGTCTCACTGGGTCTATAGTTATTAAAAAACATTAAAAAGTCAGAACCAGTCCCACCAAAAATTTGGGACTTTTGGGACTGCACTACTCTGCACTAAAACTAAACCTACTGCAACATATCTTGTAAAGATTTTGAACTCTTAACAGCAAGGTGTTGTAACAAGACCTCTACGGTGGTGTGCTAATTTGTAAAGATTTTTGCAAAGCATCAATAAAGCTCAGGTAAATCATAGCCAGATTAATAAAATCCTACTTCTACCAGGCCAGTATTTTACTTACCCAAGTGGACAGTGCATGTCCAAGATAAAGAAGAAACTTTGCAGACGTAAAATAGGCAATCACAGATCCTAAATGAGAAATAAGAAACAGATGCTAAAGCAAATGCGGCCACATCCACCGCATTTCGGTACAGCAGGCACAGCTCGCGGCCGTGGACACCGTTCTGAGAGCGGAGGCGCCACCGGGACACGGCGCGATTTGGTGCCCCCCACCCGCGGGCAGCCCCGCCCGGTCACCCGCGCCCGCTCCGCGCCCGGGAGCCGCTCGGGAGGCGGCCCGTCCGCACTGACCGCCGCGCCGCCGGCCCTCCGGCTCCGCTGCCCGCGCCATGCCGGCCCGCTCCGCCGCTGCCGAGAGAAGAGGGGGGACACGCGGCTTCGCTCCGTGTTGCCTTCCCCGACTTAGCTAGCACTGTAGCTGAAGTCGGAAAGCCTTGGCCTTATGCGCCGCGGACGGCGGGGACGCTCCGCCGCGGAGGGGCCGAGCGCCGCTCGACGCCCGGCTCGGTACTCAGAGCCGCCGAAAGCCTCGGGCTGGGAAGCGGCGGCGCAGCGCCTTTTGTACGCGGCGGCGGCACCGCCTCCGCCCGGCCCGCCCCGGGGGCGGCCCCGGCCCCGCCACCGCCGGTGCCCGGCGGAGCAGGAGGGGCTCCCGGGCGGGCAGCGCCCGGTGCCGCGGCCTCGGCTCCCGGGCACCGCGGGTGGCGCCCCGGCAGCCGTGAGCGCGGCTTTCCGTGCCGCGGGCCCCTAGTGCTGCCTCTGGCTCGGCTCTCTGCTGTTGTCTTTTTGTTTTCTGGCATCTTAAAAAAGGTGACGTGCTTGAATATGCAGATTCAAGAAGCTGAGGTTGCAAGAGAAGCGCCAAGCGCCTCAGTCCTGCGGCTGAAACACTGCCAAGGACAGTGCTCTCAGTTCTGAGCTTCCAAGAAAAAAAAACCTAAACAGGGCACCAAAATTTAAGCTATTTAATTGAAATAGATTTTCTATTCTAATGAAGATGTAGATTTGACCCAGTTGCTGCTGACTCAGGCTCTCTGCTTCGGATGAAGCATCCCAGTTCCTACCATAAATACTTGTTTTGCACACTATGTGACCTACATTTGGTCTTGACCACCACAAAAAAACTGCATGTTTATATAAATAAAGAAACGGTCAAAATGTCAAATGGTCAAATAAGCTAGATCTTTTTCATGATACTATGAAAATATTTAAGAATTATCTGTCCTTGTGCGGCTGAAATCATAATGATTGTTCTTGGCTGCCAGAGCTGAGATTATATTTTCCTTCTGTAATACTGTGAAGTTCTCTCCTCTGTGTGTAAAATTGCTTTTGGTTTGGATTGTGGGGTTTTTTTATTTGGATTTTTTTTTTTGGTTGGTTGGTTTTTTTCCCCCCAAGTATATAGGCCACCCCAGAAGCAAATGCCTGACATAACAGACCAATAACCTGTCCTGGTGTTGCTACTCCTGTGATCTTGTTCAAAGTATTCTTACATTAATTAGATGACTTTCTATGCATGAATCATGGATTATACTTTGCATAATGGGAACTATACCTTGGGAAAAAATAATTCAGAAATAAAATTCAATATAAACATAGGAAGCCTAAAATTGCTATTTTAATGGGATTGGTTATGTTAGGTGAGTTACGTGTTTCTTCTTATGATATATTCCTTAAAATTTTGCAGAAAATCTTTTCTCAGATTGGCATCAAAAGCAGAGTAAATTTTCTTGATGGTTTTTCTTATACAGCCTTACTGCTTAAACTGTAACTCTTCTTTACTAACAGCTAAAAAGATAATTACTTTTCCTAAACCTTAACAATTTCAGTATTATCCCATGTTAAATAAAAGCCCTACAGCATATCAAAACTGATATTTAGTGGTTTTAATTCCCTTAACTGTCAGTTCTTGCACTTCTACTGACAAGGGCAGTGTATTCCACAGGTAGACACAGAGATGAACTCGGGTCTAAGCCCTGGCTGTCACTTGTATCTCAGCAGGAAGGCAGCACAATCTGGAGGAGCTCTGTGTGACAGATGCCTGCCCTGCTCCATTGCAGACTATCCCATTGGACTCACATCTTTTCCAGCCCTGTCTCTGGTGGCACTTGTGGCCACTGCTGTGGTTTGGTTGCTGGATTGATGGAGTCTGATCTGGTCTGTCAGGTACATAATGCATACATACATATATGTGATACAGCAGCAGTTCATCCAGTAACACCAGCACAGTACTGCTGGTTAGACCTTTTTTTGTTACTAGACAACGATGTGCTCTCTAGTTTCTAGTTCTCTAGAATTAGAGTTTAAATAATCATTTCTGATTGAGTGTTAGCTGAACTTTCTACAAGGGCATTGGATTATATAGGTGAAATCATCATCTCGGCAATGTTTTCTACTGGTAATTAATTGGGTTTGGGTGATATTTAAGCTATGCCAAGAGACAAAGAAAACATGGACAGCATCCTTTGGTTTCTGTATGTCTCTGGGATTTCTCGCATGGAAGAAAGTGTGCCCTGTCCAGTAGGACACTGAGTGAGCACAGTGTGAGTCTGGAATGCTGCTCTAGGGGACGTCAGGGGAGGCTGTATCATGTGTGCAGTGAGGTCAGCCTGTCCTCAGTGCACAGGGGGTGATGCACAGGACTGCACGGTGCAGATAAACCCTGCAGCTTGTCCACTGCAGGTCACACGAGTCCCAGCCACACCAGAGTCGCACACACAATGACACAGGGTACTTGCTGCCAGCAGGCACCAGCCAGAATGTCTTACATCCACAGGCATGTATGTTATACCCTTTTCTAACAATTTCCCTGCTGAATGTCAAGAGGAGTTAGACATATAGCTAAAAGGCCATGGCTGATTTGTGAGGTGTTTCCAAAAGCAGGGGAATTGGCAGGTAGGGGAAATTCATAGTTTTTCTCCAAAATTTGACACCACTTTGCTGATGATCTTCCCAACATGCTTATTAAAGTAAGTCTGTGCTCAGGTTTTTTTCTCTTACAATACTGATGTCCAGCATAATACAATAGCTTCAGCACTTTGATTTTTACATCTAAGATGCTGCTAAAAAAAAGCCTCAAATATTTTATAAATACTTCACTAAATCCAAATTTTATCAGATTGCTTTGTGAAGCTCCTGTAAGTATATTTTTAAAGATGCAGGTCTTTTTTCAGGTTGACTGGCTCAGCAGAGTCTTTTCACAACACTAACAGATTTCTGATGTATTTAGGATGTTTAATAGCTGGAAGTTGTACAGGAGGAGTTGCCAGTTTTACTTGGTACACCCCCAACTCAGCAGTCTTGCAGCAACAATTTACACAATGGCATGGCACATCAGCCATGAATTTGAGACCAGACCTGACTAATGGTCACTGGCAGAACGAACATGGACATTTGAATTAACAAGACATATTTATGTTATAGTCTTCCTAGCTATAGTTTTTTTCAGTGGATAAATTCCACAAGCTTTCTTAAAAATATATTACTAATATAATTTCCCTAGTTATTATTTGAATGAAGAAATATAAATACTAAACTAGTTTTAAGATTTTTAAAGGTTCTGATTTAAATTTTAAAAATTCATTCAAAAGGCATTCTTCAAAGTATTTCTAATATGACAGCTGTCTAGAAAAAAAACCCCTCATATTTAATTTTTCTGGCAACAAGGGCAACAATTAAACTATAAGATGTAAACAACTGAAAATATTTTCATTATTGGTAAGTTCATAACTATGATGTCAGTAATAGTCAAAGATACACTGCCAGGAAAGACATAGCTTAAAAAATAAGAGAGGATGTATTTTGGCTTTAAACAACTGCCCACATCAGTGGCAGCTTCTTTAAGCAGTGTGCTTGTAATAGAGCTGCTGAATGTAGAACAATAGCAATTTTGCCAAATAATACTCACAATTGTCATCATGGTTTAACCAAAGAGGCATGAATCACAGTGAGAGACCTCATGCACACTCGGATCTTACACTCAGCTGAGAGGTTTCATGAAGTTTAATTATCATGCCGTTGCCATTCTTCATTAAGACACACCTCTTGGTGTGCAAAGTGGTTTTTTATTCATTCAGCTCACACAAAGCCAAGCAAAACTGCAAAGAATATATATAATCTGTGTCTTTTGAAGGGTGAAGCTCAGAAGGCTCTACTGCACTGCCCCCTGCTATGACTTAGGCATGGGAAGCTGTGGCTCTGCTGCTCATAATGCCACACATTCTACTCCCATCTCTGTATCAGCTGACACTCCAAGTTTGCAATGCTCTTGCACAGGGAAACAAGCAGAGGTGGGATAGAAAAGTCTGCCAGGTTTTACTCCAGACCTGTTCATGTCACTTACATGTTAGCAGTTTGAACATCTATACCAACTAATGGTCATTAACTAAGCATCTACTCCTTCCCACTTTCTCTAGGATCCACAGTGGGATGCTCTTATGGGATTAGTTTCATTCAGACTTCAAAGCTCCTGTCTCTCAGGGCTAGATGACAGATCAGTTGTTTTAACCTCAAACAATCATTATTTTCAGGACCAGAGCTAGACTCCTGTGACAAACTCTTGAGAGAAAACCATCCAGAACCTCCAGCAAATTCAGAATTCAGAGGGTTGTTTGGAGAAGCTAGAGTTATCTAGCGTATACATAACTCTAGCTCAGGGAGCTGAACCGGCTCTGTGTTCACATAAGTAGGCAAAACATTTGTAACTGATAAGTGATAGCCTGACTAGTGACCAAAACAACTTAAAATCATACCTTACGTGTTATGCCATATGTTATAGGACAACTGGTTTCAAGAAGAGACTCCTTTTGTCCAATCCTTCCCAATCATAAGAAAACCCTGCACCCTAAACTCAAATAAAGAAAACATCTTGTACCAAATGAGAAAAAAGTAATTAAAAGAAAAGAAGTCATCACATCTACTTAGGGACAAGTGGATGTTTTGCACCCAAATGTCAAGAGTAACATTTCTGCAAAGTGCCTATATCATACTGCACATTCACTCTCAAGAGAGGGAATTCTTTACTTGAACTGGAACACTGTGTTGAGGAAGGGACTGAAATGAGTCTGGAGGGTAAGATAACAGCCTATCTGCAATTCAAGCTCATTTGGTTTGTTTTCTTCATTAAAACTTACTGCAGTTTGTCTCCTATCGGGTGTCATTGTTCTCTTACTAAACAATGAAAGAATGCTTAATAAACAGTATTTTGTTTCCTGTGTGTATTTTAGTATGCAATATGAAAAAGCTGGGATTTGTTATTTTTCCCATGGCCTTCTAATACCTATGAATTTTGCCTTTATTCCTTAATTCATTGTTAAGGAATTTTGATACATACGATAAAATCAAATATGAAAGCAAGTCAGACAGCATTTGTATCCCTTAAAAAAAACCCAAACTGTTAGAAGTAAAAGGTATCCTTCTCTTAAATAACTCCTGTTGGAGGTTATGGTTGGCCTCTTTAAGACAGTCAGATTTTGATATTCCTGTTCACCTTTCTGCAATGTTCTATTCAGATTCTATGCCAAGAAAATACTTAAAACACATTTTTAACTTCGGGCACATGTTTAGTTCCCATTGATTTCAATGAAATAAATACCAAACAAAAACATTTCTAGATTTAAGACAGTGCTGAAAATCTTCTTGGAATAGAAGTGAATCAGGGAATACAAGTTCCTTTTGACCTGCCACTAGCTTGAACGGAACAACCTGTAGTATCAGCGATCCCACAGCAGGAAAAGGGAAGAGCTTCAGTTGCACTATCAATTTCTGTTTCTGGGTGTCTCCAGAACAGTCTTTATAAAAACATGTTTGTCTTTGGAGACCAAGATACAGTTATGTTCAAACCAGCCACAACTTGAAAGCAATTTTTTGGAAGGTAAAGCACAAAGTACAAGATGTACTTAGAATGACGTGCTGAAGTAAGCATATGCCAACAAACAAAATCATTTATTTGAACTGTTCTGGAGTTATGCAAATAACATGCACCTCAACATCCATCAGTTGTGTAGCCATCAATCTTGCAGGTAGAGCCCTTCACCCATATACAGCAACCTGTGTGAGCAGGGCTCTGCACTGGGGCATGACACTGAGCCAAATACATCTTTAGTAAAACCTGCAGAAATGAGTCTGACACACAGTTCTGAGTACCAGAAAAATCTCATACTACCACCTGCCTGTATTTGATGTTAGACAGTGATTAACTAAGTTGCCATATCTTATTAAGAATAATAAGCCAGTCTTTTTCCCTTTGCAATGTCATTACCATAACCCTTTGATGTTAGTGCTATATTGATTATTTACAATAATAATGACAACATAATAATCTAGTACTTAGTCATCATTCTACAATTACTTAGCCATCAATTCTCATAAATCCTAACCTTAGCTTTCAAAGAACAGTTTACCCATCAGACTCAATCAGATACCTTCTTGTCACTGATGGCATATGCCTTCACTAACACAGCAAACTTCAGCTTACAGCCAGGGAAAGCTGTTCCCACGAAAAGCTTTGTCCACCTTCAGGCTATTTTCTTTAAGGGTGGCAAGCATAATAATCAATTTAAAAATTTTTAAAAACCCCGAAGCCTGAAAAATTCAGTTTGTTCTGAATGTCTTTTATAAGGGCTCTAATAAGAACATTCATATTAATATTGTTTTGTTAAGTTTCTAACTAATCTGAAGTGAAAGTTAAGACAATACCACAGCAAGCACTCTCTCTGTTTCATTAATGACACCCAGGGCTTGAATCATATTCCGGAGATACTGCCAGGGAGACCCTGCAACGTCCAAAATGGAATGTGGAATCTGCTAGCAGAAATATATTTATGTAGTGTCTCAGGGACAGGACATAAGCTCCTCTGCCTCAGAAAGTTTTTCAAAACCTTTGGCCCCAGAGGAGGTTTTAGTCCTCAGTTTCAGATCTGTGCAAACACTGTTCTAGCAGAGCTGGAAACATGGCTTACCTGTTTCTGCAGAGCTCTTATTTTTTAAAATATCTTAAGCACAAATCTACTCAGTACCCTTAATCAGCTAACAAGAAAACACACATATGACTGATAACTTGCTGTTATCTAATACTTCTCCACCCTATTATTATGGCTAGCACTCCCAAATGGATGAAATGATCATTAATAAATTAAAGGAACTGATATGGTAAGTTACCAACATCATAGGGTCCTGGTCATATGAAGCCTGGCATGTGAGTCTTGAGGTAAGAAAAATCCTTTCCTGACATAGTAATGTCAGGAAAAAGGGAAAATATTTTCAAACAACTTAAAACAGCTGGAGAAGGAAAAAAATCTGAAGAAGACTGTGTATTACTGCTACTGCAAAGAGCAGATGTATAATAGCTAAATTCTTAAACTACACCATGTGGGTTCACACACAGAAAACATAAAACAATGGCAAGATCAAAGCATTTAAAATTGTCTCAATACAGTACATTGTTGTTTTTTTTTTTTCTGACCTCAGCTGGGGTTGAAGGAGGGCTCTTGCTTCACTGCAGAAGAGGTTGACTTAAGTTGCTTTTCAAGGTAAATTTCAAGAAGTCTTTTAAATCTGTGGGCTGCTCACTAATTATGTCTTCAGTCCTTTAAAACACATAACTGCCTATTACTGTATTCAGTAGAAATACTCAAACATTAATTATGCACGTGCTTCCAAGTGTTTTCAGGATGAGAATCCATGCCAAAGTCAATTAAGTATAGGGCTCCAAAGTGGTTGGGAAATTATAAAGGATAAACAGGCAGAGGATGTTTCTTAAGTGAAGGTGCAATTCTGGATGGTCAGAAGCATTGTTGTGATGTGTTTAACCTTGAGAGCAAACAGAAGAGTTGTTGTAACCTATAATTATGAGAGACAACGTTGTCACAATTAAACCTCTAACTAATGTCTATTTACACAATATTCACATCCATCCTGAGGAGCACAGGTTTTTCATTTGTGAATTCCTTTCTTCTGTAGTCTTTCTGTTTTGACCACATTCTTATTGCCAGCAATCGATTTCATACCTCCCCTTGCAAAACAAGTGTTTTGTTTATGCTTTGTCCATAACAAGTTTCAAGACAGTGATTAATTTAGATTAAAAACTTCACAGTGACTACATGTTATGTAGGGTCCAAATAAGTTGCCAAACAGAGGCATGTAACTCAAGAGATCATGTGAAAGTAAAACACCCAAATGGCAACTACAACATAGGTCCTGTAAGAGAACTGAGCTCTAAGGTGTATTAATTGAGTGGCAGACAGGATAGCCTCTGTCATCTCAGATGGTAAAAGATGTCTAAACTTAGAAAAACAGATCAAATTCCTACTCTGTAATAACCTTACTGAGGTTTTTGTAACTTTAGGACAGCACGTGTTTCTTATTAGTATGGCACACTTTTGTCTTTTCTCAGATGACTTTGTCAATCTTTCTACACTGAGACTCAGCAGCACTTCTGCACTAGGTTTTACAGCAGCTACAGGGAACCACACAGGTCCAGGGAGATTGAGAGCCAACTTCAGTTTTCCCAAATCTACTTCAGTCTTTGTGTCCATCATTTTCCAGTGGAAACTCCTCCACACAACCATTTGAAACACTATCACTTGGTAGCAATTTCTATGGTCTGAGTTTGGTCAACTGTCTCCAGGATGATACCTTGGAGCCAAGAGAACCTTTGGATGGACTCTTAGTGGGGAACCTGACTGGTTTTTAGGAGGCAGTCTGAAAGAAGAAAATGAGGCCTCTATAATATATGAGCTTCTGCTCTGGCAGTGAATTGTAGCTGTAACTGGATAAGGTACTGACCAAGAAGGTAAGAATCATCCCAAATTGTCCAAGAGAACATGCCTGTCTTCACAATCATTACTCCTTATATAGTTAAATACATGGCTATAGGCTGTGGAAAACACTGTTTGGAATAAAATAGTTGAAATCCTTCACATTTTGTATAGGAACATAGACTTGGACATTTATAGAAAACCATCAAAAGAAGTTTTTCATTAATTGATTCAAGACATGAGATCCATTCTTGTGATTTTTTAGGTACAGCCATTTAATTAGAAAAATTACATCATTATGTTCTCATATGTCAAATTAATGAATGCAAGATTCAGTCAATTCAAGGCTTATTACTTTCTCTAAAACGCACAGTCCAAGGATAGGGCATAAGGGGGCATTTACTTAAGTAGGAAGGATGAGGGAAGAAAGAAAAATGAAAACTGTACCTGCCAATTTGCACATGATCTGATCTCCAGTGAGGCCTGCAGGAAGCAGAAGGCAAACGGGAAGAAAGCCAGCAAAACAAAAAAAATCAAATCTTTGGCACCCAGGAAGACAAGACCACGAAAGAGACTAAAGGCAGCGAGTGACCAAGAGCGCGGGTGCCGGGCCCTTCTGGATTTTGATCTTAGATTCCGTGCTGACTCACCACGCGGCCAACCAATGGCTCCACCTTCGCGTTTCAGTTTCTCCTAGGAAGGCTCTATTTATCTATTAGCCTTACGGACTGCTGTAAAGATCATTAATAAATGTTTGGAAAGTACTTTGAAGATGAAAGGCCAAATTCACAGCAGGAGGGCATTGAGCTGATTTGTTCATTCCGTTGCATGAAGAACAGTCTATGCTTAGGGAAAGCAAGCAAGAAATTGCCATTTGTTATTGCCATCTACTCCCTTCTCTACCTATTTTCACCTATTATTATACTCTGTGTTTAGTTAATGTTTGATTCAAGTAAATCATATGGGTACAACTATTTATCAGCTGATCATGTGCCCAACTGATAGTCAGATTAGATTCCAAGTGTAAATAATATACAGGGGACTGTCAATTAGCATATATATGGCAAATATATTTAGCATTGATCACCAGCTCTCTGAAATTAGGACCATTTTTAAGAGTTTTTTCCTACCTTAGCATCAAACTAAACTGTTGTTTGTTAAAATTTTGTATTACTAAATATATTCATAAAAATCACCACAGTCTGACTTTCCCTAACAGGTCCTCTGCTCAAGACTGAAGTCTTTCAGGAAGGCAAAACAGTCTTATCTGTTAGGCCACTAGTGTTTTATGGGTGCCATAAATCAACGGCAATTTCCATCCAATTTAATATGCCTGTCTTTTCTGTGAGTCTACTTAAGGTTTTGTGTGTCAGGTTTTATAGATTCAACTATCTACGAAATCACAACTTGACCTAATTTGGTAGTGTTGCGTAACAGAAGAAAGCTCACTTGAGAAAACTCATTAGCCATCCTGAAATAAAGTTAATTTCTAAATTATTCAAACAAATTATTTCATAAATATTTTGAACTACATTTTTAGTTTGTTGAAAATTAAGATTTGCTGTGTTTGGTCAGGTATTGCCACTGACTAAAGTATACTATCATGATCTAATACAAGAATAGAAAAGTCAGTTTTTCAGTGTGAATTAGTACATGAAATACCAGATATGCCACATTAATTAAGTGACTAGTCCACTTCTGTTTCTGCTCTACATAATCAGTGAATAAGCCATATTTTAATTCTAAGAAGAACTAGAAAGCCTGATGAAAGGCCAAAATATTATTAAATTCTGAGACAAAGTTTACTTCTATAGCTTAATACATTTGTAGTTCAAGGCAAGACGGTGAAAAATAATTTTACATCTCTGCAAGATGTTTAGATGGGAACACAACCAAGGACACATAAAGGTTTTGTAAAAAAAACTACAGCAAGTTGTACTTATTTAACAAAAAATAACAGCAAGTTTAAAAAAATACAGGCTGCATCTCCAAACTATAGAACACAATTGCTACTTTTGAAGAACAGCACATATAACATGGCTTGAGAAGTTGCAGAAAGTGACATTGCATCTAAATCTTCACATGTGAACATGAAAGAAAAACAAGAATATTTTTGTGGCTTAACTGGCTTAACTGAAAGCTGGATGGAAGCACTGATAATTCACTGCTTGCTTTCTCCCTGCTGATACCAAAATGAAATTATATAGCAGTGTGCTAACCAGTAATCCCAGTAATCTTGGATTCCTCTACCTGGGGGTCTTGTCACTGATGCAGGGGGTATCTATAATGCTGTCTCTCTCTCCAATCTGTCACCATGGAGTTGAGCAGCAGCTACAGAGCTTGCCTAGGGAAATAGGGTACAGGCTCAGAAAGCTCATGGTAAGGTTTATACTGCCAAACCTACTGGTAGCAATGCTGAACTCATGCTGCACAAGCTCCCAACCCCAGGAAAAACGTATCAATAGCTTGTCATACTTTCCTTTAAGTTTTATCAGCAGCTCAGTGTCTGCAGAGTGAGAATCCACTGATCAGCCTACTTTTTGTTCTATCACAAGGGGGTTTTTGTGTCTTTCCAAACAAGTGCATTTTTTGTCTTAATTCCCTGTGCTATAAAAAGAGGGAGATTTTCTGAAGTCTTCTAAAATTTGTGGATGAATAGTGTCCTGCACAGTAAATTCAGAGCACTGCCATACGCAGGCATGTCTAGTTTTACGTCCTCTAATTTTCTCATCTATAGAATGATGATTATTCTATGTATCACAAGATGTTGAATTAATGAGTGTCAGTCAAGTATTCTGAAAACTTGAAAATGGAGACAGCACTCAACTAGTTTGCTAATTAGTTCCACCACATGCATACTTAATGAAGTTTATCTCTGCAGAGAGGCCAGGGAGCAGGAGCGAGGGAACAGTGATGTTATGGTGAGCAGGGTGATATTAAATTAATGACCATTATAAGCAGATGATACTTTATCAACTGACTAATGTTGGCTATTTGTTGGGAATTGGTTTTACAGAAAATATGTAATTCAATTTACAGATCTATTGTACTAAAAATGAGCTGCTCCCTCAGTGTACCAGTCAAGTTCCTTTGTGGCAGAATGCTGAGCCCTTCCTAAAATCCAAGCAAGAAAAAAAAAAAGTTTGCAGGCAGTCTGGGCAGTTTGCAGGATTGACATATCATGATTTGTCACACTGGTAACACCTAAAACATATGTTTGCACACTGTCCAGAGTATTGCTGCTCCTCAGGACACAGAGCACATGGACAAAGTATTGGGGCTACCACTGTATTTTTCCTGACCTGCTGGGTCAGTGTATATATATATATAGTAACCAAAAAACGACTGACCAGCTAATATGCAGTGTGTCTGACCTCACTGTAGTTCCCCAAGGAAAGAAGATTCTTGTGTAATGAGTAAAGAGGTGCTAAGTTTAGTCAGACATCACTTTCCCTGAAGGTTCTTCAGAGCCCTCTCCCCACTGCATGCCTTGCAGGCGTTTGCAGTGTGCTTTCTGATATGCAACAGCTTTTTGGTGGGCAATCTGCACAGGGATTGTGGGATGAAGTGCAGCTGTTAGAGCAGTGACTGTGCGGTCATACAGCAAAGCTCAGCTGCAGGATCAGAGGGGACAATAGGGAATGTGGAGTGAGTAACAGTAACATCTGAAATGCAAGATGCAAGCCATTTATTTTAGGTATTAGAAAAACATGGAAATTAAAGAATGGCTGGAGCAGAACAATGGAAGTGGCTTCACTGACCAGGTCGAAGCAAGCAGTGTGATAAAAGCATGAAAGGAAGAAAAACAGATTAATTGATCTCACTAGTATTGTCAGCGTGGAAGAAGTAAGGAATTAAATTTCGGTAGTTAAGCATGCAGAAGAAAATAAGGTATACTGCAAATAAAATTAATATGGTACACACTGTCCTTGTTCTCTCTCTCCACTATAACTTCAGAGCAGTCAAACAGATTTTTTGTTGCAGCCTTGGGGCCAACTGATAAGTATAATCTTTGTATTGGAGTCCATGGCAGATGAGTAAATAAGGGAAATGGGGTTTAACTAGCATTCCACACGGTCATCTCACAGAAGCAGGAGATGTGAGCAGGCTCATTGGAAAGAGGGGTCATGGATTAAAGGAAGATCTTGCTGGTAAACATTAGGCTACACCGTGGCAGGTTTTGTGGACCTTGTGAGATGCTAGACCCTTTCAAGCTTTTCATGATCTCAAAAAAATTTCAATACTAGGACAATTCATATTGGAAAAGAGCTTGGAAGGTCTTTTCCCCATTCTGCTGCCAAGCAAAGTCAGCTATGAGATCAGGTTGCTCAAAGCTTTATCCAGTTCCAAGGCTGGAGACTGCAAAATCTCCCTGAACAACCTGTTCCACTGCTTCTCTGTCATCATCTGCATCTTCTTTTATCTCATCTGAGAAATTAATTAATGCTCCCAGTTGCCAAATATCACCTATATCTGTTCCTGGTTCATCCAATAGTGGCACCTTGGAATTTTTTATTCTGCTAAGGAGGCAAAACTATCTGTTTTGGTTGTTTGTTTTTTTGGGGTTTTTTTCACTGTTCATACAGTATGGACTGTGGCATTGTGAGGAGAATAAGAGCCAAGGAAGATGATGCTGTGCTAAAAACTTAACCCCTCACCTTTGTTCAGGAATGATAAAGCATTAGAGGATGGCCATGTTATGAACAGTCTCGCAGTTGGTGTATTTAAATTCTGTAGGCTAAAATTCTCTAGTGCAGTGCTTTTAGGAGAACCACCTGACTTCTGTACAAGCTGAAAACATTCTCACTGTCATCAGAACAAAGATTTCAGTCCCCAGAGATGTTTTGTGAAAAAAAAAAAGAAGCAGCTGCACAAGCATTCCTGCCAAAATAATCAACAAAACATAACTATCAGTAATTGGAGTACATGGCTGTATATTTTGCACCCTGAGAACCACAGGGAATCAAAATGAGAGCAACAGCTGTGGAAGAAGGCATTAAATCATAAGGGAAATAGAAAAGGACAGCAAGACACTCCATGATAAAGATTTTTATTAATTTTGAGGTATGTCTTTGTGCCCTCTGAGATGGAGGTCAGGCTGCTCATCACCTCAGCAAATTAAAAATCACCAACGTCATTTGGGTTCCAAACCAAACAATGATAAATGTTCTTCCCACACCTATGCTCAAGGTGTGGCACTCTGATCTTTCATCAAATCTCTGTTTGCAGGAAAACAGTTTGTTAGATAAAGATACTGCCTAGCAAGAGCCTTTCATAATGACCACTCTACATCTGGCCGGGTTACCCAGGAAATTTCCTCCAATGAATAATCCTTCCTGTCTGAAGTTGGCATGTTTTGTATAATTCTGCAGACACTGCAGGGTGCTCAAGGACAGAATATTGGCCTGATTACACCACACTCCCTCCTCAGACATAATGCAGAATTTTCAGTCAGGATGTTGCCGCTGTTCCACCGCTGTGCATCGCAGTGTTATGCAACAATTAAGGCCAGGAAATGGAGATTACTTCATACCTAGTGCAGAGTGGGTGATGACTTTTAAATATTCTCAGAAGTACAGTTTTATTTTACAATTAAACAATAAGCAAATAAACACATGAAACAACGGCACTGAAGTCAAGCAGGAAGTATCTTAATGACTTTCAAATATGAAGAACTGAAAGTACAGTCTAACACCAAATCACAGTAACACGTGGAACATGAATTAATCAGAGCTAACTGAGTTTACCAGAAATATTTCACCTATTGGGTCAAACAGAAGATGCTCCACAGGCAGTGAGAGCTACTTGATCCAAACACACAGTACACTGATGAAAAACAAACCATAAAGAATTAAACAATAAAATGCTGCTAAATAATTTTGCTATGCAGAGCTCTGTTCTGAAAAATCAGAATTTGACAGATATATAATAAATAGCCCCTTTCAAAAAGACCTATTTACTAGATACAGATATATTGCAAAATCTTACTTTTAAAGATGAACTAGTTAGAAAAACCATGAAAAATTAATTGTGTTAATGTCTAAGCAGAATGCCCTGCAGTTGTATCTCAGGAAAACTCTAGTAAATGCTTCTGTGGAAAAACAATGTTCTAATGCTAAAAAGCAAATGCAACAAACCTCGGGGAATCCAGTTATTTTTAATTAGTCATGCTAATTAGCACAGTGAAAGCCTCAAAAGTGAAGATGATAACCAAAGCTTAGCATTGCCAGCTGCCTATCTTCTGACACAAGACAGGTGAGACTACACTGGCATTTGTGCAATTGCCTGAATACTGAACAGCCAGCAGTAGTGAGCACAGTGCAAGATACTCTGCCTTTTTGCTGTTGCTGTTCACTTCTTAACAGGAACATTTGATCCTGCAGTATAAGATCTATCAGATTCACCTAAGTTCCTGACATTCTGGCCTGACCTGCAACAGCCGGTACTACAGAGCAGATTTCAGTAGCTGTGCAACTCATGTTCCTGTTACACACACAACTACAGGAGACTTAGGGACTTAAATTAATTCCCTTCCAGCAATTATTGAAGCATGAGATTTCATTCTCCTTATTTATCTGTACTCTATGACAAAAAAAATACCATTAGTGCTCAGAAAACTAGTGTATTTTAAAAAATCAGCATTTCAAAACTAGGAATTTCTGTGGCATTACATTTCATCAATCATGGGTGACATAAATATTTTCAGTTCTAAATATATTAAAACCCCACCACTCAGTGTTTTTTGTGTTATAAAATTAAATTTAAAAGAGGCAACAATCTCTACTATTTGGATGTCTCTTTCAACCATTTTTCCAGTTCTGACAGAGTTGTAAATAATTCTCCCACACGTCAAACACACAGTATCAGTGAAGTGTCAGATCAGAAAGATAACTACTGTCAACACTGTTAGCAAACATCTTGCCAATTATCTAGCAAGTATTTCCTCATTTTTGTTCTGCAGAGGGTTAGATATGCAGGCAGAATAGATGGTGCAACCTGTCATTAGAAGCTTTGCTGGGAAGAGGCTGAATACTACAAACCTTCTCTTCCTCCACTTCCCTATCTACATGCTGGAACACAAAACCTTTACCCTCAGTCTCCTCAGCTTTGTCCTCAGCATCAGAATATGAGACACACTCAAACTCTGCAAAGGCTAGAAACTGAATTGTTCAGTAACTAGAGTGAAGTGTTCAGCTTTCTTCATCAGCTACGTGCATGATGCAGCCTAGTCAAAGAAAAATACCTTCAGTCTGAAAATCTAAAAGCAGCTTGAGCAATGACTATACTGTCAAGATAATATATTGAGGTATACATTTAGTACCAAATATGCTTGCCAGGATACATACTAAGATATCCTGCATGGTTTTGGAGTGGAGTAGTGCCTGAAAGAAAATAGCAAACTGCAGTGGTATCAGATGCATATTTAGGTCTGATTTATTGCATGTGAAATTTCCTCCTTTGCAGTTCTGTTTGTACAAATTTTAATTTTGTCCAAGTGTTAACTCACCTGAGTTTAGGTTTTAATGACTTCTGTAAACTTGAAAAAATATTATTTGAGTTATCCATGATGACTTAAAAATCCTTTTCAAAACAGCATCTGGCATCCTCAAAGGTCATCAAGAAAGAATTGTGTATCAGCAGGCAAGACAGATCAGATGTGGAGCAAGAACACCATCTCTTAAGGTATAAAGCTATTTAAAATTCTTTGTGGTTTTTTTATTATTTTCAGGGGTTTTTAACTGCTTAATATCATCTGTCTTCTATATTTGCCCTTATTTGACAACATAAATACATATGAAACATAGAATTCTACAATATAAAGAAATGCTACTAACAATAAATAGAATATCTAGGATTATTTAATACAGTAGATTTATGTGCATATATATATAAACTTGTATTTCTGTATTCACAAACCTCCACAGTTAAATTTATATAGATGAGACCTGAAATTTGACTAAATCTAATGAAAATCCTCCAGCAGCAAGATGTTCAAGACTCTGCTGCTTAAATTCCCTGCAAGGAGAATGCAATAACCCAAATAGTTTTTCACCACCTAAACCATTATCTACAATTATCTACAAGAGAAAAGCAGCAGAATTTAGCTTTGCAGAGTACTATTCATATAAACAAGCAAGATGCAGATCACATATCCAGGTTCTTCTATAATAAGATGATAATGACTTTATTACAGTTTAAAATACTAAATACTAGAGTAAAAAAAAATCCTTTTTTATCATTCTTACTCAGAACAAGAAATGCATTGCATTTCCCAGTGTCATCTCTGAAGAAAATTTTCCAGTTTTTCAGCTATTCAAATAATATATTTTATTCTCCAGGGTGTTAGTTGTTTTATTAAAAAGAAAAAGGCAGAGCACTGATGGAGGAAGCATACAGTCTGCTGGAGTCTAGTTTAGTGCATGATTGAAAATAAGCCTGGCAAAGTCTCCTGGCAACACTTTGTGGAAAACACAGTAAACAAATAAGTGTAAGTTACATGAACAGTAACTGAATGCTAAAGCCTTCATTTCTTAGCCAAAATACTTCCAATGCCTCTATGTGCAGCTGAGGAGCTGTTGCACCCATTTCAGTAGCAAACAATATAGGCTGTATGCAGTGGACATACTATACAGAGGATTAAAAGTCTATTAAATACTCCAGATAAAAAGCAAAATTAAAAAAAAAAAAAGAGCAATTATTGTCTTCCTCTGATTTTAAAGAGATCATGACCTCCTTCTAGTTAATACCATTTTTAATCAGATAACTTAATGTAATCTCTGCAGTAGCTGTGTAAGTAATAGGGTAAATCTGATAGTTGCAAGGACTATGGGGCCTTTTCAGGAGGTGTTGGCCAAACCTGCTCTGCTTTAATTGTGCTGATTACTGTATAAATTCTAGAACAGTTGTATCAGATTTATTTATCACTTTAACTCTGCTTACCATTAAGCCAAGCACAGCTTGTGACATTACTGTTTAGGGGCTCAGGGTTTTTTCCTACTGGGACAGAGAACTCAAGAACCCCTGCAGTCAAATCTTAACCATACTCTGTGTTTAAAAGTTGCTTTAAATTCTGAATTGTCTTTTGAGCTCTGAACACTGCCCATAAGAGGATTGGACCAATGCATTATCTCCTGGATAATAATTTTTCAAGATTTCATTGAAGGTGGAAACAGCAGAGGAGTCTAAGAAGATACAAAGGAAGTAAAAAATAGTTGCCTGTTTTCCCTTCTTTAGGGAGGACTTTCATCCTTTTGGACTGGACTGGAATAATTCCAGAAATGAATGTTCCTTCATTACAATTTATTGTCATGCCTCTCTGTTCTGGTCTGGAGAGAATCAAATGTAGTCACATCTTGCCCATGTTGCTAGCAATTTTACCACTTTGCTAATGGCCACTCTAAATTTTCCTCCTTTATGCCATGTAAACTGATGCTGACAGGACTGTCACTTCAACCTACTGAGACCTCTAAGCAACCTACAAGCAAAATTTGGCAAAGCTTGTTTATTCTAAATTCAGTATTTTTATTTCTGACTTTCACTGCTAATCAAGGTCACTACTTCTCAGTAAGTCTGTCAAGTTACACTGACACTGTCATATTTACAACCTTGTAAAAAGGTTTTAAAAGTTTGCTTTAACAGTATTAACTGAACTTACATTGTGTGTAGGCTGAGATATTCATTTCCAAGCATCTAGTGCTAGTTTGGGGTTGTTTTGTTTTCCAGACAGCTACTGTACTGATTTCTGGCGTGTTAAATACCAGCACCTTTCTTTAAAGAAATGTCAGATTATTAATAAAAAGGATGTTACTCAAATGCTCAGTGTTACAAAATTGTATGATTTATATAGGCTACCTCTCTCACATGTGATAATGTATGTCAGTAGCAGAAAGACCTTAATTCTATTACCTAAATTGCAGTTAAATTCAGAGTCATGGGCAAGGTTTCACTAAATATTCAACAAATAAAATACATACCAGGAATTATGCAATGATACCTCTCCCTCCCTTGTGGTTATTCTTGCTCCAAATGATGAATTAACATTTTAAAAATCAGCACTGAAAATACCAGGCATGCAGAGAGCATTACTGCATTTTAAGTAACTGTAGCAGATACAGATATGGCAAACATTCAAAGCCCATCAGCATTTTCCTTGCTGGTTTCTCTGTTCTAGTGGCTCCACCTTGAAAGAGAAGGAAATCTTTTGAGAGCTATTAACACTACCTAAAACTTGAGATTCTTACCCCTCACAGTAGTGAGGCACCTTTCAGCTTGCCCTTTTGTACTGCCATAGGCCCTTCTTCCTTGATTGCAACAGCTGCAGTTACTCCAAAAACTGTGTTTAAGTGGGAAACAGTATAGGATCAGTGATGCTGTTTCACAGGAGAGTATTTGGGGAAAACAGTTATATCTCAGTGATGTTTAGACTTTAATAAGATGATAATCATTGTAAAGCTTAAGGCACAGCAACTTGCAAACAGGGAATTTTGCCTTTTTAAATTTTATGACAACATGACAAATAGAAATGTTTTGTTCTGTGATAACCCAAAATAAATGTTTCACGAACTCTTTTCTGTGAGCTTTTCTGTCAGAGGTCACCAAGCTGTAATGCTTAGTCTGCTGCCCCATGAGAACTTGGTCAGGATATTTTCTTTCCAGCTACTGAGATGAAAGGTCTAGGTTGCCAAGCAAGGATGGAGGTTTAAAGCAGTCAATATAAAAACTGTGATAAAATTAAAGTAGATACTCATTTGTCATTCAGTGCAGTGAATATTTCTGCCATGAGTAGCTTTCTGACTGTGACTTCATAAAGCAAAAACAGCCCAATTTTGAATATGGAAATAGTAATTTAAACATTGAAATACTAATGTTCATAAGAGGAACATGAATAAAAGCCAGGACCTCCAAGTTCTGCTTCTCACACTGCCAACTCACACAGCTTTGGCTTAGATTTCCTCTCTGTATTCACGGATCTCAGTCAGGCATTTTGAGTTCTAAGGACCTGAAAGCACTATGGTGAACAAGTACAACCCTCAAGACTGAAAGTTCTACTAAGGTTTCGGTTTCTTTGGATCCCAGGTTGTTTTGCCATGTGTGCAGGCACCAAAACTTCTGATTTGTACCAAAACTTCTATTAGAGAGAAGAAAAATAAAAACAAAACAGGAGAGGAATAAGGACAGTGGGTAATGGCATAAATGGGAGGGCCTCAGCACAGCCTAAGACAGAAAGAATGCAGTTTTAAAATAAATGAAGGCCAACAAGCTGTTTGATAACATGGCCTCTGGCGCATTAGAATTTGAAAACTTTAGTGTTTCCTTTCAAGTAACTCCTACCGCCAAACCTGGAAAAAAAAAAAAAAAGTTTCCTTTCAAGTAACTCCCACCTCCAAACCTGGAAAAAAAAAATCTCTCTAGTGGCTCTATTTGCCCAGTGGTAGGAGCTAAGTCCAAATGTATGTGACAGTAAGAACAAAGGCACAAAAAGCACATGAGAGCTACACATTTAATAAAATAACCTAGGCAAGATCCTAATCCAACTGGGCATCTTAGAGCAAGCATCCTTACCTTCCCTCTTGCCTCAGAGAGCCTAACAAAGGTATTATGCATTTCCCCCTTTCTCCAGCCTGCTCAGACATGTTCTGTTCTGCCCAAGCTCTCACTTAGGTGTCTGTTGTGCTTTATGGAGCTGTAACCTATCTCAGCCAAAATTACCAATCTCCTGATTCCAGGAGACCCATATCATGGGAGCGAAAGGAGGCTGCCTCTTCCATGCCTTCAGCCCATCCTGCTCAGGCCTGCCTACTCCTCCAAAACAATCTAATCTCTGGGTTTTATCTTCCAGAAAATATCAGTTGTATGTAGTATTCAACACAGTACTTACTGTCATGGAGGCACTCCCAACAGGAAAGAGAAGCAAGGCCATAATTATCCCTCCAGTCTTCTCCAGACTTCCTAAGCAGCTTCCAAAAAGCAGACTTACTGGGCAGTAAATCTTCACTTGAGTGACTTCTTGACTCTTCACTCAGAGTTTTTGGTGCAGTTCTCTTCTCCTTTTCTCATTAGGCAGAAATATTAGCACTAATTTGATTTTATATCAAGATGCCCAATCCAAGATAATCCAAATGAGGTCTATCCAAAGTTCCTGAGCAGTTTTAAGCCTCTCATATGCCTGCTCTTTGGTGGCACCAACAGAAGAGCTTCCAGCATCCAGGCACCAGGCTCCCATCTTCATACTGCAAACAAAATGTTTGTTTTGTAAGACACAGCACTTGATTTTTTAAGATCCCTGAACATTCCACTGCTCAAAATGTGCATCTGGGACTCTGATCCCCTATTCAAAGTAGTTACTACAGTAAACCTGTGCACTAGTTATTCAGAGCATGTGAGGGACTGCTCTGAAACACACAAACCCAAATCTTCTTGTTCTGCATTTCTAAGTGAAACTAGCACTAACATGAACTTAACTCTCTTCTAAAGTCTAACAAAGTACACAACAAATTGTTCTGCACTAAGGAGGGAAAAATAATGAAAATTAAAGGTCAAACTGTCTTAACTACAGCAACATAAGACCTTGAGAAAGGCTCTCATAGAGCTACTTCAATCAAACTGTCTTCTCAACTACAGCAACATAAGACCTTGAGAAAGGCTCTCATAGAGCTACTTCAGCTTTACACCCAAGAACAGAGTGAACTTGGAAAAGTCTATTTTTAAATCCTCTCTTACTTAAATCATCAGATGAAAGACTGCTAGGAGTATTTTACAAATAAGCCGTTCAGTTCAGCACTTTCAGAAGCTTTGAGGTAAGAAATCAGATTGTAAAAACTAATGAGAGTGATGATAGTTCTCAGCTATTTTGACAATAGCCTTAAAATCTTCCATGTGAAGGTGATGAAATTCTGCTTTTAATTAGAAAATCAATTATAAAAAGCCCAGTAATAATACTTGTGAACTACACAGAATTTTTGTGCACACAAGTTCTGAGATTGCTTTAACAGTGTGTCAGAAGTGCTGAAAAAGCTGACTGTACTTCAAGACCATAAAAGTGTTCAGATTTCTTGTTTTACTTGCAGTGACAGAACTTTTTGAGTAGAATGATTATAGGCTTTGCAAGGTTTCTTGTGTCATTGATAATCTAAGTACTTAACCTAAGGAAACAAACCACAACTTTGCCTAGATTCCAATGTATATATCCAGATCCTTGGCTGTGTAAATTAACCTAACTCCCTGCAAATCCTGATGTCTCAGACAAATTAGCAGCAGGATTGCCACAAAACAAACTCAACGAATTTCAACAATTTAAATTTTCTTAGACCGGTATAAATTAGCAAATTATTAAAATGTAGGTTCAACTGTGAAATTAACACAGAGATTGATGCTGCATCTCAGAATCTACTTATGTGGATTATGACGATAGAATATCTGAATAAAAAACAACCCAGGATCAGAACTCAGGATGTTCCAAAACAGACAAAAACCCACATAAATGCAATACCCTCTGGCTGTGCTCTCTCCTTTTCGAGACCTCACCCACCTGTCTTACATGGCTGGCCCCGCTCTTTCCTTGACTGTCTCTGAGCAGCCAGCACAGTTTCGGCTTGCTCCCTTGTGGCCAACATTAGAGCTACAATAGTCCTGGCGCCATTCCCCTCCAAGGGCCTCCGTGACCCGTTCTTCTAAAGCATGACGAGTTTCCTCAGAGTACAGTCACTTCCAGCTGACCCTCAGACTTGAACCCACAACTGATCGTGATGGCTTAACATGTTTCCAAGCATCAGCTGAGATATACAGAAGTGAGTACATGTGGATTTCCAGCCCAAAGCAAAAACCAGGGAAACTCTGAGGCTGCTAAGCCTCCAAGGCAGTATCAGCCCTACCCTGTGCCTCTCACAGCTGGAAAATTCTCTGACACAAATGTGCTGCCAACATCACGAACAGAGGTCTTCAAGACTTGACAGTGTTGTCACAAGGATGGCCTCACCTCTTCAGTGTGGTTTTAACAGCAGCATTTTGGAGCTTCAGCTTGGTTATTTAAAGGTTACTGTTCTGGCCATGCATTTGCTAACAGGTTATGACAACTTCAAAGATTTTCTGGTATCAGTAACTATTTCTGGGTTTTAGCTGTTTACATGACTTGTTGGGTAATTTGTGCTATTTTTTATATTTTTAAAGATGTCAGATATTGAAATGGTGAGGGCTTTAAAAGACTGAAGTACTCTTTGATACTTTATTAACATTGTGTCAGGCATTATTAACATCCAGAAATAGTTTTATGCTAGTAAAAGAAGAATAGTTTAGAGCACCAGAGGTGGTGCACAGACACAAGCAGAATGACCAGAGATGTGTCACTGAATGACATTTCCCAGTCAGCTGCCAGCCAGATGAGCTCTAAGTGCCCTCCCCAGCTCTCAGGAATAAAAGTGCAGGCACACTGCAACACCAGAACTGCAGCAGCCCTGAAAGGAGCTTGAATGGAGACGGCACTGCCCTGCACAGGGAGTGAAAAGGTGCCAACCTTCTCCTTTGCTGAGCTGCAAACACAGCAGCTCTTATTGTGGGTATCACTGTAATTTCAGGAGTGATCTTGTCACAGGAATTCATTCATTTTAAAAGGAACTGTTGAAAGCCCACTCCATATCGGTGGAAGAATCATCAGTTTGCGGTAAGACCAGAAGTTAAAACCATTCCACATTTGCTATTATGCCTCAAAACCATTATCATCACTCTTCTGAAACAGTCAATAGCACTGAGTGATGGGGTTTTGATTAATAAACATTAACTGCATTTATTACTGAACATGAAAGGGATAATCAGTACAGGAATTATACTTTGACTACTGGGTTACTTGATCATCAACCTTTGTAACATATGAAGAACAAATAAAACCTGGGCAGCAGAGGGTTGGGAGTTACTCAGATTAAACACATTACTCACCAGAACAACAGTGACAAACTACAAAGCACACTGAGCAATAGCACCAAAGCTGATCTGTGTGACCCAGATATGTGTATTTCTTCTAGAAGTCAAAGGACAAGCCCCAGAACCACTCCAACCCCTGGGCAACAACTCCCCAGCAGCTTCAGCTGCTGTGCTTTGGGACTGCCAGAATCACAGCAGCACTGGGCACTGCTGAGAAAAACAGATCAGCCCCCTCACCTGTCCCTCCACACAGCCCCACAGGCAGGGCTGGAGGCACAAGTGTGTGCTTAAAGGTGGAGGGAAGAGCAAGGCTGACCTTTCAGGCAAGTGTAACCTCAGTTTCTCTCTCTGTTAAAAGCAAATAAGCACAACTTTTGCAAGTGTATTGCCAAATATTCTTACAGCCAAATTGTCTTTCTTCGTCCTTGTACTAGGAGCCAAAATCCTTGTTCTTCCTATGGTGCTGACAAAAATTTTGATCAACGTCACAGACATTCCAACCAAGCTCATGGATACAAGCAAGGTGCAATCTTGCTCACAAACTCTAAGAATTATCAAAATATATAATATGTATGATTATGTGAGATTAAATCAAAAAAAGTCAACACTCCTGCCTCTCTTACTAAAGTTGCAAATATTTCAAATGGTTCATGAAGATTTGAACTATATTTGCATTGCAGTCAGTACCACAAATGGGATAGAAATCTCATAAAATCCTACAACTGAGCAATTGGTAGCAGTCTGTAAGTTTGGATTACTCTTGAGTGTTGAGAATAATTATACAATGTTTAAAAAGAAGGAAAGGGATATAAATGAGACAATTTTGCATTTATTAAGACAGGTAGACATATGCATCACTGTGACATACCTATAGTAGAATGGAAGAGACAAAGAAATGTTAAGATAATCTTAGGTGGACGGTCTTAAACATCCATCTTGTATAATAATAAAACCATAGAATCCTGGAATGCTTTGGGTAGGAAGGGACCTTAAAGATTATCTTCTTTCAACCCCCTGCCATGGGCAGGGACTAGACCAGGTGTCTCAGAGCCCTGTGCAAGCTGGCCTTGAACACTTGCAAGGATGGAGCTGCCACAGGTTCTCTGGGCAACCTGTGTGTGTCTCACATCCTCTGGGTAAGCAATTTCCATCAAGTATCTAACCTAAACCTGCCCTCGGTCAGTTTGAGCCCATTCCCCCTTGTCCTGTCACTACATGGCCCTCTAAAAACTCCCTCTCTATCTTTCTTGTAGAAACATGTCCTAATAATGGACACAAGGAAACATATGACCCTAATGTCTGTAAATAGTGTATGATTCATAACTCTTCTGGAGTACCTTTAAGCAAACCGCTCAAAGGGGCTTGAGAGCCCGACAGCAGCCCGGGGTCACACCACACCAAGCGGACATAGTCCACAAAGAGCACAATTTCCAAGCCTCGTTCCAAACATCTTCTCCACCTTGGGCCGGTCCCGGCGCCCTGTCAGTTCCCAGGAGCGCAGTCCCGCCTTCCCCCGGCCGGGGGCGCGAGCCCCCCTCAGGATTCGCGCCTCCCGGCGCGCGCTCGGCCGCGCCTGCCGATTGGCGCCCCGTCAGGCGCGCGCTCGGCCGCGCCTGCTGATTGGTGGTGTTCTGCGCGGCCCCGCCTGGTCGCGCATGCGCCCTGGCGCGATTGGTTTGGTCGGCTGTGTGTCGGGAGCGGGGCTGTCGCCGCTGTCGGGTGGGAGCGCGCCGTGCCCGCCGCGGCCATGTCGGGCCGCCCGCCGCGGCAGGAGGATGGGGAGAGCGCGGCGCTGCGCCACAAGGAGGAGCTGAGCCGCCGGGTGAGCGGAGGCGGCCCCGCGGGGCCCTGTGCCGGGCTCCGGGCCGAGGCGCGGGTGGCCCCGGAGCCTGTCACCGGGGGTGCGAGCAGCGTGAGGAAGAGGAGGGCGGGTGCTGTCAGGGACCGGGGCTCCTGTGCCCGGGGCTGCGCCCTCGGGGCCTGAGAGCGGCCTGCGTTTAGCGAGCCCGTGTTGCCTCGCTGATAGCTCCCTTGTCAGATTGGTATTTTGGGTCTTACCGCTTCAAACGGAGCGTGAAATGTCAAGTGAGACGCAGTGAGGTTTTTCTCACAGAGTATCTTGAGTTTCAAGAGACGTCCAATGGTCGAGTCTAACTCCCGCGCTGCGCAGGACACCCCAAGAATCGCAGCGTGTGCCTGAGCACGTTATCCAAAAGCTGTGTGAGCTCTGTAAGGCTGGTGCTGTGACCACTTTCCCTGGGGAGTTCAATGCCTAATCACCCTCTGGGTGAAGAACCTTTTCCTGGTATCCAATCTGAACATCTCCTGACGCAGCTCTAGGCCGTTTCCTGTGGTACTGCCACTGCTCGCCAGGGAGAGGAGATCAGTGTCTGCCCCTCCACTTCCCCTCCTAAGGAACTTGTAGAATGCTGTGAGATCTCCCCTCAGTCTCCTCCAGGCTGCACAAACCAAGTACCCTCACCTGCTTCTCTTTCTAGTACCTAGTTCAGCTTTATGTGTCCAAAATGTCCCAAGAAATTTCAGCCATAGAGGCTGGTGCTCCCCATTTATCTGCTCCCTCCTCCGTGGTGCCCACAGCTTTGTTCAGTATGCAATCTGCCAAGCCCTGTGGAACTTTCACCCCAAAAAAACTCATAGTAACCTGTCAGTATTCCAACAGGGCCTACAGGGAAGCCAAAAAGGGGCTATTTGTCAGGAGCTGTAATGATAGGACAAGGAGTAATGTATACAAATTGAAAGAGAGCAGATACTAGGCAGAAATTCTTTGCTGTGAGAATGGTGAGGCACTCACATGTTGCCCTGAGCAGCTGTGGATGCCCCAACCCTGGAAGTGTTCAAGGCCAGGTTGGATAAAGCCTGCAGCAGCCAGGTCTAGTGGGATGTGTCCCTGCCCACGGGAGGGGGCAGTTGGGACTAGATGATCTTTAAAGTCCCTTGCAACCCCTTAACATTATGTGATTATATTAAAAAAATAGTTCTGCAGGGCCACGTATAGAGACAGTGATGGTTTTGATTGCCTGGAAGCTGCAAAGCTGGGACATCACAGAGCTACAGCTTGTCACTTCTGTTGTGCCTAAGTGGCTGGTTTAGTCCCTAGCAGAGGATGGCTCTGCTGCTTTGCCTTGTTGGTGTGTAGATACAAGAGATTGATGGAGCTGCTGGAAAAGTTGCACTTTCAGTGTGGCCAGATTCAGTTTGGCTGACCTCACTCTGTGGCAGCTTCCTACTGTTGCACCAGTTTCAGGAGACACAAAGGAAGAGCAGGGAAACCCATGTTGTTTGCTTCTAAGAAAAAACAGTGTGCCCACTGGACAGATTTTTTTTTCAGATTTTGGCTTTGCAACAGTCCTTCTGATTACTTATCAGCGTTCACAGCTGCCATTGTAAAAGAAAATGGGAATATCTGCCACATCTGTCAGTGCAGAACAGTGGTAACTCCCACTAAGGAAGTTAATGTAAAAATCCAGAGCAATAGAAAGGCTCCCATTGCTCCTAATACAGTTCTAGAGTATGAGAGTATTTGGATTTCATTAATTTCATTTTGAATCCGGAGCATACCTGTGATTATAAAGTGTATTCTTGATATTATGCTATTTTTTACAAGTTATTTGATGTTGTATTATTTGTGTACATGTTCTCTTCTAAGGAGGAAAAAAAGTGCTCTCTGATTATAAATATCTATAGCTACTCTGGCTTCCCAGAGGCTTTTGATGGGAGGAGAAATACCAATGCATGCAAAATAGGTGTTTCTAGAGAAATTAAGTATGTAACTTTTATACTTACTCTGTCTTCAGTGCTTCATGTGGAGAACAGCAGCTATACATGCATGTTGCTGTCTTAAAGTATCAGTAGACATGCTCACCACTGGGATTATAATATGATGCCTTGTTTTTATCACTAAATTCAAATGAATCTTTTGTCTTTCAGATTAAAGAGCAGAAGGTTGTAGTTGATGAGCTTTCTAATTTGAAGAAGAACCGGGTAAGGTTTTACAAATTTGCTTTTAACTGTTTCATTTTAGCAGAGAAATAAACATAGAGACAAGAAGGGCAACAAAATCAGAGCATGCTGTCTTTAATTTGTTGTAATCCAGATTTTAATAAACATGTGGTCTGCTGTGCTCAGAATAATTTGTTTTACAAATTATTTGATTATGTATACTTGGGCAGTGTTGGGGTTTTTTGGGGTTTTTATGTTTTATTTGTGTTATTTCATTAAGATGTTTGAGTTGATCACAAGGGTTCATGATGTATTCTTACTTTTTCTGTGCATTTGTTTAAAATAGAACGTGATCCCTTGTGGATGAGGAAAAGAGAAATTCAAAATTGTCTCAGGTTGAGCATTAAATGCTTCTGATGGTACAGCATTAGAATGCTGGTGTTCACAGGGCAGAACTTACCCCTTCACTTTTATACCAGCAGTGTCTCTTTGGACCCACACCAGCTTCTGCTGCAGTGTGGTTCCAGAATCTGCTGCTTTGACTTCATACAGTGTGGGTTTTGTTTTACAGAAGGTTTATAAGCAGCAACCCAACAGCAACATATTCTTCCTTGCAGACCGGACGGAAATGCTGTCTCAGTGCAAAAGTAAGTTTGCAGTGTAAAAGTATCTCAAATAGTTAAAGTTTAAAAGCTGTATTTGGAGCTGATTTCAAAGGTATATTAAAATGAGAAAATTTCAGCTGTGCAAACTGAAAATTTCTCCAATGCAAACTAATAGGAGAATGGATAATAGAGGTGATGATGGAACAAGCATTAGAAGAGTATAAATTTAGAAGTATAAATTTCATTTTCTGGAGTGAATAATTGCTGCTTCTCTTTGCTTTGATTTGGGTTAATACCATTGCCATTTTTATTGTCAGTTCCCTTTTCTTACTACAAATGTTGAAGTCATACTGATTATATAGGCAGGAGTTGGCCACTCCCCTAATGCACTGTGGCTTTCTTCTGAAAAATCATCTTTGTATAATCAAAGAAGAATATGCTACAGCATATTCCTCTTTGATTATACAAATATGATTTTTCAGAATAAAGCATAGCTTGTGTTAGTAATGATGGAACACAAACTAGCTCTTTGCTTAATTAGTGTTTTATGTTTATCACTTTAATTGAACAAGTGGCTGCAATTAGTAATTCTGTAGATAAACACTTAAACTTACCTACGCATAAACTTTCCTGTTTATGAAACTGATTATTTGTGTAATTTTCTCTTACACAGACACATTAGATGAATTAAAGAAGGAGCATCAGGAGCTGGAAAATTCCGAAAAGACTAAAATCAAGAAGTAGTTGATGCGAATTCCCCGTTGCAATGTGTGGTATTTGCTGTATTGTTACCTTGTGCAGCCAGCGTGCGGTTCATCATTTCCTCAGTGAAGACATCCTCTGCCATCTGAGAAGAAGAGGACCAGACAGCAGCCAACAGTTGATAAAAACTGTGCCTGATCTCTCTTACGAATGTCTGTTTTCAGGCCATGTACTTCACTTGAGGGGACTGGTGACTCCTCAGCCTCTGGAAGATGCCAGTAACAATGTTTTTCTTTGGAATGGAGAAATTTTCAGTGGAGTGCATGTAGGAAATCTAGAGAATGACACTGAAGTAATGTTTCATCATCTGGCTTTATGCAGCAGTGAAATGGACATTCTGTCACTCTTCTCATCACTCCAGGGTCCCTGGTCTTTTATTTATTATGAAGCACCCAGACACAGTTTATGGTTTGGCAGAGATTACTTTGGTCGTCGTAGTTTGCTTTGGCAGTTCGGTAATGAGGTTGACAGTGCTTTCTGCCTCACATCTGTAAGTGGTTGTTCTGAATCAGGCAACCAATGGCAAGAAGTCCCAGCATCTGGAATTTTCAAAATTGATCTCAAAGCTTGTGCAGCAACTAAGTCTTTGTCTTTAACATTGTTTCCATGGAAGTACAGCTGCAGAGAGAAAGCAGTAGAAGAGACATGCATTAATGTTCTTGACCAAGTGTCAAAAGATTTACCAAATCACGTGCATCTCGTGGTGAATGAATCAAAGCTGTGTCTTAGAGCACCAGTTATCCCCTTAAATAAAACAGTTTCTAAAGCTTCAGGTGCATGTCCAGGCTCTAATTTTAGCAACATTAACTGTGTGGTTTCTGTAGAAACCCTTCAAGAATTTCTTGCAGAGGAGCACAAGAAAAAATTAGCCTGTCAGTTTATTGATGTTTTAAATGAAGCAGTCAAGAGACGAGTTCTGTGTCTCTTTAGAGATCCAGATCAGGTAACAAGTGAAATTCCAAGCCTGTCCCATAAGAAAGCACATATTGCAGTGCTCTTTTCTGGTGGCATTGATTCTATGGTTATTGCAGCCCTGGCTGATAAACATGTGCCTTTGGAAGAACCAATTGATCTTCTTAATGTAGCTTTCATGATGAAAGAGCAAGCTAAGCACAGGGGTACCACTAAAAGACATCCCGGCCATGAAGTCCAGCTTGATTTGCTTTGTCCTCAAGAAAGCTGTCGAGATCTTGCTGCTGACCCTGGTATTCATTCATCTTGCTTTGATGTTCCTGACAGAATCACTGGTAGGGCAGGACTGAAGGAATTAGAAGCCATTAACCCTTCAAGAACCTGGAACTTTGTGGAAATTAATGTTACACTAGAGGAATTGAAAAAAATGAGAAAACAGCGTATTAATTATTTAATCTATCCACTGGATACAGTCTTGGATGACAGCATTGGCTGTGCAATTTGGTTTGCTTCCAGGGGAGAGGGCTTCATTAGTAACCAAGGAGAACTGAAACCATATAAAAGTCCTGCAAAGGTACTGTTTTGTTTTATTTTCTGCCTAGACTTCTGAATGCAAAACCAGTTTTGTTGATTCAGAAACCAGCTGGGATTTTTGCTACTCATAAGGCTTCTGAAATTCACTGTTAGAATTAGAATATTCTATAATTATAATATTTGTGTGATTCTAGAGTAAAAAAGTTTTCTGCCTAGTGTTTGACTTCTGAATGTAAAAACAGTTTTGTTGATTTAGAAACCAGCAGGGATTTTTGCTGTTCATAAGGCTTCTGAAATTCAATGTCAGAATGTAGAATATTCTATAATTATAATATTTGTGTGATTCTAGAGTAAAAAATCACAGTCAATTCTTTTGTCATGTAATATGCATGGCTTTTCAGTGAACTTGGATATGCAGTAATATCCAATGGAAACAAATAACCACCATCTATCATTTTTTATTCTGATTTCTCACATCTCTGTTCCTGATGGTTTGTGTAGGGAAGAAGGAAATGTTTAATTTCAGCTGTTGAAGGCACAGTAATGGGTCAGATGTAATAGTGTTTTTTCTCTTGATAAAACATTTTACTGTGCTTTACTGAGTAGTGTAAGCCATTTTTACTTTGAGTAGTTGTTACTAACTCAGTAGCTGGTAAATGAATAGTACTCTGGGTGTACATTCAGGTAACTACAACATATGACACAGTCTTTGGCACTAATTTTTAAAGGCTTGTGTTTAACAAATGCTGCTTATTATAGAAACTAACAAAGACATTCTTCAAATATACTGGTGTATTCGTGATACACATGGCATTGTTTTGATGTGTTTTCCTTGCTCCACTACCAATGTTTGTGTGTACTTTAAGGTCTGATAATTTAAGTTACCAGTGACTGTACTGGGAATTGTTTCAGGCTTTGTAAATGTGTAAGGCACAGCCCATTCTGATAGCTAATATCTTTAGAAGATGTGTATTAAAATTTTTCTCCTTAAGATGTAGTTAAACCTTTAAGGTCTGTTTCATACTAACTTGCATAGATACTAAGAGTTCTTATATTCTGTTTCCTCAGGTTGTGCTTACTGGAATTGGAGCAGATGAGCAGCTTGCTGGGTATTCTCGACATCGTGTTTGCTTCACAAAAGATGGTTTAGAGGGTCTTAATAAAGAGCTTGGAATGGAGTTAGGGCGCATTTCTTCTCGAAATCTTGGTAGAGATGACAGGATCATCGGTGATCATGGAAAAGAAGCCAGGTATTACTGTTTTAACACAGAGCAAAACTGGTTTTGCTGGTTAGATGTAGTTTTTTTAACACCCCTAAAAATTCTTAATTGAAAATTCTATGTGTTTTATTGTCTCTAGTTTTACTGTCTCTAGTTCTGCTGCAGTTTTGTTAATGTGTACTGTGTTCTGCAGTTTTTGGTTTTGTTTTTTAAAAAAGTCGTCGGTAGTATATTGTGGAAGAGTTTACTTAAGGAAATTTAGCAACTTGATTTCCATCTCAAAGTTGTAAGAAGCAACAGATGTTGAAATAGGCAAATTCTAGCTGGTTCTATCTTTTTAAGCTAAACAGTCTTTTGCAGAACTTTGAAGTGTTCTGGTATGGACCTTTGGGGAGTGTCTCTGGAGAATGAGTGTAACAGGAGCTGTGTATTCCTATCCCTGCAGTAAAGCATAGTCAACATCCACCACATTTCATGGCTGTTAAGTCTGAAGAGTTGAAGAATCTTTTTATTTGTGCCTACTTCCTCTACAACTTGAAAAAAATTCCTTAGGTGTTGTACAGGAGCAGAGGCCACTCAGGTGCATGAAAGGTTTTCTCATGTGATCTTTGTGCCGGTATTTTTCCAAATCTGTTCTTAGTTGCATGTTTTCAGTTCAGCACAAGAAACAGTTGCAGTGGTGGATGTGCAGTGCTCCTTAACCATGCACATGATTAGGTGTGAATGCCTGAAATTCAGAATGATACCAGCATTTGGTGTGTAAATCTTTTGGTTTTGAAGCTACACTGTAGTTTCACACGGTCTTTGCATGTGGTTAAGGGGAAAACCAAGATTATTCCTATGGAATTTTTAAAGGGTCTTTCCCCACGCAAATCTCTCTTTCAGGTTTCCTTTTCTTGATGAAGATGTTGTCTCATTCCTCAATTCTCTGCCTGTCTCAGAAAAAGCTGATTTGACTTTACCTCGAGGAATCGGAGAGAAATTGATTCTGCGCCTTGCAGCCAAGGAGCTGGGCCTGACAGCCTCAACTGTTTTGCCAAAAAGGGCAGTACAGTTTGGATCTCGGATTGCAAAACTGGAGAGCAACAGTGAAAAAGCATCTGACACATGCAGCAGGCTGAAGTTACTTTCAGTAGATGAATTATAGAGCTGTAGCTGGAGATGTTGCATTTATTCTATACACAGAGTCAGTAAATCAAGTTTTCTTAGAATTTTTGGTCTGGGTTTTTTTACACACTTGGGCATAATTATTAATAATCAGAGTTGTACATGTACAAGGAACTCACTATGAATGCATCCTGCTCTTTTAACTTTGTTTTAATACTGAGAATGCTTAATTTGGAATAGTAACCAGAATCACTCTGGTGATAACAACACAGCATTTGTTTCTCTGACAGATGTTTTTCAATGCTTGTAATCCAAGTATTGACCCTAACCATAATAGCATTGAAACAGTTTTTATTATCTATTTATTTTATTAAGTTACTTTTTAAGATGCCAAACATCGTATCTCTTTTAATTTTGGCACTTTGATGGAATCTTCTTCAACTCTTTTTGAAATGTCAATTCCCAGGGGAGCTCTAGAAAACAAAATTATGTATTTGTTAAAAATGAACATGGTCAGTGCCATATCACACAGATGTACAGCTTCACAGACCTTTTTTTACAATTAGCACAAGAGTCAAAATATTTCAGTACATTCCCTGCCCTTCTAAGACTTGTCACCATTAAAATAGGCTATCTCAAGAAGTACCTGGAAATATCTTTGCAATGAAGAAAGATTTGCATTTGTAGCCATTCCAAACTCTAGAAAAAGAGTTGTGATTTCAAAGCCCTCTTCTGGGACTGTTTTTGTATTTAGATTCTGATTTTAGTTGATAATTCATTTTAGGTCCTGCTGATGAATACAAAACACTAGAGATTCACAGGTAACTCCTATGATAATCTTAAATAATGCATTGTCTACAGCAAATAACTTAGTTTTTTTTATTCATTGAAATATATACAGCAAATTATTTTTGAAGTAGAGTATTTTATAATTTTTCAGGTGAAAACTGTAATACAATTTTTATTTTTGTATTGAGACCATCCAAGTCTGTTTTTCTGGAAAGGGAAAAAAACTGAAAAAAATCCAAAGTTTAAGACTAGTTGGTACTTTTGAGATATCCACATTTTGTTTGGCCTTAAGCCTAACATCTACACAATCATGGCAGGAAAACACACAGAACTGTTACGATGTATGATAAATTAAGTTTCTGAGCCAAAACCAACATAAATGATCATTTGTATTTAAAACTGCCTTGGAAGGTAACTTTTAAAATTTCTATGTGCTGCAGAGAGACTCCTCAGCAGCTTGTGCCTCTTTTTCATGTGACCTGCTCCCCTTTCACAGCCCGCAGTGAGGACAGAGCCTGGGAATGAGCAGCGCCTTACCTTGGCTCGTAGCGGATGCCAGCAGCACTGTCAAGGACCCCCAGCCCTGCACGTAACCTCTCAATGCCATTCCTGAGCAACAAAGCAGTTACATAAAAACGTGCGTCACAACTCTGCGTACCCACACATCCTTCAGTCAGCACAAAAAGAGCTTCTTGACTCTCATGTCAGCTTTGCTTGTGCTCCTGTATGTGTTAAACAACTCTTACCATGCAATCATAACGCCATTGTCAGTGCAGAGCCTTGGAGGAGGACACAGTAAAGCAAAATCATTTGCATCTGCCAGATTCTGTAGAACTTTTCGGTAATACTGATTACTTGCAACTCCTCCTGATACAACCTGACAGCATTTCAAGAAGAAAAAAAGGCATTAACTCAAAAATACTTATGGGTCACACAACTAGCATCGTGTTTAGAAAAGGGTTATCAGTTGAAGTTCCGAAGACAGCAATAAATGCTGCATTTAAGATTAAAACATGCCAGAAAAGAGTATGCTAAGGGAGCTTATTATGGAAAAATACATTCCTGAAGAACATCTGTCTAATGGAAGGTGTCCCTGCCCACGGCAGGAGGGTTGGAACTGGATAATTTTAAGGTCCTTTCCAAGCTAAACCAGTCTATGGTTCTACTGTAACTAGAACAGCCATCAAGTATTGGGCAGCACAAGGGCAAGTTGTTATGGAAGGTTAGATTAGATGGTTAGAAAATCTCTAGCTTAAAACCCAGCTAAATATTTATTATGACCATTACTTTAATATTGTTTGTATTTTAACAATATAATACATACTGAGATCTTCCTCATATGTCAAACAAGGCATGTACAACAAGGCATCTGCATCATCAAATGATGTTATAGAGTCAGATATAAAAAGGAAAAAAAAAAGTATACCCACCAAAGTGGCATTTTTTGATGGTAGGTAGCACGTACAACAAGGCATCTGCATCTTCAAATGATGTTATAGAGACAGATATAGAAAGGAAAAAAAAAGTATACCCACCAAAGTGGCATTTTTTGATGGTAATATGCTGTTTTTGATGCAGAAGAGCATGGCTCGGTACGTCCTCTGGATAATATGAACAGCCACTGCGTGCTGTACAGCAGCAGCAACATCCTTAACACAGGACAGGATCTCACCTTCCTGAATACCTATAAAAGTATATCATCAAAGGGGGCTCCTGAGTGTAGGTCATCAACAGCTCAGTTTGTACCTGACTGCCTAAAAATACCTTCTTCTTTTTCTTTCTGTACAATGGCATTATAGACAAGGTTTTGAAGGCCGGCGAAAGAGAAGTCGCAGTTCCGATACTGCTGCATGGGCAGTCGGAGGGTGAGCAGTTCCTGGTTCCCAGACTGAGCCAAGTGCTCTATGGCCTTCCCCCCAGCCATGCTGTGGCACTCCGGGTGTTTTCTTAGGGACAGTCTTCGTGCCACCTAAGGAGATGACAAACAACAGACTTGGAATCAGTTCCTCCTGGAACGGCATCACTGTACTGCAGTCCATGGAGTAAAATGTGACACCAAAACATCCAATCCAATGTGAAATTACAAACAGGGCATGGTAAGGGTAAGACATAACATCAGCCCAGCAGGATATTTTTTTTTTCTTGGAGTATTTAGAAATGCAATTCTAGAACAATCTGGGCAAACAAGGTTCAACAAATTTTGCAGGAAGTATTAATTACTCCATTTTTAAGCTATAGGAAACATACCGTTTGTCATAGTGTATTACCAGATAGACAGAAACAAAACTGGTTTCAACTTTTCAAAATCCCCTTTATGATTCCATGCACTCCCCCCATTTTTTAATTAATAAGCACAAATACTGTTTAAAAACAGTGCTGAGAACAAAGCCATAAGTGAACAATTTTACAAACTGTACTTAGGGACCCAGAAAACTTAAGATTGTCAAGGCCAAACCATGCTTTTCAAACTCCAAAAGCTAAAATTAGTAAGACATGCTTTAACACACATTGTTTTAAACCTGACAGCATAATAATACCTCTGTAAAATACCTCTATACAACTTCTTTGTATAATCAGTGTCAATGAAAAACCCAACACCAGTTTTGGTTACGTTGCCTATTTGCTAAAATATAATTAATGTGCATACGTTACAATTGATGCTTTGTGTACATTTTTAACAGTCTTTCATACCTTAAATCTACAGCATTTCAAAATAGAAAAAGAGTTACGTAAAACTTGTATCGCATTGAATTGCTGTCCTCAGGCTGATGACATTACTACCATTATGTAGTATAAATGCAATAAAAAGAAGAGGACAACTAAAGAAAGGTAAGGAAAGGAAACATTACCTTATCCAGCATGTCACCCGGTGCGATGTCGATGGACTGTCCAAGCAGGAGGAAATCTGAAACACCCTGTGCTACTGCCAAGAGACAGTGGCCTCCAGAGATTAGGAGAACTAAGAAGGGAAATTCCAGGGGATGTGTGAGCCTGATGGTCAGTGCGTGAGCCTCCATGTGATGGATGGGGATGAAGGGCTTCTGGTGCCTGCTGACCAAGCTGCGGCTGTACTGCAGCCCCACGCCCAGGCTCAGAGCGAGCCCGGGTTTCACTGTGGTCGCCACAGCCGCAAGCTCGGCCACAGAAACGCCGCTGGCACTAAGGGCCTCTTGAACCACTTGGTCGATGTTTTCTCTGTGAAGCTGCTGTGCCACCACGGGAATTATTCCTCCTGATCTAGTAAAACCAAGGAATTGCAATGCATGGGTAGTTTATAACAGATAGAATGCCATAAAAATAGTTTTCAGGCACCTCTTAACCTTGTTGTATCCTGCCTGTTTCCTTAGTGCATTATCAAATGCCTTGTTTAGTGTCAAGGGCACTGAAGGGAGCGTAATTATCAGTGGAAAGCCAGAAAAAGATGTAACTTGCCTTTTTTTTTGGTACAGATGCTTTTTAAATGTATCTCAACACTGTTCCAAAACAATGTAACTTAATATTCACAACCCCTCACTTGTCAGCTGATGTTCTTAAATCACCAATGCTAATATTTGATTTTCCTTTTTAAAAGTCAAGACATTTGGTAATTTTAACAGTAGCAATGATTTCATCTTTTATTCAAGCCAGAGAAGTAATCTGTCTCTCTTCGAAACAAAATACTGGAGAAAACTTGTTAAATACATTTATTTCCTCCCCCTTAGTACTATCTCAGGCAGTATGTGTTGAGGCCACAGTGATACATCTTCACACCTACCCACCACTTACTGAGTTTTATGGGGCAGGGAAGACTTGTATATGGGTGATACTATAAGTAACAATAACAGTAAAATCGTTATTAAAGGAGAAGCCTTAAGAGAAGTCTGTTCTTACTGTAAATGAACTTCCTTCTGACAGTGCAGTGCTTCTCCCAGAACACAGCCAGCTTCATCCACCACAGCAGCTCCAGTGTCGTCACAGCTCGTCTCTATTCCCAAGACCAGCCTGTGAAAACGCTGCTTCCCAGAGTGAGCAGAGCTGCTCCTCAGCCACGCAGCTCGGCCGTGCTTCGCCGACTGCAAAACGCTTTTGGCAATGCTGTTCATTGTTTATAATCTACCTGGTGGTTATGTCTAGAAAAGAACGGTATAGTTGATTATTAGTGGAGGGTTTTCAAGCACGTGTTCTGCTCCGATTTTCTGAAGGGCTTTTAAAGTCATGAATGGCCACATACGAGATTTAAAACCCTAAGCAAAAACATCTGGGAGGGAAGGTCCTGTTTTACCTGAATGACGTGTGAAGACAGCTCCTCAGTGCGCTTGGTGGCGGCGCTCTCGCAGCCCTACGGGAGGTGCCAGCGCGCCTGTGGCCCGCAGCAGGAGCGCTGCCGTGCGGGCAGGGCAGAGCAGGGCAAGCCTGGCCGCTCCGCCGCGCCACGGGCTCGGCCCCGCTCCGCGGATCCTCCGGCCGCGGGCACGGGGAGCCGCGGCCGGAACCCCCCGGTCCCGTCCCGCCCCGCCCGAGTCGCGGGGCACTCGCGTCGTCCCCGTGTCGCGATCTGTCGCTACCCCCGGCTCTCGCCCGCCCCGTCCCGGGCCCGGCTCCGCCCCGCCGGGGACGCGGGCGGTGCTCCGGGCCGGCGCAGCCGCCGTGCCGAGAGCGGGCACTCCTCCGCAAGCGCCAGGCACCGCGGCCCCCGGAGCTGCGGACACCAAGTTCGGGCCGTGTCTTGCAGTCCCTGCCCCTCGACAGCGACTGTCAAAGCCTTGGGATGTCCATTCTTTATAAATCATGCAGTTACCGCTTTCTATGCAAGCAACAAACAGAACTAATTACTCCCAATTGCTAAAAAAAAAAATCGTAACTCATTGCCCTTTTCTTAACGGCATCTTTATCGATAAAGGGAATAGCCAGAAAATTGCTGTTGAAAAAAAAAATAAGTACACCACTGTAGGCTTGTCTTTTGATATTTTTAATTTTTTTTTTTTTCCAGCTCACTGGCTGCCACTGCAACCAAGATGTAAATCAAGTCTTAAATGGAGTCTTCCGTTAAATCTGAGCTGGTTTGGGCTGGCAAACACACAGCAGACTTCAGAATTCATCCTTTTTCCACGACAGAGAAATAAGTGCTCAGAGCAGCAGATGTACCTCCTTCACTCTATTTCCAGAGCTGATAATATACAAATTACCCCATACTACACAGTACCCCTAAAACACAGCATTCCTCCACATTTCCAAGACATGCAAGTTATCTATACCTTTTTCTGCAAAAGCATAGTTAGTCCATGTGATTTGCCTACTCACCTACTTCTAGTTCAGCTTCTATTCTAGCTTACAACCTACACAGCTTCCGTGTTCAGACACTTGCTCTGTAACAGAACACCTTCTACGACAGCAGCAAACCTTTCCCCACCACCTCACAGGCCTCTCAGCTACTGAAAAATAACCCATCAGTGAGTATCAGATAAAACAGTCAAAAATTCACACCTAAAAAGAAACTGCAATTTTTCAGGATGTCCCACTTACACGTAGAAAAGTCAGTATCCTGGTAAGCAAAATGAAAGAAACACAACAGTGGCAACTTGCAAAACCGTTCATAAACAGAGCTCTTGAGTTGATATGGAACTCCCCTGAGCTGGCAGTTAAGGACTTTGTTCAGTTATTGTGACCAAAAAAAAAAAAAAAAATTTAAAAACAAATCACAAGAACAGAGAAGGCAGGAATTATACCATCAATTTATGCTTGCTGTCACAGTACTTACTGTGGGACAAACTTTTACAAAAACAAGCACAACCACTTACAATCCATTACAGCAGAAACTACCTAATTTCTCTTAATCTAAGAATGTGGCCTCACCAGTCCTTGGCATCGAGGATTCTGGATTTATATGTAAAGTTACCAGCTGCATTATGGATGATGGGTATTTGTGAAACTCTGCTCTGCATTTCAGCTGTTGCTTTAACCTTCCTTACAAGCCACTTGCATCAGCCACACGTACAGTCTTAGTGGGGATTAGGCTTTAGAGCTGGGCCTGCCCAGTTCTTCATGAAAATCTTCCACACATTTCCAATGCACATTGAAGTATCTGAAGGCATCTTCTTTCAAAGTCGATTTTCATCCCAGACAATGCTGCAGGAAGCAGGAATTGTATCTCAGACGTAAAAGCATCTCTCCCCAGCTATGATGAGCTACTCAGCACAGCAGACTACTCGTTTCCTTCACCTGGGGAGCAGCAGTAGCCATGTCAGGGGCAGCCAGTGTTGAACCTTCTGCTCAGTATTTATTGATGCCAAAGATTCGAACCCCATGCAACTGTGGCAGCTTGGGGATAAGCACGGTCAGGAGAGAGGCTGTGTTGAGGATAAAGTGTGTGGGATCATACTTTGTATAGAAACTCGTCAGGAAGTAACTGCAGGAGAAAAGGGAGCAAGCTTAGCTGGTGGCAGCCTTGTCTAAAACACATACAAAGCATAGCTGAAAGAAGTGCTTTAGTGATTAGTAAGATTTTACTGGTTAATATCTGCATCTGTATTAAATATCTTACCTGAGGCTCTAGAGTATCTACAACAAAAATATGGTCTAAGTCTCTTCTTCCCATACCCCGCAAGGTGCTAAAAAGCAACCCTTAGTTTTTCTTCCAGCACTTCTCCCCACCCTGAGGAGTTATATGTATTTTCTCAGTTTCTGTCCTTTATGAGCCAACTTTCTACACATCATGCAGGATCTTCCCTCCCCTCTCACTCTGCCACATAAGTGGACACATAAATTTTCTTCAGGGACAAACAGAAAGACTTTTGGAGTAGGATATTAAATATGTATCTGATTTTTCTTAGTTACACAACCACACTTTTGTCAACAGAGACAGGTGTATAGAATTCCTGCACCATTTGCATAGTGTAAATAGAAGACAATATGTACAAAGCAAAACTGACACCAGATCCCATCCACTGAGGAGTGACACATTTCTAGCTCACAAGTTGCAAAATGGTTAATAAATGCTGTCACAAAAGCAATTAGTTTAGATTTTCAATATTTATGACTTCACAATCTCTTAAAGAAATTCAAGAGTTAACAGTAAGTTTTCCACACAACACTTCCTAATCTTAAAACCTGCCCCATTAATAACTGTTTACAAACTTTGACTTCAGTATGTGGAGTGTCAAAAGCAGAAGACTGTTGATTACATAGCCTGTAAATAAATGCTCCCTATAGCTGTGATGTAGAAATAAACAAACAAGAAAAAAAGACAGAAAATGCTTTTAGACTGTAAATTGCAACCCATTATGTTGCAGCTTTTGAAATAACGGCTTTATGTGTCAATTTATCTATAACACAGTTTTGAACTCACAGAATTATAGGAGAGATTGTGAAGAACTTCCTTGAAGATGTGAATTGTACTCCATAATCCAGTTGTTCCCAGTGTGTTAGTAGCCTAGCTTTCCCCTGATCAGGTGTTTCAAAAGGAGTTCCTTTTACTGCATGCAAAAACACATACATTCCCTGGGGAAAACAAAAAGTGAATATAGAGGCACTTTTAGTAATATTTTTAAATAATTGTTACAGTGTTCAATGCATCATAAAATTTAAAAAAAAAAAAAAAAAGATTGAGTGAATTCTCACCCAGAAGAGCTGCTAGCCTGTAATCTCAAATTATTGAAGAGGAAGGAAGAGACAAGAAGTGATTTGCCTGAGACTGTGCAGAGTCAGAATTAAAGCCCAAGTCTGAGTGACATCAAATCCACTCCCTTGCTGTCTACACTAGCAGGCAAAGGTTCCTTGAATTCAAGAGAATTTTAACAAGCACTGTAACAAGTGTGGGGCTGATGATTTGTATCACCACCTTCCTAGCACAGTGTTAACAGAGCGGTAGTAGAGTGTGCATAAAGCAAAAAACTACCTGCAAACACTGACAATATCACACCAATTCCTGAAAGCTTTCTCAGCCCCTTGCCAGCTTCAAATCCTTAGAAACTGACTAAGCATTCTGCTGAATACCATCTGTCCACCTCTTTGCTGCTTCTCCTTACACATGCTGGACTTTCCTTGTGACTGTTCCTGTTTGATGGGAACATATGGTTTGTTCTGAAAGACCAATTTGGGCCTCTTGGTTTCCAACAGGAGAGTACACCTTCTTCCAGTTTTAAAGAACACTTGTTTTCTAGCAAAGAGAGCACACCAACTCCAGGGAAGAGTCTCTATGAGACAATATCAAAGATTTCTTTCTCTTTCTATGCACATACAAAAATTTTCATAAGAAAGCTTTATATAGGAAAAAAAATCACATTTCTTCCAAATTCTTTTAATGGAGGTGAAATCTCAGCAAATCACTTCATGTCTCCTTCCACTTTTTTTTGGAACAGCCTCCAGACCAGAGCCCTGTGAACCTAGGACAACTGATTTGTTTAATTAATTTTTTGATTCATGACATTTGCAGCGTCTATTTTAATAACCATAAAGACACTTTTAGGACCGATCCAAATGCTTACTCCACATTTTATTTCCCAGTGGTACTTGCAGAAAGAACAATCAAAAATGCTTTCAAGGTTAGCTAAGAGTTTTCCATTAGTGGAAATCCAAGATTTTTTTTTTCTTGTCAAACCATTTCAGGATTTGTTTCCAAAAGAAGTGCCATTTAAATTCTGAAATAGCCAACAGTGCAATTTATACTCATCTCCTTGTGTTCCACTACAAAACTACTTGCCAGTGCATGCTCTCATCCCTGTTGTCATTACAGCTACTTGCAATGAGTTCAGTAAGGCATGTGGGAAATATTTAGTAATACTTGTCTCTGCCAACATCTTCTGAAGTCAGACATGTCTGATGCTGTCAAAGATAACACACAAAACGCTCTAATGACAGTTACAATTCCACCAGTAGTTTTAAACCTATCTACAAAACCAAAAAGCTCAAATGAAAATTAAAACTTTACATTCAAGAGGATAATTACCCATCCTCAGTGAACTATCATTTTCCTACATAAGGAAGGAGCTATCTTTTTGTCAAGTCTTCTTTGCAGGCAATGTTAGAAAGCTGAGCTAGCAAACCTCAAGTATAATCTAAATTGCTGGGTTATGTCCCTCTTTTCTCTAAGCATGGCAGGACCAATATAGATAGCTGCACTGCTTTAAGTGGTTACAGGAAAATGATAGTATCCTGGGGAGAGGAGCAGAAAGCAGCTCACAGAATCTTTTGCATACAAAAGTCATCATGCAAGTCACAACCCACTGAATAACAAATGGTTTCAGGGCTGAGGTCAAAGTAGTTCAGTTTTTCCCACTGCTTTCAAGCAAGATTTCTCTAATGTCCTGTATGGTGACAACATTGTATGCTGAAGTCACTCTGAGTTATGTAGCTTGGCCAGCATTAAAACTAGAAGAAATAGAAGACAAGCATTTCTCTTAAAGAAAATAGGTAGGCTGCTAAAATTAAACATTTTGGGATACTAAATGTTAGATTTATGTGGAAAAATTAGTAGATAGTGTCCAAGAATTAAAAATGTGGTAGTTTATAGATTCAACACAGCTCCCTTTCACAGAGCACTGTTCAAGTTGGTTAGCATAATGATTTTATGTCTGCAACCTTCCAGCCTAATGAAACGCCATTTAAAAGAATACATAACTACATAAAGAATATTTCATGTCTTTCATGGTTAAACTGAAAGTGGCTGTGTGTCACTCCTCCTCCCCAAAACAGCCAATCCTTTGTGGACAGGCCAAGGAGAGGTGGTATTTTGGATAGCAGGATTTCATTGTCCATACAGACTGGCTACTTTCCTCTTCCCTTGCTACTGAAAATAAATACTTATGAACAACCACTATTCAAATGCTGCTCCAAGAGAGGGTACTCACCAGGTTGTGAATGACATTTGTTAAAGTCCAGGCGACAGGGACACTAAAGAAGGGAATGCTGAGCAGGACAATGTGCAGCATGCCGACTCCCAGCGCGTATGTCAGCCACATTCCACGGCTGTTCATCACTCGAGTGTTGGGATTTACCTCGCTGTGGGCAACTCCTACGTTCATTTTTACCCTATAAAACAGATCTGTTTGAAGACTGAGACCGCTGTTACAGAGGAGTACTTAACATGCAATTTTCAAATCTGGGAAAAAGCTGCTTTAAAGAAGCAGGTCTGGAGAGAACACAGCACATAAAGCAGGATGTACCTCAAGATCTTTAAGCTATGGTTTATAGAGAAATCAGTACAAAGGGACAGTTGGCAACCATTTGTTTAAAACAAGTCTGAACAAATAAAACTCACAAGCCTGCTACAGAAGGGATATTTAAAAAAAAACAGTAAGCTGTGATGTCAGAAGCTAAAGTTGCAAAGCTGTAAGAAACCAAGCTAATAACTTTTATCCTCTGTATTAAGTTTCACCATCCATGACAATATCCAAAGCTCTTTTCCACTTCCCACATCAGACAATCTTCCTCCTCTTTCTTGTTCACGCAAGGGTTAGTGAACAATTCTGCATATACCAACTGCACAGCCATCTACTTCTAGAAAGAGCAATGAAGGAGTAATGTACGCCTCTTTTTCTTGAAGCAAGTGCAGATTTCCTCCACTCCCCATCTATTAGTTTCCAGACAGATATTTTCACCTTCTAAATCTGGCTGAAATTCAAGAAAAGGTTCAAAAGTTTTCTAAGTAACAGACACATGCAGAGACACACAGGATAATTTCACATGCTGATATAACCAGGAAATTGACAGAACTTACCTACAGTGCCACTCTCGTCCTATTGCAGTAAAATTTGTAAGGATAATTTGAGAAAAACCCTAAACTATTGCTTATTTCAAACTCACATGATCTCTGTGACTACAGATATTCATTTATGGGAGCAGGATGAAGTGGATTTTTTAGCAATCATCTGAATCAGAATACAAAAGCACTGTTTAACCACCAAAAGCAAGCTTGCTTTCGGTAGGAAGTTTGTTTCTCACACTTACTTAGGTAGAGAGTATAAAATAAATACAAAATACCCGAATATTCTGCAATACGAACAGCAGTAGACTAAAAACGCTCCGCTGAACCTGAACCCGAACCGGGGCACTGCCGACCTTACCCAGTACCTGTGGCAAAGCATTCCAAGCCGTGCACTTGCAGGGCACACATTACCTGCGACGGGCGACGCGAGGCTGTTCCTCTCTCCCCGGGATGCAGCACCCGCCGAGCCAGCACCTAGACAGACATCTTGACGTGACCCACCATCCCTTCCCATTCCACGCCACGATGCCAGCCCGCTCCGAGGGGCAGCTCGCTGCACCGCCGCGTTTCCTCTGCCATCCCTGCTCCCCTGCCGGCCCCGCTCCTCTGCCGCCGCCCCGGCCCCGCCGCTGCCACAGGCCGCCCGTGCCCGTGGCCTTCTCCCCGGCCCCGGCGCGCAGGCGGCCCCGGCCGCCCGTCCCTCCTCCCCCCGCCGCGGCCCCACCTTTCCGCAGCCCCGCGGCCGCCGAGGAGCCGGAGCGGAGCGTCGGGCGCCGGCCGCAGGTAGAGCCCGAGGTGTCCGTGGGCAGGGCCGGTCTGGAGGAGAGCGGAGGGGCCGGGCCGGGCCGTCCGCACCGCCCACGGGCGCGGGGCGGGCGCGCAGGTAGCGCAGCCGCGGGGCGGGAACGGGAACGGGAGCGGGAGGGAAGTGCCGCTGCCTCGCTGAGGCCGCGCCGGGGCCCGGGCGCCGTTTCCCGCGGGCGGCTGGGCCGGGGCGGCCCTGGGCAGAGGCCGGGCAGGCCCCGGGGAGCGGCGCCCCGCCTCTCGTAGCGAGAACCGGGAACTGCGGACGGCTCTGTGGTTTGGGGTAAACTAGAGGGCCCGTAGGGTTTATCTGCAGCTTTTCGCCCGTTTTTTCGTCTCGTAAACCGAAGAAATGCCTCAGTGCGTGCTGAGGGAGGGCCCCTGAGAAAGGCGGTGCTCGGAGGGGGGGGCGGGGTTCTTGGTGTGGCTCCAGACGTCTTTGGGGCCGGAACCGCGAAATTTAGGGAGATTTTATTCCCGGTTTAGTTGAGGATGTGTAGAACCGCAGTTGTTGGCATGTCGGACTTGCTGTAGAGGGTTAGGTCAGTGATGGAGCTCCCACGCAGAAAATGCTGCGGTTTGCCACGGAGCACAGCTGTAACGCCTCTGGTCCGTGAAGAGTTACAGTAGTAGGGTGGCTTGAGCTGGCATGCGTGTCTCTTAGCTAAAAGGCATCGTAGGCTGGGTGCCTTTCCATGAGTAAGACATCCCAGAGGTCCCTTTGTACCTCCCAAGAGGTGTTCCCGAGATGTGGCCAGCATTGCGTCCCTCAGCTGGGGCCCAGAGCTGGGGACTCCACACGGCCAGGAGCTGATTCCTCTCCCAAGCTGCCTGCATCAGTCACACCTCATAGAAAATTTGTCTTTGAGGTCTGCAGCCGTTCTGTTCTAACATCCTCCCATATCTTAGTCAGTGTCTTTTGATGGAGAGAAATCCAGCTCCCATCTGATTTACTCCCATGAGTAAATCATGAAGCACTTGACACAGGAGTCCTGTACAGTGCAGTGCCTGAATGCCTCAAAACCTGCCTCTCTGAACACGTGTATATTATATTAATATCTTCACCTTTTCTCCTGCTCCTCTTGTTTTCCAGTTGGTGGAAAAACCATTCATCGGATCCTTTCACCACATTTGAAAGGCAAACTTCCTTTGCAATGTAAATAACAATAATAAAGACAAACCCCCTTCGTAGCTGTTCCTAGAAAAGTTTCAGTGCTGCTTGTACTTCATAGCACTGTACTTCCTCCCCCTGCCCCCCCACCAAAGCCAAGTAACCACATTTTTACTTTGTCTTTTATGTTTAAAGAGTAGCTGTCTTTGGAAGGATGTTGAGGCAGAGAAATGTCCTGTAATTGTTGTATCAGCTGCATACACCCTGCAGGGCAGTGGTGGTGCTTAGGGGTGTTGGCTGCAGTCCCTCACCAGGACCTGGCTGTGTCAGGAGGAAATCTGTGCTTGTTCCATTCCTCCACGTGTGCTCATATCCTTGGGACAGGTGCTGAGTGTGCAGTCTGTGTTCCTCAGCAGATACCTTGGACTGAATCAATGAGAATGCCAGGACTGTTTGCCTTTCAGTGTAAAGAGCATTATATAACATAAACCAGAGAGGAGAAGAAACCTGTCTGAACCATCCCCCTGCCTCTCTCATATGCATATAAAATTGTGGTTGAATTCTTTTGTGACAAGCTACAAGGATCAGCAAAATCGTTTTCCTGGGGCTTGGCTGTTTGTGTTAATGTAGGTACTTAAACAGAAATGCATGCTAAAATTCACAGATCAGTGTACAGTCTCTTCATGGGAGAGTGTCTCTGTAATATAGCAATAATTTTATAATCCTTGATATTTCCAATAATTAAAAAATGAAATTTCCACTGGTTTATAAAGCATCTTCATTTTCAAGTGAGTGATAGAGAGACATAGAAGTAAAATGACCTGCCTGAGGGCACATAGTACATCAGATCAGAGAGGCAAAACTCTAATGGAGAAATTTTTGGGGTTTGGTTTTTATTTTTGCCAGAAGATCCCATTGCTATTGAACATGGCTTTTCCTCAGCACCAGTGTGTTGCCTTCCTATTTCTCTCCCAACACCTGTTGAGGAAGCTGGGTCCTACTGTAACTTGAAAATTTCACTTTCCAGCCATAATCCTGTGGTTTTCTGCATTTAAGAGTTCCTGTGAAACAGTTTCTTAGAAATGTGTAATTGTAGTGTTCCTTTTACATTCTTTTCCTGTTATTTTTCTGTGCAGCTGAATCTTTCCACCATGAAACAGCTGCCTGGAGAGACAATTCGGCTCCTTTCAAGTTCTCAGGTGATTACTTCAGTTGTCAGCGTGGTGAAGGAGCTGATAGAAAATTCCTTGGATGCCAGTGCTACAGGCATTGATATTAAACTGGTAAGTCTTCCTCTCAGAAAGAATTTGATATAAAATAAGATGCCAAGAAAATTGTTCCTCTGCAAATGTGGTTTTTAGGCTATTGTGATTTGGGGAATGGCAATGATTATTATATAATTATATGTATATATTTTTATCTCAAGTAAAAATGGTACAAAATTAGTTGCCATTTGTGTTTTTGAGGCTCTGCTCTGAAACAGTAAGGTATATTTGTGCTTCTGAGTGTATCGTGGGGAAAAAAAGCTGTCAGCTTTCTTAATCTTCCTTTTCCCACTTAAAATTTGTTTTCTGACTAATAGCCTGTTTTAAATGTTTTAAAAGTTGTTGGACTTAGGTTTGCTGTTAGGCTGACATATTTAATTCTCATTACAAAGTATTGTAGGAAAGGCAAAAATGGAGACAGTGGAAAAGGTTGATGGCCATTCAAAACAAAATATGTTTTTGTAATACAAATCACCACCCTATCTCTAATTAGCATGGTGAACTCTGGCTATTTCTAACTCTTTAAAAGCTGTTCAAAAAAGTTGACATGTCATTCAGGGATAGTTTCTGACAGTTGAAAATACTACTTTTTATAAAGAATCTGACTTTTTTTTTCCCAACAAATTGGTTGAAATGGATAACTGGTCAGTTCCTCTTGCTGTCCTATGTCTGCTTTTGCAGTGTTTTGTCAGCAGCTGTATAGTAGCAGTGTCTCCTGCTGCTGTATCCTGTGTAAATGTATGTATTCAGAATTGGATCCAATTTCCTTTCTGCAAATAACAGTGAATGCTTAGGATATTCTTGAATTAAATCTTAGACAAAATGCTCTTAACTAGGAGGGGCAGTTCAGTTTCTCCTTATTTATTTGACCATGTCTGCTATATTTTCTGAATGAGTCTGGAGATGTTCCATCTGAGAATGCTTTCCTGTAGATGCCAAGGAACATGTTTGTTACTGCTTTGAGTGAGCTGAAGATGTTCTGTCTTTGCTGTGGTCTCTCATAATCTATGTCTTCTCAATATTTAGATTTCAGAGTATCTTGCTTCTTGAGTAACTCCAAAGTGAGTAGTGTGTACACAGTTGTGGGGGTAAAGGGTATTGGGATCAGATCCTGGGAGCTGATCAGTAACTGCAAGAAGTGAACAGAAAGGTTTTGGAATGTTCCAGAACGGTTGGAACAAACCTTGCAGAAGAGAGAGCCCTCTAACTAGTGTGGGTTTCACAGCACAGTAACCAGCTTTGTCCCAAATCAGTGAAAAAGAGCATTTTTAACCAGTTTCAGTGCATGAGTCATCTGCACTACTCTTGCATACTTGTGTCAGTCCAGCCCAATCCAAAACACTGTAATTCCAAACAAACAAACGTGGCTTTATGCACGTTGTCAGCAATTAAAAGAAATTTGATGATTGTTCTTCTGTGGGTAATAGAGGAGAAGAGAAAACCTGCACTCTGTACAAATCTAGACAGTAATATTGTAAAACAATGGATTTTTTTTCTGGTATTTTTAATGGGAAATTAAAATAACTCTGACCATGTAATAAAGGTCAATGACCACATTAATTCTGGATTAGTTCAGAAGCATAACAGAGAAGAGAAACTTTGAAATTCCATTTTACAGCTTGATGGGTTTTGCCTGAAATTGCAACATTTTCATTGTTTCAATCTTTTTCAGATGGAATAGGAGGACATAATTTATCCAATTTGCCTGAACAAAGATAACAGTTCCTTTCTGACAGACAGACAGACAGGAATTAACCTGATTATGGAATGGGTTTCAGATAAGAGTCATGGCAGTGGTAAAGTGTAGTGGGAAGCTTTGGCTGGTGTTTCAGTCTTGATTGGCCATAGGTGATGTTATTTGGCATCTTTGCACTGTGTACCAAAGCTGAATCATACTGACTGGCATCAGTGACCTGGCAGAGCAACTGAAACATTTCATGGGCTCATAACCTTGGTAAGATTCAGCTCATGAAGGAAGGTGTTACAAAATACAAAGGTTAAGCATATTTACATAACATTTACCTAAAACATGCACAAGTAAAAATTAATAATATTAGAAGAGAAAGAATCGTTTATGTAACATTTTGATTCAAGATAAATCTTACTTTTCTTAAACAACTAACTGGTCAGAAAGTAAAAATTAGAATGGAAAATAGGGGTTCATTGTAAAATTCTCAAACCTTTCATTAGCACATACAGCAGCAGGGTAGAGGGTTTCCTGCCTCTATTTCCTTATGTGTTTTTGTGCTCAGTTGAGGTGTATTGCTTAGTTCTGTTTTGCTGCCCAGTAGGAAGTTGACTCAAACATGAGCAAAAGCATGGTTTTTCACCTGAAGACAGCTTTTGCACCATTCATTAAACCAGAAAGGGAAATGTACCCATATTTCTGTTGTTTTTTGTGTATTGTGGTTCTGAGCCTACCTCTGAGGCTTTTGATGTTTCCTAAATCAGATTATGTGTGAATGCAGACAGTTTCTTTAGATACCTTTCTTTTGTTTTTGATTGCATCCTTTTTTTTTTACTTCAAGAAATAACCTTGTGAGTGCATTATAATTTTTCTTAACTGTTTTCAGGATAGGCCCAGGTAGGACAGCAAAGTCTGCTCTGTTTAATCAACCTGCTTTCAACCTGCTTTAATCAACCACCACATGTTCTGTCCAGCATCAGTGATGGCAGCCACTGTTTTAAGATAATCTTTCTTAGCAAAACTAGTTGTAAGGTCACCTAGATGTATTACACACTACAGCACATTTTTGGTGTGTTGCATCACAATCTTTTCAAAGAGCCAGTCTTGCTTCTGTGGAAGAAGCTTAGTTAGTGATCCTGCAGCTCTGATTGCTTTCTCCTCCTTCCTTGTGGTTCCTCCTGGTGCTGCTCACTTGTGCAGGCTGTAATGTAGCTAGAAAGAATAATTTTTTCCTGCACTTGTTTAAGATGTTACAGAACCTAAATTTCATCTTTTATTTAACTGTTGTAAATATCTGGTTTCAGAATTTTACCCTATTTATGCTGGTGCTTACTGGAATGACATATTTAAACTGGAATTCAGTAAAATATGCATTGCATGTATGTAGAGCTAAATCACAAAAATTGAACTTTGCTTCCCTGAAGGCTGTTTTAAAAGAGCCTCTGGGAACCTTTACTTCTTTTTGTAAAATAGTGTATCTCTTTACAAGCTTTTTATTACTCTTACAATTCATGTCTTGCCCCTCATTAGAATTTCAGCTTCTGTGTATTGAACTTGGAATCAATCAAAACTGAAACTGAAAATGGTGTGAAGTGAGGGTCTACTGAATTCACTGGATGCAGAGCTGCATTCAAGGGATTTCAAAAAAATTTATACCAAGTAGGTAAGAGAGGTGAAGAAACAAAAAAAATCTTCAGCTTTCCAGTTACAGGTTTCCTTTTGAGCTTATGTTTTGCTGTTTCTGAATCACAGGAGATAAATTATGTTATTTAATTAGAGAAACCATCGCTGTTATCCTAACATGGTGTATTTTTCCTTTTCTTTTTTTTCCTTAAACAAATACATTTAATGGTTGCTCAGTTCCTCCAAACAAGTAAGACTTCCACTTCTGTATGGATAGATAGAAGCTGTAACTTTATCTGCTTCAAAATTACATCTTAATTAATTCGGTTGTTTTGCTGCTCCTTTGTGTTTTGTTCTTTTTTAAGGAGAATTACGGGTTTAGCAAAATAGAAGTAAGAGACAATGGCAGTGGAATCAAGGTTGATGATGTCCCAGTTATGGCAGTTAAACACTACACCTCAAAAATCAGCTCTTCTGAGGACCTCGAAAGGCTGACAACGTACGGTTTCCGTGGGGAAGCTTTGGGATCGATTTGCAGCATATCAGAAGTGAGCACTTGCAATAAATGTGTAGCCTTTGTGTTATGATATTTGTTGCCTGTCTGTGTTGAGGGAAGTTTTATTCTGTGCAAAGAGTTTAAATGTTTCAGCGACTTGCCAGGAATATGCTTGTGTATGCTGCTTTTCTCCCTAGCCCCAGAAGCCATGTCATACAAATTTCTTGTTTGTGTCAGTCCTGCCTTTCTGTCACACAGGTCACAGCAGTGCTCTGTTTATTTTGCTCAGTCATAAGAGGTAACAGACAGATTGTGTTGTATTCTCTTTCCTTTTGTGTCAGGGAGTATCATGTCAAAGAGGATGGCTGGCTTGGCTGCTTGAATTAGGGTAGACCAAGAAAGGAGCAGCAGGTGATGGCCAGGAGAAGTAATTTCAGGGGACTGATGGCCCACATAGCCACCATTCCAGTAGTGATTTCTGCCTTGTTATCTAGCTGATCAGCAGTCATGGGATCTTGCTGGGCTCCTTATTGCTCTTTGACATGTATGTGACTGCAATTGCACAAACTTTGTCCCTGTGAGTAAACAGGAACCTGCTACCTGACCTGTCTATGAGTCTGAGCCATATGTTTGTATTAAGAGGATTGGCAGTGTACTGACATTTGCTACTTAACTTGTTGGCTAAAAGTAAATACGTTTGTTCAAAACAATCTGAAAAGTGTTCAGGCTGATAAAGGCACAGCATCTGCCAGATCTCTTGTGCTCTCCCTTTCTGAATTCATGCTGCACCAAGGTCAAGTTTTAAGTGCAAGTCTGCTGAGGACTAGGTCATGCAGGAAGATACCAATGCCTGTCTGAGGTCAGGAGAGATCAGCTGCTGAGGTCAGGAGAGATGATGGTACAGCTTCACTCCTTGGTACCTTGGGCTGCATTCACCTTGCACTAAGCAGGAGTGGGTTGTGTATTTGCATGGAGATTTCCAAAGATGCTTTCAAAAGTGTTGGTGTTTTGATAGATGATGACAGACCTCAATCATTGGTTCCTTCTAATGAGCTCTCAGAGCAGAATGCCATCTGTTCAGAGCTTCTAATCAGCTCTGTGGTACATTTCATAAGAGATGGGAGGTGGCCTGAGTGTATGAAGTGCTTTAATAAGTATTACTCCTTGTATCAGTAATTATGTTAATTAACACTCCTGGCATTAATTGTGTTCTGCCTACCCAAACTGCCCCCTGAAATTTCAGTTTGAAGGTACTTTGCTATTGGCCCTTAAGTAGGTCTGCAATACTGTAATTCCCAGTTAATCGATTATTGTTTTTCTCTCCAGGGGCATGACTGAATGCTGAATGATTCATGAGAGACACTAAAATAAACCAAAATATCCTGAAACTCTGTATGTGTGTTAAACTTTGTCTTCCAGGGGATTAAAGGGCAGTGGTTCTGTTATTCACAATGTTGGTAACTGAACTCTGATTTATGACTGCTCTTGCTAAAGCAATCTGTGAATTACCTTAACAGCTTACAAAACTTGCTGTGACTGATTGCCAGATATGTTTAGGTGTGGAAAGAAAATATATTGTTTGAGAGTAGTCTTTAAGTTAGTGGAATCTTAAATGAATTTAAGTTGTCGTAGTGTGTTTGTCTCACAGAGGTTAAAAATGCAGAACTGTCAATTGATAAAGTTTATTTAATCTGTGCTAGAATAGAAAATAGAGCAGTGTGTGTTGTAGGTAGCAGGAATTGCTGTGCTTTGTGAATCAGCATGATAGAAATGCTTTTATTTCAATGGCAGGAAACATGCAGAATAATGCTGAATGTTTCTGTGCCTGTAAGAAATACCTGTTCAAGAAAAATTTTATAAAGTAATTTAATGTAATTGTGGTGACTAAAGTAACAGAGTGGTGTGGTGAGTGTGGTAGCAAAGTTTATCTGAGCTGATTCTGAACTTTGTCTATCCCTGATTAACGTAGGCTTTTTTAACATCACTCTCTTCAGGTTTTGGTCACAACAAAGACAGCTGCAGATGATTTCAGCATTCAGTATGCTCTGGATAGCAATGGACGTGTAACCTCTAAAAAGCCTTCCCATCTTGGGCAAGGTAGGCTATCACTGTTCTGGTGTTGCAAGGTGACAGGTGTATTTTATGTTTCTCTGAGGTTCTAGCTGATGTTGAAATACCTGTTGGGTACTTAAAGGCTGAGTATGAAATCTTTGCAGCTGTAAACGTTTCTTGCCTTGTGTCTGTCAGCTGAGAATGTGTTGTCATAGTGTAAGAAATGATACGTCTTGGAAGTTGTTCTAGATTGTAATTATAAACTAGTTTCTCCTTCTCTGACTCACTTCTTCAAGCTGACAGTGGAAATAAAACCTGTAAAAATTAAATGGTCCAAGTCTGTATATGAGAGATTTCTTCAGGACCAAAGTAAGTATGTAGCAAAATCCTTGCTTAAAGGAGGAAGAGCTGCCCTGCTGCCATACGTAGGAATTGCTGGAAGCAGAGTGGCTGTAGGACCAGGCAAAGTCACAGTTCTTTCTAACCTGCTGGAAGGGTGTGTACCTAATTTTTACTAAGGATTCTTTTTAAGATTTAGCCTGTACAGTGTTTTCCACAGCCAGAACACCTGCAGGTTGCAATGCCTTGTCTTTCATTGAAATTGTTGAGTTCTCTGACATATCTAATGCTTTGCAATATCCTTATGGGCTAGGAATTTATGTGTTTATGTTGGTAGATGAATATTCCTCCTCCTGCTGTGTACTGTACCTTGAGCAGAGGTATTTGGCTTCAGGTACTACCCTAAAGCAGGTGCTTGTGAAGGCCCTTAATGAAGCACAATGTTCCTTTGCCTCCAGATATGTGTGATTAGATTCTAGTCTGTTAATTAATTATTTTGCTAATGAAGGCTAACTTATGCATTGAGACAATCTTCAGCTTTATTTAGTGCTGGTTGTTGCTGTTGTTAGTGTGTAGGAAAGAAAGCTTAATGCTGCATTCATAACTCTAAATAAAGGAGAAGAATCAAAAGTCTTGAGATGCCTTTTTGGGGGAAATGACTGCTAATTTGGTATGTTACTTCTCATGCTAATAACCTGATTTAGTGCAGCAGCATACAAACATGTATGTTTATGTAAAAATAATTTCCTCAATATCCCGTCAGTGATTTGCTTTCAGTGTAATTTCTACTTTATTTTTTATCACCTTCTTGCAGGTACTACAGTAACAGTCCTAAATTTGTTTAAGAATCTTCCTGTAAGAAAGCAGTTTTACTCAACAAATAGAAAATGTAAGGAAGAACTGAAAAAAGTCCAAGATCTACTGACAGCGTATGGTATCATAAAGCCAGACCTGAGGATCACATTAACACACAATAAGGTAATAATGAGGGTTTTTTTTCTTTCAGCTGTCTTAAGGATCAGTTTCTGATGAATCCATGCAATTCATGTAATACTTATACAAAGTCTTTGATTCTTAAGATTTTTCTTTCATCGTAGCTTTGTTTTGGACTTCCACTTACTTTCTCCTTTCATAGGTGAATATTTATAATGGCTACAGATTTTGATGTTAAGCTCCTAAAACTCAGGCTCAGGTATTTTTGGTCTTTTGTAAGAGATACCTGGCTAGATATGTGAAGTATAAAAATCATTTTACATGCTAGTGGTTAATAAAGATGGTGGTGGTGTTTTGCAAACAAAGTGAGACCTTATGAGACTGCAGGGCCTGATAAAGAGTTAACCAAAGCCACCTGAAAGAACTTGCAAAACTTACTATTTTAGACAGTCTACCTGGATAGAAGCTATAGCTCATACAGGCAGCTTGCTGTATTCTGAGTCATAAGAGCTCAGTACATGACCATGGTTTTATTTTAAAAGGCTGGAAAGTTCAAAATTATTTGTGTCGTTGGTGTAAGAACAGTAACATGTTATAACAAGAACATTTAGTTGAGCTAATTGCTCTTGATTAAACTTGGGAGGATGAATGCAGAGGTTACTTGGAGATTACTTCAACTTCACTGCATGCTGAATGGTAATTCTACATCACAGCTACAGAAATGACATGTTGAGCAGTTCATCTTAGCCTGACCCAAATTTAACATAACAGATGTCATTGGCTGTACCCTGGCTTTTTACACCTCTGAGGGAGAGGCTGTGCTAATGAGCTTCCAAGTTGCCACAAAGTAGAGAGTGACATCTCGTGGCCAGATCCCTCAGTAATTCTGTTTCTGTTCTAAAATAATGCTGTTTGTTGATATTTGTCATGCTCATTGAGACTTGATCGGTTACCCCATCAATCAAACATTCACACTTCAGTTCCTTTGCAGTGGGAGTAGGAAAAGGCACTGTGTGCTTTTCTGAAATGACAACAGATTTCCCTTCCACTTCTGGACTCATTTAACATGCTTTGATTGTATTTATGTGTGTATTTTTAAATATCACTGTGTAGATACTGTAAAAATCTAAAGCTGGCTACAGAATTAGTATTTCAAGGCTGAGAAAGAGTAGCTACTTGTAGTCTTACTTCATTGAGATCACTGAGAATTTGAAACCAGACATCTTGGCAGGGTCTGCCTCCAAGACTGTATTGAGCTCCTTGACATATCTACCAGTGATTCACAATACTGATGGTGGTCAATAAAACTAATTTTGTCGTCTTGGTGGTTTGTTTTTGCCTTCTTCAGCAAGTCACAAATGCTATTTTCTTTATAATATTTTGATTTCATCCCCTTGATCAGATATTGAGTATCTTGGGGTGTTTTTTTCTCTGCTTATTATAATACAGTGGCAGTAAGGTCCAAGAAGGTGATTACCTGTATTTTTCCCAACACTTCCTGCAGAAAGGGTGTGGAGGGTGGCATGATAGTTGCCATTGCACATTGGTTTTTTTTTTTGAACCTCACTTATTAGCTTCAGAGGTACATTCTTCAATACCTAATTTTAGGGATTATATGAATGGGTAAAAAAGTTTAATTCATTGTAATGATAAAAATGATGCTGGTTTTTTTGTATTTTTCATTTTGCACTGTCAGTCTTTTGTTTGTTTAATTTATTTTTTAAAAAGAGGAAAAGAAGCGAGAAAGTGCTCAAACATTTCATCACAAGAGGTCGCTCAGTAGCCACTGCTGAGACAGGAAAATTTAAGGCCCAAGTAGACAGAAAGTATAGTCTGTCTCTGTGCATGTGGAGATGCTTTAAAATAGTCTGAAAGTTAAAAACTGAACTGAACTTCATAAAATTTCTATTCAGATTCCTGTCTTTCGACTGCCGTTGGCATTCTGTGCAAAATAAAAAGTTACCTCTTGTATCACATCTTTTAAAATATTTGAAATTCTGCTTTTCCAGTGTGTGGTAACTTGCACTAGGTCAATGGTGAATTTGTTTTACCTTATCACAGAATGTGAATATTCTTTATTTCTTTTGCCTTTATATGCTAAATATTGTTGTCATTACAATAGCTAATTTGGATCAGGAAAGTGTTTTTTTCATATAGACACTAGAGAATATTTGTGCTATAGTAATACTCTGCTGAATAGTGTTCTCGGTGATTTTATTTGTTTGTGTGTTAGTTATATTTTTGTTAGAAATGTACTAGGAGAAAGAATCAACTTCTTAGAATAGCTTTTTTTTTATGTAGCTCATAGATAATGTGTTCATTTAAAAGGCAAATTGTATATGCAGTTATTCAGAGGACTTCTTAGAATCCCAAATTCTTGAGGCTGAACCAGTACTTTGTGTTGCAATGGAAGATAATACACGTTGAGGTACAATCAGGTTCCTGGGCTTAAAAGGGCAAGAAGATAGCAGAGATGAGCTATTACAGGAGGAGACAAGGAAAGATGAACTGAAAAACTAGAAAAGATAATAAATGAAAAAAGTGTAAATGAAAATGTATTTCAAGGAAGTTTTCTAAATAAATTACAAAACCGATACTTTTTTTTAAAAAGCCACACAAGAAAACAAAACTAAAAACAACCCTCCCCCAGAAAAACCAAATCCCCCAGTTTTTAAAGTCCTGTATTTTATATGAAGGAGAATGGTAGGTTGGATGGGGTTTGAGCAACTGGTCTTGAGAAACATGCCAATGGCTGGGGGGTTGGAACCAGATGATCTGCAAGGTCCCTGTCAACCCAAACTATTCTGTGAGTCTGTGAAAGCATAGCCATGGCTTTACTGGGGAAGAATGTAGTAAGGCTGAAGCTGCCATAAAGTATCTGAGGTTAGACATCTGAAAATGGTTGCCTGATGAATTCCAGCAGAAACTTATTTTGGCAAGTCAGGGCTCTTACTGAGCTGTTGAAGTATAGATGGTTTTAGGATGTATGCTACATTGCATGTTGAATTTCCACCATATCTGAGTTTTTTCAAAAGGTGTGTGTCATGCTTTTGAATGAAATTTCCACGAATTTTTTCTTCTTCCTACATTTTATGTCTGTGTTAGTTTGGAAAATATTGATTGCTGTTAAGTGTGGTTCTTCACAGAGGAAAAATCAGATGATTGTTTGATTTCTCTTCCAGCCTTTGGTTGATTTTTAGTGGGTAAGAAAATAGATACTCTCTATTTCTCCTCAGATTTATTTATTGTGGACTCTCCATCAGTGACTTTCCAAGATAGGAAACGCTCAATTGCTCTTTCTGCTCAGAATGTTTTGTTTGTATTAGCAATAAATAATGAATCACTTTGCAGATCAACCCTTGAGGTACTATTGCTATTTTGACAACTTGGATTAGCTAGTGCTCTTTCTTTTTATGAAGGTTTATCCTGCCAAGACATTCTTTGAATACTGATAATGTTGATCCTCTTGCCAGTATGGTTATGTTAGAAAGAGGTATTTTTCTTCTTTCATCACCATGTTCCTTGAAAGCATATTGAATAATGAGACAGCCAAATGGAAATAATTTACATGAGTATTCAGCAAGTTTATTTAAAGTTAATGTTATCTGAAGGCGTGTTAAGAACATTTCAAAGTCAGCTACTGCTTAAACTGCCTCAAACCTTTCAGCCCCAAATACTGTGTTCTAGCAACCTGTGAGCTCTGGCTTTGTTTTACCCAAGGTGGTAAAACACAGCTTTTAGTAGTTCCAGCTCTTCTCTAAAAACTGCAGTTTTCACACTCTTCTCTGTTTAATACCAGTAGCCCTCAGCTCAGTCTCTATAAACCACTGATGTTGAAGAAATAGAAGGGTATTTCATCAGTGTTTTGTAAGACTGTTGATATGGAATGCTTTAATTCTGTTTCAGTTGCCTTTATTCCACAAATGCCGAAATGAGCGAGGGCATCCAGTAACTATACCTATTTTAACAATATTAGATATAGTAGATCCAAAAAAATTTCAGCAACAGATGGTTCACATGGTGCCTATCAGCAGGTCATATTGTGCACAAGTGGTCCCATGTCTTCTGCAAAGTCCGGATGGGCCATAAGTAGGCTCAGTAAATTTTCCAGTTCCTGTTGAGGAAAGCTTGGCATAAGTGAATTTTTTTTCCAGTGTTTTTCACACATAACATTTGAAGCTTGGTCACACGCAGTTCTGCCTAAAACTGTTTCTTGTTTGTTTCTTAAGAGAGTCATGAGTCAGAACTTTCAGATGCAAAGTCCATTTGAAAAGTCTTGTAGTAACTGTGGGTAGTAGTCTTCCCCAAAACCTCTTTCATTGGTGGTGTTGACTTAAAGGATGCCATCTTTATCTTTTCTTTACAGTAAGTCTCCTCTATTTTCCAAAGTTGCATAATCTTAGCCAACAGTTTTTATGAGATAATCCAAATCCAGGGTTTTTTTCTGTGTCCCTGTCTTTGTAATAAGTGTGGATTTTTTGAGATTGAGTTTGTTAGGGTAAATTTACCATTTTTAATAATGTCAGTATTATTTGCATTCGTTCATTGTGCTTCCAGACTCTGCTGTAGCTGCATGTTGAAAATAAATCTGAATTGAGCAGAAATAGCAGCACATAAACTCTATCTTGAGTTGGAAAGGCTACTCTGTTTAATGTAATGATGATGAATTAAATCCCTCCCTAATCTGTGTGTCTTAAAATATATAAAGAGGAATTACAATTAAGAATGCAGTGTTCTGCAGCCAACATGCTTCCATTCTAACCTGGAATACAGCTCAGTCTTTGCTTCTATTTGTTGTTCAGTGGCTTTGCTGAGAAAGCCAAACAGAGAGTTAATTATGGTGTTTTTTTGTGCTGAGGACACCTGTCCACTAGGAAATGCGCTGAGACCCTCAACTCAATTTACATCAGCCAGAGAACAGCTGCCAGATGGTAACTACTTTTGGTCACTACCAACCTGGTTGAATTTGAACTGGTGACCCAGAGGTGAAATGCTTTATATCCTATTACTAATTCCTTGAGGTTTCCAGTTTCTCATCCATCACTTTTTACAAATGACAGCACAGTATATGTCAAATCTCAAAACAATTACTGTTTCACATATGCAGCGTGTGTTGCAGAATCTGAGATGTGCTTTTGCAAGGCTTTTGCACTCACACTATCGGCTTAAAAAGGTAAATGGAAAAAAGGATGTTTCTAAAGCTGCATTTTCCCTCTTCTTTAGCAATGTGCTTTGTCACTGTTATATATGTGATTTTTGTTAACTGCTGTTTTACAAAAGGCTTTTAAACCTCCCTTTGTTTAAATAGAATTCACTGTGATGTATGTTTTCTGAATCACAGTTTTAGATTGGAAAGTGGGTTTTGAAAGTAGTTTGATTGTTTAGGAGGCTTTATTTATTTATTCTTTCCTCCTGCTAGGGAAATGGAATTAATAGAATCTTAGAATATCTTGAGTTGGAAGGGACCCACAGGGATCATTGAGTCCAACTGCTGGCCCTGCACAGGATGCCCCAAGAATCCCACCATGTGCCTGAGAGTGTTGTGCAGATACTTCTGGAACTCTGTCATGCTTGGTGCTATGACCACTGCCATGGAGAGTCTCTTTCAATGCCCAGCCACCCTCTGGGGGAAAGAACCTTTTCATAGAACCTGAGAATCATTAAGGTTGAAAAAGACCTCCAAGAGCATCAGGTCCAACCTTTGACCAAATACCACCATGCCCACTAAACCATATTGTGAAGTGCCACATCTGCTCAGTGTTTGAACATGCCCAGGGACAGGGACTCTACCACTTTTCAGGGGAGCCTGTTCCAATACCTAATCACTTGCAGTGAAGAAATTTTTCATAACACCTAACCTGGACCTCCCTGGTGCACCTTGAGGCCATTTCCCCTTGTCCTGTTGCTGCTTGCCTGGGAGAAGAGCCTGACCTCTACCTGGCTATGACTTCCTGTGAGGTAGTGAGCAATAAGATCACTTCTGAGCCTCCTTTTCTCCAGGCTAAACACCCCAGCTCCCTCAGGCTCTCCTCTTCACACTTGTGTTGTAGCTTCTCTGGACACACTCCAGCAACTCCGTGTCTTTTTGGTAATTAGGGGCCCAAGAGTGCACAGAGGACATGGGGTGTGGCCTCACCAGTGCTGAGTAGGGAAAGACAATCACTGCGCTGGTCCTGCTGGCTACACTGTTCCTGACAGAGGGCAGCATGCCATTGGTCTTGGCCACACGCTGGCTTATGTTCAGCTGCAGTCAACCAGCCCCCCCAGGTCCTTTTCCAGTGGGCACTTTAATAGCCACTCTTCCCCCAGCCTGTAGTGCTGCAGGGGGTTCTTGTGATCCAAGTTCAAGACCTGGCACTTCATCTGGGGCCACCATTGGCCTGGGCCCAAAAATTCAGCCAGTTCAGATACCTCTGCAGAGCCTTTCTACCCTCCAGCAGATCAGCACTCCCACCCAACTTGATGTTGCCTGCAAACTGGCTGAGAGTGCACTCAGTCCCCTTCTCCAGATAATTGGAAAAGATGTTAAACAGCTCTAGCCCTGATACTGAGCCCTGGAGAACACCAGTAGTGACCAGCTGCCAACTGCATTTCATTCATTCACCACCACTCTCTAGGCTTGGCCATCCAGAGAGAGTGCATCCAAAAAGATTGCGCCTGTCCAAGCCATGGGCTTTCAGTTTCTCCAGGAGAATGCTATGGGAGACGGTGTCCAGGATTTTACTGAAGTTAAGGTTACATTGCAGCCTTCCCCTCATCCACTAGGTGGGTTACCTGGTCATAAGAGATCAGGTTCTCTGAACACCCATGGCTGAACATGTGTGATTAAAGCAATCAAAAAAGCATATGACTCTCAGTAGTCTTTGGAATTCTTGAAAGGCTTTGAAGACAGTGTTACCAGATGAAGATCCTTGCTTCCTTGTATCTGTTAGCTCCTCTCCTAACTTCCAAATCCAAGCATTTCTCCACTGTCATACTCAAGAAAGTCTTTTTGCTGAGAGAGTGCTCTCATGTCATAAAAGGGAAATCTGAGTAAGGAATACACTGGAATTTGTGGAATGAACAGTGATATGGAACATGACTGTCTTTCAACAAATCCCCTTGATAGCTCTAATATGCAGTGCCATGGGATAGACAGGTATGTAGCTGCATGTTAAGAGGGGAAAAATGGTGCTTTGAGTTTCTGTACTGCGTATCTCCACTGGTTATTATCCCAGCATCACATAAAAATGGAGGGGGCAACTGATTCCTTAGGGGTGAATATAAAATATCTAGGAAAATAATTGATTAGTTGCTTAATATTTTTATAAGCTAAATTGAAACATTTTTGTGATTTCTGTTTTCAAGGGAAGTTTATGTAAGGGTTTTCTTTTGGTAAGGTAACTTACCACTGGTTTTAAAACAGGACACCAGTTAAGGCGTGGAGCCGAAAAACAGCAGCGCTTCTCAAGGCTGGCATTCTAAAGAATGTGGTGAGGACTTCACATTGATCAGTTTTGATTTTAGCAGATGGGTTTTCTTCCACTGCAGAGAATGTCAGACCTTGGAACTGGGTCTCTGTGCATCATTAAGATGAAGAGGTTGTAGATACAGTATTGGAGGATGTGGTTTTGTTTCCCTTGGGCTCAATTCAGTCTTAGGATATTGCTGCCTGGTTGTGTTCCTGTTTGTGTACTCTCTTAACAGGTAGACAGCAATGCTTCCAATTGAAACCTAATAAGGTTTTAAGTCAGAAACTAAGGAACATGCTGGCCCAAAGAGTAATCTGCAGTGAGATCTCAGATGCCAGGGTGATATGATTTTTGAAGCATGTAGCACAAAACTAGAGAGACTGTGAAATGCAGTTTTCTTTTAAAGAGCTAACTCAAGTTACATTACCAGCCCACAGCTTATGTACGACTGCTTGCCCAACTGGACTTTTACACCCCCAAACCTTATTACAGGTAACATGAGTAACATGACTGTCATGAAATAAGGAAAATAGGTGTGGTTTGGGTACTAAAAGTCTACTTTAAGTGCACTGCCATTATGTAGTAATAAGGTAAATGGAATGAGTCTGTTTAACTCATGGCATCATAATTGTGCTGAAGTAGCCACAGTTGGAAACAGCATCTGGTCCCAGCTCTCATTAAGATTTTCCTTTTATCTGGGATTGCAAATCACTGTAGCTGCTGGTAGAAATTCTAAAATACAAAGGACAGTTAGGGATGCAGAGCAACTGCTTTTTTTTTTTCCTCTGTTCTTCCTTGAGGTCTTTGAAGAAACAAATCCTGAGCAGCTCTTAATTCTCTCCAGTCCTGTATAGCAGGGACCCCAGTGGGAAGAGGTTGCACGCTCTTTCTCCACACTTTACACATTTTTCTAGGAATCCTCCTGCACTATACGTGTTCATCCTGAAATAACAGCTGCCTAGTCTCTGTGTGTGTGGAGTCATACACTCATGTATGTTGGAGTGTACATTGTCACCCTCCACAAAAGTATGCCTGTGTCCTAGGGCTGCATGGGGTGGAGGAATAGGTACACACAAACGCACACATCATTATCCTCTGCATATGTGCAATAGATTGTATATGCATTAGGACATTTTGTAAGATCTGGATCGTGCAATCCCCTTCAATGAAACAGAGAGGTGGAATATATTTGGCTAGCTCTTGCAGAATCTAAGATGGGCTATATGTAATAATATATCTTTGAGTAGGCTGTTTCTGCAGCGTCATCATACTGACTAGAGTCAGATTCTTCCTTGGCTCATCCTAGACACCCGCTTTATATGACCTAGAAAAAAAAATATGGGGGGTGTGTAAGAGGGGTGTATTTTTAGCTAAACTAAAGGGTATAAGCAAGGTTAAAAAAATAGGGTAATGCAGAACCTCATGGCAACACTTTCCAAAATAAATTAAATGGAACAGGCATTGTTTCTCTGATTTTATTAGTGCCTGTTGATACATCTGGGGAATATAGAAAAATAATTTTCTGTAAATTACCATCTCTTGCTATGTTTTTGCTTCATAATGTTTAGTCGGGCTAGAAATGAATACAGGCTCTATTCTGTCTTTATATAGTATAGAAATTTAGGAGTTGTGTGGCCTCTTTAGTTTGTGGCTTTAATTTAACCTACAGTGGTAACTATTTCCTAAAATTCTGTCTTTAGTACTGAACATCTGGTGAATATATGACTATTTAAAAAACTAATCTGAGCCTATTACAGTATCTACTTTTAGCAAGTTTGTATTTAATAAATTCTCGTTTTCCACAGCTTTGTTAAAACCACCTTAATCAAATGATCTTTTCAAAGTTCTGAGTATCAGCCATTCTAGCAGGTCAAGCTGTGTAATAACCTTGTATTAATCAGCAGCTAAGATTTATATCTGTACCTGCAGCATCACACTAGGATACCCGAAAATAAACAGCATGATGTTTATATTAGTCATGTAACAAGTGCCTTTCTCAGTTTGATCACATGCATTTAATTTAAAATACATCCAGTAAAGAAAAAAATCACTTGGCACTTTCTGTTTCCATTTTAAGTAATCAATTTTAAAATAGAAGCAGTACAGGATATGTTTTATAAGAGGAGCTATAAAGAAGAGGACAGATTCTTTCATCACTCCAGAATGTCTTTGAGGAGGCTTAGAGCAGGTGTAGAGGAGAGAGGCTGAGGCAGCCCTGGGCTGTCCTTCACCTCTGCCTGCTCTGGAGCATGGGGGGACTCCCTGCCAGAGCTGTGGACACCCAACCCGTGGCTCTCCTTACTCATTTCTCCTTCTCCCCTTTTTCTGTTTGCTGCCTCCTCAGTGTAGGTTGTGTGTTATGTTTGAGGGGTTCACCTCACTGTAGAATAACCAGGCTGTGGTCCAGCATGTACAAAGGGCTGTCAGGCTGCTCTCTATGAGATGAATTATATTCAGGCAGGACTAAAAAGCCCCACTTCAAAAATGCTGTAGAATGTAGTAGAACTGGAAAAGTAAAGATTTGGGAAATAGTTTAGGGTCAACAGTCTCAAAGCTTTACAATTCCACCTGTCCTGTAGGAAGGGAATATCGTGTTCCAGGAGAACTGTGTTCTTCTGTGGAATTCACCCCTGAAGGCCAGCAAATATTCCACTGGACAGGTGGAATTTTAAGGCTATGTATAGCATTTCTTGAGATGGGTGCTTGTGTATTTTTTGCTCTCTCACCATCCTTTCACTTAATAGCCTGTACTTGAATACTGTGAACTCATTTTGAATTTATTGGACACCTAGTACCTACTGAAAGTATAAATTTCAACAGCACTGTAACATCCAATTTAAAATACAACATGCTGCATTATTTTTCCTTTTGTATTTAAAGGAAAACATTGAACACACTCAGGCAACTAACAGTGACAAAAATGAAGTGGACCTGAGTGTAGCAGCCTCAGTTGCCTAGAAGCAGAAAACCAACCAAGGATAATGTTTTTGTTTTTGATACACAGCAAAGAAAGTCAACAGATTCAGAATTAAATTTGTGACTATTTGGCATAGGACTTCTCATTAGTGATAGACAAAATTTCACCTCCCAAAAGTAAGTAATACCTTCTGTATGCATAAGTGGACTTGACAAGTAACTTCTGTTGCAAGTTGCAGTTCATATTGCCGTACTGTATTTATTAAGCCTTTGTAATTACATTTCAAGACATGTAGCTAATACAGCAGTTGGTCCTTCACCCTTCTAACTTGTAAAAGTTTTCATTAGACAAATAACTGTTTTCCTAATATACGGTTCCTTAGAAACTGCTTTTCTTTCTGAATGGCAGACTTATCATAGACCTAGAGTATCCAGGTGAGAGCTATGGATGGACAGCTAATAACCTGATTTCTGTTGAAACAAGATCTTTGCTATAAGTAACTCAAGCATTGCAGTGCCCACCTTCAAATATTGACCAGCCTGTGAAAGACCTGTCATAAACCCTCACTTTAACTGCTCAGGAAAAGCACAAATCCCACTGCTGTATATCTAAGAGGAGAAGTAATATTTGTATCGACTTGGTTTTAACAGTTGCCCTCAGGTACAGAAGTCCAGAATAGCCACAAAATATGCATGAATACAAGCTTTGCTTAGTTTTCCAATTGCTGTGTGGCTAAATAAGTAATGCAGTATGAGAGCACGTGTCAAAAGGTACCATATCGAGTCTGTTCACACTGGAAGTTGTGATTTTCAGAGGGTCAAGGTACAGAATGTTACATATACAGTGTGTGTGCAGTTGCATATGCATGTTCATAGACATGACATGAGTTCAACAAATATAATGTCAAAAATTTGACTCTGTGCCATTTGTTTCAGGCAGTTACTTGGCAGAAGACCAGGGTATCAGATCACAAAATGGCCTGTATGTCGGTTCTGGGAACAGCCGTTATGAGCAGTATGGTACCTTTTCAACACTGCTGCGAATATCCTGAGGTGAGTTTTAACTTCCTTCTCCCAAATTCACTTCAGGTCTGTCAATGAAGAGAGCTAAAGAAACATTCAAAAACAAAGAGACTTCGAAAAAGAAGGTGTGTTTCCAGATTGACATCTGATTAATGCATTTGATTCTATTACTGTCCTCTCCGTAAAATTAATTGGTTTGGTGATTGAAAATCCACTCCAAGAATCACCTCGTCAGGACTCATGTGGCACTGATCAAATGGCAGTAAAAACAGTTGTGATGACAAATGCAGAATTGCTGATTGCTCAGAGCTGTCTCAGTTGGGATTCCTGGCCCACAGGCAGGTTGTGCTCTCATTAATATCTAAGCATTTAGATGGTTCTCATCTTCATGGCCTCTTAGCCTTGTACTCTGAAGAGTATTCACTCAGTTTCAGTGGGTGCACCTGAGCAGTGAAAGAAACACATACTTAGAAGGGCAAGTTATGCAAAACTTCCACCAAACATGTATTTCAACTAAACACTTTCTGGTTTTCAAAAAATTCTGTGTTCTTGGCTTCTTTTTCCCCTTCTGATAATGAGCGAATTCCCTATGATACCCTCCTTTGTCTAATGTTTTCAAAAAAATTTTACTCTACTTCCATTTGTGTTGGAGAAATTTTTTATTAAAGGGGCATCTTGCTACCTTGGAACCTTCTAAGCTGCATTTTCCTGTATCACATAGTAATACTTGACAGGACGACATGAATCACTGTAAAGTCACAATGGCTCTTAGACACAACTTACCAATGCTGCATTCAGCATGGTGCTTAATATTATTCAGACTTTAAAGTCTCACTGTTTATATATGCAGTTTAATAGCATTATTCAGACTTAAATCTTGAGTTTGCCAGAGTGCTTTTATACATGCAGTAGAATGAGGGGGAACAAAGCAAAGTCACTTCTTGTACGTTACAAAGTCTTAGTTGTTTATGTCTGAACTGAGCATCCAGAGCTATTCTTACCTGAACGTAGCTTGGATGTGCCCCCAGGACAAGTGCAGAGGGCTCCAAAGGGAAGATAAGGGGGTATTTAGAAGGGACTAGCTTGGAGGAGGCACTTAGGTTCTCACATTACTTCTCTGCTATATCGTGAGGCATCCATATTCCTTGAATAGAAGTTGGGGAACATTCCATCTCTCTCTCTGTCTCTAAATAGTGTGTAAAATACCATGTGCATCATTTATAGGTGTAGAAGTGATCCATGCATAATGTTGACGTTCAGAAACTGGACATTTCTAAACTAGGCAGCCAAACACTATGGACTGACAGAGTGAAGTTGCCTGTGTAATCATTTTTTCCTCCCTTGTGTGCAGGTATTGGAACAGGTATTTAAGGGCAAGGCATACACTGCTTTTTTTCCTTCCCATTCAGTCTGTCTCTCGTTTGCTACACAGACCAGAGGGCAGCTCTTTCATTCTTTTAACTCCTATTTCATTGTGTAGCTTCATGCTCCTTTGCTGCAAAGTCTACTCTGAAGACAAAACTAATCTTGCTGTTCCTTACTGCAGAGTTTAAAACTTAAACAAGTGATCCAGGGATTTTAAATACTTGCCTTCTTGAAAACATCTCCATTATGGGCACTGAATGAAACAGGAACACATTTCAAATTAACTTTGAAGCATGCAAACTCAGGAGCTATGTGTAAAATAAAAATAAACCCAAGAAAATAAAGAACCAAAACGACTTTTTAAACTTTTCAGATTCCCAGTCTTGTAAATGGCTATAGATTCATTGGGGCTGAAAACTTTCACACAGAAGATTTCCCTAGTGTAGTCTTTTCCTATGAAGGTTAAGTTTAGCAGCTATATGTGCCACTGGGAGAAAGATAAGTATAAAAGAAAGGCATTCTTCTGTCCACCTGTCACAGATATATTTTAATGCTTATAGAAGTTGTGGTTTTTATTATAGTGTTAATTTTGAAAACAGTTGATCTAGTATGAAATAAAAGTTTCATTAATATTTTCCAGTCTCTGTAATTTTGTCTTCATACTTCATACACTTTCATATATGAAAATTCTACTAAGACTAGTTTTATAAATTGTAGATAACTTTTAATGAGCATACTGATATTCTACATGGCTGTAAATAGTAACAGCAGTCAGCCATTTCTAAATCTGGCAACTTGTTAAATGAGTTATTTAGAGACTTTCAGTTTTGCTTTAATGTTTTCTGTATATAAAAATATTGTTGGAAGTGAATGACTTGTACAAATATTTGTGAATTGGAAAAAAAGCTTGAAGCGCAGAGAAGGAACATTGAGGGAGGATGTGCTAAAGTTGCAGAATAAAATCTCAAAGTGCTGCATGTTGTTTTCTGATAATCATCCAACAGATACTTGACACCTCTTTAATTTGACCAGTGGTGTTTGGTTCTTTGCGACGTTGCTGACCAGAACACGCCAGCTTTAGCACAGAATGCTTGGTACAAGGTCAAGAGGGAATAAGGGAGCACATGAGCAGATAGCTGCGTGACGTAGATGAATGGGAAGGATAGGCCAAGTCCCGTGGATCTTAAATTCCATTTCAAATGCATGATAATTTGGATTTTAGCAAATACAAGGGGTTCTGCCAAAAGCACAGCTTATGAGGACTCATTTCTGTGTTCAGTGATCCACCCTGCTACCAGAACATGTTCCAGACTTTCTCATATCTCCAAATCCTCATGCTACCCCAGTGTTCTTTCACCTGTTAGTTTGGGCAGGTGTAGAAGGGCAATGTGTGGGGCAGGATGTGGGCTGCCCAGGATGTCAGTTCTTGCATGCTGCTGTCCCTGGCTTTTGAAAAGTTACAATTGCCTTTTCTTCAGTAATGTCATTATCTTGAGGCTGTTCTCTCCAAACAGCTGTCAGTTATCACAGGAATTGTGGAAATACATCTTTGGGATTTCTGCTTCTTTATCAGATTGATTTGAAATCCATCCAACAGTTTCAAAGTTCCTTAGTGAGGGAGAGGGGGAAGAGATGGGACAAGCAGCACAAGTCATTGGCCTTATTTTGACCCGAAAAACCTGTTAAAAGAATCACAGCAGAAAAATCTTAAAACTTGGAGTTCATGTTAGGTACACAAATCATGTGCTGTTTCCAAGGCTCCCTGGCAGTGCTGTGCTCACAGGTTCTGCTGCAGCCTGTGAATCGTGGGTGCTCAGCACTCTTGAGAGTCAGATGATTTGGATACAGGTGGCGTAGGTAAATTTAGGTGCCCTGAATAAATGCCCTGTGACAGGCTATTTAAGGTGCTCTGTACATAGAGAAGGAGGGATTGTGTGTTTTGGGCTTTCCCTGTAGGGGTGGGTTACTGCTGCCCTGGCCAGGTTGGGCAGCACTCTGTGCCTTTGGCTTGGACAGGGCTTAGGTTGGCAACCCCACCGTCAGCGAGCCAAGAGCTGCTGGCCTGGCTCTCCACAGCCTCAGCTCCAGGCAGCATCCTGCTGCAACTGGCAGTCCAGATGGGAAATATGTCAATAAACTGATCAAGGGAAATAGATACCAACCCATCTTTCTCAGCCCATTTTTTTTTTCTCTAACTTCCTTTATCTTTGTATATTGTAGCTGTTGAGAAGCAGTGCATACATTTGAATGACTTGGACTGCTGTACAATTTTGTTTCACTATCTTACCTTTATAAAAAAGCATTTTGGGCTCTTTAAAGGACTTTTGCTCTGTATTTGTTTTATCATTGCAGATAAATCTTTCTGGATTTCTCCCAAAAGCTGAGTCAGACACTTCTTTGACAAGCCTTTCAAGTTCAGAAAGGAGTTTCATTTTTATAAATAATCGTCCAGTTCTTCAAAAGGAAATACTGAAGGTAACATCCTCTAGCTTTTAAATCAAGGAATAGAAATGTTATTTCTTTGAGGACAGAGACACCTAAGCAATCTACAACTTTTTTCCCCCCATGCAATAGTTAAGAGTATTACAGGTGAAAATACTAGCATTTACAACAGAAAGCCCTTCCACAAGCCTGACACTGCTGGTGCCTCAGTTCTATTCCATTTGCTGCAGTCAGACCACAGAGAGGAGGTTGTATTTTTGGATGTTTAGCAAAATTAATTTCAGGTGCTCTATGCAAGACACCAGAATAGCTGAGTCTTTGTATTAGCCTGTAGAAATCACCTGTGCAATTTCCCGTAAGGGAAATTTATCTCGTTTGTTGTAAGAGTATTCCTCTGTAAAATAGTTTTGATTTGGACCACTTCCAGCTGTGGGCTTATCAAGCAAACACCCATGCTTTCCCTTTAAATTTGTGTGTGCATTGGGTAGAAATGAAAGTGATAGTGCAGCAGTATTGGCTACAGCTAGGCATCATGTAGGCAGAATTTGATACTCTTGGGTTTCTCTCACTACTGAACCTTGCAGCACTTCACTTGGAGCAGCCTTGTCCTAATCCTTGTCATCACCAGGGAAGAAAATCATGCTCATGCCAAAGTGTTCCTGCAGGTTTTAAAGTGGACACAACTATAGTTTTCAATTGGCAGGCAAAGCTTTGTATATGTAAACCCTGAACTTATGTTGGTATGTTAAATGATGAATAAAGGTAATCCATCTCCATATATTTATTATATGATGTGCCTGGCTCTTCTGGGAGTTCAAAGCTTACTCTGAATCCCATGACAGTGATGGCTCCTTAACGAGAGCAGGGAAGCCTGGCTTCAAGGTGGGATTCAGCACACAAAGTAAAAATACAGTGCCCTGCATGAAAAATAGGCTATATATCACATTTACCTCCATGCTGTAAAGGCATGGAAACCACCAGGAATTGGCCTTTTGGTGATTATTCTGGCATACATGAATATGAGGACCTTTTAAGCATTTCTTTAACTTGAAAAACCAACAAAACCAGCAAACCAGTTAAGCTTTTATAATGTCAGATTTTGTTTCTGTGTGTTTTTGTCTATTTTACTGCCTTTACTGACATCTCTTTATTACATCTATCTCTAGTTAATTCGACAATACTACAGTCAGGTGGCACAAAAAGACTGTACTCGTTTATATCCTGTTTTCTTTTTGAGTATTACTGTACCTGCCTCTGCTGTGGATGTGAATATAACACCTGATAAAACTCAAGTTTTGCTGCATTATAAGGTAATTAAGGTTTGTTCTGTTTCTGAGTCGTCCATCCTTATATAAGCATGACAAGGGCCTTGGGACTACCAGAATGTTCAAACATAAACACTGTCACGGAGGTTTTGGGGTTTTTTTAGTTACATGACAGCTTGCCTTTGTCAGAGCACTGTTTTGATCAAAAAGTACTGAACAGGCTGACTGGAGGATTGTTCAAAATTAGTTTCCCAGTTCATTTACAAGGTTTTGATGCTGTCAGTTATATGCGTGTACCACTTTGGTTTCAGATGGCTTTACAGTGAGAGCAGCTAAGTGGAATTATGTTATGTGGCCCTGTATATGCTTAACTTCATATTTAAACCAAGTAATCACTATTTAAACACCACCATTAAGGTGAGAGTGGGCAGGAGAGGAGTTGATTTCTCATCAAAGTACTATTTTGTCATTATGTGTATATACTATCAATGACCTCAATTAAGTGCCACAAAAATTAGAAGGGTTTCATTGGTGGTTATTAATGTGCATATTCAAAGTGAATATAGGTAGTCACACCAGTATGTTAATCCTCTTATTCATAAAAACCTTCTGTATTTTTCTGTGTTATTCTTGTAAATGTCCTGCCTGTTACAGGTCACTTGTATGAAAATTAATACAGCATTTTTACATTTGATCTAGTTTTCCTTTGGCATTAGAAAAAGGGTTGGAGGTTCTTTTCTCTCTTTTCTTTTTCTTTTTTTAAAATTTATTTCTATTTTTTGGGGTTTGGCTTTTTTATCTTGCTCATTTCCGTTACTTGGTGCAAAGTTGAATTGGAAACATGGACCATGAAAGTAACTACACAGGCACATCCACATGAAATTGGATGTTGCTGGTGCACCTGTTTTGGCTGTAAACTTCTAACTCCATATAAGGTAGGAATAACTTTACATGATACTGGTTTAAGAAGTCAAACCCCCCTGCTTTAAGAAGTTATAAAGAAAACATTTAATTGCCTTTGTGATATCAGAGTAAACTAGTGAAGCAGAACGCATGTCACAAAATATTTGAATCTGAAAGTGTCCAGTTCAAAATCTTTCAGAATGTGTGAACAACTGACATGCAATGATCTGCCCAAATTTGTCTAAAGATTATTCCAAGTACGAGCGCACTTTGCATATTGTTCCATATTCTTGGTATCTGGCACTTACATTTTCAGGTGCACTTGTGTGTATGTATTTTCTTCTTTTTTTTTTTTTCCAGGAATCTGTCTTACTTGCAGTTGAAAATGTGTTGAAATCACTGTATGGGCCACTACCTGCTGCAGTCCCTGGTGAAAGTAATAAAACAGATGTTATCTCAGAAGACATGTTTGTTCACAGAACAGACCAAACAGATGTGGCTGTTAATGAGATGGGACCATCTGGAAATGATGAGCTACATGCTCATACTTCATTCCTTTCACTCAGCAGTGATGTGCAAAACTGTCAAGCAGGAAAAAACGCAGAGATCTGCTTAAATCATCAGACATTTAGTGGTGATAATGTACACAGTTGCCTGGACAAAAGAGAGGTTTCTAAGAGTGATGCCTTTCCAGACAGTTCCTTAAATTTATTGTGTGAGGAGGAACAGAATGGACAGCATGTGGCTGATATTCAAAATACTAGTGTTCCTGTGGACCACGAGTCTAAAAAAGCCAATGAGCATCTTTTGAGTTCTGATAATATTGACAAAATAGATAAAAATGAGGAAGCCTTAGTCCCTAGGGGCTTGCCTGAGATCTCTGCTGATAGCTGGAGTATGGGAAGTGCATTTAAAGACAGTCTGGGAGACAAGCTGGAACCTGTTAAAGTCTTGATTCCTGAAGTTAGAGGGACAACTAATAAGCAAAATGAATACACTGGTGAAAAAAGCAGTGAACAACAAAGCCCAAATCAAAGCATAAAGAAAAAAAATGTGATAAGTGAAAAATTTGGACGTGTGACAGCTTATGACTTAATTAATAGCAAAATAATAAAGAAACCAAAGTCTGCGTTTGAATTTTTCACACATGAGTGTCGTCCAAAATTGATAGATGATAATCCAAAGACCAGCATGAATGACATCCTGCTGACAATTGAAGAGCAATGGAAGAATTTGAATGAAGAGGAAAAACAGAAGTAAGTTCAGGCTGTGTCTTGCTTCTGAATCTGGAAGCTACCAATGAGTCACTTGTAATGAATTTTAAAAACATGTGACATTCCAGTTATTTATGAAAAAATATATAATGAATTTTGACTTCTGAAGATTAGAATTGGTATTGTTTCACATGAGAGTTGTTGTGTTTTGCTATGTGCAGTTGTGCACTGCAGATTGGAATTACTCCTTCTGCCACTGTGCTGTGCAGCAGTTGGATTAGGGACAGCAGTAGTTAGGGACAGTTCTGCTGAACAGTTATTTAATATAACAGGCAAGAAACTGACTGTTTGAATCCTACAAACTTCTAAGGGCAGCCTTTGCAGTATCACTCCCAATGCCCTGTCCTTGAAAACCAGCACAGTGATGGATGAGGCACTGTAGAGTTCTTCAGAGGTTTTTCAGCTTTTATTATTATAAAGTGAGAATTATTTTTTAGGAACTTTTGTAGTCGAACACTGGGTGAATTCCATTCCTCTAAATTTCATTTGTATCCCAGCCTAGGCTGCCTCAGAATTGTATTTGCAAAACCCAGTCAAGTGACACAAGGAATTACTTTTTCCCCTAACCAGCTGTTCCATTGCTGGTTCAGAGACTATAGCACAGTCTAAATTTTAATGTTTCAAACAAGACACAAGTCTCTTCCTGGATTACAATCTGTATAATTAAATCCATATTTTTCTAAAATGAATTGTCACTGAGTTTTTGAAATCCATCTGCAAGAAAAGGAAATATTTTAATAAGACATCTGCATTGTTCTGAATGTTAGCTGTATCAGATTTAAGTGAAACCTTGTCACCCAGCTTCTGGTTTACCTAATTTAAAGTTTACTATGCAAGCAATATGCCATGATCACAAACCTATATATGTGAGAAAGTGTTTTGTCCATCTCTGCATAAGCAGAAATATTAATGTAATAGTAGAAATCTACTCCAATTATATTCATGCTTTTAATGAAATGAAACAAAAGGTTCTGCCAGCTGTTTCAGAAAATTTTAATTTGCTCTGCTTTAGCTTTTGAGATTTCATGGTTGCTTTCCTGGTACAACTGTTATGTTAAAGAGTGTGCCTACAGATTAACTTTGCATTAGTTCAGGATGGAGACCTCTCTGGTAATCAAGTTTTCCTTATATGTTGGACTGAATGCAATATACTACACACAGTGTATATATACTTTCCTTATATGTAGGATTGAATCCCATGGCTGTTGAAGGAAATTAAGAATTCACCACTAGTTGTATCTACAGATACCAGCTTTCGTTTACCTTTCCACATTTATGATCTTAAAATTGCCTCAGAGAATAGCAAATAGGAGGAGATACACAGACAACTTTTCCTGCAGAGCAGAAATCCAGAAGGACTTGTGGCAGAGAACATAAGTCTTGCCTCCAGGTACTCTGGATAAATTGGGCCACCTAGAGGTAACAACAAATGTAAATACATCAGGGGAGCCGAGTGCCACAGCTCTACTTCATGCATCCTTGCTGGCACAACCCCACATTTCCTGGGCTCCAGTCCTTCATCCTTCTGTGATAAAGTCCTGCCTTGTGCAATGGGTGTGCATGGTTTCAGCATCTCTGTTTCTCTCCGTGGCCCCTCCATCGGGTCTCAATTAATTTAAATCCCTTTTGGGAGTAGTGCAAGCACCAGATGTCTCGTAGTGACACAGGATGGCCTTTTCAAAACAAGCCAGCATTTATTACACAACCGGAATGTCAAATGTTATGGTCTTTAGGTTATAATAGAGGAGGAAAGCTCTGTGCATGCCCATGCTGGCAGCATCACATATCTCCCTGCTTTGCAAAGGATTTCATTCCTTGCAGTCACTCGGCTCTTACTTAATACAGCTTGCATGTGTTTCTGGCCTTCATGTTTCCTGCATATCAGGCTCAGGTAGGAGTGGGAAAAATCCTTCCAAGTGCCATAACAGTGGCAGGAGTAGTTACCCTGAAGGTGTAGGAAAGGTTCAAAGTTACACACATTGTCATGGGACTAACAAATCACCTTGTCAGCACTCTGCAGTAATTCTTCATGAGTAGATTTGTACCTTGGGAGAAATATTTTTTCAGGTAGCATGGTCTTTGCTGTCAGAGTTTGCAACAAATACTCAAATTCAGATTATTTGTCTTATAAGGGCTGAGAGACATATATTAAAAGGGGATTTTTAGTATGCTTATTATTTTGTTTGGGTTTATGTTGCAAGGGGGAAAGAATCTATCATTGGTCCATTTTTCTAGTTAAACCAAAGCTGTCTTTGAAACTAGACTTTGTTCTACTCTTCCACTCTCTGCTTACATATAGTTTTGCAAATTTTCTTGGCTTTAGGTTTTGTAGCGTTAGAAAAAGATCCTGAATTTGCAGTCTTAATTCACAAAGCACAGAAATGCTGTTCTTGTAGCACTTGTTGATCATATGTTCCTCTGTGGAATGATTTTCAGAAAGGCAAAGGTGTTCCCTCATAGTTTGTAAATCTGCAGTTTTTCTTTGATTCTGAGCAAATCGCTGATATTGATGTGTATGAATTTGGAAGATGCTCACAATCAAAATTTGTAAGATTAGAATTTTTCTGGTGGTAGCCTAAACTGACAGGCAAGTTGGACTTTGTTTGGAAGTGCTTTCATTTTGGATTATCAGTCATCACTAAAGGCTCAATTCTCCTACACTTAAATATTTTCCTGTATTACAGTTAGGTCTGTTCAAAAGCAAGTATTTATTGATCTGGTCAAAGCTGTAAATGAATTTGGGATTAAAAAAAATTCTGTTCAAGTGATTTCATCCATTCATTTTAAAAGTAGCAGATGTTTTTTATCTTAATGTTTGCTCCATATTTTCTAGGACGTGATTTATTGCAAGAAACTATTTAAGCTGACTTTTTTAGTTAACTAAATATTGGTACCATATGTGAATGCTAGCACATCATAATTAATTGCAAATGGTGACCCTTTTGTTGACCTTAATTTTCCAGCGTGCATACACATAATTGAATCAAACTGTTCCAGCAAGTAGCAATAAATAAATATGACCAGCTAAAATACTTATTTTCAATACTAACATATGATAGTACTACTTTTTTTTTTGGTTTTGTTTTAATTGAAGATTAGACTGGTTTGAATTACCTTCTAGAATTCAGACTATCAAATATAGGCAAAAAGAGGCAGTTCAGCAAATGACAACCTTTGCTTTCAGAAAAGTAAAATTCATAAGCAGTAGACAAGCATAAACCTGGGACCTATAAAAGTTTAGTTATCTCACTGACATTTATAAACTCATTAAGAATCCATTCATGCTGTAGAGGTTTAGTATGTAGTAATGTTTTAACCATTTAGACAGCATTTAGGAGTAGTTTTTTATTGACTGTTTTTGAAAAATCTGTAAGATTGATTATTACTTACATATATGTCCTCTATTCTTACACTTCATATGGCTAATTTTAGGCCGTTTGAAATCAAATAGGCTTTTAAGTAAGTAATACCTGGGGCTTGGGAAATTATTCAAGCTCCAAGTCCTGCCGGGCCCCATGGCCTCCCCTGGAAGGCTGTAGAGTTCCAGAAGCTCAAACTGCTTTGTGAATTGAGCTGGATGTGCCTGTGACAAAAAACTCCTTCCAAAACTCGATATTTGATTGCAAATTAAACAAGGGACTGAGGTGAAAAGAACCTTGCTGTAGATCTTTATATTGTGCACTCTATTCCTTGCAGTAATAGTTCCTCCCCCTTACAGTAATTGAGGTTTTGCTGGCTGTCTTGATGAAGGAAAATTTCCAGCTTTTGTTCAAGATGTGATGTAATAGAGGCACAGTCACCATCTCCATTGCAGTGGGCAGCATGTTGATGTGGGTACTTGAATGGACCATGGATGTGGTTCTTGGCTCTTGAAATGGTTACCTTTCTTTCTGCTTTAGTGTGTTAGGGGTTGGGGTCTGGAGCTTTTTATCTGCTGATGCTACTGGTTTGTTTTCTCCTTTAAGTTATGAAATAAAAGCCACTAAGGACCAGGAACGCTACAACAGAGAGGTCAAGAAAGCCAATGCACAGCCGATGCACCGACCAGCAAAGGAGGCAGAAAAACACAAATCCAAGCTGAAGAGTTCTGCATCTGACCAGCAGAAGCTTGACAAGATATTTCATAATCAGATTGAAAAGAAGGGGAAACTGGAACAGCCTGTGAAAATTGTGACGGTGCCTTTTTCTCTGAGTTCCTGTAGACGTCACCTTCAGAGGCGAGAGAGAAATGTTTCAGATGAGCACGAACTTTTCCTGATCCGTCGCCAGAGTTTTCCTGATGTCTGGATACTTGCTTCTGAAAAAAATGTCAAGTTGCTGAATCCATATAGACTGGAAGAGGCCCTGCTATGTAAGAGATTGTTGGTGAACCATAAGCTTCCAGTAGAGAAACTGGACAATCCAATTGCGTTAACAGACAGGTATAGTACTATTGAGCAAAAATGTGTATGTTACTTGAAACACCAGATGGTAATTATTTACAGTAGAACTCTGGCAAGGCCCTGTTTGCTAATGCTGTGCTTATTTGTGCACTCATTTATCTATTAAAATGGAGTTTTGGTTTTTTACATTGATCTTGAAGTACTGAGCACATTTGGTCTTATTCTAGTGGAAATAAGTATGATTTTTGACCAGTTTCATTGGTAGTGCAGCAAATACAAATTTCCTCCCCCGGAAGAAAATTAAATGCTCCACATTGTCACAGCTTCACTTTAGCTGACTTTGCTCCAAGAAAATCAGCTGATAGAATTATTATTACTGTATGCCTAAGCTTGGTCCCTTCACTAAGATAAGTGAATAGTTCTCATTTTATTCCTTTAAACCATTGCTTTTCCAAAATACTTTATAAAATCTTGGTGACTCCTTATCACTTAATACCTTTTTCTGTGTTTTTTGCACACTTGTAATTTTCACATAAGGGATGTTGGTTTTTAACACTTTGGGGATTTTTTTTTCCAGTCTTATTGGTGGATCTCAGTATATGGCTGCTCTTTATAAAATGCAGAAGAATTACCAGAGTTTCCATGGATCAGGTTATTTGTCAGATCCAAGGCTTGTAGCAAATGGATTCCAGATAAAAGTGATAGAAGGTATGATGGTTTTAAAATCTATTACTTGCATTGGAGCTTGCTTCCTATGATTTAATGATGTAAATTATTGTTAATGTGGATCATGTTATTCTGCATCACCTTGTCTTTTAAAGCACTAGCATTCTGTTTCCTTAACACTGAGATTTTATTTCTTGGCAAAGAATGTAATCTTCCACATGGAACACTGAGTATTGGAAACTGATGACTGAAGAGAAGACTTTAATAGTATTTCAAAGAATGCTCTGAAATGCATGTCTTCCTCACTTCTTTCTTCTTTTCTCAAAATGCTCAATGCCCATATCCTTAATTGCCATTCTGATATAATTTAGATTAAACTGATAGGAATTTCTGAGCCCAGGCACCTTCTGCAAGTATGTGCTTTAGCTGACCTAATCCTGTACTGCTGAGCAGTTGAGGTAGTTCAGTAAGGAGCTGGATCCTGGTTAATGACATACTTTTCTATTAAAATTGTAACCCAGAGCCCAAAGGGGCCAGCAAAGAGATGGTCAAAGGATCACCACACCTTTTCTCAGAGTTTGATCTGAATACATTTTGAAGGATTATATTTTCAGTACCTCTGTTGATCACAGAAAAATGCATTTTGTATAAGACTTTTTTACTTTATCAAGAAAGCTCAAAGGTCTTTACATCTTTCTGAAGAATGCTTTCTAGGGATGCATTGGAAACTCAGGGGTGACACAGTGGAAGTTCTGCAGGTCATGAATTCTGTAGCAGAATTCCAAGAAAAGCAAGCGTCTTTGGGGGTAGCACCTAGCTGACAGCTCAGGGAGAAGATTGGCCATAAGAGCTGTTAGAAATGCTATAGCTTTGTGTGTTACAGATCCCCACATATGTACAGTGATGACAGATGTACTGTAACATATGGGATCTTTTAAGGGTAGATACAAAAAAGGGATGTAGACCAACTCCTTCACTCAGAGGCTGGCTCTTGTGAAGAACAGAGCCAAAGCTGTTTTCCTTACTGGATCATGCACAGCAAAAACAGAAACTTCCTTCCGACTAACTAAATCTCTACATAAATACTAACACCTTAGTAGAAGAGGTGTTGATATTAATCTTGATAATAATCATGGAGTGAATGATTAGGAAAATAATGCATGTACTGTAAGAGGCTGCTCTTACGTGGTTTACTCAGACAAGCAAATCAAAAGCTGAGGAGGTCTGTGATGGGTCCTTAGGCAAGTATGGGAGAGAGGGATTGTGGCTTAGCACTTTTGCTCACCAACCTTTTTTTTTTTTTTTTACCTACTGATATTCTAAGTTTGCTCAAAATCTAATTAATTTTGGTTACTAGACGTGAATAAATTGAATGTGAAAATCTGAAGACAAATCATTTTTCATGAGTCTTGTCAGTCATTTTTATAAGCTTCTGCTGATGACATTGTAGCAGTTACAGCCTTTTTAATTAAATGAGCATGGCACTGTAGATTAAGGTAGAAATAGCAGCAAACAAATGGAATTTCTTTCTTCCCGGCTTTTTTCCAACTGACCCAAGGATTTCTTCTTAATCAGTTCCTCTATTTTTCTTAAACTTGTCCCTGTAATACACTGTCTTCTACAAATACTTATTAGAGTTGATTTTTAGACACAAAGGTATTAATTTTTAACATTCCTAATGTGTCCTTCTCTGGGAATTTCACTATGAAGTTTAAGGTTATTTAATTCATGGATTCTTGTATAATCTTTACAGAAAGGGACCTGCATACCAGGAGTGATTTGTCCCACTCAGACCTGAATATTCTGTAGGATCTCTCAGCTCTGAAAGAACCAGTTTGTTTCATAAAACATCTTTCACAATCCTATAGAAACATTGCTTTTTTTCACTGTCTGTATTCAGTGTCTGTTTTGTGGGGATTTTGAAATTCAGACACATCCTGAAAGAGAGACATCCTCATATTGTTGAACTAGAATTTCCTTCAGAAAAGTTAAGTTTCTTCAGGATATATTGTCAGGTTTTTGATCCAGAGGTTCATACTTTGCATGGTGGATGATGCTTGCTGTGGAGAGGTCCTGGAGTGGAAATGTGCCATTAACCCATGGTAACTGGAGAGTTTCTCCTTAGCAGCATCCATAGGAGCACACCAAAATCCCATTCTCTATGCATACATTTGTAACTAATTTTTTCCTAGCTTTTTGGCTTAATTGGATCAGTCCTCGTATTTGCTGTTTCTCAGCTGAACTGAACTATGAGCTCTTTCTCTCTGTCAGGGTCATATTCAGCAGCAGCATATTCAGAATTCTGGGTTTTCCTCTGGGACTTCAGCCCTGATATGGTCATAACAGATATTCCTTTCTGACTGCTGATTGATTTCTCATTAATAGACACTTACTAGCACTTGTTAATACGCATGGCTTCCTTTTTCATCCTGAGTGAAGAGTTTTATTTTCTGTAGTAGAAAGTTTACTTTCTCTGCCAGAGAGATCCTCTTATGTCTCAAATAAATTTGCTGATTGATTAATTGATTGATTTCTTAAGATTTGAATTTCAATGTGCGAATGGTACTTCTAGTAATTCCTTTTTGCAAAATAACAAGCCTTTCTGTTGATCTATGCAAATAAGTCTGTGATGCCATCATAGCTCTAAGGTACCTCCCAAAACAAGAGCAAAGGAAATTCAGCTGCTCCAATTTGGCATTCAGAAGTTTTAGTCATAGAAGAGGCTTTCCTTGACCCGTGGTGGTTTCTTAAGAGGACTGTCAGTTTAGTAGGTTGCACTGATTATGTGTTCAAATCTCTACACTTACTCTTCTACCAAATAAGAGAAGGACCCAGAGTATTGGTGCTCATTACCATGTATTAAGTCTACTCATAATACCCAGATGCTAATTTGGAACACTGGACCTCTTGTCTTTGGTATTGTGCACCCCAATTGGACAGTTTCCTAGATGACTATGGATGCCTTAAGTTTTAGCTTTCATATTTTTCAGATTCTGTACTGCCTTAGTGTGTAACTCTGAACTTCATATAAAGTGTGAGCAAGTTCTCCTCACAGTTTAGTCAGACTAAACAATCGTTTTCCAGCCTGAGAACCAAGAACACCGTTGCAGCTTTGGGCCCAAAAGTGTAAACAATGGCAAATTGAGGAGAGCAATCTGCGAGAATGGGACTTCATACCTGAAGCTGTAATTGGACAATTAACCCCAATATGTAAATGGACCAAAACTTAGAAAGTGTGTAAATTCATGGCTGGTCATCTATCTTGGGTCCATCTTGGGTAGAGGCACAGCCAGACTCTTGTACTGCCCAAGGTGTATCCTTTGAAGGTCTTTTAATAAATTCCTACTTTATTCCTTTAACACTGTCTAGCCTCTGTTCCAGGTAGCCTCTCTAGGCATCACTATAATGATTTAAATTTAAATATAGGACCGTAGGTTTATTCCATATTTTCTTGGGTGTTGGGGTGCTTTGCAGACTTGCTTATTTATTTAAAAAAAAAAGCCCTGAGTAGCTGCCTTAATTTGGAAGGTGACCAGTAATTCCTCTGTTGCATTAGGTTTGCATCTCAACTGATGTTTTTTAAAAATGCTTCTTTGCAGTTCAGAATCTTAGGTTCTGGTAACCTGTGGCACAGAGGGATTTTTAGTGAAGATTTTCATTCTTATGGATTCTTACATGAAAAACAACCCACCCAGAAAATATTAATTTTTCCTTATTTGGATGACATGTTAGGGGCAGTGTCATTCATAGGATAAAAAATTACTCATTCATTAATCTTGCATTAATCTTGGGATTAATACTCAGAAATTGAATCTTATTTCTTTGCAGTGCTTGGAATTCATAGAAATACAACTCTGTTCTTTAATGGCCAATACCTTTTAGCTAGGGGGGTGGTTCTGATTTTTATTTACTTTCATAATTTACCCAGACTCTTTCTCACTGGCCTTGCTCTGAACCCCATGGCACCGTGTGGCACTAGATACACTACTCCTAGTAGGTTTTTGAAAGGTCTAATTAGCTGTTTACTTCCTGAAAAGAACTCAGTTCCCCATGAATTTTGTTCTTGTTCTGCCATTTTGGTGGAAAAACTCCTTAAATGTCTGTATTTTCACAAATGCACCTTTGGATGTTAATTTTTGTAAGAGTGTGGGAGTTGAAGGCCTTGCTTGACTGTTGTTTCATTTGAGGATAAGTCTGCCTCTTGAATGTGTTCTTGCTAGAAGACAGAAAGGAAATCTACCTTTACTTTCTTCAGAGACTCTATATGACTGCAGCGAGAGTTGTTCTGAGTATCCTAGATTTTGGAAGTGTCCCATCTGCCTCATGTTTTTGGTAGGCTAAGATCTTTGTATACTGTCTCCCTGTTTCTCTTAATATTAACTGCTCATCAGTCTAAGGAGTTTTCAACTAGATTTTTCTCTGGATAGCTCACAGTGAAAAACATGTTGTGAAATAGCCAAGAAAATACTTCTTGCTGTCAGTGTGTCAGTTAAGCAAAATCAATGGTTTCTTTGTGGAATGTGCCAGTTGTTGTAATTTGCAAAGCTGTGACGCTGAGCTCCAGTCTGTCTTCCACTGCCCTCCCACCCCCTCATGTTCTGGCCTTACTGAGGCTTCAAGTGATGCTACCTTTGGGAGAGCAGTCTGTTTGCTTTTACTTAATAAAGCAAATTACTTAATACTCAGTGTTCTGGGACCTGCCAGGCATTTGTTTGCTCACAGTGACCCCTACGTGCAGGGAACACTTCAAGAAGTAAGATGGATTACTTTCTGTCCAGTTCTCCTTAAGATGTGTTTATTATATGTGCCTTCACTGCACATCTGTCTGCCTTTGGGAAAGGCCTGGAGAGAGATGGGAATTCTTGGCTGGAGAGGAACTGAGACCAAGGAACACACCTTAGCTGGTATTGTATCAATGCTGGGTCTTGGGCCATGCTCCAAGGCAGGCTTTTAGGGTAAAATTGTCTGCCCCATGTAGTCAGCATGAGTATGTCCAAAGAATGTGCTTATAAGGCCTCAAAGAGCAGTAATAGGTAAATAACCCATTGTTCTTGGTGATATAGACTGCCTCAGCTCTTGTAATCCACTAGTGGAAAACCATGCTGCTATTTAATTTCAGTTTGATTTTGACCATAGGCTGGGAGATAGTGTTATAGTGTCACCTAATCCAGGTGGCAGCTGGAAGGGAGCAGTTTTTCCTGGCCATCAAGAAGGAATTATCCAAAGATGATTGTAAATGCTTTGTTTGGAAGGAGAAAGGGGAAATTTGTAACAATGAGAAATCCACATTTTTACTCATTTGAAAGCTAGTTTATTTGTTGATGGAAACACTTTCCTTGGAAGTTGCAAAGTATTTCAGAGAAACTACTATGGCAACTGTTTGAGAACTGCTGTTTGAATACTCAAAAATCCTAATATATATTTTGTCAAAAATTTACAAGTACACTGAGGCTTGGACATCTGCTTATATCATCAAGTGTTGCCAATATCAGAGTTCCTGCAGAGGCTTGCAGATAAATACTTGTTAATCAGCATGCAGTGGGGCTACTTTGCAGTTTAAAGAATGTTAGCAGAAAAGGAGAGTGACACACAAACAGAAATATCAAAGAAGTAAACCTCCCTTGGCCAGGGTTTGTATTGTTTGTTCTTATGTGAAACTTTCAAGCCCACTTTGACTTTCAGATGGAAGAGGAAAATAGTGAAGTCAAATCTGGCTGTCAAAATTTGCAGATGGAACAATGGCTATTGGTGAAGCTGAGGAGTATATGAGGAAATGTTTTGCAAATTCAGAACCTCACTGTCATAACTTTACAAGAAAGCACAGGAAATACACGTTTTTAATCTGAATGTCTAAATACCTGAAACTTTAAAAATTTTGTGTCCTGTCTTGTGCAGCAAATAGAGGGCTAATTATTAAAAGGTTTTCAAATAGACTAAGTCTTAATTTTAGAGAGAAAGCAGCATAATCAAATGGTCTGGAATAGTTCCTCAAATCTAATCTGTAATTAAATAAAAAATAAGACAAAAATTAAAAGAAAAGAGCTGAAGGAGATATTAAAAAGAGATTTTATCTTTTCCTCCTGTCCCTTACTGACAGGCTTGCCCATGGGGAAATATTCACATATAGTACATCATCTTTTCTCACCTTTATATCTGGGAAACTTTCATATAATTTAACATTTTGCTTTAAGCTGAATCTGAATACAGGCTTTACAGTATTATATAAAAATATGTCTCTGCTTCCTGGCTGCAGTTAGGGAAAAGCAGCTTGAAAAAGAGAAGGAAGACAATGCTGGGTGAAAAATGAAATAAAGTTTCAGATGTAAAGCAGTGTTTAATACATAGCTGGAAGAAGGTTATGCGATTTTTTGGGGGGAGGGGGTATGAGGGGCTGTTCCCTATATCAGATTCCCACTGGTCAAAGTATCTCATGCCATGAAGCTTAAAAAGGCCCAAGAGCATTATTTACCCAGTGACACACCCATATTTAGGGAAAGTTTCAACCTGCACAGTTATCCTGATCATATTATTTAATGACTGTCAGATAGTGCCTGGATATGGATAACTCGGCTTCATTCTACCAGCTAATGAAAGTGCATCATGCTGACTTATGATCTATATATATTTTCTCTCACTTCTGAAATATTTCATGTTTTTTTTTGGATTACGAGCAGGAATTATCTCTTCTGAGAGTTTGGAGCAATCTATTTGTCTCCAGCTCTTCTGACTTTACAAAAACCATTTATGGCTTGAGCTGAAGGTAATTTATCCTACCTGGACCATTACATGAGAGTGGGTTTATTTTCATTAGTAATTCAGTTTTTCTATATCTGTGTCAAAGTTTATACTTGCTAGACTTGTAGGGGAGGAAAAGGGAAGGTAGCTGTGCAGGTTGGGCTGAGGTTTCTGTGCACACAACATGAATGAGAGGATAGTCTGAATGAGAATATGTGAGCCTGGCCACCAGAGAACTTGCTTCTAACTGGCAGTGGAAAAAGTTGCTGTACCAGAACAACTTCAATAAATTTTTCTTTCCTGAAGTGTGAACAAGAAGGGAAATCATACAGACCTCAACGCTTGAATAGATACTCTGTTAGAAAGGCTGTTTAATTTTTTATTCATCATTCCTACTCAGAGTGTTGCTCCAGCAGTGGTACCATTTGAATGATAATATAAAGTTAGTCACAGAGCCTGTATAGTTTTATGGGTTTGAATTTTTCCTCAGATGTGGTAGGAGAAAAAACTGCTTTTTATTTCAGTAGAATCCAAATTTATTATGATAACATTTGAACTCTACAGATGTTTAAACCACTTACATAGGAAATAGTGCCAACGCTGTTTTAATTTTTTTCAAACTAAATTGTGTTTTATTGCTAGCTTCAACTTTAATTTTATGTATGTTTAATTAAAGTCACAGAACCTTTAATTAAAGCTGTGCTCAATACCAGGAATGTTGCAAATGTTTTAAGCATTAAACAGTGCCAGCTAGGATTTGGATTAATGTAAGCTGAGACATTTGTGATGTGAATAAACACACATCATCATAATGAAACATTGTGCAAATAAATGCTTTTCATTCCAAGGGAGGAACAAAAAAGTTTCCTAATTGTGTTGGACTAAAGTACTAAATTACTTTGCATCAGTTTAATTTTCTGTGAATTGCTATAGAATAGAAATCAAAGCAGTGCATGAAATACTGTTTTGTTTTTGTATTTTCAGGTGTTTCGGCTACAGAAAGTCATCTGGAAATAGAAGGGATGGCAAATTGTCTGCCATATTATGGAATTTCTGATTTGAAAGAAATTCTGAATGCAGTAGTTAACAGAAATGCAAAGGAAGTATATGAATGTAGGCCTCTCAAAGTGATAAATTACTTGGAGGTGAGACAGAAGCTTTCTTTTAGTATTAGCCAGCTAAACTTGTAATAATTCCTGAAAGAGCTTGAAAATCTTTCTTCAGCTTTGTGTTTTAATTAATTCCGTTGTGTTCTAAACAGAAGTTACTCTTGAAAAAGAGAGTCCTCTGTCCTCTCTGGGTTGTGTATTCCTTACCAAAATATTTCCATCAGATATACCCAAAAACAGTCACCCAGTGTGATATAACACATGCCAAAAGGTGATTTTCACAAAGTGTTTCCACTGTAAGACACTTTTCAAGTTGGAAAGGCATTTCTCCATGTTAGGATACAAAACTGCTACAGAATGGCAGTAACTCCTGTTAATGTTTTCTGTACAAATAAATAAATTGTGCATCCAGAGACAATAATGGCATGAAGTTTCAGAGATAACTAATAGATGTGGTACTAGTTAAAGCTGGAGTAACCAACAGCAATAGTAATCAATTCCAGTCTAGTTGTTTCACTAATTCTCTTCAATTACAATTCTCTTCAAAAAGGTTACCAAAGTATATGTAAAGTCTCTTTTTACTTGGGCATTTATAAGATACCTTCCTGAATTGGGTTACTTCAAACTGGGACCTAGGCACATACTTACACAGGGTATGAGTTTCATCTTTTAAGCATTATTACACAAATCTTTCCCTGTCTTATGAGGGTGATGAGCTGCCTTTGCAGCAAGTGATTCTGTTATGTACTACTGAACCACTCTCATGCACTCAGGAAAGAAGCTTAAAGAAGGGATAAGTTCAGTGGTGAGACAGCAATGGTTTGTAAAAAACCCCAGATAACTATAAAAGCTCTTATTCAGAAATAAGCACTGAATTTTTTGACCATTCTGGGAGTGCCATTCATTGTCATGTTCAGAATCACAACTTTAATCATTCATTTCATGTTTAAGCAGGCAGCATGTCTTCAGCTTTTGCTGTCTGTAGATGGATGCAGAAGAAAGCACAGGTTGAAGCAGCAGCCTTACAGAGTATTAAACAGTCCACACTGATCCTTTTTCCATTTGGAGGAGTGGGAAAAAATCTCACACAAAGAAAATGAGATGATTGAGATGAAATAATTATGAATGGTGCTCAGGTTTGTACAGTATGAAGGGAGGCTGTATGCCACATACATTTCTGTCTAGGTAACGTCACTTAAGTAGAGAAGTCAGTGGCAGGAAGACCCATCTTGGAGGAGGAAACAAAACTTTTTCAAGTTCCTTAGTTGTTTGAGGGTGGGTGCTTTAAGCAGTCACTTCTGCTTTCTAGTGTTAAGTAAATGCAATAAACCATAGTAAATACAAATTAATCTATGAAGTTTTGCTGTAGTATTTTTCAAATTGTACTTACTGACTGCTTGAATTAATTTATGATACTTCTAAAGTTTGTGGTGTGAAATGTGTCTTGTGAACTGGTAAATATGTACAGCTGATGCTGGTGACAAGAGGAAATAAGAAACACAAAGCATCTTGCAAAAAGTAGGCTAAAAGACATAACCAGGGGGCTAACTGCATGCCTCCATTTTAAAAATGTCATGAACTGACCAGTAAGAAATGGTTAAAGTTATATTTAGATTTCTGAGATTTGGAATATTTAGCAGCAGAGAAGGATGACCTTTAAACAGTGAGTTTTTAATTCCTGTTTTCTGGTAGCCACAGGCTGATGTGCTAAAAAGTGGTACTTTAAAAACTGTTGGGGTTTTGGTTTTGTTTTTCCTTTCCACAGGGAGAAGCAGTACGTTTAGCTCGGCAGCTGCCCTTACATTTGTCAAAAGAAGATGTGCAAAACACAATTTACAGGATGAAGCAACAGCTTGGAAAGGAAAATAAAGGCTGCGTTCATGGTCGTCCTTTTTTTCATCACTTAACAGATATTCCAGAAGTTGACAAGCACAACTCCATGGAAATTATTCAGTAAATGGAACATTTTGTTTGGGGTCATACTTCTCTTGCTTAATTTTGATCACTACTATGTAATTTCAGTATGTTTTGTGCAAAATTTTTGTTTAATGACTTTTCATTGTTACATGTTCACCTCCTAAAGACTTCATTTAAATAAAAATGCTATTTGAAAACAGAAAAAAACACTGTAGAAAAACAACTCACCACTATTTTTTTAAAAAATTTATTAAAGAAATGTTCTCAACTGGTTTCCTCCTTCTCTTATTGCTGCAGGTTTAAGAAATACCAGTGTGTCAGAATTCTTTAGATGTGAAGTGGTTAGAAGTTGCTTTCAACAGAGCATGGCAAAATTTATTATACTAAGGACTTCAGCTGTTAATATTCAAAGGAATGCCAGATAGCTGTAAGTATTTGAGTATGGCATTGCCATATGCAGTTATTATAGTTAGATTTCTGTGGTGTTGTATTTCTATTTGGAAATTCTTAGCTCATGTAAATGAGTATTGACAGTCCAAGTGTCCAATCTCCAAAAATTCTACACTTACAGAAGTGTGGTTCTTAAAAGTACAGTACAAAAGTTTAAAAACTTCAGATCAAGAAGTTCCCTTGAAGCATAATGGATGTGAGTCACAGGAGCACAGGTTGGCACTGAAATCAGGTGCCCATGGATGTTTATTGGTGCAGTGCTGTACACAAATTGTTTGGGGGTGGGAAACGTAAACTGTCCTCCCTCAGGGAGAATGTGGCATAACTGGGGCATAGTCTGCTATATAGAGAGCTACTGATTTTGGTAAACTGGTTCATTCTCTTTCTACCAGAACACAATGTTTACTCCTCTATTTCAAGTAGTGGCCTACTTCTGTAAACCTACCTCCTAGGCCTTCTGTGCACAGCAGATGCCTTGTCTCTGGAAGAGTGTGTTTTAAAAGTTTCAAGCTCACCTGAAAATTCCTGTTTATTGCCAGCTGTTGTTTGCAAACCTTGGCACTATGAAAATGTGGTGGTAGAACCTAGCTTTTTAGTGTTTCTGTGGCTGCTAGGTAAATGGTTGAAGGTTGCTGAAAGGCCCAAGTGCAAGTTAGTTTGTGGACAGGAGTGTTGGACCAGACAAGCAAACGTAGTGTTTGAATGTGTAAATCACTGATGCTGAACTGGTGAGCTAATTTAAGAAATCACATCACAGCCATACATCACAACATGTAAATTCTAACCTGAAAGGCAATGATTATCAATTCTAACCTGAAAGGCAAGGATTATCAATTCTAACCTGAAAGGCAAGGATTATCAATTCTAACCTGAAAGGCAAGGATTATCTTTTTCAGAGCCTGTTGCAACAAGAGCAAGAGGTAATTGTTTTATACCAAAGGAGGATCGATCTATATAAGAAAGAAGTTTTTTACAATGAGGGTGGTAAGGCACTAGAACAGGTTACCCAGACACACAGTAGATGACCCATCTGTGGAAATACTCAAGGTCAGGTGGGATGGGGCTCTAGGCAACTCGATCTAGTGAAGATGTCCCTGCTCACTGCAGGGGACCTTTATGATTATTTCTTTATGCCATTAAAGTAAGTTTGTCCTTTTCATAAAGAGCAAGGATGATCAGAGGACACAAGCAGGATATCTTTCCAAGCTTAAGGGTAGCAAGGTACAAAATGAGAATGTCACTTGCAAACTGGACACTTGGCTCTAAATGTCACTCAGTGCAGAAGATGTGAATTTTTAGAATCGAAGTGAGAAGGTGGATGGAGATAGAGAAAGGAGACGTGACCCTTGGCTCTGGTGGGGAAACAGGATCCCAGCCTTGCATGGGATACAGAAGGTTATAGTTTGTTTATTTTTATTCTTGTTGGAATACAAATTCTGAGAGTTTAGAGAGGTGCCATTACAGTGAGAAAAGCCAGAAGCAAGCTGCAGAATGGAAGTTTATCTCCTAACTAAGGTTGTTGGAAATTAAATTAATGTGTGCACCAGTTTTATTCAGTTTGGAGTATAATATACAGTATTTGATGAGATTAATAATTGCTGCTTCTTTTCCAAAGGTAAGATAGCTATATCCTAATTATACTGAAGCCAGTATGAGTATCTTTTGTAACACTTGAGTCTACATCAAGAGGACAAGTGTTAATTGGTATTCAGGCCCTGGACTGAGGACAAAACACTATTGGCAAATGGTATTCACAGGTGCCAGGGTGGGTTTAGTTGCTATGGAAGCAAATTAGCATCAGGATTTTAAGTGCAGGTGCAGCAGGTTAAGCAATTGTGAGCTGGGGCTTCCCTCCTTTCCTTGTTGTGTTTGCTGGACACTACACCTCAGAGCTGCTCTGGAGTTCTTTCTTAGGTACGTGTACATACAGTTTGCTTTCTGTCTCTGAGGGATGTTGTGTGGCTGGGTGCCAGCAGTGACTGCTGGAGCACGGCTTTGGAGCTGTAAGTCTGGGTGTCTCCTCACCACAGTTCTCATGGTTGGGACTGCAAGCTGAAATTGGGAGTTATGTTGTTGTTCTGCTGATGGGAGATGGCTTTACGTAGGACAGAGTGGAGGTCTCTCCTTGCTTTTATTCAGTGTGAACAAAAAGAAATGTTACTTTCTGTTTGTAGAGATGTTCTCACTGATGCCATTTTGTTATTTGTTTAAATAATAGAAATACCCCAGTTCTAGGTTTCTAAGTTGGAAGAAGATAAATGGTGTGCCTGAGGTAGCAGTTCTGGAGAAGGGCTTCTGCCATTGCACCATCACGGGGTGCTACACAGTGAACCAACCCCACGAAGCTCTCGGGGAAGCGCGCAAAGGCTGCCTTTGCCTGCAGTCAGTCCGTCCCCAGCTCCACAGGCAGTTTGTTTAAAAAGAAGAAGAAAACCTGAAATGTGTACCGTTGGGTGGAGTTGCATATTGCCGTACTTGACCCCTTCCCATGGAGGAAGGGCTGCGGAGTGGGGCGTGGTGGGTGCGTGTCGCAGAGCCAGCGAGTGGCAGCCACCTCCTTGTCCCCCACGAGTGGCCGGGCTAGGGCACTCCAGGGACTTCCCGTATTTGCGCTGCCCTCTGCTGGCATTTCGGATTTGTACAATTTGGACTTAAATTGAGGTCTGGGGCTGACCATGGATGAGCATCATTCCTTCCTTCCTTCGCATCCGCGGCAGGTCAAAGCGATATCGCTTTCCTTGCTCCTCGTGATGTGTGTGCTTGCTTTCCTAAAACACGCCTAGGGCAGGTAGCAGTGCTCCCTAGGGGAGGGTCAGGAGCTTCCAGACTCATAGGAAAACTTCTAAAGCCTTTTGGTTGTACGTAGCTTTGCATTTTTCAGAGGATCGTTTGTATCATTGGTTGGGGCAGGTTTGGTTCTGGTAGTGTGTTTGTAGATCAGGTGTCCTCTTCACCCACATTCTGAGAAGTTGCACATTCCTGTAATAGGAAGCAGCTGAATATAAATTGGGCTTTATAAAGAGAGGAAAATCTCACTGAAAAACTGGTTCTTTTTCCTCGCAGATAGATATGGGTATGAACATGAAATTGAGGTAGCACCTTTTACGTGTGTCTTTTCTGGGTGTAGTAGGAATCTTATTAAAGAAGTTTCTGTTTCAGTTAACCTGTGTGTGTGTGAAGGAGTTTGGAGAATTTCTTGTTTGCTTTTTTCCCTTCATCATGAATAGTACAGTTCAGAGAACTATAGCAAAACCAGAGGAACATTGATGTTATTTCATGAGCACCTAGCAGTCATTGGCAACAGTAAAATTTGGAGTTTGGGATTTGTTAGAACGGATACTGCTCTATTTCCATATTCTGATATGGAATATTTTAAATACCTATCAATAGGAGCAATATTCCCAAGCACTTTATTTAGTTATACAAGCAAACATTCCCTAGTCTCAAGGTTTTCATTCCTTTTTTTTCTTCTGCAAACTTACTAGTATTACTTTAATGAAAGTTAACTTTAGCAAACAACTTTTTAGGTTTTTGAAAGGGTTGTAATGTTTGGTCTTCAGAGTTTGTTTTATCTTCTATAAAGCAGGTCAGGTTTTTGGCTTTGTATTGAAGTTTGGTTTCTTTTGCTAAATAAACTTATAATTCTGAATTTATTTTTTTGGCTGCAATAGAATATTGAAGGGTTTTTGAGAATTTTGTTTCATTTGTACCCAGCATTTAACAGGATGGGTTAGCAATTGTAAGAAACTTCAAGTACATCCATTTAATTTTGCAAATGGAAGGCTACCAGAACTTGCTTTTATTTTTTTTCCCCTCTCTCTGTAAGTATGGAGTATCATATCTGAAATTATGGAGAGTATAAATGTGGAAATGTTAAATCTTTTGTTAATGGCTTCGAATTAAGCACACATTGTTGCAGATGATTTGGAGGACTTATTTAAAGTAAATATACAATTTCAAGCTCAATTATCATTCATAGTTTAACCGAGCATAGTGAGATATTCAGTCTGTGAATTTGATACAGTGTTACTTCATAATTACGATGCTTTTTTACAGTAAATTTGATATAGAACAGTTGCTAAAGGAAAGCTGCTGAACAGTGTGACCAACCATTTTATGGGACACATCTGGTGCATTAGTTCAGGATGTGCAGTGCAGGAGAACAGAGCCTTTTGCCCAAAAGGAGAAGGAAGCTAACTCCACATGTATACGTTTTGGGGACATGCAGAGAGGTTAAACAATTACGAGTTAATTGTGTAAGCTAATAGGAGGGGTGTTTGTAATGTTATTTCAGAATAGCTAAGGAGGAAACAGAGGAGAATTATTGTTTTAAAATCTCAAATGAGTGGTTTACACCTGTTAATGTTACATTTAGAACAGCTGTTTCTTTTATTATCAGTAAACAGATGCAGAAAGTAATGGAATGTTTTAAAGCAATATATTAATCCTCTCTTCCACTACTGAATATTCTCATAATGTCATGATTAAATATTAACTGTACTGCTGCTGTCATCTGCAGTTAAAGAATATTTACTTACTTTTTTAATCTTTTTATCTGAAGTTGTAAATGTTTATCCAAAGTTATTGTAGTCTTTCATCAGCCCAGCCTAAGTGTTTTTCCACATCAGTAATTTTATTTAATTTCATTGGACTGAGCTACTCTGTCAAAGTTTTGGTTTTATTCAAGGGTTATTTCTGTATTTGAAATTTCAGCTAAAATGAAACAAGCTATATTTATAAGGGGTGGGGTGGGAGAATTGCTCTGGAGGGCCAAATCTAGTACATATTTTATATTAATTCCGAGTGAAGTTGATTATTTGTGGAGCTTTCCCAGAGTGTACTCAGGTTAAGCACTGCAGTTGGAATAGTACCAGTTAGGTGGTACAGGAGAGGTTCTTTTTTTTTTTTTTTGGTTGTGTGAAAATAGTTTTAGTTCATTTATTTTCAAATGTGTTGTGCTGCCTCAGTTTTAAAGAGAAGCTATGAATCTGAAAGTCTCTTGGAAAGAAATACCAAAAAACTGCAGACACAGTATCGTGTAATGTACTTAGAAAACAAAACCAAGTATTCCAAAATATTTACAAACTAACGCCTAAACTGATCTGAAGTTTCCTAAAAACCTCTAGTGTCCACTAGATGCTCAGAGGTGACAGTAGGAGTTCTTCAAGTGGAAAATGCATGTCTTAATCTTGGAATCGCAGCGTGCGTGAGTGTTGTGAAGCGTGCAGCGTTGCAGTGACCCGGCGCGCGGTGGTGGAGCATTGCTAAGTGACCCTCGAAGAACGGAAGCGCAGCAGATTCATGCTGTATGACTTGTTTGGCAGATTAGTTTTCAGGAAATGCACAGACCAACGAATATGGCAGCTGCATTATTAAAAATACTGTGTTCGAGCCCAGGTCAAATTGTTCATTCATGCACGGAGTAACTCAGCATTAATTGAATCATTGCATTTTTGACATATTTTAGATCACTGATGTTTTTTGCTTCAGCACTTGAAATGCCTGATAAATTACTATATTCACAAGGGGCAAGCATTTTGACAGAGGAATGCTTTATAAAGCGTTTATGTGTGAGTGTTTGCTCATCAGGTCATTGCAGTAATGAGAATGCATTGGTAGAACTAAGATTCTGTGTTAATTCTAATGTCAGGCAGTCTAATTTTGGAGGATTTCAAGATGCTTAGGTAAAAATGTCTAAAATTATACAAAATAATTAAAAGGGAATGTCTTCCTTACTTCTTAGTAGCTTGATACTTCTTATATTAGATAAATTAGAGATGTTCCTGATGAAGGGAAAGAGAGTTTATTTTCTCAGTTAAAAAAACAAAAGTGGGGAGTAGGGATAAACCTTCTCATGTCCATTAAGTAAATTTAAGACTCCTGTCATCTCACTGCAGTAGAATGGAAAGGAAAAATCTTTGTGAAATAATTTCAGTTTTTCATATAAATTAGTTTTTGAAAGGCTAATAATTCCAACCTGTGAGCAGCAAATCTAGGTGTGATTCTTGTTAGACTTTGCTAAAACAGACTAGTGGTAAATAGATTATTTCAAAGGAATGTTTTGTTGGAGGTCTATTCTTCCCTTAAGCAGACAGAGTAGAAATATTATTTAGTCAGTTAACATTTCTGATGCTCCCTGATACCTTAGGTGTGTATAATTTAGAACAGGAACCATTTAATAGTCACTAAGACAAACTATAGAAAACTGTTCCCTCATCAGAGGAATTCACTCAGTTACTTCTCCCACAAGAGAGTTACAGAACCTTTCCCTGAGGCTTCACACTGAGCTTCAAAATGCCATTTTCCAAAAGTGGTTGTCCCAGATCCCATTGCCATTTAGGAGAGCCATGTCTTCTATGCTTTATTTACAATGACCTTTGAGGAACTGAAAATGCTGCCAGCTCCTTTAGAAAGTGTGGCTTTGAAATTTCAATTTTGATCTATGTTTTTAAATGAGCAACTGTGATTATGCATCAACTGTAACAGCAGTAAAATGGATACTGACCTTTTACAATAATAGTGTTTAATACTCTTAGTGAGCTTCCATGTAGAATCTGAAAATGCTTAATAGTGCACCAGCCACTTGTAGGTTATGGAAGTTAAAGAAACAGCTCAGTCAGCCATGAGAGTGATACAGAGTTTACAAGAGTGAAGGCTCCAAATGCTGCAATTCAGATGTACACTTGTATTTTTACTAGGATGAGCATGAACCTAATGTTTAATGGGTGTGTGTAGTTCATTCTTGCCTGATTGCAAACTTCTTGTGGAGTTCTCAATATAATTTTTTTCTATTAATCCAAGTCATCAGAAGTTATGCATCTTTTCACTATTGTTGTGTCTTGCGTCTTCTGAGTTTATTTAGATGCTCTATAGCAACAAGGCATTGTTAAATTGTTTAATCATATCAAATAATGAAGGTTTCAAACACCATGAGATTTTTTTTTACTTTATTTTTTTTAAGCCTGTGTGGATGCAGAACTAATAAAAATCAAGTCAATTTTAAGAAAGGTTTGAATGACAAAATACAGTGCAATAACTCTCTTGCCAGTTTTCTTCTGGTTACCAGTCTAAGTCTTTTAACTCTAGCTCAGAAATCTGGAGCAAGTATTTTGGCATTGCAGTTTGTTGTAAGGAAGATTTAATAGCTTGTTATGTCCTATTTCTATAAACAGAAGTCATTTAGAGTTCAACAGATATATTTAGAATCAGCATTTGTGCTGGTAGTTACAAGCTGAATAAAATAATCTTTGAAAAGCTCAATATGCAGAAGGGAATATTCAGGTTCAAATTTACCTCACAACACATTCTCTTTTAGGAGACTTAGGGATTTTCACAAATAGGAACCTACAAAACTGAGTATCACACTTATTACTTTGTTTTAAATCTTTTTAATAATGAGGTTTTGTTGTGTGCAAATGTTCATAGTTTTAAGAGAACTATGTGGCTACTGCTGTTCAAGAGGTCAGGTCCTGTACTCTTTACTCTGGCAAAATTCCCTAACCTTCAGAGAGGGACATATCCCTGTCTCAGGGAGTAGAGAGTAAGGCCCAATAAAATGGACAGCCAGCAGCTTTGGAGAGGTCTCCTCTACTCTCAGCTGGTTTGGGACAGAATATTAATACAAGTTTACTCTGAGTGATTTGTAATCTAACCTCTGATTTGTTGACTTCAAGGTATGCGTGATAACTGAGAAACATATGCAAAGTCAGTTTAAGAGATGAGTTTTATAGCAAATAGTAAATTAAAACCATAGTGACCTTTTAGTCTTGCTGATCATGTGCAGAAGGATGTTCATGTGGTGCCCTGTACTAATCACAGTAACAGGGCTCTTGCTCAGAGAGCAGCAGGCACAAGCACTACTCTTGTGTATTTGTTCTACTGCATTTTTAATTGGAAAACATTTTGCAATTAAAATGTTATACCTTGATGCAATTTTTGCATATTCTGTTCTGGAAAAGATAGCACTTCCTTTCTTATGAAAAAGGTTTTTACTTAGTGGTGCAAATAATCACCAATGCCCTAGTTGAAATTTCAGTTGCTGTCCTGATTGCTGGCTTTGGCCATGTTTGATACAAAGTCTAATAATTTTTATTATAAATTTTTTATTAGAACAATTCTTGTATAAATTTTGCTAGACACTTCAGGAGCTTGAAAACTACTAATTAAAAGCATCTTAGATGTTCAATTTCAGTATCCTTTTCTTCCTGTATTTTAACACAGTAATAACTGCTGTAGTTTATTTTATATTGTGTCCATGCTTTCAGCATCACAAAAAATTGCATCCAATCATATGATCACCCCATCCTTAAAGAAGTGTCTTGTAAGGATGGTTTTGCAAACAACAAAAACCTTCATTTTCTCTTCTTATATCTAAGCAGGTAGTTTTTCAGTTTTTATCATGTTTGAATTCTGATTGCTTCAATAAGCCTCAGAGAAGCCTTCATGTAGGTGTATTTTTTAAAATGTCAGTGCTGAAGAGAGAGAAAACAGTACTTTTTCCCCCACCCCATGTTTTCATTTTTACCATGTTGCTAGCTGTTCACCCAAGTGTCAGAGGAGTGAAGTTGTGTGCACAAATGATCCTTATGATGCCCCTTTGTCCCCTCATCAAACTGGAGCATTGGGAAGAGGACTGGCAGTGTGGCTGGCTCTTGGCAAATCGGGTAGCTGAACACACTGATGTGAGTTTCCCCATTTTAACTACATGGGGACACTACTTTAGGGGGAAATTATATGCTGGTACCAAATGATCTATATGATGTGCAACACAAAAGTTTTCCTGTTTTGTGGGGATTTCTATGACATGACCTGTGGGCTAACTGAAGAAAACATCACTGGGAAAGTGCTCCATATACAGATACAAGTGCTCCTATTGATACATTATTTTTCTAAGATTTTGCTGAGTAAAGCTCTTTCCATACATAAGCATTTTGGCCATCTGCAACTGCTTGTCAGTGAGGCTGGTTTGAGAACACTAGCTGTAATTGTAACCTCAGGAATGTGTGACCAGCTCACGGCCAGCTGTGCATGCCCTGACTTTTCCCAGGTGTTAAGATACATGGCCACTTTTGTTCCCCTTAACCAATGGGGCAAAATACAGTCCTTGTTTTTCTGCACCTTGTATTAAGCCTAAGAACTGCTGGGTTTTGTTAGTTTTTCAATAGGTCATAGCAAACAACTACGTGAAGTTGTCCGTGTTGTTTAATTATTGGGCATCTGTGACACAGTGTGCTGCATCTGTAGGATAGCATGTATTTTCAGAAATACAAAAAGGGTACTCAGTTCACCATGGCCTTGCTATAAATTAGCAGTGCTGACCCTGCAAATCACATAAGTGCTCTTTTTTTATTGTTGTTGCTTGGAAAAGATTTTACTTATGTTTTGATGGCATAGGTATTTCTAGAGTTTAAGCCTCTTGAGCCAGAGTGAGTTTTGATGCATTTTTCAGTATATCTTATTTTAATGACCCATTTCATGTTCAGAGGAGCACTTAGCTGTTTGCTGCAAAGGAACCTAATTGGAACAACTGCTAAATCCAGCCTGGAGTTGTCTGCATAGAGTGTTCTGCATTTTGTAATTGCCTGTAATTAAGTAGAAAAGTACTTTGTTTGCTTGTGTAGCATTTACTACGTTCAAGGTGAGGCACAAATAGCTTGGAAGTAATGTGTATGCTCACAGGTCTCCTCCTTAGAGGTCGTTGGAGGGACAGCATTTCTAGTAATCATGAGGACAAATATTACTCCATGGTCTTTGATACTTTAGTCAAGTAAAATTGAAAACATGAGATTAATTAATGTACGTGATAATTTGCATGGTGTGATTGTTATAAAGGGATAAATCCACGTCTCAAGTCACTACTTTTTGCTCTTATTTGCCAAAAAGCTGACATGATCTCGACATTGTAGATATGGAAAAGGAATTAGTTTTTAACTTAGAACAATTCTTTACATGGTCAAAGTTAACACATATCATCTGTAAAAGTAACATACCTATTCATATCAGTTTCTATGTCCATGGAATGAACTCAGACCTCAGAGCAGATTGTGCTCTGTAATACATTCTGAGCTCTTGAGTTACAAATTTCTGCCTTTTATGGACTTTCAAAGCTTGCACTTTTGGGTTTGGTCATCTTTGAACATAAGAAGGGGACACAGATTCTAAACCAGCACTGGAATTTTTCTAAATGCTCAGAAGCCAGGGATGAGCACATGTGAAAAGTTTCATGTGCCTAAATACTTTCCAAAATCTAGTTCTTAGGGACTCAAAAGAGATCATGTCTTGAGACTCAATGAAAAATATTGGACTCCTGAACAACCCTTGAGAAACATACCAGAGCTGATTGGCGAGGAGAAGAGGAGCACACCAATCCAGTGCTGAGACCTGTTTGAACATCAACACCTGTAGCAAGGCAAGTTCTCCCTTACAGCTGCAGGGATATGGAGCAGCCTTGCATGATGGGCTTACAGAAAAGAGTGAAGGATGTGCTTTTTCAAAGGTTTTTCTGTATTTAAAAGTCCTGGTTTGTGAATCCTCTTAAAAAAGCAGGGGCTCTCCACTCCTGCCCAGGGCACACAGAGCTGATGAGTCTGGGATAAGACTGCATGATACAAATCACTCATGATTTGTGCCTCTGACTGACGTTCCTCCAGCGAGGACTCCCAGGTATGTACCAGCATTGTGAGATTCCTGTAACCACTGGTCTTCGGTATTTCCTGTGAAACTTAAACCTAATGTTGGAAATCTGCATCAGCACTGAACTGTTCTGCCCTTTGTTTTCTGTTCGTCAAGGTGGCTTTTCTAATTAGCATAAATCACAAAGCTCCTGCAGCAGTAGTGTTGTCCATGTGATATACAGCATCTCTGCTGTGCCCAAGGAATATTTACAAGCCAAAGGGCTCTGCTTTGCTTGATTTGGAGTTTCTCATTATAAGATAAAACAAATAAGGGGCTTTAAGAGAAAATAACGTAGAATACCATGATACTTTATTATTAGCCACGTCTGAAGTGAACAAAATAAATCAGCTAAAGGCAAAGGAAATACAACCCTGGGGGCATTCAGAAGTTTAAAAACAATGAAGTAAAAAAATCTGCACTACGTTACATTAGACTACAATAAAAAAGTTAAATTACTCTGAATTGTGTGTAATCTAGTTGAAAAATAAGACACTTCTGTGGGGTATGGATACATAATGTAAACTATTTCAAAGAGTATTTGTCAGTCTCTTGGAATTTGCTCCAAATGCTTTTCATTCAATGGGAGTGAAAAGCCATGCTCCATTACAGCCTCACTTGATAGTTTATTTTAGAGGAAGATGCTTGGAAGCAAGTCTACTTTGTTGGTTTTTTTTTTTTTAATTGCTTTAAGGTAACAGTGGCAAAAAAGTAAGATGAGTTGCATGCTTGTATTTCTTTTACCTACTCATCTTTCTTATGTTCATTGTTGCCTTTTCTTTCACTTGAAAATGTACATGCATCAGACATATTAGAAAAATTGATGACAACTGCTCCCTTCATTTAAGAAACTAACTGATCTGTACACATGCTTTATTTTCATGCTCTTTCTCAGAGGCTGATTTGTGCGAGGGAATAGATGTTTCTGATGTTGTATTCCTAACCTGTATATCTTTATAATGTTTATTTATTGTTATACCATCTGAGGTAATCTCGAGTGCTTTGTGTGTGAGGATGCACGTTTTGGAGTAGGAAACTTTTTTTTTTCCTCTATGGCTTTAAAAAGATCAATTAAGAACAGCTCTGATTCTCTGCACTTTTCATTCCTGTTGCCTTCTGCTGCATTTTCATGAAAAGTTGCAGCCTAAGTAGTATTAATCTGCTTAGTAGTTGGGTGGAAGCAGAGAACAGCTAGAAGTTGATTTTCCCCGTTTCCTGCAGCGCACAAACCCAGTTGAGCAGAGCAGTTAGCCTTGCTCCTGAGGGCTAATATAAATTAAAGGTCCTGAGCACTAGGGGTTGTTAAAATTCTCAGAGGGCTCTTTATAAGATGTTAACCCCCGTGGTCTGGCCAGGCTCCAAACGGGGTAATTACATTCTTCCTACCTAAATTCCCCCTGCAATTGCAATTCGATGTGCTGGTATTCCTCACTTCCTCTCCTCTGCCGTGCCCCGTGGAACAGTTGTTGCATTTCATCCCAGAGGTACTTGCTTTCAGTGACTGATGGAGTGATCTGTGTGTAGAGTCTATAAAGCATTTTAAGAGCCTTTTGGATGAAATGTAATTTATTATGCCTAATTTTATTATTTTTTTAATTATCTCCTGTTTAAAATGAACTGGGTTAATCTGAGTCCTGAATGAGAGTGAACTGTGTGCAACAGATCTGGAATGAGAAAGCATCAACAGCTGTTCTCATTCCTTGTTGAACTTCTTCCCAGAATTTTTTTAGATAAAAAAGATAAAAGATCAAACTAAAAGTATAGGAAACCTTTCTAAAGGGTTCATTACAAAATAGGAAGAATATGAGCTATATAAAAAGGTTAATGTGACTTTTGTCTCATTTGAAGTGTATATATATATAGATATAACATTCCTCCTGCTTAGGCATTCTGTTGTAACGTTAAGAGCAGCAACTAAAAACTCATGTTCTAAAAGTTACTTTTTTTCTACCCCCTTTTTATATTAGAAAAGCTTTTTATTATAAAGGCACTGCAATTTTCATTAAGGTATTGCATCCTAATTGTAAGTAGACTCCTGTAAATTTAAGTCCTGCTTATAAGAAGAAAAATATGTAGCTAGCACTCAGTGTTTAACAAGATAGTGGGGAATATCTATATGTGCCAAATATATAGAGGCTTCAGTTACATACTTCTCTAAATATTGGATTTGCATGTCAGATATGTGCAATGCAAATAGGGTAAACATCGTTCTGTTTAACGCTGGTTTCTCTTCACTCTTGGGGTGTCTCATACTAAGCTTAACTGTACTCCATGGGAAACCTTAGTACAGATGCTAGCCTGAATGTTCTAAACTCTTCTTTCACTAAGAGATCTCTTAGTCTGGTCTAACAGCCTAAAAGGTTGTTTATATCAGATATTTTTCTCCTAGAACATTGGCAGATAGAAACAAAAGAGCAGTGTTGATCCATGCTGTAATGTTCTCACTAATTAAGAGACATGCCTGAAGGTGAGTTGCTCCCCATGCTGCAGGGCAGGGTGAAGGTTTTGCAGGTGACATTTCTGGTAGCACAAGAAATGTATTTCCAGTCCCAGATGTGAAAAAATCAATATATTAGCCTACACAAGTGAATGTGATGCACTCTCTGAGCTCCTGAGGGGATTCTTTTTGTTGCCTTCTGAGTGATGCTTGCAGGTCTGCACTGACCCTGCATCAGCCATTTTCTCGTGCTGCTGAGGAAAGTTAAAAAAGTAAAAACAGCCAATAAAGAAACTGAAAAACTCTTCTTCACATAAAAAAAAATCTAAATACATCTCTAATACAATACAGATAGTTTGAAGGCCTGAAGCTTCAAATGTCCTTGTGAGGTCTTCCATTGTGTTTTAGTGAAAACTACACTATCACAAGCATATCTTTCTCTCTGATCTGCAATAAAAGCTGAAATAAATTTAAATATTTGATACTAAATTTAGCCCAATGTGCTCTGTTGCTCGTTGCTTAGAAAGGAGCCTGCAATAACTATACAGCCAGATGCTCTTATGAGCTATACCTATATAAGCCCATTCAGTGTGGCTTTAATGGATTTTAACTTAGAGTAAGAAATTTAGTTCTCTTGCCTGTACTCTATTCTGACATATTCTTATTTAAAAACAGATTGCCATTTAGAATGCAAATAAGCTATTTGTATAATGTTATTACCGTAACCAATGTGCTTTTCTAATTGCACTGTGTGATAGTAAATATTTGCATAAAATACAGCTGTGCTCTGAAGCATTTCTCTTATGATGCTTTCTAGTTGCTATTACCAGCACACTTTAAAAATACATTCAGTTTGTAAATATATTTCTTAAGGAAATTTGTTATTTTTAGTTAGTTTGTGTAAATAAGTATAAATAGCTTTCTTCACACTGATGGTCTCCTGACAGGCACAAGAGCTCTGTACTTGCTCTTCACATCTACACTCACATGTCTTCACATCTTCTAAGTATCCTGAAGTGTTCATGTTATTTTATTTGTAAGAGCTTTGGCAAATCAGCTTTTGGCATATCCTTTTATGTTTTGTACTAGGTTCTGTTGCCAAGATGAGATACAAATTGCTGGAAACATTCATGCAGAAAAAGAAATCCATGTATTTTAATACCTGAGGAACATTTAATTTATTGAATCATGTTTTTAGGTAGTCTGTTAGAATAAGGTGGCAGAGGCTTTATTTAGATGAAAGGTGACTCACAGCAGGATATTGCAGAGGTGCATAAACCATAATTTTGTGCATTTCTAGCTCATTTATGTTTTGTATTTTTTTCCTTGTATGACATGTGCAACTGTTTCCATTAATTGAAGTATCAAATTTAATTTTTCATAATCTAATATCAAAAAACCAATTTAATAAATCAGTCTGTATTTTGAATTATTTTTAATCCTGATATTCATTCAGCAAATAGTCTCTGCTGTTTGTGCTTTGCCCCCCAACTATCACACTTTATTTTTCTCCGGTAAATTCTCTAGTTTGCTTTCTGTTGGATATTCCTGCTTCTTACATCCTCTTCGTCTGTAGAGAGGAATGTGCTCTTTTTTCTCCTACTCCTCCGTAACTTTTTCACTTTTGCTTTTTCCTTTTGTTACCCACAACTGTGTGCGTGTTCTTTTTAAACTCCCCATCTACAGCTTCGTTCCCCATAGCATTCTCTGGCCTAATTAACTTTAATTACAAATTCCTTTTTGTTGCACTCTAAATTCAGTTTTATAGCACTCAGTAAAAGCTTTCATATCCAGGGCTGAAGAAATAGGGTTGTTCCTATTTCACCCAGTCTCCTACCTATTTCTTCTCCATTTTTCTTTTTTTTTTTCTTCATTGATACCATTTTCTCCTTTATCAACCTGTATCTTTAGAACTCCAAACTCAAATTTCCTTCTGTGGCTGTATTTAATTAAAGACACAGTTTGATAATTAAATATTCCAAAGTATGTTTAAAGATAAGTGAATTTGAGTTAAGGGGTTTTGGGTTTGTTTGGGGGATTTTGTTTGTTTTAATTTTGTTTTGTTTAGTTTGGTTTTTGGAAATAGTTTTCAGTACCAGTGTCCTAGTCATTTCAGGAAACATACTTGAGAAATTTCAGAAAAAGCATTAAAGTGAATTTTCTCAGAGCCCCAACCTCTTCATACTTAGGAGATTATGTAGTCTACTCAGAATAATAGATTATTATTGCAATTCATTAGAGTGAAACTGTAGCAGTATCTGTAGCTTCTCCAAAAATTCATCATCATTATGGGATGTTGTCTTTAATGACTGCTCTAAATTCCATTTCTTTACAAGTATTTCGTTAACTTGGTTGTGGAGACAGGTGGATTTTTACACAAAAATTTTGTTGTGCCCTTGGGGAAACCAGCCATGCCAGTAATACTCACTTTAACTGAAATTGAGATGAATAATCTGAGGGTGATTTACTTAAGGTTTGAAACAGTTAACACTCTCTTAGGAGGAGATGAGGAGTAGATAAATGGTGAACAACTGGGAAGCTGGCTCTGAAGGACATGCTCGTGAATTTGGACACCGACTAATTTGTTTTGGCTGTTGATGGCATGGCAAATAACAGCCTAATGCAAAACCTTCCTGTTTCTTCCCACTCTGGAGTTTTAACTTTCCACTGAGGGCAAGCAGCGGCCACGGGCCAAAGCCTTCACTGGCAGAAGTGGGAGCAGCAACCTCCCTCTTTCCCGTGTGTCTCTTCTAGCTCTTGTGCTGAGCAGTGCCCAGCAGAACACAGACTGGGGAGATTTCCCCCCTCTTGGCCAGCCTGGAGTCACACTGGGACCTCAGCTAAAGCACATGGCCTGGCAAGGGGTATGAGCTACAGCCACGTGGCTCTTGTGAGGCCAGGAGCAAAACCAGACACCTGTAACTGTGTTAGGTTGTGCCATATTCCCTGTTTGCCTTGGCAGAGCTGCTGGCTCAGAAAATCACCTAAAGAGAATTGCTAATGTGGAGGTGTTGCCATTCAGGATTGTCTCCTGCTGTATTCCTGTTAACTTCTCCCACTGTTGAGTGCTGTCAGGTTTAGGGGTTGGGTGGCTGTTTTTGCTTTTGACTGTCTATGAAGATGATGAGCTGGCTAAATGACTTGATCAAAAAGCTCATTCACTGGAAAGAATATTATGGGCTGCTATTATGGGCTGCCTTGCCCTCAGGTCTGAGCATCTTAATGGTCCTGTTCTTGCCTTATTAGCACCCAATCCCTTTTCAGTACTGCATACTCTTTTGGCTCTGTCCTATAGAGCATCTAAAGGAGATGTTCACTGAACAGCTTCTCCTCTTCCATTCAGCCTGCTTTGGTGGTTTCCTCACCCTCTGCTCAGTGTAGGTACAGGACAGAGTCCATGCTATCCTTGTCCTTTCCAGATGTTCCCCATGGCAGCTCTCTGGAAAGCCACAGCGCCATCAGTCTGGCAGCCTCTGAGGACTCTCACATGTCTGTTGTGTCACTGGACTGAGAAACCCCTTACCCACTACTGGGAATTTTAAATCAGTGGAGTCTTCTATATGGCTATTGCCTCAAATTGAAGAGATATTACAGAAAGGATCTTGTGGAAAATATTTCATTTCCTGTGTTGTGATAAAATTTAGGTATGTTCGCAAGTTGCTAAGATAGTTTTAGGTGTTCAGTGTAACCAAATGATATGTCTTTCCCCCCACCCTCTCAAAGCCTCTGTTTTATTCTGAACTATGCTAAATCTTGTGCTTGCTGTGTGGAAAGATTTTTATGTTTCAATGTAGAGAAAAATGAATTTTCATTTTTTCCTAGAACTTTTTCATACCCTCCATGTCTTTCGCCTACTTCATAAAAGTAGTAAGTTTTACCAATCCTGTCTTGATAAAGTCAGCCTTCATCTGTTTCAGACTCTTCTAACTATATTAAGACTAGCTATCAAATAACAAGGAGCGTGTTAAAGTCCTGTTCCTCTGAGGCTCAGACAGTCCATGCTGCTTCTCTTCAGCAGTTCCTTGGAGTTTTTTGGGTGTTGCTGTTTAGAATCAGATTTATGCATGGAATTTTTACCTGTTGATGCAGAACTGTAGAAAGGATTTGTAGTCTGCTCTCTTCAGTCTTCAAATTGCACTGTTTTGTCTGAAGCTCAATGTGGAATGCCTTTGAGTCCCATAGATGAGCGTCTGTGGGGAATAAATTTCATTTTTGCTGCAACATGTATATACCTTCGAAGTAAATTAGTGTATATTTGCAATGATCATCTACCTCTGTCACCCACCCTGCCCCATTATCCCAGTTAGGTGAAGAAAGAAGGGTTAAAAACTCTGAAGTCTAAAAAAAGTTTGTCTTGTTCAAAAAAAACTTGACTCATCAGCCAACCCTCCTGAAGTGCAGTTAAAGGTCTGCTACCCTTTTAAAGCAATAGGGAGGGCAAACAAGGTACAGTCACACCCAAATGAATATTCATGCCAAGAAAATCTAATTGCAGACATCTAGCAAATGTGCAGTTCATGCAGATCAGTGTAAGCAAAACATTTTCAAGACCTATTCCTCTATAAATAATTTATTTTTTTTTATTAGCACTTCCCATAAGAACAGGAGATATTTTGACAAATTAAAGGAAAATTAATTGATGCTGACTGCAATTGATCAGAATCTTGGGGTGGTGAAATTCCTACATTTTCCTTATGGTCCAGTTTGCTCCTTAAATAACCTCCCATCCTTTTTTTGTTTTAGTAATGATGTCAATATTTTGGACAAAGCTTATCAAAGGAACTCTATCAGTTTTAAATTTTCCCAGTAGTTCCTTACATCATATCATGGCTCCCAAATAACTAAATTTTGTCACCATGTTTGGTTTGTACTTTTGATTTCAATTCCTGAGTTGTGTAACTCTGTCAAAACAACTCAAGCCTGACTCAAACTTCTAGAGCAACTGTGATACTGCAAATGAGAAGAGGGATTGGTCTGTGTTAGTAGAAGACCATCCTTTGCTTTTATGCCTGTACTTGGAATGATGCTTGTGTAAGTTACTGACACTGAGGAGTAAGATCAGAAGAAGCAGACAATCCTTAGGGATGAGGTTTCTGTTGGAAAGGGCAGCTGAGAGAAGTTTTATGTATGTTTGGTGTAGGTCAGCAGATGGGTGGCTTCAAAGATCTTCAAGGAAGTGTTAAATGAACACATATTACGGGTTCTTTGAATCACAGAAGATTGGGTTTGCATGGTCTTGGCAGTGTGGGTGCTGCAGTGTCCTACTCTGATTTGATTTGTGCTGAATTCAACTCACTTCCTCAAGTTGTGTCTGTTTTGCCTGTGATGACAGTGGGTGAGTGATCTTTTCTTGCCCTTCAGATGGTGAACCTTTTATTATATTTTGTATTACATTCTGTCTTCTCTGTCCAGATGGGGAGGGGAGTGATAGAGCAGATTTGGTGGGCACCTGGCATCCAGCCAGGATCAACCCACCATGCTGATGCAGGAAAGCAAAATGGCAAGGGTTTTGGGGTTTCTCTGTCATTGACAAAGTGAAGACCTAAGAAATAAGAGGGTATTGAAGCAGGCATAAAGGAAAGTGAGTCTTGCATGAATGTATTTAATCAGATGTAGAGTCAAGGTAATGATAAATAATGCCTAAATACATTTGTAAACAGGTGCAAAGCACTCTTTTCCCCTGCCTGGAGATCTGCCACTGTTATATGATAGCTTAATATTTCAGCTAGAAATACAGCTGAAAGGCAATGATATTGAGTGGTTTTCATTATCCATTCAGTGTGGTTGAAATTAATATAGCCATGTAAAATAATACTAGAATAAACTCATCAAACAGACTTTGCAAAACTGGAACTTTTTTTTTTTTTTTTTTTTTTTTTTTGGAAATAATGTGTATTTGGGGAAACCCCTCTAAAGAGCTCTGAGTTTCTGGATGAGTTTCCAGGTAATTTTTTTAAACCTGTTTAAAACTCTGAGCTACAGCTATAAAAGTCCTTACCCCTGAATTTGTAGCTTCTGCTGCTCTTCGATGTGCCAAATGGAGTTTGGGAGTGGGTCACTCACCAGGGCAGTGTGGCAGCAGCTCATGATTGTACTCTGGTATTGCTCTTATGGCACTGGGACTCTGGTGAAGATGCTGCATTAACTTGCAGTAGAGGTGCTGCCCTTAATATAGGGCAGATGGGGACAGTTGCTAGACTAAAGCTCATTATAAAATCAGCAATAATTTGTTTTCAAATTGAATTTCTTAGCTTCGCTGGGTTCATGCTAAAGGTGTTCAATTTTGGTGAGATCATCATGTTGACTTGGGTTTTTAGTTTTTTGTACTTCCTTATGTTCAGAGCATCTATTTTTAAGATCGAGCCTTATACAAACCTGCACAGCAGAGATTGTAATATTCCTGAAGCTAGGAAAAAAGCAAGAAAACAAAAGCATCACTGGCTAACTGAGGATTACAATTTTAAGTTCAGTATATCTTACATAAGCAAACTTGAACAGAACCACTTGGTTTAAACATCTAAGAGAGGTTCTTAATAATAAATATTTTTTCTAGCATTGGACTTTTGGACTTGAGGAACAGATGACTTTTCAAGTGCTAAATATATAATGTAGTTCAGCTTTCCACCCATGCGTTTCGTTTTTTAGCTGTTTCTAAATGTTTGGTTCAACATGTAACAATGTAAACAACTGAAATGTAAACATCATCTTTAGAGAGTGCAGGATATCATCTTGCCTTGTCTGAGGTGTGTTTCTGCTTGAATAATAGAATGTCAATCTGAGAAAGCAGGATATCAAAATACAACCAACCAATTATCCAGGTATTTAAAAAGCTGCACTTAATTTTGTAAAGCCAAACTTGTCAAAAAATCTTATGTTAATAACAGATAATTTATTACCTCAGAAAATCCTTTCTGTATCTTAAATAGGATTACCACTGGATTCAGGAGGATGAAAACCACTGTTGAAATGTATCAGATTATTCATGGCCCATAGGGGAACTGTGCACTATGGAAAAGCAGGTGTCTCCTTTCATGAGGAAGGCTTCCCATTACAGGAATAGGATTCAGAAGGACACAGGGATCTTTGAAGAATATTTCAAGTTTCTGCCTCTTACCCCTCTACATGGTTTTCAACAAACTTTTGGAAGAATGAGGGAAAATTGTGTTTACTGGAGTTTTGTACTTACATAGCAGAATTGCATTCTCTTTCAAGTAAGTTTATTTTGGCAAGCTGCTTCTTTCTGCTGGTGATGTAAAAACTGATGTGGTTTGTTTTTTTTACTGTCACTTTTTCCCTATGCAGTGTAGTGATAAAACCATGCAAATTTCTTCCAAGTTAACCATATTCAAATAATTTCAGTAGGTATTATGTGAAAAAAAGCTAAAAGCAGCAGATCACTGTTGAGTGCCTATCAGTGCTCAACATAAGACAAATTGTGTGTCTTTGTGGAAAGGCAAGAATTACCAAACACTGGCTGAAGGTTCTGGAAGAAGGCTAAGAAGCTGCCAACTGTCCAAAAACATGCCTGACTGCTGTTAGGGTAGGTCATGGTGGGTGATGGTGTGTTATCCATCCTTGTCCCATCAAGGAATGATTCATATTTGCTAGATATTCTTCCCTTTCTTCTCTATGTTACATTTCAAAGGAGTAATTCTTCCAGAATTAACATACACTTTGTACTAAAAACAAATGTCCACGTGCAGAGATTATTCTGGAATGGCTGTCTGGTAATGTTTTATACTGAAGAAGTGTTAGCAGTTTGTCTTCTTGATGAGTAGCACTAATTCTCTGCCATTGGGAAGTAACCAGCGATGGTGTTCTTGAAACAATGAGTTGGTTTTTTATCACCTGATAGGTTTTTAGCTCTAGGGATGAAAATTGAATTTCCAGTTGAATATAGTGTGGCAATCACCTGGTGACAAAGAGCTTCAGAGAAACTGAGAGATTGGAAAATGTCTGGTGCTCTGTGCTGTGAGATTAGGTGTCAACAGCATTCTTGTGAGGTGATGTGAAGTCTCCGAGGAAACACCCTGGCAGCTTTTTATCCAAATCACAGAGGAGTGTTCAGAAACAGGAAATCCTGGGGGAATCTTCACAGTGCTATGCTCAGAGTGGATGTATCACTTCAAGATACACTGCTGAGCTTGTCCCTGCCATTATTTATTTTAGGTTGCTTGTTTAGACCTTGGACTTCCACAGCTGGGGTCCCCATTGTGCACTGATACATTGGCTCTACAGAATAGTTTAGCTGTGGTAAACTATAATGATGGTGGAGGGAGGAGGAAAAAATGGTTTAGAGTGTTTCAGTTTCCTACAGCTTTTAAGTCAGTTCACCTCCTGGAATAGTACTTTCGAAAGCAAACTGTATTTCCATTATTAGTGTATTCTCACTGAAAGGCTTAAAATATTCTAAACTTGTCATTCAGTAGGAAATTTCTTTTCTTCTCAAAGGCATTTGGTGGTGTAGAATCCTTCTGCTGCAGGAGTGTGCACATTCAGTAAGGAGCCTAATTTAATTCTGGAGTATAGAGCTAGTCAAAGCTCCCAAACTGAATATATGCTCTAAGTAGTACATATTAGGAGTTAAAGAAATTATTTAATATTTAGAATTTTCAATAATCTAAGTGTGTTGCATACCTGTAGTGGGTTTACCCTGGCTGGATGCTGGGTGCCCACCAAATTTGCTCTATCCCTTCGTCTGAATAGGGGAGAGAAAATATAAAAAGAGGCTCATGGGTTGACATAAGGGCGAGGAGATCTCACTCACCTATTAGAGTCATGGGCAAAACAGACAGGACTTGAGGAAATGAGCTGAATTTATCACCAATCAAATCAGAATAAGGTAATGAGAAATGGAAACAAATCCTAAAAAACCCCTTTCCCCTGCCCTCCCTTCTTCACAGTCTCAACTTCCCTCCCAGTTTTCTCTGCCTTTTCCCCCAGCAGTTCAGGGGGGTGAGCAATGAGGTTTGCAGCCAGTTCATCACATTACTCAGAGAAACATTGGGTGTATTACCTGAAAATGCAGGAAGATGACGCTGTTTGTGTCCCCCCAGTGTCACAGTCACCCCAAAAGAGCAAGTCTGGAGCATGGATTAGGTTCTAACCCACCTTTCACCATTCTGTGATCATGGTAGTTTTAAATGTTTTTATAATTTAGTCTTGAAGGTAGACTTCTGCATAGTTTTGGTTTAGGAGATAACTGGAAATTGAAGTGTGAATTAGGGTAACACAAAGGTTGGCTGCTTCAAATTTCTTAACTCTACTGATGGGATTAAGAACAGCTATTGTAGCCAGAAGTACATTTCCAGATCTCAGCATTTCATACTGGGTCTCCTGAAAAGAGGAATGGAAAAATCTTTCAGTGACTGTACCATTAGTGTAGGATTGTCCTAATTTAATTGTGAAGTCTTCAGCTGAATACACTCTTTTACACTTCAATTTTTCATTAAGGTTATTTTTGTTAGTTCTGTCTTCTGATTGGTGGTGCATATTTGTATTTACAATACACATTTAGGGAGGATGGAGTTTCTGGTTAAGTAATTTAAAATTATTATATAGATGTTGATTAATGTATCTATTATTTTGTGTTTTCAGTGGGGAAATTATTATATTAACTACTCATAGATGAATTAATATTGTTAAATCATCTCTGCTTTTTTTAAAAATTATGTTTCTGTTTCTTTGTATGGTACTTCATGTGGCTCTACTATGATTACTACAAGCCATGAAATCTGCCTTAAGCATCTGGCAACAGTCTGGGGTTTTTGAGCAGTGGCATAGGAGACAACAGGGTATCCCTTTGTCAGAGTGCATGTGTATCCCAGTCTGTGGCAGTCAGAGTTCATGCTCACAATGATATGAAAAATAGATTTTTGAAATACACAGCTAATGATGGTTTTGATTAAGGAGTAATCATTCTGCTGTATGAGAGACAGTTCTGGTGCAAATGTTAGTTGTAAGGGACAAATACATGGTGGAATTTTCTTTCAATATTTATTTCAGTTGATGTGTCTTTCTCATTTCTTCATTTGTGTAGCATTAGTTTGGGTAACAGGAACATGGGGTTGTTGTGCTGCCCTTTTTTAGAGCAAGCCTGCCCTGTCCTGCTGAGTGAGGCCATGCATTAGCTGAGAAAAATCTGCTGTACTTCCCAAGGGTGCCAGGTCAACAGCCTCATGATAGGGTCACTTTGTGCATTGAACAACACAGGAGTAAAACTGTCAGAATTTTGTAGTCTTAAGTGTAATTTACTATAAATTATAGCCTGCTCTGTTGAACTCTCAAGTAGTAATGGAACTATGGAATAATGCTGAAGTCACTTTCTCACCTAAAGGTTTATTCACGGTCAGATTGTCCTTTAAACACAAATATGTGAGATATAAAAAAGCATTCCAAATGTCCAACTAAAAATTTGCCTCTGAGCAGCCAAATTCCACTGTCTTCCTAACAGTGAGAGTGGAACTTCTTTGTTGTTAACAGGTATAGGCAAAGGAAAAGGGGCTAAGATATACACAAAAAAATCCAACCAGAAATCTAGGCTCCTGGTTTCTGAATAGCAGTCCAAATCAATGTTTGTGTGGTTCCATCCATTTGCTCATGTGGGTTTCCTGGTATTCCCAACAAATTCCTGGGATAAAGTACGTTTATTTGTAATAATCTCTGTAGTTAAAGCAAACCTTCACAATGGCAATATTCTCTTACATTCTTTCCACATATATAGAATAAGGATTGCTTGAGTATTTTAGCACAACTGAAACCTGGTATTTAAGACTTTTGTCTCACTTGTAAAATAATGGTCATGAAATTCAGATTCCAGTCCAGGATTTTCTTATTGAGTCCAAGGGGTTTTTATTCATTATTTCCCTGTTTGGTTAAATATGACCATCTGGGCAGAGGGATAAAAAAAGAATTTTTCTGTGACTTGTTTTAGTCATAATGCCAGTAATTCTTCCAATTATTCATGCTGGTCAAGCATTATTGGAAAAGGTCCAATATTTTTAAAAAATAATTAAAGAATGTAATTATTTTTACCAAAAAAATTACATAACTTTCTTTATTGTCTGAAGTCCACACAGCTCACAGAGTTGGGGTGCTTGTTGGGAGTCTACTGATCTCCACCACTGCAGAATGGTGAAAGAAGATTTCAAAATTCATTGGAGCAAAGCATGAAAATATTCCTCCTCCACCCTGGTGAATGAGGCTGTGCCATTCTCCCATCACTCCAAGTACTAGCTAATTATTTATCCACATTAGGTAGTAGTACTTTATCAGGAGAGTTCTCCCATAGCTTGAGAGTGCATTCATCCAGAAGAAAAGAAATACAGAATTTAGAAGGCTTCCCCATACTTTAAAAAACCTAAACAAAGAGAAAAGCAAACAGAAATGTATTTCTCTATGGAATGCAAGTTTAAAGTGAGATGCTTCAGTGCAGCAGGAGAACCAGTGGAACAGGGGCTTTTCAAATCCAGTAATCCCTTTTCTGTCATCATTGCAGCAATAATGAAGAATATTGGCAATTCAAAGTGCCTGATTCTGATGTCCTTATTGATGCCACAGAACCTTATTTTTGCCAAAGCTTCTCCCTCCCTCATTTCCTTTGCCCTACTGTGTCAGTCACAGAATCACAGAATGGCTTGGGCTGGGACAGAACAGTTACCCTGAGTCATCTCTTCTTACCGAGGCATGAGTAGCAGTGCCAGTGAAGAGTCTCTTGTCTCAACCATCCTCCAGAAATCTCTAGGATTGCTGGTGCCCTGCTGCATTGCCTTTCCTGCAGGTGCTGGGGGTGATTAAAGTCCCCATGTTAACCTGGAATTGTGAAGTTTCATCTAGTTCTTTAAAGGATGCTTCCCGATTGATGTTCTGTAATAGATACCCATGATGTCTCCCTTGGTGAGGACATCGGTTTGATCCCAGTGGCTCTGCAAATGCCTGGAAAATAATCCTAATTCCTCCTGCTTGTTTATCTCTGTGTTTAGGCACTTTTTGTTGTGAAAATGCAGTGTTAGGCACAGTTACACGAACTCAGTCTCGTGCAGCACAGCATTCCACCTTCCCTGTGGAAGGGAATCATGGGCAGGATCTAATATGGATAACTTCCAACTTGTGGTATAAGCAAGCTGTGGGTGAGCTGCAGACGTTGGTGTTTGCAGTAAGCTGGTGGAGAATGTGTTGCTAAATCTCTGAGTGAGATCCATGGCAACGCTGCCAAGGAACAATTGGCTTCCAAACCAGAATTAGGTTCCGTGGGAGCGGATCTGGAAAAGCCTCATGAAGGCTGCGTGGCCAAAACTGAGTAATTGCATTTTGTTGTAACTAAGCTCCTTCTTAATCACAGTCAAGAGCAATTTGTGGAACCAATTTTCAGTTGTTTTTCAACTGAAGACCTGAAGCTAAGCCATGTCCAACCCAAACAATGGGTGCTGAGGATTGCACTGTGCCTTCTATAGACACGATTTGTTTTATCCATGAGGATTGTCATTCATGTTTATGTGGTAGTAGCAACTACTACAACTCTGTTCAGATAAGGTCTTGTACAAGTGCAGTGGGTGTAAATGAGTGGGCAGTCAAGGACAGCTACAGATTTCTGAAGCATTTTGTTAAGGCCAGTAGCCTTGTAACAAATAAACTGATAAAAGTGAGACATTAGGGTTATTACTGTGATGAAAGGAAAGTTGTGGTAGAAGGCACCACTTGGTGTAGGATCCATTTCCAGGGCAATACCCTGTTAAAAATGATGGTTAAGATGGAAAAGTGCTTTTTTGAAAAAATACCTTTTCTAGTTTTTTAAAATGTTCCTAAGACTTCAATTTTTAAATACAAATCACTAAATTAATCCCTTAGGTGGTAGTCAGCTTTGGGCTTATAATTTTGTGATAACTAGAACTTGTGTCTAGATCATGTTGGTTGAAAAGAAAAGTTGAGACAGTTGTTTGGGAACAAGAATAGTAAGATGCTCCTAGAAAACAGAGGAGAGTTTCGTGAGGATGCTTTAGTAGTATTCCCAGGTTTGGTAAGGTATTGTAGAACTGAAAATACAGCAGTACAAAAAAATTGTACAGCAGTACAAAATAATAAATAAGTCACAATCTATTAAAAAAAAAGGTAAGACAAGTGTGCTGAGACTATTTCAGAGATAACACAGTGGCCTCAAAAGAGAATATTTTGAGTAGCTGCCTTTTCTATCTCTTTAGGCAAATGTAAATGGGATGGTGGCAAAAACCAGGTTAAATATTAGTTTGATTTATCAAGTGTGTTGGTGACTGTTGATACATGGTGTTGTGAGGACTCAGGTCTGTGAGATCTGACTGCAGGTCAGAGTATAAAATTCTGATGCTGCATCTGCATGTCATGATGCGATGAGAGGAACACTTCTGCCTTGGGGAAAAGCCCAAGGGTGCTCTTAGAATAATTCCTTTCAAGAAGGAAAATACTCAATTATGATGAAGTTATGCTGCTGTTTGTCAGCATAACCCACGTTCTTTGGTACCTCTGGGCACACAGTGATCATGACTGGAATGCTGTGAGATTTGTTGTCCCACCCCACGGCGGGTGAGCAACACAAGCAAGCAGAGAGCTCCGGCCAGCCAGCAGCACATTGTGGTTGGTAGGTGTCACCTACAGCAGCGAAGCCATGGGCATTTTGCCCTGGACCAGCACCTAGGCTGAGCTTTCCCACATGACAGCAGCATACAGTAGGCAGCTGAGCTCAGCCTGAAGGCATGTGTTTGACGTGCCTCCCACTCCCCCGACCACCTGGCGCTGCAACCTGATGCCATAATGCGTGACAGCCAGGTGTTCGGTTTGCTGCTTCGGATGTCAGCGTCATTGCCGGGTTTGAGGGATAACAACGGGGGAAAATGATGGGGAAAATGTTAGTAGGAGAGATGATTGCTGTTTGGAATCAGAATTAACCTCCTCTTCAAATGCACAGATGCTAAAGCGTAAAGAAAATCTTTGCTCTTCATGCTGTTTTGTATGATGCTTTAGAATGTCTTATTGGATGCCACAAAGTGCCCTGAAATAATGCTCAAACTCTTTGATACTATGGCTTGGTTGGGAAGGTAATTGTTCCTCTTCTAGGTAAAAAACTAGTAAGGGTTTCTGCAGAAAGAGTGCATGAACCATGAACCTTAACTGCAAGCTATTAGCCAAGTTATGAGTAATTATATTTTGGATAGCTACATATTCAAATTATGATGCAACAGATTATACTTAAGTTAGATTTGTTGTAAAACATTTTTAATTTTGGCAAAGAGCAGACCTTTTCAGGTTAAGCATTCTTAAGACAGAGGAAGTAAAACTTTAGCAAATGCCTTCAGTATCATCCTGGATTTGGGAGGATAAAATCTTTCTTGCTGCCTTGGTTACATCCCTTAAATTATTTAACTGCTTTAAATTTCACTTTTTATATTGTACTCAGCTCCTTGAAATGCATAGAAGCAGACCACTGTTAGCACATGACTGCTTTACAATAACTGTTACACCTTACATGATTTCCACATATTGTCCTGTTTGTGTTGCAGCTGTCTCCCAAACTGTTAATTTTTTTTTTAGTGTAATGGAAGCTGTCTACAAAGTAATGCCTCCATAATGCTTTCCCAGGTATTCCTCCCTTACCATCGTAACCTTTAAGTGCTCCTGGTAATTTTACTGGTGAAACATGGAACACAATGTCAAAAACAAGCATTTTTATTCTTTCCTAACCAGAGATGATAACAAGATCTCACCCAAGGCATACAGGCTTCATCAGGAGTAACAGGAAAGGCGCTGCTCAGCCAGGACTTGTTCCTCTGCCTTTCCACAGGTGGGATTCATCTGAGGTGAATGCTTTCAGCTCTTGAGGGATTTTCTTGTACAGAGGTAGTATGATAAATAGAATGGAAAAGCTACAGGTTTGAAATCTAACGTGGTTATTGACTTGTTGGTGAAAGGCATTTCTATGGGGACAAATTGCAGCAGCTTTTAGAACCACTGATTACTTTGATTCATAATTAGATTTAGAGCACAGAGAGCCTCTAAGTTAAGAGCACAAGTTCAAGATCACAAGCTGACTCATGGACACTAAGCTATTTTGTATTTTCTGAAAGCACTGTTTTGAAAGCCTGTATAGTGTGAGAGTTATGTCCACTTGTAAAGAAAAGGAGCAGTTTTTACTGTAGCCTCAGAGAGCCTTAGTGGCTAAGGCTGGTGAGAATTTGCCAGACTTAAACCCAGAATGCTGCAAGCCTTGTTGCTGGTCTTGCCACCTCATCTACAGAGGACTTCATTACTTGTTCTCATCCAAATTCTGGAGCAAAAAAAACAGGCAGTTTTTTCGTTTATAGTCACTGTAGTAGTTCTTCATCCCTCAAATTCACTGTCTAGCCGCCAAAGAGAATAATTCTGTTTAATTTATCAATACACCTAGTAATTAATTGGAGTCATTCACTGTTGAATGAGCTGTACATTTGCACTTCTCAGTTTCCTTTTTTTTTTTATGTTTTGCAAGATTTCTACAACAGATGTTAGCACTGTCACTTTTTTTTTTTTTTTTGAGATTATTTAGAAGTGGCCAAGAGTGAACAGAGCTGTACTTCTTGCCTATTCAAATTCAGAAATTGGCCTGTAGCCGTAATTTTTCCTTTGGATTTTGTCAGGGCTTTTATAAACTAAATAGGAGAATTGGAGCTTTAGTGTTTCCAGAGTTTGTTAAGATTTTATTTTTATGGATTCAAACGTGTTACACTTGCATTTCAAGCCAGAGTTGTAGTCTTACTTCTTGCAGGGGAAGACTTGACAGAAAATCAGATGCAGTTGCATTACTGGTTTCATTGCTGGTGTTAAATCAATGTATAGATACCTACTTGCTGCAGTTAACGTTGTTGGGAGAATGCTCAAGTGGAAACACAGAGCTAGTGTGAGTCAGTTAAAATACATTGGCACATTGCTAAGGTTCTTCCTGACAATTCTGCTGAGTTACATAGATACAGCATTATTTGTAAAGATTCTAGCTTGTGCCTCCCATAATGTACAGTTTCCAAAGTTAATTTTGTTTTTATTGAAATGTACTAACTTTATAAGATGAGGTGGGGTATTTTGGTTTTTAAGTTTGTCCATCCAGTGCTTCAGATTATAATAACCTGCTTTGTTTTACTGCAGCTTTAACAAAATCTATCTGCCTGGACTGAGCTGTCCAAACCTAATCTCAAGGAGATTTATTTTTTCAGACGTTTAGCCAAAATAGGTCATTCACATCCAAGGTCTGATTAAAAAAGAAACCACCCCAAAAAGCCTTCAAAAACCCCCAAACGCCCAACGAACAACCGCAAACCCCAAACCTAGACTCAACAGAATTGGGGAAGAGCTACCTAAAGCTATGAATGGATTTGGCCTTTAGTTCTTCCTTTGAAATCTGCTCATATTTAGCAAAACAGTCCATCTGTGAAAAATTGCAGTGCATTTATAGCTTAGTGGTGTTGACTTCTGTGTTCAGCTGTTAAATTCCCCACAGCCTCTCTTGAGCGTTGTGGAAGGTTTCTCCCCTAACCGCAGCTTCCAGCAGGAGCAGGATGCACTGGATCTGCTTAAGGGACAGGAGGGCAGTACTGCAGGGGGCTGTTCCCTCTGCAAAAGGGGCTGCAGGGCAAGAGTCTGGGGAGGGACGGGATGGGAGATGCTGTGCGAAATGGGAGGGGAAATGCTGCTCGAGTTACAGTGTAACTGAAGCTGGGTGGGAGGTAGGGGTCGAGCAGCTCTGGAAAAGGACTGGCTTGTGTTGGGAGGGAAAGGGCTGGGCAGCAGAGCCAAGAGGAAGAACTGAAGCAGTATGGAGATGAGGAATTGCCCTGTTGCAGGGGTGCACGTGCATCTTGGGGCACTTGGACAGTGCCTCGGAAAGCTGGACTCTGCCTGGTTCATTCCTGTTGGGATTCTTAGGATGGCAGGCAAGGAAATGATGCTGTTTCTGACACATCATCCCTCACTGGATATTTTCGTTATTCTGAATACACAGCTTAAGAGTGAGGTTTGAGAGCTGTACAAAGTATTCACAAATGCTGCTGGGGTCTCTCAGACCTGAGCCTTGCAAATGAAAGGATGTAATGATAGGAACAGAAGGAATCACTGACATCTTAAATTGATTGTCAATAAACACATTGATAATGAGCTATTCAGCAGCTAGATCAACAGGATCAAAGCCCACAGCATGTTCCATGAGTAGCCACTTATCTGTAAGGTCATTGTTAAATCACAGGAGCCATAATTGCTCTATGATCATTTCAAGTTTGGCAAAATATAAAAGATGCATACTGCATAAAATTTACATGGAACAAAATTTGTCTGAGTGTCAAGATGGGGTGCTGGTTGGAGCAGATTCTTTTTGGAATTCATACTACTTATTTTCTTGCTTTAATTTTGCTTTCATTGATTGCAGGAATAAAAAAATCCATCCCTTTTGCACTGCCTTTGTGCAGGGTACAGTTACTACCAGGCAGCCAATGAGGTCACTTGTGTGGGGGTAAATGAATTTGCATTAACTTTCATTTACCTACCATGAGTAAAAACAATGCTGCAGGTGTTGTAACTGGACTTTGGTGCAGACTGGGAATAGGTTTTGTTCCCTATCAACTGCAGAATCCACACTGCTGCATCTCTGCAGCTGTTGCTATATGAACTGGTCCAATTAAAGCAGTGAATGTTTAGCTACAGGGTATATGGAAGTTAATTGGAAGTCTCTGAATGGTTTAAGAGCCTCATGCAAGGAGATGCTATTGATAGTTCACATGAGCAGGATGGCACTGCTTGGTGCCTGAATGTCACGAGTTAAAAGTCAGAGGGCAAAAGGTTGGTCTCTGTTAAAGCCAGTGGAAGTTTTGCCATTGACTTCAACAAACAGAACATTTCTCCCTTAATTCTGGAACTTTGTTTAGGAGGGCAATTGTGTTGTACTTTTAATTCTTGTCGCTTTACCAAGAGCCTGTATTCCAAAAGTTTTTAGATTTTTTATTTAGTCTGATGGTGTTTTGTGGGAAACTAAATTGAAAGTGTATTTAAGGGCCCCAGGGACCTGCTCTGGTGAACTGCATCGGGAGAAGCTGAACATCTGCTTGATGCCTGGACACAGCTTTAGCAGAACTCCCAATCATTCAAAAGAAATTGCAGAAAATCTGTTTGCTTTTAAATTTCAAACCTCATCACTCAAACTTTAAGTTTTAATGTCCTTACATACAAATTTTTTAAAAAAGTAAAAAAAGCTCAATACAAAATATTTACCACCGAGGCAGAAAATATATAAAAGAGGAAGGGAACAAAAATCAAGCAGTTTTGCAATTTGAGGGTGGTTTTACACAAAGGAAAATTCAAAACTGATTTCTGGAATATAACAAAAACGTGCATCATACTAACATGAAGATGTTTTAACAGTGATTGTGTTGTCTTAACAAACATCTGGTTTATCAGTTCTATTTCACATGTGAAATAAAATGGACTTTATAGTAAATAGATCTTTTTAATTTCAATTAACAATTTTTTACTATAAGGAAAATGTACAGAATTTTTGTCGAAATCCATGTACTGTGTTTACTCAAATACAGAAAATACTTTGCTGCAAACTTTTAAATACAATAAAATGCATTTAATAGCAATCTTTTGTGGTATCATGATTATTTATGAACATAACATTCAAAATATGGAAATTCAGTTGTGGATCAAAATGACCATAAAAACAGTAACCCAAAGAACCTTATAAACATGTCAACAGCCATCATTTATCCTAGATGGCTCATACCAATGTAAAAAACATATAAAATGTAGAATAATTCTCAACATATGGTTTACTTTGTTGCATTGTTCCTACAATTATTTGTGTTAAAATCCAGAAAATTATATTATGAAGAGAATATTGGGGTTTGTTTATTAAACTAAAGTACAGGTTAAAGTCGTTCTTTTCTTGTGATGAACATATACCAACAGTGATTAAAAAATAAACATTTATTTACAAAATATTGATGCATACATATTACACAAGTCAGTTATATCAAAGTGGTTTTAAAACAATATCTGTAGCAACCAACTATTTGCATTGGTTTACCATAGTGCAAACGGTAATGTTGCAAAGGCAGGTTAAAATGTGGGATCGCAATTTGAATGTTGGATTTCTCTGCTGCCTTCTGTTTTTCTATGTCTAGAAAACTATTCCTTTTCATTTAAAAAATATCTATTTCTTGAGAATGTTGAATAGTGTACCTGAGGATAGGGCAACTTCATTATTAAGCCTAAATTCTTTCACTTATATAACTATCTTTCTATTTATTCAGCCTGCTTACGTAGCACCATTGCCATTGATTACTAACACACTAATGAGAAAAAGGAATGGAAACACGCTAAATACACTATGCCATCCCTAATTTCAGGGTTTGTCCATTTATGTGGAATTTCATCTGATACATTTCACAAGTCTGCACTATATATTCAAGTGTTTAAGGATGATTCTGGTGGTATTGTGTAGTGGTGTATATGTTACCAGTATATATGTTCCTGTAAATATGACATTAAGTGAAGCTGTGAAGAAAGGAACTTAAAAGCCTGCTTCTTCTGTCCTCAGGTGAGAAGGAGCTTGCTTTTGATTACCAATGTGTACTGAAAGCTGCATATAAATTTGCATCCAAATGACTGAATATTGATTCCCTCATAATGTAAGAACTTCATAGATTAAATCCGGTGATTTTGATTGTAGCTTTTCTCTTTTGCTGGCTCACAAGCAGCCATCAGGTAATTACATTGTCCTTTAGTTCACGTTCTGTAACTGCTGCTGGTAGCACACAGGAGGTCGGCAATGCCTTGTGTACGTAACTTCACAGTTTGAAACACTGGTGTGGGGGTATAACTTTTTCTATTTTTTCTCCTTTTTTTTTCTTTTTTTTTCCTTTTTTTTTTTTTTGGTAGCTTCCATGATGTGTGAAGCGGTGGATCCAGCGAGGACCTCATGAGCACCCGCAGCGATCTACAACCATGGCTGGTATCTTGCCGTAGATGATTTGTTCTTTGCCATTGAAGTACAGCATATTGATGGGGGACATCTTGGTGGGCGTGCAGCAAGGGCCTGCCGAGCCTCTGGGGTTGGCTTGGTGCACCAGGTGGGTGTGCGGGTACTTTTGTAAAAACACAAATTCGCATTCTCCGGAGCAGTAGTTGGCTTTGTATCTTTTAGGAGCGATAATCCAATCCCACCCGAAAGCTTCGAAATCCACCGTCAGCGGGTAGCGGCAACATCGGGATTCTGTCGAGTGCTCGTCGCAGTCGAGACCGAAATCTCTGCGGGACCGTTTTGGTGTGTCTGTAACTCTGACCTCTAAAAATGGGTTCTGTGAGAAGAGGAGAAGGAATTGGAATCATTTCTGAGGTAAGCCCAAGTTGTCTAAAAACATGCAAACAATATTTCAGATGTAGATGTTTCAGATTAATATTCTGAAATGAAGTTTCTGAAATCTCTGCATTTCCCTGCTGTTTCTCTATACAGAGCTTTAATACTTGAGTATTTGTCCCTGAAATCACCACTGTCTCAGTGCTAAGATTCTTTAACTGCTGTAAGAACATTTCAGAAATGTGGAGGATGCTGGATTTTTACTTTTGATGTGGATGGTTTTTAGTTTGTTTTAAACTCCATAATAACAGCTTTTGTGAGTCCTTCTGAAATTCCCTTCGTTAAAGTCATATTGAATTCAGGCTTTCTGGATATCAAGGAAAGTATTTTGTCCAGACCAAGGAGGATGAAAGTTGCTCCTCTATGGCTGCCATGCTTGAATGACTCTGACTGAATGAATTTGGAGGGGCAGTTAAGTATTTTAACTCCTGGAAGAGTCCTGTGGCTAGGAATGTACTTCTGGCAGATCCCTGAGCCACATGCCTCCTACAGAAGGTGTATTTCCACAGTCACCAACTGAGACTAGAAGGAAATTACAGCCTCCACGATTGTGACTTTGAAAAAGTTCCCAAAGTTGCTGCCTTCCACACATTGATTTCTGCCCTGGGTGTTAGTTTGGCTCTGATGGGGCCATCCCGTGGAGACCATTCCTCAGGAACAACAGCCCAGCTAACTTTATTACACCGGTTTCCCTCTTCCCCAGATACCTGCGAGCTGTGGAGCTGCTGGAAGTGCCCTTTCCAAAGGTAAATTATATGGGGAGGTGTTTGGTGAGAGGAGCACCCCTGTACTGAGAGGGGAGCTGTGCTGGAGAGGAGCTGGGGGACAGAGAGATTTCCTCTCCCATTATCACCTGTGCCTCTAACCCTGTTCTGCCACTGAAATGTTTGTTTATAGATGATGATAGCCATGTATCTGTATGTCTCATCATTTGAATGGATGGAGGTGGTGAGGACATTCCTGATCATGATATCAGCTTGGCCTTTTTCAAATACAGGAGATCCGCACTTATATTGGATGTACAAGTAAGATATCACAGAGTTTTTCTTTTAAGCACTTCTAAATTATATTATACTGCTGTGAACTTAAATGTTGTATAAATGGTTGGGCACAATGGTCTTCTCCAACCTAAATATTTCTATGTTTCTATAATCAACAGATTCATCTACTACACAGAAGTAAAAGTAGAATAATATTCTTCTTACTTTATGCAAAAGGAGGTATCACTTGGTTGTGATAAGTATAGAAATTTATATGGGTTGTAGATTATTAGTGATTTATAGAAACAGATAGCAAGGGAAATGCTGTAGTTTCACTGCAGGTTTATTTCAGGTGTACTTGTAGGTACATTTCAGATTTAATTTGTTCATCTGTTCTTATAAAAACAAACCAGTTATTTTGTGCACTTTCTTATCATCATGACTCGATTATTGTATCAAGCAGAAGTTCTCTATTCAGACATTTCTAATAGGTAGAATGATGACTACCAAATACTGAAAGGTAAAGAACTTAACATTATGAAGAAGATCTGTTCTCACTTTCAGAAAGAGACAATTTTTGTTGTTGTTAATAGAAAATATATGTATAGAGAGTATGTAGGAACTCCCTTGCCTTAACAGCATATTGGAGGCATCTTTCCTAACCAGTGAAAGAATCTGAAGACTGTTCTTTGACTTCATGTGAAATAGCTGCTTATTAAGTAGTATTTGCTCTCAAAACTGTAAACAATGTTACTTTGATAGCATCATCCATCAATAATTGCCAAAACCTTTTCTAGCTAATGCCTCACAATGTCTCTCAGTTTCTGTCAATTTTTTAGACAGGGAAATGGAGGCAGAGGAAAGCTATTGATTTTTGGCACTGTCAGAGAGCAAAGAACGAAAGAATTGGATACACAGAACTTTTATCTTCCATTCCCTAAACAATGCATCCATTTTATCCTTAAAACAGAGCTTAAATGCTTTTCAGTGAAATAGGATTTTTCTAAATAGACTTACCAATCCATCTTCCCCCGGTCCTGGGAAAGTTACAGCAAGATTCCGTCCGTTCTCATCAAAAGCTTTTATTTCGATGCCTAAATTGGATTCAGGCTGTTTGAGCCAATTTTGCAACACTGTCTTCACATCAATACTCTGCCAAATACCGGTGCCTGGGTTCATGTCAAGTTTCAAAGATCGAATTCCGGTATATCTTGTACCATCTTTCATGGGCTTAATAAGTCTCAGGATCTGCACAAACACCGTTGTAGGTTTTTGGACTTGCCTCAAGTATATCCACAATTGTGCCTTTACTACTTTGTTATATTGTATTTTAGAGCTAAACTTAAAGAAGCAACATTTTGGTTTTCCCTCCATTTGTACAAGAAAATCAGCTATAAATGAATGGAAAGAACAGATTACTGAACAGGGAACAAGAAAAAAACGCGTATATAAACCTGATTTTTTTTTTTCAGACTGTATAAAAAAATATTACAATATGTTGTAAAGAGTACCAGTAACAAATTTGATTTAACTTAATTCATTTTCTATGGTTTACACTGTACAGCAAATTTAGTGGATGTCAACAAAATTACTCTATCACCTACTACCAATTCACTTCTGCTGGCCACCTCCTGAGGACCTTCATAAAGCATGCAGAATAGCAACTTTGCATAAGCTGACTCAACACGTGTGTGGTGATCCAGCTATTTCTAATTTACTCCAAAGCCTCAGCCTGCTGCAGACCATACAGCCCTGGGCAAACTGCACAAACACATTTCTTTTCTCAGTGGGAAGAAAATAATGGAGGGGATTAATATAAGGATCATTTTGTTTTCATTTGAATAATATTAGAGGAAAGTCACGTGCAGTGCTGCGTTCCTCCTTCTTGTAGCCTACGATGCAGCTGTCATACCTAGTCATGGCAATATCTTTCCATGCCAGGATAAAATGGGTAGTACTAATCCTAAATGGTGCAGGACTTTAACGTTCATAAATCTCATCACTTAAGATACCTGTCTCTTTAGTGCATTTAAAATAGCTCAAGGGCTTTTTATAAGAAGTAGGAAGTGAACTCAGAGCAATGAAATACAATGACTTTTCTTCAGTCACTGTAAATATGTAGCAGTTTGATTAAAAATAGTTATAAAGCCTTGAACATAAAAGTCTGGAATAAAAATGCAGGCAGCCCTCAGCTTTGTTATAAGGCTGCAGTAAAATAATCCTATTAAGTGCCCATTTTAATAATTACTAAGTTGAAAAATTTCACTGAAAATATTACTTTTTCATATGTGGGTTCATTTTTAGCTGGTGAGAGCAGCAGATATTATTCTAGTCTGCATATCATAATGATATCTGTAACTGCTAACATGCCTTATATGTCCTCTGTCATATTTTTCCTTTTTGACATCATATTCATAAGTGTTATTTAAAAAAACAGCTGCCATAGTCAAATACTTTAGCTGATGAAGAACATAAGATACTACAGTATTAGCTGTGCAAAAGATACTTGATAGGAGGCATAGCAGATGTTTAGCAGTTGGAAGATAACTCAGAATCTGCTCATTCAGTAAATGCCTTCATTCTTCCTTGGCACGATTACATGAGCTGATTGCTATAGCACGGACATTTCCACATTTAATCTGTTACACACATATTTGCATTAAATATATAGTTTTAACTCCGAGGTGGGTGGTGCTAGTTTATGGGATCAGCAAAGAGGCAAGAATTTAACTCTCTGCTTGCACTTGCTGTAGCATGTTGCAGTTAGGTAGATGTCGTGCTCTAAGCTGTCTTTCTGTTGATTTCTATTGCTTCTAAAAATACTGGCCGGTGAAACCTCCCTCACAAATATTTAGTTCTCTCGTTATCTGCACTTGTACGTTATATTTGCGAGAGGAAATACCCCGAGTGCTGCAGATAATGAAGTTGAGTGAACTGCAGATCTCCCTTTGCTTTCTAAGGCAATGGGCAAATCCTAAGTGCTACAGGGCACACACATTATAAGGAGCTGGAAACCGAACAGTAAAACAAAGGATCACCACACAGTCATCTGAACCTGGCTCAAATTCTTTAGAAATAATGCTCTCCTCCCTCCCTCCAGCAGACTTCAGCCAGCAGCCTGTTGGGAGAGCCTGAGGAGGAGTTGTGTGGCTCTACAGCAGGGAGGCAACTCTCTCGGAGGGGCAGTGGGAGGCGAAAGAAGCAGGGTTACTTACACTCTGTAGGCATTGTGATAATCGTTTCGGTGGTGGCATGATAGTCATCATCTTCCAAAGAGCCATCGCTACTGTCATCTCTCTGCACATCATACTGATCAATCAGTTCCTGCAGTGGAGGAGCCTTGGGTAAAAGTTGTTTAATAACATCCCTGCTAATGTTAGGAGCTTGTTCCAGACGCAGTTTGCTGAGGATTTGAATTTTTATGGCTTCTATTCTGGAAGATTTTGTATTCTGTCTCCACGTACAAGCATTGCACAGTCCGTCCTTTTCAGCGTTCTCTGTGGGCTGACTACTGTCATCAAGAGCCACCGGATCAACTGAAATCAGCATGAGCAGGTAAATAGAAGCATAGAGCACTAGCTTTTGCATGATCTCGCATTCAGTGCAGCACTTTTGCCTTCTTTTTTTTCCCCCTCCCCCTTTCCCTTTCAGTACTAAACAGATCCGTGAAAGCAAATGCAATCTGAGAGACAGCTTGCCACACTGGTGTACCTTATATATTCCAAGGGGGCTTTTTATACTCCAACTTTGATTAGGCTCATGTCGTCAAACCCGACGATTGGTTGCTGTCCCAACAATGAATCTGGCTGTCAGAGGGTAAAGCCCTGTCGATCACAAGTCACTAGACAGCGTTTAGTTACAGCCAAGGGTGAACTGATTTATCTGGGTACTTCGCAGAGGATATGCCTTCACATTCTGAAAGGATATATTTCCAAGTATTGTGGGCAGCAGTACTGAAAGACAGCACTGTCATTCTTAAATATTATACCAACTGTGAACTTGTACTATGAATCAAGAGAAACCTTGCTCTAAACTTGCTTTAGGCTTCTACCAATCTTTCTGACTTGAAAGTTTGTTCTATTTAAAATAAAATCCTGAGAGGTTACTTTTAGCAGGCAGGAAAATTATACTTTAGAAATGGATTGCAATGAGTACTAATTTATGTTGTTCAACAACTGATATATATTCAGCAGTTCCTATTTCAGAAAACTTTACTGGTTTTCCTAGACACTAGCTAAAGCAGTATTGGAAGTTTTGTGCATATCTGACACTATGCAAATGCCTGTCTTATTTGTTTACCCCTTTAGCATATATCAAAATCCACAGAACAAATCCTTTACTGAATTAACAGTCAGTAATGAAAAATGAGTTTGTCCCCTCTTCATGCTGTCACCAGAATCCTGGGCAGTAAATTAAGTGTCTTTAGTAGCAAAGGTATTTTTAAGGAATATCTTTAGTTACTCACTCTAATATTACACAGGAATAGTTCTACTTGCTTTTTCCATTATTAGTGAAAGCATTAAAAACTTGAAATATTTAAATCTCTACTGTGTATTTATCTTCTTTTTCCATGTAACCTTTTATTTCTCTTCAAAATGTTTCTGTGTTATTCCAGCTTAAGTGATATCTCTGTCCTTTATTACTTTTTGCTCAAATACTTAGAAATTCTTTTATGTCCTGCTTATATGTTAAAAAATACAGTTTTAATATGCTTTCTGCATAAGAGAGATATATCTCTGTGTGATTGCATAGGTTATGGCTTATAAAATCTTGCATTTGATCTTAAAATCAAATGCAATAATTATGGAACTCACACTTAGTGAGGGGGATGATGGGGTTACTGCTCAACACAGGCTGCATGTCATAGCAAACAGAAACCCTGGAATTGGTATGGATTGTATATATTTGAATATTTGCAATCTGTGTATTACAGCAAAGGGAAATCCTGAAATTTCATGCAATATGCCCAAGTTTGCCTAAGTTAGGACTGAATTTTCAGTTTCTAACAAAGTTTCTTTTCTTTTTCCCATTCTGAGTACTCCTAAGAATATGTCAGACAAGGGGTTTTGCACGTGTTCATATAGGAAAAACGTTGGTATAAGTAAAGATGTGGACAGAACTCTCCAAAAAAAATTTTTTTTTCTGCCTGGTCGTTCATATTCTTTTTGTATCACCTCTCCAGGGCATGCAAATTCACTGTATACCACGGAACTGAGCCTGATATTCAGCTCATAACCAGTGACATAAATCACAAGTATTCAATTGAAATTGGTCATTCTGCCCTGATGTAAAGTTGATGCAAGTGATAAATGTATCATGCTCACACATTCCAGGCATATAGCTTTAGGGTCAGACCCTGATATTCTGATTTTAGCCAAAAAGCAGTTTGCTGCCTTAGCTCCTGAGCATTTGATTTTTACACAGAGACAATGCAGTTACTTTCAGCATGTGGTAATACAAATGGGCCATGGTTCACTGGAACAAGAAACTGCCTACTATGCCTATAACATCTCTAAAACAGACTCTTAGTACATTTCAAATGATAGAAATGTGTTTTTATGGAACATGCACAGGATGATTGACAGTAAGAATCTTTCTGAAAAGCAGTGACCTGTTAATGCATTTTGGGGAGATTTAAGTTGGGGGTTGTGTACTATTTCTAAAGTTAATGTAATAATTAAATTATTTTAAATTATTTCTTCATTTTAAACTAAACTTAACCATAACCCTACAGAAGGGAATCCACCCCAAGTGGAAAGTTCAACAGGTACCAGGTTTCACTCCAGAAAGGTTTAAGATAATGATGGAAATAATGATGCACTCATTGATATGAAAGTAATTCAGTGTTCTGGCAGACCATGGCTAAAAGCCACTCAGGAGGGAGAGGGGCAGGAGAGGTGCTCAGCAAAGCAGTGCCTCAGCACCATGATCCTCTTGGGCTGTGCTCTGCAGCCACACTGGGACCTTCCTGCTCCTTCTCCTGCCTGTCCTCCTGCTCTGGCTGGCCAGAATGAACATGCAGAGCTTCAGGGTTCTTTTCCCAATCTTCTGCAGAGTCCATTAATCTGCAAGCAAGAGACCCTTTGCTCCTTTCTGTGCAGCATTTAATTATGGCTGCAAGCCCAAAACCCCAGGGAGCTCAGAGCAAGGGCTCAGCTTGCTCTCAGGTGACACGTGGTGGCAAACAGACCCTGCTGAGCACCGCTGTTTAGGAGGCAGCAATAGCAGCTGGAGTGGTGGCACAGGGCCTGGGGGTGACAAAAGCACCCCAGAATTCACCAGCAGCTGCATAACAGAGAGCAATATTTCCATTTCCCTCATAAAATGCATTTCATAGGTACTGTGAATAACTCTAGGCTGTTAGTAGAATATTTTTCATCTTTTCTGGTTGCTGGCTTATTCTTTTTTTTCTCTAAAATTGTGAGAATTTAGGAAAGGGTGCAAAGAGTTACACTTGATCAGGAGCTATTGAAGGATCTAATTTATTTGATAATATTAGAATATGTGATGTTTTTTCTCTGAAATTGTGAGAATTTAGGAAAGGGCGCAAAGAGTTACACTTGATCAGGACCTATTGAAGGATCTAATTTATTTGATAATAATAATAGAATATGTGATTTATTTTTCTGTCTGACTGGCATTGTAGTGTTTTTGGAAAAACTGTGATGACTACAAGTGATGAAAAGTGATGACTACAGAAGTAGGTGATAGAACAGAAGAAAATAAGTGATGAAGAGACCAGGTAAAAGTTGTTCTAAAATTTATTAGGCAAAAAAATATTTTTAAAAAACCCCAACAACAACAAAACCCTAACACATTATCACTAGCAAAACTAAAGAAGAGTTAAAAATGAAATGCACATTTTACTGAACTTTATGGCATTTTAATATTATCTTTGGGATTTGTGTCATTCTACCCGTTGTGCCTGCCAATAGTGAATAGTATTCCCAATCCTGACTATGCGAAGATCATGGCTCAGGCCCCCAAAATCAAGCACTGCAAGAATGTTCCTTTGAAAAGGAAAAAGGCATACATCTGTCTACCTGGCAACTTCTCCTCTACTTTCCCCCTTCCACCATGAGCTTTTGGAAAACCTTAAAAAAAAAGCTGAAAAAAAAAAGTTGAAAAAAAGGGAAAGGAAACCAAACCCACCCCTGCAAATTTGATAAAAAGGTTTCAAAGACATGCTGTAACTGCAAGTTATGTGGAAAAACAGTGACTGTGCAGAGGAAAAGGAGATTAGTAATGCCCTCCCTGAGGAGAAGGCAAGCAGAGCCCAAGCATTACCCATCCTTTTTGGCAGGCTCTGGTCAGGCAGAGAGCTCGCGCTCCCTCGGCCGCGCTCAGCACGCCGCTCGCCCTGCAGCATCCGCAGCCTGTCACCCCTGCCCGGCCAGCAGCGCCCAGGGACGGCCAGCTGAGAGCTCTGCTTGTTTTGGGGGAGGACCAAACGGACATGGAAGGCAACCAGGACATTTCTGAGAAAAGGGAGAGTTACAGGACTATGAAGGAGCTGCTTTCCTGGCAGGGGAGGAAAGGGACACGGGTTATAACCCTGCCCTGGGCTTTAACTGGATGACTTCGTCCTGCTGCAGGCTACATTTTCAAACATTTCCTTGCAGCCTGCGGGACCAGAAATTCACTTTTCTTTATTCTGTTGTTTAATTTAAATGAAATAATTCTCATAATTGATTCACCTCAGAAGGCAAACTGGAAGAAACAAAGCAGGTGTTGCAAAATGCACTGTAAATCTGTGATTGCTATTTACATTGATGTCAAGTCCTACCTCTGAACCAGTTGGCTTCTCTCCCTGATTTGCTTATAAGGAAGAGATAACATTCCTCCTGAGCTGCTGAGGAAGGTACTAATTGAGTAAGCTTTTCTCTCACTTTTGTCAGCACAAAGCCTAAATTCAAGAATAGCAAAATGAAATAAATAGAAAACTCCATTTTATATCTTTTTGGACTCATCTCTTTCTTTGCTGCTATAAGCTGGAAATAATGTTTGTGCAGTTATTTTGTTTGGAACAGTTGAATAGAAAAATTCAGACATATCATAAAATGTATTGGAATTAGGGTGTTTCAAGTGCTTAACTATGAGTCCAGCTCACCAGGTGCTTTCTCTTAGCCCTCTGAATCGCAAGATAAATGCATTACTTTGAACCACAACACAGATATAAGACCATGCCCATAAAACACCTAGAAAGAGCTGTTGCAATAACAAAATGCCTATGGAAGCATCATCCCAATTACATTATGTAAATGCATCCACTGTAAGGCAAACACAGCCACTTTTAAACTTATTACCATGAACTAAAATATGAAAGCTGTAACTCATGTGAGTTCTTGCTCTGGAACAAATGGCCTGAAAGAGTTTGTCCTTTGCTATACTTCTTTTTTTGCCCTAAAAAAGTAGTCATATGTAACCTTCTAAACATTCTGTTACTTGTAGCTAATATTAGCTACTGGAAGTCAACTTCATAGATGTTGATGGTATGACTATTTAACTCCCTCAGCTTACCAAGAAAGAAATCCACCTTGGTTTTACCAGTTCTGAGTTCTAGATATCTTATTTCACACAGGGGAAGAGCAGGTGTGGCTCAGGGTATGGATGCCCAAGACATTCAGTGATTTGGGATTTTGAGTGGTCTCTGCCAAGGTGTACTTGGCTCTTTGGTTTGAGTACCAGGACAAAATGGCAGATGATTTTCTCCACTCAAGAGCTGGCAAGTCCTGCCTGCTAAGGAGTGTCTCACAAGCAATGGTATGCAATTGTGCAATGGATAAAATGGGGGAAACAGGTAAAACTGGTGGCAAAGGGCTGCTGTGGCCATTTCAGCCCATGATGCACCTCTCAGCTTGCCCAAGAGATGCTGCTGAATGTAGGCTTTGGGGAACTTGTTACCTTCAGCTTCTGGCCATCTCCCTCCTCCCTGCAGCTTTTGTGCTGCCATGCATAATTGTGCCTGTGGAATTAGGCCAAAAATGCCCTATTGCTTTTTCCTCTCCTGCATGTTCCAGTACACTTTGCTCCAGAACCAGCCTGTTACAACAGTTGAAATGAAACCTAGAAACAGATAGGGAAGTTCATTAAAAGCTTTTAATGAAGAATGCAGTTATAGTGAAAGCTTCCAGTTTTTCTGAGGTCTTGTGTATTCAGGATTTTATTGTGCTTCCTTTACTATGGTATCTACATATCTTGTAAAAGACACCTGGTAAATATCTACTTAATTCTAGGGGTTCTGCCCTTCTTAAAGGATGCTGTCTTTTCTTTTTCTTTACAGTTGTAGGTTTTCTGCTTTTACCCAAAATTCCTGACATTCATCCTGACTTTCATCTTCAATATCTTTTAAAACAGCTGTGTCAGCTGCTGCATTGCTGATGAGAAACCATGGATTCCTCTCAAGAGTTGTTACCGTGCTTGGAGAGGTTTCACTTATGAATTTGCACAAAGTTCTTGAAATACCACAATACTTTGTCTCAGCATCACTAGCTACGAGAATGCTTGTGTTTTCTCCGAGGCACAGCTCTTCGGAGGGGATTTTCACCCCAGGAGGTCAGTGATTCTGTGTGAGTGGCCTGTCCTCTGCTGGGTTCTTCTGGAACAGCAGCTGCTGGGAAGCGAGGGCTGCTGCTCTGAAATCTCTTTGCTTTTCCTGTTCCTTTTTTTTTTCTTTTTTTTTTTTTATAATTACATAAGGAGTTACATTTCTCTGGTATTCCTATCTTGGCTCCAATCACCTCACAGTCCCCTGGCTCATCTCTGTAGACTTCAAGTGTGCTCCAGCACAGCCAATGTGTCCTGTAGCCACCAGCTCAGCGCTCTCACTTGCATCCCAACCCTCTAACCCTGGCATGTCATCCCACAACTTGTCATGGCCAATCCTGATGTTATCCCCCTTCAAGTCGAGTTCCAAGCTCTGTCAATCAGCCCTGCTGGCTCATAAGCAAACACCTTTGAGGAATGTGAATTCCATCAATAGGATGAAGTTATGGCAAAATTAAGCTTCTTTCCTTTGTGCCACATGCTGGTCTATGGTGAGCTTTAGACAGACTAATTTGAGACAAATTTTACTAGGATTGAATGAAAAGTGGTGGTAATATTCTCCAGGAAATCAAGCAACATTCAGATCTGCAGTCATCCAAGAAGGCCTTTGAATCTGGCATACTTATCAGCAAAGGTCAAATTTACAACTTAGAGCCCGGCTACCTGATTCAACCCTGGTATTAAAAATGCTGATAATGTAAATGTTTAATAACCCTATAGAAAAAATTAATCAGCTATTTTCTTATGATGAAATATAACATTACCAACATATAACCCTACAAAGTCATTTAATGTTATAAGTGTATTATGGGAAAAAGCAGGCACAAAAGGCTGAGGAAGCTGCTTCTTTAAAGTAGACCCCAAAGAATCAGGTATTTATGGAAACTCCTGTACAAAATAATGCAGAGACAGGAAATCACATAAGCTGCTTTAGGGTTTTTGAAGACAAAGAGAAGATCAGAGACTCCATAAAATTTCTTGATGTACTTGATTCTCATTTGGAGGAAAAGAAGATGAATTCTGAGGTTTTAAAATAAATTAGGTGCTTTGAAGGATTTTCACATAACTAGTACAACTGTTTAAAGGTATTGGGGCATCCAAGAAGAAACTCAGCTTTTACTCCCCCTGCTTTATTTATATCTTTCCTTATTTGTTGTTCACTCCGTGCTGATGCAGTAAAGATGTTCCCTATTTATGAGCTCCATTATGAAGCATCACATAAGAGTATCAACTGAAGGAAAGCTGCCTATACTACCTAAAGCTTTAGCTTTACTGCTCTTTTCTCTTGGGAATTTCTTCTGGCTGCTCTAGCAGACACTTCCAATTCCTAACAATTTTAAAGGCTAATGCTTTAAAAATTTACAAGTTTGCTTTTGATTTTTGTTTTTTATCCTTGGGATTTCAAGCTTTTCTCTCTCACTAGCCTGCTAGTTGGCAGTATTAGCTAGCAGGTTGATAGGTAACAAGGATAAACCACAAGGGAATTGCCTGTTTGGGGTTTTTTTACCTTCAGTAACAGACTTTCAAATCCCCTCTACCATTCTACAGAGATATAAAACTGCTTAAGAATTAACTCTTCACAGCAACTATTGCTGCATCCATGGCTATATGCCCTACACTCATGGAAATCATGTAAAGATTTTATACTCTGTTGACTATGCAAATGATTGAAAGGATGCTTAAAAATTGGAATTCACACAGGAAATTTGAAATTGTTACAGTACTGTTGCTTCAAAGTTTAGTTTTAAGATGTCCCAGCATAATGAAGGCTGGAGAATGGCTTTTAGTGAGTAGATCTGGAGGAGTTAATGGAGAAAAATATTCCATGGATACCCAGATTAATGGATACAGAGTTATTTGTTTGCTACTGACTTTGTGATAACTACACAAAGCTTTTTTATGTCGAGTGAACTTTGTACCAGGGTTTTTCCAGTACACAAATCTGAGGAACTTCACAGCTGCTTCTGAAGTTTTGAGAAGAAAAAAGACTTGCTGCATACAATTAAAAATATAATCACTTGAACAAACTTAAGTCTATCCAGAGCATACTAACAAACGAGATTGATGGTACAGTTAGGAATGCAATGCAAAATGGAAATAAAATTGACTACATCAAATTACTTTATTATACTTTCTTCAATTTACTGAAGTAGCTCAACATTAAGAAATGGAAGCGTTTTGTCATTTTGTCCAAAGCCTCTAGAACAAAGGAAAATTAATGAATAACTATTGAATTGTGCAGTTGCCTGCATTGCTAATTCTAAGCCTTAATTGATGTATCTAATGGTTTATATGAGTAACTCCAACAAAGCAGTGTGGTAAATTTTAACATCCCAGTAATAACTTAGTAGAGAGAAATTGCTTCACTAGCTCCTAAATTGTGTTAAAAGTTACTATGTTGGTATACCTGTAGTTATAGGTTTGTTCACATATATTCCACATAAATATGTTTAATTGGACATTCAAGTGAAAGAGCAATTTCTGCTCAAAAGTTTCTCACTGTACTGGCTCATTTGAGAAATGAGATTTCCTTTCTGTATAACCCTTTCTTCACATCAGTCAATCAGGCATTAGCTAGGGCATCATAATGGCACAAAATAATTTCCACAACTGTGCTACCTGACAAATTCTCTGTTTCTTACAAGAACAAAATAATGTGAAGGAATTACTTATCTCATCACTACTGTGCTACCTGACAAATTCTGTATGTTTCTTACAAGAACAAAATAATGTGAAGGAATTACTTATCTCATTATGGATCTGGAACAGTATGAAATGTTTATTTACAGTTAATATAGGAACAATGCTGTACTTAGAAATGCTAATTATTTAGTGACAGGAACATCTTGCACTTTGGGCTAACATTTAGAGTCACCTGATATTGATATATAGTAGTTTTTAATAATTACTCAGATTAACAGGTTTTAGGGTTTTTTAAATTTCAACATGGCTGTATAGGGCTACCTTTCATGTTCTTTCAGCCATTTAGAACTAAAAAAGTATAACAAGAAGAAGAAAGCTGGTAAGCAATCTTGTAGCCTCTTCTGTGAGTAATTTTGCAACAAGCATATGCCAAGGGAAAGGATGTTAGTTTTGCTTTATGATGTGCTGTGTTTCAAGAAGCTCTTTGAATGCCCCCAAGCTGTGTTAGCCCAGAGTGAAACAGAACAGTGCAGCAAGTACAAACTCAGAGGATAATACCAGCAAATACCATAGCACAGAATTTGATTTTTATTTTCTAGAGGGAATCTAATTGAAAAGTGTTTTTCAATATAATGGTGTAATTTGGGGTTTGCAGGCACTGAGAAAGTCACATCTGTCAGTAATTTCTCCATACAGCAAGGTATGAGGTGTGTTCTTTTTAGTTAGCTTATAAAGGATTAGAGCCCCAGAATGCTCTGAGTGTTTGCAGCATTTGGAGAGGGTTTTAATTCCTGAAAACAGCAGTTTTCCTGAGCTGGAGCATTGGAGCCAGTCACTGGGGTTGAGCTGCTCTTTGGGAGCTGGCATTAATATGCAGTTCCTACAACACACCCGTCATGCTTTATGCACCTCTTCCCTCTCAAATGAGTGTGTTTGCCATCTGCAGTGTATAAATCACAGTCAACCTTTCCCATATCCTTCCTTGGGAAAATACCAGGCACTGGGACCAGAGCATGGCTGGCTGGATGCTTGTGCTGGAAGGAAGGGCAATCAGGGAACCCACACCCTTACCAGAAACACACCGAAGGATCACCTCACACAAGAAGGGTCGTGGTGGCCTGGCCAAGCCTTTCCTCTTTCTGTGCAGAATAAGAAAACTCAGCCAGTGGTGCAGGGGGGTGTTTCCACCTCAGTTTTCTCACAGCAATGTCCCCATGGAGTTCCTCTTTCAGTATAAAAGCAGACAGCACAAGAACACACAACACAAGTATTCCCAATCTTGGGAATTTGTGGAGGTTGGGAAGACCAACATGTCTTCTGCAGCTGCCTGGTTTATGAAGTAACAGCTATGGAGCATGGGAATGGTGGCTCCTCTTCTCCAAGCTGCAGGTTGTGGTGATGCTAAACAAATATTTTTCCATCTTCCAGCAGTGAATGGAGCTTGGAGTGTATTATTTGGGCTTTAATTTGGGAAAAGTCAGATTTCATCTGAGGACAAGTACGTTTTCCAGCTTTGCCTTGAGAGACAACTTCCTCACATTTTTTATTCCTGAGAAGTGCCAAGAAGGGAAGCAAAAGCAAGGGCAAAAATGAGGACCTGGGACCAGCTTGCCCAAATACACTGGCACTGGCTCAGCTCAGCTGGTGATGAAGGTTGATCATGGCTAAAGAACTGAAGTAATTTGTGTCTTATCTACACTGGTTCATTTGCCCCCCACAGCACAGGGGAAATATCCATCACAGTTTGCATCCAGGCACTCCATTCACAAATTTCTGTGGCAGGTGCAGTAGCCATTATAAAATAGAGTGGATTTTGTTTGGGGTTTTCCTGGAAAATCACTTTTGGCACTCTACAAATGATAGTTAAATACAGAACCACAATAAAACACAAATCTTCTTAATGAGTTGTAATCAGCCAAAAAGCTAATGGGGTTGGGGTAGTTCTTGTAAGTGTCTGAGGAGTCTCAGGCCTGCAGAGCAGGCTTTGCATCCATATGATAAAATCCTTGGGAGCCAGGAATTCAGGTTGCTTTCATTCCCCTTCAGACCAGCCTGGTAAGGTTTCTCTGCTTTTGTAATGATGTAATGCAAATATCTTTTCAATATCTCGTTGCTGACTCTCAGGGTTGCATTCTTGGATCTAATGCAGCCATTTAGGATCCTAAGCATTAACATTCAGTTGATTTATATTTCTGTGCTTACAAATTGCTAATTCCTTGAATTTATGGGCTTCGTTTTCATCAGATTCAAGGGGCTTTATCCAGAGGTACGAAGGGAAGCATGGCTACAGATAATGCAAACTTTTTTACTTGAGCTGATGTTCCCTCTTTTATTTTTCCATTCCCTCTTCTGGTTTTCAGCAGTGCCTTTTTCTTTCCAGGGAAACTGTCTTTAAGCTGCATGTTCTATGAAGTATGTGCTTTTCTGTTTTCTGCTGTTTAATTAATACCTCACCAATTTTGGCTGAGGCTGTGAAATCAGAGGTAACCTGTGCTTGTTTGAGTATAACCAGGTCATTTGTTATATTACCAAAACTATGGGTGCTAGGAAACTGCATAATCCTCAAGGAATCTCAGCAAGCCTGCAACAGAATCTGCCACCTCACACCTGGAGCTCTGCTAAAGACTGGCTTTAGTGGCAAAGCATGAGATCAAAAATCCTTTCCAAGTTTTAAGGTGTACACTGCAGTAAATTTGGGTGCTCTAAATCCATTATAATGGTGTCATCTCCTGTGAGCTCATTATGTGTTAGGTATTGTCTTTTTAACCCCTATGGAGTTTCTTTTCTTTCCATTCCAGTATATGGTCTATTATACCCTTTTTAAAAATTTATTTATTTTTATGAGAAATCAGTGATTTCTTATCTTCCTTCTCTGTCCCATGCATAACTTTAGATAATTCATTTTGGGTTTTTTTTTTCTATAGTAATTAGCTCTGCTTTTTAGGTATTGGTGCTTCAGCTCTGTATCATCTTTGTCTCCCTTCTCTAGGGTTACACTGCAAGGAGTTTCTTTCTCTGAAGATGGAGTAATCAACAATATTCTACAAATGTCTACAGTATTTCTGGCAAGGTAACATAGATTAGAAAGATGTAGATAAACCAGAGCTGTCCTATATTTACTCATTCTACATACTAGTATTTGGAAGTTACAAAAAAAAAGCACCTGCATGTTGAAGAGAAGTTTTTAATTAAGCTATCCATAGTGGCATGCTCATTAATTAATAACAGTTTTTTAAAAAGAATAATAAACATGGAACCCTGTAAGCTTTGCAGGTAATTCAGTTATTCCTCTGGCTGACTGAATACTCCCAGATGAACAGTTTGCTCCACAGGTTTGTCTGACTGGAAGGCAGAATGAAAGCATTTTTGTCAAAGTGCTCCCCATTTAGCTGTGGCCAAACCTCATGAGAACTGTGGCTCTTAAAAATTATTCCACTTGGGGTGGTTCTGGCTAATTCTATAACATGGAAATGTCTTGAATGCAAAACCAGATTTGCATAGGTTAAATTTGTGCAAACAATGTATTATTAAGTTTTTTAAGTCGTGTAATAGTTTTTAATACTGCACTTGAGTTTACTGGGGTGATAATTAGCATACTAAATTCTTCTATCAGTGACATCCCTTAAATATAATTTAACAGCGGATAAGAGCCCAAAATTTTTCAAATATAAGATCTTATTTCTTCTAGAAGATCTGAAATGTACTCTTCCTCATGGGATAAAAGTTAAATGTAGCTTATTTTTACTACTACCCAGTGGTGTATTATGCAGCCAGTGTACACACCACCACCTGTGATTTTGCCTGCTGCACGCTCAGTGTTCAGGAAATAAGCTAGAATAAATTTATTTTCCATCTGCTGTATGCTTGAGTGTGGGAGCAGCGTGACTATATTTAAAGAAAATTCATGAGGAAAAAGAAATTTTTCAGAGCTTAAATAAACAGACTTTGTTCGCTTGGCTGATGCTCAGCGATGACTTTTGGAATTGGCTGAGAACCTTCCAAAATGGCTTTTCATGGCTGTAGGACTGAGCTTGGGGGTTTTGATTGTGAGGAGGAGGGTGGGACATGGATACTATTGCAGTGCAATGGCATCATCATCAACATCCCCATTTCTAACACCATCAAATTCACTGCAGTGGGGAGCACAAAACCTTGCTGGTAGTTTTCAGCTAGGGAGAACTGAGAAGCTATATCAATACGTAAAAGGATGCAGACAGCTTTTCAGTTCTTTATTCATGCCTAAAATAGAGACAGAGTCCAAGACAGAGCTATCATAACATGAAGTGGCTTTCTTCTTTCTAAAGATGAAATAACAATAAATTTGAAGCATGGTAAAGGTACAAGAAAGTCACAGTGATGGTTGAAGAGATCAAATCTTGTGTGCAGTTCTGTTCTTTAAGAAGCACATACACAAAGCCATGAGTAAATACCAATAAAACCTGGCAAAATATCATAGAAGACAAAGTATTCCAAAGGCAATGTTATCAAAATCCTTTGAAACTTAATTAAAAGATCATATGGACTTGCAAAAAGCTGTGTGGATGAGGGCCCAAGAGAAGTCAACTCTAGACTTTAGTTTCCAGTGTCCTTTGCCCTTTTGCATCAAGCAGGAGCTTCTTCCAAAAATAATTTCCTGAATGCAAATGACCTGTTATAGCACTTATTACTTGAGGTATAATGTTCGAAGCAGGAGTGACCCTTAAATTAGTTGAGGAACACATATGAAACTTGCAACTTCTAATAATAGTGAGGCAAGTCTTCCATATGTTGTTATAAATTTCAGTCCAAGATGATTAACGTGGCTCACAGGCTACTCTTGTAAGATGATAGAAGAGATATTTTTGCTGCCTCTCCTGAGAGGGTTAGTGTTTCAAATTATTTCCAAACAAGCTTCTTCCAAGTGAGAGATGGTTCTCATTTTTTTGTCACCTTAATAAAAAGGTGATGAACACTCTCTTCTTAACTGTGCCCTTATATGAACATCAAACAAATATTATGACAGTATGATGTGATAACAGCGTGTATGTGCCAGCCATGAAATAATGTTATATTCATAAATACAAGTCATTAATTTATTGTGCCTGTCATTATGTTTGGAATAGAGGGCTTGCATTGTAAGCCTGCAGGGAATCTCAGAAGTGAATTCAACAGCTACATCTTTATTCAAAGGTATTTTTACTTATAGCAGGTCTCTATCTAGTACATTTTACATCAATTCTGTCCAAAGACTTCAGGAGAAAAAATTTTATTAACTCCTTTATTAATTAAAATCAAGGCAATAATAAATAGGGTAGGAAATTGTTCATAGCCATAAACAAGATGGAGAGGCCAAGGATTTTTTTTTTTTTTGGTATAGAAAAAGGTGACTGATAAAGCTCAAATGATTATATTTGGTCATTGATTTATTTATTTATTTGTGGATTAGTTATTTATTTTTTTACTGATACTGTGTAATCCTCTTCCTAGATGAGACACATAAAAACTCTAAATGTTCTTGTTTGGCTGAAACTATTCATCCTGATTCATCCTCTCTGATTCAGAAGAAGTGAGGCTTGAAATGCCTGTCTGTCTGTGGATACTGTTGACGCTGGCTGAAAAGAATTTGTCAGACTGTGTGTGTTTGTGAGCTCTTAGCTGTGCCACTGAACAACTCCTTTAGTTCACTTAAATGCAGGCTTGTTTTGAAGCTAAGTGACACAAGTTTTGCTGTGGAAACTGCATCCAATTGTTGGCCTCTCATCACAAAGCCCGTATTTGAGTAAAGTTTTCCAGCTAGTAAGAGGTCATGCCACATACAAGCAGGATCTTGAACTTAGAACTGTGTGAGATGAACAATCTTTAATTCAGACATCAAAAAGCAGACTTCTGACTTGAGGGAAAGGGGAAGAAGGGACAGCCAGAAAGAGAGTGAGAAGTTATTCAAGTTAGTATTAAGCTATAGGGTTGTTGGCAGATCACCTGGGATCAAATGGCCTTCCTGGATTTTTTGTAGCCCATTTTTCTCTCAGAGATTATATTACTTTCCTATATTTAAAGCATAAGTATATAATCATACTGAAAACCCCTGCAATGCATGTTCTAGTTTAAGGAGCTATTGGATTATAGATTATTAGGGTACAAAACTCCATGTGTGTGTATGTGCATATCTGTCCTTGTTAAAACTCAGATCCACATCCCAAAGCAATGTGATACAGGATGTCTGCATCCTAAAACAGCCAGAGGCTGATCCAAAGAGGTTTAACTCTCATGTAATACTCATGACATTTTTCTCAGGTACACTTCTGCTTGGATAACAAAACCATGCGTCAGTTCATACTGCCTGAGGTATGCTCTTTTGTAAGCTGGAAAATGGATGGAGATTGGAGCTCCTGCCATTAAACTTCCATGGATAAATTTTGTAGCCTTGGTGGTTTTTGTCAGGCTTCTATAAACATGATTTTGCCTTAGATGCAAGTTTTCTTCCAGCCTAAACCCTATTTGTCTTTGCCTAACCCACTGCTTAGGCATCACTTCTCAGGGCATATTGGCAGTGTACTTGTGGATGTTTATTTTTGCTGTAGGTCTGACCTGCCCCTAGCTCCAGCCCTGGCTTAGCTCAGCAGCCTCTGCCAGTCCCAAACCTATAGGTGCACCCACCATCTGTCAAAGGTGAACACTGTATCTCAACATCAAAACCAAGGTGTTAATCCTGGCGTTACTCCATCCCAAAGGTTATTCCACAAACCCTTTACTATTCAAATCACGCTTTCTCAATTTTTAGATCTTTTTAACAGTAGATGATCTTAAGCTTCAATGGCTTGTTTAGAATGATGCATATTAACAGATTAAATACTTTGAGTCTTTTTAGTCATAAAAACTTTTTTACATGCACTCAAGATTAGCTTTTCTTCAAAGCCCTGCCTTAATGAAGTGAATGTAGCAATCTTATGCCATCTAACTCCATATTCCAACTGAAATATTCTTTCCAATGCTATATTTAGGTAGGAACGGGTATCATAAAATTAATGAGAAATTGGGGAAAATGAGACTTGAAACAGAACTCCAGTCCAAAAGGGCTCCTGAAATATGAGCTCATGCTCTGTTGAATCTCTGAGCATTGAGTAACTGTTACACAAACTATCCACAACATTATTTCAGCAGAGTTCTTCTACTTGCTTATGTTGTCCTCAAGACAGTTGTGTCCTCCCAAGTAAATTACTTTTTCCCTGTTAAAATTTTTTCTCCTCTTGAAATCAAATTGCAAAGTTATGTGTATAGGCATCTACCTATAGCATGAAGTTTGTTATTTTTTTCTTTGCCATTATGTAGTTATAGGTAACATTCCTAGTTATGACCTCCACAAACTGTTATTGTATCCTTCTATTTGATCTATATAATGTCATAAATTTCCCTGCGTACAAGAGTTCTGATTTGCAGATGATGCAGCTGAAAAACCTCATGATAGAGTGGAAAGGGCATTTAATATTGGATGGTATCTCAGATAAAATAATAAGATCATTTGGGTATTGAATAATGTCTAGAGCTATCAAAATACTTATTATGTGAGGTAATCATGATTATATTGTTGGTAAATTAGACTCTTCTGAAAATTAATTTCAAATTTATCTTCTCATTTCATTGACAGTTGAAGTAATTTTGTGACTTTATAAAGGAATTTATTAGTCATTTGTGCTGCAAAAGGTGATGGTGTATGAGAAAAAGTACAGAGGGCTTGATCTTAGCCAGCAAGGCAATTTAGGGAAATGGAAGTTTTCAGCAGCAGCAGCAATAGCTCAGATTCAGTCACCCATAAATCTCCCCAAGGGATGCAATTCCTCAGCAGCTGTATCCTTCAGTCTTTGCTTTAATGTATTCTCTGAGGGAGTCACTACCCCAGCTTCTTTCTAAGGCATCTTCTGGCTCACTTCTTCTGGCTCATGTGAAAATCCATTTGCCCTGTGCTCAAAGGGAGCCAGTTTTATTGCCCACCTCCTGAGCACACTGACCAGTTCTGCGTGGCAGAACAGAGTCTTTGGTGCTCTCTCCACGGGCTGCCTGTGATAGCCCTGGAAGTCAGGGGGCATGCAGGCCTGCCCTCCAGGAGCATTGAGAGAACTGGGACAGGCTCTTAAAGCAGCAAAAGCCATCACCATTGCTCTCATAGCAGCAAGAGTTCTCCCTTTCACTTGTTTGTACTGCTTAAAAACTGATCTGATGGAGAAAGGTGGTTTGGGGACTTACTGTAGGTACTAGGAAAAACTCTGCATTTCACCCATTCATCATCTTTGGCCTTGTCCCTAAAAACACATGAAGAACTAGTTCTTAGGGGCAGGGTGGCTTACTCTGAACAAAGCTGGGATAAAATGATGTGGTGGGTTAAGCTCAGTTAACAGCCACACACCCACCTGGCTGCTCATGACCTCCCCTCTCCTGCTGGATCTGAAGAAAGGAGGAGGAAGGAAAGATTTATGGATTTATGGATGCCTATGCAGGTGCAGCCAAAGCAAGCTGTGAAAGCAAAGCAGAGGAGGAGGAAGAGGGAGGAGTTGTTGCTCATAATAATGTTGTTCTCAGTGTGAAAATTGGAGATGCAGACGTGGGTACAACATTCCTCTGAAACACATGACTTCCCTCCATGAAGTACATTAATGTCCACAGATGTCACAGAATTGGTAGGAGCAGGGTTTTAGTGTGCCACTGTTCTGCTTGTCCACAGCCTCGCCTGCAGTGATGTCTGTCTTTATCTCTGCTGGGAGGCAATTTCCTGTTTAATAATTAATTTTAGTATCTTTTTGGAGCATGAACTGACAGTCATTTTTATTTTGGAGAAGGAAATGTCATGGCAAGATTGGGCCTTAAGTTCCTCTTACTTCTCTGCATTGTTCCTTTTTGTATGGCAGTTTTTGTACAGCTACTGCTTTGTTGTTGCCCTCGGGGCTCTTTGTTTTAGGCGTGCCAGCGTCCATATTTCAAATGGGATTTTTGCTTTTTTCCAGCTAATATCTGACTGTCACAAAGATATGATTTTCAGTGTAGAAAGAAGGTTGCTTTGTTTGCAGCCCCGTGTCGCAGGGAAGCCTGATCTGGTGTTGTATTGCAGTGCACATCCTGAAGTTTAAGTTTATTTTAGGAGACATCTAAATGCAAAACATTTACCCACTTTCTCTCAGTCCAGCTTCTCAGCTGACTGTAATTCTGGTGGGTGGCTTTTCAGTCACAAATCTCTTTTGATCCTCTTTGCAATATTCTAATGCCTCATGTTTGGTTAATCCTCTTGCTGTGTGCTGCTGCCTGGGTTTTCCAGGGCTGTAGTTTGCGTGTCTGCCTAGGCTTCATGCCTTAGTGCTGTTAGGTACTGATAAAAAATAAAGTAAAAGAGGACTTGCATATAAATTAGGAATATTCTGTGGTTGGTACACTGCCTTATTTGAAAAAAGAAAAATGTGAATAAGATTTGCTATTTATTATTCTATCTATTTCTATTTTGCAGCCCTGCACATGGGATAGGGATGGTCTCTGCTCAGCAGCAGGTAAGTGCCTGAGTGCACAGGCTGGTGCAAACCACACCAGGGCTGCTGCTGGGCCCTGGGTGTCCACATTGCCTCTCATAGCCAATGTATGCTCAGACTCACTGCTGACCTCCTGCCAAACACAGTCTTCAGTTCCATAAACAGATTGAAAAAAGCTATAGCTGCCTCTTCCCCAGACAGAGCTCCTGGTGGGGTTATTGCTGCTGTTTCTGTTTTGCTTCACGATGAATGTGCAGTGCTGCTGTGCTGATTTAGCGCCCGGGTTCTGTGGGCAACACAGCAGGAGCCATCATGCAGAAAGGTTTCTTAGGGAAAAGCAACCCTAGTTCTTGCTATGGCCACAAATCAGCCCTGGACCCGAGGCCAGTGTGAACAGGGGAGCAGGCTGCACTCCTCTGGCAGTGCAGAGCCCGGGTCGGGCTCACTGCCATCTCCCCCTGCTGGAAGAAATTCCCCTCTTCTGAGGAAACTGGAAAACTGTCACCTCGAGTCAAAATGAATACTCAATTTCTCCTCTGCTTCTGAATTCCTTGGGTGTCTTTGCTCTGGGGTTACTCAGAGATACTGACCTCACTGCCCCTGGGGAGAGTTTGGAAAGTCCCAGGGAGTCAGCACCACTGTCCTTTCCTGGACACAAAACCTGGAAAGCCCCAAGAGCAAAAAGTTCATTCTGAGGATTCCTAAAATTGTCCAAATAGATTTCCATTAAAAATCTTTCTAATAATTTCTGGATTAATTACACAAATTTAAACAAAAGCATCTAACAACTATTACATTCAGTTGGATAATCATTTGTGCTGTGTAGAAACATGACATTTATTTTACTCCTCTTCTTCATTATCTTAGAAGCTTCCCAGCCTAAATCATTCTGTGATTCTGGTTTCTTTTTTTTACTTTGATGCTAAGTATAGGTTGTTATATGTGACAAAAAATACCCACATATTCCATCTCATTTTTTTGAGCAGAGTGCCTTTACAGTGTAACTTTGTCATAATTATCTTCTTAGCACATTTTTAAGCATCTAGACAAATTCTAAGTAGATAATGTTGGGGTTTTTTCCTGGAAAATTTTGCAAATATGGTGACTTAAGCAGTTCTAAATATCTTTGCACAGGTGTTGCTGACTGGATGAAATGAATTTCTGCAACTCAGCCCCTATCCAATGAAGTCCTGCAGGACAAACTGAAGTGTAAGTACATATGTGAAACTGAGCATGTTCTTCAAATTCTGCTGTTAAATTAGGTATTTTATAATTTTAAAAAAATATATTTTAAAAAATAGCAACCCAAGTCCTTCCCTAAATGTCTCACTGTGATAATCACAAAGTGCTGGGGGTTCTTTAATGGGTACAGAGTTCAGTGCACACACTGATTTTGGTGTTTTTCCTTCGAGTTATAGCAGTATATGCACATCCAGCTAGCACCAAGAGAAGTAAAACTAGTAGCAAAGTGTTAAACCTATTTTAAATATTCAAAATCTCTCCATACAAGAAAGTGGAATTAGGCTTTGCATCTATATTCTATTGTATTTTAACTTAAATGTAAAAGCTATCAAACCTTTTTTTGAGAGCAGGAGGATGGGACATTCCAAAAATAACCATGATCTAGAAATCAATGTTGTGCCCTAAGGTTTGGAGCCGTCGTGCAATCCCCACTGTCACGGACTTTTGGTAATAACAGAGTTGAAAGCTAGGGCAGCACTGAGGGACTGCCATGGCATTGCTTGGACATCCTGCAATCTCATGTGTCCTTACTTTTAATCAACATGCTTGCAAACATCAAGGAAATATTTTAAGAGAATAAAAGCTCTGAGAAAAGGCTTTGGTAAATCTTGGTTGTGCGTAGAACAGCAAGAACAGCTGAGAGCAGTGTGTAATGAAAGAAGAATTAGTTTTAAAAAAAAAAGAAAAATCCACAGCTGAGGAAAAGAACACTTTTCCCATGCACAAAGTTTTTGAAAATGGAGCCTTTATTCAGATGGTGGTTCCTTAGTCTATAAAGCTGTGTTGCAGTGACATTCTTTGCATCATGGGCTGGATTTTGAAACTCTACCAAAGTCCTTATTAGAAGGTATTGACAGCATATCAGGTACAACTTCAAGGCTTTTGGATTATTAGGAGGGTTTAGTAAATAGCAAAAATTATCAGGGCTTTATAGTTCTTTAGACTTTATATTGATTCTTCTCAGACTGTGCAACATTTTCCAACCCATACAGTTAAGTGGATTACTGCACGTAAAAACAAATTTGGTAAAGTTACCACGTGGCTGTGGGCATGCTGGGGGAGCTCCTGGGGCAGAGGGTGCTTGTCATGGCTTCCCTTTAACTCTTCAGCTGAATTAGAAATATGTGCCTCAGTGAAGCCCTCCCTTATACCAGGGTCTGCTTGTATAGTTAAAAAATGAATTGAGAAACAGAGCAAGTGTTTCAGCCAGTGAGCTCTGACTAGGGATTGAGTTGGTGGTTGGATTTGGATAAATTCATGGAGTTTTGTACCCTTTTTTTGAATGCCACATCATTGGGTTGTCAGTGGATTCTTAAATGAACTTAAGCACTGCTTGGGAAAAATGATTGTATTTTCTCTGGTTTCTGTCAGAAAGGCAGGGAGAATCTGACCCAGCATCTGTGGTGAGCAGGACTGATGGACTGAGCATCCGAGCAGCACCTTGGCAAAACCTGAGCAGGTGCTACTGCTGCCAACCACACAGCTCAGGTCAGGAGATGTGGAAGGAAGCTGGGGTTACTGAATATTGGGCACCATTTACAGGTGAAATGGGAGGGAGCTGAGGCAGAAAAACATGTAAATAGTCCAGAAATGAGAGTAGGATATTGTGGATGTGTGAGACAGAGAAGAGGGATTGAAGGCTTGGAGAGGGGTTCACAGATATGGAGGAAGTTGAAGGGTACCAAGGGTAGGAACTGTGAAATTGTGTCAGAGGGAGGCAGAAACCAGATTTCATTTCTTCTGTTACCCTTGGACAAACTCATTTAAACTTTGCCATCTGGTGCAAAGGTTGTTAAGTTGCAAATTTTAACCCAAAAGAAGTAGGTTAGCAGTTTCTTACCCAGGTTCCTCTGAAGCTTCAGCACAGCTGAACCATCCAGTCTGGGTACCATTGCAGCAGTTCCAATGCTAACACCATTCCCTGAGTTCTGTGGTTGTTTGCACCAGTTTCCCCCATTGCAGCTGTATTGATGCTGCATCCACATCACTCTGGGGTGAACATGTGCACACAGAGCAGGGCATGCCAAGAATTTAGAGGATTTGGGCTATATTATAGGAAGAACTAGCGAACTCCAATAAGCAAATAATGAGTAAAAATAGCTAATAAAATAAATACCAGGTCTTATGACAACAAAAAGCCAAACTTGCTTTAAAACAATTTCTTCTGGAGGGGACAGTGTCTTCCTTACCCCTACAGGAAAGTGCTTTCAGACACTGAAATCTGGGAGAAGGGTGCAAGAGGCAGCATTATCTGGCAAGTTGAGTTGCAGGAAAGGCTTTGATGCCTGTGCCCTCCCAAACTAATCCATGCCCAGCAAGGGCTCCTGCACCCTGGCACAGGGGGCGACCTTGAAGCCCTATAGCCCCACTCCCTGGCTACTACTGCACCTCTGAGGCCTCCATGTTGAGGGCTGGGGCACCTCAGATTTGGGTATTGTGGTTTTCAACATCACAGCACCCACAACTGGCCTCAGCCTTGCACACTGAAATGCTTTACAAGCTAAATATTTCATCAACCGCCTAGCCCGTGCCTGGCTGTAGTCATTTCAAATGGATGCTCTGTGTTTAAAAACACTGACTGCTTTGCCCTAGCCCAACATAATCAGCTGTCTTGCAAACTCCACAGCTAATGAAATATTAAATCTGTTTTGGCACCTAGAAATAAATATGGGCTCGAGATTCTCATCACATGCATCTCCCTCTCCTTAGCTCCCTGTCCCTGCCACATCACACTGAGGTTCTGCTGCTCAGTCCAAGGCTTGTTGTTGGGTGGTGGCACAGGAGATGAGCAGTGCACTGCACCAGACTGTTATCTATTGGGATGCAGTGAAGTGATCCAGTCAGGCACCAGCTGTGCTTGCAGCCTGTGGAATGTCTGCCCCACGGCACCAAGTTGCTTAGTGGGAGCTGCATTCATTTAAAAGCTGAAGATAAAAGTAGAGCCTTGCATTAGAAACCAGGCTAGAATAATAAAGAGCACAGCAGGCATAAGCCTATACAAAGATATTTATAATTTAGTTACAAAATTCTTGTTTGAAAACAGGATGTAGTTTAAAAGTCACTGTTGTACTAATACCACTGTGTTAATGCAAGGTGACTGTGCCTTTCCAGTACTTCATCTTGTTTTAATTCTCAGGGCTAGGAGTTTATTTGTTTTTCTCCTCCAGCCACCTACAGGTGAGCTAAAACAGTAATAAAACATTTGCACAAGATCTGCCCAGGTCAGCAGGTCCCAAGTCAAAGCTCCTTGAATCAGAGGGCACAGTGTCATCAGCTTTAACAGGTTTTGGGTCGAGCTCCTCAGACCTGCCCCTGCAAACCCTTGCAGCACATGCTGAGTGAGTGTCCAAGGGGCTTAATCCTGCATGTGGAACTTGCCACTTAAAAATCACACCTGGAGCTGAAGAGGACCTGAGGTTGCCTGCCCTGGGAACTGCTGCTAAAGGTTGAGCTTTGGTCTCCGGAGCAGGGTCCCACTAGAGCTGGCTGAAACGACACAGCACACACAGTGTGTACAAACCCTGCACCCAGCACTTGGCAGCACAATGCTTTCTCCTGTTGCACCCCAGCCCCAGAAACTCTGCCTTTGGTCTCTGAGGGAGCAGGGTCCCATGAGAGCTGGCTGAAACAACACAGCACATGCAGTGTGTACAAACCCTGCACCCAGCACTTGGCAGCACAATGCTTTCTCCAGGCCCCAAGGCAGTCATTAGTAAAATATGTGGGGTTTTTAATTCACAGGTGGGCTGTTTGCAAGTAATGAGTGTAATATTGTGTGCTGTAGCAGCAGGCCTCTCATACAAGGAGCTGCTGGATTTTTTGGTGCTGTGTGCAGGGGTGGCTGCCTGCTCCCTGTCTCCCAGCTTTCCAGGCTAGGGAGGGTTTCCCAGCCACTGGAGGAGCAGTGGATGTTTTCCTTATTTTTGTGTACCTGTCCATCCCCTGGTTCTACTGGCCCTGCACAGCCCCTCCAGCATGCAATGGATAATCTGTGACCAGCAGCTACAGTGGTGCTTCTCTTGATGAATGTTACCAGTGCAGTGTTTTCTTTGGCTTTGAAAGCACTGCAAGAAATTCCTTGGCAAGGCAATGACTGACTGGAAATGTGTTAGAAACCTACTTGACAGCTGGAGACCTGCTTGGCAATAGTCACTGAGGTGCTGCAGTGTGCCCAGGAGCAGGCAACAGAGCTGGGTGAAGGGGCTAGAGAGTCAGTCATGTGAGGAGGGAGCTGGGGGTGCTCAGTCTGGACAAAAGCAGGCTCAGGGGAGACCTTGTTGCTCCCTAGAACTACCTGAAAGGAGGCTGTAGTGAGATGGCTTGGCCTCTTCTCCCAACTAGCAGCAACAGATCCAGAGGAAATGGCCTCAGGTTGTGCCAGGAGAGGTTTAGGTTGGATATTAGAAAAAATTCCTTCATCAAAGGGATGGCCAAGCATTGTAACAATCTGCCCAGGGCAGTGGTGGAGTCACCATCCCTGGAGGTACTGAAAAGCTGGGTAGGTGTGGCCCTAAGGGACATGTTTAGTGGTGTGGAGTTGGCAATGCCGGGTTATCAGTTGGACTTGGTGACCTTGGAAGTCCTTTCCAATCTAAATGATTCTCTGATTCTATAAAACCTGCCTAGATAGATGGGAAACTTAGCCAGAGCTCAGCACAGGCACTGAAAGTGAGTGCTGACTGCAGTGAGGGGCATGAGCACAGTGCCCATCCCTGCAGCACCCCTGGCCTTTAGCCTGTTGCTGTAGAACAAGCCAGGGCCAGCATGAGCCTTGTCCCAGGCCTGTCACCACCAGGGCCAGGAGACTCCTGTGAGTCCTGGGGTGCTGTTTGCCAGCCCCAGCCAGGCGAGAGCTCTGTGACAGCCTCCCAGAGGGGATGCCCAGGCATGCTCGTGTGTGTTGTACAGTAGTTTGGGTGTCAAGAACTCCCCAAAAGCAGGAATGCTTTACCCAGGGTGTCTGTTTGCAGCCTCTCTTACAGAATAGTTTTCAGTTTTAGCATAGCTTTTTTTTTTTTTTTTTTTAATTGAAAATGCTATTTTAGTTTGCTCAGCTTTCATTCTGATAGCTTTCTTTTGGAATGGGGTGTTTCCTAAAAAGCTTTGGTATAATTAATACTTCTCTATGGTTGTACATGATTTGATGCTGCCTGACAGGATAAAATCAGAGAAGCATCACCCAGGCCTCTCCCCCAGTCTTTTCCACTGTTTTCTTTGCTTTAATGCTCACCAGTCCTTGTGTGCTCAATGTGTTCTGGCACCTCAGTGCTGTTCCAGGGCTGAGTGGAGCATGCAATGGTGATGGCCCTAAGCTTTTATATGGCAACTCCATTCTTTGAACATCTTTTCCACATTTTACAGAATCACAGAATTGTTGGGGTTGTTGGAAGGGGCCTCTGGAGAGCATCCAGTCCACCCATCCTGCCAAGGCAGGGTCACCTGGAGCAGGAGGCACAGGAACACACCCAGGTGGGTTTGGATGTCTCTAGAAAAGGAGACCTCACCAGGAAACTGTTCCAGTGCTCTGCCACCCTCAGCGTAAAGAAGTTCTTCCTCGTGTTGAGGTGGAACTTGTGTTTTCGTTTGTGGCTACTGCTCCTCATCCTGTCACTGGGCACCACTGAAAAAAGCTTGGCACAATCCTCTTGGCAGCCGCCTTTGAGATATTTATGTGCATTAATGAGATCCCCTCTCTGTGTCTTCTTCTCTGGACTAAACAGGTCCAGCTCCAGCTCCCACAGTCTCTCCTTGTGACTGCTCCAGATCCCTCATCATCTTTGTGACCTCTGCTGGACCCTCTCCGTGTTTTGTGCCGAGGAGCCCACACCTGGACACAGCACTCCAGATGTGCCTCACTAGGGCCGAGTAGAGGGGGAGGAGGATTTAAAGAAGGAGAAGCCAATGAGAGGCGGCTTTCCTGCCTGGGTGATTTTTTCCCCTTCTTCCCTTATTTTAAATGGCAGGGCCGGTGCCGGCAGCGCGGCCGTCCCCGGGCGGGGCAGGAGCGCCGGGGGCGCTCGGGGGATGCGGGGCGGGCGCAGGGGCCGGGGGGGACAGGTCGGGGCCG